>NC_141877.1:580670523-581920523 GCF_056163025.1 Triticum urartu
ACAACATTCAGTAACCACAAACTTCATTTATAACCCTAGCGTCATCGAACCTTAAGTGTGTAGACCCTACGGGTTCGGGAGACATGCAGACATGACCGAGACGATCTCCGGTCAATAACCAACAGCGGGATCTGGATACCCATGTTGGCTCCCACATGTTCCACGATGATCTCATCGGATGAACCACGATGTCAAGGACTTAATCAATCCCGTATTCAATTCCCTTTGTCTAGCGGTACGATACTTGCCCGAGATTCGATCGTCGGTATCCTGATACCTTGTTCAATCTCGTTACCGGCAAGTCTCTTTACTCGTTCCATAACACATCATCCCGTGATCAACTCCTTGATCACATTGTGCACATTATGATGATGTCCTACCGAGTGGGCCCAGAGATACCTCTCCGTTTACACGGAGTGACAAATCCCAGTCTCGATTCGTGCCAACCCAACAGACACTTTCGGAGATACCTGTAGTGCACCTTTATAGTCACCCAGTTACGTTGTGACGTTTGATACACCCAAAGCACTCCTACGGTATCTGGGAGTTGCACAATCTCATGGTCTAAGGAAATGATACTTGACATTAGAAAAGCTTTAGCATACGAACTACATGATCTTGTGCTATGCTTAGGATTGGGTCTTGTCCATCACATCATTCTCCTAATGATGTGATCCCGTTATCAACGACATCCAATGTCCATGGTCAGGAAACCGTAACCATCTATTGATCAACGAGCTAGTCAACTAGAGGCTTACTAGGGACATGGTGTTGTCTATGTATCCACACATGTATCTGAGTTTCCTGTCAATACAATTCTAGCATGGATAATAAACGATTATCATGAACAAGGAAATATAATAATAATCAATTTATTATTGCCTCTAGGGCATATTTCCAATAGTCTCCCACTTGCACTAGAGTCAATAATCTAGTTCACATCGCCATGTGATTAACACTCACAGGTCACATCGCCATGTGACCAACATCCAAAGAGTTCTGGGTTTGATCATGTTGCTTGTGAGAGAGGTTTTAGTCAACGGGTCTGAACCTTTCAGATCCGTGTGTGCTTCACAAATCTCTATGTCATCTCCTAGATGCAGCTACCACGTTCTACTATACGAATCCAGTTTACTACTCAGAATAATCTGGATTAGTGTCAAAGTTTGCATCGGCGTAACCCTTTAAGACGAACTCTTTTACCACCTCCATAATCGAGAAAATCCCTTAGTCCACTAGTTACTAAGGATAACTTTGACCACTGTCCTGTGATCTGTTCTTGGATCACTCTTGTACCCCTTGACTGACTCATGGCAAGGCACACTTCAGGTGCGGCACACAGCATAGCATACTGTAGAGCCTATGTCTTAAGCATAGGGGACGATCTTCGTCCTTTCTCTCTATTCTGCCGTGGTCGAGCTTTAAGTCTTAACTTCATACCTTACAACTCAGGCAAGAACTCCTTCTTTGACTGATCCATCTTGAACAACTTCAAGATCATATCAAGGTATATGCTCATTTGAAAGTACCATTAAGCGTTTTGATCTATCCTTATAGATCTTGATGCTCAATGCTCAAGTAGCTTAATCCAGGCTTTCCATTGAAAAACACTTTCAAATAACCCTATATGCTTTTCAGAAATTCTACGTCATTTCCGATCAACAATATGTCAACAACATATACTCATCAGAAATTCTATAGTGCTCCCACTCACTTCTTTGGAAATACAAGTTTCTCATAAACTTTGTATAAACCCAAAATCTTTGATCATCTCATCAAAGTATACATTCCAACTCCGAGATGCTCACTCCAGTCCTCAGAAGGATTGCTGGAGCTTTGCATCCTTATTAGCATCTTTTCAGGATTGACAAAACCTTTTGGTTGTATCACATACAACCTTTCCTCAAGAAAATCGTCGAGGAAACAATGTTTTTTTTTGACATCCTATCTGCAAGATTTCATAAATAATGCAGTGACTGCTAATATAATTCCATTAGACTCTTAGCATTGCTACGAGTGAGAAATTCTCACCGTAGTCAACTCCTTGAACTTGTCAGAAAACATCTTAACGACAAGTCGAGCTTTCTTAATGGTGACATTTACCATCATTGTCCGTCTTCCTTTTAAAATCCATCTACACTCAACAGCCTTACGACCATCAAGTAGTTCTTCCAAAGTCTACACTTTGTTTTCATACATGGATCCTCTCTCGGATTTTATGGCCTCGAGCCATTTATCGGAATCCGGGCCCACCATCGCTTCTCCATAGCACGTAGGTTCATTGTTGTCTAGCAACATGACTTCCAAGACAGGATTACGTACCACTCTGAAGCATACGCATCCTTGTCATCCCACGAGCTTTGGGAGTGACTTGATCCGAAGTCTCATGATCAATATCATAAGCTTCCACTTCAATTGGTGTAGGTGCCACAGGAACAACTCTTTGTGCCCTGCTATACACTAGTTGAAGTGACGGTTCAATAACCTCATCAAGTCTCCACCATCCTCCCACTCAATTCTTTCGAGAGAAACTTTTCCTCGAGAAAGGACCCGATTCTAGAAACAATCCTTTATTGCTTTCGGATCTGAGACAGGAGGTATACTCAACTGTTTTTGGGTTGTCCTATGAAGATGTATTTATCCGCTTTGGGTTCGAGCTTATCGGCCTGAAACTTTTCCACATAAGCGTCGCAGCCCCAAACTTTTAAGAAATGACAGCTTAGGTTTCTCTAAACCATAGTTCATACGGTGTCATCTCATCAGAATTACGTGGTGCCCTATTTTAAGTGAATGTGGTTGTCTCTAATGCCTAACCCATAAACTATTGTGGTAATTCGATAAGAGACATCATGGTATGCATCATATCCAATAGGGTGCAGTTATGATGTTCGGACACACCATCACACTATGGTGTTCCAGGCTGTATTAGTTGTGAAACGATTTCCACAATGTCTTAATTTTGTGCCAAACTCGTAATTCAGATATTCATCTCTATGATCATATCATAGATCTTTTATCCTCTTGTCACGACGATCTTTCAACTTCACACTGAAATTACTTGAACCTTTCAATAATTCAGACTCGTGATTCATCAAGTAACTATACTTAGCATCTACTCAAATCATCTGTGAAGTAAGAATATAACGATATCCACTACATGCCTCGGCACTCATTGGACTGCACACATCAAAATGTATTACTTCCAACAAGTTGCTTCCTAGTTCCATTTTACTGAAACTGAGGCTTTCAGTCATCTTGCCCAAGTGGTATGATTTGCATGTCTCAAGTGATTCAAAACCAAGTGAGTCTAAACGGTCCATTTGCATGGAGTTTCTTCATGCAAATACACCAATAGACATGGTTCACATGTCTCAAACTTTTCAAAAACGAGTGAGCCCAAAGATCCATCAACATGGAGCTTCTTCATGCGTTTTATACCGATATGACTTACGTGGCAGGGCCACAAGTAGGTGGTACTATCATTACTATCTTATATCTTTTGGCATGAACATGTGTATCACTACGATCGAGATTCAATAAACCATTCATTTTAGGTGTAAGACCATCGAAGGTATTATTCAAATAAACAGAGTAACCATTATTCTCCTTAAATGAATAACCGTATTGCGATAGACATAATCCAATCATGTCTATGCTCAACGCAAACACCAATCTCGATGGTAGAGGGAGCTTGCGATGCTTGATCATATCAACATTGGAAACACTTCCAACACATATCGTCAGCTCACCTTTAGCTAGTCTCCGTTTATTTCCGTAGCTTTTATTTTGAGTTACTAACACTTAGCAACCGAACCGGTATCTAATACCCTGGTGCTACTAGGAGTACTAGTAAAGTACACATTAACATAATGTATATCCAATATACTTCTATCGACCTTGCCAGCCTTCTTATCTACCAAGTATCTAGGGTAATTCTGCTCCAGTGGCTATTCCCTTTATTACAGAAGCACTTAGTCTCGGGTTTGGGTTCAACCTTGGGTTTCTTCACTAGAGCAGCAGCTGAATTGCCGTTTCATGAAGTATCCCTTCTTGCCCTTACCCTTCTTGAAACTAGTGGTTTCACCAACCATCAACAATTGATGCTCCTTCTTGATTTCTACTTTCGCGGTGTCAAACATCGCGAATATCTCAAGGATCATCATATATGTCCATGATATATTATAGTTCATCACGAAGCTCTAGCAGCTTGGTGGTAATGACTTCGGAGAAACATCACTATCTCATCTGGAAGATTAACTCCCACTTGATTCAAGCGATTGTTGTTCTCAGACAATCCGAGCACAAGTTCAACAATTGAGCTTTTCTCCCTAGTTTGCAGGCTAAGAAAATCGTCGGAGGTCTTATACCCCTTGACGTGGGCACGAGCCTGAAATCCCAATTTCAGCCCTCAAAACATCTCATATGTTTTGCGATGTTTCCAAAACGTCTTTGGTGCCTCAACTCTATACCGTCTAACTGAACTATCATGTAGTTATCAAAACGTGTATGTCAGATGTTCGCAACATCCACAGACAACGTTCGAGGTTCAGCACACTGAGCGGTGCATTAAGGACATAAGCCTTCTAAGAAGCAATGAGGACAATCCTCAGTCTATGGACCTAGTCCGCATAATTGCTACTATCAACTTTCAACTAATTTTTCTCTAGGAACATATCTAAACAGTAGAACTAAAGCGTGAGATACGACATAATTTGTAAAATCCTTTTGACTATGTTCAGGATAATTAAGTTCATCTTATGAACTCCCACTCAGATAGACATCCCTCTAGTCATCTAAGTGATTACATGATCCGAGTCAACTAGGCCGTGTCCGATCATCACGTGAGACGGACTAGTCATCATCGGTGAACATCTTCATGTTGATCGTATCTGCCATACGACTCATGCTCGACCTTTCGGTCTTCTGTGTTCCGAGGCCATGTCTGTACATGCTAGGCTCGTCAAGTTAACCCTAAGTGTTTTGCATGTGTTCCGAGGCCATGTCTGTACATGCTAGGCTCGTCAACACCCGTTGTATGTGAACGTAAGGATCCATCACACCCGATCATCACGGCGTGCTTAGAAACGACGAACTTTAGGAACGGTGCACAGTTAGGGGAGAACACTTCTTGAAATTGTTATGAGGGATCATCTTATTTACTACCGTCGTTCTAAGCAAATAAGATGTATAAACATGATAAACATCACATGCAATCAAATAGTGACATGATATGGCCAATATCATATTGCTCCTTTTGATCTCCATCTTCGGGGCTCCATGATCATCATCGTCACCGGCATGACACCATGATCTCCATCATCGTGTCTTCTTGAAGTTGTCACGTCATCTATTACTTCTACTACTATAGCTAACGGTTAGCAATAAAGTAAAGTAATTACATGACGTTTATGTTGACACGCAGGTCATGAATAAATAAAGACAACTCCTATGGCTCCTGCCGGTTGTCATACTCATCGACATGCAAGTCGTGATTCCTATTACAAGAACATGATCAATCTCATACATCACATATATCATTCATCACATCCTTTGGCCATATCACATCACATAGCATACCCTGCAAAAACAAGTTAGACGTCCTCTAATTGTTGTTGCATGTTTTACGTGGCTGCTATGGGTTTCTAGCAAGAACGTTTCTTACCTCCGCAAAGACCACAACGTGATATGCCAATTGCTATTTACCCTTCATAAGGACCCTGTTCATCGAATCCGATCCGAATAAAGTGGGAGAGACAGACACCCGCCAGCCACCTTATGCAACTAGTGCATGTTTGACGGTGGAACCGGTCTCACGTAAGTGTACGTGTAAGGTTGGTCCGGGCCGCTTCATCCCACGATGCCGCCGAATCAAGATAAGACTAGTAACGGCAAGCATATTGAACAAAATCAACGCCCACAACTACTTTGTGTTCTACTCGTGCATAGAATCTACGCAATAGACCTAGCTCATGATGCCACTGTTGGGGAACGTAGCAGAAATTCAAAATTTTCCTACGTGTCACCAAGATCTATCTATGGAGAGACCAGCAACGAGGGGAAGGAGAGTGCATCTACATACCCTTGTAGATCGCTAAGCGGAAGCGTTCAAGTGAACGGGGTTGATGGAGTCGTACTCGTCGTGATTCAAATCACCGATGACCAAGTGCCGAACGCACGGCACCTCCGCGTTCAACACACGTGCAGCCCGGTGACGTCTCCCATGCCTTGATCCAGCAAGGAGAGAGGGAGAGGTTGAGGAAGACTCCATCCAGAAGCAGCACAACGGCATGGTGGTGATGGAGGAGCGTGGCAATCCTGCAGGGCTTCGCTAAGCACCACAGAAGAGGAGAGAGAGAGAGAGATGCAGGGCTGCACCAACGAGAGATCGAATCGCGTGTCTTATGGGCAGCCCTAGGCCTCATATATATAGCGAAGGGGAGGGGCTGCGCCCCTTCTAGGGTTCCCACCCCTAGGGGGGCGGCAGCCCTAGATGGGGATCAAGGGTGGCGGCCAAGAGGGGGAGAGGAGAGGGAGGCGCACCAATATGGGCCCTAAGGCCCATATCCCCTAGGGTTTGCCCCCTTTCCACCTCTTAGGCGCATGGGCCTTAGTGGGGCTGGTGCCCTTGGCCCATGTAGGCCAAGGAACACTCCCTACAGCCCATGTGGCCCCCCCGGGGCAGGTGGCCCCACTTGGTGGACCCCCGGGACCCTCCCGGTGGTCCCGGTACATTACCGATAAACCCCGAAACTCTTCCGGTAACCAAAACAGGACTTCCCATATACAAATCTTTACCTCCGGACCATTCCGGAACTCCTCGTGACGTCCGGGATCTCAACCGGGACTCCTAACAACATTCGGTAACCACAAACTTCCTTTATAACCCTAGCGTCATCGAACCTTAAGTGTGTAGACCCTACGGGTTCGGGAGACATGCAGACATGACCGAGACGATCTCCGGTCAATAACCAACAGCGGGATCTGGATACCCATGTTGGCTCCCACATGTTCCACGATGATCTCATCGGATGAACCACGATGTCAAGGACTTAATCAATCCCGTATTCAATTCCCTTTGTCTAGCGGTACGATACTTGCCCGAGATTCGATCGTCGGTATCCTGATACCTTGTTCAATCTCGTTACCGGCAAGTCTCTTTACTCGTTCCGTAACACATCATCCCGTGATCAACTCCTTGATCACATTGTGCACATTATGATGATGTCCTACCGAGTGGGCCCAGAGATACCTCTCCGTTTACACGGAGTGACAAATCCCAGTCTCGATTCGTGCCAACCCAACAGACACTTTCGGAGATACCTGTAGTGCACCTTTATAGTCACCCAGTTATGTTGTGACGTTTGATACACCCAAAGCACTCCTACGGTATCCGGGAGTTGCACAATCTCATGGTCTAAGGAAATGATACTTGACATTAGAAAAGCTTTAGCATATGAACTACATGATCTTGTGCTATGCTTAGGATTGGGTCTTGTCCATCACATCATTCTCCTAATGATGTGATCCCGTTATCAACGACATCCAATGTCCATGGTCAGGAAACCGTAACCATCTATTGATCAACGAGCTAGTCAACTAGAGGCTTACTAGGGACATGGTGTTGTCTATGTATCCACACACCCCAACCCGAGCTTTGCCCCCTCTCCCACTCTCTCCCCCTCTCAAATCCTCTCCCAAAACTTGCAAATTCGAAGAATTTGTCCGTGGATTTCGAAGTCATACCCTCCCTCAAGGTAATCTTCTCCGATCCCTTGTTTTGATCCAAGTAATGCTAGTTTGGGAAACCCTAGTTTTCTTTGGATCTAGAGATTTGCATGGAGATGTGAGACCTTTGTTTGCCAATTTCCTATGATTAGGCTTTGTTAGTATGTTAGGGTTATTCTTATGGGTGTTCTTATGTTGGTGCTAGGGTTATGGTTAGGGTTATTGTTAGGGTTATGGTTAGGGTTAGGGTTATGGTTAGGGTTAGGGTTATGGTTATGGTTAGGGTTAGGGTTGTTGTTTGATATATATATATATATATATTAGGGTTTGTATTCCGTGTTAATCCTTAAATTAGTACTCATGGAAGCAATGTTACGATGTGTTGTTTGAATTCTTATAGGGATGGGAAGAACATGTGTGTTTGTTCATCATGGGGACAAATACGCCTTCTTGAAAGGCAATATTGAACCGGATCTGGATGAGCTAGATATGTTGTTTGATAGTAGTCCTAGATATGCGGAGCTCTTGCAACAAGTGAGGAAAGATTTGAATTGGATGGACCCTAGTGATATCGTTGAGTTGGAGGGAAGGCATAATGTAGGTTTTGGAATGCACATCCGTTGGAAGACAATGCGTATCAACTCGGAGCAACGTTGGGTTGCATACAAGGAAACGGTGGCCGATTCACTTGACAAGGCTCTTGAGTTATTTGCAACGAAGAAGGTTGATTCAAATTTGCATTTGGACTTGAACCGGAAACCCTCCCCTTTGGTTGCTAGTAGCCCCCCACCCTTGAAGCGAGATGAAATTGTTGAACCTCTTTTGACCCAAGAAGTGAGGCCAACATTGAGCCCGTTTACAAACAACCAAGATGAAGCTTTGCAAGAGGACAATGATGAGTATGCAGACGATGACAATGAAGTTGATCTCCATGACAACAATGTGGGTGATCTTGACAAATATCATTTTCAAGAGACAATGGACCATTCCATCCCTTTTTCCCGTGCATATGCATCAGATTCGGATGACGAAGGTCCCGATGAACAAGTTGATGAGGAGGGGTTCACGGTGAAGGAGGTCGAAGCTTTCGAGAAGGTATTCGGTCGGGATCACAAGACACCATTGTTCAAGGATGTTAGTCTCGCGGATGAAGCCGTTGTGGATGGTGGCAAATCTATATCTCTTGGGGTTAGGCCAAGCTCTCACCGTGATTTGGGAGACGACAAGAACCGGATTGGTAAAGGGTGTAAGTTCGAAACCTTCTTGGAATTGAAGGTGTGGCTCGACAACTACTCGGTTACGCATTATCGTCCACACAAGGTGGTGCATTCGGACGTCAATGTGCGCTACACGGTTGCATGTGCATGTGAAGATGAAATATGTCCGTGGATTGTGCGTGCAAGACCATGGAAAGGAGGTCCCGCTTGGCACGTAGTGAGTTGTGTGCCAACTCACATGTGCCGAGGCAAAAGGGTGGATGGCAAGATTGTGTCCCAAGACCACAGACAACTCACGTCTGAGTTCATCGCTTACAGGCTCTCCAACTCAATATCCACACTTCCAACAATGAGCGTCCAACATGTCATTGACCTTGTGAAAGCCATCTTTCATTACAAGGTGAAGTACGGCAAGGCATGGAAGGCGAAGCAAGCCGCATTTAAGATGTTGTATGGTACTTGGGAGGAAGCATACAACCGAATCCCTAGGTTGTTGTTAGCCATGGCCGCCACAAACCCGGGCATGGTTCATGTTGTCGAGCCTCATGGGCACCAAACAACGGTTTATGAAGGAAAGAAAGTCCGAGTATTTGGCCGTGCATTTTGGGCGTTCGAGCAATGCGTGAGGGCTTTCGAACACTGTAGGCCGGTCATCTCCATTGATGGCACGTTCTTGACCGGACAATACAAGGGCACCTTGTTGGTTGCGATAGCAAGTGATGCCAATAACCGGGTGTTGCCATTGGCATTTGCTTTGGTTGAGGCGGAGAACAATGACAACTGGGAGTGGTTTATGCGTCTTTTGAGGACGAAGGTGTTACCCGCTCAAAGGAAAATTTGTGTCATATCGGATCGGCATGCAGGAATTCTTAACGCAGTGGAGATTGACATTCCCGGGCATGCTCCGTTGCACCATCGATGGTGCATGAGGCACTTTTGTTCGAACTTCTATAGGGCATGTGGCCTTAAGGAGTTGGCCGATGATCTTCAAGATTGTTGTCTTGCTTTCTCCGAGAAGCGGTTCGCCACTTTGTTGAACAAATTGCTCGCACACAAAAAACTTGATCACGGGGGTCAAGACTTTATGAATAGGCACATTCCCCACCGGAACAAGTGGGCACGTGCTTTTGATGAAGATGGCCGAAGATACGGTCAAATGACAAGCAATATGGCCGAATGCTTCAATAGGGTGCTCAAAGGTGCACGTGGATTACCCGTGACGGCAATAGTTCAATACACATTTGACAAGATGAATGCGTACTTTCTAAAGTACTCAATGGAAACTGATGCACAGATAGCGGGTGAGAACCCACGCAAGTACAAGTACAAGTTCCCACCCAAGGTTGATGAATGGTTAGAATTTCAATCACGAAAGGCGGACTCAGAATAAGCTATATTATATGACAACGAAGAGTGGAAGTATGAAGTGAAAGAGCCAGGAGGAACCACAAACGATGGTCGGCAACATGGAGGTCGGGCTTTCAAGGTGTCGTTAACACAATGTGATTGCTCTTGCGGGAGGCCATTGTTGCTTCATCTCCCATGCTCACATTTGTATACCGCCGGTCGTGTTAGAAATGTGGACATCAATCACCCACGCACCGTGAGGGAGTTGGAGTTCTCAATCATGACGGTCAAGAAAACATGGGCTCCCCGCTTTCACCCATACTTTGACCAATCACAATGGCCGGAGTACCATGGAGTTCAACTATGGCCGGATCCGGAGTTGAAGGTTGTTAAACGTGGTAGACATAAAACAAATCGTTTTAGAGGCGACATGGACGGATGGGGCCATGGTGGCCACCGCGAAGAGGGAAACGATCAATTCCAAGAGCCTCGTGAGAGCTCCCGTTGTGGGGAATGCAGAGGTCATGGCCACAACAAAAGAAAATGTACGAAACCAAGGAAAAGGTCCAAGAAAAATGATGCAAGCACTAGCCAACAAGGAGCTACACAAGGGAGCCAACCAAGTGGTAGCCAACAAGTGCCAAGCCAACCAAGAGGTAGCCAACAAGTGCGAAGGCAACAACGTGGTAGCCAACAAGTGCCAAGGCAACCAAGTGGGAGCCAACCTAGTGGTAGCCAACAAGTGCCAAGGCAACCAAGTGGGAGCCAACCTAGTGGTAGCCAACAAGTGCCAAGGCAACCAAGTGGGAGCCAACCTAGTGGTAGCCAACAAGTGCCTAGCCAACCAAGTGGTAGCAAACAAGTGCCAAGCCAACCAAGTGTTAGTCAAAGAGGATCTAGGCAACAAAGAGGTCGGCAACTAGGACTTACAAGAGGCCGTGGTGGTGGTAGTCTAGGCCGTGGTGGTGGTAGAGCTCGTGGTGGTGGTGTTGGCCGTGGTGATGGTCTTGGCCTTGGTGATGGACTTGGCCGTGGTGATGGACAAGGGCAAGGTCGTTATGGAGGAATGTTTGGATACCTCGATGGACCATTTCCGTATGTTGCTCACTAACTATAATGTTTCAAATGTTCTTGTTTTCCATATGTTATTTTTTTTTCATATGTTCCATTTGTTTGTATTGTCTTTACTAACCATTATGTTTCACTCATTGTAGGTATGGCGGCTTCCCAACCCAACAAACCAACAATGAAGGAGGATGGCGAAGATGAGATGGCGGGATGGTGGGAGAAGGCTGCGAAGAAGCTTAGAGAGGAGGATGCAGCCAAGCTAAAGAAGAAAAAGGAAGAGGAGCTTGAGGAGAAGAGGAAGGAAGAAGAGAGAGCGTCAAATGTGATGCGCGCTAGGGAGCAAGCATTGGTGAGGAAATGTGAGGAGGCACAGAAGAAGCGTCAAAAGGATTTTGAAGAAGGAACCATGAAGCTTTGGGCAATTGCAGCTGAAAAAAAAGAGAGGGAGGAAAAGATATTCATGGAGAGGGTGGTTAAGGAGGCCCACCTCATAAGGAAAAGGGAGGAGGAAGAGGAAGAAGAGAAGAAGAAGAAGAAGGGAAAGGGGCCTTGCTCTACGCAATAGAGCTATGTCATCTTCAACTTGCTTGTGGACGATAATCGTGTTATCCTCTAAACTATGCTCTTCGATTTGGTTGTGAACTACTATGTGTCATGAACTACTATCTCTCCTCTTCGATTTGGTTGTGATCTACTATGTGTCATGAAGTACTATGTATTATGAATTAGTATGTGTCGTGAAGTACTATGTGTTGTGAAGTACTATGTGTCGTGAACTACTATGTGTCACAGTTCTTTGCTTGCTATGTGTCGTGAGCTACTATCTCTCCTCATCGGAATATGTGTGTGTGTGCCAAAAATTTGCTAAGTACAGGTGCAACGCCTAGCTACTGGGCGTTGCACTGCACAGTGTGGCGCCTCGGTGCTAGGCGTTGCATGGGCTGTAGCTTGCAAACAGAGTGTTTGCTCTCTGTTTAGCTCAGTCCATGTGTGCAACGCCTCAGCTCTAGGCGTCACACTATATAGTGCAGCGCCTAGAGCTGAGGCGTTGCACACATGGACTGAGCTAAACAGAGAGCAAACTTTCTGTTTGTAAGCTACAGCCCATGCAGCGCCTAGCACCGAGGCGCCACACTCTACATTGCAACGCCTAGCTACTGGGCGTTAGTGGCTGTAGCTTGCAACCAGAGTGTTTTCTCTC
Source organism: Triticum urartu (assembly GCF_056163025.1). Classification (NCBI taxonomy): domain Eukaryota; kingdom Viridiplantae; phylum Streptophyta; class Magnoliopsida; order Poales; family Poaceae; genus Triticum; species Triticum urartu. The sequence goes on from NC_141877.1 coordinate 580,683,082, forward strand.
TGGTTAGCTCAGTCCATGTGTGCAACGCCTTAGCTCTAGGCGCTGCACTATACAGTGTGACGCCTAGAGCCGAGGCGTTGCACACATGGACTGAGCTAACCACAGAGCAAACACGCTGGTTGCAAGCTATAGCCACTGCAGCGCCTAGCACCGAGGCGCCACACTATACAGTGCAACGCCCAGTAGCTAGGCGTTGCACTGTAGAGTGTGGCGCCTCGGTGCTAGGCGCTGCATGGGCTGTAGCTTGCAAACAGAATCATTATCAGGTAGAGATGAGGAAGGGAGAGGGGGACTTGGTGCACCCAGAGGGTGATTGTCATGGTTCAGAGTTCAATGTGGTTGAGCAGGGAGTTGAGGTCACCCTCGAGGATCCAGACCAGTTCAAACATGTCGAGACTGCCAATGTGAATGATCAAGATGAGGGCTTTAATGGTGAAGCTAATGAAGATCAAGTTCAACATTATTAAGACAACAAGTGCAACATAGAGGACCAAGTTCAACATTGCTAAGACGTCAACTCCAAGTTCAACATAACTAAGACATACAAAGAGGATTAAGTTCAACATAGAGCTACCACAAATAAAGGACTATGGCTGGTTCCTAAGAAGAGCTAGTTCCTTGAGCGCTTTTTGGCTGCTTCCCCCCTCTTGCTGGCTAACTTCTTGACCTTCCTAGGAAGAGGAACACGCTCCCGCTCCGGCTCCGGTTCCTCCACGTCATCGACATCGTCATCCAAATAGTCATCCAAAGCCGCCATCCGCGAGGTGCCGACCATCCTTTTTCCTCTTTCGGTGAAGTCTTCAGGTGTGTACTTGTTGATTCCCTTTCTAGGCTTTAGCATGTATGCAGACCTAACCTGGTACGCCCCCAAGGTCATATCATCATCAGCAACCTATGCATCAACAAAAGATATGAAAAGACCGTGTGTGAGGATATAGTTAGCAATGCATCAACAATTGGATATATATGCTCATGCCATACCTCTTGGGTGACCACACCCACATCCTCATCCTCCAAATGATCACCATGGCTCTGGCCCGAAGCGGGATCTGATGGTGTCGCCAACCTAGACCGTTCTGGTGATACATACTCGGGGTCACGACAACCAAAAAGGTTTGATAGTTGCCTTAACTTTTGGCCCTGGCGCTGCAACATGTACAAGTGAATGAGACATCGAACGTAGCAACACATGTTAAGTGCTAGTTTGAAGGAGATGTGAACCTTGATGAATGCTCGAAGTGCACCTTCTCCATCGCTTTTGCTAGCCGGGGTTGTTTCAAGAATAGTCTCGGTCTCATCAGCTGCTTTCTTGATCTGGGCACGCTATGAATAGAAATGGTATTAACGTGTTAGGCAAGCGAAGATGTGAATAGTGTGAATGAAAAGCAAAGAGGGCAAATACCACAAAGTTCATCATTGGAGCTGAAGGGATCACTGAGTTGCCTTTCCTGACTAATGTGTTGTACTGGTGTTGGGCTACCTCATCAAAAACAGTGGGTTCTTCCAAAATCTCCTCAGCATACGCCGGCTTGCATACCTCCACACGGGTACTTGCAAGAAACCATGTGAGATAGTTGTTGAACGCTATAGGGCAGTGCTCACGAAGCTGGACTCCTTTTCCAGCCCTACTTGCTCCACACTAAGCGCAAACTATACGACATACTTTCTGTGATGCTTGGCCCAATCCTTAATCTTCCACTGCCTTTTCCTATCCAACCTGCAAGTTAGAAACATAATATTAGTAGCATCGAAACCGCCGAGAAGCTGCTAAGTACTCAAGGTCAATTATATCTTACGCGTGTAGCAACTTGTCCGTGTCCTCCCACTCCGGCGGATGTGCCTAGAACAAACCAAACCGACGGTGCACTCGATGTGGGAGGTGAAGCTCAACCGCCCAGTTGCATATGAGTGGGCACCGCATACGCCAGAGATCCCTATCCCTAGTGCACATCGGATTCAGCCTGAACTCTAAAGGGTTACCAAAACTATCTCCTGTTCCATACGGCTCCCATATCACCTGCAAAATGGGATAGAATGCAAAATTGATATCGAGTTGCAATAGAAGCATCATAATCACTTATGCCATGTCAATTCACCTGCTCAGGAGTGATCGCGTCAAGCTCACTCTGGTACAACTTGTACATGACCGAGGGATCATCTGTCGTCTCATTTATCACATCCCACTTGTAAGCCCAAGTGGGTAGCCGTAGTAGGTCACCTTTGTCGTCCCAATCATCGTACTTCACCTTCTTCGGACGTCCAACCGACAAACGCTCCCAGCTCCATATGGAAAGTGCGAGCAAACAACCACCAATACCTCCAGATGACCTACAACAGGCTTCGTCCAACTGCACATAAAAGAGAACATGGTTCAATTAAGAGCAAGATCGCATTCATAATGTAGCAATGAAGTGAAAAAGAAACAACTTCATACCTGTCTATACAAGTAAGCCAGTGTCGCCGAACCCCAACTCCATTTGCTATCGAAGACGGTCAACGCCTTCAGCCACATCCATGGAGCATTCTTGCCTGTGCCATCAGCAAACATAGTCCTGCATATCACATACCACATGTAGACACGAGCATATATCTTGACCGTGTCCTCATCAGCTTCCGGTGGGCAAGTACCAAAGTGCTCAGTAATCCACGTGAAAGTAGCACCGGCTGCGACTCTTTCCTTCTTCTTGTTTTCTGCTGCTGGTTCCGGAGGCTCCGGAGGAACCATACCGATAAGGGCATGCATCTGCGCGCGCCACCCATCGGAGTCGGTGCTCATACATAGAGGATTCCCATCGATAGGAAGACCGGTGATCATAGCAATATCCTGGAGCGTCACTGTCATCTCCCCGGTCCGTAGATGGAAACTATGTGTCTCCGGCCGCCAATGATCAATAAGCGCGGTGAGTGCTGGAGCATTGTTGGGTGGCGTCGACCGTCTGACCATATGAATGAAAGGGAGAAGTCCTGTCTCCCTTACATACGGTGTGTATCGCTCATCATAGCGCATCCACCCAAGGGTGACCCCATGAGAACGAAGCTTCAAAGGTGCAAGCGCCTACAAACAAACAATTCATAACATTACATATGGGGCATTTGTGTTTGAAATAAATACGAAATTCATAAAACAGGCCACTTTCATTATTACCCGCTGCTCCACCGCCATAGCGTACGACCGGTGTTGTTTGTCCCAGTGATAATCGAGAAGCCAAACCATCCTAACAATTTTGAAAGAAAGCTTTCTTGTCAACACGATTATCTTTTCAATACAAATAAACTAAAGTACGCCTACTAGATGCAAAATACAAAGCATATGTATCCAAACCATTCTTGCCAATACAAATGTAATTTCAATAAACTAAACTAAGCCTACCTCATGCAAGATTCAATACAAATATCTTTTCCATATAAATAAAATGTCAACCTATGTATCCAAACTATATAAATAACATGTCAACCTATGTATCCAAACCACATTCTAGTCTAACAAGGGTTCCCCAAATCTAATACATGCAAGATTCAAACAAAAATTCCCTAAATCTAATACACACAAGATTCAAACAAGGGTTCCTCAAATCTCCGAAATAGTATACATTCTATGGATAGAAAGAAGGGGATCGGAGAAAAGTACCTTCTAGGATGATTGGTGAAGGAATCCACGGGCCAAATCGTCAGATTTGAAGATTTTTTAAGAGGGGATTGAGAGGGGGAGAGGAGGAAGCCGCCGGCCGCCTGTTCTGTAACTCCTCTGGAATGAATGGGTGGGGTGGGGGGGGGGGCAGCGGGCGGCTGGCATCTAAGTCACAGTGCAGCGCCTGCGGGCCGGGCGCTGCACATTACGGTGCAGTGCCTAGCTCTGAGGCGCTGCTCTGAGGCGTTGCACTGCTGGGTGCGGGCCCAGGGGCTGCCACGGTGGACTGGCGTGCAACGCCCCCGAGCTGGGCGCGTGGCGCCTGCGTGGCGGGCGCTACACAAAAGGGTCAGTGCTGTGAAATAGTTTCATGGGTAGTTCATTTTGTGAATTGATTTCGTCCACAGGTTAAAATAGTCAAAATCTCCTCCGCCCATACAATGGTAGCCAGTACAACTTTAGGCTGGAAAGTTTAAAATAATAGTACTGGTACGAAGACATTGTAATCCTCGTGTGTGTTCTTCAAGAAAACATTGTGCAATAAAAACATATGATTGTCGATTTTGGCACCACAAATAGTACAGCGATAATGCAATTGTGTACTAGAGAAGTACAATGGGCCCATCGTTACTTTCTGGAGGAAAGCCTTTACGTACTTGCTTAAGATCCATCAGTAGAAGGGAAAGCATGCTTTGCCACGCAATTTTGTCGTTGTGCATAAAGTTTACTAGTGGTTGGGTTCCTTTTTTTCTGACCAAATACAATAGGGGTCCATCAGAGTGAGCTGCTTGAGAGAAAAGTGTGTGTGGGTAGGGAAATATCAGGTGCTACCGGCTCTTAGGTAATACTGTGATACGTGCTACTGAGAGCCGTTAGATCTCAGATCCGACGGCTTCTGGGAGCTCTTGAACGTTTTGCAAAAGAAAAGAAACATCAAGAATCTCAAAATTGTACGCAGGTACAATAGCTATTTAGATGTCGCTGGATCTGAGATCCAACGGTCTAGAAGCCCGTATCACGGTATCACCTAAAGGTAAGTAGCACCTGATATTTTCGTGTGCATGCGTTGCTCCATCTTAGAGAAAAAAGAACAAAAACTCACCTTCATCTCATAATCTTTTTAGAAAAACTCTCTCATACCAGCCAACCAGCTTAAAATGACATCGCAAAAAGAAAAGAAAAACCTTACTTTCATATTAAAATTAAAAAGGAAAAAGGTTTTCTTAAAAAGAAACGTTTTCATGGCAGCCAGCCAGCATGTGCTATGTGGCATGGCTGGCTGCTCGCCCCTTCTTTCGGCCTTAATGGGTTTAATTTTCTTGCGTACGTGAAAGAAAAAGATAGCATGCAAAACGAGTGTGTGAAAGAGACTCTTGTCCGGCATCGTGCAGCACTTCAGCGAGTTAGTCATGGTACTACACATGGTTGGGAGCACCACGTCCTGAAGCTTAGCCATGCTCCGTCCGAGCTGCCCTGCCCGTACGGTGGGAGGACACTGTCTATAACCCATCAACAGTGGGAGGACACTGACCGAGAGTATATGTTGATCTGATATCAATTTTCACTGTGACACCCAGGAATTAAAAAAAATGAGGGAGACTTAGGAATTAAAGTTAGTCGGGCGAAAAGGTCTAAAAAAATAGGTACGATGCAAATTTATTCAACCACAATCATGACATTCAACAATCAAAAATATAGATGAACCAACTTGTGATTAGATGGTTAGGTGGACAGTGGTATTCCCAGCCCACTAGAGTTTAAGTCTTGATGCTCGCATTTATTCTAAATTTATTTTAGGATTTCCGGCGATACACGTTTAATGAGAGGAGATATTTTCGTCGACTACGAGGTGCCCTGAAAGCTGAACATGCCAAATAAAGTCCCAACTTCCATCATCTGACAACCAACCTAAACAGATCATCAAGGCTAAAGACCTACTAGAAACTACATAAAGCTGGTAGACTTTGAACACGGAAAATGCAAACCGAACTGATCCCTCGAAGGACATAATCTGCAAAGAGCAAGCTTCACTAGGAGGTAGAGGAAGAAGTCTATTTAGCCACTGATCCTTAACACTATAGGACTCCAAATCCGCAAAGCCTTGATGACCTCACTTGCTATCTGCTCTACTAGAATAAAGAGGCGCGCGTTGCTGCGCTCGTCCATTTTGATAAAGAATGATAGAAATAATACAAAAACTGAACATAAAGGTATAGGTGAGATTCAAATTATATCACCTTAATGCAAAACCACAAGACAACTTGGGATAGAAACCTTGTATAGATTCTATCTTTTCATGGAGCATATAGAAAATATGACAATCCGGACACTACGCCATCCACATGATAAAAAGCAAAAATGTACATCCGACAAGAACGAAAGCATATAAGCTGGATGGTTTAACATTAAAGTGGATGCACATACACATTTCCTTAATGATATAGCTAGAAAATATGGTATTTTTATGTTTAATATGATAAGGAGAAAAAACATCACATGTGGAGATTTCCCTGCCTTGGCGCCTTTGGCAATTGTAGCACTGACGGGAGATGGTGATTGAAACTGAGGCAGCGGGAAGCACATAACCCATGGGGAGAGGATAAGCAAGGCAAAAGAGAAGTTAATTAACAAACTAATATTACTCTTTTGGTTGGCACATGCTCAGCTATGATAGTCTGATTGACGACATCTGAGGATACTATAAAAATGTGTAGATATACAAAATGATGTGAAATGCATTTGTAAAGGGAAAATACGATGTAGCCCAACGGAGCAGAGGTGAGGGAATTGTTCTCGTTTCAGTAGAGTCAACCTGCAAATCATCAACTACTTTTGCATCAAGGTAAAATTAAAAATCTATACATCACAGGTAATTTTGTGAGTTTAACAACATATGAATAAATATTATAATCTATTAGTAACAGATATGAATAAAGTATTCTAGAAAAACATGTATGAATACTGAAGCATGCCATCAATAGTGTGAACATGGAAGAGACATTCGAGTATAGGCATTAGTGGTCCGAAAATGCTCTTTGGAGGCCGAGCTCCATGCAGCTCGTTATCTCAGTGGTCAATCATCGTATCCATCAGCTGCAGCATCGCATTAATTACATGTATTTCAGCTCACAGGCATACACCTCACATCGTATTCTGTATTTACCTACAGTGTCAGCCCATGTTGTCGAAGCCGCGCTGCCAGGCTGGTCAAACGTGCGACCGATTCACCCATCATATCTAGGTAGTGCAAAAATGTGAACCCTCAGTTCATGAATTGGCACGCAGATGTCCAACAACAAAAATGACAACAGCGATGTTGAACATGTCTATGTCAATACTGGGCGAGCCTACCTGCAGATCTTTCAACAAGATGGCCTCTGCTACTTTCAGGCTGTGTGTGCCCTTATCACTGAGATTTTTTGAACTCTACACATGCCTCCGACAGATCAGATGGGTACGAGGATATCTTCTTCCACCTATTGCTAGGCCAAAAACGTTGTTGACACCGGCTGCTGAAAACCTGATTGCTCGATCTTCATCTATACTCATTTCACATGTGTCTACATCCACCCTTTCCATGAGAAACGAACTGAATTTTAACTTCAGTTTTGGGAGTCCTTTAGTCTTAGCACGCCTTCAAATCCAATCTCTGTCATCAACTTCCTCTTGAACTCACCAATCTGGGAGAAGATATTGCTCAGCTTCTGCACTGAAATCGTCCGATGTAACTGCGCCTGGACCTAGGGCAGCGGCTAACTCAGCGGTTCTCTGTCTTCTGTAAATCCGGCAAATCTAGGTCTAGATTGATTTCCATGCCGGCCGGGGGCGGCGATGTGATGAAGTGCGCTCTACAGAGTACAGACTGAACGCAAAAGGGGGGAGGCGGGGTGTGGAAAATCATGTCCACACGAGTCAGCACCTAAAACGCAGGCCATGTACAAATCGTGAACACGAGTTGCTGGCACCGGTGTATCTCTATTAAATAGCGATCGTATATATAGCTAAAAAGGCACACACTACGCATCCTGATGCCACAACGACCGACACAGATTACAGCCTCCAGGCAACTCGTCCGCCAAAACGCCTCTTTCTTAGTGGTCGAGCTATATAAGATATCTAATGAAGAAACGACTTAGCAATTGGGAACCTGCAGTATTAAGTAATGTATTGAGAACAAAGCCTACTTGATTTTCGTTGATGACATTTGTTTTATCCATCCCTCTTCACCATCAACACCAAACTTAGAATTCTGCTTCTGAGATTTGTCGGACACTGAAAAATGCAGCAATCAAATTACTACAACTAAAGAAACTCTGTGAGTTGAGAGGGATTAGATGGCAATTTGAACAAGCTTCTATGGGCGGAGGAGATGGTGACTGCGGCAACCACTAGCTTCACTTCATCTCCTTTGCCAAACACGCTTCATTGCCGCCAGAGCGTGTGCACCGCACACCCTCGTCGTTGGGAAGGGAGGATTGGAGGAACAGCGAGATCGACAACAAGAACATGCTTTCGTGGGGCATCTTTGTTGCCGGGAAGGGGGAGGTTGAGCATCCTGGAGGCGCGCCAAGGAGCAACTGTCGTCCCCACTGTGAAGCGGAGACAATGCTCCAATACTGAGGCATAGCGAGGAAACAATCCTGCAAAGGAGGAGAGACTACAGAGGCCCTATGCACACGTCGAGGAGGATGGCTGACTGAGTCATGCCGAACGCCACCACCGCCACAGGGAAAGTAAAGGTGAGGATGAAGGAAATATGCCCTAGAGGCAATAATAAAGTTATTATTTATTTCCTTATATCATGATAAAAGTTTATTATTCATGTTAGAATTGTATTAACCGGAAACATAATACATGTGTGAATACATAGACAATCAGAGTGTCACTAGTATGCCTCTACTTGACAAGCTCGTTAATCAAATATGGTTATGTTTCCTAACCATGGACAAAGAGTTGTCATTTGATTAACGGGATCACATCATTAGTTGAATGATCAGATTGACATGACCCATTCCATTAGCTTAGCACCCAATCGTTTAGTATGTTGCTATTGCTTTCTTCATGACTTATACATGTTCCTATGACTATGAGATTATGTAACTCCCGTGTGCCGGAGGAACACTTTGTGTGCTGCCAAACGTCACAACGTAACTGGGTGATTATAAATGTGCTCTACAGGTGTCTCCAAAGGTACATGTTGGGTTGACGTATTTCGAGATTAGGATTTGTCACTCCGATCATCGGAGAGGTATCTCTGGGCCCTCTCGGTAATGCACATCACTTAAGCCTTGCAAGCATTGCAACTAATGAGTTAGTTGCGGGATGATGTATTACGGAACGAGTAAAGAGACTTGCCGGTGACGAGATTGAACTAGGTATTGGATACCGACGATCGAATCTCGGCAAGTAACATACCGATGACAAAGGGAATAACGTATGTTGTTATGCGGTCTGACCGACAAAAGATCTTCGTAGAATATGTAGGAACCAATATGGGCATCCAGGTCCCGCTATTGGTTATTGACCGGAGACGTGTCTCGGTCATGTCTACATTGTTCTCGAACCCGTAGGGTCCGCACGCTTAAGGTTTCGATGACAGTTATATTATGAGTTTATACGTTTTGATGTACCGAAGGTTGTTCGGAGTCCCGGATGAGATCACGGACATGACGAGGAGTCTCGAAATGGTCGAGACATAAAGATTGATATATTGGAAGCCTATGTTTCGATATCGGAAGTGTTCCGGGTGAAATCGGGATTTTACCGGAGTACCGGGAGGTTACCGGAACCCCCCGGGAGCTATATGGGCCTTAGTGGGCCTTAGTGGAAGAAGAGGAGAGGCGGCAAGGGCTGGGCCGCGCGCCCCTCCCCCGTAGTACGAATAGGACAAGGAGAGAGGGGGCCGGCGCCCCCCTCCTTCTCTCTCTCTCTCTCTCTTTTCCCACCTCGCGAATCCTATTCCAACTAGGAAAGGGGGGGAGTCCAGTAGGACTCCTCCTGGCGCGCCCTATGATGGCCGGCCGGCCTCCCCCTCTTGAACCTTTGTATACGGAGGTAGGGGCACCCCATAGAGACACAAGTTGATCCACGTGATCATATTCTTAGCCGTGTGCGGTGCCCCCTTCCACCATAGTCCTCGATAATATTGTAGCAGTGCTTAGGCGAAGCCCTGCGACAGTAGTACATCAAGATCGTCACCACGCCGTCGTGCTGACGGAACTCTTCCCCGACACTTTGCTGGATCGGAGTCCGGGGATCGTCATCGAGCTGAACGTGTGCTAGAACTCGGAGGTGCCGTAGTTTCGGTGCTTGATCGGTCGGGCCGTGAAGACGTACGACTACATCAACCGCGTTGTGCTAACGCTTCTGCTGTCGATCTACAAGGGTACGTAGATCACACTCTCCCCTCTCGTTGCTATGCATCATCATGATCTTGCGTGTGCGTAGGAATTTTTTTGAAATTACTACGTTCCCCAACAGTGGCATCCGAGCCTAGGTTTTATGTGTTGATGTTATATGCACGAGTAGAACATAAGTGAGTTGTGGGCGATATAAGTCATACTGCTTACCAGCATGTCATACTTTTGTTCGGCGGTATTGTTGGACGAAGCGGCCCGGACCGACATTACGCGTACACTTACGCGAGACCGGTTCTCCCGACGTGCTTTGCACATAGGTGGCTTGCGGGTGACAGTTTCTCCAACAGTGTGGCTACGCCCGGTCCTTGCGAAGGTTAAAACAGCACCAACTTGACAAACTATCATTGTGGTTTTGATGCGTAGGTAAGATTGGTTTTTGCTTAAAGCCCGTAGCAGCCACGTAAAACTTGCAACAACAAAGTAGAGGACGTCTAACTTGTTTTTGCAGGGCATGTTGTGATGTGATATGGTCAAGACATGATGCTAAATTTTATTGTATGAGATGATCATGTTTTGTAACCGAGTTATCGGCAACTGGCAGGAGCCATATGGTTGTCGCTTTATTGTATGCAATGCAATCGCGCTGTAATGCTTTACTTTATCACTAAACGGTAGCGATAGTCGTGGAAGCATAAGATTGGCGAGACGACAACGATGCTACGATGGAGATCAAGGTGTCGCGCCGGTGACGATGGTGATCACGACGGTGCTTCGGAGATGGAGATCACAAGCACGAGATGATGATGGCCATATCATATCACTTATATTGATTGCATGTGATGTTTATCTTTTATGCATCTTATCTTGCTTTGATTGACGGTAGCATTATAAGATGATCTCTCACTAATTATCAAGCAGTGTTCTCCCTGAGTATGCACCATTGCGAAAGTTCTTCGTGCTGAGACACCACGTGATGATCGGGTGTGATAGGCTCTACGTTCAAATACAACGGGTGCAAAACGGTTGCACACGCGGAATACTCAGGTTATACTTGACGAGCCAAGCATATACAGATATGGCCTCGGAACACGGAGACCGAAAGGTCGAGCGTGAATCATATAGTAGATATGATCAACATAATGATGTTCACCAATGAAATTACTCCATCTCACGTGATGATCGGACATGGTTTAGTTGATTTGGATCACGTAATCACTTAGAGGATTAGAGGGATGTCTATCTAAGTGGGAGTTCTTTTAGTAAATTAATTGAACCTAAATTTATCATGAAACTTAGTACCTGATAGTATCTTGCTTGTTTATGTTTGATTGTAGATAGATGGCTCGTGCTATTGTTCCGTTGAATTTTAATGCGTTCCTTGAGAAAGCAAAGTTGAAAGATGATGGTAGCAATTACACGGACTGGGTCCGTAACTTGAGGATTATCCTCATTGCTGCACAGAAGAATTACGTCTTGGAAGAACCGCTGGGTGCCAGGCCTGCTGCTGGAGCAACACCAGATGTTATGAACGTCTGGCAGAGCAAAGCTGATGACTACTCGATAGTTCAGTGTGCCATGCTTTATGGCTTAGAATCGGGACTTCAACGACGTTTTGAACGTCATGGAGCATATGAGATGTTCCAGGAGTTGAAGTTAATATTTCAAGCAAATGCCCGGATTGAGAGATATGAAATCTCCAATAAGTTCTATAGCTGCAAGATGGAGGAGAACAGTTCTGTCAGTGAGCATATACTCAAAATGTCTGGGTATAATAATCACTTGATTCAATTGGGAGTTAATCTTCCAGATGATTGCGTCATAGACAGAATTCTCCAATCACTGCCACCAAGCTACAAGAGCTTCGTGATGAACTATAATATGCAAGGGATGAATAAGACTATTCCCCAGCTCTTCGCAATGCTGAAAGCTGCGGAGGTGGAAATCAAGAAGGAGCATCAAGTGTTGATGGTTAACAAGACCACTAGTTTCAAGAAAAAGGGCAAAGGGAAAAAGAAGGGGAACTTCAAGAAGAACGGCAAACAAGTTGCTGCTCAAGAGAACAAACCCAAGTCTGGACCTAAGCCTGAAACTGAGTGCCTCTACTGCAAGCAGACTGGTCACTGGAAGCGGAACTGCCCCAAGTATTTGGCGGATAAGAAGGATGGCAAGGTGAACAAAGGTATATGTGATATACATGTTATTGATGTGTACCTTACTAATGCTCGCAGTAGCACCTGGGTATTTGATACTGGTTCTGTTGCTAATATTTGCAACTCGAAACAGGGACTACGGATTAAGCGAAGATTAGCTAAGGACGAGGTGACGATGCGCGTGGGAAACGGTTCCAAAGTCGATGTGATCGCGGTCGGCACGCTACCTCTACATCTACCTTCGGGATTAATATTAGACCTAAATAATTGTTATTTGGTGCCAGCGTTAAGCATGAACATTATATCTGGATCTTGTTTGATGCGAGACGGTTATTCATTTAAATCAGAGAATAATGCTTGTTCTATTTATATGAGTAATATCTTTTATGGTCATGCACCCTTGAAAAGTGGTCTATTCTTATTGAATCTCGATAGTAGTGACACACATATTCATAATGTTGAAACCAAAAGAAGCAGAGTTGATAATGATAGTGCAACTTATTTGTGGCACTGCCGTTTAGGTCATATCGGTGTAAAGTGCATGAAGAAACTCCATACTGATGGACTTTTGGAACCACTTGATTATGAATCACTTGGTACTTGCGAACCGTACCTCATGGGCAAGATGACTAAAACACCGTTCTCCGGTACTATGGAGAGAGCAACCGATTTGTTGGAAATCATACATACAGATGTATGTGGTCCGATGAATATTGAGGCTCGTGGCGGATATCGTTATTTTCACACCTTCACAGATGACTTAAGCAGATATGGGTATATCTACTTAATGAAATATAAGTCTGAAACATTTGAAAAGTTTAAAGAATTTCAGAGTGAAGTTGAAAATCATCGTAACAAGAAAATAAAGTTTCTACGATCTGATCGTGGAGAATATTTGAGTTACGAGTTTGGTGTACATTTGAAACAATGCGGAATAGTTTCGCAACTCACGCCACCCGGAACACCACAGCGTAATGGTGTGTCCGAATGTCGTAATCGTACTTTACTGGATATGGTGCGATCTATGATGTCTCTTACTGATTTACCGCTATCGTTTTGGGGTTATGCTTTAGAGACGGCCGCATTCACGTTAAATAGGGCACCATCAAAATCCGTTGAGACGACGCCTTATGAACTATGGTTTGGCAAGAAACCAAAGTTGTCGTTTCTGAAAGTTTGGGGCTGTGATGCTTATGTGAAAAAGCTTCAACCTGATAAGCTCGAACCCAAATCGGAGAAATGTGTCTTCATAGGATATCCAAAGGAGACTATTGGATACACGTTCTATCACAGATCCGAAGGCAAGACTTTTGTTGCTAAGTTCGGAAACTTTCTGGAGAAGGAGTTTCTCTCGAAAGATGTGAGTGGGAGGAAAGTAGAACTTGACAAGGTAACTGTACCTGCTCCCTTATTGGAAAGTAGTACATCACAGAAACCTGTTTCTGCGACACCTACACCAATTAGTGAGGAAGCTAATGATAATGATCATCAAACTTCAGGACAAGATACTACTGAACCTCGTAGATCAACCAGAGTGAGATCCGCGCCAGAGTGGTACGGTAATCCTGTTCTGGAAGTCATGCTGCTAGATCATGATGAACCTACGAACTATGAAGAAGCGATGGTGAGCCCAGATTCCGCAAAATGGCTTGAAGCCATGAAATCTGAGATGGGATCCATGTATGAGAACAAAGTATGGACTTTGGTTGACTTGCCCGATGATCGGCAAGCAATTGAGAATAAATGGATCTTCAAGAAGAAGACTGACGCTGACGGTAATATTACTGTCTACAAAGCTCGACTTGTCGTAAAAGGGTTTCGGCAAGTTCAAGGGGTTGACTACGATGAGACCTTCTCACCCGTAGCGATGCTTAAGTCTGTCCAAATCATGTTAGCAATTGCCGCATTTTATGATTATGAAATTTGGCAGATGGATGTCAAAACTGCATTCCTGAATGGATTTCTGGAAGAAGAGTTGTATATGATGCAACCGGAAGGTTTTGTCGATCCAAAGGGAGCTAACAAAGTGTGCAAGCTCCAGCGATCCATTTATGGACTGGTGCAAGCCTCTCGGAGTTGGAATAAACGTTTTGATAGTGTGATCAAAGCATTTGGTTTTATACGGACTTTCGGAGAAGCCTGTATTTACAAAAGTGAGTGGGAGCTCTGTAGCATTTCTGATATTGTATGTGGATGACATATTACTGATTGGAAATGATATAGAATTTCTGGATAGCATAAAGGGATACTTGAATAACAGTTTTTCAATGAAAGACCTCGATGAAGTTGCTTACATATTAGGCATAAAAATCTATAGAGATAGATCAAGACGCTTAATTGGACTTTCACAAAGCACATACCTTGACAAGATTTTGAAGAAGTTCAAAATGGATCAAGCAAAGAAAGGGTTCTTGCCTGTGTTATAAGGTGTGAAGTTGAGTCAGACTCAATGCCCGACCACTATAGGAGATAGAGAGAAAATGAAAGATGTTCCCTATGCTTCAGCCATAGGCTCTATCATGTATGCAATGCTGTGTACCAGACCTGATGTGTGCCTTGCTATAAGTCTAGCAGGGAGGTACCAAAGTAATCTAGGAGTGGATCACTGGACAGCGGTCAAGAACATCCTGAAGTACTTGAAAAGGACTAAGGATATGTTTCTCGTATATGGAGGTGACAAAGAGGTCATCGTAAACGGTTACGTTGATGCAAGCTTTGACACTGATCCGGACGATTCTAAATCGCAAACCGGATACGTGTTTACATTAAACGGTGGAGCTGTCAGTTGGTGCAGTTCTAAACAAAGCGTCGTGGCGGGATCTACATGTGAAGCGGAGTACATAGCTGCTTCGGAAGCAGCAAACGAAGGAGTCTGGATGAAGGAGTTCATATCTGATCTAGGTGTCATACCTAGTGTATCGGGTCCAATGAAAATCTTTTGTGACAATACTGGTGCAATTGCCTTGGCAAAGGAATCCAGATTTCACAAGAGAACCAAGCACATCAAGAGACGCTTCAATTCCATCCGGGATCTAGTCCAGGTGGGAGACATAGAGATTTGCAAGATACATACGGAGCTGAATGTAGCAGACCTGTTGACTAAGCCTCTTCCACGAGCAAAACATGATCAGCACCAAAGCTCCATGGGTGTTAGAATCATTACTGTGTAATCTAGATTATTGACTCTAGTGCAAGTGGGAGACTGAAGGAAATATGCCCTAGAGGCAATAATAAAGTTATTATTTATTTCCTTATATCATGATAAAAGTTTATTATTCATGCTAGAATTGTATTAACCGGAAACATAATACATGTGTGAATACATAGACAAACAGAGTGTCACTAGTATGCCTCTACTTGACTAGCTCGTTAATCAAAGATGGTTATGTTTCCTAACCATGGACAAAGAGTTGTCATTTGATTAACGGGATCACATCATTAGTTGAATGATCTGATTGACATGACCCATTCCATTAGCTTAGCACCCGATCGTTTAGTATGTTGCTATTGCTTTCTTCATGACTTATACATGTTCCTATGACTATGAGATTATGTAACTCCCGTGTGCCAGAGGAACACTTTGTGTGCTGCCAAATGTCACAACGTAACTGGATGATTATAAAGGTGCTCTACAGGTGTCTCCAAAGGTACATGTTGGGTTGACGTATTTCAAGATTAGGATTTGTCACTCCGATCGTCGGAGAGGTATCTCTGGGCCCTCTCGGTAATGCACATCACTTAAGCCTTGCAAGCATTGCAACTAATGAGTTAGTCGCGGGATGATGTATTACGGAACGAGTAAAGAGACTTGCTGGTAACGAGATTGAACTAGGTATAGGATACCGATGATCGAATCTCAGGCAAGTAACATACCGATGACAAAGGGAACAACGTATGTTGTTATGCGGTCTGACCGATAAAAGATCTTCGTAGAATATGTAGGAACCAATATGGGCATCCAGGTCCCGCTATTGGTTATTGACCGGAGACGTGTCTCGGTCATGTCTACATTGTTCTCGAACCCGTAGGGTCCGCACGCTTAAGGTTTCGATGACAATTATATTATGAGTTTATACGTTTTGATGTACCGAAGGTTGTTTGGAGTCTCGGATGAGATCACGGACATGACGAGGAGTCTCGAAATGGTCGAGACATAAAGATTGATATATTGGAAGCCTATGTTTGGATATCGGAAGTGTTCCGGGTGAAATCGGGATTTTACCGGAGTACCAGGAGGTTACCGGAACCCCCCGGGAGCTATATGGGCCTTAGTGGGCCTTAGTGGAAGAAGAGGAGAGGCGGCAAGGGCTGGGCCGCGCGCCCCTCCCCCCTAGTCCGAATAGGACAAGGAGAGAGGGGGCCGGCGCCTCCTCCTTCTCTCTCTCTCTCTCTCTTTTCCCACCTCGCGAATCCTATTCCAACTAGGAAAGGGGGGGAGTCCTACTCCCGGAGGGAGTAGGACTCCTCCTGGCGCGCCCTATGATGGCCGGCCGGCCTCCCCCTCTTGAACCTTTATATACGGAGGCAGGGGCACCCTCTAGAGACACAAGTTGATCCACGTGATCATATTCTTAGCCGTGTGCGGTGCCCCCTTCCACCATAGTCCTCGATAATATTGTAGCAGTGCTTAGGCGAAGCCCTGCGACAGTAGTACATCAAGGTCGTCACCACGTCGTCGTGCTGACGGAACTCTTCCCCGATACTTTGCTGGATCGGAGTCCGGGGATCGTCATCGAGCTGAACGTGTGCTAGAACTCGGAGGTGCCGTAGTTTCGGTGCTTGATCGGTCGGGCCGTGAAGACGTACGACTACATCAACCGCGTTGTGCTAACGCTTCCGCTGTCGATCTACAAGGGTACGTAGATCACACTCTCCCCTCTCGTTGCTATGCATCATCATGATCTTGCGTGTGCGTAGGAAATTTTTAAAATTGCTACGTTCCCCAACAGAGGAGACGCCCTGCACCTCAACACGGGCTTGGGGAAAGAGAAGAGAAACTAACCGCGAGGCATCCCATACGCACTTTCCCAGCCCAATTCGGCCCGATAAATGACATGAAGCCCAGGTAACTCTGCGGAGCAGCTACCCAAGAGACGAATGCAGATGACCAGACGATGCGCGATCGATGAAATCGAACGGCCAATGAATCAAAGCGTTGTGGTGGCTCGTAGCTCGCCCCATTATACTGTTTCTTAATGAGTTTTGCCCCCAGCATCAGCACCTTTTGATTTTCCTCCTTTATTATCTAAAAATAGCCCAACAAGAAATCCAACGGAAAATTAGCCTGATGAGAACTATGGGATCATTGAACAACTTTCTCTCAAAAACAATATCATCTTTGCATCTTCATATAGTCCAGAACCCAGGGTATGGCAGAAACACCCACAAGTACAACTATCTAATATCTATATCAAAACTTCTAATCCATCTACCAAAATAGTCATTAAGATTGACTTCAGTTTTCTTAAATCAAAAGAACATTTAAAATGACTCGAAACCAATCTAGCTAAATACTGGAAGAACAGATGATCAACGGTTTTGTCCCGTCCACAACACACACAAAAATTATTGTCTTTCCATCCCCTCCCGAGCAAATTATCTCTAGTAAAATAATATTTTTAACCATAAGCCATAGAAAAACTTTGATTTTAGGAGGAATTTTATTTTTTCACAAAAATCCAAGAAAATCCACATTCAGAAACTATCGTCATTCTATATAAAGAGTTGACAAAAAAATTCCCATAGTTCTTCTAAAATTGAAACCATCCCAACCTTTAAGTAGAACTTCACCAACAATAATGGTATGATCAGAGATTAGAATGTATAATCTAACATTGGCAAAATTTGGAGGCTTATGTCCAAACAACCAGTCTTCCAAACCATGATATTATTCCCATCCCCAATTTTCTTTGCAATGTTGACATATCCTTAATTTTCAGTGAACTAGAATTGAAGTGAGGGTCTCCCACTTTAGGCTTGACCCCAAAGAGACAATTATTGATAACATACTTATTAAGAAGAACATTTTGCCAAAGTCCAGTTTCAGTTTCTAGCTTCCAGAACCATTTGGCCAATAATGTTTTGTTCATAAGCTCCAAATTAAAAACCCCAGACCCCCCCCCCCCCCCCAAACCCGATCTTTGGGTTTACAACACATTTCAGTTCACTAAATGATATCAAGTCCATCTCTAAAAAATCAATCCTTTTCTTAACCACTACAGGAATGGGATAGAAAGGACATCATATAAAGGGGACTATTAGTCAGACAAGCCTGCACCAAAGTCAATCTACCAGCAATGTTTAACAATTTTTCTTGCCAGCAACTACATCCTTTTCCATATTATCTTTCACACCTTTGGAATGTGTTGAGTATAATGTTTATTAGGAAAGATGAGATAGACTAGGATTTGTTCTGGCTTGTCTTGCACTCCAAGTAGATGATTGTACTCCTATATATATGCCCACGAGGCTCAAGCAATACAATGAACTATTTCACCAATCCTCTCTCTTTTAACATGGTATCAGCCTAATCACGATCCAAACCCTAGCCGCCGCCGCTTCCGCACCCGCGCGCCGCTCCCGGGGCGGTCGGCCTCCATGACCGCCGTCGGGGGCCGCGCCGCCCGTACCTATGGTTCGTCCGCCGGCCGTGTTGGTCGGTTGCCCTAGAGAGTCTTTTTCCCGATCCTTTGATCCGGATTTTCTCTCTCTCGCCGGTCACTTTGATCGGCGTCTCTTTTTCGATTTTTTGGTCTATGTGATCCGGTTTGCGTCGCCCACCACTGCCGTCGACCCCGTGCGCCTCTACTCCAACACCGGCGTAATCGGCCTACTTCTTCACCGACCAGGCGGCCACGCGCACCGTCTGCGCCGGTCTTCGTCACGCTGTCAGGGTTCTTCGCCTACTTCGAGCACCGCCGCCGCACTCCTAACCTAGCCGCCGCCGCCGTCAGGCCGCCGCCGCTCTTCTTTGGTCGCCGCCGCCGCCGCCGCCCACCCCGTTCATCTTCGTCCAGCACCAGCTCGTCGCCAGCATCGCCGTCATCTACCCCGACCGCTTCATCTACTCCGACAACCGCATGTGACATTGGCCCCGCGCCGATGGACGCCGCAATCGTCGTCGAGTTCTTCTCTGCTGGCCCCTCCGACTTCTCCGACATGGCGTACAGCTCGTACAGGTCCCTCGTCTACGGATGTCCGGTGCTGGCAACACCGATGCGTGCCTTCATCCACGACGTGTCTCCAGTCCTGGCAAGCCTGGTCGACGCTTCGTCAACTTCGTCTTCGTCCGTCTACGCATGCCCAGTGCTGGCAATACCGGTGCGTGCCTTCGACCACGATGTGTCCCCGGGCTTGGCAAACCCGCCGCGACGCGTCGTCAACAACATTTTCTTCCCGGCGCACCCCTACTTCGACACCACTGCGCCCATGCTAACTCGGCGCGCTCTTGCGCCCGCGGCTCCACGGCGACTTTCTCGACACCGGCCACCCCGACTCGACATCGACCACGACACTCTTCGCACGGCTACCTCGACCATGGCTCCACCACCCACGCTCTCGGCTACATCGACAAACGGCACAAAGGGCTACCGCCTTGCTTGAGCAACCTCGTCGGTTGCCACTCCAGTCACGACTCAGTGATGCGTCGACCGTTACGACTGTGGGGGGGTGTCAGTCGGCTTGCCTTCGGATTCTTCTTCAGTCTCACCGTTTGCGTCGCTACCGTTGTGACTGCGGGGGGATGTTGAGTATAATGTTTATTAGGAAAGATGAGACTAGGATTTGTTCTGGCTTGTCTTGTACTCCAAGTAGATGATTGTACTTCTATATATATGCCCACGAGGCTCAAGCAATACAACAACAATTCCACCAAACCTCTCCCTCCTTTTAACAGAATGTTTGTTTCTAATTCTAAACAGGATACCTAAATACTTTCAAAGGAACATCTCTCAACATTTTTTCTTGCTAGCAACTAAATCTTTTTTCCATATTATCTTTCACACCTTTGGAATGTTTGTTTCTAATTCTAAACAGGATACCTAAATACTTTCAAAGGAACATCTCTCTATTTATAAGTAAGAATATCTCGATATAGCCAAGCTTTTCTATGGCTTCTCCAAAAAAGAAAAGTTCACTTTTATGGAAGTTTATAGTTAGGCTATACATCTGTTCAAAGCCACATAAAATAAATTAAAATATCTAGCAGAAGCACTCATCTCATCATCTCACAGCAGAAGAATTGTGTCATCAACATATTGTAACATATTGACCCCATGATCAAGAACCTCCCCCCTCCCCTGACCAAAAAAAAATACTCCTTTAAAAATCTTATTATGACTAGCCCTCTCCATTATAATAGCAAGGGTAATAATAGCTAAGTAGAGAGGCAGTGGACAGAGAACATCTCCTTCCTCAGTCCTTTATGAGCAGTTTTAATGTAAGGGACATTATTATTATTGACATTAATCCCCACATGACCACCTCTCATAGTACACATAACGGTGTCACTTTATTTATTAGGAGATCTGTTTAGTGTCAATACGTAATGCACAAAGGGCAATTTGATTTTATCATGTGCCTTTTCAAAGTCGATTAATAAGGCACTTTGTTTTTATGATATATAGTGTTTAGGGCGTCATGTAGTACAACAACCCCCCTCCATGATGTACCTACCTTCTAAAAGCAGTTTTAGTATGAGATATGACAGGGTTAGCCACCAGACTCAATCTATTCATGAGTACTTTGATGAAGTATGAGACATGTATTAGTACTAGTGTGATAACAGTTGTATACTTTGATAAGTCGGAAGCATATTTTAATAAGAACACGAGTTTTTCCAAAGTCAAAATGTCTATTTTGACCAAGTTTAAGATAAACTATCAACAAAATAATTAAATGTAAAACTATACTTCACGATGAATCTAAAAGGCAGTGAAGTATACCCTTGAACATGAGGGGCAACATTGCGGTAAAATATTTCATTCCTTTGAGTCCAGATACTCCTACAGCCCAAGATTATAATGTTCGGAATGATTCTCAACCAACAGTTTTTGAGTAAAAGTGCAAACCCCTAATAGGGTTTTTTTTTCGAAAAGGGGGGACTCTCCGGTCTCTGCATCAGAAGATGCATACGGCCACATTTATAGATAAAATCCCCTAATAGGTAGAGAAGGGTTTCTTCTTGTCTTTCATTACCGATGGCATAGTCGTAACTTTGCAAGTGAAAGAAGGTTTCTAGTGTTAATTTTGTTTTATCTTTGAGGCACGTTTCCAGAGCTTTTTGAACAACACGTGAGCATCACCTTCACCTCTTAAGACTTTGAAAGACTGTACATCTTCATTGCAGAGTAGCTTCATGAGTTCCATCTTCCAAGAGTAGCTTCACTTTTCATTCTGAACCACATTTTGTCTCCACAGAATTGTGTTTTGCAGCAGCATGAACTGCTGATGAGCCTGGGCGCAGTGAAAGGTCTATGAACTATTTCTTCCAGGTCATCAACTTCCATAACATTCTGGAGAGATGCATGCTCATGTTGTTATTTTAGGCGCGAAGACGCAAATCTTCATCTGTTAGGCATAGCTGAGACCGAGGGAGGTTATTCAGTTACATTCAGCAATTTTTTTTTGACATAGGGAGAGTACATGATTATCTCGTATATGGTTGAGGTTATTGTAAAGAGTTGTAATCATGTGTGATACAAGGATGTCGTGCTGCAAGATCATACATCGTAAGTATATTCCGAAGTTTCGCATTGCATACACATCACATCATACAAGTTCATATATGTAGCTTTGGAGGAACAACAATGGTGACATAATCATATGGCGTCACAAGTATATAATGTGCCAAAGTGGCTGGGTTTATTTACTACTAGTAGGCGGGCGTAGAACATGACACATCACAACATCACAGAAGATCGAGAGAGCTCCTGAAGATCACCCAGTAGTCAGCTGCTGCAGGTTCCTGACGACGAGAGGGAGCCCGTACCTGGGCAGCAGGGTGACGAAATTGCTGGGCTTGTGCACGTAAGTGGGTGACAGGGAGAAGGAGAAGCTCCTGAGGATGGTGGCTATCACGATCTGCACCTCAACCATGGCAAAGTTCTGCCCGGCGCAGACCCTCGGCCCATATGAGAAGGCCAGCAGCGATCGTGAAAGCTTGGTGTCCACCGAGACGCCATTCTGGAACCTCATGGGGTTAAACTCGTCGGCGTCGGGTCCCCAGACCTCTTTGTCCCGGTGCAACATCAGCAGCGGGATCGACATCATCGTTCCTTTCGGCACCTTCATGCTGGCGAGGACGGTGTCCCAGCCGGTCTTCCTCTGCAGGAAAGTTATGGGGCCATAGAGCCTCAGTGTCTCCAAGAGTAACATGTCAAGCTGCAAGTCACCACGGCATGCAGGCACTTATTAGATGTATGTATGTATATATGTACTGTATGTACTCCATGGACAGCGATCGATATTCGATAGCGTACCAGCTTGAGTTTGCCAAGGGTGTCAAACGGGGGTGGCTGGTGACGGCAACAAGCAGGATATTCCCGGACGACTTCCTCCCTGACCATCTCCTGCCAGCGTGGGTAGCTGGCGAGCAGGAACATCGCCCAGGTGATGACGCTGGCGCTGGTTTCGTACCCCGCCACGAATAGAGTTCTGCACTCGCCGATCATCTCCTGGGTGCTCAGAGTCTCAGCGCCGCTGCCACTGCGACATGCCTGCAGCTGCAGCATCTGCCCGAGCAGGTCGTCTTCATAGACGCTGCTGGCAAGTCGCGCCTTTAGGATGTGTGAGATCTTGCTTGTGACAAGCTTGTCGAGCTGCCACGTCTGACGGTTGCGACGTGTCGGCAGGTACCTAGAAATAACCAATATTAATTCGACCGATTCATTCATTCTGGACGGTCTTTTGAGTTTCTACCTGAATCCAGGTAACGGGAGATCTGCGAACGCATATGCGGCAATCTCCATCTGCTCCCTTCCGGCGACCATCACCTCCCGGGCCTCCTCGTGGTCCTTGCCCAACATCACTCGCGCAATGACACCCATGGCTATCTCGTCCGAGTCGTGCCTCATGTCTATCTCGGCTTGCTGCCGCCCTTGCAGTTGGGCGCACCACCGTTCCATCGTCTGCTGCGTGCACTCCCACGCTATTGCTGACATGGACTGAAAACAAACATTCAAACATACGTAATGTTCTCTTCTGATTCACTAAAAATTGATATGGAAAAATTTAGTAAGTAGTAACCTTGATCGTCTCCTGGTTGAAAGCCGGGTGGACGAATTTGCGGCGTCGCTTCCAGTCGTCTCCGTCTGCAAATATGACCCCGTTCCCTAGAATTGAGTCCAGGCTCGGATTCAAGTATTCTTTTTGGAACACGTCTGTCCTGTCGCTGAACATTTGCTTCACAAGCTCCATGTCAGTACAACACAGGGCTGGTGTCGGCCCCAACCAGTACAGGAATGTTTTCCCTGATTAATTGCACAGCACATAGATATGGGATTGTATTTATATTACACACCATATAACGATCGATTACGTAGGTGGTTAGATAGACACTCAATTGATTAATTACCATACTGGGAGGCCCATTCCCGGAAGAAGGGTTGCACAGTGGTGATGCAGTCGTGGGAGCTAGTATCCAGAGGCTTGGCTCTCCCAGCGACAAGCATCGTATGGCACTCCGGCAGGGACCCGACAAGGAACCTGTAAGGTGGACCTCGGATGCCCTGCCGCGCGAACCACCTGGCCACGGCGTACGGCCTCCAAATCAGATACCATGCTGCTCTTATGGTCACCAGCAGCATGAGGACGGTGGCCAGGGCTTGCCCTATGTTAGGCTCCATGACTGGCTCTTAGTACGTGCTTGACCTATGATTGATTGTTCTCCGGCAGCAGTTTTGTGGCACTTATATAGCAGCACTGGACCTAGACGGTATACCCACTTGCCTAGCTTTTTAAGTTAGAGCATCTCCAGCCGCGGTCCCAACAGACCCTCTCCAGGCGTTTTTGCCGCGCCGGCGCCCAAAATTCAGCCCAGTCGCGTTCTCAGAAACCCATTTTTCGTTGGTTTGGGCCGAAATCGGTGCCGGCGGCCCCAGGCCGAACTCGGCGCGCTGTGGCGCTCAGGGCGCCGGGCGAGGGGTTTTGGCGCGAAAACTCGGCGGGCCCGCCGAGTCAGTGGCACGCACCTCGTCTTCCCCAGAACGCCTCGGTTTCCCGCGAGGAATCAATGGCAAGGCTGCCGCCGGTCAGTCTTGCCATTGATTCCTCATCATGGGCGGCACATCATGGGCGGGCAGGCGCGACGACGCCTCCCCTTCTGCCACGCGTTCACACGGCCTGGGGCTATATAAACAGAGGCTTCCCTCGCTGCTGGCCACACCAGCCGCCGTCCCTCCCTTCCGCCGCCGAGCCCAAACCAGCCGCCGTCCCTCCCTTCCGCTACCGAGCTCTGCCGCTCTCCCATCCCCCCTTCCCCTTCTCTCTCCATGGCCAAACGCTTCCCCGGCGACGCCGCGGCGGCCAACGGCTTCGACCGCCGCACGCTCCAGGAGTGCGAGTCGTGGCTTCTCTTCGAGGCGAACATCCCGACGCCGCCGGACATGCGCGCCGGACCGACGGGGTGGAGGCTCAGCTACGACGGCGTCCCCATCCCCCCTGTGCCCGACGTCGACGTGCGCCCCGACCTCTTCACCGTCGAGGTCGACCGCGTGCGGGCGTCCCTGTCGGAGGAGCAGCGCGCTCTCCCCCAGTACACCGCCGACAACCGTGCGGCCTGGACGGAATTACTTCCAGCGCCGGCAGGCGCAGAGGCTGGCCTCCACGAACGGGGCGCCGGTGGTCGGCGGCACAAAGAACATCGATGGCCGCCGTGTCAGGTGGGGGGGGGGGGTCCCCGGCCGCACCCTGCACGACGTGATCGCACACTTCGAGGGCGGCAACAACCCGCCGCTGGCATACCCCGCCGCGGTGGCCGTGCCGGCCCCTCGCCGGAGCGCCGGGCCATGGGTGCCCAGGAGGTTCGTCGCCTCCTCCTCCTCCCACTCTTCCTCCTCCTCCCGCTCCTCCTCCCACTCTTCCTCCTCCTCACGCTCCTCCTCCCACTCTTCCGGCTCGCCGACGCTCTTCGGCGTCAAGGCAGAGCCCGCCGCGGAGACGCCGCTCGGCCGGCGCACCCGCAGCGCCGGCATTGTCATCAACGAGGGCGGCCGGCGTGCCACCTCCTCGGCTCCTCCGCGTTTTGTCAAGCCGAAGACGGAGCCGGGGCTCGCCGCCGTCAAGCCGGGGCCGGGGCTCCCCGTCGTGAAGACGGAGCCCGTCAAGGAGGAGGCGCTCGACGACGAAGCGGCCCTCAAATGGGTGCGCGACGACTGGGTGCAGACGGAGAGGGAGCGCCAGCTCGCCGCCTTCGCGCAGTTCGAAGCTCGTCGCCATGGCCGGGACAAGGGAGTCATTGTCATCCTCGACGACGACGACGATGACGACGGCGCGCCGCCACCGCCTGTCCGCCATGAAGACGCCGGGCAGGGGTCCAGCAGGGGCGGCCACACCATCAAGAAGGAGAAGGCCGCCAACAATGACGAGGACAGCGGAGACGTCGGCAACTTTGCCGCGCTAATCGACTTCTTCGACCCGTAGTTTACTTTTTTTAAAATAATTTATGTAAAACGCTGAACATGTTGAATATGAATATCAAGTTTGCCGAACTTTACCGAATTCAGTTTTTTTAATTAAAAAAACGCATCTGGGGCGACCGGCCCGCGTCGATTTTAGCGCCGGCTCGCCCCCAGGGGGCACGTAAAATCGGCGCCTGAGGGGCCAACAGCTGGAGATGTTCTTAGCATTAGGGACCCAGGTATGAGCTTGCATTATAAATACACGGCAACCCACAAGGCAAGTTGCAGCCAGAAATTGATTCCATGGCCAATAACAGCAGCGCTGAGAAGCAGCGAGCGCAGGAGCTAGTTTGTGTGACGGGAGCAGGGGGCTTCATTGGGTCATGGGTGGTGAAGGAGCTCCTCCACCGTGGCTACCGTGTCAGGGGAACCGCTAGAGACCCAGGTACCTCTAAGCACATGCATCATATATACTACATCCTAGCTACTTTTTCTAATCCATCACCTGCTTCAATGGTGTCGTGCATCAATCATGTGAAGCGGACCGCAAGAACGTCCACTTGCAAACCTTGGAGGGGGCCGATGAGAGGCTATCCTTGCGCCGCGCCGATGTCCTGGACTGCGACAGCCTCCGTGCCGCCTTCGACGGCTGCCATGGCGTCTTCCATGTCGCCTCTCCAGTGTCTAACGATGTTGTCAGTCCACTGGCTACACTTTTGCAGCATACTTAATTACCATGTGCGGTGCAAGGAAGAAATGCTTGCTTGCTAACGGCAGCTGCGTGTTCTCGGCTGACTGGCTCGAACTCATGCCGGTCGCAGTGGAGGGGACCAGAAACGTGGTGAACGCTGCCGCGGACATGGGCGTGCGCCGCCTTGTTTTCACTTCTACGTATGGCGCAGTGCACATGAACCCCAACAGAAGCCCCGACACCGTGCTAGACGAGACATGCTGGAGCGACTACGAATTCTGCAAACAGACAGGCGTATGATATTTCTGGAGCGACTGAACATTCATTGCAATAATTTTTAAGCACGAAATGGTAAATTAAGGTGGAAAAAACAACCATGTATAAAAAGAACAGTATTTGGAACTCAATCACAAATCATAATAATGACGAGCAATCAGCTGGGATAGATTCTCACCGGCCACCTCCGATCCTTTATCCTATGGCTTTGCGTTTCGATTTTTAAAATATTGATAAATTTCAGCGAAATTCAGTACAGCCCCCTAGAAAAGTTTAGGGATTTAGATACAAATTAGAAGGTACCCCTTCAATCAAAAAGGATAATGTAGTCTTCTATATCCAAATCAATCTATTCAATACGTTTGATCTGCATGCTAATATGATGACAACCTTTCTAAGCAACTGTAAGATTCATACAAACTTTTAAGGAGGGTGTACTGAAGCAAAACTCAATATCTAAATGAAAGTGATACCAAAAGGTCATCATAGCGTCTTAGGAACTTGCTACGCATATGTTTCTGGAGGTGCGTGTTTGTTCCCAATTCGACAGTTTGTTTTTGAACATTGTTACCAATTAATTTGTGGCACCCGGAAGACATACCTTTCTAACAAAAAATAAAATAAAATACGGGCGGTCGGGGTCAAACCCAAGACCTCCCAAACTGATAGGAAAAGGCCAATTCGTCAAGGATATAAGGAGCTCACAAGCAATGCCCCGAAGCTACATAATACCCATGTATGAAACAAACTGTGTCTGTCATCTCAGGAAATTGATAATACCATTTTGCAGAATTTTTATTGTTGTGCCAAGATGATGGCAGAGATGGCAGCAACAGAGGAGGCAACCAGGAGGGGGCTGCAGCTGGTGGTTGTGGTGCCGCCAATGACCATCGGTCCCATGCTGCAGCCGTCTCTAAACGGCAGCAACTACCATGTCGTAAAGTACCTGATGGGTACTAAGAAGGCCTACCCCAACGCCGTCGCCATCTATGCCGACGTCCGCGATGTCGTACGCGCCCACCTCCTCGTCTATGAGCACCACCACGCCCACGGCCGCTACGTCTGCTTCGGCACGGCGCTACACCGCAGTTGCTTCCTCCAGTTGCTCAGGGGTCTTTTTCCACGCTATCCTATCACTTCCAAGTATGCTTGTGTACTCTCAATGAATTGTCAACCTTCTGCCTGTGCGCGCCCATATCTATATCTGTACCGATCGACTACCATTTTTTACCTCTACAGGTGTGAAGGGAACGACAAGCCCATGGTGAGCCCCTACAGATTCTCCAACCAAAGACTCGAGGACTTGGGGTTAGAATTCACTGACATGACGAAAACTCTATATGAAACTGTAATATACCTGCAACAGAAGGGCCATGTGCCATATCAGTGTCTCATCATGCCATATCGGCGTTCGAGCTTATAGATCAGGATGTTGTGCGACCAACTTCCGCATACCCAGAAGTAAACAAATAAGGTCCTTCTCAAAAGTTATTGTATGGACTTGTAAGGAAAAAAAATCAGATATCAGATATGCTTTATCTTTTGCATTAGAAATTTAGAATGGACATACCATGACGAAATTATGAAAAATTTGTCTGCAGCGCAGTATGTTATGAAAATTGGAGACACGGGTACTAAAAGGATGCGTGAATTCAAGCAAGGGGTTACAAAAGGTTGCAAGCCAATTAGCCAAATAAAAAGTCAACGAGAAAATAACCAAGTCACCTTGTAAACCCTTCTCATCATATCCACTGATCTTCCCAACAAGGACCTCCCAAATAAAGTGCCTGAACATCAATAACCCAAATGAAACCTGTCCAAGATGGGGAAAATGAAGGGAATCTAAGCAGGATTTGCAAAATGTATAAAACCTCAGATTATGAGGTCATAAACTTTGTACTAACAGCGACATCAGAAGGACGTGCATCCACGGTACAAGTTTTACATACTATTTACAGTGAGTCATTCAAAAGAAGTAGCACACTGGCTAGGGAAAAGCAAGACTACCCACTTGAGACAGAAATAATCAGCATAACTTACAGCAAGGCAAACTGGATATTGACACCAAATATCGGTTAAATAAGTAAAAATTGAAGGGAATTACTGATATTCAAAACTGTAGTTGTTTAAAACTGATATTAGACAGTTTAGTGTCTAAGCGACAAACTTACTGTATCAATCCCAAAAGCTTCAGTTCTATGTACCTACATCAATCAACTGCTAGGCACTACTAAGAAAGGCTCCGGGGTTACATGCAACAATGAGAAACTGCACAGGAAAGAACTTACACATACTGGAACTTCAGGTATCCAACTCAATTGCACAAACTAAAGGGCATGGCAAAGTGATGCAGTCACCCTTTTAGGCGTTGATATGTACAGAGCTTACAGAGCATATACTAAACAACATATAGAATTAGTTAGTAATACTCCCTCCAGGATGGCAACAATTATAGCACAAGTTACTTTATACGTCAAGCAGCCCTCTCCTGGAAAGATGAATCCGCCTTCAACGGCAAGGATGCCATAGACGGACACGCAGAGACCGAGATTCGCAACCACCTGCAGTGCAAGTCCAAACACAGACTGAGAAATACAATTAAGAACCATCGAATGGAACAGAATTCCGGTACTGTGAACCAAATCTTGCCATGCATTGATGATAACATGACCAAGTCCACACTACCTTATCCAGGAAGAGCCTCTCGAGTTCGGCCTTGATGGCGTCAACGAGAGGGCGAGTCAGCAAGTGCGGAGGCATCGGCAGGTTGTGCTCAATCTGGCTCAGAAGTCAGAACAAACATCATTCACGTCCAGAACTGGAGCAAGGAAAACATTAAACCCTGGAGAAACTGCAAGCAGAAATGTCTAACCATATGATGTAGCTTGTAGGAGTACCTAACAAGCCATCAATGCATAATTTAAAAATTGAGAGCCACAAGTCTTGGATATTTGAAACAGATATAATCTCCAAAGCTGATAACCACATATCCTTCCTATCTTACAACACAAGTTACATGACCAGGTCGATTTACATCTACAAGCTTTAACCCGCCTTTGGGCCTTGGGCCTTCGTAAAGCACCATCATTCCTGCATCTTCATGGGCTTCTAATCTTCAAGGAGTTAATCCGGCTACTCCTGGCCGGTTTACGTTCAGTAGTAATATCCCCAACACCCTCCCCAGGCGTTTTTGTCGCGCCGGCGCCGAAAAAACAGCCCAGTCTCTCCCCAGAAGCCCGTTTTTCGCCGCTCGGGCCGAAACTGGTGACGGCGGACCCAAGCAGAACCCGGCGCCCTGGGGCGCCTGGGGCGCCGACACAAGCGAAAAAGGGCGCGTGGGTCCGCCCTGTCGGCGAGTCCAGCGCCTATTCCTGTCGTTTCTTCCCGCTTTTCCCCCACTTCCCTCCCATTTTCTCCTTTCCTCCCGCCAATCTCCCTCCCGCTCGCCTCCCAGCCGGCCGCCATGCCACCGAAGAAGTACGTCGCCCCCCGCGCGGCGGCAACCGCGACCGCCTCCGTCGCCCAGCTGAAGTAGAGGAAGCCAAAGGCACCGTCGTCCAAGCCACCGGGCATGACAAACGCCGAGTGGAGGGCGGAAGTTCAGCGACGGGAGGTTGTCACCGCCGACCGGCGCAACAGGGCCATCGCCAAGAAAGGCCCGTGACAACGCGGCGCGCGCGGCTGCGGCTGCCGCTTCGGCAGACCAAGCTGAGGCAGAGGCGACTCGCGCGGGGATGATGAATCCATCCGACAGCCACGCCCAGTACGTGTTGGGTAACGTAGCATAAATTCAAAATTTTCCTACGTGTCACCAAGATCTATCTATGGAGTCATCTAGCAACGAGGGAGGAGTAGATCTACATACCCTTGTAGATCGCGCGAGGAAGCGTTCAAGAGAACGGGGTTGATGGAGTCGTACTCGTCGTGATCCAAATCACCGATGATCCTAGCGCCGAACGGACGGCACCTCCGCGTTCAACACACGTACGGAGCAGCGACGTCTCCTCCTTCTTGATCCAGCAAGGGGGAAGGAGAGGTTGATGGAAATCCAACAGCACGACGGCGTGGTGGTGGAAGTAGCGGAATTCCAACAGGGCTTCGCCAAGCGCTGCGGGAGGAGGGAGATGTGTCATGGGAGGGAGAGGGAGGCGCCAGGGCTTGGGGGTGGTGCTCCCCTCCCTTCCCCCCACTATATATAGGGCCAAGGGAGAGGGGGGGCGCAGCCTTGGCCCTTCCTCCAAGGAAGGGTGCGGCCAGGGAGGAGTCCCTCCTCCCCAAGGCACCTCGGAGGTGCCTTCCCCTTTTAGGACTCTTCATTTTCCTCTTCTCTTGGCGCATGGGCCTCTTGGGGCTGGTGCCCTTGGCCCATATAGGCCAAGGCGCACCCCGTACAGCCCATGTGGCCCCCCGGGGCAGGTGGCCCCACCCGGTGGACCCCCGGGATCCTTCCGGTGGTCCCGGTACAATACCGGTGACCCCGAAACTTGTCCCGATGGCCGAAATAGCACTTCCTATATATAATTATTTACCTCCGGACCATTCCGGAACTCCTCGTGACGTCCAGGATCTCATCCGGGACTCCGAACAACTTTCGGGTTACCGCATACTAATATCTCTATAACCCTAGCGTCACCGAACCTTAAGTGTGTAGACCCTACGGGTTCGGGAGACATGCAGACATGACTGAGACGACTCTCCGGCCAATAACCAACAGCGGGATCTGGATACCCATGTTGGCTCCCACATGTTCCACGATGATCTCATCGGATGAACCACGATGTCAAGGACTTAATCAATCCCGTATACAATTCCCTTTGTCTAGCGGTACGATACTTGCCCGAGATTCGATCGTCGGTATCCCGATACCTTGTTCAATCTCGTTACCGGCAAGTCTCTTTACTCGTTTCATAACACATCATCCCATGATCAACTCCTTGGCCACATTGTGCACATTATGATGATGTCCTACCGAGTGGGCCCAGAGATACCTCTCCGTCACACGGAGTGACAAATCCCAGTCTCGATTCGTGCCAACCCAACAGACACTTTCGGAGATACCCGTAGTGCACCTTTATAGTCACCCAATTACGTTGTGACGTTTGGCACACCCAAAGTATTCCTACGGTATCCGGGAGTTGCACAATCTCATGGTCTAAGGAAATGATACTTGACATTAGGAAAGCTTTAGCGAATGAACTACACGATCTTTGTGCTAGGCTTAGGATTGGGTCTTGTCCATCACATAATTCTCCTAATGATGTGATCCCGTTATCAACGACATCCAATGTCCATGGTCAGGAAACCTTAACCATCTATTGATTAACGAGCTAGTCAACTAGAGGCTTACTAGGGACACGGTGTTGTCTATGTATCCACACATGTATCTGAGTTTCCTATCAATACAATTCTAGCATGGATAATAAACGATTATCATGAACAAGGAAATATAATAATAACCAATTTATTATTGCCTCTAGGGCATATTTCCAACAGTCTCCCACTTGCACTAGAGTCAATAATCCAGTTCACATCGATATGTGATTAACACTCAAGGTCACATCCCCATGTGACTAACACCCAAAGAGTTTTCTAGAGTCAATAATCTAGTTCACATTACCATGTGATTAACACTCGATGAGTTCTGGGTTTGAACATGTTATGCTTGTGAGAGATGTTATAGTCAACGGGTCTGAATCTTTCAGATCCGTATGTACTTCGCAAATCTCTATGTCATCTTGTAGATGCAGCTACTACGCTATATTTGGAGCCATTTCAAATAACTGTTCTACTTGGAGCTATTCTAAATTGTTGCTCCATTATACGTATCCCGTATCTCTACTCAGAGCTATCCGGATAGGTGTTAAGCTTGCATCGACGTAACTCATTACGTCGAACTCTTTATCACCTCCATAACCGAGAAACATATCCTTATTCCTCTAAGGATAATTTAGACCGCTATCTGGTGATCTACTCCTAGATTACCTTTGTACCCTCTTGCCAGATATGTGGCAAGGCACACATCAGGTGTGGTACTCAGCATGGCATACCGTATAGAGCCTATGACAAAAGCATAGGGGACGACCTTCGCCCTTTCTCTCTATTCTGCCGCGGTCAGGTTTCGAGTCTTACTCAATGTTCACACCTTATAACACAGCCAAGAACTCCTTCTTTGCCGATCCATTTTGAACTCCTTCAAAATCTTGTCACGGTATGTATTTGAAAGTACTATTAAGCATTTTGATCTATCCTTATAGATCTTAATGCTCAATACTCAAGTAGCCTAATCCAGGTTTTCCATTGAAAAACATTTTTCAAATAACTCTGCATGCTTTTCAGAAATTCTACATCATTTCCGATCAACAATATGTTAACAACACATACTCATCGGAAATTTTATAGTGCTCCCACTCACTTCTTTGGAAATACAAGTTTCTCATAAACTTTGTATAAACCCAAAACCTTTGATCATCTCATCAAAGCATACATTCCAACTCCGAGATGCTTACTCCAGTCCCTAGAAGGATTGCTGGAGCTTTGCATACTTATTAGCATCTTTCAGGATTGACAAAACCTTCCGGTTGTATCACATACAACCTTTCCTCAAGAAAATCATAGAGGAAACAATGTTTTGACATCCTATCTGCAAGATTTCATAAATAATGCAGTAATCGCTAATATAATTCCAACAGACTCTTAGCATCGCTACGAGTGAGAAAGTCTCATCGTAGTCAACTCCTTGAACTTGTCGGAAAACATCTTAACGACAAGTCGAGCTTTTTTAATGGTGACATTTACCATCATTGTGCGTCTTCCTTTTAAAATCCATCTGTACTCAACAGCCTTACGACCATCGAGTTGTTCTGTCAAAGTCTACACTTTGTTTCCATACATGGATCCTCTCTCGGATTTTATGGCCTCGAGCCATTTATCGGAATCCGGGCCCATCATCGCTTCTCCATAGCTCGTAGGTTCATTGTTGTCTAGCAACATGACTTCCAAGACAGGATTACGTACCACTCTGAAGTAGTATGCATCCTTGTCATCCCACGAGGTTTGGTAGTGACTTGATCTGAAGTTTCATGATCACTATCATAAGCTTCCACTTCAATTGGTGTAGGTGCCACAGGAACAACTTCCTGTGCCCTGCCACACACTAGTTGAAGAGACGGTTCAATAACCTCATCAAGTCTCGACCATCCTCCCACTCAATTCTTTCGAGAGAGACTTTTCCTCGAGAAAGGACCCGATTCTAGAAACAATACCTTATTGCTTTCGGATCTGAGACAGGAGGTATACCCAACTGTTTTGGGTGTCCTATGAAGATTCATTTATCCGCTTTGGGTTCAAGCTTATCAGCCTGAAACTTTTTCACATAAGCGTCGCAGCCCCAAACTTTTAAGAAATGACAGCTTAGGTTTCTCTAAACCATAGTTCATATGGTGTCATCTCATCGGAATTACGTGGTGCCCTATTTAAAGTGAATGTGGTTGTCTCTAATGCCTAACCCATAAACTATTGTGGTAATTCGATAAGAGACATCATGGTATGCATCATATCCAATAGGGTGCAGTTATGATGTTCGGACACACCATCACACCATGGTGTTCCAGGCTGTATTAGTTGTGAAACAATTTCCACAATGTCTTAATTCTGTGCCAAACTCGTAATTCAGATATTCATCTCTATGATCATATCATAGATATTTTATCCTCTTGTCACGACGATCTTTCAACTTCACCCTGAAATTACTTGAACCTTTCAATAATTCAGACTCGTGATTCATCAAGGAAATATACTCAACATCTACTCAAATCATCTGTGAAGTAAGAACATAACGATATCCACTACATGCCTCAGCACTCATTGGATTGCACACATCAAAATGTATTACTTCCAACAAGTTGCTTTCTAGTTCCATTTTACTGAAAACGAGGCTTTCAGTCATCTTGCCCATGTGGTATGATTTGCATGTCTCAAGTGATTCAAAATCAAGTGAGTCCAAACGGTCCATTTGCATGGAGTTTCTTTATGCATATACACCAATAGACATGGTTCGCATGTCTCAAACCTTTCAAAACAAGTGAGCCCAAAGATCCATCAACATGGAGCTTCTTCATGCGTTTTATACCGATATGACTTACGTGGCAGTGCCACAAGTAGGTGGTACTATCATTACTATCTTTTGGCATGAACATGTGTATCACTACGATCGAGATTCAATAAACCATTCATTTCAGGTGTAAGACCATTGAAGGTATTATTCAAATAAACAGAGTAACTATTATTCTCTTTAAATGAATAACCGTATTGCGATAGACATAATCCAATCATGTCTATGCTCAACGCAAACACCAATCTCGATGGTAGAGGGAGCGTGCGATGCTTGATCATATCAACATTGGAAACACTTAAAACACATATCGTCAGCTCACCTTTAGCTAGTCTCCGTTTATTCCGTAGCTTTTATTTCGAGTTACTAACACTTAGCAACCGAACCGGTATCTAATACCCTGGTGCTACTAGGAGTACTAGTAAAGTACACATTAACACAATGTATATCCAATATACTTCTATCGACCTTGCCAGCCTTCTCATCTACCAAGTATCTAGGGTAATTCTGCTCCAGTGGCTGTTCCCTTTATTACAGAAGCACTTAGTCTCGGGTTTGGGTTCAACCTTGGGTTTCTTCACTAGAGCAGCAGCTGATTTGCCGTTTCATGAAGCATCCCTTTTTGCCCTTGCCCTTCTTGAAACTAGTGGTTTCACCAACCATCAACAATTGATGCTCCTTCTTGATCTCTACTTTTGTGGTGTCAAACATCGCGAATATCTCAAGGATCATCATATATGTCCCTGATATATTATAGTTCATCACGAAGCTCAAGCAGCTTGGTGGTAATGACTTCGGAGAACCATCACTATTTCATCTAGAAGATCAACTCCCACTCGATTCAAGCGATTGTTGTACTCAGACAATCTGAGCACAAGTGCAACAATTGAGCTTTTCTCCCTTAGTTTGCAGGCTAAGAAAATCGTCGGAGGTCTCATACCTCTTGACGTGGGCACGAGCCTGAAATCCCAATTTCTGCCCTCGAAACATCTCATATGTTTCGCGACGTTTCAAAACGTCTTCGGTGCCTCAACTCTAAGCCGTTTAACTGAACTATCACGTAGTTATCAAAATGTGTATGTCAGATGTTCGCAACATCCACAGACAACGTTCGAGGTTCAGCACACTGAGCGGTGCATTAAGGACATAAGCCTTCTATGAAGCAATGAGGACAATCCTCAGTTTACGGACCTAGTCCGCATAATTGCTACTATCAACTTTCAACTAAATTTTCTCTAGGAACATATATAAACAGTAGAACTGAAGCGCGAGCTACGGCATAATTTGCGAAGACCTTTTGACTATGTTCAGGATAATTAAGTTCATCTTATGAAATCCCACTCAGATAGACATCCCTCTAGTCATCTAAGTGATTACATGATCCGAGTCAACTAGGCCGTGTCCGATCATCACGTGAGACGGACTAGTCAACATCGGTGAACATCTTCATGTTGATCGTATCTACCATACGACTCATGCTCGACCTTTCGGTCTCTTGTGTTCCGAGGCCATGTCTGTACACATGCTAGGCTCGTCAAGTCAACCTAAGTGTTTTGCGTGTGTAAATCTGTCTTACACCCGTTGTATGTGAACGTAAGAATCTATCACACCCGATCATCACGTGGTGCTTCGAAACGACGAACTTTTGCAACGGTGCACAGTTGGGGGGAACACTTTCTTGAAATTTTAATGAGGGATCATCTTATTTACTACCGTCGTTCTAAGCAAATAAGATGTATAAACATGATAAACATCACATGCAATCAAATAATAGTGACATGATATGGCCAATATCATATAGCTCCTTTGATCTCCATCTTGGGGCTCCATGATCATCTTGTCACCGGCATGACACCATGATCTCCATCATCATGATCTCCATCATCGTGTCTCCATGAAGTTGTCACGTCATCTATTACTTCTACTACTACAGCTAACGGTTAGCAATAAAGTAAAGTAATTACATGACGTTTATGTTGACACGCAGGTCATAAATAAATTAAGACAACTCCTATGGCTCCTGCCGGTTGTCATACTCATTGACATGCAAGTCGTGATTCTTATTACAAGAACATGATCAATCTCATACATCACATATATCATTCATCACATCCTTTTGGCCATATCACATCACATAGCATACCCTGCAAAAACAAGTTAGACGTCCTCTAATTGTTGTTTGCATGTTTTACGTGGCTGCTATGGGTTTCTAGCAAGAACGTTTCTTACCTACGCAAAACCACAACGTGATATGCCAATTGCTATTTACCCTTCATAAGGACCCTTTTCATCGAATCCGATCCGACTAAAGTGGGAGAGACAGACACCCGCTAGCCACCTTATGCAACTAGTGCATGTCAGTCGGTGTAACCAGTCTCACGTAAGAGTACGTGTAAGGTCGGTCCGGGCCGCTTCATCCCACAATGCCACCGAATCAAGATTGGACTAGTAACGGTAAGCATATTGAACAAAATCAATGCCCACAACTACTTTGTGTTCTACTCGTGTATAGTAACTACGCATAGACCTAGCTCATGATGCCACTGTTGGGTAACGTAGCATAAATTCAAAATTTTCCTACGTGTCACCAAGATCTATCTATGGAGTCATCTAGCAACGAGGGAGGAGTGGATCTACATACCCTTGTAGATCGCGCGCGGAAGCGTTCAAGAGAACGGGGTTGATGGAGTCGTACTCGTCGTGATCCAAATCACCGATGATCCTAGCGCCGAACGGACGGCACCTCCGCGTTCAACACACGTACGGAGCAGCGACGTCTCCTCCTTCTTGATCCAGCAAGGGGGAAGGAGAGGTTGATGGAGATCCAATAGCACGACGGCATGGTGGTGGAAGTAGCGGGATTCCAACAGGGCTTCGCCAAGCGCTGCGGGAGGAAGGAGATGTGTCATGAGAGGGAGAGGGAGGCGCCAGGGCTTGGGGGTGGTGCTCCCCTCCCTTCCCCCCACTATATATAGGGCCAAGGGAGAGGGGGGGGCGCAGCCTTGGCCCTTCCTCCAAGGAAGGGTGCGGCCAGGGAGGAGTCCCTCCTCCCCAAGGCACCTCGGAGGTGCCTTCCCCTTTTAGGACTCTTCCTTTTCCTCTTCTCTTGGCGCATGGGCCTCTTGGGGCTGGTGCCCTTGGCCCATATAGGCCAAGGTGCACCCCCTACAGCCCATGTGGCCTCCCGGGGCAGGTGGCCCCACCCGGTGGACCCCCGGTGACCCCGAAACTTGTCCCGATGGCCGAAATAGCACTTCCTATATATAATTCTTTACCTCCGGACCATTCCGGAACTCCTCGTGACATCCGAGATCTCATCCGGGACTCCGAACAACTTTCGGGTTACCGCATACTAATATCTCTATAACCCTAGCGTCACCGAACCTTAAGTGTGTAGACCCTACGGGTTCGGGAGACATGCAGACATGACCGAGATGACTCTCCGGTCAATAACCAACAGCGGGATCTGGATACCCATGTTGGCTCCCACATGTTCCACGATGATCTCATCGGATGAACCACGATGTCAAGGACTTAATCAATCCCGTATACAATTCCCTTTGTCTAGCGGTATGATACTTGCCCGAGATTCGATCGTCGGTATCCCGATACCTTGTTCAATCTCGTTACCGGCAAGTCTCTTTACTCGTTTCGTAACACATCATCCCGTGATCAACTCCTTGGTCACATTGTGCACATTATGATGATGTCCTACCGAGTGGGCCCAGAGATACCTCTCCGTCACACGGAGTGACAAATCCCAGTCTCGATTCGTGCCAACCCAACAGACATTTTCGGAGATACCCGTAGTGCACCTTTATAGTCACCCAGTTACGTTGTGACGTTTGACACACCCAAAGTATTCCTACAGTATCCGGGAGTTGCACAATCTCATGGTCTAAGGAAATGATACTTGACATTAGAAAAGCTTTAGCGAACGAACTACACGATCTTTGTGCTAGGCTTAGGATTGGGTCTTGTCCATCACATCATTCTCCTAATGATTTGATCCCGTTATCAACGACATCCAATGTCCATGGTCAGGAAACCGTAACCATCTATTGATTAACGAGCTAGTCAACTAGAGGCTTACTAGGGACACAGTGTTGTCTATGTATCCACACATGTATCTGAGTTTCCTATCAATACAATTCTAGCATGGATAATAAACGATTATTATGAACAAGGAAATATAATGATAACCAATTTATTATTGCCTCTAGGGCATATTTCCAACAGTACGCTCCCTGGGGCCAGCAAAGCGTTGGCTCTCCGTCGCCGCAGCCATGGGGATCGCCCTCGCCGAGCTACAGAGCACCGACGAGGCGGTCAAGGCGGTCAAGGCATGGTACGAGGCGGTCAAGTCCTGTGAAGAAACACCGACCTGTCTTTCCTGCTGGGCGGGGCGGACATGCTCCAGAGCACCGACGAGGCGGTCAAGGCGTGGTACTTGGCGGAGCGCGGCCTCATCCTGAACCAGCTTCCCTCGGCACCGCTGCCGACGCCGACGCCCACGCCGACGCCGCCGTCAAGCCCCCGTGATGACGCCTCCACGACGCCCAGCAGCACCGATGCCGCGCAGACACCGCCCAGCGCAGAAGCAGCTCCGACACTGCCAAGCCCGCGCACGCCAACTCCGCCGACACCTGGGGCAGAGCCCGCCGAGTGATGCAAACGCGAACTTCTGCCGCTCTATTTTTTGTACGCCTGTCCGATCGCCGAATTGTGACTTGCGATCGCCGGACTTGTGTGACGCCTTTTGTGAGCGGAAACGATCAAGTTTGAATTTTCCGCGTCCTCAGGGCGGCGCCCGGGGGCGTGACTGGAATCTAGGTCGCCCCCAGAGGCCGAACTAGCGCCGATTCACCTCCAGACCGCTATTTTTTAGCGCCCTGTGGGGCGAAGGGCTGGAGATGCTCTTTGGTGCTGCCGATGTATTGCTCAATGTATATATAGTACAGGTACACTGGTACAGCACAAGGCACGTGCATGAGATCGTGGAGATTATGCATGCAGGACGTGATGTTTGCTGTGCCTCTTTAGGTTCTCCGTTCGGTGTTCATCCAGCTGAGCCAGGTGCTCCAGCATCGCTTTCGAGTGCAGCGTTCTCTCCCGCCAGAGCCTCGCCGGTGGTGTTCGCCCGGTGGGGCTGCGAGGTGCAGCTCTGGGAGCTCCAGCCGCAACACGTGTGGTGCATGATGAGCATGGACGCGCCGGGTCCGTACCTCTGTTAGATGCATGTCAGGTTCAGCAAGAAAACATCTTCATGTCATATAGTACTACTGTAACAACATAAACTAGGGCCTACAAGCAACCGCCGAGCTCAGCTCCTTCCTATGGATCGCGAGTCGGGTCGAGGAGGGAAGAGGGACAATGAGGGGGAAGCTGGGCTGGGCGGAGGATCGGTCATGCGGTGTGGCGGTTGCTGCAGTACGGGGAAGACAAGCCTGGTGGCGAGCAGTCAATCCATGGACCCCGGCGTTACGCCGGTTGAATGAGAGGACCGGCAAGAAGAAGAAGACGACAAGGGTGATGCATGCCACGGGCGACGCGCACGCGTTCCGTACGGCCGGCGAGCTCTCGCATTGCCGGCAGTCGAAAGAGGAAGTGCAGCGCCTCCCCATGGCCTTGCCACCGCCGATGCCGACTGCCGAGCAGGAGCAGCGCCACCCTGTGGCTGGTGCAGCCTCGTGGAGAGGCGGAACAACGACAGCACGTCCGACTCCGACACGCTGACACCGCAGCAAGTTCGTCTGCAGAGCCGGCGTCCACTGCATCTACTGCAACCCGGCCACGGCGCTCCCGGTCTTGTCGTCCCACGCTGGCATCGGGGCCTTAGCGTCACGGGAGAGGACGAACCCGGCCCCGGCCAGCAGCCGCGTCGTGCCCCCGACAGTGCTGATGTCGAGAATGCCCCCGCCGTTCTTGTGATCTTGTCGAGCGGGCTGGCGTTCGCCGTCTGTGCCGAATGTACCTTATGATCAAAGTCCATGACACCGGCACCGCGAGGATGCCACGTCCGACCACCGTCGGGGTGCTCGTCGGCGGGAGCAACCGTCACACAGGGACAGGGTACGTGTTCGCCGGACACGTGAAAGTCGATGACGAGGAAACGGAGAGTCGAGTACCCTGGTCGCCGGCGGATGAGTCGTCGCTCTCGTCCTTGAGCACCTCCAGGCCGGGCACGAGACACGGACAACCGTGCTTAGCAAGGCGCTCTTCAAGGACGGCACGGCGTGCCAGCAGTGCTGCCAAAGTTGGCACTTCTTTCTATTATAGATGCATGATAGGTTCAAATTCTTTGTTTTCCCCTTGGAAAGATTTGAACATATTGTTTGTTTCTGTGAATTTAATGGTGCTGCAGAACCAGCGGGAGAAGATCAGCGAGCCATCCAAACACTGCAGTAATTTAAGACGGCCATGGAATGCCTGCAGAACAAACTAAAAATACTACTGGCTATATCTGCTACTGTTTCTGTTCAGGGGAGAAACAGAGAGAGAGGTGTTGGGGACTTCGAGCTCCTGTACTGCTGGTGATATGGACGCTTTTGCACCCGGTGCTCTTTCGCTATATGTGCGTGATCATGTATCCACCAGCGTTTCTGCTCGTGTATGCACATACAAGTAAACTAGAGGATACCCCACCCCGCGCGTTGCTGCGGGAATTCCTTACATGATATGGATCACTATTTTTCTGTGAGATGGTATGTAACACGTTGAAAACTATTTGGTTGAATAGAAGATGCTCCCTCGCAAAAAGATTGACAAGAACAGTAGGAAGAAAAATGCCGACATAGACTGCTATGTGAATTAGAAGATATTCCGTTGCAAAACGACAGACAAGAAGAGTGGACGATTTAGAAAAACACTTTGAATCACGATATGGAGCACTCAATAGATAAATGTAGTGGGCATATTAAGGGAAACTTTTCTGCCAATAGGCTGCAATGTGAATTAGGAAGTGTGTTAATGTGGAGTAGCATAAATTATCTATGGCGCAATTGTATACATACATGACTCAAAAGTGACAATGCATGCACTCTACAACGGTAACTTGATAAATATAAAATGCAACTCAGATGCAATCCAATCACAATACACATTTAATATACACGTCAATCTTTTTTAGAAAGGCATATAACAGTCCAATGTAGATTACTCTCTAGTAATATGGCACCTTATTGCAACATGAAATATTTTAATATTATTCTACTGAAAAACAAAGGATGAATTCATTGTGACCAGTTCACACATATAATAAAAGAGTTTCCCTAAAAGCAAGCGAGAAAAATAGTTTCAAATTGGTGGAGTACATCTTCACTTTTGACAAATTGCAACGGGGAGATGTAGAGTTATATACACATATGCAGGTAGGAAAAAAGCCTGTCACCAACATTAGCATTTTTCAAAAGGTGGTAGTCAACTTACAGCAAAACTTGAAGATTGATCTAAGAGGACAACAAATAATTTGATGCTTGGCAACTATGATAAAACTTCCATTCATGAAAAATGGGGGGCACACGAATGATCAAAATTCTTCACCGAGAAATCTGCTTAAAGGTACGAAATTTGCTAAGGCGCATTTTGTGGAGTATAGTTGCATGGCATAAGCAACATCGGTGAGTAATAACACAATTCTTGTACCCAAAACAATTTGTTGAGCATCAAGTTGAATGAAAAAGCAGCGGGCATCAATGATTAACAAAATAAAAAATGAATATATGATCACACACACACAAAAAAGGGAGAGGAATACGTGTGTGAAGTGACATCACTTTAATATGTCCTTGGAGCTACATCGACGACATGGTAAGGGAAACAAATAATCCTCCGGTCCAAAAATACATGTATTTTAGATCAGAGGGGGTACCTTTTTGGAGCCTTGCAGGGTGGTCATAGGCCCTGATACTTAGACTATGTTTCTGACCGCCAGAGTTAGGCGTAGCTCCCTTTGCCCTTCTAATAACAACCACAGATAGCTGTAAGTAGTTTTTGTTGTACAAATTTCTTACTAATGCACTTTTGTATTTCTTACTTAGAACAAAGTAACAATTAGAAATTATAATCAGCAAATGATGCATTGAGATATGTATTTACGTTAATATGATGATCCATGTATCTACTATTTTCATGACAACATCAGCTAACACTTATGTTTACATGATTTTTTTTTTTGCAAGGAAGGCGTACATGACTTGAAGCATAATTATTTATTTACTTACCTGGGTAAATCCGAGACTTGATGGTGATACAACATATGCTTTGAAGTAAACATTAAAACATTAAAACATGAATTTCGTATGGTCTCCCACAAAGCTAGAGAAACAATCTGCAGTGTCCAAGAATTGTAAAC
This sequence comes from Triticum urartu, assembly GCF_056163025.1. Lineage (NCBI taxonomy): Eukaryota > Viridiplantae > Streptophyta > Magnoliopsida > Poales > Poaceae > Triticum > Triticum urartu. Next base: position 580,726,265 of record NC_141877.1, read on the forward strand.
ATGAATTTCGTATGGTCTCCCATAAAGCTAGAGAAACAATCTGCAGTGTCCAAGGATTGCTTGAACTGCTTGACAATCTGATCTAGAGTAAAAAGAATAATTAAGTTATGATATTGTGCATGTCAAATAAATTTCAGAACTCCACCTGTCCAAGTGCCATAACCATCTATGCCCTGTACTGATGTAGCAAAGCAGATAGCACAACAGAAAAACAAATCAATAAACATGCATCAGTGGGGATTGCAAACAATACGAAAATTCGTTCTCCTGTGAATATAATTAGTAAGAAATGTCGCCTCGTACTGTAACTTGATGGTGTATGAAGCAGAATCGACAGTACGGCGAGGTCAATTTGAGAGATATAAACGGGGATCGATGTAAGTGATTAGTTACCTGCTCGTCGGCAAGGGCTACATCGATCCATACGGTGGATGCGCCGCAGGTGGCACCATAATTTTGATCACCGAGCGCATACAGAAGGGCCCTACATGCGCCGCGTCATGAAGCCCTTCACTGGTGCTCGGGAGCTTCGGATCGACTCCTCCTCTTAATTCACCCTGTCCAAGACGGTGGTGGTAAAGGGACGGCGGGGCTTCAACTTGGTCGCACCAGCAAATTGTTTTTCTATGGGCGAACTTGGTTACCAAGCAAATCCACTTGAGCGCCCGATAAACTGACATGAAACTACGGACATACTCATTTGCTTAAAAAGGGAGGATAACTCCATCCGTTACTCTTTATTTAGTGGGGAAGATGAAAAGCTGGCGTAGTAGCTGAAGAGAATAGTGGGAAATAATCGTTGGGTAATAATTGGGGAGACGTCGGGGTGAAGCACTCCAGCCGAAGAACAACTCATACACCATCAGAGTAAAAATAAAGGATTTAAGAAAAACATTGCTGACGTGGCCCATCCGATGAATTCATGAGGTTGGTAAAGTATGGCTGATGTGGCTCATTACTGAGGTGGATAGTGTACATGTCAAGAGAAATACAATAGTGAGGATGAACTATTTAGATATTATAGATTGCACAAAACCATCACATTGATGGCTACGTTATATTTTTTTTTGCCAGAAAACAACATGTCATAGGAGGAGCATCGCTACAACCTTTGCCCTCATGAATCACTGGTCGACAGAGGGCCAGATCTATGATGAATTCGCGAGCGAGGAGGTTGTGTCGGCCATGGCCGCGAAGAACCCAAACTTCCTCGAGGAGCAGAGAGCGCTCTACGAGGTCATGTGCAACGCTCGTGCGGCGACGCCTGACGTGTAGATGGCGCTGGAGGTCGAGGACGGGAACATCGGCAGTGTGTGTGTGTGTGTGTGTGTGTGTGTGTGTGATTATTGGCGCTGCTACGACCATGATGTCAGTCCGTCCACGTTCAGCCAGCGGAGTCCAACGAGGAAGAGTAGAATATGGGAGACAACGACGCCTCGTGTCCCATGTGGGCCAGTCGGTGTCCCATATCTTATTCTTCCTCGCTGGTGACCGCAACTTCACTTCTCGGGCTCACGGCTGCGGGCATGGGCACGGAGGGGGACAACAAAACTTGGAGGATGTGCGCCGGAGGTGATTTAGACTAGGTCAGGGTCCAGACGCTTTTGTTTAATGAATATGTTGAAAATGTAATGAATGTGGTCCAGTTTAAATGAAATTCATCCGATTGCATGAAAATCGTCTCGTCTATTCAAATCCCCTTTGAGTGGACCATCCTTACTGCTGGTTGATTTGGCGCCCGGTGGTGCGCGAGAGGGGGGCGGGATGGAATGATGCGCGCGTGATTTAGCGCCAGGTCGATCGATGGATCGTTCTAGGTGGATGGATCTGATCGTGTCGTGTGCAGCAACAGCGAATGGAATGGGATGCGCGCGTGGCAGGGCGTCCGTGGAGGTGGAGATGAAGCCGCGCGCGTGAATTGTGAGGGTGGATGGTTCCAGGGGGAGCGATCTGGTCCCGTGCAACAGCAAGGAACGATGGGAACGGCCGCCGGCATGCACAAACCTCCCCTCCCACAAACCTCCCCAGCTTCTCGTCGCTAACAACCATCTCCAGTTCTCCACCATCGCCGGTGCCAGAGAACTCAACACACAAATTTGGGGGGAAGAGTGTCGCCGAGAACGCAAGGGATTAGAAGCGCGGAATGAATGCTATCTTGAAACAACGTACCTCGCGCGGGGGGCTGGGGGTGGGAAGTAGATGCTCCATTTACTCGCTCACCCTCCGCCATGCCCGCAGATCGAGTAGATCTCCTCATGCCCAGTGGCGGAGACAGGCCCATATCCTTTGTACACTGTAGTAGTTTACTATATATGACTGCTACTGTATATGAAGGCGACCTGCAAGGCTGGCTCCGCCCTTGCTCGTGTCGACATGGCTCACATAGATGTGCAACGTGACACGAAAACTGCACCATGGTGCATGGAGCCAAAATTTCTCCCTCTCAACACACCCACGAGTCCACCACAAACCCCTCGTTGTCAAGGAGGACGATCTGGTGTGTCTCCGATCGTCGGAAAATCGCCCCCTGCCGATAAACAAGCAATCTCACGGTGGGATGTGCCATGCGGAGAAGTGTGATGCACGAAAAGCCATCCGCCGATACTCGAGATGATGAAGGCATATATGAGCATGTGGATTGTAGAGTGGGCTTCAGTATGGTGAAGCTGGTTTTTAGCGGTCGTCGGGCGCAGAGTTTCACTAGGCAGGAGTAGTATGTCGCTTGGGTTTCAAAGCTCGTCACTCTAGAACGCGGATGCACGTGATCCGGTGGCCGCGCATACGGTACGATCATGCATGCACGAGCTCTCACGCCGATACGTGATCGGAGCGAGCGGGACGTACGGGCACGTGATCCGACCGACGGAGCGGAGCCGTGCCCGCGCGTAAGAGAGAAACGGTGCGGCCATATACACACACGAGCGTTTGAAAATTGAAAAACCCACGGTGCGACGTTGGCCCGATGGACGCACGCACGCACGGCGCGCGCGCAGCAGTTGCCGTTCCGGTGCAACGAGAGTGCGGGCGAGAGAAAGAGCGGTGGTGGAGCGCGCGTGTGTGGGTGGGTGGGTTGGGTAGGAAAGGGACGTGGGCGGGCGCGCGAGGGGACATGCACGGCCTGCGCCTGGCCACAACCGTCCAAACCCTTGCCCTGCGAGCTGCTGATCCGGCTGCCCGCTGCTGCGCCGGCCGGGCAAAAGCAAAGCGAAAGCCGCGCGGTGAGGTGCGTCGGCTGCCGGGCCATGACGTGCGTACGTTCCTGCCCTTGTGCGCGCGCGGCGCGGCGCGGCCAGGGAGGGAGGGAGGGAGGTGGCGTGGGTCTTACGGGCCGCGTGGGGTGGTGGTGGTTGATCTGGCGCTGGGAGGGATGGAATCATGGAAGGGTGGATCCGTGGATGGATGCGCGTGTGGCAGGGCGTCCATGGAGACCAACAAGGCGCTCGCGTGTGAATTGTATGATGGCGAGCCGGTGGATGGTTGGGCGATCTGGTCGTTTGCAACAACAACGGTGGAAATGCTCAAAAAAAAAACAACGGTGGAAGTGGGACGTAACGGCCGGCATGCACGCGCGTCTCTCACATGCACCGCACCTACCTGGGCAGATCGGTGGCACGGGTCCAAGGTTCTATAGTTCCATACCATGGATCTCCACTGTCTTATGGCAGTAGTGAAACTTCCATCTTATACTTACTTCAAAGACAAGTTCGTGACATGAAATTCTAGTTACAAACTTCCATCTCGGGTGACAACATCTTATGATGCTCATCTCTGCTGTCTACTGTTGTTACAAACTCAAGGGATTCAGTGAAACAACATCGGTCCAGTTACTCTGAATCTTTGACGAATAACTGCAACCAAAAGACTATCAACTGAAAGTTTACTGCACAGAGAGAAAGCAGAGCACAAATTGTCTTTGCAGCTCATCAAACGTGCCTCACAAGGGTTATTACAAACTCCTCCCACGGACATGCAAAACGTGCCGAAAACACTCCGGCGTGGATTCAGCCAAAGCATCATTTCGTATTCAACAATTTCTCAAGGGTACCCCACGAAATTCGCAGACAAGCCTGGCCAGAACGGCATGCCAAAGACGGACGAGATGATGGCGCCGGTCCATGCTCCGGTGCATGGGAATGGGACGGCGGCGAACAGCATCAGCCCGAGCCACTGGAACTCCTCGACGGGTGCAACCTTCCATCCCATCAGTTCGAAGAGGAGGTCCATTATCTAGGTTGCCCAAGCGCTTCTTTGCGAGTTTCTTTAGGTAGAGGATGATGAATGGCACAGGCACCATGTTCCTGGAGAAACAAAGAGTAGATGTAAAATTCTATGTATATTAAAAAATATTTTCTAATATAGAGCATGAAACTTTTTCTGAAGAGAGATGTCTAAGTTGCTGACACTAGAGTGACAACTCGCAATTTACATTTCAGCCGCGCCACTGGAAATTGACCATAAAACATCATCATGGCCCAATACATCAACCAGGATAAGAAGAACTACTATAATATCAAATGCAATTTCAGCCGCGCCGCTGAAAAATGACCATAAAACATTATCACGACCTATATATAATATATCAATCATCAGAATGCAGAAAACACTAATATCAAATGCTAAATAGTACAGTACTTGGCTTCAACATCATCACGATTTTGCAGACGCGGATGTCACATAAGTACGTCACCTGCCCCCTCTCACTCTCTCTTCTGCACACTACAGAAATCTATTCAGAGTGGATTCTTTCCTGTTCTTCTAAAATGGAGGTGCAGATTTCCCCCGAATGTTAATGCATTGGAATTCTGCAGGAGGTTGTCAAAGACGTTTCAAATAGAGGCGACACTGACCTTTGTAGTAGTGAAAGGCGGGCAGCAGTTGAGTCGCGTGGTTGGGGCTAAGAAGGAAGAGCTTGAGAGGAAGATCAACACGTTCATCTCATCCTCCTAAACCTAACTGAATGCATGTACTCCAATATAAGTACTAGTTTCTCACTGGAAGTGGGCTCCTATGGCCTGTCCATATTGAAGTATTGAACTGCCTATTCTCCTGAAAATGCTATCAATTGTGGTATATTCATCTTATTGATGTCAATTCAAAAGAAGAAACAAGTCGCTGGTATAAGTTGTACTAGATTCATGCAATCCCCATAGCACATTGCTTCCAACCAAGAATTAATCACATGCACGGATCCATCTAGTGCAATGGATTAACGGTCCCCAGAATTCCTCAAACGAGCAAATCAAAAGGAGAGGGGATGTAATCGTCTCACTGCTATTCAGAGGTGATAAGCAAAGTCGGTGAGGAGGAGGCAATGGATAGCTCTCACTGGTAGGCGTTCTGTGCAGCCGACTTCAACACCGAGTCACCGACACAACATGGAGTTATCAGTGGGCTTTGTGTGCTGGACGGAGAGCGAAAAGGAGAGCCAGCGCGCCCAGGCCGGTAAAGACGTGCAACCGCTGCGGGTAGCGATGCTCGACCGCCTTTTCCTGGAGCGCATCAGCCAGCGGCTCTCAGATAGTCGACGTGTGAGTGGCATGGATTGGATTTTGGGATTGATCAGTGGTGATAGGATGAGGTAGAGGAAAGGGAGGAGAGAGACAGGAGGAAGAAGGCGAAATACTACCCGTATGTGCAAAACCAAGGTGAGGTGCATGCCACTCGAGCAAAACCACCAGCCACGCCATTAAAGCCGTTCCCAAAACCAGGCGGGGAGTATTGTGCCTTGTGGTCCTTCGGCTCCGGGTGTGCTGATTATGTCGCCTCTGGTTGCTGCTTCCAGTTGGTGGATGCTCAATACAATCTTCTTATTTGTTCACTGCGTTGTTTTCTTCAATGGAATATAAAGCTCCTTAACTGGAACATGAGAGGGTTGAACAATCCAACCTGAGGAGGTTTCTACAGAAATTTTTGTCAGCTAACCAGTGCAATATTGTATGTCTTCAAGAAACTAAATTGGCTGATGTTGATAGAAGTATTGTGGCTGAAGTCATGGGCAGCAGAGTTACCGAGGACTTCGTCTTCAAAGCTGCTAATGGTAAAAGAGGTGGGATCCTGGTTACCAGCGCAGATGATTTTGCTATTTTCTTCAATTAGAATGCTTCAGGCTCTCACTTTATTACTGATACTATTACTGATCTGACAAATAATGCTGCTGTTTATGGGCCTCCAGAGGACAGTGATAAGATTATTTTTCTCAATGAGCTTAAGAGCATAAAGAACAGTGTGTTGCCCGGTTGGATGATTCTTGGGGACTTCAATCTCATTTGTCGTATCAGTGACGAAAGCAACTCCAACATTAATCTCAGAATGATGGGTCGCTTTAAAAATATGATTGAAGATCTTGAAATCCAGGAAATTGCTCTTAACGGAAGGAGGTTCACCTGGTCTAAGGAGAGAGAGTACACGGTTCATTCCAAAATCAATCGTGTTAATCTTGGGAGCTGAGCCACTTGTAATATCAGTTGTCTCCGGCCTCAACTGCCATTTGGCATCACTGTCCAATTATCCTTCCGAAGATGGATGTCAAGCACTATATAGGGTTCAGATTTGATGCTTGCTGACCAAGGAAATAGGGATTCAGAGAGAAGGTGCTTGAGGTTGGGCTAAACATGTTCGCTCGAAGGATGCTGTAAAGATTCTGCACATCAAACTGTCAAGAACTACCCATGCTGTGAAACTGTGATATACAAGATTAAAGAAGGAAGTGAGATTCAGAAAGGAGGTGGCCACTGAGGTGATTTTTCAGCCGGACCTTGATCAGGAGGACCGTGAGCTATTTGCTAAGGAATGAAACCTTCGTTTTCTCTTGAAATTGAAGCAGTTTGGCATTGCAGCACTTGACAGAGTGAGATGGCGTCAGAGATCTTGTATTATGTGGATCAAATCTGGAGATGCAAACACAAAAGTTCTTCGCGTCAAATCGAATGACCCAGAACCACATTCTTGTTCTGAAAAATCTGAGGGGTGAAGAGACGTCTGGCCATGATGCTAAAGCTCAGGTGATGCCGCATCACTTCAATTCCCTGCTCGGGGAGGCTTGCCAGAGACTTTATGGGGCTTAACTGGGATTCCTGCAACTCCCATCGGCTGATACTCCGCACCTTGATGATACTTTCTCGCTTACGGAGCTCAAAGAAGCCATCTCAATCTGCATGTTGAGAAGGCTTCGTGCCCAGATGGATTTATTGGGGCTTTAACAAAACCCGTGGGGATATCGTGTGCTCGGACCTTCTGACTGCCCTAGATCAAATGCATGAGTTGAGAGGTGATCACTGGCACCTGCTGAATACTGCCAATAATTTCTCATTCCAAAAAAAGATGCGGCTTCTTCGCCTCTTGCTTCCGGCCTATGAGTCATACGCATAGTATTGCTAAGATATTATGGAAGTTGATTTCTTCTCGCTGCCCTGGATTTGCATACCCTGATCTCTGAGAGCCAAAGCGCCTTCATTAAGAAAAGGTCGATCCAGGATAACTCTCTGTTTGTGAAGAACATTATCAAGGAAGCTCACTCGAAGAAAATACCTCTACTTTTCCTCAAACTGGACTTTGTAAGGTGTTTGATTCAATCAGATGGGATGGCTCTTCAGGCTTATGTTTTCAGTGCTCGTCGGAGGGATCATTTTTCATTGAACCTGAGTTCTTCCTACTCAAGAGTTCTGCTCAATGGGAAGCCTGGTGGTACTTTTATTCATAGGAGAGGGCTGAGACAGGGAGACCTGCTTGCCCCAATGCTCTTCATTTTGGCCCTGGAACCTTTACAGTGCATTCTGGCGAAAACTACTGGTCATGGCCTCTTATCCCCTGTCATGCAAAGAGCTGAGAAGATGAGAATAAGGTTTTTATGCGGACGACGTTGCTCTCTTCTTGAACTATATCAAGGAGGAGCTTGTTGTGGCCTCGGGCCCCTTCATTTCTTTGGCAATGTCTCTGGTCTTCAGGTGAATCTCAACAAGTGTATGGCCTATCCTATTCGCTATGACCACCTGGGTTGTAACGCCCTCGATGCGGCTATATCTCCCACATGTCGAAGCACGACTTAGAGGCATAACCGCATTGAAAGCAATGTCGCAAGTGAGGTAATCTTCACACAACCCATGTAATACATAAGGGAAAGAGATACATAGTTGGCTTATAATCGCCACTTCACACAATACATGAATAAAGCATTACATCATCCAGATACAATCAAGGTCCGACAACGGAACCCAAAATAAAAGAAGACTACCCCAAATGCTACACAGATCCCCGATCGTCCCAACTGGGCTCCACTACTGATCAACTGGAAACGGAACAACATAGCGAACACGATCTTCATCGAGCTCCTCCTTGAGCTCGGTTGCGTCACCTGCACGGTTTCATCGGCACCTGCAAACTGGTTTTGGAAGTATCTGTGAGTCACGGGGACTCAGCAATCTCACACCCTCGCGATCAAGACTATTTAAGCTTATGGGTAGGTAAAAGGTATGAGGTAGAGCTGCAGCAAGCGACTAGCATATATGGTGGCTAACATACGCAAAGGAGAGCGAGAAGATAAGGCAAAGCACGGTCGAGAAACTATGATTAAGAAGTGATCCGAGAACAACCTACGCCAAACATAACTCCAACACTGTGTTCACTTCCCGAACTCCGCCGGAAAGAGACCATCACGGCTACACACGCGGTTGATGCATTTTAATTTAGTTTAAGCTTCAGTTTTTCTACAACCGGACATTAACAAATTCCCATCTGCCCATAACCGCGGGCACGACTTTCAAAAGTTCAAATCCCTGCAGGGGTGTCCCAACTTAGCCCATCACAAGCTCTCACGGTCAACGAAGGATATTCCTTCTCCCAAGACAATCCGATCAGACTCGGCATCCCGGTTACAAGACATCCTCGACAATGGTAAAACAAGTCCAGCAAGACCACCCGCTGTGCCAACAAATCCCGATAGGAGCTGCACATATCTCGTTCCCAGGGCACACCGGATAAGCTAAGCGTACGGGAGCCAATGTAACCCAAGTTGCCAAGGGACGGCCCCGCACGGTGCTCTGGGTTGGGCCAACACTTAGAGAAGCACTGGCCCGGGGATTTAAATAAAGATGACCCTTGAGCCGGCCGACCCAAGGGAAAGAAAAGGCTAGGTGGCAAATGGTAAAACCAATGTTGGGCCTTGCTGGAGGAGTTTTATTCAAGGCGAACTGTCAAGGGGTTCCCATTATAACCCAACCGTGTAAGGAACGCAAAATCCGGGAACATAACACCGATATGACGGAAACTAGGGCGGCAAGAGTGGAACAAAACACCAGGCATAAGGCCGAGCCTTCCACCATTTACCAAGTATATAGATGCATTAAGATAAACAAGATAATATTGTGATATCCCAATAATAAACATGTTCCAACAAGGAACGATCTCCAATCTTCACCTTCAACTAACAATGCTATAAAAGGGGCTGAGCAAAGCGGTAACATAGCCAAACAACGGTTTGCTAGGACAAGGTGGTTAGAGGCTTGGCTTAACAATATGGGAGGCATGAAAAGCAAGTGGTAGGTATCGCAGCATAGGCATAGCAAAAGAGCGAGCAACTAAGCAAGAAAAGATATAAGTGATTTCGAGGGTATGGTCATCTTGCCTGAGATCCCGCAAGGAAGAAGAACGAGTCCATGAAGGAGACAAACGAACGTAGTCGAACGAATCCTCACCACATGACGTTATCGGAACCAACCCGAAGAAGCACACCGGAAAGAAATCAAACAACATAGTAAACAACCACCACATAATCATGGCATGATGCACAATCAAGTATGGTGCATGTCCGGTTTAAAGAAGCATGGCAAAGGGCACAAACAAAGCTACAAGTTAAGTGGAGTTCAATATGCAACGAGTTGCATATTGACGGAACACCACATCAATTATTTAGTTCTCTCTCGGTTATGTACCCACCAATATTAAATGTTGTTAAGCATGTCAAGAGATGATACATAACAAAACGATACCATCTAAACAATTTAAATGGGGCCGAGTATAACAAACAACAAACCCGGTAAATCCCCATATGCATTAGTAATTTAATGCAAACAACAATTTTAACCAATCTTGAAGTTGTTATCATGATGCGGATGACATGTTCAAGTTTATGCAATGTTTATTAAAAGTTGACAAGAGCATTATGAAGCATTTGTCACCGGGAGGAAAGAAAGGGTGTCACGGTGACAAATCCAAAAATGATGCCACGGCAACATATCGGTTCCGGTAGTTCACGGAGATACCGGTGTAAAGGAAGGGGGTGTGAGTGTGTCAACAGATGGTGGGAGTGATCCCGGTTACCGGGTGTCCCAAGAGTCGACGAAGGTGTCAAACGAGGGAACAACTAACGTTCACGGGCGGATTACAACAACCAACATGCATCTCATACAACTCATGCATACGGTCCATGGGTGGTCGTCGTGGGGTTATACCTTCGAAGCGTGCATTATCGGAACGGATCGAGTTCGGCGGTAGGGGTACACGTGTCGAAGGGGAAATAGTTGTTCACGGGATCGTCGTGGGAAGTAGCGGTTCACGCGACGGTAGTTGAACTTGACGTTTGCGTTACACGGGTCTTCGACGACGGTCGTCGTACATGGTTCGGAGTGGTACTTGCATCTTCGGACTTGTCGGTCTCGATTCTTGCGACGATAGCGGTATACGTCTCGTTTTCGGACAGTACTTGGGGTCAATTGAACTTGTCGGTCTCGTCATCCAAAGGGATGCTTGACGTTCTTAGCGATTCCGAAGACGACGGTAGAGGTACACTTGTTGTAGGGGTACTTGTCGGATCCACGACGACGGTAGAGGTACAAACGTTCTCGCGGTACTTGGGTCGTCGTGGAACTTGGCGCTTGCGCTATTGATAGCTCGAAGGTGTACTTGGCGTGTCCAAGGTCTCCGGCCGTAGTGGTACTTGATGATACGGGTAGTCGAACTTGACGAAAAACGGATCTCCTTGGGGACTTGATGCATCCGAATTCTTCGGGTTTGTAGTAGTACTTGGCGTTCGGAGTCCGGGTCTTGCCGGTATTGATGGTCTTTTGTTCCGAAACGAAGCATCACAAGGCCTCCATTGGGCAGCAGCAAGGAGGCGATGGAGCGGGCACGCTCAAGGGAGAGCAGCAGAGGGCAGCACCAGCAGTGAGGCGATGGTGGTGGTCGAACGAGGCAGGGCTGTTGGGGAACGTAGTAATTTCAAAAAATTTCCTACGCACACGCAAGATCATGGTGATGCATAGCAACAAGAGGGGAGAGTGTTGTCTACGTACCCTCGTGGACCGAAGCGGAAGCGTTGACGCAACGTAGAGGAAGTAGTCGTACGTCTTCCCGGTCCAACCGATCCAAGCACCATTACTCCGGCACCTCCGAGTTCTTGACACATGTACAACTAGATGACGCACCCCGGGCTCCGATCCAGCAAAGCTTCGGGGAGGAGTTTCGTCAGCACGACGGCGTGGTGACGATCTTGATGTTTAACTGTCGCAGGGCTTCGCCTAAGCACCGCTACAATATGATCGAGGTGTCATATCGTGGAGGGGGGCACCGCACACGGCTAAGGAACGATCACGAAGATCAACTTGTGTGTCCTAGGGTGCCCCCTGCCCCCGTATATAAAGGAGCCAAGGGGAGAGGGCGGCCGGCCAAGGAGGGGCGCGCCAGGGGGGAGTCCTACTCCCATCGGGAGTAGGAATCCCTTCTTTCCTAGTTGGAGAAGGATAAGGGGGGAAAGAGGAGGAAAAGGGGAAGGAAAGGGGGGGCGCCGCCCCCCTTCCCTTGTCCTATTCGGACTAGGAAGGGGAGGGGCGCGCGGCCACCTCCTGCCTTCTTCTCTCTTCTCCCTCAAGGCCCATGTAGGCCCAATAACCCCCCAGGGGGTTCCGGTAACCCCCCGGTACTCCGGTAAAATGGCGATTTCACCCGGAACGATTCCGATGTCCAAATATAGGCTTCTAATATATCGATCTTTATGTCTCGACCATTTCGAGACTCCTCATCATGTCCGTGATCACATCCGGGACTCTGAACAACCTTCGGTACATCAAAATACATAAACTCATAATGAAACTGTCATCGTAACTTTAAGCATGCGGACCCTACGGTTCGAGAACAATGTAGACATGACCGAGACACGTCTCCGGTCAATAACCAATAGCGGGACCTGGATGCCCATATTGGCTCCTACATATTCTACGAAGATCTTGATCGGTCAGACCGCATAACTACATACGTTGTTCCCTTTGTCATCGGTATGTTACTTGCCCGAGATTCGATCATCGGTACCCAATACCTAGTTCAATCTCATTACCGGCAAGTCTCTTTACTCGTTCCGTAATACTTCATCTCACAACTAACACATTAGTTGTAATGCTTGCAAGGCTTATGTGATGTGCATTACCGAGAGGGCCCAGAGATACCTCTCCGACAAACGGAGTGACAAATCCTAATCTCGAAATACGCCAACCCAACATGTACCTTTGGAGACACCTGTAGAGCTCCTTTATACTCACCCAGTTACGTTGTGACGTTTGGGAGCACACAAAGTGTTCCTCCGGTAAACGGGAGTTGCATAATCTCATAGTCATAGGAACATGTATAAGTCATGAAGAAAGCAATAGCAACATACTAAACGATCAGGTGCTAAGCTAATGGAATGGGTCATGTCAATCAGATCATTCAACTAATGATGTGATCCCGTTAATCAAATAACAACTCTTTGTCTATGGTTCCGGTTAATACAATTCTAGCATGAATAATAAACATTTGTCATGATATAAGGAAATAAATAATAACTTTACTATTGCCTCTAGGGCATATTTCCTTCAGTCTCCCACTTGCACTAGAGTCAATAATCTAGATTACACAGTAATGATTCTAACACCCATGGAGCCTTGGTGCTGATCATGTTTTGCTCGTGGAAGAGGCTTAGTCAACGGGTCTACTACATTCAGATCCGTATGTATCTTGCAAATCTCTATGTCTCCCACCTGGACTAGATCCCGGATGGAATTGAAGCGTATCTTGATGTGCTTGGTTCTTTTGTGAAATCTGGATTCCTTTGCCAAGGCAATTGCACCAGTATTGTCACAAAAGATTTTCATTGGACCCGATGCACTAGGTATGACACCTAGATCGGATATGAACTCCTTCATCTAGACTCCTTTGTTTGCTGCTTCCGAAGCAGCTATGTACTCCGCTTCACATGTAGATCCCGCCACGACGCTTTGTTTAGAACTGCACCAACCGACGGCTCCACCGTTTAATGTAAACATGTATCCGTTTGCGATTTAGAATCGTCCGGATCAGTGTCAAAGCTTGCATCAACGTAACCATTTACGATGAGCTCTTTGTCACCTCCATATACGAGAAACATATCCTTAGTCCTTTTTAGGTACTTCAGGATGTTCTTGACCGCTGTCCAGTGATCCACTCCTGGATTACTTTGGTACCTCCATGCTATACTTATAGCAAGGCACACATCAGGTCTGGTACACAGCATTGCATACATGATAGAGCCTATGGCTGAAGCATAGGGAACATCTTTCATTTTCTCTCTATCTTCTGCAGTGGTCGGGCATTGAGTCTTACTCAACTTCACACCTTGTAACACAGGCAAGAACCCTTTCTTTGCTTGATCCATTTTGAACTTCTTCAAAACTTTGTCAAGGTATGTGCTTTGTGAAAGTCCAATTAAGTGTCTTGATCTATCTCTATAGATCTTAATGCCCAATATGTAAGCAGCTTCACCGAGGTCTTTCATTGAAAAACTCTTATTCAAGTATCCCTTTATGCTATCTAGAAATTCTATATCATTTCCGATTAGTAATATGTCATCCACATATAATATCAGAAATGCTACAGAGCTCCCACTCACTTTCTTGTAAATACAGGCTTCTCCAAAAGTCTGTACAAACCCAAATGCTTTGATCACACTATCAAAGCGTTTATTCCAACTCCGAGAGGCTTGCACCAGTCCATAAATGGATAGCTGGAGCTTGCACACTTTGTTAGCTCCCTTTGGATCGATAAAACCTTCTGGTTGCATCATATACAACTCTTCTTCCAGAAATCCATTCAGGAATGCAGTTTTTACATCCATCTGCCAAATTTCATAATCATAAAATGCGGCAATTGCTAACATGATTCGGACAGACTTAAGCATCGCTACGGGTGAGAAGGTATCATCGTAGTCAATCCCTTGAACTTGTCGAAAACCTTTTGCGACAAGTCGAGCTTTGTAGACAGTAACATTACCGTCAGTGTCAGTCTTCTTCTTAAAGATCCATTGTTCTCAATTGCTTGCCGATCATCGGGCAAGTCAACCAAAGTCCATACTTTGTTCTCATACATGGATCCCATCTCAGATTTCATGGCTTCAAGCCATTTTGCGGAATCTGGGCTCACCATCGCTTCTTCATAGTTCGTAGGTTCATCATGATCTAGTAGCATGACTTCCAGAACAGGATTACCGTACCACTCTGGTGCGGATCTTACTCTGCTTGATCTACGAGGCTCAGTAGTAACTTGATCTGAAATTTCATGATCATCATCATTAAATTCCTCACTAATTGGTGTAGGTGTCGCAGAAACCGATTTCTTGATGAACTACTTTCCAATAAGGGAGCAGGTACAGTTACCTCATCAAGTTCTACTTTCCTCCCACTCACTTCTTTCGAGAGAAACTCCTTCTCTAGAAAGGATCCTTTTTTAGCAACGAATGTCTTGCCTTCAGATCTGTGATAGAAGGTGTACCCAACAGTTTCCTTTGGGTATCCTATTAGACACATTTCTCCGATTTGGGTTCGAGCTTATCAGGTTGAAGCTTTTTCACATAAGCATCGCAGCCCCAAACTTTAAGAAACGACAACTTTGGTTTCTTGCCAAACCACAGTTCATAAGGTGTCGTCTCAACGGATTTCGATGGTGCCCTATTTAACGTGAATGCAGCCGTCTCTAAAGCATATCCCCAAAACGATAGCGGTAAATCTGTAAGAGACATCATAGATTGCACCATATCTAGTAAAGTACGATTACGACGTTCGGACACACCATTACGTTGTGGTGTTCCGGGTGGCGTGAGTTGCGAAACTATTCCGCATTGTTTCAAATGTACACCAAACTCATAACACAAATATTCTCCTCCACGATCAGATCGTAGAAACTTTATTTTCTTGTTACGATGATTTTCCACTTCACTCTGAAATTCTTTGAACTTTTCAAATGTTTCAGACTTGTGTTTCATTAAGTAGATCTACCCATATCTGCTTAAATCATCTGTGAAGGTGAGAAAATAACGATATCCGCCACGAGCCTCAACATTCATCGGACCACATACATCTGTATGTATGATTTCCAACAAATCTGTTGCTCTCTCCATAGTACCGGAGAATGGCGTTTTAGTCATCTTGCCCATGAGGCACGGTTCGCAAGTACCAAGTGATTCATAATCAAGTGGTTCCAAAAGTCCATCAGTATGGAGTTTCTTCATGCGCTTTACACCGATATGACCTAAACGGCAGTGCCACAAATAAGTTGCATCATCATTATCAACTCTGCATCTTTTGGCTTCAACATTATGAATATGTGTATCACTACTATCGAGATTCAATAAGAATAGACCACTTTTCAAGGGTGCATGACCATAAAATATATTACTCATATAAATAGAACAACCATTATTCTCTGATTTAAATGAATAACCGTCTCGCATTAAACAAGATCCAGATATAATGTTCATGCTCAACGCTGGCACCAAATAACAATTATTTAGGTCTAATACTAATCCCGAAGGTAGATGTAGAGGTAGCGTGCCGACCGCGATCACATCGACTTTGGAACGGTTTCCCACGCGCATCGTTACCTCGTCCTTAGCCAATCTTCGCTTAATCCGTAGTCCCTGTTTCGAGTTGCAAATATTAGCAACAGAACCAGTATCAATACCCAGGTGCTACTGCGAGCATTAGTAAGGTACACATCAATAACATGTATATCACATATACCTTTGTTCACCTTGCCATCCTTCTTATCCGCCAAATACTTGGGGCAGTTCCGCTTCCAGTGACCAGTCTGCTTGCAGTAGAAGCACTCCGTTTCAGGCTTAGGTCCAGACTTGGGTTTGTTTCCCCTTCTTTTTCCCTTTCCCCTTTTTCTTGAAACTAGTGGTCTTGTTAACCATCAACACTTGATGCTCCTTCTTGATTTCCACCTCCGCAGCTTTCAGCATTGCGAAGAGCTCGGGAATTGTCTTATTCATCCCTTGCATATTATAGTTCATCACGAAGCTCTTGTAGCTTGGTGGCAGTGATTGGAGAATTCTGTCTATGACGCAATCATCTGGAAGATTAACTCCCAATTGAATCAAGTGATTATTATACCCAGACATTTTGAGTATATGCTCACTGACAGAACTGTTCTCCTCCATCTTGCAGCTATAGAACTTATTAGAGATTTCATATCTCTCAATCCGGGCATTTGCTTGAAATATTAACTTTAACTCCTGGAACATCTCATATGCTCCATGACGTTCAAAACGTCGTTGAAGTCCCGATTCTAAGCCATAAAGCATGGCACACTGAACTATCGAGTAGTCATCAGCTTTGCTCTGACAGACGTTCATAACATCTGGTGTTGCTCCAGCAGCAGGCCTGGCACCCAGCGGTGCTTCCAGGATGTAATTCTTCTGTGCAGCAATGAGGATAATCCTCAAGTTACGGACCCAGTCCGTGTAATTGCTACCATCATCTTTAAACTTTGCTTTCTCAAGGAACGCATTAAAATTCAACGAAACAACAGCACGAGCCATCTATCTACAATCAAACATAAACAAGCAAGATACTATCAGGTACTACGTTTCATGATAAATTTAGGTTCAATTAATTTACTAAAAGAACTCCCACTTAGATAGACATCCCTCTAATCCTCTAAGTGATTACGTGATCCAAATCAACTAAACCATGTCCGATCATCACGTGACATGGAGTAATTTCATTGGTGAACATCATTATGTTGATCATATCTACTATATGATTCACGCTCGACCTTTCAGTCTCCGTGTTCCGAGACCATATCTGTATATGCTTGGCTCATCAAGTATAACCTGAGTATTCCGCGTGTGCAACTATTTTGCACCCGTTGTATTTGAACGTAGAGCCTATCACACCCAATCATCATGTGGTGTCTCAGCAGGAAGAACTTTCGCAACGGTGCATACTCAGGGAGAACACTTCTTGATAATTAGTGAGAGATCATCTTATAATGCTACCGTCAATCAAAGCAAGATAAGATGCATAAAATATAAACATCACATGCAATCAATATAAGTGATATGATATGGCCATCATCATCTTATGATTGTGATCTCCATCTTCGAAGCATCGTCATGATCACCATCGTCATCGGCGCGACACCTTGATCTCCATCGTAGCATCGTTGTCGTCTCGCCAATCTTATGCTTCTACGACTATCGCTACCGCTTAGTGATAAAGTAAAGCATTACATCGCGATTGCATTGCATACAATAAAGCGACAACCATATGGCTCCTGCCAGTTGCCGATAACTCGGTTACAAAACATGATCATCTCATACAATAAAATTTGGCATCATGTCTTGACCATATCACATCACAACATGCCCTGCAAAAACAAGTTAGACGTCCTCTACTTTGTTGTTGCAAGTTTTATGTGGCTTCTACGGGCTTAAGCAAGAACCAATCTTACCTATGCATCAAAACCACAACCATAGTTTGTCAAGTTGGTGTTGTTTTAACCTTCGCAAGGACCGGGCGTAGCCACACTCGGTTCAACTAAAGTTGGAGAAACTGTCACCCGCAAGCCACCTCTGTGCAAAGCACGTCGGGAGAACCGGTCTCGCGTAAGCGTACGCGTAATGTTGGTCCGGGCCGCTTCGTCCAACAATACCGCCGAACCAAAGTATGACATGTTGGTAAGCAGTATGACTTATATCGCCCACAACTCACTTGTGTTCTACTCGTGCATATAACATCAACATATAAAACCTGGCTCGGATACCACTGTTGGGTAACGTAGTAATTTCAAAAAAATTCCTACGCACACGCAAGATCATGGTGATGCATAGCAACGAGAGGGGAGAGTGTTGTCTACGTACCCTTGTAGATCGAAGCGGAAGCGTTGACGCAACGTAGAGGAAGTAGTCGTACGTCTTCCCGATCTGACCGATCCAAGCACCGTTACTCCGGCACCTCCGAGTTCTTAGCACACATACAGTTCGATGACGCTCCCCGGGCTCCGATCCAGCAAAGCTTTGGGGATGAGTTCCGTCAGCACAATGGCGTGGTGACGATGATGATGTTCTACCGACGCAGGGCTTCGCCTAAGCACTACAACGATATGACCGAGGTGGAATATGGTGGAGGGGGGCACCGCACACGGCTATGGAACGATCACAAAGATCAACTTGTGTCTCCTAGGGTGCCCCCTGCCTCCGTAAATAAAGGATCCAAGTGGGGTGCGGCCGGCCCTAGAGGAGGCGCGCAGGAGGAGTCCTACTCCTACCGGGAGTAGGACTCCCCTCCCGTTCCTTGTCCAACTAGGAGAGGTGGAAGGAGAGAAGGAAAGGGGGGCGCCGCCCCTCCCTCCTTGTCCAATTCGGACTAGGGGGAGAGGGGGCGCGCGGCCTGCCCTGGCAGCCCCTTCCTCTTCTCCACTTTAGGCCCATGAGGCCCATTAACCCCCCGGGGGGTTCTGGTAACCCCCCGGTGCTCCGGTTTTATCCGAAACTTCTCCGGAACATTTTCGGTGTCCGAATATAGTCGTCCAATATATCAATCTTTATGTCTCGACCATTTCGAGACTCCTCGTCATGTCCGTGATCACATCCGGGACTCCGAACTAACTTCGGTACATCAAAATGCATAAACTCATAATAACTGTCATCGTAACGTTAAGCGTGCAGACCCTACGGTTCGAGAACAATGTAGACATGACTGAGACAAATCTCCGGTCAATAACCAATAGAGGGACCTGGATGCCCATATTGGCTCCTACATATTCTACGAAGATCTTTATCGGTCAGACCGCATAACAACATACGTTGTTCCCTTTGTCATCGGTATGTTACTTGCCCGAGATTCGATCGTCGGTATCCAATACCTAGTTCAATCTCGTTACCGGCAAGTCTCTTTACTCGTTCTGTAATACATCATCTCGTAACTAACTCATTAGTTGTAATGCTTGCAAGGCTTATGTGATGTGCATTACCGAGAGGGCCCAGAGATACCTCTCCGACAATCGGAGTGACAAATCCTAATCTCGAAATACGCCAACCCAACATCTATCTTTGGAGACACCTGTAGAGCACCTTTATAATCACCCATTTGTGCTGTGATGTTTGGTAGCACACAAAGTGTTCCTCCGGCAAACGGGAGTTGCATAATCTCATAGTCATAGGAACATGTATAAGTCATGAAGAAAGCAATAGCGACATACTAAACGATCGGGTGCTAAGCTAATGGAATCGGTCATGTCAATCAGATCATTCACCTAATGATGTGATCCCGTTAATCAAATAACAACTCTTTGTTCATGGTTAGGAAACATGACCATCTTTGATTAACGAGCTAGTCAAGTAGAGGCATACTAGTGACACTCTGTTTGTCTATGTATTCACACATGTATTATGTTTCTAGTTAATACAATTCTAGCATGAATAATAAACATTTATCATGATATAAGGAAATAAATAATAACTTTATTATTGCCTCTAGGGCATATTTCCTTCAGTCTCCCACTTGCACTAGAGTCAATAATCTAGATTACACAATAATGATTCTAACACCCATGGAGCTTCGGTGCTGATCATGTTTTGCTCGTGGAAGAGGCTTAGTCAACGGGTCTGCAACATTCAGATCCGTATGTATCTTGCAAATCTCTATGTCTCCCACCTGGACTAAATCCCGGATGGAATTGAAGCGTCTCTTGATGTGCTTGGTTCTCTTGTGAAATCTAGATTCCTTTGCCAAGGCAATTGCACCAGTATTGTCACAAAAGATTTTCATTGGACCCGATGCACTAGGTATGACACCTAGATCGGATATGAACTCAATCATCCAGACTCCTTCATTTGCTGCTTCCGAAGCAGCTATGTACTCAGTTTCACATGTAGATCCCGCTACGACACTTTGTTTAGAACTGCACCAACTGACAGCTCCACCGTTTAATGTAAACACGTATCCTGTTTGCGATTTAGAATCGTCCGGATCATTGTCAAAGCTTGCATCAACGTAACCTTTTACGATGAGCTCTTTGTCACCTCCATATACGAGAAACATATCCTTAGTCCTTTTCAGGTATTTCAGGATGTTCTTGACCGCTGTCCAGTGATCCACTCCTAGATTACTTTGGTACCTCCCTGCTAAACTTATAGCAAGGCACACATCAGGTCTGGTACACAGCATTGCATACATGATAGAGCCTATGGCTGAAGCATAGGGAACATCTTTCATTTTCTCTCTATCTTCTGCAGTGGTCGGGCATTGAGTCTTACTCAATTTCACACCTTGTAACACAGGCAAGAACCCTTTCTTTGCTTGATCCATTTTGAACTTCTTCAAAACTTTGTCAAGGTATGTGCTTTGTGAAAGTCCAATTAAGCGTCTTGATCTATCTCTATAGATCTTTATGCCTAATATGTAAGCAGCTTCACCGAGGTCTTTCATTGAAAAACGCTTATTCAAGTATCCCTTTATGCTATCCAGAAATTCTATATCATTTCCAATTAATAATATGTCATCCACATATAATATCAGAAATGCTACAAAGCTCCCACTCACTTTCTTGTAAATACAGGCTTCTCCAAAAGTCTGTATAAAACCAAATGCTTTGATCACACTATCAAAGCATTTATTCCAACTCCGAGAGGCTTGCACCAGTCCATAAATGGATCGCTGGAGCTTGCACACTTTGTTAGCTCCCTTTGGATCGACAAAACCTTCTGGTTGCATCATATACAACTGTTCTTCCAGAAATCCATTCAGGAATGCAGTTTTGACATCCATCTGCCAAATTTCATAATCATAAAATGCGGCAATTGCTAACATGATTCGGACAGACTTAAGCATCGCTGCGGGTGAGAAGGTCTCATCGTAGTCAATCCCTTGAACTTGCTGAAAACCTTTTGCGACAAGTCGAGCTTTGTAGACAGTAATATTACCGTCAGTGTCAGTCTTCTTCTTAAAGATCCATTGTTCTCAATTGCTTGCCGATCATCGGGCAAGTCAACCAAAGTCCATACTTTGTTCTCATACATGGATCCCATCTCAGATTTCATGGCTTCAAGCCATTTTGCGGAATCTGGGCTCACCATCACTTCTTCATAGTTCATAGGTTCATCATGATCTAGTAGCATGACTTCCAGAACAGGATTACCGTACCACTCTGGTGCGGATCTTACTCTGCTTGATCTACGAGGCTCAGTAGTAACTTGATCTGAAATTTCATGATCATCATCATTAAATTCCTCACTAATTGGTGTAGGTGTCGCAGAAACCGATTTCTGTGATGAACTACTTTCCAATAAGGGAGCAGGTACAGTTACCTCATCAAGTTCTACTTTCCTCCCACTCACTTCTTTCGAGAGAAACTCCTTCTCCAGAAAGTTTCGGAATTTAGCAACAAAAGTCTTGCCTTCAGATCTGTGATAGAAGGTGTATCCAATAGTTTCCTTTGGATATCCTATGAAGACACATTTCTCTGATTTGGGTTCGAGCTTATCAGGTTGAAGTTTTTTCACATAAGCATCGCAGCCCCAAACTTTCAGAAACGACAACTTTGGTTTCTTGCCAAACCACAGTTCATAAGGCGTCGTCTCAACGGATTTTGATGGTGCCCTATTTAACGTGAATGCGGCCATCTCTAGAGCGTATCCCCAAAACGATAGCGGTAAATCAGTAAGAGACATCATAGATCACACCATATCTAGTAAAGTACGATTACAACATTCGGACACACCACTACGCTGTGGTGTTCCGGGTGGCGTGAGTTGCGAAACTATTCCGCATTGTTTCAAATGTACACCAAACTCGTAACTCAAATATTCCCCTCCACGATCAGATCGTAGAAACTTTATTTTCTTGTTACGATGATTTTCAACTTCACTCTGAAATTCTTTGAACTTTTCAAATGTTTCAGACTTATGTTTCATTAAGTAGATATACCCATATCTGCTTAAGTCATCTGTGAAGGTGAGAAAATAACGATATCCGCCACGAGCCTCAATATTCATCGGACCACATACATCTGTATGTATGATTTCCAACAAATCTGTTGCTCTCTCCACAGTTCCGGAGAACGGTGTTTTAGTCATCTTGCCCATGAGGCACGGTTCGCAAGTACCAAGTGATTCATAATCAAGTGGTTCCAAAAGTCCATCAGTATGGAGTTTCTTCATGCACTTTACACCGATATGACCTAAACGGCAGTGCCACAAATAAGTTGCACCATCATTATCAACTCTGCATCTTTTAGCTTCAACATTATGAATATGTGTATCACTACTATCGAGATTCAATAAGAATAGACCACTTTTCAAGGGTGCATGACCATAAAAGATATTACTCATATAAATAGAACAACCATTATTCTCTGATTTAAATGAATAACCGTCTCGCATTAAACAAGATCCAGATATAATGTTCATGCTCAACACTGGCACCAAATAACAATTATTTAGGTCTAATACTAATCCCGAAGGTAGATGTAGAGGTAGCGTGCCGACCGCGATCACATCGACTTTGGAACCGTTTCCCACGTGCATCGTTACCTCGTCCTTAGCCAATCTTCGCTTAATCCGTAGTCCCTGTTTCGAGTTGCAAATATTAGCAACAGAACCAGTATCAATACCCAGGTGCTACTGCGAGCATTAGTAAGGTACACATCAATAACATGTATATCACATACACCTAACCTTGCCATCCTTCTTATCCGCCAAATACTTGGGGCAGTTCCGCTTCCAGTGACCAGTCTGCTTGCAGTAGAAGCACTCAGTTTCAGACTTAGGTCCAGACTTGGGTTTCTTCTCTTGAGGAGCAACTTGCTTGCTGTTCTTCTTGAAGTTCCCCTTCTTCTTCCCTTTGCTCTTTTTCTTGAAACTAGTGGTCTTGTTGACCATCAACACTTGATGCTCCTTCTTGATTTCCACCTCCGCAGCCTTTAGCATTGCGAAGAGCTCGGGAATTGTCTTATCCATCCCTTGCATATTATAGTTCATCACGAAGCTCTTATAGCTTGGTGGAAGTGATTGGAGAATTCTGTCAATGACGCTATCATCCGGAAGATTAACTCCCAGTTGAATCAAGTGATTACAATACCCAGACATCTTGAGTATATGCTCACTGATAGAACTATTCTCCTCCATCTTGCAGCTATAGAATTTATTGGAGACTTCATATCTCTCAATCCGGGCATTCTGCTGGAATATTAACTTCAACTCCTGGAACATCTCATATGCCCCATGACGTTCAAAACGTCGTTGAAGTCCCGGTTCTAAGCCGTAAAGCATGGCACATTGAACTATCGAGTAGTCATCAGCTTTGCTCTGCCAGACGTTCTTAACGTCGTCAGTTGCATCAGCAGCAGGCCTGGCACCCAGCGGTGCTTCCAGGACGTAACTCTTCTGTGCAGCAATGAGGATAATCCTCAAGTTACGGACCCAGTCCGTGTAATTGCTACCATCATCTTTCAAATTTGCTTTCTCAAGGAACGCATTAAAATTCAACGGAACAACAGCACGGGCCATCTATCTACAATCAACATAAACAATCAAGATACTATCAGGGATTAAGTTCATGATAAATTTAAGTTCAATTAATCATATTACTTAAGAACTCCCACTTAGATAGACATCTCTCTAATCCTCTAAGTGATCACGTGATCCAAATCAACTAAACCATAACCGATCATCACGTGAAATGGATTAGTTTTCAATGGTGAACATCATTATGTTGATCATATCTACTATATGATTCACGCCCGACCTTTCGGTCTCCGTGTTCCGAGGCCATATCTGCATATGCTAGGCTCGTCAAGTTTAACCTGAGTATTATGCGTGTGCAAAACTGGCTTGCACCCGTTGTAGATGGACGTAGAGCTTATCACACCCGATCATCACGTGGTGTCTGGGCACGACGAACTTTGGCAACGGTGCATACTCAGGGAGAACACTTCTTGATAGTTTAGTGAGAGATCATCTTATAATGCTACCGTCAATCAAAGCAAGATAAGATGCATAAAAGATAAACATCACATGCAATCAATATAAATGATATGATATGACCATCATCATCTTGTGCTTGTGATCTCCATCTCCGAAGAACCGTCATGATCACCATCGTCACCGGCACGACACCTTGGTCTCCATCGTAGCATCGTTGTCGTCTCGCCAATCTTATGTTTCTACGACTATCGCTACCGCTTAGTGATAAAGTAAAGCATTACAGGGCGATTGCATTGCATACAATAAAGCGACAACCATATGGCTCCTGCCAGTTGCCGATAACTCAGTTACAAAACATGATCATCTCATACAATAAAATTTAGCATCATGTCTTGACCATATCACATCACAACATGCCCTGCAAAAAGAAGTTAGACATTCTCTACTTTGTTTGTTGCAAGTTTTACGTGGCTGCTACGGGCTTAAGCAAGAACCAATCTTACCTACGCATCAAAACCACAACGATAGTTTGTCAAGTTGATGCCGTTTTAACCTTCGCAAGGACCGGGCGTAGCCACACTCGGTTCAACTAAAGTTGCAGAAAATGACACCCGCCAGCCACCTGTGTGCAAAGCACGGCGGTAGAACCAGTCTCGCGTAAGCGTACGCGTAATGTCGGTCCGGGCCGCTTCATCCAACAATACCGCCGAACCAAAGTATGACATGCTGGTAGGCAGTATGACTTATATCGCCCACAACTCGCTTGTGTTCTACTCGTGCATATAACATCAAACCATAAAACCTGGCTCGGATACCACTGTTGGGGAACGTAGTAATTTCAAAAAATTTCCTACGCACACGCAAGATCATGGTGATGCATAGCAACGAGAGGGGAGAGTGTTGTCTACGTACCCTCGTAGACCGAAGCGGAAGCGTTGACGCAACGTAGAGGAAGTAGTCGTACGTCTTCCCGGTCCAACCGATCCAAGCACCGTACTCCGGCACCTCCGAGTTCTTGACACACATACAGCTCGATGACGCACCCCGGGCTCCGATCCAGCAAAGCTTCGAGGAGGAGTTTCGTCAGCACGACGGCGTGGTGACGATCTTGATGTTTAACCGTCGCAGGGCTTCGCCTAAGCACCGCTACAATATGATCGAGGTGTAATATCATGGAGGGGGGCACCGCACACGGCTAAGGAACGATCATGAAGATCAATGTGTGTGTCCTAGGGTGCCCCCCTGCCCCCGTATATAAAGGAGCCAAGGGGAGGGGGCGGCCGGCCAAGGAGGGGCGCGCCAGGGGGGAGTCCTACTCCCACCGGGAGTAGGACTCCCTTCTTTCCTAGTTGGAGAAGGAGAAGGGGGGAAAGAGGAGGAAAAGGGGAAGGAAAGGGGGGGTGCCGCCCCCCTTCCCTTGTCCTATTCGGACTAGGAAGGGGAGGGGCGCGCGGCCACCTCCTGCCTCCTTCTCTCTTCTCCCTCAAGGCCCATGTAGGCCCAATAACCCCCCGGGGGGTTCCGGTAACCCCCCGGTACTCCGGTAAAATGCCGATTTCACCCGGAACGATTCCGATGTCCAAATATAGGCTTCCAATATATCGATCTTTATGTCTCGACCATTTCGAGACTCCTCGTCTTGTCTGTGATCACATCCGGGACTCCGAACAACCTTCGGTACATCAAAATACATAAACTCATAATGAAATTGTCATCGTAACTTTAAGCGTGCGGACCCTATGGTTCGAGAACAATGTAGACATGACCGAGACACGTCTCCGGTCAATAACCAATAGCGGGACCTGGATTCCCATATTGGCTCCTACATATTCTATGAAGATCTTTATCAGTCAGACTGCATAACTACATACGTTGTTCCCTTTGTCATCGGTATGTTACTTGCCCGAGATTCGATCGTCGGTATCCAATACCTAGTTCAATCTCGTTACCGGCAAGTCTCTTTACTCGTTCCGTAATACATCATCTCACAACTAACACATTAGTTGTAATGCTTGCAAGGCTTATGTGATGTGCATTACCGAGAGGGCCCAGAGATACCTCTCCGACAAACAGAGTGACAAATCCTAATCTCGAAATACGCCAACCCAACATGTACCTTTGGAGACACCTGTAGAGCTCCTTTATAATCACCCAGTTACGTTGTGACATTTGGTAGCACACAAAGTGTTCCTCTGGTAAACGGGAGTTGCATAATCTCATAGTCATAGGAACATGTATAAGTCATGAAGAAAGCAATAACAACATACTAAACGATCAGGTGCTAAGCTAATGGAATGGGTCATGTCAATCAGATCATTCAACTAATGATGTGATCCCGTTAATCAAATAACAACTCTTTGTCTATGGTTAGGAAACATAACCATCTTTGATTAACGAGCTAGTCAAGTAGAGGCATACTAGTGACACTTTGTTTGTCTATGTATTCACACATGTATTATGTTTCCGGTTAATACAATTCTAGCATGAATAATAAACATTTATCATGATATAAGGAAATAAATAATAACTTTATTATTGCCTCTAGGGCATATTTCCTTCAAGGGCAGCTCGGTCGCGCGGGGGAAGAGGTCAAGGAAAATAAGGCGAGGCTGAAAGTGGGTCTCAGGCAGGGGTTGTCCCTGACAGGAACAGAGGAGGTCGACGAGTGGCGGCGTTGGGTGCTTGTATGCAGGGAGGCGGCAGACGCGGGAAGCTCGACGTGAGGGCGTCATGGCGAGGCACTCCGGCGACGAGGCTCGTGACAGGGAAGAAGCTGCTAGCTCCTGGTGGTGGAGGTCGACTCCGAGGCGAACACGGGGGAAGGCAGCGACGTAGGCGAGGAGGAAGGAGAGGCCGGCATGGTCGCGCACGCAGGTCGGCATCCTGCTGGCGGTCGTCGGCGAGGCACCATGGCTGAAGGCCAAGGTCAGGGTCTAAGAGGAGGAGCCCGGTGGTGCGGGTGCATCATGGTGATACGGCAGCACAGCGGAGGCTCGCGTGCAGGGGCATCGGGTGCGGGCGCTATGGCCGGACGCGGGGACGTCCGACGTCGGGTAGCCCCGGGTGTCTCTCGAGCGGCGCGCTCAAGCAGGCGACGAAGGCGCGATGGTGGAGAAAAAGGGGATCGAGAGGGAGTGGGACAGTGGGCGAGAGGTGCGGGTCGAGCGCGGCTCCCTGTTTCTAGCGGCGCGAGGTGGATCGGGGGAAGGGAGCGAGGGGTGAGGGAGCGAACGGCTAGCGTTAGAGCATGGGCTGCGGGAGATGGGCCTTGGAGCCGGCCCAGTGGGAATGGCGCCATCTAGGCCTTGGCCAACTGGTGCGGCTGCTGGGCTCCCTCTCCTTTCCAAATTCTTTCCTTTCTTAAATTATTGTTTATATAAATAAACAACCAACAAATGGGGAAAAAACCAGGGGTTTTTGGTTAGGAATATGAGATATATAAATATATATCTGGAACCCTGGATTTATGTAGGGTTTTAATCAATTGCTCTGGCATTTTTAGAAGGTAGAAAAATAATTAGAGTTTGAATTATTCTCAAACTTCAATCATTTTTGAACCTGACCAAAACAACTTCGAATGGGATGAAATCTGGCAGAGAGGGTGTAGGAAAGAGGCAAGATTTACAGGGAAAAGATGAACATTAAAGGAGGAGGAATAAGGTCGCTTGCAAAGACATGAAAGAAGAAGGAAGTGAGAGGTGATGATGCATGGGTATGGCTTGAGAGAGAGATGACAAGGAAAATATATGAAGTTAAGTCGGATACAAGAAGAGTTGAAGAGTAATGCAATTGTGTGATGGGTGATTCCAAGATAATGGAATATTTAATATAGCTCCCTAATATCGGGAGGATATGTTATAAAGAGAATCACCATGTGAATTCCCTCGGTTTAAATGGATCGAAGATCCATACGGTTTATTTAGTTGAGTTAAGAAAAAGAAATGACATGATGGCATGATGACATGATGCAATGCACATGATGCAATGATGAATGCAGCAAACCAAACAAATTGCCCCACGAAACCCGGAAAGCCTGGAAGGCATCTGAAGCTCCGGTCTTGGGGCGTCACATGGGTCTACAGGATCTTTTATCTACATTTGGTGGTTTGCTGGGGTCCTTGCCATGCAACTATTTAGGGCTTCCTCTCAGCACCAGGAACCGTAGAAGAATTGAACGCCAACCTCTCTTGGACAGAATTGCCGGGAGGTTGAAGCCATGGAAGGTAAAATTCATGCCCGGAAAGGAGTGTCTAACGCTTATCAATTCTGTGCTGACAGTGCTCACAAGTCAAAACCTATTTCTTCACTGTTTTCCCACCCTCCAAAATCCAAA
This sequence comes from Triticum urartu, assembly GCF_056163025.1. Lineage (NCBI taxonomy): Eukaryota > Viridiplantae > Streptophyta > Magnoliopsida > Poales > Poaceae > Triticum > Triticum urartu. The sequence continues at coordinate 580,754,800 of NC_141877.1, forward strand.
TGGATTATCAAAACGATAGACAAGATCAGGAGAAGTTTTCTCTGGTGTGGATAAGAGGCACATAGTGGCAAGTGTTTAGTAAGCTGGATGAAAGTCTACTCGTCTAAATTCTGTTGGGGATTAGGAGTGAAAGACTTGGAGAATATTAGCAGGGCAATGCGGTTAAGATGGCTATGGTTCAAGTGGGACAATGTGGACAGACCATGTAAAGGACTGCCTGTTCCTTGCAATGCGACCAATCAGCAGCTCTTTGCAACATGCACTTTGATTCACATTGAATGGAGAAAAGGCCTCATACTGGTTCGACGGTTGGCTTGATGGATTCCCTCTGAAAGATATGGCACCCAACTTATACCGCACAATGATGTGTGTTCCATGTGCGACCAGGTGCTGGAATCAGCGAACCATCTAATGTTCGGATGTTCTTTTACTAAGAAAATTTGGTTTTCCTTCTCCTCCTTTCATCCTAGAGTTTCTGCCATTACCCCGAGGTCTTCCATCGCTCGCCGGTGGAGAAAATTTTCTCATGGAGTAAAAAATCCCCAATGCCGGAAGATGGCGTCCATAGCTTATGCAGTCTGTCCCCTGTGGAAAGAGCGCTGCATGGGATCTTCCACAATGCCCAAGCCTCTGATGAGGGCATATCTTTAAGTCATGCTGACCTTCCATGTATAAGCCAGCTTGATCGAGAGTAATTGGCATGTATTTTTCTTTAGGTTTTTAGCTGGTTTTGAGCTATGTACAAAATTCCCCCTTCTTTAATTCAATGCAGAGCTCCTGGTGTGCCCGTAGAAAAACAGGCAGGGAAAGAGGTAACTATCTTTTGGGAGACTAAGAATGAAATTTTGTTTATGTGATAAAGTGAGCATAGCATATTACTTAGGGGCAAACCGTGAACCTTTTCCATTCAACTATAGTTGCTAACTTGCTAATTTCAGTCCCTTGATCATAATGTGCTCTCCTCGGAATCAGCTCTAATACCATGTAGGAACAGCAAATCTGTAGTAACTAGTAAGCGACAATCAAGTGTCACTATCACTAAACCTTAGCAATGCACAACTAGTGAACTAGTACCAATTAACCTGAGCAAAAACAGATAAGAGCTAAGTTCTCTTAGAGATGGCCGTCGGTTAAGTAGCAACCTCAGTTCCACGCACTATCTAAAATGAGTCATATCTTAATATTCACTTAGTTTGCAGGTCAGGGTAGATATCATTTTGCAACAGATGACTTATCTGCCCTTTAAACTTGTGTGTCAAAGGGCAGCAACACAAATTGATTTACTATGTTTCCCTCTTTGGGGCTGTTCTAATTATTCAGGTTTAATCTAATAGGAAATGGGGTTTATTTCAAGAAGCAAAAATAAAATGCTACAGAGGCAATCCACTTCAGCAGTAGTTGAAATAGTCGAACACCTTGAGGAACTGACACTAAGATAAGAAATATACCACAAACTGCCAGGACGGTCAGCTGGACGGGGTGAAGCCGCATCCAATACCCGGCCGGAATTGCTCCGCGCAGCTCGAGCACCGGCAATGTGGCAAGTGTGAACATGACAGCCTCGTCGGGCCAGCCGAGGCTTCGCAGTGACACCGCCACCCGCAGCCTGAACCCGGATGCCCTGATGGAGTCCTCGGCCGCCACGAGTGCCGCGCCACGGTAGCCGAGCAGGGCGGCGGAGCCCAGGAGCGCGCCCAGCGCCAGCCGCCCCGCAAGCGCGGCCCAGTCGTCGGGCGCCTGGCCCGGCTCCTCCGTCGCGTCACCGCCGCCTCGCGCCGGCGCCGGGGCTCTGGCGACGGGAGCGAGAGCTTTGCGGGGAGGCGGCGGAGGCTGGATCCCTCGGGCGGAGCGCGGGCGGTGGAGCCGCGAGAAGAGGCCTCCATCTCCAAAATGTCAGCGGGAGAAGCGAGCGCGTGGCGGCGAGAAGTACGGCCGCCATGGGCCCATGGCTGTCTGGATCAAGGACAGAGGATGCTTTAGCAGTTTAGGCCTCCTTTGGTTCATAAGATTGAAAAATTATAGAAATAGGAAAGTCACAGGAAATGAGATGACATGCATCTCAAATCCTATGCATAGGAATAGAAAAGGAGATGTCCTTTGATTCACACCATAGGATTTTTTCCATTGAGTCTAGGCTAATGTTTATTTTCCTATGAAATATGAAGGATAGGAAGAATTCCTCCATAGGAATAGGATTTCATTCCTACAAACCAAAGAGCTCTGAAGGAATTTTTCTTATAGGAATCCTATCCTATGAAAATCCTACAAAATTCCTCCAAATCAAAGGAGGCATTAGCTTGCCGTCGCGGCCGTGGTGCTCTGCGGATTTGGGTCGGTACGGACGGTGGTTACGAGGAGACGAGGGCTCGTCGGAGTTGGTCTCCTGCGTTTCAATTGTTCAACGAGCCACACGTGTGTCCAGTTTTTCTCTGGTTCAACTGCTAATCACCTATCACGAAAAAAATAGCATATGCATTTTGAACAATGCCTCGCCAAATAAACCAGTCTAGTTCACTTTTGGTTTTGTAGTGTGTTTTATGAGGGTGCTTGGATACGTTTTGACCAGAAGTAGTGGAACTAAAACTTGCTAGTCTCATCCATGCTTGAATTCACATACTAAAGAGACTAAAATCAAGTTAATGAGCATTTATTATCCTCCAAACCCTCCAATCCAGAACTCGCATGTGTTAAAGGAGAGGAGTTAAATGAGGAGAGAGAGGACTAATCCACATTTTAGTAGGGGTACCCCTGACTAAAAAAAATTAGAGGGTGTTTGTTTCGAGAGACTTATTGGTTTAGGGACTTAAAAAAGTCTCTATAAGTCCCATCTAAACCAAACAGGAGGGACTTATAGGGACTTAAAGTGGGCATTTGGGACTTATGAAATAAGACTCTCAAGTAGAGACTTATAGGAACTTATAGTTGTAATATGGTCTTTTAGTCCATGTTAAGTCCCAGTAACCAAACAGGTAGGGACTTTTTAGGGACTTGGGACTTATAAGTTGGGACAAAAAAAGTCCTAAGACTTATGAACCAAACAGGGTCTCAAGACTAGTTTTAGCCCCTCTTTAGTCAGGGGTGCTTGGAACTTTAGCCTCTAAAAGAGACTATTTTTAGTCAGACTAAAAATAGTCCCTTGGATCCAAGCACCCCCTATACCGCTGAAAAAATAACACACTACAACACCGCTAATAGTCAACTATAGCATCCTAAGCAATTCCTTGTCAAATAAATCAGTGTATAATAGATTTTGTAGTGTGTTTAGATCACTGAAAAAAAGCACGCTATGGCACCACTAATACCAATCTATAGCGTTATGAGCAATTTCTCGCTAAATAAATCGGTGTATAATGTCTCGCTAATAGTGTGTATTTTAAAGGCGGCACTATAGCACACTATTTTTTTTCAGTTTAGACTAGACTAGATGTTTCTCATGGACTCCAGAAACTGCACAGGTCCCATCCTATCACTTTGTCCTCTCGCATCGATCTGGCGTAGCCGCATCTTCTTCTCTTCTCCCTCCTCCGGTTCAAATCAACCCTTCCTTTGGGAGTCGGGTCCAGTGCGGTAGGATAGGGCTAAAGTGGCAGGACACCACACATGAGTCGAGCATTTCGATGATTGGCGGGAACATCAAGCACTAGGTTTCCTTGTATTGGTTGATGGAGGCGCCATGGAAGATGGCCTTGAACGTCAAGGGTCTTCTTGTCCATCGTCCCGCTGGCGCCAGCGCCGCCTGTGGTCAACAGCTCCCAGTAGATGAAGTGGTGCCCGGGGATGCTCTTGGTGCACACCTGGCTGGTGTACTCCGTGGAGTGAATAGCATAAAACTACCACTTTTTGCCCGTTCCAAAAGACTACCATATGTTTTTTTTGAATGATAACTACCAAAATATGTGTCAGCTGTTTCGAAAAACCCAAATAGCCGGTGGTTAACATTTAATCGGGTTTATGACAGCTAGGGTCCGCTCCTAAACAAACCGTTTGTTTGACTGTTTAGTTTGGCCGTTAGCTTACATGTGGGACCTACATGCAAGATACCTAACACGAAAAGTGATAGTTTCATGCTACGCAGGCTAGTGGTTGATTTGGCGGCGGCTTTGCGTGGGAGGGTGGGATGGTCGGATGGATGGATGGATGGAATGGATGCACGGGTGGCGGTGGAAGATTCGTCCGTTAGTGGAAATCAAGGCGCGCGTGTGGGAATTGTGATGGGCAAGCGAGTCGGTCGATCGTTGTAGGCAGATTTGGTCGTATGTAACAATAACACAGTGGGACATCACAGCCGGCGGCACGCACACGCGTACCGCTTGCACGTCTGTGGCACATGCACCACACCTGCTACCTAGGCGGATAAATGACATGACTCGAAGGTTCAAAATGGCTTTGGCAAAAGCAGCAAATCGGAAAGGACTGAACGAACACTGGTCGACATCCCATGCTATCTAGTACTAGAGAACGAGGGGGGAAGAGGATAAGGGAGGAAGGGACGGGCACATGTCTTCACGGCCAAGAAAGACACACCGCAACAAGGGGAGGGAGGGAGGGAGGCAGGAATCGCAGTACTGCGCAGAGGGAAAGGAGAGCAGAAATGTCTCCGCAACTAATTAAACATGGCTCGCAATGGTTATTATAACTCCTGGGACCACATACAAGAGCAGCCAAAAAACACTTAAAATCGGGCTCCGGATGACTTGTTGAGGGACAAACATATGTACTATCTACTGTTGTTACAAATTGAAGGGATTCAATGAACGGGACGGGCGTTCATAGCCACGGCTAGGAAATGCCACGACACCTGCGGGCCGGTAGGGGTGAGGGGGCAGGAGGAGCCGGGGGAGGCGAGCCATGCCGCCTTGAGATCGGATCTCGAGGAGGGGGGAGGAGGAGCCGGGGGAGGCGCACTAGTAGAAAACAGGGCTTTGGTCCAAGCCGGGTCAGCCCATTAGTCCCGATTCAGTCCAGAACCGGGACCAATGTGGGCATTGGTCCCGGTTCATGAGCCCAGGGGGCCGGCCGGGCCACGTGGGCCATTGGTCCCGGTTCATCTGGACCTTTTGGTCCCGGTTGGTGGGATGAACCGGGACCAATGGGCCTCGCTCTTGACCCACCACCATTGGTCCCGGTTCGTGGCTTGAACCGGGACCAAAGGCTCCCCTTTAGTCCCGGCTCATGTCACCAACCGGGACCAATGAGGTGCCTATATATACCCCTCGCTCGCGAGCAGAGCACCCCAGTGCTCTGTTTTTCTCTGGCCGAGGGGGAGAGGGCTTGGTGGTGCTCTAGCTCACCTCCTATGCACACAAGGTGTTCGATGGAATGCCCGAGCCACACTACTTAAGCTTTCTCCTCTCCAAGCTCCATTTTCCATAATATTTGTCTAGGTTTAGCGGTCCGTCACGCCCCGTCCCCGTCTTCACCGCCGTCGATCACCCGCGCCGAGCTCATCGCCGGCACCACCGTGGTGAGCCTCTTGTTTTATCTTCTTTCTGAAAGGAAAAATATTCTTACTTGTATGTTTACATAGATACTTGTATTATTTTCTTACTTTTATTATTGTATCTTATATAGTGCGATGGATTTGGTATCCGCCCCCGTCGGCCCTCGTCCTGTCTATGATTCGGATGTGGTATATATATTATCTTTATAACTATTGGTTCATTTATTGTTTATGAAAATTATGCCGACCAACGTGACATAGATTTTATTTATGTAGGATGTATGTGAATCAGAAATGCCAACCGACCCTATTGTCGAGAGGTTAAATTTAGTTGAAGAAGAAAACAATTTGTTGAAGGAAAAAATAAAAAATAATAAGGAGGAGAAGATGATATTGGAGTTGCATGTTGCGGATGTCGTCGATGATCACAAGATCAAGATGGATGCAATGCGCTTGAAGATTAGAAAGATTAGAAAATATGCCATTCATACCGAGGCTTGGTATCATTATGTCGTTGGATCAATTGTTACCTTGGTTGCGATTATGATCGCATTTGTTTTCGCATTGAAATGTTTTACATAGTTTCAATGTATGGTTTAATTAATTAGATGCTCTGGAGAGCTATATGTTGTTAGATGAGAACTATGTATGCACTTTGGTTTTAATGTGATGATGAACTTCTATTAATTTGGACACTTAATTATATATAATGCACGCAGATGAACCGGCAATGGATGTACGGTGACAGACACACCCGTGAGTACATTAAGGGCATGCATGAGTTTCTCGATGCGGCTGAGGCAAACAAGCAGAATGGTTTTATGTGTTGTCCATGCACTGAATGTGGGAATATGAGGTCTTACTCTAACCGGAAAATCCTTCACTCCCACCTGCTTTACAAGGGTTTCATGCCACACTATAATGTTTGGACGAGGCATGGAGAAATAGGGGTTATGATGGAAGACGGCGAAGAAGAAGAGTACGATGACAACTATGTGCCCCCTGAATACGGTGATGCTGCAACGGGGGGAGCTGGTGAAGATCAAGAGGAACCAGACGATGTGCCCAATGATGCTGCGCCGGGTGAAGCTGCTGAAGATCAAGAGGAACCAGACGATGTGCCCGATGATGATGATCTACGTCGGGTCATTGTCGATGCAAGGACGCAATGTGAAAGTCAAAAGGAGAAGCTGAAGTTCGATTGCATGTTAGAGGATCACAAAAAAGGGTTATACCCCAATTGCGAAGATGGCAACACAAAGCTTGGTACCGTACTGGAATTGCTGCAGTGGAAGGCAGAGAATGCTGTGGCTGACAAAGGATTTGAGAAGCTACTGAAAATATTGAAGAAGAAGCTTCCAAAGGATAACGAATTGCCCGACAGTACATACGCAGCAAAGAAGGTCGTATGCCCTCTAGGATTGGAGGTGGAGAAGATACATGCATGCCCTAATGACTGCATCCTCTACCGCGGTGCATACAAGGATCTGAAGGCATGCCCGGTATGCGGTGCATTGCGGTATAAGATCAGACGAGATGACCCTGGTGATGTTGACGGCGAGCCCCCCAGGAAGAGGGTTCCTGCGAAGGTGATGTGGTATGCTCCTATAATACCACGGTTGAAACGTCTGTTCAGAAACGAAGAGCATGCCAAGTTCATGCGATGGCACAGTGAGAACCGAAAGAAAGATGGGAAGTTGAGAGCACTCGCTGACGGGTCGCAGTGGAGAAAAATCGAGAGAAAGTACTGGGATGAGTTTCCAAAGGACCCAAGGAATGTATGGTTTGCTTTAAGCGCGGATGGCATTAATCCTTTCGGGGAGCAGAGCAGCAATCACAGCACCTGGCCCGTGACTCTATGTATGTATAACCTTCCTCCTTGGATGTGCATGAAGCGGAAGTTCATTATGATGCCAGTTCTCATCCAAGGCCCTAAGCAACCCGGCAACGAAATTGATGTGTACCTAAGGCCATTAGTTGAAGAACTTTTATAGCTGTGGAATGGAAATGGTGTGCGTACGTGGGATGAGCACAGACAGGAGGAATTTAACCTTAAGGCATTGCTGTTCGTGACCATCAACGATTGGCCCGCTCTCAGTAACCTTTCAGGACAGACAAACAAAGGATACCACGCATGCACGGACTGTTTAGATGACACTGAAAGTATATACATGGACAAATGCAGGAAGAATGTGTACCTGGGCCATCGTCGATTTCTTTCGACCAACCATCAATGTCGAAAGAAAGGCAAGCATTTCAAAGGCGAGGCAGATCACCGGAAGAAGCCCGCCATGCGCACCGGTGATCACGTGCTTGCTATGGTCAATGATTTACACTACGTAATCTTTGGAAAGGGTCCCGGTGGACTAGCTGTTCCAAATGACGCTGAGGGACGCGCACCCATGTGGAAGAAGAAATCTATATTTTGGGACCTACCCTACTGGAAATACCTAGAGGTCCGCTCCTCAATCGACGTGATGCACGTGATGAAGAACCTTTGCATGAACCTGCTAGGCTTCTTGGGCGTGTTTGGGAAGACAAAAGATACACCTGAGGCATGGGAGGACCTGCAACGTTTGCACGAAAAAGACGGCATGCCTCCGAAGTAGTATAAAGGTCCTGCCAACTACGCTCTTATGAAAGAAGAGAAAGAAATTTTCTTTGAATGCCTGCTCAGTATGAAGGTCACGACTGGCTTCTCGTCGAATATAAAGGGAATAATAAATATGCCAGAGAAAAAGTTTCAGAACCTAAAGTCTCATGGCTGCCACGTGATTATGACACAACTGCTTCCGGTTGCATTGAGGGGGCTTCTACCGGAAAACGTCCGATTAGCCATTGTGAAGCTATGTGCATTCCTCAATGCAATCTCTCAGAAGGTGATCGATCCAGAAATCGTACCAAGGCTAAGGAGTGATGTGGCGCAATGTCTTGTCAGTTTCAAGCTGGTGTTCTCACCATCCTTCTTCAATATCATGACGCATGTCCTAGTTCATCTAGTCGACGAGATTGTCATCCTGGGGCCCGTATTTCTACACAATATGTTCCCCTTTGAGAGGTTCATGGGAGTCCTAAAGAAATATGTCCGTAACCGCGCTAGGCCAGAAGGAAGCATCTCCATGGGCCATCAAACAGAGGATGTTATCGGGTTTTGTGTTGACTTCATTCCTGGCCTTAAGAAGATAGGTCTCCCTAAATCGCGGTATGAGGGGAGACTGACTGGAAAAGGCACTCTTGAAAGAGACTCAATAATATGCAGGGACGGATATTCTTGGTCTCAAGCACACTACACTGTTTTATAGAACTCTACCTTGGTGACCCCGTATGTCGATGAACACAAGAACAGTCTGCGCTCCAAACACCCGGAGCAGTGCGACGACTGGATTACATGTGAACACATCAGGACTTTCAGCAGTTGGTTGGAAACACGTCTCAGAGGTGACAACACTGTTTGTGATGAGTTGTACTTGTTGTCCAGGGGACCATCTTTGACTGTATTGACTTACAAAGGATACGAGATAAATGGGAATACATTTTACACGATCGCCCAAGATCAAAAGAGCACCAACCAAAACAGCGGTGTCCGCTTTGATGCAGCAACCGAGAGCGGAAAGGACACATATTATGGTTACATAGTGGACATATGGGAACTTGACTACGGACCTGATTTTAAGGTCCCTTTGTTTAAGTGCAAATGGGTCAATCTGTTAGGCGGCGGGGTACAGGTAGACCCACAGTACAGAATGACAACAGTGGATCTGAAAAATCTTGGGTACACTGATGAACCGTTCGTCCTAGCCAATGATGTGGCACAGGTTATCTATGTGAAGGACATGTCTACCAAACCGAGAAAAAGAAAAGATAAGGAAGCGAATACATCATACGATGAGCCAAAGCGCCACATAGTTCTTTCAGGAAAAAGGGACATCCTAGGAGTGGACGGCAAGACAGACATGTCTGAAGATTATGAAAAGTTTCATGAAATTCCTCCCTTCAATGTCAAGGCTGACCCAAGCATCCTGATAAACAATGAAGATTATCCATGGTTATGGCGCAATAAGCAAATGACACAAGCGAAAAAAAAGTGAAGACTTTCTCCCGCAACTATTATGATGATACCATGCCAACTTTGTAACACACGAACATGCTACCATTGTCCGTTTTGTACATGCACATGCTATGTGGGTGAAATTATGATACCATCCCAACTTTCAACTTTTTCAGAGTTCATTTGAAATGCTTTCATGTCTTATGGTTCGGCCCTCGTAATACGATGACCATTAGTCCCTGGCCCATGCCAACTTTCAACTTTCAACTTTCTAAAACTAATGGCACTAACAGAAAGTTTATAATTTTGCTCCTCGCCCCTGGCCCATGACCATTAGTCCCGGTTTGTGCCACAAACCGGGACTAAAGGGTTGGTCCTCGTTGCGGGCAGAGTTTAGTCCCACCTCGCCAACCGAAGGAGGCTCACACCGGTTTATAAGCCCTTCCCTCTCTGCCTTGTTGAGCTCCTCTCGAAGTGAAAATAGATGCCCTAATAGAGAAAAGTTTAACCTAAATTCATAGTGAATTTCTCTGAAATTCATAGAAATTTACTAGGAATTTAGGTTGCATTTTCTCTATAAGCGCATCTATTCTCATTTTTTTAGTAAGTTAATCACAAACTTGTGATTCAAACAATTTTCAAAGAATTCAAATTTTAACTACTCAAATTTGAAAACTAATGGCACTAACAGAAAGTCTATAATTTTTCTAAAACTAATGGAACTAACAGAAAGTTTATAATTTTGCTAACCTAAAAGCAAACAGAATTAAAAATTAAAGCAAAAAACAAAAGAAAATAAATAATGCAAAAAACAAATAAAAAAATAGGAAAAAACTATTTTTATAGTAAAGTTAATCACAAAATAAAATAAATAAAGCAACAAAGGAAACAAAAAAACTAAAAAAGTGTTTTCAAATTTGAAAACTAATGGCACTAACAGAAAGTTTATAATTTTTCTAAAACTAATGGCACTAACAGAAAGTTTATAATTTTGCTAACCTAAAAGCAAACAGAATTAAAAATTAAAGCAAAAAACAAAAGAAAATAAATAATGCAAAAAAAAATCAAAAAACAGGAAAAAACTATTTTTATAGTAAAGTTAATCACAAAATAAAATAAATAGAGCAATAAAGAAAACAATAAAACTAAAAAAGTGTTTTCAAATTTGAAAACTAATGGCATTAACAAAAAGTTTTTAATTTTTCTAAAACTAAAAGCATAAAGAATTAAAAAAATAAAGCAAAAAACAAAAGAAAATAAATAAAGCAACAAAAAAATGCCACCTACTGAGCCACCACGGCCTGAATACGACTAGAAACCCTACCATGGGCCAGGATTCAGGCCCGCAGCAGGCCCAGTAGGCCCACAGGCATTGAAGTGACAGATTAGGCCCGAAAGCCTGCAGTTGAGAGGAGCTCGGGAGGGTGGGCGCAGCAGCGCTTATAAACCACTCTCGAGCTCTCTCAGCTAGCGACGTGGTACTAAACTTTTGACGCGGGGCAGCACAAGGCCATTGGTCCCGGTTAGTGGCACCAACCGGGACTAAAGGGGGCATTGGTCATGGTTCGTGGCACCAACCGTGACCAATGCCCCCCTTTAGTCCCGGTTGGTGCCACCAACCGGGACCAAAGGCCTCCGCTTCCCGCCCTTTGGGCTGCTGAAAAGTGACCTTTGGTCCCGGTTGGTGCCACCAGCCGGGACTAAAGGGGACCATTGGTCACGGTTGGTTCCACGAACCGGGACCAATGGTCTCAGTATATAAGAAAACACTTGTGAAATTTTCATTCAGTTCCTCATTCTCTCGCTGCCCCGCCGCCCTCTGCCCCGTCGCCCGTGCCCGTCGCCGCCACCGTCGTCGCCCGCGCCCATCGTCGCCGCCCCCATCGCCGCGCGCCACCCCGCGCCGTCGCCGTCCGCCTCACCGCGCCTCCCCGACGCCGTCGTCGCCCCGCTCCACCGCTGCCCCGACCTCGTCGCCTCGACGCCACCGCTGCCCCGCGTCGCCCTGACGCTGTCCCTGCCCCACGCGCCACCGCCTCTGCCTCAGGCCGGCCCCGACCCCTCCCCGTGCCCGTTGTCGCCGTTGCTCCGGGGAAGCAGCACGCTGGCTCCCGCGACCCGTTCATCCCCGAGGCCGTTCGTCCGCCGCCACACCGATTCCGGCAGGCGACCTCGACCTCTCCCCGCACTGTGAGCCCCCGCCTCCTCCCCTTTCCTTCTCATTGCCGTCCCCGCATGCCATCCGTAAGCTCCACCGCCAACCATCATCGCCGTCGCCGACCACCGCGGCCTATTTTTCATTTTTTTGTTAAGATGTATGTATGTATGTATGTATGTATGTATGTATGTTCACTGTATATATAATGCTCTGTATATGCTGTATAATGCTCTTTATATGTTCATATGTAACATTTAAGAAAAAAAGTGTTGTGTTGGAGAAGAAAAGAGGAAGAAGGAAGAAGAAAGAAAAGAAGGAGCGTGTATATGTCCTTTTTTAGATTTTTTGTTGTTTGCATTTTTATAAAAATGTATATATGTATGTATGTTCTCTGTGTATATGGCAAAATTTCAGAATTTTTTGATTGATTTAGAATAGGTTTTCAGCAAGGAATTTGAATCTGGTTCAAATTTCATTTGAATGAAATTTAAAAAAATTAAACTATGGATCAGAAGGTTTTTGGTGAAATGGAGTGTGGGTACTGTCATGAAGTTGGAGTAATTTTTGTGGTTGTAAAAGAGTTAGGAAAATTTAGAATGTGCTAAATATGTCAAAAATGTTTTTTGTTCATACAAAGTTTTTTATTCATAGAAAGTTTTTTGTTCATAGGCAGAAAGTTTTTATATATGACTATGGATATATGAGCAATGATGATCCATGGATGTATGCATTGATATATATGTATTTTTGTTCATAGCATTTTTTCCATTTATATATGTATGTGGCTATAGATGGATATATATGAGAGGTTTCCTAGTGTCAAAGTATTGAAGAAATCCATGGCTTCATCATTAGCCGGAAGTAACCAGGGCATGACGAAGTCCTCCAAAGTTATTTTGGAATGGTGTCCCGGATAGGATAATTTGCCTTTTTGTATGAATTTCAGCAAAGGCCTTCCAAATAACGATATTTGGAAGGTTCTTGCTGAACTTTCTACCAAAAAGCGAATTATCCTATCTAGGACTCCATTCCAAAATAACTTTGGAGAGCTTCGTACCATCATGCACCTGTTACTTTCGCCTAATGATGAAGACATGATTTTGTTCAATCCTTTGACACTAGGCAACCTCCCGACCCCTCGGCGATCCTCTCGAACATGAGAGGAAGAAGAGGATCGTCGAGGGGTCGAGAGTTCCAGGGTCGTCGAGGGTTTGAGGGGTCGAGGATCGCCGAGGGTCGAGAGAGAGGTTTCCTAGTGTCAAAGTATTGAAGAAATCCATGGCTTCATCATTAGCCAGAAGTAACCAGGGCATGACGAAGTCCTCCAAAGTTATTTTGGAATGGTGTCCCGGATAGGATAATTTGCCTTTTTGTATGAATTTCAGCAAAGGCCTTTCAAATAACGATATTTGGAAGGTTCTTGCTGAACTTTGTACCAAAAAGCGAATTATCCTATCTAGGACTCCGTTCCAAAATAACTTTGGAGAGCTTCGTACCATCATGCACCTGTTACTTTCGCCTAATGATGAAGACATGGTTTTGTTGAATCCTTTGACACTAGGCAACCTCCCGACCCCTCGGCGATCCTCTCGAACATGAGAGGAAGAAGAGGATAAAAAAAGAGGAAGAAGAAAAAAAAGAGGAGAAGTTCTTCTCCTCTTTTTTTTCTTCTTCTTCCTCTTTTTTTTATCGGGAACGAGGGTCGTCGAGGGACATAGATGTAGTGTCGTCGTTGTCGATATATACCCCCTCCCGATAGCTTCAGCATGTGGGGGGGGTCGATATTGCCCCCTCCTTGAAGCGTTCTCGAGGCCACCCCAAACCCTTGAAGCGTTGTCGAGGCCACCCCAAACCCTAGAGAAGCAGCGTCGAGGCCACTAATTAATATGTATGATTCCTTACTATGATTAGGTAGCTAGTTCTACGTTTGCCACTAATATATCCATCCGTCATGTTTGAATAATAATTGCCATGTTGTAAATATTTGTAGAAACTATGGACACTGCCCGAGACGAAGTAAAAGAAGCGTTGTTGAGGGACATAATCGCAGAAGGAAGTGATGCCGTCTCGTTGTTTCTCAACGACACCGATGGTCTGGAAGGAGAGGGTGAACAAGCTGGCTACGGTGACCTGATGCCGGTGCAAGAAGAAGAACATGAGGACGGCTCCGGTGACCCAATGCCGGTGCAAGAAGGAGACCGTGATGACGGCTCCGGTGACCGAACTGAGTCCGGCCAGGTATATATATTAGTTAAGCCTGTGCTGACTAGCTGATTGATGCATTCATTGTTTTGGTATGTACACATATTAATTAAGTCTTTGTTCTTTTTTCTAGCCCTCCGGATCGAGCACAACTTCGGTAAAGAGACGAGGCCCGAAGAAAAAGTTGAGCTCGGATGAAAGGTTTGAGATCATAGCAATCGCGCCCGACGGCCAACCGATTGAACCCATCTGAACAAAGAACGCATTTGTTGCTTAGTACGGGGTTCTGGTTAGGGACAAGATCCCGATAAGCATCCAGCAATGGTTTAAGCCGGCTACAGAAGACCCTGAGGTGTCTTATGTCAATGATATGCAGAAAAATGATCTTTGGACTGAGCTGAAGTCAAATTTCACCCTACCGCCAGAGAATAATCCAGAGAACCCAGTTAAAGAGCAATTAATCAAGTCTTTTGCTCTTAAGAGGATGGCAGAACTATTCAGGAGGTGGAAGAAAGAGCTGAATAGGTTTGTCGAAAATAATGAGACACCAGAATTCAAGGGCAGATATGAGAAGATCAGAGATCACTGGCCCACATTTGTGGCCCACAAGACATCGGAAAAGAGTAAGAAGATATCAGCGACAAACAAGCAAAATGTTGCGAAGAAGAAGCATCACCATCGCACGGGGTCAGCTGGCTACCTCGTAGCCCGGCCTAAGTGGGCCAAGACTGAGAATGATCTGGTTCAGAAAGGGATCGAACCAGAGACAATTAACTGGCCAGACCGTTGTCGGACTTGGTTCTTCGAAGCTGGCGGAACCTTGGACCCTGTAACAGGGAAGTGCATTTGGACGAACGATCAAATGGGCATACCAGTCAGGAATTTTAAGCAGTATATCGAAGCAGCGCAGCAAGGGACGTTCTTTCCAAACAGAGAGAACGACGAGCTCACAATGGCCCTCGGGAATCCTGAGCACCCTGGACGGACACGAGGCATGCCAGGCTCCATTCCGTGGAAGGTTGGGTTTCCGGACGCAGGCGGTTACAAATCCCATGAGAGGAGGAAAAAAGTGCAGCAGACCCAAATGCAGGTGCTGCAAGCAAGGGTAGACGCGATAGAGGAACGAGAAGCAAATCACAGAAAACGTACTGCCGAAGCTTCCCCCGAAGCTACCCCGCCATCTCAGCACAGAAGCAGCGTGGCTTCCACCGAGCTGCTTCAGCCGGAGCATGCCTTGACGGCTCCTACCAGCTATCCCGTGGATGCTATCACGGAGTCTCAAAATTGCCACCTTATGACGCAATGGATGAATTTGAAGGTCAAGGCGGCTGTTGGCTCTATTTATCCTATTGAACCCGGCACAACTTTTCACTGCCGGCCGATTCCAGAAGGATATGCTAGGGTGATGGTGGATGAAATAACGGAGGGATTTGAGGACCTCCAGCTTGACCACCCTACCGGTGAAGGGGAGACTCGGCTGGGGTCTGCTCTGAAGACTCCATGCCTATGGCGGAAGGAGCTCGTCAACCTTCCGAACTGGACGCCTCCGTCTCCTCCTCCTCCTCCGGTGAGTCAGGGCACTCCGCCTCCTCCACCGCCTCCTCCTCCGGCGAGTGACGATCAGGGCCCTCGGCCGGCTCCTTCTCTGGCGCGTGGCGGCACTCCGCCTCCTTTTCCGCCTGCGCCGACGCGCCCGAGCAGCCAGCCTCCTCCTTCTCCGCCTCGTCAGCAAGGGCGGAAGAGACCCGCCGCCGCTCCGGCAGCTGCTCCGGCGCGTCGTAGTCCTTCTCCTCCACCTCGTAAGCAAGTGAAGAAGACAACCGCTCCGTCTGCTCGGCCGGCGTCTAGCAGTACAACCAGAGGTGGGAGGACATACAGATTCGGTCCTTCTCTGAATAGTCCACAGAAGTTACCATACGAGAGGACCCCGGAGGAGAACGCGAAGATCGCGCGAACCGAAGTGGATGACTGGTTTCAAGGGTTGAAAGCAAAGAGACATCCACCTCCGGAGGAGAAGGTAGATCCGGTGAAAGTGAAGCGCACTCTGGCTGCCCTGGCAAAATCACCCAAGTCTCCGCCGAAAGGCAACTATGAGCGCATTATTACAAAGACATTGGACGAAGTGGAGCGGTCGGGAAGTACAGTCAGTGATCAAAGGCTGAAAGAACGACGAGCAGCTGGGAAACAAATTGCCCAGCTCGGTGAACAAGCGAAGCAATCGTGCCCCCCGCTCAAGGTGCCTAGCGACATCGTTGATCCGAGGATGGTGCCCGGTTATTGCAATGTTGACGATTACCTGCCCGACGATGTACATTATGATCCCATGGAGGTGCAGATACATAGATACGAGTACAGGAAGCCTCTCGTCAAAGATGAAAAATCTTTAACAATGATGATGCGAAGATTACATGATTGGTACTTGAAAATCTGCAGAGAGTCTGGGGGGAGGAGTACTTTGTATGCGAGAGTTAAACCGGAGCATGACCTCGTTGGAATTGAACTGTTGCCTATTCCATTTGAGGAGTTCTATCAGTTTTTCAATCAATTGGCCCTCGATAAAACAACGGTCACCTGCTACTGTCTGTAAGTACTACTACTTCTGTCATTAAGTCTCTCTATATAGCTCATCTCTTTCATTGCATGTATTTATAATTATCCTCACTATATTATGCAGATTGAAGATCGCCGAATTGAAGAAAAGACAAATCGGTGATATTGGGTTCATTAACACATATCTCATAGATGCAACTGAGGTTGAACATCGTCCCGAAGATATCGAGGCCAACTTGCTACGATCATTCAAAAAAATGAAAACAAAGATATAATACTCTTTCCTTACAACTTCAAGTGAGTGTTACTGTCTTGTGCATATTCGGTTTCCCTTATATATTAGTCCAGGTTATAGTAATGTAATTGATGAGTTATGCATGCGTGCGCAGGTACCACTATATTCTCCTAGAGATTAGGCTTGAGCAGGGAGTAGTAACTGTCTTGGACTCTAAACGAAAAGATCCCCAAGAGTATGCAGACATGACTGAAATCCTCAAGAAGTAAGTTAAATCGATCATTATCCACCATATCAGCAACTTTGTTCATTTCCTGATATCAAGTAATTGTTTTCTTTGTCCGACAGGGTTTGGAGAAAATTCACCAGAAAAGTTCCGGGACTGCCGAAGGAGCTGGAATTTTGTAACGCCCCAGTTATAACTTTCCCAATTTGTACTCCAACTCTTGCCGTTTCCGGCGTTGAGTTATATTTATTTCTTGGGTTCGGGTCTTTGTCTCCGTGTGTTGTTTTCGTTGTCATGCATCTCATATCATGTCATCATGTGCATTGCATTCGCATACGTGTTCATCTCATGCATTCGAGCATTTTCCCCGTTGTCCGTTTTGCATTCCGGCGCTCCGTTCTCCTCCGGTGGTCATTTCTAGCTTTCTTTCGTGTGTGGGGATTAAACATTTCCGGATTGGACCGAGACTTGCCAAGCGGCCTTGTTTACTACCGGTAGACCGCCTGTCAAGTTTCGTATCATTTGGACTTCGTTTGATACTCCAACGGTTAACCGAGGGACCGAAAAGGCCTCGTGTGTATTGCAGCCCAACACCCCTTCAATTTGGCCCAAAACCCACCAAACTTTGCTCCATCATCTAGAGCGTTCGATCACGATCGCGTATCCGAAAACCGCACCTCATTTGGACTCTCCTAGCTCCACTAATGCCTATAAATACCCCCCCCCCCCGAAATTCGAATCTCTCTCCCCCTCTCGAAACCCTAAAATCAGATTCGCCGCACACCGGACATGTCCGGCCGCGCCGGACTTTGTCCGCTCCGCGCCCCGCGCCAACCCCTCGCCGCCACGTGGCACTTCCGCCGCCAGCCGCCGCCGAGGCCCGGGAGCCCGCGCCTGGCCCTCCCGGCCCGGTCGCCCCGCGAGCCGCCCCCGCGCCCCGCGCCTCCATCCGCCGCCGCCTCTCCCATCTCCGGCGGACGCCGCCGCCGTGGGCCACCCCGCGAGCCCGAGCCGGAGCTTGCCGCGCCACCGCCGCCTCACGCCGCCTCGTCGACCCCGCCGCCGCTCCACTCCGCCGCTGCACCGCGCTGCTCCGGCCACCTCCAAGTCCCACGCCGCCCCGGCTTTCTTCTTCCTCTCTGGCCACCGACGAACTCCGGCGAGCTCCAAGTCCGGTCAACCTCGGGATCCGCGCCGCCGATCCAGATTTGGATCTGAAACCCTAGCCGGTTGACTTTTCCCCCTCTCCCCCTAATTTTTTTGTGCCTACTTTGACCGGTGATATCTCCGCATCCGTAGCTCCGATTTGGACATATAGTATATAAAAATGTTCGTCTCGACGAGTACATCATTTCATCCCATTGCATCATTTGCATTTGAGTTCATCTTGATGCCTGAAATGCTGTTATAAGAGGGCTTCGTGAGTTAATTGTCAGATCTGCTAGTTCATCTTAGACTTTTGTCATTTCTGCCATGATTGTTGTGTGCATGATATGCCTGTGAGTCCTTCATATGTTTTGTTAAGCATCTTGTTATGTTTCCAGAGGTGCAACCCATGCATTTTTAGGATGTGTCTGGTGACTTGTGCAAGCTTGCAAAGTGAGGCACCCGGTAAATCTGTTTTTCAGGGTCTTAGTAGTTTTCACTAAGTCTGGGATTATTTAGTTCATGATGCCATATGTTCTTGCTGTTTCCTAGTGATCCGTGCCTCTTTTGAGGATGATCAGTAAAGGAGTTTTGTTAATATTGTTATGCTCTATCCATCCATGTCTTTACTTGCAATTATGGAGCAACCTAGATTGAGTCAATCGAGCTCTACTTTTGCTTCGTTGTGAATCTGGGCAGATCGTCAACTTGTTTGCGATTTTGCCGGAGTTATTGTAGTTGATCCGTGCATGCTATGCCATTGTTCTTGCCATGTCTAGATATCATTTTGTGCCTTCTTAATGGATGTATGCTTGCCTTTCCATGACTTGCACCGTAGTGAGTGCATCGAGCT
Source organism: Triticum urartu (assembly GCF_056163025.1). Lineage (NCBI taxonomy): Eukaryota > Viridiplantae > Streptophyta > Magnoliopsida > Poales > Poaceae > Triticum > Triticum urartu. The sequence continues at coordinate 580,773,658 of NC_141877.1, forward strand.
CGTTTACATGCCTTCGTGAGTTATATTTCAGCATGTCTCAGTTTTCACTAAGTCTGAAAACTGATTGTGTTTTAGCTATGTTCGTGTGCTCGTTAGTATATTTTGTGATCCCTTTTGGCCGCAGGTCACTTAGGGTCTTTCGTTAAGATCGTTGATTAGATCCATGCCATGTTCTTCTTTGCCTTAATCAGGTCCTGTAGCATGTTGTTTTGTTGCTCCGAAGAGGGCTTCATGATCTGAAATTTCAGACAAGTGTTAATTTCACTAAGTCTGAAATATGTTTTGCATTTGCGTTTTTGCCATGCTTGTTTGAACCTCATAATGGATGAATTGGCCGTGGCTCAGTGCTAGTCTTTTGTTAAGCATCTTGAATGCTTCCCTGCTATGTATTTTGTTGCCATGTTTGGGTGCTGTAGCATGTTCATTTCATTGCATTTAGAGGCCTACTTGCTGTAAATCGCAGACCGGTGTCATATTTGAATCGCTTGCCATTTCCAAACCGTAACTCCGATTCCGATGATCTTTATATTGTTTTCAAGCGATTTCATCCCATCTTTCCAGTGGCACACTTGGTTTTCCAAGTTGAGGCCAGGTTCATGCATTTCCTGTCACATCTTGCATTTTGCATCCCGCATCGCATCCCGCATAGCATACCATCTTTGCATCTTATTATTTGAGTTTGCACGTGGTTGATTGTATCCTTGTTGCTTGTTTGTCTTTTTTGGGTAGAGCCGGGAGATGATTTCGCTAACGAGGAGCCCGTTGAGTTTGCTTTTGAGGATCTAGTCAACTCTGACAGCTTTGCAGGCAAGATGATCATAACCTCGAAATCACTACTATCTTTGCTATGCTAGTTTGCTCGCTCTTGCTATGCCAATGCTACGATGCATACCTTTTGCTTGTCAGCCTCCCAATTGCCATGTTGAACCCCTAACCCACCATGTCCTAGCAAACCGTTGATTGGCTATGTTACCGCTTTGCTCAGCCCTTCTTATAGCGTTGCTAGTTGCAGGTGAAGATTGGAGCCGTTCCTTGTTGGAACATTTACTTACTTGTTGGGATATCATTATATTTCTATGTTATCTTAATGCATCTATATACTTGGTAAAGGGTGGAAGGCTCAGCCTCTCGCCTAGTGTTTTGTTCCACTCTTGCCGCCCTAGTTTCCGTCATATCGGTGTTATGTTCCCGGATTTTGCGTTCCTTACGCGGTTGGGTTATAATGGGAACCCCTTGACAGTCTGCCTTGAATAAAACTCCTCCAGCAATGCCCAACCTTGGTTTTACCATTTGCCACCTAGCCCCTTTTCCCTTGGGTTTCGCGGACTCAAGGGTCATCTTATTTTAACCCCCCCCCCCCCGGGCCAATGCTCCTCTGAGCGTTGGTCCAACCTAGAGCACCGTGCGGGGCCGTCCCTTGGCAACTTGGGTTACGTTGGCTCCCGTACGCTTAGCTTATCCGGTGTGCCCTGAGAACGAGATATGTGCAGATCCTATCGGGATTTGTCGGCACAGCGGGTGGTGTTGCTGGACTTGTTTTACCATTGTCGGAGTTGTCTTGAATTACCGAGATACCGAGTCTGATCGGAACGTCTTGGGAGGAGGTCTATTCCTTCGTTGACCGTGAGAGCTTGTCATGGGCTAAGTTGGGACTCCCCTGCAGGGATTGAACTTTCGAAAGCCGTGCCCGCGGTTATGGGCAGATGGGAATTTGTTAATGTCCGGTTGTAGATAACTTAAACATGAACTTAATTAAAATGAATTAACCGTGTGTGTTACCGTGATGGCCCCTTCTCGGCGGGGTCCGGGAAGTGGACACGGTGTTGGAGTTATGCTTGCGCAGGTTGTTCCTCTAGATTCTCGCTCGCGCTTTTCCTCCTCTTCTCTCTCTCTTTTGCGATAAGTTAGCCACCATATATGCTAGTCGCTTGCTGCAGCTCCACATATATTTGCCCATCCTTCCCATAAGCTTAAATAGTCTTAATCGCGAGGGTGCGAGATTGCTGAGTCCCTGTGGCTCACAGATACTATAACTCCAGATGCAGGTCCAGGTGTTTCCGCTCCAGGTGACGAGTACGAGCTGAAGTGGGAGTTCGACGAGGACTCTCAGCGTTACTATGTGTCTTTTCCTGATGATCAGTAGTGGTGCCCAGTTGGGGTTTGATCGGGACCGTGTCGCATGTTGGGTTTTCTTCTATTTTGGCGTTGTAGTCGGGCCATGAGTGTTTGGATGATGTATGTTATTTATGTACTTTGTTGTGACGTGGCGAGTGTAAGCCAACTATGTATCTCCCCCTTTTATTACTTATCTTACATGGGATGTTGTGATGATTGCCTAACTTGCGACATTGCTTTCAATGCGGTTATGTCTCTAAGTCGTGCCTCGACACGTGGGAGCTATAGCCGCATAGAGGGCGTTATAAGTTGGTAATCAGAGCCTTCCCCGACCTTAGGAGCCCCATTGCTTGATCTTTTTTAGCAGCCGAGTTGTGTCTAGAAAAATGTTTTGAGTCATTTAGGAATTATATATCGGAGAGCTTAGGAATTCTTTTTACTTCCCAGTCTCCTCATCGCTCTGGTAAGGCATCCTAACGTAGAGTTTTGACTCTTCTCTTCTCAAATTTCACTAAAATGTTTTTTTAGGATCACACGAGTATCTTGGAATCGTCCCGATGGCTTATGATGAGAACATTGTCTTGGTGCCTCCTGTCAGGGGTTTAGTGGAAGTGTCCCGGGGAGTTGAGCTCTGAGGTGTTGTCATCATAATTTTATCGTTGCAATTCTGGAATACTTGAGATATGTTCGCCGACATCGAAAATCTCTTTTATGCAGTTCGTTGGTGAGATAACCTCGACGCCACCCAGTACTGGGGCGGGAGTTCGGGAGTATCGCCATAACTTGTATAACGGATGCTTTTCAAAGGTTGAGGTAGATGGTTTCCGAAGGTTTCTTGGTTATGTGTTGAAGGATGGATACAGCTGGATGTAGGATTTGCTAGTTTGGGTGAGATATTATGCTTCCCCTGTATCCCCAACACCTGATTGCATAACCGGAAAGTTTCGGGAGTTTCATAGGTGGGAATTCTCGTAGCTCTAGTTCTTCTTCCACGGATATTGGTTTGAGATTGGGATTTCTTACCGATTATTCGTTCTTGAGCCGTACCTTTTGTTGATTTAATTCTTCTACCTAATTCTACGTGGCTTCGCAATTTAGGGATATGTGACCACTTCAAGAGAAATGCATTCGTTCATTTTGTTCGGATGTGAAGACTTTATGTTGCAATTTTCATTCCGTTGGTTTCAGCTTCATTTATCTGTCTATGTGCTAACGGTGGTCAACCTCTCCAGGATGGCTCCCGCTAAGAGCACCAGTCAGAACCAGAATCAAGATCCGCCACCACCTCCACCTCCTCCGGAGGCATGGCAAGCTGTGATGGCCGCAACCAATGCAAACACACAGTTGATCATGCAAATCCTCCAAGAGCACAATCAAGGCAGGCAAGGGAATCAAGGCAACAATCAGAACCACTTTGCTACACTGAACCAGTTCCTTGCTAATGGGCCAAAGACGTTCAGCAATTGTGTCGAGGCTTCCTATGCTGACTATTGGCTTGTGGATCTGGGTAAGCATTTTGAGTGCAGCAATGTCAGGCCTGAAGATTTTGTCAAGTTCGCTTCCTTCCAACTCAAAGATCAGGCTGCAGAATGGTTCCAGCAGTACAGGGATTCCAGAGGTGGACGTCTGATCACTTGGGATGATTTCCGTCAAGATTTCCGAGCTCATCACATCCCTCAAAGTGTGGTTGAAAGTAAGCGTCAGGAATTCCGCAATCTGAAGCAAGGCTCTTTGTCTGTCTATGACTACAACAAGTTGTTCCAGAAGCTCGCCCTCTTTGCCAAGCAGGACGTCCCTGATGAGAAGAGCATGATATATCAGTTCAGGGGTGGCCTCAGAGAAGAAATCCAGCTCGCTCTTGTCCTCTTTGAGCCGTTGAGATACGATGAGTTCTACAACATGGCACTGAAGCAAGAGGCTGCTCCGTTGAGGTGTGATGCTTCCAAGAAGCGAGCCAGAGATGCTACTCCTTCTTCCTCTACCCAAGTGGCCAAGCAGCAGAAGTATTGGCTTCCTCCTCCTCCGTTCCGTCAGCCGTATCAGCAGAAGAGCAAAGGTGGCAGTGGTTCTTCCCACCCACCCAACCCTGGCTTTCAGAACAAGACTTCGTCTCAACCTCCAAGACCGAGTGCTCCGTACCACCGTCCGCTTTCAGAGGTCACGTGCAACAAGTGCCAAGAAAAGGGTCACTATGACAACAAGTGTTTCAACCAGAGGCATCTTCCTCCTCCTCCTCCTGTGAGATCGGCAAGTACAGCAGTGGTCAAGCATAATCCCAAGCATGCCAAGGTCAATATGGTGAACGCAGCTCAGGCAGAGGATTCTTCAGATGTCATCATGGGTAACTTTCCAGTTAACTCTTTTCCCGCAAGAGTTCTTTTTGACACTGGGGCATCGCATTGTTTCATGTCAAGATCATTTGTTTCCAAGCATGACTTTGTTTCACAAATGTTGGTTAAACCTATGGGAGTGGTTTCTCTGGCTAAGTCTATGAGGGCTACTTCAATAGTCCCGGATATTTCTATCATGATGGGTGATTTCAAGTTTCTGGCTTCTCCAATGGTTCTTGGTAACTCAGATATTGATCTTATTCTCGGAATGGACTGGCTTTGTAAGCACAAGGCTCAGCTTGATTGTGCAGCCAGGCAAATTCTATTGACTCATTCGTCTGAGGATGTAATTGTTTTTGCCGCAAATGATGATACCATCCATCTGTTTTCTCTCAATGAGAAGGTGAACTGGATGCTATCTCGCAAATTCCAGTCGTTTGCGAATATCAAGACGTCTTTCCAGAAGAGCTTCCAGGAATGCCTCCGCACCGGCCAGTTGAATTCGTTATTGATCTTGAGCCTGGCACGAAACCTATGTGCAAACGTCCTTACAAGCTCGGACCTGAAGAGTTGAAGGAGCTGAAGAAACAACTCGATGAGCAAGAGAGAATGGGTCTCATTCGGCCTAGTTCTTCTCCGTGGGGTTGTGGTGTTCTTTTTGTGAAGAAGAAGGATGGATCGGACCGACTTTGTGTTGATTACCGTCCATTGAACAAGAAGACCATCAAGAACAAATACCCACTTCCCAACATCAATGAGCTGTTCGAACAACTCAAAGGTGCTCAAGTATTCTCCAAGCTTGATCTCCGTATGGGTTATCATCAGATTCATATCCGCGAGCAAGATATTCCCAAGACGGCTTTCAGGACAAGTTTTGGTTCATATGAATACACTATCATGTCTTTTGGCCTCGTCAATGCTCCTCCGACGTTCTCTCACATGATGAACTTCATCTTTAATGCCTACACCAATGACTTCGTTTTGGTCTATCTCGACGACATTCTGGTTTTCTCCAAGAACAAGGAAGTTCATGCCAAACACTTGCGTTTGGTTCTTGATAAGCTCAGGGAACATCAGTTCTACGCCAAGTTCTCCAAATGTGAATTTTGGCTCGATGAGGTTCTTTATCTTGGTCATATCATCTCTACCAAGGGCATTGCCGTGAATCCTGAGAAGGTCTATGCAATTGTGAATTGGGAACCTCCTCAGAACGTGAAGCAACTCCGCAGTTTCCTCGATCTCGCAAGCTATTGCCGAAGATTCGTTGAAAACTTTTCTAAGATCGCGAAGCCTCTCTCAAATCTTCTTCAGAAGCACGTCAAGTACGTTTGGTCTCCAGAGTGTGATATTGCTTTTAACACTTTGAAAGAGAAGCTGATCACTGCTCTAGTTTTGACTCCGCCTGATGAATCCAAACCGTACGATGTCTTTTGTGATGCCTCTCTCCAAGGTCTCGGTGCAGTTTTGATGCAAGAGAAGAAATTTGTTCCTTATACCTCTCGCCAGTTGAATCCTAATGAGAAGAACTACCCCACTCATGATCTCGAGTTGGCGGCAGTTGTGCATGCTCTTTTGACTTGGAAACATCTTCTATTGGGAAGAAAAGTGGACATTTTCACTGACCACAAGAGTCTCAAGTACATCTTCACTCAGCCTAATCTCAACCTCAGGCAAACTCGATGGGTTGAAATGATCCAAGAGTATAATCCGAGTATCGAGTATACTCCAGGAAAGGCCAATGTGATCGCTGACGCTTTGAGCAGAAAAGCGTATTGCAACAGTCTGATTCTTAAACCTTATCAACCCGAGCTTTGTGAAGCTTTCCGCAAACTGAATCTGCAAGTTGTTCCTCAAGGTTTCCTCGCCAACCTTCAAGTCTCTCCTACCTTAGAAGACCAGATTCGCCAAGCCCAGCTTCTTGATGCTATGGTGAAAAAAGGTGAAGATTGGGATTACCAAGACCAGTCCAAGTACAAGTGCTACCGCCTTGATGACAAGGACACTCTCTTCTTCGAGGATCGAATTGTTGTACCCAAAGGTGAACTTCGTAAAGTGATCATGAACGAGGCTCACAATTCTCTCCTCTCCATCCACCCTGGTAGTACGAAGATGTATCAGGACCTCAAGCAAACTTATTGGTGGACTCGAATGAAGCGCGAAATCGCTCAATTCGTGAACGAGTGTGACGTCTGCAGAAGAGTGAAGGCAGAACACCAAAGGCCAGCAGGTCTCCTCCAACCTCTTGCCATTCCAGAATGGAAGTTTGACCACATTGAAATGGACTTCGTGACTGGGTTTCCAAAGTCCAAGCGTGGCAATGACGCTATATTCGTTGTCATCGACAAGCTCACCAAAGTGGCTCATTTTCTGCCTATCAAAGAGTCAATCACTGCAGCTCAATTGGCGGAACTCTATACCTCTCGAATTGTCTCTCTGCACGGTATTCCTCAAGTGATATCTTCAGACCGTGGCAGCATCTTTACCTCCAAGTTTTGGGATTCTTTTCAGAAGGCCATGGGCACCAACATCCGCTTCAGCACTGCTTTCCACCCTCAAACAAGCGGTCAAGTCGAGCATGTCAACCAGATTCTTGAAGATATGCTCAGGGCTTGTGTGATATCCTTTGGCATGAAATGGGAGGATTGTCTTCCTTATGCTGAATTCTCCTACAACAAAAGTTTTCAAGCAAGTTCGGGCAAGGCCCCATTCGAAATTCTGTATGGCAGGAAGTGTCGTACCCCTCTCAACTGGTCTGAAACCGGTGAACGTCAGCTGCTGGGTAATGACTTAATCACAGAGGCAGAAGAAATGTGCAAAGTCATTCGTGATAACCTCAAAGCAGCCCAATCCCGCCAGAAGAGCTACTATGATAGTAAGCACCGTGATTTGGCTTTTGATATCGGAGATCATGTTTACCTCCGCGTCTCTCCTATGAAAGGTACTCGTTGCTTCGGTATCAAAGGGAAGCTTGCCCCTAGATACGTGGGACCTTTCAACATTGTCAGCAAGAGAGGCGACCTCGCCTATCAACTCGAGCTTCCTTCAAACTTTGCAAATGTTCATGATGTGTTCCATGTCTCTCAGCTTCGAAAGTGCTTCAAGACTCCTGACCGCACAGTCAACTTCGAGGACATTGAGCTCCAAGAAGATCTCTCCTATCGTGAGCACCCAGTTGCTATTCTTGAAGAGACTGAACGCAAGACTCGCAACAAGTCAATCAAATTTCTCAAAGTCAAGTGGTCACACCATTCCGACCGTGAAGCTACCTGGGAATGTGAGGATCACCTCCGTTCTGAGTACCCGGCGTTCTTTCAGTCCTAGATCTCGGGACGAGATCCTTTCGTAGTGGTGGAGTGTTGTAACGCCCCAGTTATAACTTTCCCAATTTGTACTCCAAATCTTGCCGTTTCCGGCGTTGAGTTATATTTATTTCTCGGGTTTGGGTCTTTGTCTCCGTGTGTTGTTTTCGTTGTCATGCATCTCATATCATGTCATCATGTGCATTGCATTCGCATACGTGTTCATCTCATGCATTCGAGCATTTTCCCCGTTGTCCGTTTTGCATTCCGGCGCTCCGTTCTCCTCCGGTGGTCATTTCTAGCTTTCTTTCGTGTGTGGGGATTAAACATTTCCGGATTGGACCGAGACTTGCCAAGCGGCCTTGGTTTACTACCGGTAGACCGCCTGTCAAGTTTCATATCATTTGGACTTCGTTTGATACTCCAACGGTTAACCGAGGGACCGAAAAGGCCTCGTGTGTGTTGCAGCCCAACACCCCTTCAATTTGGCCCAAAACCCACCAAACTTTGCTCCATCATCTAGAGCGTTCGATCACGATCGCGTGGCCGAAAACCGCACCTCATTTGGACTCTCCTAGCTCCACTTATGCCTATAAATACCCCCCCCTCCCGAAATTCGGATCTCTCTCCCCCTCTCGAAACCCTAAAATTAGATCCGCCGCACACCGGACGTGTCCGGCCGCGCCGGACTTTGTCCGCTCCGCGCCCCGAGCCAACCCCTCACTGCCACGTGGCGCTTCCGCCGCCAGCCGCCGCCGAGGCCCGGGAGCCCGCGCCTGGCCCTCCCGGCCCGGTCGTCCCGCGAGCCGCCCCCGCGCCTCCATCCGCCGCCGCCTCTCCCATCTCCGGCGGACGCCGCCGCCGCGGGCCACCCCGTGAGCCCGAGCCGAAGCTCGCCGCGCCACCGCCGCCTCACGCCGCCTCATCGACCCCACCGCCGCTCCACTCTGCCACCGCACCGCGCTGCTCCGGCCACCTCCATGTCCCACGCCGCCCCGGCTTTCTTCTTCCTCTCCGGCCACCGACGAACTCCGGCGAGCTCCAAGTCCGGTCAACCTCGGGATCCGCGCCGCCGATCCAGATCTGGATCTGAAACCCTAGCCGGTTGACTTTTTCCCCTCTCCCCCTAATTTTTTTTGTGCCTACTTTGACCGGTGATATCTCCGCATCCGTAGCTCCAATTTGGACATATAGTATATCAAAATGTTCGTCTCGATGAGTACATCATTTAATTCCATTGCATCATTTGCATTTGAGTTTATCTTGATGCCCGAAATGCTGTTAGAAGAGGGCTTCGTGAGTTAATTGTCAGATCTGCTAGTTCATCTTAAACTTTGTCATTTTTGCCATGATTGTTGTGTGCATGATATGCCTGTGAGTCCTTCATATGTTTTGTTAAGCATCTTGTTATCTTTCCAGAGGTGCAACCCATGCATTTTTAGGATGTTTGTGGTGACTTGTGCAAGCTTGCAAAGTGAGGCACCCGGTAAATCTGTTTTTCAGGGTCTTAGTAGTTTTCACCAAGTCTGGGATTATTTAGTTCATGATGCCATATGTTCTTGCTGTTTCCTAGCGATCCGTGCCTCTTTTGAGGATGATCAGTAAAGGAGTTTTGTTAATATTGTTATGCTCTATCCATCCATGTCTTTACTTGCAATTATGGAGCACCCTAGCTTGAGTCAATCGAGCTCTACTTTTGCTTCGTTGTGAATCTGGGCAGATCGTCAACTTGTTTGCGATTTTGCCGGAGTTATTGTAGTTGATCCGTGCATGCTATGCCATTGTTCTTGCCATGTCTAGCTAGTATTTTGTGCCTTCTTAATGGATGTATGCTTGCCTTGCCATTACTTGCACCGTAGTGAGTGCATCGAGCTTGTTTACATGCCTTCGTGAGTTATATTTCAGCATGTCTCAGTTTTCACTAAGTCTGAAAACTGATTGTGTTTTAGTTATGTTCGTGTGCTCGTTAGTATATTTTGTGATCCCTTTTGGCCGCAGGTCACTTAGGGTCTTTCGTTAAGCTCGTTGAGTAGCTCCATGTCATGTTCTTATTTTCCTTAATCAGGTCCTGTAGCATGTTGTTTTGTTGCTCCGAAGAGGGCTTCATGATCTGAAATTTCAGACAAGTGTTAATTTCACTAAGTCTGAAATCTGTTTTGCATTTGCGTTTTTGCCATGCTTGTTTGAACCTCATAATGGATGAATTGGCCGTGGCTCAGTGCTAGTCTTTTGTTAAGCATCTTGAATGCTTCCCTGCTATGTATTTTTTTGCCATGTTTGGGTGCTGTAGCATGTTCATTTCATTGCATTTAGAGGCCTACTTGCTGTAAATCGCAGACCGGTGTCATTTGAATCGCTTGCCATTTCCAAACCGTAACTCCGATTCCGATGATCTTTATATTGTTTTCAAGCGATTTCATCCCATCTTTCCAGTGGCACACTTGGTTTTCTAGGTTGAGGCCAGGTTCATGCATTTCCTGTCACATCTTGCATTTTGCATCCCGCATCGCATCCCGCATAGCATACCATCTTTGCATCTTATTATTTGAGTTTGCACGTGGTTGATTGTATCCTTGTTGCTTGTTTGTATTGTTTGGTAGAGCCGGGAGACGAGTTCGCTAACGAGGAGCCCGTTGAGTTTGCTTTTGAGGATCCAGTCAACTCTGACAGCTTTGCAGGCAAGATGATCATACCCTCGAAATCACTACTATCTTTGCTATGCTAGTTTGCTCGCTCTTGCTATGCCAATGCTACGATGCATACCTTTTGCTTGTCAACCTCCCAATTGCCATGTTGAACCCCTAACCCACCATGTCCTAGCAAACCATTGATTGGCTATGTTACCGCTTTGCTCAGCCCTTCTTATAGCGTTGCTAGTTGCAGGTGAAGATTGGAGCCATTCCTTGTTGGAACATTTACTTACTTGTTGGGATATCATTATATTGCTATGTTATCTTAATGCATCTATATACTTGGTAAAGGGTGGAAGGCACGGCCTCTCACCTAGTGTTTTGTTCCACTCTTGCCGCCCTAGTTTCCATCATATCGGTGTTATGTTCCCGGATTTTGCGTTCCTTACGCGGTTGGGTTATAATGGGAACCCCTTGACAGTCCGCCTTGAATAAAACTCCTCCAGCAATGCCCAACCTTGGTTTTACCATTTGCCACCTAGCCCCTTTTCCCTTGGGTTTCGCGGACTCAAGGGTCATCTTATTTTAACCCCCCCCCCCGGGCCAGTGCTCCTCTGAGCGTTGGTCCAACCTAGAGCACCGTGCGGGGCTGTCCCTTTGCAACTTGGGTTACGTTGGCTCCCGTACGCTTAGCTTATCCGGTGTGCCCTGAGAACGAGATATGTGCAGCTCCTATCGGGATTTGTCGGCACAGCGGGTGGTGTTGCTGGACTTGTTTTACCATTGTCGGAGTTGTCTTGAATTACCGAGATACCGAGTCTAATCGGAACGTCTTGGGAGGAGGTCTATTCCTTTGTTGACCGTGAGAGCTTGTCATGGGCTAAGTTGGGACTCCCCTGCAGGGATTGAACTTTCGAAAGCCGTGCCCGCGGTTATGGGCAGATGGGAATTTGTTAATGTCCGGTTGTAGATAACTTAAACATGAACTTAATTAAAATGAATTAACCGTGTGTGTTACCGTGATGGCCCCTTCTCGGCGGGGTCTGGGAAGTGGACACGGTGTTGGAGTTATGCTTGCGCAGGTTGTTCCTCTAGATTCTCGCTCGCGCTTTGCCTCCTCTTCTCTCTCTCTTTTGCGATAAGTTAGCCACCATATATGCTAGTCACTTGCTGCAGATCCACATATATTTGCCTATCCTTCCCATAAGCTTAAATAGTCTTGATCGCGAGGGTGCGAGATTGCTGAGTCCCTGTGGCTCACAGATACTATAACTCCAGATGCAGGTCCAGGTGTTTCCGCTCCAGGTGACGAGTACGAGCTGAAGTGGGAGTTCGACGAGGACTCTCAGCGTTACTATGTGTCTTTTCCTGATGATCAGTAGTGGTGCCCAGTTGGGGTTTGATCGGGACCGTGTCGCATGTTGGGTTTTCTTCTATTTGGGCGCCGTAGTCGGGCCATGAGTGTTTGGATGATGTATGTTATTTATGTACTTTGTTGTGACGTGGCGAGTGTAAGCCAACTATGTATCTCCCCCTTTTATTACTTATCTTACATGGGATGTTGTGATGATTGCCTAACTTGCGACATTGCTTTCAATGCGGTTATGTCTCTAAGTCGTGCCTCGACACGTGGGAGCTATAACTGCATAGAGGGCGTTACAAATTTAGACACCCGGAAGTAAGTACTATAGTAGCATGTTCCGCGCATCTCCTAGTGATTCAAGCGCTAGTTTCATCAATACCATTTAGCATTCTTGCTTATCAGTTTGATTGACCTCTATTTCTTGTAAAGTGGTTGTGGCAGGAATAAGGGAATGATTTCTGTGGATACTACGTCTGCGAGTCCATCCGCCACACGACCTGTGATCATGGTGATGCATAGCAACGAGAGGGGAGAGTGTGATCTACGTACCCTTGTAGATCAACAGCGGAAGCGTTGACGCAACGTAGAGGTAGTAGTCGTACGTCTTCCCGATCCGACCGATCCAAGCACCGTTACTCCGGCACCTCCGAGTTCTTAGCACACGTACAGCTCGATGACGCTCCCCGGGCTCCGATCCAGCAAAGCTTCGGGGATGAGTTCCGTCAGCACAACAGCGTGGTGACGATGATGATGTTCTACCGATGCAGGGCTTCGCCTAAGCACTACAACAATATGATCGAGGTGGAATATGGTGGCAGGGGGCACCGCACACGGCTAAGGAACGATCACGTGGATCAACTTGTGTGTCTAGGGGTGCCCCTTGCCTCCGTATATAAAGGATCCAAGGGGGGGTGCGGCCAGCCCTATGGAGGCGCACAGGAGAGGTGGAGGGAGAATAGGAAAGGGGGGGCGCCGCCCCTCCCTCCTTGTCCAATTCGGACTAGGGGGAGAGGGGGCGCGCGGCCTGCCCTGGCAGCCCCTTCCTCTTCTCCACATTAGGCCCATGAGGCCCATTAACCCCCCGGGGGGTTCCGGTAACCCCCCGGTGCTCCGGTTTTATCCGAAACTTCTCCGGAACCCTCCGGTGTCCGAATATAGTCGTCCAATATATCAATCTTTATGTCTCGACCATTTCGAGACTCCTCGTCATGTCCGTGATCACATCCGGGACTCCGAACTAACTTCGGTACATCAAAATGCATAAACTCATAATAACTGTCATCGTAACGTTAAGCGTGCGAACCCTACGGTTCGAGAACAATGTAGACATGACTGAGACATATCTCCGTTCAATAACCAATAGCGGGACCTGGATGCCCATATTGGCTCCTACATATTCTACGAAGATCTTTATCGGTCCGACCGCATAACAACATACGTTGTTCCCTTTGTCATCGGTATGTTACTTGCCCGAGATTCGATCGTCGGTATCCAATACCTAGTTCAATCTCGTTACCGGCAAGTCTCTTTACTCGTTCTGTAATACATCATCTCGCAACTAACTCATTAGTTGCAATGCTTGCAAGGCTTATGTGATGTGCATTACCGAGAGGGCCCAGAGATACCTCTCCGACAATCGGAGTGACAAATCCTAATCTCGAAATACGCCAACCCAACATCTACCTTTGGAGACACCTGTAGAGCTCCTTTATAATCACCCAGTTACGTTGTGACGTTTGGTAGCACACAAAGTGTTCCTCCGGCAAACGGGAGTTGCATAATCTCATAGTCATAGGAACATGTATAAGTCATGAAGAAAGCAATAGCAACATACTAAACGATCGGGTGCTAAGCTAATGGAATGGGTCATGTCAATCAGATCATTCACCCAATGATGTGATCCCGTTAATCAAATAACAACTCTTTGTTCATGGTTAGGAAACATAACCATCTTTGATTAACGAGCTAGTCAAGTAGAGGCATACTAGTGACATTAAGTTTGTCTATGTATTCACACATGTATTATGTTTCCGGTTAATACAATTCTAGCATGAATAATAAACATTTATCATGATATAAGGAAATAAATAATAACTTTATTATTGCCTCTAGGGCATATTTCCTTCAGATGCCTATTGGTCCCGGTTGGTGCCACCAACCGGGACCAAAGGGTCTCCTGCCTGGGCTCCGCGCACAGTCCACGTGGAGGCCCATCAGTCCCGATTCTGGATTGAACCGGGACTAAAGCGCCGTGGCATTAGTACCGACCCTTTAGTCCCGGTTCAGGAACCGGGACTAAAGGCCCTTACGAACCGGGATAACAGGCCTTTTTTCTACCAGTGGCGATCGTGCCGCCCTGAGACCGAGTCTCGAGGGGTGGGGTGGGGGTGAGGAGGGGTTGGGGCGTGTCGAAGAAGAAACTGCCCTGCCGCCACCAGTCCTCCGGCAACGGCAACAAGGGAGTGGGCAGAGGGTGGTGTCCCGGGCGACGACGGTAGGTTTTCCCGCGTGTTGTCAGTCGCTTTGTCGGAGCAAGAAAGTAACATAGTCCTTATTCTGTACTCCTTGCCTGGTATAGTCATCATTGGTAAATTAAATGTGATTACTGAATATTTTTTTTGGCGTCTAAAGGAAGTAAGAAGAATACTTGGCGTGCTTTGAACTCGACGCGAGGAAGGCAAATATGAGTGGTGAAGCTGGGTTTTAACAATCGTTGGGCGTAGAGTGTGAGGATGGGAGTATATATATGTTAAGGTGGGTTTGAAACCTTGAGCCACGACTAGAAGGCAGGTGCACGGGAGTGGCCGTGCATACGGTACAGTCATGCATGTACACGAGGTCTGAGGGCGATACGTGACCGGTGCGGGCATGACGGGCGCGTGATACGATCGACGGCCGAGCCGGGGTGGCGCGCGCGCGAGCGAGCGTGGAAGAGAGAAGAGAGGAAACACACGTACGCCCGCTGCGAGCAGTAGCCGTTCCGGTGCAACGGGGCTGCGAGAGAGGGAAAGTGTTGGTGGAGAAGAAAAAGACGTGGCCCGGCGGGGGACATGCACGGCCTGCGCCCTCCGACCCCTGCCCTGATCGTGATCTGCTCCGGCCGGGCGGGCGAAAGCAAAGCTAAAGGAAGCCGCGCGGCGAGGTGCGTGGGCTGCTGCGCCGTGACGTGCGTGTGCGTACGTTCCTGCCCATCTGCGCGGGCGGCCAGGGAAAGAGAGAGAGATGGAGGTGGCGTGGATCGTACGCGCTCCGCGGGAGGGAGGGAGGGATGGATGACATGGATGGGTGCGTGGCAGGGGCGTCCGTGGAGGTGGAGGTGGAGGTGGAGATGGCGAGCGCATGCACCGGACCTGCTGCTGCTGCTGCCGCCGCCTAGGCTAGAGGCTAGGCGGATCGGTGACTCGAAACGGCTCTGCCAGAAGCAGCAGACCGGACCGGACGGCCGGACCCTGCTTGGCTTTCTATATGCTTTGTGTGGACTGGAGACCGAGGGAGAGAGAAAGAGGAGCAGGGAGGGACAGGTGTCTTCGCCCCCTCCCCCGCAATATTTTACGTACTTCTCTGTCCTCCATCGGGATTGGGTGGGGGGTCCTGGGGATCAAGCTGGGACTGGGAGTCGCCGGCTGGCGTGGGGACCCACCAAACTCCACTTCACCCAGACTTTGCTCCGCAGCGCGGGCCAGCCGTCTCGGCTCGGCCATTGCATTCTCTGCACCAGATGATGCGCACCTCTCCTCCTCGCCCGTGATCACCTGCTCCCCTCTCTCGCCCATTGGCGAGGCGATGGGCGTTGCATGCATGCCGTTGCCCTCTGTTGTCTTCTTCTGCAACCAAACGCAACCAAGGAATCGAAGCAAGAACAAATATTTATGAGACAATAAATTCACCATCATCTAATTAATAAAATTGCCATGTTCTAATTAATAAAATTACCATGCGGCATAAAATTGAAACTACTTATATAAAAATTGCCATGGTATACATAACAAAATTTCGATGGTGGCTAAAAACGCCATGGTCTAATAGGTACTCCCTCTGTCCCATAATCTAAGAGCGTTTTTGGCACTAGTGTAGTACAAAATTTACAAACAAACACGGACACATTTTGTTCTTTCAAAAGGATGGCTAACGGATACTCTTCTTTCAAAAGAGGGGAAATTAGGATTTTCGCATGAATATATAAAGAACTGCCATGTGACAAGTTGACAAATATATAAATGCCATGTGGACATTATGGAAAATTGGCCATGACAAAAAGGCTGTATAAAAAGTGAACGAAAAAAAAACTGATTGCCATGCCATGACACGGGTACAATTTAGTTTGACCAGAACGGTGGTAGGTTGTCACGCGGTGACATTGGGGACACCCATGACATGACCCAAAACCGGCATGTAAACGATGCTCACCTCCTTGGATTTGGTAAATCCATCATATGGGCACATTAAGACCACTAATAACAAAGGACCTTGCTCCATCATGCGCTCCCAATCTCCCAGGCAAGATGCTTGGACAGTTAACAAATTGGTCTTGCCGGGCGGAATCTAACTTCCTCCGTCGGGCTACATGCAGCTCTCATATCTCTATAGAAAGCGGTTGACTAAATGACTTCTCTGTATGGAATCTAGCTAGGGCAAGCCAATGAACACTATAGTTGAATGCTGGATCATCCTCATCTATCTCAACATCATCAAAGACTTCATCATGCAGTTCGAGCTGGTAAAAATTCACCTAGATTAGAATTTTCAATGGCCACACCATCGCAGCTGGTTGTAGACTGGCGTCCGAAAACATCACACATGGGCTGTCGGAGAAGACGGACGTCACATGATCGTCCAAACCCTTGGCCATGGAGGAAAGGAACCCTAGCCACGCCGTAGGGGAAACTCGTCCGCTTATTAACTTTGACCTAAATTTTGACCATGTTTATAGAAAACAATATGAACATTTACAATGACAAATCCATATAACGTGAAAATATGTTCAATGATGAAGCTAATGATATTGATTTGGTGGTGTATATGTTGATTTTTTCTACAACCTTGATCAAAGTTTAGAAAGTTTTGACATTAGACAAAGTTAATATGTGGAGTAAATAAAAACAAAGGCAGCGTTAGTTATGTGGATATATATATATATATATATATATATATATATATATATATATATATATATATATATATATATATATATATAGGCTTGCTAAACTATGCCTGTGTACATGCTGTTCTATCCTACGCTCCGGCCAGTACGCGTTAAGTAGCCCGAGTTAACCAGGCCGAAGGGCGTGCACGTTGTGGGGAAAATTGGACGTAACGTCTTACGACCAAAACCGCTAGTAGTAACAAGTTACCGGGCGCTAATTAGCAGAGCCATCCCTTGTACACCAAACTTTCACTTCATCGTAATTGCCATCGTAACATCGTAAAATGCCTAGCCGAACTGTTAATTCCTACCATCAGTAACCAGGCATATATGATCTAGTAAAGATGTTACTATCAGTATTATGGCAATAGTAACCGGCCTTGATGAAGTCGTAACGGATCATCACGATTACATTTTGTACCCACGTCCCGCATGATTGTAGTAATGCATTACTACATATATCAGCCTCGATCAAAGAATCTTTAACTTTTTTGTTCGTAATTTTTTTTTTGCATTACCATCCACTCTTTTTTTATTGCTATCAGTTTTTGAGCATGTAGTAATGCGTTACTACATGTTTCGGGAAGGTTTTACTACGTTTACGGATGAAACCATAGACATCTCTCATCCCAGTAAAAAAAACCTAGATCCATTACCATCTATAGTTAATCTATTACTAGCAATGAATAGTGACCCAAATTCAGGACGTTGCGGAGCAACACATGGTAATGGAATTAAATGTGTTACTTTCTTTTTCACATGCCGTTACCCTCAACCATTCTTGCGGTGGAGACGCGACCCGAGCGCCTGGTTAGGAGTGGCCAGAGCGTAGGCTAAGCAACAATGCGCGCACGCTCACAATAGCGCAGCCGTGTATATATATATATATATATATATATATATATATATATATATATATATATATATATATATATATATATATATATATATATCTGTGTGTGTGTGTGTGTGTGTGTGTGTGTGTGTGTGTGTAGTGTAATAAGTGTGTCCAACAGAAGCAACTATTAATTCTATCCCAACTAAAAAAGAATAGTAGTTCTATAAATGCACCAGTTTTTATTATTTGTGCACACATACTTATTAAATGTTTAACTGAAATTAAGACTGTCCGTATGATATGAAAACGTCCCGAGTCGCAACCTGTAGCTAGCTAGCCAGACATCGAATGGAAACTTCAAACTCGTGTCTACAATACCATTTACACCTGACCCACCCGTGGTTATCATTTTCGAAGCCATGGTTACAAAAGCAACTAGGTGTACTCACTCACAGAAAGGCCCTCGCGCCGCCGCACATTTTCCGAGACCGCCACACCGCGCACACATTGTCATCCATGCACCCAAGCGGAGTCGGACAATTCTCCTATGGACGGCAACCTTTTTACGCATGATTCCGGACGGAACCATGAAATTTAGAACCCTAGCCACCCACTCCCATGTACGTGCATGGAATGCGGTCACCGCGTTAGCTAGGGTTTCGAGTCTTTATCAATAATAAAGATGCGTGACAATGGTTTGTATTTAACAATATTAAACTACCTGATGCATATAAAAGAATTCCCAACATGTTCTTCGATAATCAAATTGATCGAGTCAAAAATATCATTGCCAAAGGTTTAGAAGGAATGTCCATAATTATTGAAAACACGGTGATTACCTTTAGCACAAATAATGTTTAACATGGCAATCACTTCAAGCCCAACCCTTGGGACAATATCAAATACAAACAATTGTTTCTTTTATGCGCTATTTCAACCAATCACACAATTTAGAATAGAATATGAGCACAAGTCTAGGTTCCATGCCCTAATCATTGGCATGAGAACGCAATGTTGGGGTTTCAAAAAGTCGAAAACAAAGAAAATATTGCATCAATGCAACTGATAATTAGGCCACGAAGAAGACTTTATAATTAATATTATTGCAAGGAGTTTGGATTGCCATGCAACTACAATCCACATGGAGCTATGTTTGAATGAAAGCTCTCCTCTGGGCTAGTGCAGGTGCATCCAACTTGCCTGCTAATGAAGACCTAAAGCTAATTTGAGGAGGCTCGTCATTGTACGAGACAAGTTCTATAATGTGAGGTCCCTATCAGTATATGAACCAATGAAAATCCCGAACGGTCGTGCCACGTGGCTCGACAGAAGGATTATTCGTCGAGTCCTTTTATTTTACCGACGGCTCTCGGCGAACGGATGATTACACAGAGTACGCTCTATTGCGGAGTCATGTCCTTGGCACACAGTTGTTTTTTCGTGTGCCCGTGAGTGGGAGCTTGGCACTCGGCAAAGACGAATTTTCCAGTTTTGGTAGAGGGAAGGAGAAAGAGATTAGAAAGTCGGTAGCTCGTGGTTGGTTGACGCAGAGTGGATTGGCTAGCGAGCATGTAGTTGCGAGATAATGTGGTCCAAGAAACCGTCTCAGCCTGTAAAGACACACCCTCCTTCCTCCCCCACCACGGTTGGCAACACTGGCGAAGGAGAGAGGAAGGAAGATGCCACTACTCTAGACAGAGGAATGGGAAAGAGAGGGCGAGTCAGCACTTCATAGTTAGTTGATGCGGAGTGGGCTGGCTAGCCAGCCCAACTGCGAGATAGTTTGGTGCAAGAAGAAACCCCACAACATTTTTTTAGGACACAGTTCACATTACTATTCATCCAATAAAGGTGTATTGGAAGCATCTACCCCGATTAGAAGTAACTAAAAACACTTTCCAAGTAAGTTCTATTTGTGATGATGTTGCCATTCTGAAATCAATCTTGGGTGAGAGAAGTCTATTTATTTAGTGGATAGACGTGTACGTAGAAATTTCAGTCCATAACCAAAAGGCTGGGAGAGACGCCACAATGGCTGGGTTCTACCAATGCATGGGAATTAATTGTTTTTACACACACTTGCTCTTTAATTAAATGCACAAAATAAAACCAAAGATCACCAAAGTGCATGTACCAAAAATCTATGTTTTTCACCCGTTGGCAGCTCAATCATTCTCCATCCATCGGAATCGCAGCAACAACCACAATTTGAATCCAAAAAAAAACCTTATTAAACTTAAGTACGAAAACACCTTTTTAGCATTTTTGTTCTTAAAAGGCAATGATTGTTTAACCATATGTTGATGTATCATTATTTTAATGTCAAATTGGTAGATTATTATCGCAAATCACTTTTATCTTGAGTTCACATACACACATTACATCATTTGATCAAGATTATGCTAGTTAGCATTCAACCTAAAAAAATTATCTTTATTTCATCATCACCTACTCGAGGACGAGTAGGGATTAAGTTTGGGGATGCTAATACGTCTCAAACGTGTCTATTTTTTTATTGATTCATGCTACCATATTATTACTTTTGTATACTTTTTATGCCAATTTATATTATTTTTCAGGATTAACCCATTAATTCAATGTTCGGTGTCAGTGGTTGTTTTCTACAGAAAAACAATATCTATGGAGGTAAAAAAACTCCTGAGAATTTAATACGGGTTTTTCAGGGCACGAAGGTTCTAGAAAAGCACCGGAGGGGCACGAGAGGAGCCATAGGGGCCCCTCACGACCTGGTGGTGTGACCAGGGCCTTGGCCAAGGACTATTCGATCACCAAGGTGGCAACCAGAGGCGGGCACCCACCCTACAACTACGAGCGAATACACCTCCTTCCTCCCCCACTTCGGCTGATAACATCGATGAAGGAGAGAGGAAAGGGGGGGGGGGTTGAATTTAAAGGCCCTGGGCCGAACTTCGGTGGAGATAGGAAAGGGGGAAAAGAGAGAGCAAGTCGGTAGTTTGTAGTTTGTTGATGCAGAGTGGGTTGGCTATAGCTACCCAGTCCGGTTGTGAGATAGTTTGATCCAAGAAACCAGCATCTCAACATTTGTTGTATTCATAAGTCAGATATTACTGAACCGATAAAGGTTTATTGAAGAAATCTACCCAGATCAGATATTAGCTCTATTTGTGATGATGTTACCATTTTTAAATCAATCTCGCGCGGGAGAAGTCTATTTATCATGTAGACATATGTGTAGAAATCTCACTCGATAACGAAGAGACCGAGGAGAGACGCATACTTACTCCTTAATTGTGCTTACCAATGCATGAGAATTAGTTTAATTGTTTCTACACGCATATGTACTCTTTAATTAAATGTGCGAGATAAAACCAAAAATCAAGAAAGTGCATGTACGTACCAAAAATGAAAGATTTTTCACCCGTTGGCAGCTCAATCATTCTCCATCCATCGGAATCGCACCAGCAGCCACAATTTGAATTGAAATTCGAGAACAGTGGCGTTTGCAGCTGACCCAAACCCAAACCCAAACCCAACCGTGGTTACCATTCCACCTGACCAAAACCGCTGTACCATGGTTACTTTACCAAAGCAAACCAGGTGCGGACAGCCGCGCAGTTTGCAGAAAGGCCCCTCGCGCCGCGGCGCATTTCCGAGGCCGCCCCCCGCGGGCGCGTTCTGATCCGCGCACCCGAAGCGAATCCAGATGTTTCTCCTCTGGACGACGCCCTTTTACACGCCGGTCCGGACAGAACCGCGAAATTCGTCCCACCTCCCCCTCCCTCTCCCACGTACGCTCACCACCCCGCTGGCTGGCTAGGGTTTCGCCCACTCTCTCACCACCCCGCTCCGCCTAAAAAAGCCGCCTCGTCCGCGCCGATCCTCCCACCAACTCACAGCCGTCGTCATACACTCCCTCCTTTCTTCCTCTCCAATCCACCGCCGCCGCCCTCCCACAACCACCTCCGCTCTCCCTCTCCCGCCATGGCCTACCGCGGAGGCGGAGGCCGATGGCGAGGGGGCCGCGGCGACCTGCAGCAGCAGTACGGCGGAGGTCGGGGCGCGCCGGCGGGAGGAGCGCGCGGGGCTTCCGGCTGGCCGCCTCCGGGCGCTTCGTCGGCGCCGCGTCCCGCCGCGACGGCGCCCTGCTACTTCGAAGCTGTATCGTACGTCGTTTTTCTCTTGTCCGCGCTATACTCATAGATCTGTTTTCTCCCGCTCTGCTTTCGTTTTTCTCCATGCGACGTGCGTCTCCGACCCCATCCATCCATCCATCCATGGATGCTTGGTCGAGCGCTGTCGCTACACGTAGTGACGCCTCGGTGCTTCTCTCTTTTGCCTTTATAAAATCTTGCCGTTTTCTCTGGGCACATGCATGGGTGGTTTCTCCTGTTCTCATGCATGAACAGTGAGTTCTTGCAATGCAAAAGCCATCCTGCAGACAGTAGCTAGCGCTTCTTGTTTCGTCTCTGTCGTTGTTATCTTGGAAACTAGCAGTAGTAGATGTAGAGTAGACATTATTTCGGCAACTTTGCGGTCAAGGCTGCAGATTCTTGGGATCCGTCTTGGCTATAGACGGCAGGGGGTCGCCGTGAGATCCCATCCCATCCTTGTGGAGTGCCGGTCGGAGCCTCCCCGTCCCATGCAAGGCCACCCACCTTTTTCTTTCTTTGATTGATCTCCTGTGTCTTTCCCCGGCGTTCTTCTTTTGCGAAAGTTTTTCTGTCGTTGTTGGATGGTCTTGGTCTTATGGTTTCCGTCTGGTCCTTGTCCTCGTTCGGGGCAGAAGGGCAAAGCGACGAACGTACCATCCGTCCGTTGGGACATGGCAGACGCATCCGTCCGTCCGTGTACGTGTCTTCCATACATTTTGGGCAAAGCAGGAGGCCTGTTGGTGTTGTTGCCCTTGCCACCTTTGTTGCTGCCTGGTGCACTTCTGTTTGTGATTCCTTTGGCTCTGCCCTGCCTGCATGCGGTCCCGCGGCAGCTTTTGGTTTTGTCTTTGCTCGGATGGATCTCCTGTAGCGCAAATCCGTGTGGCTCTCTGTGTTTGCATGCAGTCCGTCGTGGTCAACTTTCTTTTTTGGGGGAGATTCTTTTTCCCCTCTCGGTCCAGCCTTGGACGTTTCCTCTTTGTGTATGTATGTGGGTGGAACAACAGTGGTAGATCTGTTTTTTTTCGCTGAATGGTCGACACGTACGGGGATTTAAATATTAGTACTTTTTTGACGTGAGGTTTAATATTATTGTTTTTCAGCTTTTTACAGTTAGCTCTATTTTGCTTTAAAATCTCATTCTCTGCTCATACATGTATGCGTACCTCCTTTGTTGCCAAACTATTTTATATTCCAAATGCAAAAAAACTACTTTATATTCGTCTAGTCCATTTATAAATGGTGAATTGGCGGCGAATTATTTTGCTACTCCTCGTAACAAGTACTCCTATCTGGTATACAGTCCGTAGTTCCTTTTTTAAAGTACAAACAGCACGCAGGTCCTTTTTTTTACTAGACGCAGTACGCAGGTCCTTTTTTCTATACTATACACACGGTACACAGGTCCGCTTATTGTATTCTGTACCGCATGATTGCACCAAGATTCGTGCCCTCGCACCCACCCCCACCATGCCGTCGCAGCCTCCCACTCAACCCCTCCTCACCCGGACGGAGCGCCGCCGCCCCTTCTCCGCCTCCGGCCTGCTCGCCCGCGGCCCGTCAGGAACCCTAGCATGGCCGTGCCAGAAAATTACTCTACTGTGCTGTGCCCCCTTGAGTATTGGGAGTTCGATTTGGGATCCAGACTTCTTCCCCCACTTGATTGACTCTATACTACAGGGCTTCTTCCGTTTCAACTGGATTTTTTTCTGGTCTCTGTAAGTCGAAATGGAGGCCGGCACATGGTATGTCTTGCCGTTTGCCTGCTACATTTCCAGTCCTGCGATGCCACTAGCAGCTAATTTGTTTATTGCCTAATTTTGGTTTACTGGTTTCTTAAGATCCGCTAGTTTTTCTTTTCCCTCACAGATTGAATGAAGTATAGCATAAGTACTGAGAATTACAATATTTCATTTGATTTTTTTTTAAATTCATTGGACACTAATCAGAGGGCTAATCGTCTCTATTCTGTGTACTGAATGTAGAACAGAGTCTCTCTTGTTTGTGCATACATACTGATGTTGAAATGTGTTGCTGTAGGTCTCCATTAACCCGGAGTCAAAATCAAGGGCTGTGAACAGGGAGGTACTCAGTGAGCTAATCAAGTTGCACGGCAAGACATCCCTTGGGGGCAAATTGCCTGCCTACGATGGAAGAAAGAGTCTTTACACTGCAGGCTCACTCCCTTTTGAGTCTGAGGAGTTTTCTGTTACACTGGTTGCTCCGGAAAAGAAAGACAAAGAAAAGTAAGATTGGATTCTTTACCTTCAGTCTTGTCCAACTTGATTACCCATTGTATTTGTTTTTTAGCTACTAACTTGTTCCCTCTTCATTTGCAGGGCTGAAAGGGAGTACAAGATCACCATTCGGATTGCTGGGAGGACAGACCTGTACCACCTCCAACAGTTTCTCAAAGGAAGACAGAGGGATATGCCTCAAGAAACCATCCAAGTTCTTGATGTTGTCCTCAGGGAGTCACCATCCTGGAAGTATGACATCCACATTCCAGTTTCTTGCCATCAGTTTTTCTTCATCATACTAGCTAGTTCTCTAGAGCCCTAACACTATTGCACTTTTTCATTGCAGCTATGTCACAGTGTCCAGATCCTTCTTCACCACCACCTTTGGTCACAGAGGAGACATTGGTGAAGGATTAGAGTGCTGGAGAGGTTACCACCAGAGCTTACGTCCAACCCAGATGGGGCTGTCACTCAATATAGGTACTCCTCTCCCCTCCCCTCCCCTGTCTGTTACCGTTACTGTTATCCGATTGCAGTGTGTCCTAGCCTTGTTTATCTGATGATCTGCACTTCCATTTTTCAGACATATCTGCAACATCCTTCTTCAAGTCTGTGACAGTGGTCCAGTTTGTGCTAGAGTTCCTCAACTTACGTGATGCCTCGCGGCCTCTGACAGACAGGGACCGTGTTAAGGTACTATTCATCTATGCTAACCTAGTTTCAGAATCCATGTTATGTACATTGCACCATTTTATTGGCTTGAAATAGTTGACTAATCTGTTCCTATGCACTATATGCAGATAAAGAAAGCACTCCGTGGGGTGCGTGTCGAAACAAACCACCAGGAAGACCAAATCAGAAGATACAAGATAACAGGGATTACTCCTGTTCCTATGAGCCAGCTCATGTAATTAACTAACCTCAAATGCTATAATGTTTTCCATTATGTATTTTCTCTCTATGTTCTGGTGCAACTAATCAGGGTTGCTGGAATATTAAAAAGATGTGTAGTTGTATAGATTTTTGGCTTATTGCATCTTCATTGATGTTGGTGTGCCAGGAACTGGTTAGGGGAATAATTTTGTTTACAACATTCTTCCTGTGGCATATGCATTTGATTTTGGCAGCATAGCAAAGATCTGTTTGTGCCAAGTTGTTGCCTGTTCACAATTTTCCTTATGAATGTTTATACCACGGTTTCCTTTTTAGCATCTATCCATGATTATTGTTCCCTTTCTAATAGCACTCCACTCGTGTTGTTTTGTTTGTTGTTAGATTTCCTGTTGATGAGAGAGGAACAAGAATGTCAGTTGTTCAGTACTTCATGCAAAGATACAACTACAATCTGCAGTATACTTCTTGGCCCTGCTTGCAGTCTGGAAGTGATGCGTGGCCTGTGTATCTGCCTATGGAGGTATTGTGTTCATGCCTGCTTCATCATATTTGAATTATGCATTGTTTGCTCATGCTTCTCTACAAATTGATTGTAGGCGTGCAAGATTGTTGAAGGGCAAAGGTACTCTAAGAAACTGAATGACAAGCAGGTCACCAACATACTTAGAACTACCTGTCAACGTCCCCAGCAGAGGGAGCAAAGCATTCGTGAGGTATGTACCTGTTGTCAACTGCATTCTGTAAATACCTGCCCATATCTTCTCACATGTGGTAGTTCATTCCAATCTGTTCGAACTCATGTAGTTAGGAATGTCCTTTTCAAGGCATATTTGTCATGTTTGCCTGTAATGTGCAGTCTTTCTCATAACACTCTTTTTCACACTGTAGATGGTTCTGCACAACAAGTATGCTGAGGACAAGTTTGCTCAAGAGTTTGAAATCAATGTCTGCAGTGACCTGGTCTCTGTTCCAGCCCGTGTGCTGCCTCCCCCCATGGTAAGAATGCTGTATTTTTCCCCCTTTCTCTGAGCTGCTTAACTGGAAGGATTTGTGGTAATCACATCCTTCGTATGTGTTCCAGTTGAGATATCATGATTCTGGAAAGGAGAAAACTTGTGCGCCAAGTGTTGGACAGTGGAACATGATTAACAAGGTATTTCCCTGTTCATTGTCTTCACTCCCAATTTTACTATGCATTACTTTTTCTTGGAACTAAATACATGGAGAACTTGTTGAGTTTCTTCTTTGTTTGTTCTTAATGTATTGGACAGGTCATTATTTTGTATGTAGCAACTCAAATTATTTTGCTTGATCGCATTTTATTGATCATGTAGTTTTCACACTGGTTACTTAAATTGAGAAACAGTTGAGCTTGTCTGTGACTTGGCTCATCATTTTGTATGTAGTATATCGATTATGGTACAAATGATAGGTCTCATTTGAGTTTTTTTACTGCAGAAAATGATCAATGGAGGAATCATAGACAACTGGGCCTGTGTGAGTTTTTCACGCATACCTCCTGAGGAGGTACACAGGTTCTGTTGTGATCTGATTCAGATGTGCAATATGACTGGAATGGTAAAAGGCTTGCATTGCTTTCCTGTTTCTCAGGCATTTATGATTTATGTGTGTATGTTATAGCTGACTGACTTGTGTTTTCCAACCCTGTAGTCTGTCAATCCAAGGCCACTTGTAGACAACCGATCAGCTAGCCCCAACCACATCGAGAATGCCTTGAGGGATGTATACAGGAGGACTACCGAAATGCTTGGAAAACAGGGAAGCGAAAAACAGCTACAACTGTTAATCGTAATCCTACCTGAAGTCAGTGGTTCTTATGGTATGCATATGGCTCCTCTGGTTAATCCCCTTCCACCTTCTCTTGGATTTCTGTAGATTCATGTGTGTGCCACGTTTAATTTTGCAGGGAAAATCAAGAAGGTTTGTGAGACTGACCTTGGGATCGTGTCTCAGTGCTGCCTGCCAAGGCATGCTGCCAGACCAAACAAGCAATATTTGGAGAATGTTGCACTCAAAATCAATGTGAAGGTAACATAACCACCTGGTCTATGTTTTACATTCAGTTTCCATGGAATGTTGATTCGTTGTCTACTTCGGTTTCTGTTGAATGTGATAATTCTGTGTCTTGACTAGGTCGGAGGACGCAACACAGTTCTGGAGAGAGCTTTTGTGCGAAATGGCATACCGTTTGTGTCCGAAGTCCCAACAATCATCTTTGGTGCTGATGTTACACACCCCCCACCTGGAGAGGACTCTGCATCATCAATTGCTGCGGTTAGTTCTTCCCCGTAGCTAACAGTTTGTCAATTCATTATTTGTTTCTATCTGAATTTATCTTTCAAATGGAATTATAATCTTGATGCACATACCTGTTGAGTACAAATAGACTTATCCATTTCTTTTATTGGATTGATGTAGGTGGTGGCATCAATGGACTGGCCAGAGATCACCAAGTACAGCGGTCTTGTCTCTGCTCAACCACACAGGCAGGAGATAATTGAAGACCTCTTCAGTGTCACCAAAGATCCACAGAGGGGTAATGTCAATGCTGGCATGATAAGGTGAGTTTTGTGATTAGTCAGAGACGATTGCTAGCAATTGCCCTGTGGATCAACTACTAACCTGACATAATTTTCTCTACAGGGAGTTACTGATTGCCTCCCGCTGGAACACAGGCCGGAGGCCTGAGAGGATACTCTTCTACAGGTATGTGCACAATTTCATGACGCTCTTTTCATCCTGTCCATTCAACGGGACTGCCTGACTGATCATTCTCATGTACAGGGATGGCGTAAGTGAAGGCCAATTCAGCCATGTTCTGCTTCATGAAATGGACGCAATCAGGAAGGTAAGTTGCATCAAATTTCTGCTTTGGTCTACCTCTTCTGATGTTATATCCCTGGCTTTTGTCATTCTGATGGTTTTTTACTTTGTTGTTACAAGGCCTGTGCCTCTTTGGAGGAGGGGTATATGCCCCCAGTCACCTTTGTGATTGTCAGGCATCACGCCAGGCTGGATATCCCTGAGGTTCCTGGGAGGTGTG
This sequence comes from Triticum urartu, assembly GCF_056163025.1. NCBI lineage: Eukaryota > Viridiplantae > Streptophyta > Magnoliopsida > Poales > Poaceae > Triticum > Triticum urartu. The sequence continues at coordinate 580,801,707 of NC_141877.1, forward strand.
ATATGACTGACAAGAGTGGGGACATACTTCTTGGTTAGTAGTAACAGTCGTCGTATTTTGTCACTGATAACAACTGTCTCCGCTACTTGTTGAAGCATTGCTGATTATGATTGGGTGCATTTCTATTTCTGTTGTCCTGCAGGAACGTTGGCTGATAAATCAGAATTTGATTTCTACTTGTGCAACAATGCTGGCACTCAGGTACCCATTTCGCACACATGTTTTTTTTTTCTATTCTTTTTATCTCCAATGCTTGCATACTGAGTGCTGCTTGTAAATCCTTCTCAGGGAACCAGCAGTTCAACACATTACCATGTTCTTTATGATGAGAATCACTTCACAGCCGATGCGCTTAAGTCGCTGACCAACGATCTCTGCTACACGTAATCCTCTCTTTCTTCCTCTCTCTCTCTCTCTCTCTCTCTCTCTCTCTCTGTTGTGTTATGACTCTGATGATGGTTTAATTCTGATCCATATGCAGCTCTACCTGCCGCACTCGCGCAGTCTCTGTTGGTGAGTTTTCCATGCTCCGTTTTCTGCTTCAATTTGCTTGAAGTTTGATCTGTTCTGATCTCTAGTAAAGTTTCCTTGATCTCTACTAGAGGTTGATCATATGGCATGCCATTTCTTCTGTGGGTTGATGAATGTGTATTGAGGGCCTTTGGTCTGAAACTCAAAATTAGCATGAACTGCTTGACAAATAGGCTTAGTTTATTGATGAATAATGCATTGAGTAGTTTCCATTCCTCTGTAAGTTTATTAATGAACACACTGAGTAGTTTCCATTCCTTTGTTCTATGTCTTGTATGTTTACGTTGCATTGAAGCATCTTTCCCTTAGGAGCATATGCCGTTTTTAGACTTATTACTTGGTTAACATAGCCATTGTTCTATTTCTACACCCTGTGACATTTACCTCCAGAAGAAGCTAACTTGGCTGAACTTGTAATGCAGTCACACCGGCGTACTATGCCCACCTGAAGGGTATAATTCGTGCGCGCTACTACGTGGAAGGGGACAGCTTAAATGCTGGATTGAACCCCAGGATTAGCGGTCAGTCGCTTCCAAAGATTTTACTGTTGGGAGGATGCAGAAGGTAAATCTTACACTCAGTAGTTTTCGCCCATCTGTTCTATGTCCATCCATGTTACATTGAATTTAACAAGACAGCATCTTTCCCCATTGGTATTTTAAGAATTAGTATACTTAACAATATAGATGTTGTTCTATTTTACACCCTCTGCTAGTTTATTGATGAACACATAGAGTAGTTTACATCTCACTTGACACTTTCCATTAGGATTTTATCACTTCACTTGACCAATTTTTTCGGTTGCATGTCAAATAGGAGGCAGGTACGCAGAGAGCCATCTCCCATACCCCCTGAGCTAAGGGTCCCATTGACGACTCAGGAGAATCTTTGGGGCCATGTTCAGAAACATTACACTTTTCCTGATGTGTGGGTATTTAATCATCATAAGATTGAGGGCCAAGAAGAAGACGTTAACTTAATAGATGATGCTGGATGTATAATGGCGCTTGCGTTGACTCGCACTTTCGTCGACGCTCAGGATACACAACAATCTTGGAATGGCAAGATCTCAACGACAGATTTTATGATCATCAACGGGATTCCTGTCCTCCGGACGCCGCCACCATTTAAGGGTAATGATGAGATGTACATAAAGGACAAATGTGCACTAAAAAGAATCCTGAGGCTGATCTTCCTCCGGTACGGAGGAGAGTTCCAATACATGGAACGGTTCCTTAATTTGTTAAATGACCCTGTTCGTGTACTCCAGCGTTGGGCAAGAGAATATATAAAGAACCCCATGGTTTTTAAGACCACCGATCAAAAAGGTATATTAATCCTTTTCTCTTTCAAACTGCTCTTAAATGTTTCTTTAGAAATTTACAAGCTCATTTTCCTGACTTATTTTCTATGTGTTTCTTTTTGATGAATGCAGGGAAAACTGTCATAGGCATTTTTAAAATGTATAATGGATTGTCAGGTGACAGGAAGGCTAGATTCCGTACTCTTGTTAACCAGGTTTTTTGCCCGTTTTGGCCAGCCGCAAAGAATAATTATCAATCTTTTACCTATCGTGCTGTTCCGTCCGAATGTTTTTGGGAAAGAATACAGGGACGACTCTTGGGGGTGCTTCCAGTGCCTTAGAAATTACGAGGTCCATGGAAAAACTGTAAGTTCCCTTAACAAATCATTCTTCTTTAACAAAACGAATGTCTTAGAAATTGGTTCTTTGTTTCTTGCTTGAGAGAGTGTTTATTTTGGTATTTTGTTTTTTTCTTCAACAAGTCATTCTAAGGTAAATTGTTTTGTTGTCTTAAACAGCTTCCTCATAATTACTCTCACATACATATTGGAAAGATTCTTGGAGATTTCGTTCCAGATGTTATAGAGAGAGTCCTAAGATCTGGGGAGTTCCCTGAGATGATTGACGCTATTCAGCGGTAAGGTGATGATGATTTTTTCCCATTAAGCTTGCACACGAGCCTTCATCTGCATACCTTATCCATTTCGTTTCTCACATGTGCATGCAAACAGCCATTGCGTGAGAGGGCCATGTGGAGGTGCGCCAGCTCCCAAAGATCAAGGACAACGTCAAGGACGTCATGTTCTACTGCTGAGCTCCTGTGGAGCTGTTCCTTGTGCGCCCTGCCCTACCCTACCCTGAGTTGTGTGTGAGAGAAGCCTCAGATGGCGATGACTCTGTTTTGCCGTGGAGCTTGTTGCTCGTAGTTATGTGGTTCAATTCGTGGTAGCCAGGATATCTATGACCCTGTCTTTGTTACCTTCAACTCTACTTCGGACCTATCCTATGCTATGCAAGTGGTTCAAGTTACCAAGTGGTTTTGCTACTTGCCATATTGTTCTGTGCTATTCTGATCTTTGGCTTCTTTAAGTTTGATTCTTTTTTGGCTTTGTGGCTGGGATCTGGTGTACTATTTTGGTTCTGGATTCAAGTCAGAGGAGCAACTTGTTTGAGCTTCTCTTGGCTTGCACTCGGGCTTGTCCAGAATCCAAAACCAAATTGGTTGGCAAGTTTTAGATTCCACAGCCGAATTTGCCTTTGAACAACTTGTCTTTTTATTTTAATCCTGGTTCTTTGCAGAAGAGTTCTCCATTGTCTTGTAGATAGAGATCCATGTGGAGTTTTTTTAGCACTAAGTTCTCAAAGAGAGGTTGCTTCCAAGGACAAGTTTTCACAAGGGGCAGGATTTTTAGTTTCTAGTACCATGAATTTCATGGAGTTTGTGGCACGCATGTTTGTACCCATAATGTGGTCACTACACTTTCACTGTGTGTCCTTGTAAACTTGTTCCTTTTGGTAAGCTTTAGGCTATTTTAGTTGCTTGGCTTGGACTTAAGCACGACTCATCTTCATCTTCCGCTGCCGCCGTCCTAATCTATTTGCCTTTCCCGGATTCAAACACACCAGTTGCTTCGCCTCATGGCTGCTTGCATCTCCTTCATCCGCTGGCACCAATGCCCTCCCTCTGATCCCCTGCCCTGCTTGTGGCGGGCGGCAGGGTTGTCAACTGGATCTTTTTCGACGGATCTAGCCCCGGCTCCAGGTTATACAAGTGTATTGAAAGTTGTAAGATTCCAACACTCGGTAATTTGTTTCCCTTCAATCTTATTTCAAAATCTCACCTCGCACCAGACTAAGCACCACCCCTTTGCCTGTTTTTTTTTTGATCGAAAGGGGTCACCCCGCTCCATTTTATTATAAACGGAGCAAAGCGCGAGTCAACATGGAATGTTACAAGCATTCGGGCCTACCCGAAGGAATGGAGGACCGCACCCCTTTGCCTGTGCATAGGCAGCATCTTGCTCAATGTATTTGTACGGCCAGTGGATCGTGTTGCTCCTTGCGGGCACCAATCTTCTGCTTGGCCTAGTTGTTTTTTTAGAAAAGGAGGATGACCCCCGGCCTCTGCATCTGGGAGATGCATATGGCCATTTTATTAATTATTCTCGAGGACCTTACAAAGTATTACAAACAATATACCCGAATCCACCATCTTGGCAACATATGCCGCTACTCCTATCCATATGATGAAGGGATGCTAGCTGGGCCACTACCCAAACCACTCACTTAAACCTAACATCAAAAGCCGGAAGCCCCAGCCGAGCCACATACCGGGTCTGGGGCACAATCCGGTCAGACGCACTCATGTGTCGTCGCAGCCATCTTCCACAAGTCCATCTTCAGATTATATTGAGGCTTCTATCTTGTCTGGCCACTCTGCCATCAACGTCACCATGACGCCAGACAGCTACCTCCTCCTGCACGAGTCCATCTCCGCACATCGGACGCCGAGCCTCCACAGCGCCATGCCGCCGATCTCCACCGCCATCAATGTGTGAGATGAAGTACCGCTCCACCACGGCAGGTACAAGGTAAGGAAGGGCGAGGTCCCCATCGGAGACATGACCGGAAGAGGAGCACAGCACCACGAGACAAATCAGACCTGCCCGGAGCTGCGGCGCAGTAGATCAGACGGGCCGCCACCAGGAACCAGACAAGCTCGCCATGCACGCCCAGCATCCCCATGCCCAAGTCGGCGCCTTCAAGAAGGTGACGACGCTGTGGCGCCGCCGCCGCTTAGCCACCGGGGCTAGGGTTTTCACCCGGGCGCAGGGGAAGGGGGGAGGCAGGGGAAGTTGAGCCTCAGCGCCGCCATCAAGGAGAGAATGGCGTCCGGGACGCCATCGACACTGTGACCGCCACCGGCGGCCAAGGGTTTCCCCCGGCCAAGCATCCTGCCGCCACCTTCGAACCAGCCACAGCATCAGCAGGCGCGTGCACGCCGGAGATCCAGGCCGGCCGAAGGTCATGCGTCACGAGCAGACCAGATCGCCTCAGATCTGACGAGGGGAGTCCGGACCCTCCCCGCGCCACGACCATCGCCCACCGGGACCTCGCTACCCGCGCAGCCGAGGGGATCCGGCCAACCTCACCGACGAGCACTCCCCGCCGCCGGAGGAGCGCCGTCCGCACCAGTGAGGCCGCCGCCTCAGATCCGAGCCCTCACCACCGAAAGGGAGCGGCCAGAGGCCTCGCCGCCTAGTTGTGCGGATGTTATTGTTCAGGCGGCAGGACAATTAGAATTAGGTATCAAACTCTCCTCTTAGGACCGCAGTTCAGCACAAGTACTCAGGTGGAGGTATACCTACGTGATCGACTACGTCCATTGCTGCCGTCGAAATCCCACCGCTCCAAATTGTTCTTTTTATGTGTTTTTCTGATGAGATGATACAGGAGCATGCGTTGTGCACATCGCACATAACTTGGATGGAGAAAAGCTCAAGCTCCCCTTGACTAAGGTATGTATATCCAACTCAAATAATGTTATATACAAAGACAAGGTGTAATCTTAGTGGTCACCCACCGATAAATCGTTGAATCGGACAATATTTTGAACATTGTCTTATTTATTGGAGCACTAGTTCATGTGGGTATGTTCAATGCAGATTGACAAGCTCATCATGGGAGGGGGCAACGAGGCTGCCAAGGAGGTCACCTCTGACAGAAAGGACAAGGAGGTCGCCTCTGACGAGAAGGGCAAAGGGATCACCTCGGGAAAGAAGGACAAGATCAGCAGCCCTCCGAAAAGGGTTAAGAGATACAACCATTATGAGGAGAATACCAGCTCAACGCACTTCCAAAAACCGTCTTTGGACCTAAATTGGAGTTCTACAGATGCCCTTGGCTTCAGCAAGCACCTCGTCCCCGTCCCATATTTGCGAACAACAAACAATGACAACATCTGGAAGGTCACCGCCCGAATGATCGGCGGCAGGCTCACCCTTGATAAGAGTTGGGTCGATTTCTATGAAGTTCACGAGGTCACGATCGGGTGCCCTATCACCTTAAAGTTGTTGAGTTCCGCGGACTTGAAGGTCTCAAGGACGAGGTCATTAAGGTGGTGGCAAAGTGTGGGCCACAGCACAAAGCATCTGACATGGATGTCGAGGGTGCTGGTGGTGTTGAGGGTGCTTAGAGTGTTATCTCTGCTATCTCCGCTATCCACTTTAAAGACTATATGTGTTATGACTGTTATAATTATGGTTTATCATATGGTTATGGTTGAGGTGAGTACTAAGGCGCCAATCGACCGGCCCAAATTTGGGCTGTCCACACGTAGCCACCCAATTTTAACGATTACACCCGTCCGATTTGGCGTCCTACTTCGTCCACCTCGCCTCGTACAGGGTTGACTCTATCCTGGTTCTGCCTCCTCCTCCCCGCGAGCCCTCCCGCTTCTACCTTCGCCTCTGCCTCCGTCCACCTCACCCCCGCCTGCTTGCAGCTCCGGTGGGTACCCTCGCCGTCGACGGCATTGTGCCCGGGCGCAGGCCTGCCGTACCCGTTCAAGCTCTGCTTCGCCTGGTTGTAGCAAAAACGATTGCTAGTTCCAGCACAAATATGGTTCTAGCAAAAAAATAATTGTAGCAAAAATCATGTTGGCGACGGCAACATCTTCTCGATTTGTAGCAAAATAGAAAATTGGTTCAAGCAAAAATCTTAAGTGGTTCCAGGAAAAAATAAGACATGGCGACTCGCATGTCGCAGCAAAATCAAATGCTGGTTCTAGCAAAAATCAAATATGATGTCGCTGGCCCTGTCCGATCCCTTAGCACCGCACCTCGTCGGTGTCGCCGGCCATGTCCTCTCCTCTCGCCGCGCGGGGTGGTGGTGTCTCCCAAAGTAGCGCCCATTTGCGAGGGAGGACTCGCGGATGGAGGCCGTCATGTTGGGGCATGGGATCGGCGACGCTAATCGCCGGCGAGATTTATCTGAGAGCCCGAGGAAAGAAAGACAAGCGAGGGGATAAGAGGAGACTCAGCGGTGGAAAAATGAATGGCTAGGAAGCGTATGAGTGATAGGATAAGGAAAGCTGAAGCGGTGTGTGCATGGGACTGTTGCCAGCTTGGAGTTTCGTCCGGTCATTCGGCCCGCAACGTTTCCTTATGTATGTTGTTGTGTGTGTATTATGTTAACACTCCTAGTAAAAGCAGGAGTACTTGTGTTATATGTAACCAAACAGTTTTTTGCGTCTCGATCGGTGCTTATGTTGCATTGTTGCTGCTCAACGAGGCTAGAGGGGAAGGGGATGCAGGCAAACAAAGTATGTGCCAAACATGGTTTTTGACCTTTATTCACCCAGCCAGGCACATGTCAGCCATCCCAACAATAGTTGAAATTGTTGCTCCTCTTGGATTTGAAATGCGAAATACATGGACATCGATAAACTAAAATTTGCATTGAATCTCAATATAATGACATCTAGTAAGATACTTGGAATTTGTATTGGTGGGAGTAACTTAGGTAGTAACATAGCGCACTTCGAGAAATTTTTGCTTATGTGGCATGTTGTTAATGAGAAGTAGTAACATAATATGTTACTGTAACATAGCGCTTGCCAAGACAAAATGAGTCTACAAACTATTAAATAAAGCCACATATGACACTACTAAGGCTGGTTATAGTGGGGAGTAACGTATACTAGTGTCATGCATATGACACTAGTCTAAATTACTACCTTCATAGTGCAAAGTACTCCCTCCGTTTTTATTTACTCTGCATATTAGAGTTGACTGAAGTCAAACTTTGTAAACTTTAATCAAGTTTATAGAAAAGAATATAAATATTTACGATAACAAATCTATATGATGCGAAAGTACATTCAATAATGAATCTAATGATACTGTTTTGTTATTGTACATGTTAATATTTTTTTCTATAAATTTCGTCATAGTTTACAAAGCTTGACTTTGACCAAAGTTAATATGCGGAGTAAACAAAAACGGAGGGAGTAACATACTAGTAGTGTCATATGTAGATTCATTTAATGGCTTGTAGACTCATCTTGTGTTGGGAAACGCTATGTTACAGTAACATATTATGTTATCACTTCTCATTAACTACATGCCACATAAGCAAAAATTTCTCAAAGTGCGCTATGTTATTACTTAATTTACTCCCATTATGACTAGCCTAATATGTTACTTTGCACTATGAAGATAGTAACTTAGAGGGTGCTTGATACATTTTAATCTTATGACTAAAAGTAATGGGAGTAAAATTTGTTTGAGATGATAAGATATATGTGAAGGCGTCCAAATACTAAAGAGATTAAAATCAAGTTAATGAGCATTTATTATCTTCCAAATCTTCCAATCCAAAACTCGCATGTGTTAAAGCAGATGAGTTAAATGAGAAGAGAGAGGACTAACCCACATTTTAGTAGGGGTACCCCTAACTTAAAATTTTTAGCCTCAAGACTAGTTTTAGCCTCTCTTTAGTCAGGGGTGCTTGGAACTTTAGCCTCAAAGAGACTATTTTTAGTCAGACTAAAATAAGTCCCTTAAATCCACCCTCCTAGACTAATGTCATATGCATACACTAGTATAAGTTACTTCCCACTATGACCAGTCTATGCATACACTAGTATAAGTTACTCCCCACTATGACCAGTCTAAGATACTTGGCACATAGTACATGTACCAAGCGCACTTCACATATCTGTCGGATGCGGTAGTAAAGAGGGATAGGCTGTGACAGCAGACATAATTAATGCCTGGCACATTTCTTTTATCTGTGTAAACTGAAAGAAGAGAGGCTCAATCTCAAACTTAAATAAAGACAGATTCTTAATTAAACATAGGAATATAGGATCTTAAAACATACGGGCTCTTAATTAAACATACGATTACAGGAACATGCATCGTTCACTCAAATAGATAACATCAGTGCATCATCTTCATCACATCAATGCCATATTTTGCCTGACTTGGTTCTAACTGTACCAGACCACTGACAAACATCATTTTCAATATGAGCATACCCGAAATGTTCAACACCAGTCACCAGACTCCAGGTCTTCACACGTTGCAGACCTTAATTTCTTTGAAGGACGAGTTGCAAACTTGTCATTGTCCCATGGCATCCCTTCAAAGCAAAAATTAACTTAGATATATACACTATCTAAGCATCTGACTGTTGTTTGCAATCAGTATTGACAGATAAGAAAATTGTTAAACAAGTGAAATGTGTTTGTTGGTTAAAAATCCACTTTCAAAAACGGCGTGCACAATAATAGTTCAACAAAAAAAGAAACAGGCAAACAAGAAACGTAAATGGCATTGGAGCAGGGGTACATTGTTAAACAAAACAAGTTTCACCCTAGATACTGATGTAAGCGTAATGACAGCATGCTCTTCGCCGTTAGCTCTCAAGTAACTAGTCACCACCAAATCTTTGTCCTTTTCTTTTTGCGACAACCAAACCGTTGTCTAAGAACACCACATATAGCCTTTGTGGCCTCAATGAGCTGATATGGCCTTGTTAAACTAGCTGGAAGGGCTACAGCTGGCGCACAGGGGACTGGTGGTGACCAGCCACAGACTGGTCGGCATTGTTGTGTGTGTGTTCAGGTGGCACAAGAAGGCTTAAATCAGCCAAAGAGCGGTGGACTCAAGAAACATGACAGCAGTCCAGGTGTAAGGATGCCCGATGAGGCATGAGAGGACGACCAAAACAGTTGGACGGCTTGTCGCCAGAATCAATATGAAGAAAATCACATGAGAAGGCCAAAGAGGCTAATACTACAGGAGTTTTACCTAGAGGATTGCTTTTAACTGGCCCAGTATCCAGTTACACTATAAGTAGCACACACTATCTGGAATAAAAGGATTCTGACAGAAACAGAAAAAGATGTGACCTCATTGACCCAAAGAGGCACACTCTGAAAGTTTTACCAACAGAGAAATATGTGTTGAAGCTTCATATATATTATCTCCAAAAGGTACAAGAGATTTGCTCCGATGTATTACCTCCGTTCCTAAATATAAGCCTTTTTAGAGATTCCATTCCAATACGGACTACATACAAGCAAAATGAGTGAATCTAAAAAGGCTTATATTTAGAAACGGAGGGAGCAGAAATTAGAGGACCATCCAGTTTTATGCTTTACACAAGAGCAAGCAGTTCCTAGAAGACTTCACTTTAAATAGCACACCAAATTAGTGGGCAACAGAAAAGGCTGCACGGTGAATCAAGAACTACATGTTAGATAATGGAGTCCCATAAAGAGCAAACGATTAAACAAAGAGAAATAGAGGATTCCAGACTCGCAAGGACAACTTGATGGCAGAAGGACCACTGGTATACAGTGTAGTGCACCTACACAACTGAGAGCTGCTAAACCCCAAACACTTGAACAGATAAAGAGAAGATTCATGGTAACAATATATTAAATGCTTCAGTTGATTAATAAATTACAATAAAAAAGCACCACAAGAGGTCCGGGACGCAAGCTCAGAAGGGAGCAAATTAAAAAAATTGAGACAGGGGTAGAATAATAGAGAATAACATGGGGCAAACAACGCTGATCAGTAGAGCACTACAGGCAGAGTGTTGACAGTGTACGCTAGCTAGCTACTAGGCATGCACCAAAGTCACGGTTCAATTACCTTTCAAAATCAATACAACCAACCAGGCACAGGCAGCATATGTGTTGCTATCATAGGTACGATAAATAACCCTACCCGACAGAGAGCTAAGCAAAGGCAATCATGCATGTCACGTAATGTATAAGAACGTACAATGGACATCATTTGAATATTAAGAGAGCTTACCTGTTGAACTTTCAAGGTATTTGAAGAAGACAGTTGGAAGGAGGGGCATATTAGAAAACTCGCTTTTGTGATCTTTCACATGCACAGACCGCCGATTGATATATGGAGTACACAACCACGGAGATGCAGGGTTCATGTCAACCATGATCATGGAGGCCTCACCATGAAATTCCTGCTTCCTTAACAGGCAGTACAGAACATCCGGGTTATTGGGGGTGATGATTGGATACTCAGGAAGACGCCGAGGTACACTAGGTGTCAGCTGTCAGCCAAAGACGATCCAGGTCGATCACATGATGTGGCTCCCACTTGAACCTGGAGTTAGCATCCATCATGTTCAAAGTCCAAATGGTGATTTTTTGGCTAGGCCGCTGCCCTTGGCAGCCAGTGTGTAACTCGGTGTGCAAGTCATTGTCAATGTGGACGAAGCGCATCTTGCCTTGGCTGATGGACACACTACGGAATCTCTGCGCGAAGCACCTTTCCTCACGTACCTCTGCAGTGTACTCTTCTTCTCCAGGGAAAGGCACGAAGTGGAGCACCCGAGATAAGCGCATATTACAGAAGTCAGATAGCAGGACGCCGCTGAAGTAGTCAACCCAGCACATGAAACGGCCATCAAGAGCGAGCACATGATCGGTTGACCAGAGGGTGGGGAACTGGCCATTGCTCTGGTCCTGCGGCTTTGGGGCATCCTGGATAGAGAGCCTCCACATCCGTGACCTGGAGTTGGAGTTGAAGATGCAGAGTTCGGCACACATGTAATAATTGCCTGTGGCATTTTCTTTCCCGTAGAGGTTGAGGTCGGCAACGATGTAGCGGCCTTCTTGGCGCCGCAGGATGCCTGTGGTGGACTTATCCCCCAGGAACGGCATTGTCCTCCCGTCATCATGGTACAGAGGGAGCTGCTGCACCGAGGGGGAAGGACCGGCGGCGGTGTAGACGAACAGATGTGTCGTGAAGGCGCAGTGGCGAGTCTGGCTCAGGATGCAGACGTGGAAGAGGACGAGGTCCTTGTCGATTGCCCTGACGTAGGGATAGGCGGGCTGCTTGAAGGGGGACACGGATTTGGCTGAGCTTTCCGGCCAGTGGAGATCGAGGTAGGAGGCCCCCCCTTGTGGAGGAGCCGCGAGGGTGAAGGAGACGTAGAAGGAGCGGCCGCTGTCCATGTCGACTTGAACGGCGGTCTTGTTCCCCTTGACAGCCTTGCGAGCAGCGCCTAGGCCGTTGTGGCAGTGGGTGCGGCCGATGCGATCCAGCATCACCGAATCGAGGATGACGACGGTCCCCTCCTCCGGATCTGGTACGGCTCCGGTGTCCATGGCGGTCTCCTCCTCCGGCTCTTGCGCGACTTCGGTGTCCATGGCGGTCTCCTCCTCCTCCGGCTCTTGCGCGACTCCGGTGGCCATGGCGATCGGGCGGGATGGGGATGGGGATCGGGAATAGGGGAAAAGCAGCCGCCGCCTCCCTAACCCTAACCCTAGGTTTTTGGTGGGGAACTGATGGACGGGGAAGGAAGGATATTATATATACTAATAGCACTAGCAGCGCCGGCGACATGAAAGAAGAGCCCACAAACTTCGAGCGAGCGTCGCCTACCTACTGGGCCAGCCCTGGAACAAATTACTCCGGGACGAGTTGGTCCGTCACATCAAAGTTAAGGAGCGCTCGGTTCCGGAGGGCATTCCCTAAACGGCGCCCGTTCCGCCCGCTACAGGCAACCGCGCAAACGGGCGCACACCTCTCCCTCCTTCACGTGTCTCCATGGCGGTCTCCTCCTCCTCCGGCTCTTGCGCGACTCCGGTGACCATGGCGATCGGGCGGGATGGGGATGGGGATCGGGAATAGGGAAAAAGCAGCCGCAGCCTCCCTAACCCTAACCCTAGGTTTTTGGTGGGGAACTGATGGACGGGGAAGGAAGGGTATTATATATACTAATAGCACTAGCAGCGCCGGCGACACGAAAGAAGAGCCCACAAACTTCGAGCGAGCATCGCCTACCTACTGGGCCGGCCCTGGAACAAACTACTCCGGGACGAGTTGGTCCGTCACATCAAAGTTAAGGAGCGCTCGGTTCCGGAGGGCATTCCCTAAACGGCGCCCGTTGCGCCCGCTACAGGCAACCGCGCAAACGGGCGCACACCTCTCCCTCCTTCACGTGTCTTCTTGGGCCAGCCCATCGTTCCTTTTTTTTTTCTGTTAAAAAGCACAAAAATGCTAACCACCGCACCACTCTTACCTCATGTGTTCAAAAATATCTTCTTCACCGTTTTCTTCTCATGTCCTTTTTTTTCATTTTTCTTGTTTATTCGAAAGGGTTTTGTTCGGTGTGTTTTTTTCTTTTGTTCATTTCAATAAACTATTTTTCAAATTAATGAACTTTTCCAAAATCGATGAACGTTTTTCAAAATCGAAGAACTTTGTTCCAAATTCAATGAACATTTTTTGAATTGGATGAACTTTTTTTTCCAAACTTGATGAACTTTTTTCAGATTCGATGAACTTTTTTTAAAATTCGATGAACTTTTTTTGAATTCGATGAACTTTTTTCCAAAATCGATGAACTTTTTTCAAATTCGATGAAGTTTTTTCGAATTCGATGAACTTTTTTCCAAAATCGATGAAGTTTTTTCAAATTCGATGAAGTTTTTTTCAAATTCGACGAACTCTTTTCCAAAATTGATGAGTGTTTTTCAAATTTGCGAAGTAATTTTCAAAATTGATTTTTGTGAACTTTTTTACAGTCGATGAACTTTTCTGAAATTGATAAACTCTTTTTGAGAATTGATGAACTTTTTTTGAAAATTGATAAGCTCTTTTTGAGAATAGATGAATTTTTTGTTCAAAATTAATGAACTTTTTTCAGATTTTCTGGAAGTTGTTAAAAATCGATGAACCTTTTCAGATTTTTGTGAACTTTTTGGAAAAATGATGAATTTTTTTCTAATTCGTGTTTTTTTCTAAAATCTGTGGACTTCCGAGAAAAAAACACATTTTTGTCAAAAGAAATCACGCTGTTCTAAAATGTTTTCATATAATTTAAATATCTACGCAGCTACTGTTCTTATGTATCGTCGCGCTGCAATGTTTCATATATTCGTAGTAGCTCGAGTGGTCAGCCAAACACTTACTGGAGGTATTGATCGCGAGTTTGATTCCACGTGCAGCGCCATGTATGTCCGGGTTTTCTTTTTTCACGCTACTACCTGTGTGTTCGTGGGCCTGGCCCATACCAGCAGGCGCGTGGGCGCCAGAAACTCCAACCAACGCTGAAGGCGCCGGTTAGGAGCTCTCGTTTCGGAGCACTCCGCGCGTGACAAGTGTCGCGCGCGGAGCGCTTCCGCGAGGGAAAACCATTTGGCGCGGTTGGTTCCCGATTTTCCCTTTTTGCTTTGTGGTTTCTTGTATTTTGCAGTTTTACCCTCGAACTACCAGAATTTTTCGTTTTCCCTTTCCGCGCGAAAACACAAAGAAAATATCAGTTCGCGCGGTCGGTTCCCTGTTCTTTCTGTCCTTCTTTGCTGAATAGGTATTTTGTAGTACTTACTCTCCGCATTCTTTCTGTCCTTCTTTGCTGAATAGGTATTCATGAAGTGCTCTGGCTTTGTTCATAAATTTGAAATCTCATGGGACAAAAGTAGGAATCATGATTTTTCCATGGAGCCTACTTGAAGGCTTTACCGGCCTCTTCTTGACCGAGATTTTCTTGTCTGAGCTGTTCTTAGATGATTGACCGATTGAATGTTCTCCTGATTCTTCCTGCAAACTTGTCAGATACGACATGGCATTTTTGTTGAACTCAAAGTCTTCCTGGTAAATCATTGCTGTTTTGATTTCATCTAATGTCTGCCCCATCTGTTTAAGCATATCGTATTGCTTCAGTTGGTCCGGGTCAAGGCTTAAAATAAATTCATCAACTTCTTCATGCTTTTTCGTTGTTTTGTGTTTTAGGAAGTCTAAAGAGATGGTGCTGGAGGTGCCTTGCTAATTGCTTGTTGAGTCTGTTTCTTCTTGAAGAAGAACATGTTGTTTTTTCTGCTCGGAAACCTGTTCTTGTGTATTTGGTACGTCGTTGCTTCTGTCATCCTCTTTTAAATCAGTTCCTGTTTGTTCAAGTTGTTCTGTGCTCGGGATTTTGCTGTTAATATTTTGCTCGTCCGTTTCCTCTTCAGCATGCTGTGGTATCTTGTCGTCTGGTGGTGGTTGATCTGGTTCTATTGGTGGATCCTTTTCTTCATGGTCTGTGCAAGATTTTTGGGCGACGGCGTGGCTGCTGACATCCATAACCTCTTTGTGTTTACTGGATATATCAATAACTTCATGCTCTTTTGTGGTTGTCGCACGCATAATATGTTCTTTTGGCTCGGGATTTGGCAGAAACTCTTCTAGAATGCAACATTCTGTCTGTTGCATTTCTTTGTCTCCCATATCGACTTCATACTTCAGCATATCTGTTAGAATCAAATAATAATAAAAAAAGAATATTACTTCTTCTAGTGTAACAAAATTGTAAGATTTAGTTTTTGAAAAGACTAACCTGTTGTACACTTGATTAATGACAGTTTGGTATTCCCTCTGTGTTGACTGATTAGTTGATATAGAATTTTTTCCTCAACTCTAGTACTTGTTCTGGCTCTAAGGTTGTTGTTGTTCCATCATTGGAGTAGTGCTTCAGGTTCATGTACATATAGAATGCGCAGTCCGTTCTGCATGTAGAGGATTGTTGTATTCAAGAAACGGAAAGAAGAGAAATGTTGGAGCAATGGTAGTGGTAATTGTTCCATTGAAAAGACGAAAAAACAGAATTATTTCAGTAATTGTAGTAGTAAATCTTGCATTGAAAAAAAAGAAAGAAGTGGAATCTTGGAAGTGCTTATGTGTCTTCTCCTTGAAGTGGCACCTGCAGTTTGACCCTTTTGAAATGGTCGATGCTTTTTTGTGAAAGTTGTAGCTCTATGCTTACGTGCTTCCATATTTTCATTAATTTGTTGGTTACATTGTTGAAGAATTCTATTGTGCCTGGATATGCAGTTGAAGAGTCAAGGAGTTCAAAGCGTTGTTTTTGCATGTTAACTGTAATGGTGAAGTAATGACTTATAGTTTCGTCTTGCTCAAACCCGTGCAACGAACATGGTAGAAGGAACTGCAAAACAAAAAATAAAAAGAAAAACATTTGGAAATCTTCTTATATTTAGAAACATAAAATAAAAAGAGAACTTTGCATAACATATACGCAAGCTGATCTGCTTACCATTTTATAATCTTGCAGTTTTTCTTCTTCTAGCATGTTGAAAAATGATGTAAGCCTGACAGGTAGTAATTTTTTTTTCTAATGTGTTCTTGATCATTATTTCTGTAGCACATTGGATCTTCGTCGTCAGCTTCCTTTATCGAGTGCTGCTTGTTTTGTCACAGACCACAAAGGGAATTTGTCAGTTCAGTTATAGGGGAAGTTTATCTATATATAAATTCATATATATTGTTTTAATCGTGATTCTTTTGCCATGATCTTTACTTATAGTGTTGCTTAACGACATAATCTTTCTCCCTGTGCCATTTAGTTGTTTTCTCAAGATTGTTAGCATGGGCTCGATTGCTTCGGTGCGTATTGATTTACCGACCTTGAAGCTTTCGGCAACATGGCCTAGATTGACATCAAACTTGTTCGTTGTAATGAAAAGCTTATCCCTGCAAAGTATATTTAGAAAAATGTTTTAGTTTACACATGATACAGTCAAATTGATCGTGTGTAATAATGTGTTTTGTGTTAGTTGCATGAACTTACATTTCTTTCCATGTCCATGGCTTGCATACACCGTTGTACAGGTCTTCGATGGCTTTGTTGACGGAATCACTATCTTTGCCCCCTTTCTCCATTATGCCTGCGATGATTTTAAATTTAATGTAGATAATTCCAAGTCACAAGATCACAAGATAGCAATTAAGTTTCTATTGTCTTGCCTGCTTCGATGCTAGAAGATATGTCCTGTCCAGTGTTGTTCCTTTCTTGTTCTTCTTTTGCTTCTTGCGGCATGTTATGTTCTTCTTTTTGCGTTGTACCATTTTGTTCAGTTTCTGCTCCATCCTCATTTGAGTCGTCTGTGCCTTTCTTAGCATCATGTTTTTCCTTGTCAACTGCCATGTCTTGTTGGTGGTCTTTTCTGTCTTGTTTTTCAGTCTCGACCCGGTTGGTACTGACCTCTCTGCCAGGGGAATTGGCATCGTACGACGGTGTAGGGTTTTCTTCGATGGTTTATGCTTCTTTCTCTGGAACAATGTGTGTGTCTGCTTAACTGGTTGTATCTCTGCGGCCGCCTTCTTCGTGTTTCTGCGTTATCATTGAAATAATTTAACTTGCTACTTTATTTTAATTATAGCAGTTGTTATGGGAAAATAGCGAAGCGTTCTGTGCATGGTTTGAGCTATTTTGATTGTGATTAAGTCGTAATTTTGTGGAAACATTTTGTGCAACTTCACGTGTTGAGCTGTCGTTGGTGATGCTGGCTGTTCCACCCGTTCTTCATTGAGTGTAGTTTCTTGGGGATCCTCCTGTTCTTTGTTTTGGTGTTCATCGTCACTGTCATGGTTTTTGTCTTGCAGCCGTTCAATCATAAAGACGGCTAAGTTTGAGTGCATTTGAGTTCTCATGGGACTACTATATGTAACTTTACCTCCTCAATCGTTGCTGCTTCTGTTGTCTCTGCTACTGTTCTCGTTGCTGCTGCTGAATGTTGTGCTTGTTCTTCGTTGAGTGAAGGTTTTTGGGCATCTTCTTCTTCTTCTTCTTCTTCTTCTTCTTCTTCTTCTTCTTCTTCTTCTTCTTCTTCTTCTTCTTCTTCTTCTTCTTCTTCTTCTTCTTCTTCTTCTTCTTCTTCTTCTTCTTCTTCTTCTTCTTCTTCTTCTTCTTCTTTCTTTTGTAGTTCATCACCGCTGCCGTCGTTTTTGTCTTGTAGCTTTTGAAACACACAGGTGGCTAAGTGGCAGTGCATTTGTGGTTCCACATAGCTATTTTATACTTTGATAGGATCAACTTATGTAACTTTACCTTTTCAGTCGTTGTCGTTGCTGCCGTCTCTGCTGCGTGTTTTTCGGTGAGTGAATATTTTGGGGTTTGGTCTTCTGTGATGTTGATGACTACCGTTTGAAGAACATGTTGCCCTTCTTCAGTGCCCTCCTTTTTCTCATTGGTCTCCTCTCTCTGCGATGCAGGAAAGTAGTGAAATGTCAAATGCGTGTTTTTGAACTATAAGTTCGTGAAGAGTTATTATGTGTTTTCACCTCTGTATTTGTTGTTGTTACTGTTGATTGTTCTACGTGTTCTTCGTTGAGTGGTGGTTTTGGGTCCTTCTCTTGCTCTTTATTTTGCCGTTCATCGTCACTGACCTTTTTTTTTCTTGCAGCTGTTCAAACATAGAGGTGGCAAAGTGAGAGTGCATTGGAGTGAATACAAATGTGGTAGGTTGGAGTTTATTTGATTGTGCACGCATCAATTTTATAATTTCATAGTTGCAGGTTTTGTAAGTTTACCTTTTCAGTCGTTGACGGTGCTGCTGTCTTTGGTACCTGTTGTTTGGTGAGTGAATTTTTTGTGGCTTTGTCTTCAGTGGCATTATAGTCTATCGTTTGAAGAATATGTTCGGGTTGTTCATTGGGCTCCTCTGGTTGTGTTTGATGGTCTTGATTGTTGGTGGTCTCTTGAGCTTCTTGTGCCTGCACCAACAAAAATATATTTAAGAAATGGGTGCTTCTCTGACTGTTCAGTTACAATTTTTTATAAGACCTCTTTCTCTAGAGTTGCAGGACTGTCTACTACTGGAACTACGGCTTCTCCTTGTCTCGTGTTGTCCTCTTGTTTTTCTTGTTGAATGTCTATGCCAGTGCTTTTGCTTGCTTCCTCTTCCTGTTAAATAAAAAAAATGAAATTATAGATTGAACTTCATATGTGTCTTAGCTTTGTAACCTCACCTCTTCAGATGTTATTGTTTGAAGTTCTTGATCTTCGAGATCAGCGTACTCGTTTGTTTCCTAAATTTGTTCAAAGAAAAGGGTGAGACATCCCTTATAATCCTTGTATTGCAGTGGCGGGGTGTATTAGGTAGTTCAGACATCATAAATGTTTTGAAAAGTGGTTGTTGTTGTTGAATTTTTACCTCTGTGTTGATGACTGGGTTATTCGTGCCTGCATCGACTGTTTCTTTGCCAGGTATAATAGTCTCTAGTTTCTCATCGTCTGGGATGTCTTGGGCTTTCTCCTTTGTACTCGTGATGGTGATCTGCAATGTTGTGGCACTGGAAATCTCTTGTACACAAAGTTCCTGTTCTGTGACGCCTTCGTCTGTTTGAATTTCACTATGGGGTTCAATTTCAACGTGGGTTGTCTCTTGGTCTTGAAGTGCTTGTGATACCTGGAGATCAAACAATATGAGTTTGTTCTTGACTTTTTTTCCTGCCATTATGAGTTTCCGGTGTGGGGTATAGTGGGCTATGGAAGTTTACCTCCTCTTCATTGTTTTCTTTTTCTTTGTCGTTTGTTATGCTAACGGTTGATTGTGGCTCAACCTCTTGCATTTGGTTGGCGGGACTGCTGACTTGATTGTTCTCCAGCTGAGCCTATATTTTGTTGGAAGTTTGTCAGTTAACTTATAACTCTATTCAGTTTCGAAAGGAAAAATGGATGTTCATACTGACCTCTTCACTGGTTCTGACGTCGGTCGTATCTTGTGCTTGTGTTGGGGTAGTTGTTGTTGTTGTAGCATTGTCTGTTGTGAGGTTGCTTTGTTTGTTGCGTTCATTCTTGTTTTTGCGTTCATTGCCCATGTGCCTTGATTTGTTCTTCTTCTTCTTCTTCTTCTTCTTCTTCTTCTTCTTCTTCTTCTTCTTCTTCTTCTTCTTCTTCTTCTTCTTCTTCTTCTTCTTCTTCTTCTTCTTCTTCTTCTTTCTTTCTTTCTTTCTTTCTTTCTTTCTTTATTTTGTTTTCTCCTTTCTCTTGGTTCTGTTGTGGCTATGATTTCATCGGCTAGTCTACTTGAGGTTGCTGGATCTGCTTGCTCTAATGTGTGTAGGGTCGCGTTGTCTGTCAGATACGTTGTGCAAACTATGTCTTGAAATTGTCTGAGTTGTTCTAAAGTATCCATCAGGGCAATTGTTTGTTGCATGACTGAGTTCTTGTTTTTTTCATCCAATCTCTCTTCTTTTTCGTTGCATTGGTGTTCAGCCCTGGTGGTTACTGCGGGTATCTGTTCTGCTCCATGGAGCACTTTTTTCAACAATTTCTTTATCCTTTGGAATCTTTCTTCTGGTCCCGTGCTGATGCTTTTGTTTAGTTCCCTGCTTCCACTAGTGCGGACACGTGGTTCACGCCGGCGTTTGGGTGGAGGTGGTAGCAGTTTGGTCCTGTTCTGGTGTTGCTATTGTTTGCGATGTTCTCCTGCTATCTGGTGAATTGAAGACAAAGTTGATGTTGTGTTGTCATAGAAGATCCTCTCTACTGTTCTTTCCATGTCTGCATCGTTTCGGTGGAATGGAGTTGATTAGAATGGAAACCATTTTCAAAAAGGGAAAGACTGATTTATGTACAATATAGCTATACCCGTATTTTGCCAAATTTGTAGTCATCTGGTCGTGCTTTTCCGTCCCTTTTCATGTCTGCTCTACCTATTTTTGCTAGGTCACTCTCTTTGAGATGGTTTGCTCATGGTAATGAGGTATTGTCCATTGTATTTGCAATCATCCGCATTTCTTTTGTGTCGGTTGGCAGCAGCAGGGAGTCGAGGTACATGATTACTGGCCCCTGTGCCAAACCATTGACATGCTTTTTGTTATTTTCTTTTTGAGGCAAATTTCTGTGGTTCTGCCCTATCTTGGCTCCTTCCTTAATACTTTCGACGATTACCTCGCAGAAATCCATCTTTGCCATTTCTGGATAGTCCATGTCCTCTACCATTATAGCTTGTCGGGCGAAGATAGTGGCGCTTTACCCGCAGACAACGTTGTGGAAAAAATAAGGAACAATATTTTAACTGATTTCCTATTTGACTGTTCGTCATCTAGTTCCACCAATTTTTTAGCTCCATGAATAGTTCTTTTGGCGTGAAATTTGTATGTTTGAAGCCAAGGTCTGACATCAGTTCTTTCATTGAAGTTGGGCTCTTCGCTGGCCTTGGTGCTGACATTTCCGTGCCGTTTGGGTATCCAAACACCTTGTGTATAGCTTCCTTGGTAATCTTGATTTTCTTGTCTCCGGAACCATCACCGAAGGTTATTGTCATGCTTTCTGTGTCCAGGTTGTTGTAGATGTGTGCTGCAAGCGGTCTGCAGATGGAGCCCGTTATTTTGCAGTTCTCTATGCTGCCAAATCCTGCCGTCCTAATATCTTGCTTGTGACGGTCTTTAAGTAAATTCGATGCTTTCTTGACATGAGCGAATGCTGCCCCTGCCTTGATTTGGCATTTCTCTTCATTTGTTTCTTGCTGTTCTTCGTCAACTGTTGGTGCTGCCAATTCTTTTCCGCTTGTCTTTCTCCTCTTTCTGTCCTTCTGGCCTGATTTGGGCTGTTTCAGAAAAAAATAAAGGGTTTTGTTAGAAAGGAACGTTAGATCCTGAGTGCTGAATAGTGGTATTCAAAATTGGTACATAAGTGTGTTTTTACATCGTCGTCATGTTCTGCGTCGCTGTCGTGCTCTTCGGCATCATCGCCGTCTGTAGGAATGAAATCTGCATCATGTTCTCTGTCATTGTTGTCATCATTGGTATCTGAACCTTTGCTGTTAGTATCGTCTTGTTCTTTTTCTACCCTTTGTCGTTTGTTTTTCTTCTTGCGTTCACCTTGTTTCATCGTGGTGGTAGGTGTTGTTGGCAGAAGTACCATTAGAGGTAATGGCTGATGCTGCAAGGTACTAGTGTCGACGATATTTTCAGCATTGTCCTTTTGCTTTTGCCTTTTTGCTCCAGGAGTAAAAACAGTGCCGGTATATGATTTTCTCTTTTTTTTTGCTTGTCGGTAGATGTTTAATCCTATTGAGCCTAGTGTAAGTTACCATTTCTGCTGCAGGTGGTTTGTTCCTCATGTTTTGTTCTGTGTCCTTTCCTGACGAATGAGGAGACATGCTGTGTGTTTTTGCGCTTTCAATATCACCGTCTTCATGTCCTGTATAATGACCAGGTAACAAAAAAAGGATATTCTTTTGTCCGAAAATAATTGATACACATTTAAAATATATATCTTCCACGATTATGCATAAGGAATGTGAAACTCCCAAAGGGGATTTTTAGTTTTCTTTTTTTGGGTTAAGAAAGGTTACTACTACTTTTACCGATTGAGCTAATCAGGGGATGGAAGAAAATATTAATTATGGTTATCAGTGCAGCTCGGGAAGTGAAGTTAGGGTGAAGCATTTTCTGAGACAAAAATGCACTCTGCAGGTATATTTCATACTGGGAGGAATATCATCAATGATAGTTGAAGATTTATTGGGTAAGTTAAACTGTTTTTGAATTAAAAATAAGATAGTGTGTGAACATTTTTAATGTTTTCTATAAAGAAATATATAAAAAGTGGCAGGTAGTTTTATTTGTAGACATAGTTAAGTTATTGTTGTCAAAGATAGCAGTTAAGTTGTTAATGTCTCAATATAGTTTTTTGTAGATGGACAATGGACACTTTTGCTAAAACCTTTGACAGGAGCTTGCTGGATTGCATGCTCTTCAGCAGGGTCTTCGTCAGTATTTTGCTGGGTTTTAGCTTCTTCGTGAGGATATGTCATTAGTGCATAAAAAATGTTCGATTCATCACAATGTAACTAGATTATTGACTCTAGTGCAAGTGGGAGACTGTTGGAAATATGCCCTAGAGGCAATAATAAAAGCATTATTATTATATTTCCTTGTTCATGATAATTGTCTTTATTCATGCTATAATTGTGTTATCCGGAAATCGTAATACATGTGTGAATAATAGACACCAACATGTCCCTAGTGAGCCTCTAGTTGACTAGCTCGTTGATCAACAGATAGTCATGGTTTCCTGACTATGGACATTGGATGTCATTGATAACGAGATCACATCATTAGGAGAATGATGTGATGGACAAGACCCAATCCTAAACATAGCACAAGATCGTATAGTTCGTTTGCTAGAGTTTTCCAATGTCAAGTATCCTTTCCTGAGACCATGAGATCGTGTAACTCCCGGATACCGTAGGAGTGCTTTGGGTATACCAAACGTCACAACGTAACTGGGTGACTATAAAGGTAGACTACGGGTATCTCCGAAAGTGTCTGTTGGGTTGACACGGATCAAGACTGGGATTTGTCACTCCGTATGACGGAGAGGTATCATTGGGCCCACTGGGTGATGCATCATCATTATGAGCTCAAAGTGACCAAGTGTCTGGTCACGGGATCATGCATTACGGTACGAGTAAAGTGACTTGCCGGTAACGAGATTGAACGAGGTATTGGGATACCGACGATCGAATCACGGGCAAGTAACATACCGATTGACAAAGGGAATTGCATACGGGGTTGATTGAATCCTCGACATCGTGGTTCACCCAATGAGATCATCGTGGAGCATGTGGGAGCCAACATGGGTATCCAGATCCCGCTGTTGGTTATTGACCGGAGAGTCGTCTCGGTCATGTCTGCCTGTCTCCCGAACCCGTAGGGTCTACACACTTAAGGTTCGGTGACGCTAGGGTTGTAGGGATATGTATATGCAGTAACCCGAATGTTGTTCGGAGTCCCGGATGAGATCCCGGACGTCACAAGGAGTTCCGGAATGGTCCGGAGGTAAAGAATTATATATAGGAAGTGCTGTTTCGGCCATCGGGACAAGTTTCGGGGTCACCGGTATTGTACCGGGACCACCGGAAGGGTCCCGGGGGCCCACCGGGTGGGGCCACCTGCCCCGGGGGGCCACATGGGCTGTAGGGGGTGCGCCTTGGCCTACATGGGCCAAGGGCACCAGCCCCAAGAGGCCCATGCGCCTAGGGTTTCAAAAGGGGAAGAGTCCCACAAGTGGAAGGCACCCCCTAGGTGCCTTGGGGGGAGGGAAACCTCCCTTGGCCGCCGCCCCCTAGGAGATTGGATCTCCTAGGGCCGGCGCCGCCCCTAGGCCCTCCTATATATAGTGGGGGAAGGAGGGCTTTTTCATCCACGCCTTTGGTTGCCTCCTTCTCCCTCTCCAACACCTCCTCCTCCTCCTCCATAGTGCTTAGCGAAGCCCTGCCGGAGTACTGCAGCTCCATCACCACCACGCCGTCGTGCTGCTGCTGGAGCCATCTTCCTCAACCTCTCCTCTCCCCTTGCTGGATCAAGAAGAAGGAGACGTTGCGCTGACCGTACGTGTGTTGAACGCGGAGGTGCCGTCCGTTCGGCGCTAGGATCTCCGGTGATTTGGATCACGTCGTGTACGACTACCTCATCCCTGTTCTTTGAACGCTTCCGCTCGCGATCTACAAAGGTATGTAGATGCATCCGATCACTCGTTGCTAGATGAACTCATAGATGGATCTTGGTGAAACCGTAGGAAATTTTTTGTTTTCTGCAACGTTCCCCAACAGTGGTATCAGAGCTAGGTCTATGCGTAGTTCTTCTTGCGCGAGTAGAACAGAATTGGTTGTGGGCGTAGATTTGTCAACTTTCTTGCCGCTACTAGTCTTATCTTGCTTCAGCGGTATTGTGGGATGAAGCGGCCCGGACCAACCTTACACGTACGCTTACGTGAGACCGGTTCCACCGACTAACATGCACTAGTTGCATAAGGTGGCTGGCGGGTGTCTGTCTCTCCCACTTTAGTTGGAGCGGATTCGATGAAAAGGGTCCTTATGAAGGGTAAATAGAAGTTGACAAATCACGTTGTGGCTTTCACGTAGGTAAGAAAACATTCTTGCTAGAACCCTAATTCAGCCACGTAAAACTTGCAACAACAATTAGAGGACGTCTAACTTGTTTTTGCAGCAAGTGCTTTGTGATATGATATGGCCAAAATTGTGATGAATGATGAATGATATATATGTGATGTATGAGATGTTCATGCTATTGTAATAGGAATCACGACTTGCATGTCGATGAGTATGACAACCGGCAGGAGCCATAGGAGTTGTCTTTATTTTTTGTATGACCTGCGTGTCATTGAGAAACGCCATGTAAATTACTTTACTTCATTGCTAAACGCGTTAGCCATAGTAGTAGAAGTAATAGTTGGCGAGCAACTACATGGAGACACGATGATGGAGATCATGATGATGGAGATCATGGTGTCAAGACGGTGACAAGATGATCATGGAGCCCCAAGATGGAGATCAAAGGAGCTATGTGATATTGGCCATATCATGTCACTATTATTATTTGATTGCATGTGATGTTTATCATGTTTTTGCATCTTGTTTACTTAGAACGACGGTAGTAAATAAGATGATCCCTCATAATAATTTCAAGAAGTGTTCCCCCTAACTGTGCACCGTTGCGACAGTTCGTTGTTTCGAAGCACCACGTGATGATCGGGTGTGATAGATTCTAACGTTCACATACAACCGGTGTAAGACAGATTTACACATGCAAACACTTAGGTTGACTTGACGAGCCTAGCATGTACAAACATGGCCTCGGAACACAGAAGACCGAAAGGTCGAGCATGAGTCGTATAGAAGATACGATCAACATGAAGATGTTCACCGATGTTGACTAGTCCGTCTCACGTGATGATCGGACACGGCCTAGTTGACTCGGATCATGTTATACTTAGATGACTAGAAGAGGGATGTCTATCTAAGTGGGAGTTCATTAAATAATTTGATTATATGAACTTAATTATCATGAGCTTAGTCTAAAATATTTACAATATGTCTTGTAGATCAAATGGCCAACGTAGTCCTCAACTTCAACGCGTTCCTAGAGAAAACCAAGCTGAAAGACGATGGCAGCAACTATACGGACTGGGTCCGGAACCTGAGGATCATCCTCATAGCTGCCAAGAAAGATTATGTCCTACAAGCACCGCTGGGTGACGCACCTGTTCTCCCTGCAGAACAAGATGTTATGAACTCTTGGCAGGCACGTACCGATGACTACTCCCTCATTCAGTGCGGCATGCTTTACAGTTTAGAGCCGGGGCTCCAAAAGCGTTTTGAGAGACACGGAGCATATGAGATGTTCGAAGAGCTGAAAATGGTTTTCCAAGCTCATGCCCGGGTCGAGAGATATGAAGTCTCCGACAAATTCTTCAGCTGTAAGATGGAGGAGAATAGTTCTGTCAGTGAGCACATACTCACTATGTCTGGGTTACATAACCACTTGACTCAGCTGGGAGTTAATCTCCCGGATGACGCGGTCATTGACAGAATCCTCCATTCGCTTCCACCAAGCTACAAGAGCTTTGTGATGAACTTCAATATGCAGGGGATGGAAAAGACCATTCCTGAAGTATTTGCTATGCTGAAATCAGCAGAGGTAGAAGTCAAGAAGGAACATCAAGTGTTGATGGTCAATAAAACCACTAAGTTCAAGAAGGGCAAGGGTAAAAAGAACTTCAAGAAGGACGGCAAGGGAGTTGCCGCGCCCGGCAAGCAAGCTGCCGGGAAGAAGCCAAAGAATGGACCCAAGCCCGAGACTGAGTGCTTTTATTGCAAGGGAAGTGGTCACTGGAAGCGGAATTGCCCCAAATACTTAGCGGACAAGAAGGCCGGCAAAACAAAAGGTATATGTGATATACAAGTAATTGGTGTGTACCTTACCAGTACTCGTAGTAGCTCTTGGGTATTTGATACCGGTGCAGTTGCTCACATTTGTAACTCAAAACATGAGCTGCGGAATAAGCGGAGACTGGCGAAGGACGAGGTGACGATGCGCGTCGGGAATGGTTCCAAGGTCGATGTGATCGCCGTCGGCACGCTACCTATTCATTTACCTACGGGATTAGTTTTGAATCTCAATAATTGTTATTTAGTGCCAGCTTTGAGCATGAACATTGTATCGGGATCTCGTTTAATTCGAGATGGCTACTCATTTAAATCCGAGAATAATGGTTGTTCTATTTATATGAGAGATATGTTTTATGGTCATGCTCCTATGGTGAATGGTTTATTTTTAATGAATCTCGAGCGTAATGCTACACATGTTCATAGTGTGAGTACCAAAAGAAATAAGGTTGATAGTGATAGTCCCACATACTTGTGGCACTGCCGCCTTGGTCACATAGGTGTCAAACTCATGAAGAAGCTCCATGCAGATGGACTTTTAGAGTCTCTTGATTATGAATCATTTGACACGTGCGAACCATGCCTCATGGGTAAAATGACCAAGACTTCGTTCTCAGGAACAATGGAGCGAGCAACCAACTTATTGGAAATCATACATACTGATGTGTGCGGTCCAATGAGTGTTGAGGCTCGCGGTGGCTATCGTTATGTTCTCACCCTCACTGATGACTTGAGTAGATATGGGTATATCTATTTAATGAAACACAAGTCTGAAACCTTTGAAAAGTTCAAGGAATTTCAGAGTGAGGTTGAGAATCAACGTGACAGGAAAATCAAGTTCCTACGATCAGATCGTGGAGGAGAATACTTGAGTCACGAATTTGGCACACACTTAAGAAAATGTGGAATAGTTTCACAACTCACGCCGCCTGGAACACCTCAGCGTAATGGTGTGTCCGAATGTCGTAATCGCACTCTATTAGATATGGTGCGATCTATGATGTCTCTTACCGATTTACCGCTATCTTTTTGGGGCTATGCTTTAGAGACTACCGCATTCACTTTAAATAGGGCACCATCGAAATCCGTTGAGACGACACCGTATGAATTATGGTTTGGGAAGAAACCTAAGCTGTCGTTTCTGAAAGTTTGGGGATGCAATGCTTATGTCAAGAAACTTCAACCTGAAAAGCTCGAACCCAAGTCGGAAAAATGCGTCTTCATAGGATACCCTAAAGAAACTATTGGGTATACCTTCTACCTCAGATCCGAAGGCAAGATCTTTGTTGCCAAGAATGGATCCTTTCTAGAGAAAGAGTTTCTCTCAAAAGAAGTAAGTGGGAGGAAAGTAGAACTTGATGAAGTATTACCTCTTGAACCGGAAAATGGCGCAACTAAAGAAAATGTTCCTGAGGTGCCTGCACCGACTAGAGAGGAAGTTAATGATAATGATCAAGATACTTCTGATCAAGCTTCTACTGAAATTCGAAGGTCCACAAGGACACGTTCCGCACCAGAGTGGTACGGCAACCCTGTCTTGGAAATCATGTTGTTAGACAACGGTGAACCTTCGAACTATGAAGAAGCGATGGCGGGCCCGGATTCTGACAAATGGCTAGAAGCCATGAAATCTGAGATAGGATCCATGTATGAAAACGAAGTATGGACTTTGACTGACTTGCCCGTTGAGCGGCGAGCCATAGAAAATAAATGGATCTTTAAGAAGAAGACAGACGCGGATGGTAATGTGACCATCTATAAAGCTCGGCTTGTCGCTAAGGGTTATCGACAAGTTCAAGGGGTTGACTACGATGAGACTTTCTCACCGGTAGCGAAGCTAAAGTCCGTCCGAATCATGTTAGCAATTGCCGCATTATACGATTATGAGATATGGCAAATGGACGTCAAAACGGCATTCCTTAATGGTTTCCTTAAGGAAGAATTGTATATGATGCAGCCGGAAGGTTTTGTCGATCCTAAGAATGCTGACAAGGTGTGCAAGCTCCAACGCTCGATTTATGGGCTGGTGCAAGCATCTCAGAGTTGGAACATTCGCTTTGATGAGATGATCAAAGCGTTTGGGTTTACGCAGACTTATGGAGAAGCCTGCGTTTACAAGAAAGTGAGTGGGAGCTCTGTAGCATTTCTCATACTATATGTAGATGACATACTTTTGATGGGAAATGATATAGAACTCTTGGACAACATTAAGGCCTACTTGAATAAGAGTTTTTCAATGAAGGACCTTGGAGAAGCTGCTTATATATTAGGCATCAAAATCTATAGAGATAGATCGAGACGCCTCATAGGTCTTTCACAAAGCACATACCTTGATAAGATATTGAAGAAGTTCAATATGGACCAGTCTAAGAAGGGGTTCTTGCCTGTGTTACAAGGTATGAAATTGAGCTCAGCTCAATGTCCGACCACGGCAGAAGATATAGAAGAGATGAGTGTCATCCCCTATGCCTCAGCCATAGGTTCTATTATGTATGCCATGCTGTGTACCAGACCTGATGTAAACCTTGCCGTAAGTTTGGTAGGAAGGTACCAAAGTAATCCCGGCAAGGAACACTGGACAGCGGTCAAGAATATCCTGAAGTACCTGAAAAGGACTAAGGAAATGTTTCTCGTTTATGGAGGTGACGAAGAGCTCGTCGTAAAGGGTTACGTCGACGCTAGCTTCAACACAGATCTGGATGACTCAAAGTCACAAACCGGATACGTGTATATTTTGAATGGTGGGGCAGTAAGCTGGTGCAGTTGCAAGCAGAGCGTCGTGGCGGGATCTACATGTGAAGCGGAGTACATGGCAGCCTCGGAGGCAGCGCATGAAGCAATTTGGGTGAAGGAGTTCATCACCGACCTAGGAGTCATACCCAATGCGTCGGGGCCAATCAAACTCTTCTGTGACAACACTGGAGCTATTGCACTTGCCAAGGAGCCCAGGTTTCACAACAAGACAAGGCACATCAAGCGTCGCTTCAACTCCATTCGCGAAAATGTTCAAGATGGAGACATAGATATTTGTAAAGTACATACGGACCTGAATGTAGCAGATCCGTTGACTAAACCTCTCCCTAGAGCAAAACATGATCAACACCAGAATTCCATGGGTGTTCGATTCATCACAATGTAACTAGATTATTGACTCTAGTGCAAGTGGGAGACTGTTGGAAATATGCCCTAGAGGCAATAATAAAAGCATTATTATTATATTTCCTTGTTCATGATAATTTTCTTTATTCATGCTATAATTGTGTTATCCGGAAATCGTAATACATGTGTGAATAATAGACACCAACATGTCCCTAGTGAGCCTCTAGTTGACTAGCTCGTTGATCAACAGATAGTCATGGTTTCCTGACTATGGACATTGGATGTCATTGATAACGAGATCACATCATTAGGAGAATGATGTGATGGACAAGACCCAATCCTAAACATAGTTCGTTTGCTAGAGTTTTCCAATGTCAAGTATCCTTTCCTTAGACCATGAGATTGTGTAACTCCCAGATACTGTAGGAGTGCTTTGGGTATACCAAACGTCACAACGTAACTGGGTGACTATAAAGGTAGACTACGGGTATCTCCGAAAGTGTCTGTTGGGTTGACACGGATCAAGACTGGGATTTGTCACTCCGTATGACGGAGAGGTATCACTGGGCCCACTCGGTGATGCATCATCATTATGAGCTCAAAGTGACCAAGTGTCTGGTCATGGGATCATGCATTACGGTACGAGTAAAGTGACTTGCCGGTAACGAGATTGAACGAGGTATTGGGATACCGACGATCGAATCACGGGCAAGTAACATACTGATTGACAAAGGGAATTGCATACGGGGTTGATTGAATCCTCAACATCGTGGTTCACCCGATGAGATCATCGTGGAGCATGTGGGAGCCAACATGGGTATCCAGATCCCGCTGTTGGTTATTGACCGGAGAGTCGTCTCGGTCATGTCTGCCTGTCTCCCGAACCCGTAGGGTCTACACACTTAAGTTTCAGTGACGCTAGGGTTGTAGGGATATGTATATGCAGTAACCCGAATATTGTTCGGAGTCCCGGATGAGATCCCGGATGTCACGAGGAGTTCCGGAATGGTCCGGAGGTAAAGAATTATATATAGGAAGTGCTGTTTCGGCCATCGGGACAAGTTTCGGGGTCACCGGTATTGTACCGGGACCACCGGAAGGGTCCCCGAGGCCCACCGGGTGGGGCCACCTGCCCCGGGGGGCCACATGGGCTGTAGGGGGTGCTCCTTGGCCTACATGGGCCAAGGGCACCAGCCCCAAGAGGCCCATGCGCCTAGGGTTTCAAAAGGGGAAGAGTCCCACAAGTGGAAGGCACCCCTAGGTGCCTTGGGGGGAGGGAAACCTCCCTTGGCCGCCGCCCCCCTAGGAGATTGGATCTACTAGGGCCGGCCCCCCCAGGACCTCCTATATATAGTGGGGGAAGGAGGGCTTTTTCATCCACGCCTTTGGTTGCCTCCTTCTCCCTCTCCAACACCTCCTCCTCCTCCATAGTGCTTAGCGAAGCCCTGCCGGAGTACTGCAGCTCCATCACCACCACGCTGTCGTGCTCCTGCTGGAGCCATCTTCCTCAACCTCTCCTCTCCCCTTGCTGGATCAAGAAGAAGGAGACGTTGCGCTGACCGTACATGTGTCGAACGCGGAGGTGCCGTCCGTTCGGCGCTAGGATCTCCGGTGATTTGGATCACGTCATGTACGACTACCTCATCCCCATTCTTTGAACGCTTCCGCTCGCGATCTACAAAGGTATGTAGATGCATCCGATCACTCGTTGCTAGATGAACTCATAGATGGATCTTGGTGAAACCGTAGGAAATTTTTTGTTTTCTGCAACGTTCCCCAACAATTACTTCTCCCAGGAAGACCCGATCAGACTCGGAATCCCGGTTACAAGACATTTCAGCAATGGTAAAACAATACCAACAAAGCCACCTGATGTGCCGACAAATCCCGATAGGAGTCGCACGTATCTCGTTCTCAGGGCTCACTGGATAGGTCAAGCTACGAGTAAAACCAAACCTCGAGTTGCCCCGAGGTGGCCCGCCTGTTCGGACCAACACTCTGAGGAGCACTGGCCCAGGGGGGGGGGTTTAAAATAAAGATGACCCTTGAGTCTGCAGAACCCAAGGGAAGGTATATGGTGGTAGGTAGGCAAATGGTAAAAGCAAGGTTGGGCCTTGCTGGAGGAGTTTTATTCAAGGCGAACTGTCAAGGGGTTCCCTTAACACCCAACCGCTTAAGGAACACAAAATCAAGGAACATAACACCGGTATGACGGAACAAAACACCAGGCATAAGGCCGAGGCTTCCACCCTTTACCAAGTATATAGATGCGTTAAAGTTAATAAGAGATAATAATGCTATCCCAAAACAATATCCATGTTCCAACAAAGAACAAACTCCATCTTCACCTGCAACTATCAACGCTATAAGAGGGGCTGAGCAAAAGCGGTAACATAGCCAAACAACGGTTTGCTAGGAAAGGTGGGTTAGAGGCTTGACATGGCAATATGGGAGGCATGATATAGCAAGTGGTAGGTATCGCGACATAGCAATAGAGCGAACAACTAAGCAAGCAAAGATAGAAGTGATTTCGAGGGTATGGTCATCTTGCCTGCAATGTTCTCAGAGTTGACGAAAGCTTGATCTTCGTAAGCGTACTCAACAGGTTCCTTGATCATGTACTCATCTCCCAGCTCTACCCAAATCAAGAACACAAGCAAAGGACCAACAATCAATCACGGTGCAATGCGCAAGCAACATGATGCAAAACATGGCATGCTATACTAGATGTGATATGCAATGCATATGCGTGCTTCGGAAGGAAAAGATTGAACCAGGCATCAACTTGGAAAACCAAGTATGCCGCTGGAAATATGAGATGATTTCGGTCGAAATCGATATAAAGATCACCGGAATCGGAGGCACGGTTTGCAAATGGCGAGCAAAATAAGAATGACACAATTCTGCGATTAACAGCACGATGCCATCTAGAATGCCACAAGAAACTAAGCTACTGCACTCCAACATAGCAACAAAGCATATGGTAGTTATCTACTCAAGATGCTTGACAAAACATGAACACTGAGCTACGACTAAATCACACAGGAGCAGGTTCAAACAAGCATGGCAAAAGTGCAAAAGATAACAGCTTCACAGACTTAGTGAAAATAATAACATGCCAGAAAATAACATCAGGAAGCCATGTTTAGAGCAAGCAAACAACATGCTACAGGAACATATCATAGCAAACAAAGGCATGGCATGAATCTACTAAATGCATAGAACAAAAGTACCTTACTGATCATGAGCCAAAAATGCACAGAAGATATGATGACACCCATGTAAACATAGCATGTTTTGTTAACAGTTTCAGACTTAGCAGAAAACTGAGCAAGGCATAAACAACATTATGAAGGCATCTTTGCGAGATCAAAACACTCATCACAAGGCCTTGCATGACAAAACAAGCATACCTATAGCAAGATGACATGCTCATGAAGCTAACCATGGCAAGAGCAAGTTCATAGCATGCATGGATCAACTACAACAACCATGGCAAAATAGATTAACATGTAAACAATCTTCCAGGAACATTTTATAGCAAAAGTAGAGCAAGATCAAAACATGCTAGGGCACTCCATAATTGCAAACAGGGGCATGGATGGATAGAGCACTACCATATATCCAAATCATCCTTACTGAAGCAACTCAAAACAAGCATGGATCTCACTATAGCATCATGGTTACATGGCATAAAAATAATAGCAGGAAAATGACTTTGTAAAATCCTAAGTCCCTGAAATCAGCAATAACACGAAGGCTACTTTGCATGCTTGTTCTAGTCACCACATTGATCACAAAAATACATGGCAAGAACCCCTGTAAAGATGGCATGGCATAGATCAAAACACATGTAGAGCTCATGTTCATATGAAGCACCCAACAAATGTGGCAAAAATGACAAATCACCCTAAACTGATAAACAACAGGAGCAAAAATTTTATAGCACTCTTGCATCCATGATTTGGGCATCAAGATGGACTCAAACACACATGCCAGAATGCAATGAAATGAAGAGCATCTCACAATGAACATTTTGATATATCATGCGCATGAAACGGAGCTACGGTCATGGAGTTATGATGCAATGAATATAGCCATAAAATATGTAGAAAAGGGACTGTGGGAAATTTGGACCTCGGGTGAACAGATCTAGGGTTCGGTGCTCTTCCCAAGGTTCGCCGGATCCTCGCCAGAGTTCGTCGCTGGAGGAGACGGGGAAGGCGGCCGAAGGTGGGGAAGACGACGGCGGCCCCGGATCTGGTCGCCGGAGTGCTCGCCGGCGACGAGGGCGGCGCAGTGGCGTTGGGCAGAGGAGAAGGCGAGACGGCGGTGCGGCGAAGCGGGTCGTCGGCGGCGGCGGAGGTGGCCGGTGCGGGCGAGAGGCGGCGGCCGACGAAGGCG
The DNA here is from genome assembly GCF_056163025.1 of Triticum urartu. Lineage (NCBI taxonomy): Eukaryota > Viridiplantae > Streptophyta > Magnoliopsida > Poales > Poaceae > Triticum > Triticum urartu. Next base: position 580,835,576 of record NC_141877.1, read on the forward strand.
TGGCGGAGGAGAAACAGTCGGCGGGCGGCGGACGCGCGGGCCCGCGGGGGCCGGCGATGGGCCTCGGCGGCTGGCGGGGCGGGGATGCCACGTGGCGCGATGCCAGTGGCTGCGGGGCGGCGGCGATTTCGTCCGGTGGCGGCGGGGGCGATTTTTAGGGTTTCATATGCGCGAGGATTTTGGGGGAGGGCACATATATATAGCTAGGAGGAGGTAGGAGTGTCCAAATGGAGTGTAGTTTTCGCCCACGCGATCGTGATCCGACGGCAGAGGACATGGGAGTGGTTTGGAAGGGTTATTGGGCTGTTTTAGAGGGGTGTTGGGCTGCAACCCAAAAGAGGCCTTCCGGGTTACTCGGTTAACCGTTGGAGTATCAAACGGACTCCAAATGGCACGAAATTTGACAGGTGGTCTACCGGTGGTGTACCAAGGCCTCTTGGAAAATCTCGGTCCATTCCAAGAATTTTTAACACCTGCTCATGAAAAGAGACGAAAGGGGTGCGCCGGTGCACGTAGGAGTGTCGGATTGCAAAACGGACAACGGGGAAAATGCTCAGATGCTAGAGACGAACACGTATGCAAATGCGATGCACGTGATGACATGATATGAAATGCATGACATGAACAAAATGCAAAACGGAGACAAAAGCCCAACCACGAAGTGAATCTCATAACCTAAGGTCGAAAATGGCAGAGTCGGAGTTACAAATATGGCAAGTTACATCCGGGGTGTTACAACACTCCACCACTACGAAAGGACCTCGTCCCGAGATCTAGGACTAAAAGAACTCTGGATATTCGGAACGTAGGTGGTCCTCGCGTTCCCAGGTGGCTTCTCGGTCGGAATGGTGTGACCACTTCACTTTCAGGAATTTGATAGACTTGTTGCGAGTCTTGCGCTCAGTTTCTTGAAGAATAGCAATGGGATGCTCATGATAAGACAGGTCTTCTTGGAGATCAATCTCTTCGAAGTTGATGTTGCGCTCAGGAGTCTTGAAGCACTTGCGAAGCTGTGACACGTGAAACACATTGTGCACATTTGCGAAGTTGGACGGAAGCTCAAGTTGATAGGCGAGATCGCCTCTTTTGCCAATGATCTTGAAAGGACCCATGTATCTAGGGGCAAGCTTCCCTTTGGTACCGAAGCGATGAGTGCCTTTCATTGGAGAGACACGGAGGTAGAAATGGTCTCCGATCTAAAAAGCCAAATCATGGTGTTTCCTATCATAGTAACTCTTCTGGCGCGATTGCGCGACTTTGAGATTTTCACGGATGACTTTGCACATTTCTTCAGCTTCTGTGATTAAGTCATTGCCAAGAAGTTGGCGTTCACCAGTCTATGACCAATTAAGAGGAGTACGACACTTTCTGCCACAGAGAATCTCGAATGGGGCCTTGCCCGAACTTGCTTGGAAGCTATTGTTGTAGGAGAACTCGGCATATGGAAGACAATCTTCCCACTTCATACCGAAAGAAATGACACAAGCCCTGAGCATATCTTCAAGGATTTGATTGACTCACTCGACTTAGCCACTAGTTTGAGGATGGAAGGCTGTGCTGAAGCGAATGTTAGTGCCCATGGCCTTCTGGAGGGAATCCCAGAACTTAGAAGTGAAGATGCTTCCACGATCTGAAGATATCAATTGCGGTTTGCCGTGCAAAGAGACAATCCTGGAGGTGTATAGCTCTGCCAACTGAGCTGCTGTAATAGGTTCTTTGATAGGAAGAAAATGAGCCACTTTTGTAATCTTGTCGATGACAACAAAGATAGCATCATTTCCACGTTTGGACTTGGGAAATCCAGTCACGAAGTCTATCTCAATATGGTCAAACTTCCATTCTGGAATGGCAAGAGGTAGGAGGAGACCAGTAGGTCGTTGGTGTTCTGCTTTCACCCTTCTGCAGACATCGCATTCATTCACGAACTGAGCAATTTCTCGCTTCATTCGAGTCCACCAATACGACCGCTTGAGGTCAGGGTACATCTTTGTACTTCCAAGATGAATGGATAGGAGGGAATTGTGCGCCTCGTTCATAATGACTTTTCGTAGATCACCTTTAGGAACCACAATTCGATCCTCGAAGAATAGAGTATCTTTGTCATCAAGGCGATAGCACTTGTATTTGGGTTGGCTCTTGACGATCCCATTCTTCACCTTCTTCACCATTGCATCAAGAAGTTGTGCCTCACGAATTTGATCTTCCAAAGTACGAGAGACTTGGAGGTTGGTAGGAAAGCCTTGAGAAACAACTTGGAGATTCAGTTTGCGAAAAGCTTCACAAAGGTCCGGTTGGAAGGGCTTGAGAATTAGGCTGTTGCAGTAAGCCTTCATGCTCAAAGCATCTGCAATGACATTGGCCTTGCCTGGAGTATATTCAATACTCAGATTGTATTCTTGAATCATTTCGACCCACGAGTCTGTCTGAGGTTGAGGTTGGGTTGAGTGAAGATGTACTTGAGGCTCTTATGATCAGTGAAGATGTCCACTTTCCTTCCCAACAAGAGATGTCTCCATGTTAATAGAGCATGGACAACTGCCGCCAACTCGAGGTTGTGAGTGGGGTAGTTATTTTCGTCGGGCTTCAACTGGCGCGAGGTATAAGCCACAACTTTCTTCTATTGCATTAACACAACACCGAGCCTTGCAGGGAAGCATCACAGAAAACTTCGAATGGTTTGGATTCATTAGGAGGAGTCAAAACAGGAGCCGTGACTAACTTCTCTTTCAGGGTATTGAAAGCAACGTCACACTCAGGCGTCCGGACATACTTCACATGCTTCTGGAGGAGGTTGGAAAGAGGCTTTGCAATCTTAGAGAAATTCTCCATGAATCTTCGAGAATAGCTTGCAAGCCTAAGAAAGCCGCGGAGCTGCTTCACATTCTGAGGCGGTTCCCAATTCACAATTGCAGACACCTTCTCAGGATTAACAGCGATGCCTTTAGCGGAGATGATATGGCCAAGGTAAAGAACCTCATCAAGCCAGAACTCACACTTTGAAAACTTTGCATAGAATTGATGCTCTCTGAGTTTGTCGAGTACCAATCTCAAATGCTTGGCATGATCCTCCTTGTTCTTGGAAAAGACCAAGATGTCATCGAGATACACCAAGACGAAATCATTTGTGTAAGGGTTGAAGATGAAGTTCATCATGCGAGAGAACGTTGGAGGAGCATTGACAAGGCCGAAAGACATGACCGTATATTCATAACAACCAAAGCTTGTTCTGAATGCTGTCTTGGGGATATCTTGTTCACGAATGCGAATCTGATGGTAGCCCATACGGAGGTCAAGCTTGGAGAATACTTGGGCACCTTTGAGTTGTTCGAATAGCTCATTAATGTTGGGAAGTGGGTACTTGTTCTTTATTGTTTTCTTGTTCAATGGACGGTAGTCTACACAAAGTTGGTCCGTGCCATCCTTCTTCTTGACAAAAAGAACACCACAACCCCATGGAGATGAACTCGGTCTGATCAGGACCATATGCTCTTGTTCATCGAGTTGTTTCTTCAACTCCTTCAACTCTTCTGGTCCAAGCTTGTAAGGACGTTTGCAAACAGGTTCTGTGCCAGGCTCAAGATCGATGATGAATTCAACTGGCCGGTGAGGAGGCATTCCCGGAAGCTCTTCTGGAAAGACGTATTGATATTCACAAACGACTGTAATTTGAGAGATGGCATTCAACTCGCCCTTCTCGTTGAGAGAAAACAGCCGAATGGTTTCATCACAAGCGGCATAAATGATCACTTCCTCAGAAGAGTGTGTCAATTGAATTTCTCTGGCAGCACAATCAAGCAGAGCCTTGTGTTTAGAAAGCTAGTCCATGTCGAGAATTAGAACAATATCTGAGTCACCAAGGACCATTGGAGAAGACAGAAAATTATAGTCTCCCATCTTGATAGAAACATCCGGAACCACCAAACTGGCACTCAACCGTTTACCCGGAGAAACGATATCCATGGATTTACCCAAATGAGAAAAAGTGAATTCATTCTTGGCAAAAAATGGTCTTGACATGAAACAATGCGATGCACCAGTATTAAAAAGAACTTTTGTAGGAATAGAGTTGACTGGAAGGTTACCCATGATCACTTCTGAAGAATCCTCTGCCTGAGCTGCGTTCATCAAGTTAACCTTAGCATGCTTGGGATTATGCTTGACCACTGCATTGCTGGCAGATCTCATAGTGCCCTTTGGTTGAAGCATTTGGTTGAAGCATTTGTTTGCATAGTGCCCTTTCTGTTGAAACTTGTTGCAAGTAACCTCTGAGAGCGGACGGTGATAAGGAGCACTTGACCTTGGAGCATGAGACTGAGCTTTGTTCTGATAGCCTGGGTTGGGTGGGTGGGAAGATCCATTTCCACCTTTACTCTTCTGCTGATAAGGCTGATGAAACGGAGGAGGAGGAGGCAACCAGAACTTCTGTTGCTTAGCTGCCACTTGAGTTGAAGAAGAAGATTGAACTGCATCCCTGACTCTCTTCTTAGAAGCATCACACTTGAGCTGAGCATCTTATTGCTTTAGTGCCATGTTGTAGAATTCATCATACTTAGTCGGCTCAAAAAGAACAAGAGCTAATTGCAGATCTTCTCTGAGGCCACCTCTGAATTGATAAATCATGCTCTTCTCATCAGGGACGTCTTGTTTAGCGAAGCGAGCGAGTTTCTGAAACTGGATATTGTATTGATACACGGACATGCTGCCTTGCTTGAGACTGCGAAACTCCTCACGCTTCTTGCTCTCAACAACACTTTATGGAATGTGATGAGCTTTGAAGTCTCGGTGGAAATCATCCCAGGTAATCACGCAACCTCCTCTGGAATCTTTGTATTGTTGATACCACTCAGCAGCTTGATCCTTGAGTTGAAACGAAGCAAACTTGACAAAGTCCTTAGGACTGACATTGCTACACTCAAAGTGTTTGCAGATATCCACGAGCCAGTTGTCGGCGTCTGTGGCCTCGACACAGTTGCTGAAGGACTTCGGCTGGTTTGCGAGGAACTGGTTGAGGGTAGCAAACTGAGGCTGATTGTTGCCTTGGCCTTGATTTCCTTGGTTGCCTTTTCCTTGGTTGCGCTCTTGCAAGAGCTGCAAAAGCATCCGAGTGTTGGCGTTGGTGGCTTCCACGACAGCTTGCCATGCCTCCGGAGGTGGAGGTGGTGGCATGGGGTCCGGATTCTGACGCGTTGGAGGAGCCATCCTGAAGAGGTTGACATCCGTTAGCATCTTGAAAGACATATATTCATGCCGAATCAATGGATCGAAATTGCAACATATAGTCTTAACATTCGAACAAGAATGAACGAATGAATTCCAAAGTAAATCATCACACTTCCATTAAGTTGAGAAGCCACTTAGATAAAGGTAGATGAATAAAACAACAAGGTACGGATATGAACAAATAAGTGGTAAGGATTACCCAATCAAAAACCAACTATCTGCGGGAGTAAATACTAGAGCTACTTGAATTCCCACCTATGAAACTCCCGAAACTTTCTGGTTATGCAATCAGGTGTTGGGGATACAGGGGAAGCATAATATCTCACCCAAAACTAGCAAATCCTACATCCAGCTGTATCCATCCTTCAACACATCACCAAGAAACCTTCAGAAATCATTTACCTCAACCTTCGAAAAGAATCCGTTATACGAGTTATGGCAATACTCCTGAACTCCTGCCCCAGTACTGGGTGGCGTCGAGGTTATCTCACCAACAACTGCATAAAGAGTTTTCGATGTCGGCGAACTCAGGTATTCCAGAACTGCAATGATGAAATTGTGACGACAACTCGGAGCTCAACTCCCCGGGACACTGCCACAACCCCTAAATGTCAGGAGGCACCAAGAACAATGTTCTCGTCACAAAACCATCGGAACGATTCCAAGATACCCGCGTGATCCTAATTTTTTTTTGTGAAATTTGAGGAGAGAAGAGTCAAAAATCTACGTCAGGAGGCCTCACCAGAGCGACGAAGGGACTGAGGAGTAAAAAGAATCCTACTCTCTGATATATAATCCTATAAGACTCAAAACATTTTTGCTCTAGACTCAACAATGTCAGTGATTCGATCAAGCAGGGGGCTCCTAAGTCGGGGAAGGCTCTAATTACCAACTTGTAACACCCACGATGCGGCTATATCTCCCACGTGTCGGGGCACGACTTAGAGGCATAACCACATGGTAGGCATGTCGCAAGAGGGGTAATCTTTACACATCCCATGTACTCAATAAGAAAGGGATAAGGAGTCGGCTTACAATCGCCACTACACATAATACATAATTAAAACCATACATCATCCATAATACAATCAAGGTCCGACTATGGAACCAAAATAAAGAAAGACAACCCCAAATGCTAGATCCCCGATCGACCCAACTGGGCTCCTCTACTGATCATCTGGAAAAGAAACATAGTATCGGCCCGAATCCTCGTCGAACTCCCACTTGAGTTCGGTAGCGTCCCCTGCACTGGCATCATCGGCACCTGCATCTGTTTGGAAGTATCTGTGAGTCACGGGGACTCAGCAATCCCACACCCTCGCGATCAAGACTATTTAATCTTAAAGGTAGGACAGGGTAGTGAGGTGGAGCTGCGGCAAGCACTAGCATATATGGTGGCTAACTTACGCAAAAGAGAGCGAGAAGAGAAGCAAAGCACGGTCGAGAAGCTAATAGTGATCAAGAAGTGATCCTGAATGCTACTTACGTTCAAGCATAACACGAGACCATGTTCTCTTCTTGGACTCCGCCGAAAAGACACCATCACGGTTACACACGCGGTTGATTCATTTTAATTAAGTTAAGCGTCAAGTTCTCTACAACCGGACATTAACAAATTCCCATCTGCCCATAACCGCGGGCATGGCTTTTGAAAGTTCAGAACCCTGGAGGGGTGTCCCAACTTAGCCCATCACAATCTCTCACGGTCAACGAAGGATATTCCTTCTCCCAGGAAGTCCCGATCAGACTCGGAATCCCGGTTACAAGACATTTCGACAATGGTAAAACAAGACCAGCAAAGCCACCTGATGTGCCGACAAATCCCGATAGGAGTCGCACACATCTCGTTCTCAGGGCATGCCGGATAGGTCAAGCTATGAGTAAAATGAAACCTCGAGTTTCCCCAAGGTGGCCCCGCAGGCTGCCCGGTTCGGACCAACACTCAGAGGAGCACTGGCCGGGGGGGGGGGGGGGGTTAAAATAAAGATGACCCTTGAGTCTGCAGAAACCAAGGGAAGGTATATGGTGGTAGGTAGGAAAATGGTAAACTGCATACTGTCAAGGGGTTCCCATAACACCCAACTGCGTAAGGAACACAAAATCAAGGACCATAACACCGGTATGACGGAAACTAGGGCAGCAAGAGTGGAACAAAACACCAGGCATAAGGCCGAGCCTTCCACCCTTTACCAAGTATATAGATGCATTAAAGTTAATAAGAGATAATAATGATATCCCAAAACAATATCCATGTTCCAACAAGGAACAAACTCCATCTTCACTTGCAACTATCAACGCTATAAGAGGGGCTGAGCAAAAGCGGTAACCATAGCCAAACAACGGTTTGCTAGGAAAGGTGGGTTAGAGGCTTGACATGGCAATATGGGAGGCATGTAGCAAGTGGTAGGTATCGCGGCATAGCAATAGAGCGAACAACTAAGCAAGCAAAGATAGAAGTGATTTCGAGGGTATGGTCATCTTGCCTGCAATGTCCTCAGAGTTGATGAAAGCTTGATCTTCGTAAGCTTACTCAACAGGTTCCTCGATCACGTACTCGAATCCTGGCTCTACCAAAGCAAAAACACAAGCAAAGGACCAACAATGAATCATGGTGCAATGCGCAAGCAACATGATGCAAAACATGGCATGATATACGAGATGTGATATGCAATGCATATGCGTGCTTTGCAAGGGAAATATTGAACCAGGCATCAACTTGGAAAACCAAGTGTGACGCTGGAAAGATGAGATGATTTCAGTCGAAATCAGTATAAAGATCACCAGAATCGGAGGCACGGTTTGCAAATGGCGAGCAAAACAAGATTTGCACAACTCTGCGATTAACAGCACGATGCCATTTAGAATGCAACAAGAAACTAAGCTACTGCACTCCAACATAGCAACAAAGCATATGGCAGTTATCTACTCAAGATGCTTGACAAAACATGAACACTGAGCTATGGCTAAATCACACAGGAGCAGGTTCAAACAAGCATGGCAAAAGTGCAAAAGATAACAGCTTCACAGACTTGGTGAAAATAATAACATGCCAAAAAATAACATCAGAAAGCCATGTTTAGAGGAAGCAAACAACATGCTACAGGAACATATCATAGAAAACAAAGGCATGGCATGAATCTACTAAATGCATAGAACAAAAGTATCTTACTGATCATGAGCCAAAAAGGCACAAAAGATATGATGGCACCCATGTAAACATAGCAAGTTTTATTAACAGTTTCAGACTTAGCAGAAAACTGAGCAAGGCATAAACAGCATTTTGAAGGCATCTTTGCGAGCTCAAAACACTCATCACAATGCCTTGCATGACAAAACAAGCATACCTACAGCAAGATGACATGTTCATGAAGCTAACCATGGCAAGAGCAAGTTCATAACATGCATGTATCAACTACAACAACCATTGCAAAATTGAATAACATTTAAACAATCTTCCAGGAACATTTTATAGCAAAAGTAGAGCAAGATCAAAACATGCTAGGGCACTCCATAATTGCAAACAGGGGCATGGATGGATAGAACACAACCATATGTCCAAATCATACTTACTGAAGCAACTCAAAACAAGCATGGATCTCACTATAGCATCATGGTTACATGGGATAAAAATAACAACAGGAAAATGACTTTGTAAAATCCTAAGTCCCTGAAATCAGCAATAACACGAAGGCTACTTTGCATGCTTGTTCTAGTCACCACATTGATCACAAAAATACATGGCAAGAACCCCTGTAAAGATGGCATGGCATTGATCAAAACACATGTAGAGCTCATGTTCATATGAAGCACCCAACAAATGTGGCAAAAATGACATATCACCCTAAACTGATAAACAACAGGAGCAAACATTTTATAGCACTCTTGCATCCATGATTTGGGCATCAAGATGGACTCAAACACACATGCCAGAATGCAATGAAATGAAGAGCATCTCACAATGAACATTTTGATATATCATGCGCATGAAACGGAGCTACGGTCATGGAGTTATGATGCAATGAATATAGCCATAAAATATGCAGAAAAGGGACTTTGGGAAATTTGGACCTCGGGTGAACAGATCTAGGGTTCGGTGCTCTTCCCGAGGTTCGCCGGATCCTCGCCGGAGTTCGTCGCTGGAGGAGACGGGGAAGGCGGCCGGAGGTGGGGAAGACGACGGCGGCCCCGGATCCGGTCGCCGGAGTGCTCGCCGGCGACGAGGGCGGCGCGGTGGCGTCGGGCGGAGGAGAAGGCAAGACGGCGGCGCGGCAAAGTGGGTCGGCGGCGGCGGTGGAGGTGGCCAGTGCGGGCGAGAGGCGGCGGCCGGCGAAGGCGTGGCGGAGGAGAAATGGGCGGCGGGCGGCGGACGCGCAGGCCCACGGGGGCCGGCGATGGGCATCGGCGGGTCGCGGCGGCTGGCGGGGCGGGGATGCCACGTGGCGCGATGCCAATGTCTGCGGGGCGGCGGCGATTTCGTCCGGTGGCGTCGGGGGCGATTTTTAGGGTTTCATCTGCGCGAGGATTTCGGGGAGGGCACATATATATAGCTAGGAGGAGGTAGGAGTGTCCAAATGGGTGTAGTTTTCGCCCACGCGATCGTGATCCGACGGCGGAGGACATGGGAGTGGTTTGGAAGGGTTATTGGGCCGTTTTGGAGGGGTGTTGGGCTGCAACCCAAAAGAGGCCTTCCGGGTTACTCGGTTAACCGTTGGAGTATCAAACAGACTCCAAATGGCACAAAATTTGACAGGCGGTCTACCGGCGGTGTACCAAGGCCGCTTGGCAAATCTCGGTCCATTTCGTGAATGTTTAACACCCGCTCACGAAAAGAGACAAAAGGGGTGCACCAGTGCACGTAGGAGTGTCGGATTGCAAAATGGACAACGGGGAAAATGCTCGGATGCAAGAGACGAACACGTATGCAAATGCGATGCACGTGATGACATGAACAAAATGCAAAACAGAGACAAAAGCCCAACCACGAAGTGAATCTCATAACTTAAGGCCGAAAATGGTACACCTATTCTTTGTTCACGGTTTTTCACACCAGAGGCACTTAATTTGAAAAACGGTTACATTGATGAGACAAGGGATGTAGAAAATCTCGTACGGTTATGAGGTTTGGCCTCTTAGGATGCTTGCGGGGTTTGGATCTATCAACATATTCTAGTTACTGATGTTTCAGGTTCTTTACCTTTGAGCGCAAATCGTATGGCGAAAATTCCAGGGCGGAGAGCTGTAGCATTTCTATTAAATCTCATCTCTGCGCTAGTTCAATTTGTTAGGCAAATTAATTTAGGTTATTGGAAAACTCCTTGGTAGCAGTGGCTAGGGTTGCTGTTCCTGGAAGTGGAAAAATCACTACGATCTACCTGGTGGAATGGAGTGGGATAGAATGATAATTACCTTCAATTACTTGTGTGGTGTTCTTTGCTTCCATGCCCTTATTGTGTCGTTGCACTTTTTTTGTTGTGATTTCCGCCGCCGCTGTTGAAGTCCTCGCCGTCGGTCGCTGCAGCCGGCGGGGTTATTGGTGTTGTCGCAGGCAGTGTGTGGCTGTGTGTATGTCGGATTTGAGGGTGGTTGGCGAAGGGGGTGGCGGTTGTCTGGTGACGCGAACTCGATTTCGAATTTGTGTTTGTGTGCAGAAGGAAGGAGGAGAGCGTGCGGGAGTGATGAAGGTTTTGAGATTTACTTTGCGGAAGGGGAAGCAAGCTAGTAGAAGAGGGAGAGATGGAAACCATCGAACCGTCTCTAATCTTCAACCGTCCGTTTGAGCATCAAGATTCGTTATGCTTGGCTTGGGTTTTTTTGTATGCTACAGTATTTTTTTTAGTGTTGAGACTGGTAGTGCTGAAGTGGAGCCTCTCTACAGGCATGTGGATGCAGGCACATGAGGCACGGAAGTGCAGGTTCTACAGGCACGTAGATGCAGGCACAGGAGGCACAGAAGTGTAGGTTCTACAAGCAGTGCGGTGGCAGAGGTAAGTGTTAGAATGCTCGGTTAAAGACGCATGGTTGTGAAGTTTCAAGAGCGACACAGGCGTGGCAGTGGGACCATATAATAGTCACGACGTATGTTTTGTTAGGCATGTGGGTTCAGGCACGAAAGGCAGAAAAGGTGAATCCACAATAGGCACGTACGTGTGTTTTCTCAAGTCACGGGTGTGCACTCTTTGGATGCACAAAAGTGTGGCGGTAGAGGCATGGGTCCGACTACTCGGTTACAGAACCACGGTCATGAAGTCACGTGGGTGTGGCATTACGGGGCACGTAAGAGTCTCGGCAGGTGTCACATTGCGCACGTGGGTGCAAGGACGTAAGGCACAGAAATGAAGGCACCACAGGCACGTACGCGCACTCTCTGGCTGCACAAAAAGTGTGGCGGCAAAGGCATGGGTCCGAGTACTAGGTTAGAGAACCACGGTTGTTAAGTCACGTGGGTGTGGCACTACGGGGCACGTAAGAGTCGCGACAATTGTCACGTTGGACACGTGGATGTAGGCACAGGAGGCACGACATTCCAGGCAACGCAGGCACGAACTTGCGGCTTCTCGAGGCATGGGGTATTAACCGTGCGGATGCAAGAAGAGTGCAGTGGCAGACGCACGTGTCAGGATGCTTGGTTACAAAGGCACGGTTGTGAAATCTCAGCAGCCATGCATGTCACATTGCACACGTGGGTGCAGGTATGTGTAGGCACAGAAATGCAGGCACCACACGTGCGTATGTGCACTCTCCGGATGCACAAAAGTGTGATGGCAGAGGCATGGGTCCGAGTACTCGGTTAGAGAACCACGGTTGTGAAGTCATGTGGGTGTGGCACTACGGGGCACGTAAGAGTCTTGGGAGAGGCATGTGTTAGAATTCTTGGTTAAAGAGGCACGGTTGTGAAGTCTCAGGAGCGACGTGGGCGTGGCGGTGGGACCATGTAAGAGTCACGACGCATGTTTGTAGGATCGAAAGTATGTCTAGAGGGGGGGTGATTAGACTACTTGACCAAATAAAAACATAACCTTTTCCCAATTTTAGTTCTTGGCAGATTTTAGCTATTTTAGGACAAGTCAAGCAATCATCACACAATTCAAGCAAGCATGCAAAGAGTATATTGGCAGCGGAAAGTAAAGCATGCAACTTGCAAGAATGTAAAGGGAAGGGTTTGGAGGATTCAAACGCAATTGGAGACACGGATGTTTTTCCCGTGGTTCGGATAGGTGGTGCTATCCTACATCCACGTTGATGGAGACTTCAACCCACGAAGGGTAACGGTTGCGCGAGTCCACGGAGGGCTCCACCCACGAAGGGTCCACGAAGTAGCAACCTTGTCTATCCCACCATGGCCATCGCCCACGAAGGACTTGCCTCACTAGCGGTAGATCTTCACGAAGTAGGCGATCTCCTTGCCCTTACAAACTCGTTGGTTCAACTCCACAATCTTGTCGGAGGCTCCCAAGTGACACCTAGCCAATCTAGGAGACACCACTCTCCAAGAAGTAACAACTAGTGTGTTGATGATGAACTCCTTGCTCTTGTGCTTCAAGTGATAGTCTCCCCAACACTCAACTCTCTCTCATAAGATTTGGATCTGGTGGAAAGAAGGTTTGAGTGGAAAGCAGCTTGGGGAAGGCTAGAGATCAAGATTCATATGGTAGGAATGGAATATCTTGGTCTCAACACATGAGTAGGTGGTTCTCTTCTCAGAACATATGAGTTGGAATAGTGTGTGTGTTCTGATGGCTCTCTCCACGAATGAAGAGGAGGTGGAGGGGTATATATAGCCTCCACACAAAAATCCAACCATTACACACAATCTACCAATCTCGGTGGGACCGAATCATCAAACTCGGTCGGACCGAAAAGGTAAACCTAGTGACCGTTAGAGATTTCGGTGGGACTGACATGCAACTCGGTAGGACCGATTCGGTTAGGGTTTGGGCACAACGTAATCTCGGTGAGACCGATTACACAAACTCGGTGAGACCGAGTTTGGTAATAAGCTAACCAGAGAGTTGGTCAGGTAGACTTGGTGGGACCGACTTGCTCTTTCGGTGAGACCGAAAAGTTACAAGAAGGAAACAGAGAGTGTACATTGCAATCTCGGTGGGTCCGATTCGCTCTTTCGGTGAGACCGAAAAGTTATGAAAGGGAAACAGAGAGTTTGCAATCCCATCTCGGTGAGACCGAGATCCTTATCGGTAGGACCGAATTGCTAGGGTTTTGGCAGTGGCAAATGACAAGTGAAACTCGGTGGCGCCGGATAGAAAGAATCGGTATGACCGAGTTTGGCTTAGGGTTTAGGTCATTTGTGGATATGGGAAAGTAGTTGAGGATTTTGGAGCATATCACTAAGCACATGAAGCAAGAGGCTCATTAAGCAACACCTCATCCCTCCTTGATAGTATTGGCTTTTCCTAAAGACTCAATGTGATCTTGGATCACTAAAATATAAAATGAAGAGTCTTGAACTTTTGAGCTTGAGCCAATTCTTTGTCCTTAGCATTTTGAGGGTTCCACTTTCACATCCATGCCATGCCAATCATTGAGCTTTCCTGAAATAATCATCTTGGAATAGCATTAGCTCAATGAGCTATATGTTGTTATGAATTACCAAAACCACCTAGGGATAGTTGCACTTTCAATCTCCCCCTTTTTGGTAATTGATGACAACATATAGATCAAAGCTTCGACAAATGATAATAATCATGAAATATATCGTCGCTTTGAGAAGTATGTGACAAGTAAGAGCTCCCCCTAAATTTATGCATATTTAAAATTTGCTTTGGACTGCAAATGCACAAGGAGTTAGAGTCATGGGTTACTCTTCCATGTCACATACATCTTGGTGGAGCGCTAAAAAATGATAAGAATGAAATACATGCACTCATCACCAAGAATAGTGAGTGATCACATAAGATGGATAGAATGATAATATTAAGCAAACATTAAGTGTAGCTTATGATCAAACACATGATCATCGATGTCTCACACAGATAAGGGCATTGTATCTCACACACAAGCAAACAAAGTTCGAGAAACCACCAAATAAAACAAGAGAGAATAAAAGCAACACTCTCTCTCGAAGCCTATGATCTATACATTTTCTCCCCCTTTGGCAACAAGTTACCAAAAAGTTCCTAGAAAATGCATAGTGCTAAGTCGACACTCAGGCTTGATCTTCAGGTGGTGGTGGAGTCCGGAGCACTCCAAGGACGAAGCCTTCTGTAGACGTGGTCGGAGTCGAGGCTGAAGTGGACGCTGGAGCTGGTGGAATTGAGGCTGTGGCTGGTGCAGACGTGGTGGCTCTGGTGTCAGCAACTGGCACTACAGACGACCTCGGCCCTTGTGGCACCCTGGCAAAGGCATCAGTCGTAGTCTTGCCTCTCCTCTCCTGCATATCATCCTGGAGCTGCTCCACAGCAGTCTGTATCTCTGTCACCTTGACATCCAAGTCATAGAACTTTTGTTCCATGATCCTCTCTAAGCTTGCCTTGTTCTAAGTCAGGGGGGCTAGTCCTTGCTCAATCCGCAGGGTGGACGCAATCAGGTAACCAAGCTGCTCTTGTTTGGTCTTCAGGAAGTATTCAGATGCCTCCTCTCGAGTAGGCATCCTGGCAGCTTTCTCCTTCTTCGCCTTCTCCTTCTTGGCTTGTGCTTGGGCAGATGATGGCTCATTCTCAGTCATGACCACTTGATTATCTTCGAAGTCTGGACGGATGGGCATGTGTTCCTTATCCAATAAATATATGCCCGTGCCCATCTTTGAGTTGATGAGCTCCTGAATCTGTGGGGCATACCCACAGCTCCTCTTCTGGTCGGCTGCTGTCCTCTTGATTGTTTCCACTATAAGGCTCATGACTTTGAATTTTTGAGGCACGTCAAAGACATGAAGCAAATTGATCGCGTGACCTCTGATCATCTTGTGATCTCCAGACTTGGGCAATAGGGTGTGCCTCAGTATCCAGTTGATAGTGGGCAGTCCTGATAGAAGATAATGCACTGAGCCAAACTTGAACGTGTCAAGTGCTTCATTCGGAATCTCCTTGTACATGTTGGACATTGAGTTGTGGTCCATATTCTTCTTGGCATAAATGTCCAAGTCATCTGCTTGCTCCTCTGGGGCATGAATTAGCTGAGCCCATTCAGCAACTGTGGACTGGTACCTCGTACCCTCTGACATCCATACAATCCTGCCATCTGGATAGAAATGGGCTGTGGAGTAGAACTGCATGATGAGTTCCTCGTTCCACTTTGTGAGCTTCTGCCCAACAAAGTCCTCTACTCCACACGCCTTAAAGCTGTCCTGCACTCCAAGGTAGTACTCTTCGTTGTCCTTGATATACTGCCAATCGACCCATCTCATATCGCAGACAATTGGCTTCTTGTCTAGCAGCACTGTCTCATAAAAATCCTGCTGCTCCTTGGTGTGAAACCTGTAGTCAATTGCAGTCCTTCTCCTAGAAGCATATGGGTCCGCTTCTCTCCACTTCCTCAGCCCCGAATCTCTCCTGAGCTTCATATCCTCAGCCACAGGATGAGCATCGTTGTGGTCTGGGATCTTGGGCTTGAGCTTTCTGAGAACATTCTCTTCCTCTTCCTCTGCAGCTTCAGGCACTGGGGCCTTGTTCTTCTTAGTGGCTGGGATGCTTCTTGTGTTCCTCTTTGGCTTTGGCTTTGGAGCTGGCTTGGCCTTGGGAGCAGCTGCCCCTAATCTTATGGCATCACCCATTAGCTTGGGTGCCTTAGGTGCTGGTGCAGCTACCTCTTCTTCTTCCTCCTCATCTTCCATGATGGAGGCCTTGCCAAGCACTCTGGCTACAGTTTTCTTTACCCTTTCCTTCCTCTTTTTGCCCTCAGCAGCAACTGGCTCAACAGGAGTGGACTTCTCAGTTGAAGCTCTTGCCTTAGACATGGGCTGCCTGCCTGCTGGCCTTTTGATCTTCAGCCCTGGCTTTGTGCCCTGTGCTGGCTCAACTCTCTTGGAGGTGGCTTCCTCCTCTGCCACATAATCCTCATCTTCTGAGTCTGAGGTTCTCTTCTTTCTCTGACGTGTGGCAGATTTAGGCAGATTGCTGGGGGTGCTCCTGCTGCCATCATCTGAGGAACTTGAGGGACTAGTGCCCTCACTCAACTTCACTTGCTGCTCTGACAAGTTCTGGCTGTCACTTTGGTCTGACATGATGCAAACTCTGACTGCTGACCCTGTGAATAGATTATAGACGAGATAGAGTGGATGAGCATCACAAAATGTAGAGATTTTTGCAAAAGAATAATTCAAAAACTTAGTTTTAGTTTTCCACTGAAAGCATCTCGGATCTACCGATTTCTAAACTCGGTGACAACGAAGCAGTTTTGGCACCTGAACTGGTGAACTCGGTCAGACCGAGTCACAGTTCGGTGGCACTGAGACTGCTAGGGTTTCACAGAGTTCCAAAATTCGGTCACACCGATAAGTAATTCTCGGTCAGACCGAGTCTCACTTGTGCAATGGCATAAGCCAAATCGGTGGGACCGAGTTTTTCAACTCGGTGGGTCCGAGATGGTTTCGGCAGAAACCTAACCCTAAAATTTTTGAATTAAACCTAATCTACGAGTTCATTGACTGGATAGGAGTTTATCAAACGTGGCAAGAATCATGATGATCACAATGTGCTAGGAATCGGATTGGAGAATAGCACAAAAATCGAGTCCATACCCTAGTTCGGCGGAGACTCGCTACGGCGGCAACGGCGGGGTAGAATTCCCGTTGACGGCGACGGAGACCAGCGACTGGAGGCGGCTGGCGGCGAGGAGACGATCCGGAGACCAAGTCAGCAGAGCAGGCTATCGCGCGGGCGAAGGGGTTCGGAGAAATTTACAAATTTTTGCCCGTGATTATATATAGCCCGACCCTGTCATTGTGATCGAGTGGAACAACTCGGTGGCACCGAGATGCAAAACTGTATACAGTTATTGCAACTCGGTGTGACCGAGTGGTTTGAATCGGTTGCACCGAGATCAAAAACCTAGATCAACTTAATGATCTCGGTAGGACCGAAAGTAGGTAATCGGTCAGACCGAGAATCACAAAGAGGTTTTGGAACTTTAAGTCTATGACGAATCGGGGACTCCGAGTGCTCCTCACACAGAGTGGTTCGAATCTGACTTGATCAAATTTTGTGATGCAGCATGAATAGAGTTTGAGACGAGAAAATCATAGATATCTAGAGGAGGTTCTTAGGCATTCTTGTCCATCCACTTGGCAAAAGGAAATAAAACCAAACAACCAAAACAACAAGTGGATGTCCTCGAATGAGTAAAATATGCAACCAGCATGCTCACACAACAAGATGGCAAATGAAATATGTGACAAAGCATGCACAATCAATTCTAGCATCTATCAGGCAATTTGCGATGACTAGGTCATCTATATATGAGTATATTGACTTAGGAGTCAAGTGAGAACACTTTATCATAGGTCATACTCATCGTTTAAGCTCAAGTGGGGTTACCACTTTTACATAAAGCATCGTTGTGTTCACATCTTTAGAGTTGCTTTAGCTCAAGTCTTAGAGCAAGGCTCCCCCTAGATGTGATATCCCCCTTAAGAGGGATGAACTAACCTTGGGTTTTGTCGATGATGACTTCATGTAGATGTTGAAGATGTGGATGCTCAATGTTGATGTAGATCACTTGGAGCTATCCATTTGAGTGAATTGCACTTTCAATACCTACATGGGTTAGTCCCACAAGGAACAAACAAGGATATCCATAGACATAGAGTGATGCACACACAAGATGATGTCCATGAAAACTTTAGGTTACCTTGTCCCTTGTCTTACCAACAAGAGGGTTTGTGACTCCTTGAACTAGTACAAGATGTGGAAGTTGATTGCACTTGTTCTTGCCAAAATGATAAGAGTGAGGTATGTTGGCGGAGTCACCCTCAAGAACTCTCTAGTTCTTCTTCTTTTGGATCCACACCATCTTGATGGGAATCCTTGGAGTTGTAGTCGTACTTGATGAAGTGGAACTTGAAGTAGTCTTGGGAATCCACTTGACTAAGGTCTTGGGAGCTTCTTCAAATGCATCAATTTCCTCTTGAAGCTTGTCCTTGCCTTTTTGCTTGTAGTCTTGTGGTGGAAGATCATCTTGAGCTTGTGTCCCCTTGAAAGAAGTATCATACTTCTCTTGTTGAGGAACAAACTTTGTCTTGGGGTATTGATCTTCTTCCCACTCAACTCCATTGGCATTGAACTTTCGTTCAAAACCAACACCTTGATTCTTCCGGTGCATTCCTTGCTTGCGCACAATTTCCTCGAATTGCTTACTCCAGGCAAGGCTTTTGTACACTCCTTTCTCTATAATTCCCTTCAATAAGCTTTTCTTGCTCAAGTGTAACTTGGCTAAGAGAATCATTAGTGGAATCAAGAGAACTACTAGAAGCAACAATATTGGATTTAGCATGATCATTGCTACTACTAGAGGAAGAATCTTTCTTGTTCTTGTTACTAGACTTGACTTGAGGCATGTAAGTGGATAAGAGTAAACGCTTGGCAATGTAAGAAGAACTTTTCTTGCGGAGATCATCATTGATTGCTTTTAAGAACTCATGCTCTTGCTCAAGATTGAGCTTTTCAAAGCGTAATTTCTCATGAGCTCTTAAAAGTTCTCGATGATCTTCGAAGATAGTTTCATGAGCTAACTTAAGAGTGTTTAGTTCTTTAGTTAGAGCCTCAATCTTCTCCTTATCATTGTCATTCGTTTTATCTTGATTAGCATGATTAATTGATGTTTCATCATAGTACTCGTCACTAGAGTTGTCAACAAGCAAATCATCATCACCTAACAAGTCATCTTCATCACTATTAAAATCAGCATACTCGGGGTGTGTTACCTTAGGACCTTTGGCCATGAAGCATCTTCCAGTTCCTTCATTTGGTGAGTCAAATATGTCATAGGAGTTGGTTGACACAAGTGCTAGACCGGCAACACCTTCATCTTGAGTATCTTCGGAGTCGGAGTGATAACTTCTCTCGGAGTGGCTGTCGGAGTCGGAGCCGGATACCCATTCACCAACATGAGCTTGATGTCTTCGTTTTGTGTAGCTCCTTGATGATTTTTCCTTTCTTTCCGAATCCTTGCTTCTCCGTGAGTATCTCCGTTCATAACGATCATCTCTACTCCTTCTCTCTCTTGGTGGTGATTCTTTGCTTCTTCTTTTTGGAGAATCTTCTCTTCTCTTGTAGGGAGCCGTACACTCATTGGAATAGTGTCCGGGTCTTCCACAATTGTAGCAGTTTCGCTCTCGACTAGAAGATCTTTTGTCATTGTAGGACCTTGACTTGAAGCTTCTATCTTTGCTTCTACTCTTGTAGAACTTGTTGAAGTTCTTCACCATTAAGCTCAATTCTTCATTGAAGTTTTGTTTCTCACTTGATGATGTGGGGACTTCACATGAGGCTTTGTAGGCACCACTTGATTTGTTGTGAAGTTCCTCTTTATCCTTGAGTGACATCTCATGAGCAACAATTCTTCCAATCACTTCCATTGGCTTGAGATCTTTGTAATTGGGCATCATTTGGATCAATGTGCACACGGTATCATATTTCCCATCCAAGGCTCTTAGAATCTTCTTGATGATGAATCTATCAGTCATCTCTTCACTTCCTAAGCCGGCAATCTCATTTGTGATGAGAGCAAGCCTAGAGTACATTTCAGCGACACCTTCACCATCCTTCATTTTGAACTTGTCAAGTTGACTTTGGAGCACATCCAACTTGGATTCCTTGACGGAGTCGGTACCTTCGTGCATATCAATCAAAGTGTCCCAAATTTCCTTTGCATTCTCAAGACGGCTGATTTTGTTGAATTCTTCGGGGCACAATCCGTTGAAGAGAATATCACAAGCTTGAGCATTGTATTGCAACATCTTCAACTCATCCGCGGTAGCTTCACGGTTTGGTTCT
Source organism: Triticum urartu (assembly GCF_056163025.1). Classification (NCBI taxonomy): domain Eukaryota; kingdom Viridiplantae; phylum Streptophyta; class Magnoliopsida; order Poales; family Poaceae; genus Triticum; species Triticum urartu. The sequence goes on from NC_141877.1 coordinate 580,855,741, forward strand.
CTCCCATCAAAGAACTCACCTTGCAAACCAACACAAACAATAGCCCATACGGCGGGGTTATGTCCAAGAATATGCATTTTCATTTTATGCTTCCAACTAGCAAAATTAGTGCCATCAAAGTAAGGACCTCTACGGTGATAATTTCCCTTGCTAGACGCATACTCTCCTAGGTTGTGAAACCAATGCTATGACCACCAAAAGCTATGGAGATCAAGGCAAATGGAGACCAAAGCTCTGATACCACTTGTAGGATCGAAAGTATGTCTAGAGGGGGGGTGATTAGACTACTTGACCAAATAAAAACTTAACCTTTTCCCAATTTTAGTTCTTGGCAGATTTTAGCTATTTTAGGACAAGTCAAGCAATCATCACACAATTCAAGCAAGCATGCAAAGAGTATATTGGCAGTGGAAAGTAAAGCATGCAACTTGCAAGAATGTAAAGGGAAGGGTTTGGAGGATTCAAACGCAATTGGAGACATGGATGTTTTTCCCGTGGTTCGGATAGGTGGTGCTATCCTACATCCACGTTGATGGAGACTTCAACCCACGAAGGGTAACGGTTGCGCGAGTCCACGGAGGGCTCCACCCACGAAGGGTCCACGAAGTAGCAACCTTGTCTATCCCACCATGGCCATCGCCCACGAAGGACTTGCCTCACTAGCGGTAGATCTTCACGAAGTAGGCGATCTCCTTGCCCTTACAAACTCGTTGGTTCAACTCCACAATCTTGTCGGAGGCTCCCAAGTGACACCTAGCCAATCTAGGAGACACCACTCTCCAAGAAGTAACAAATGGTGTGTTGATGATGAACTCCTTGCTCTTGTGCTTCAAGTGATAGTCTCCCCAACACTCAACTCTCTCTCATAAGATTTGGATCTGGTGGAAAGAAGGTTTGAGTGGAAAGCAGCTTGGGGAAGGCTAGAGATCAAGATTCATATGGTAGGAATGGAATATCTTGGTCTCAACACATGAGTAGGTGGTTCTCTTCTCAGAACATATGAGTTGGAATGGTGTGTGTGTTCTGATGGCTCTCTCCACGAATGAAGAGGAGGTGGAGGGGTATATATAGCCTCCACACAAAAATCCAACCGTTACACACAATCTACCAATCTCGGTGGGACCGAATCATCAAACTCGGTCGGACCGAAAAGGTAAACCTAGTGACCGTTAGAGATTTCGGTGGGACTGACATGCAACTCGGTAGGACCGATTCGGTTAGGGTTTGGGCACAACGTAATCTTGGTGAGACCGATTACACAAACTCGGTGAGACCGAGTTTGGTAATAAGCTAACCAGAGAGTTGGTTAGGTAGACTCGGTGGGACCGACTTGCTCTTTCGGTGAGACCGAAAAGTTACAAGAAGGAAACAGAGAGTGTACATTGCAATCTCGGTGGGACTGATTCGCTCTTTCGGTGAGACCAAAAAGTTACGAAAGGGAAACAGAGAGTTTGCAATCCCATCTCGGTGAGACCAAGATCCTTATCGGTAGGACCGAATTGCTAGGGTTTTGGCAGTGGCAAATGACAAGTGAAACTCGGTGGCGCCGGATAGAAATAATCGGTATGACCGAGTTTGGCTTAGGGTTTAGGTCATTTGTGGATATGGGAAAGTAGTTGAGGATTTTGGAGCATATCACTAAGCACATAAAGCAAGAGGCTCATTAAGCAACACCTCATCCCTCCTTGATAGTATTGGCTTTTCCTAAAGACTCAATGTGATCTTGGATCACTAAAATATAAAATGAAGAGTCTTGAACTTTTGAGCTTGAGCCAATTCTTTGTCCTTAGCATTTTGAGGGTTCCACTTTCACATCCATGCCATGCCAACCATTGAGCTTTCCTGAAATAATCATCTTGGAATAGCATTAGCTCAATGAGCTATATGTTTTTATGAATTACCAAAACCACCTAGGGATAGTTGCACTTTCAATGTTACGTTAGGCACGTGGGTTCAGGCACGGAACGCAGAATAGGTGAATCCACAACAGACACGTACGTGTGTTTTCTCAAGTCACCGGTGTGCACTCTCTGTATGCACAAAAAGTCTGGGAGCATAGGCATGGGTCCGACTACTCGGTTAGAGAACCACACCTGTTAAGTCTCGTGGGTGTGGCACTACGGGGTATGTAAGAGTCTCGACAAGTTTCACGTGAGGCACGTGGGTGCAGGGACGTAAGGCACAGAAATGAAGGCACCATGTTTGTGAAGTCACGTGGTAGTGCTGAAGTGTAGCCTCTCTACAGGCATGTGGATGCAGGCATACGAGGCACAGACGTGCAGGTTCTACAGGCACGTAGACGCAGGCACAGGAGGCACTGAATTGTGGGTTCTACAGGCAGTTAGACAACCACGGTACATGCAAGTGTTGCGTGAGGCACGTGGATGTAAGCATCGGAGGCAAGGAAATGCAGTGAACACAAGCACAAACATGCTTCTTCTCAAGGCACGGGTATCAACCTTGCGGATGCAAAAAGAGTGCAGTGGCAGACACACGTGCCAGGATGCTCGGTTAAAGAGGCACGGTTGTGAAGTCTCAGGAGCGACGCGGGCGTGGCAGTGGGACCATGTAAGATTCACGGTGCATATCATTTCGTTAGGCACGTGAGGCACGTGGGTGCAGTTACAGAAGGCAAAAATGGTGAATCCACAATAGGCACGTACGTGTGTTTTCTCAAGTCACGAGTGTGTACTCTCTGGATGCACAAAAGTGTGTCGGCAGAGGCATGGGTCCGATTTCTTGGTTAGAGAACCACGGTTCTGAAGTGACGTGGGTGTGGCACGACGGGCCCCGTAGGAGTCATAGAAAGTGTCACGCGAGGCACGTGGAAGTACGGACATGAGGCACGGCATTGAAGGCGCAGGAGGCACGAATGCTGGTACAGGAGGCACTGAGGTAAAAACACTGCAGTGGTGACGGACATGAGGCACTTAACTTGAAAATAGTTACAATCAAGGGACAACAGACAGAGAAAATCTGGTGTAATTACCAAGTTTGAGCTCTTAGTATGCTCGCAGTATTTGAATCGTTTGAGGTATTCTAGTTAGTGATGTGGCAGGTATAGTACTTTTAAGCACATATCGTGTGGTGAAAATTCCGTAGCGGGGAGCAGTAGCATTTCTATTACATGTGGTGTGTACGGTACTTCAATTTTTTAGACAAGTTGATTCTGGATAGTGCAAAACTCGGCTTCTCACCTCCATTGGTCTATTCTGTCTGTTCGTCTTTTTTTGTTGTCATCTCCACCGGCGGTGTTGAAGTCCTCGCTTCATCGCCATCGAGTGGGTACTTTGTGTTGTTGGGCACACAGTTTGACGGTGTGTATCTCGAAGTGGGAGGGTGGTTGGCGAAGCATGGTGGCGGTTGTTTTGTGAGGTGAACTCTACTTAGAATTTGGGCCCGTGTACTGAACCTAGGAGGAGAACTTGTGTGATTGGTGGAATGTTTCGAGATTTACTATGGAAGAGAGGAAGCAAGAGAGTAGTGGAGGTGGGAGAGATAGAAATGATGGAACCGTCTGTAATCTTCGACGGTCTGATTTTAGCATCAAGATTCGTGCCGCCTGACTTTGTTTTTTGTTCGTTCGCTATATCATCTTAATAGACGTGTGAGGCACAGAACAGCAGGCTCTATAGGCTCTAACGTTTGAATTATAGAGGCACTGGTATCAACTCTGTGGATGCACAAATGTGTGGTGGCAGGGGCATGCATTCGGAGACTTACTCAGAGAGTCACGGTTGTGAAGTCTTTAGAGTTACGAGCGTGTGTCACCACGGGCACGTGAGAGTGATGCGTCGGGAAGTTTGGTAGTAGAGGCTTCGGTGCGAATAGTACTCAGAAAGTATCGGTTGTGGGTCCACATGTGTGAAGTCTGTGCAACATTGGTCGTGTGGTAGTAGCGGCGTGCGTTGGGAAAGGTGTGAGCAGTTCAACATAGTATGTGCTTAGTATCTGAACAGAAGGTGGTGTTGCAGTGTGTGCTTAAATGGTTTATGCAAAAACATTTTTACGTGCTTAATTGGACGATTTGACGGTTGCTTTTTCTCGGCAACCGCGAGCACTACCACTCGGCGGTTGCCTTGACGCACAACAACGGCGAGCGCATGTCTTCCACCCTCACTACCACGACGAGGCCGCGTCCAGTCGCCTCCTCCCCGACCCAGAACTTGGCACAAAAGGGCAACTGCGCTTCCATAGCCGCTCAATTACGAAAAACACTATTGCCGTTCCATCTCAACTAGCATCTCCTCACAATCTCTATGTCAAGGCGGCCATCGCTGGAGGAGCGTAATGGCGGAGGAACCATCTGCCAAGCGTCCCCGTGGTGAGACGTCCGACCAGAGCACCAAGGTCGACGACATTCAGGTCCACGGTCAGAAGCACGACTACAAAGTGCACCTCAAGGAGGTTGACATCCATGGCAAGGAAAAGTTGGATGTCGTATGCACCAGCAATCCTGACGAAGCCAACAAGATGATCAGTAGGATCTTGAAGAGGGTATGCGGCTTGTACCCTTAGTACATCGGCGTTGATGTCGAGTATACTAGGGAGGACGAACCTCCGCAGAGGGCAGCGGTTCTACAGTTATGCGTGGAGGAACTCTGTCTGGTATACCACATCACCGCGGCAACAACATGGTGAACCATCCTACAGTTTCAACCTCTCCATGCTTCTGTTTAATTATCTTTTTACCCTGAGATTTGATTAAATTGGTTTATTGACTTGATGTATCAGTGAAGTTTCTGAAGTAGATGCAACATAATAGATTTTGAACTTGACTCACCAGATCAGTTTATGTATTTGATGCACTAGATTAATTTATGAATTTGATGTACGAGATTATTTTCTAAACTTGATGTTCTAGTGTACTTTCTGTTCTAGTGTAGTTTCTATATTTGATGTTCTAGTGTAGTTCAGTTTCTTGAATTGATGTGCTAATGTGGCTAAGAAGTAGATAGGTCATTGATTCAAGCGTAAATACCAAAAATAAAAATAACATTGCGTGCTTGTATTTTATTTCTGAACTCTGCATAGTAGTTTCTGAAATTTTTTCGTCCATGAATTATATGTACTATATAAGCATGTACTTGATCGATACTTGATGGATTCACCTTAAATGTGTCATCCCCCTGCAGGCCCAAGAGCCTGCGCCCGTTCCTGAAGGAGGATAGGTTCTACACCTTTGCCGACTTCAGTATTGAAGGTGACAAAGAGATGTTGTGAAGTTCTGGTTTGGAGATCAACCCCGACAAGTACATCGACATCCAGCGCAAATGGAGAGTTCCGTTCAAGGGAAGAAAGAGGTAGCACTCTTTGGCTGATGTTGCAGGGAGCGTGATCCACCCATTATACAAACAGATGAAGGATAAGATTGACAGGGTTGGAGACCATAAACTGTGGGGGATCAGCCCACTACCAAATTACCTCATCGAGTATGCAGCGATAGATTTGTACGCCACCTACGAGTCGTGGAAGAGAATTGAAAACATTAGAGAAGGTCTGGAGAGTGCAAAAGAGGCAGAGAAGAATTATGACAATCCTTACTACGGCTACTAGTGATGACGAAAACATAGAAAATTGGTCGTGGAGTTGCTTGTGTTTATGGTTGTCCTTTCTATTGTTTCAGGTTCGTAGTTTACTTCTGTTAGAACGAAGCAGTTTCTAATGTCATCTGTATAAAGTTAAACAAGTTTGCTTATGTCAAGTTGTAGTTTGTTTATGTGATTGAACAAGTTATTTAGCTTGCTAAGTACTATGTTTATTCAGCAATCATGTGATTTTGAAGTAGTAATGTTGCTTTTTACTCTAAAAACAACAAAATACAAAGCGGTCTTTTTACGCTAAGTACAGTTTAGTTGTGCACACAAGCGCGGCTTCTTGAGGTGTGGCAGGAGTGGCATGGGTCGGAATACGCAGTTAGAGAGGCACAGGTTTGCAGTCTCTAGAGCCACCGGCGTGTGTTACAACAGGGGCCGGAGGCACGGAATGGAAGTCTCTACAGAAATGAAGGCATCACAAGCATCGAGAGGCACGTGGACGGAGTAGCAGAGGTGAGCTCTGAATACATAGTTACAGGGTCACGGTTTGGAAGTGTGCAGAGTTAAGGTTGTGCGACACCATGTGGCATGTAAGAGTCATGGCAAGTGTCATGTGAGAGAGGCACCTGGATCCAGGTAAGCAAGGCACGGGGTTGCGACTTCTCGATGCATGGGTATCAACATTGTGGATGCACAATAGTGTGGTGGCAGAGGCATGGGTCCGAGTACTCGGTTAGAGAACCATGGTTGTGAAGTCACGTGGGTGTGGCACTACGGGGCACGTAAGAGTCTCGAGAGAGGCATGTGTTAGAATTCTTGGTTAAAGAGGCACGGTTGTGAAGTCTCAGGAGCAACACGGGCGTGGCAGTGGGATCATGTAAGAGTCACGGTGCATGTTACGTTAGGCACGTGAGGCACGTGGGTTCAGGCACGGAAGGCAGAAAAGGTGAATCAACAACAAGCACATACGTGTGTTTTCTCAAGTCACCGGTGTGCACTCTCTGTATGCACAAAAAGTCTGGCAGCGAGGCATGGGTCCGACTACTCGGTTAGAGAACCACGGCTGTTAAGTCACGTGGGTGTGGCACTACGGGGTATGTAAGAGTCTCGGCAAGTGTCACGTCAGGCACGTGGGTGCAGGGACATAAGGCACAGAAATGAAGGCACCACGTTTGTTAAGTCACGTGGTAGTGCTGTAGTGTAGCCTCTCTACAGGAATGTGGATGCAGGCATACGAGGCACGGAAGTGCAGGTTCTACAGGCACGTAGACGCAGGCACAGGAGGCACTGAATTGTGGGTTCTACATGAAGTTAGAGAACCACGGGACATGCAAGTGTTGCGTGAGGCACGTGGATGTAAGCATCAGAGGCAAGGAAATGCAGCGAACACAGGCACGGACATGCTTCTTCTCGAGGCACGGGTATCATCCTTGCGGATGCAAAAAGAGTGCAATGGCAGACGCACGTGCCAGGATGCTCGGTTAAAGAGGCACGGTTGTGAAGTCTCAGGAGCGACGCGGGCGTGGCAGTGGGACCATGTAAGATTCACGGTGCATGTTATTACGTTAGGCACGTGAGGCACGTGGGTGCAGTTACAGAAGGCAAAAATGGTGAATCCACAACAGGCACGTACGTGTGTTTTCTCAAGTCACGGGTGTGCACTCTCTGGATGCACAAAAGTGTGTCGGCAGAGGCATGGGTCCGATTTCTCGGTTAGAGAACCACGGTTCTGAAGTGACGTGGGTGTGGCACGATGGGCCCGTAGGAGTCACGGTAAGTGTCATGCGAGGCACGTGGAAGTACGCACATGAGGCACGACATTGAAGGCACAGGAGGCATGGATGCTAGTACAGGAGGCACTGAAGTAAAAACACTGTAGTGGTGACGGACATGAGACACTTAACTTGAAAATAGTTACAATCAAGGGACAACGGACAGAGAAAATCTGGTATAATTACCAAGTTTGAGCTCTTAGTACGCTCGCAGTATTTGAATCGTTTGAGGTATTCTAGTTAGTGATGTGGCAGGTATAGTACTTTTAAGCACATATCGTGTGGTGAAAATTCCGTAGCGGGGAGCAGTAGCATTTCTATTACATGTCGTGTGTACTGTACTTCAATTTTTTAGACAAGTTGATTTTTGGATAGTGCAAAACTCGGCTTCTCGCCTCCATTGGTCTATTATGTCTGTTGGGCTTTTTTTGCTGTCATCTCCGTCGGCGCTATTGAAGTCCTCGCTTCATCGCCATCGAGTGGGTACCGCGCACCTCCTCCGCGTCACCAGCCATGACCCAGAAGACTTCTTTATCCACTTCCCCATGCCGGCCCACAAGGACCTCGCCGTTCGGAGGGGCTCGATCGTGGTGGATGGCGTCTCCTTCCTGCTGGAGCCATGGAGGGAGGACAAGCACGCCATCCATGACACATGGATGCTGCATGTTCGCGTTGTCATGGAGAAGCTGTCGATGCAGCTCTGGACCCTGGAGGGCGCGAAGGACGCGCTGGGCGACGCGGTCATCATCGACTGTCTCGACAGCCGTACATTCAAGCGCGCGGACATGAAGATGTTTGCCGTCTGGGTGTGGGTGTGGCAGCTGCACCACATCCCCGCCAAGCGAACCCTATGGAAGCACGCCAGAGGTGCCGGCCGGGCGGAGGAGATGATCGGCTTCTCGCCCCCTAGTCGGGCCGTCGCGCCGCTGCCGAACCTGCTGCGCTGGGATGTGCTGGTGCACATCGACCGGGTTGAAGACTGGGCGCCCCTGTCCCCTCACTCCTCCCACTCCAGGCAAAGCGGCCTCCCGTCCTCCTCCAACGACGATCGTCCGTATCCGCGTTACCCCCACGCGGGGGGCTGGGTGGCTGGCGTGCAGGACGGCAGGCCGGCACATGACCTAGTGCCGCACTTGTGCCTGCCTGCGCAAGTCGCGTCCTCGGGCTGCAAGGGCATGCCATCGGTGGGCCACAGGCGCAGCCACGACAGCGATGACAGTGGCGTCCAATGGAGGTCATGGAGGGACATGCTCCTCGGGCGAAGCTGCGGCATGGAGCCAGCCGCACCACCCCCCTGCTCCTGAGCGCCGCCGCAGCCGCGGACACGGCCCCTCCAAGGACATGAGCTCCGACCACGCCCCCAGAGGGCGCCGCTCTAGGGGCGGGGCTAGCTCAAGCCGCTCCCGCGGTGCGTCCTCCTCGCGCACGCCTGCGACTTCCTCCAACCCGCTGCTCGCGCCACCCTGGCCTCTGCCCCAGGCTTCGGGCAACGCGCAGGACGATGACCCGGTGGTCGCTCTCTTCGACGGGGTTGTCAGGGAGCTGCTGCCTCCGCCGAGGGTGGACACGAGGGCGGCGGCAGTGGACAGGGCGGCAGCGGCCGCCTTGGACAAGCCGCTCACCTTCACCGACCAGGCAGGCGCTGGCAGTGGCATCGACGACGACATCGACATGGGACCGGCCCTCTCGCTCGCTCGCCACACTCCAAGGCCGGCCACCACTCACTCCGTGCAGCTCGGCACGGTGACCTCCCAGGTGTGCCACCTGCAGATTGCCGACGCGGGCGGGGGGGGGGGGGGGGTGGGGGGGTTACACGGGCCAGCTGTTCATCAACGCCGCGCCATCCGCGCTGGGCAAGCCTCCCGCCCGCGCCAAGACACCTTCCCGCTCCAGGCCTGCCGCGGCGCCGTCTCGCCAGAGCGCCCGTCAGGCGAAAAACCCGTCCACCGTTCCGGTCAGCCAGCGGGCAACGCTCCGCATCGTCCACGGCCTCGGCATCCTCGGGCCCAAAGAGACCATGATGGCCAAGGCGGCAGAGGCGCTGATCCGCCAGTTCGACAAGCCCCTGTCTGACGTCGACATCAAGGCCATTGCGAAGCTCACCAACCTCGACGCCGCGGCGCTCAAGATAGCCGCGGGCATGCATGTGTTGGGGAACGTAGTAATTTCAAACATTTCCTACGCACATGCAAGATCATGGTGATGCATAGCAACGAGAGGGGAGAGTGTTGTCTATGTACCCTCGTAGACCGGAAGCGTTAGCACAACGTGGTTGATGTAGTCGTACGTCTTCATGGCCCGACCGATCAAGCACCGAAACTACGACACCTCCGAGTTCTAGCACACGTTCAGCTCGATGACGATCCCCAGACTCCGATCCAGCAGAATGTCGGGGAAGAGTTCCGTCAACACGACGGCGTGGTGACGATATTGATGTTCTACCGTCGCAGGGCTTCGCCTAAGCACCACTACAATATTATCGAGGATTATGGTGGAGGAGGGCACCGCACACGGCTAATAGATCTCAAGGATCAATTGTTGTGTCTAGAGGTGCCCCCTGCCCTCGTATATAATGGAGCAAGGGGGAGGGGTGGCCGGCCAGGAGGAGGCGCGCCAGGGAGGAGTCCTACTCCTACCGGGAGTAGGACTCCCACCTTTCCTTGTCCAACTAGGAGAGGGGGAAGGAAGGGAGAGAGGAGAGAAAGGAAAGGGGGGCGCCGCCCCTCCCTCCTTGTCCAATTCGGACTAGAGAGGGGGAGGGGGCGCGCAGCCTGCACTGGCCGCCCCTCCTCTGCTCCACTTTGGGCCCATGAGGCCCATTAACCCCCGGGGCGGGGCGGGTCCGGTAACCCCCGGTACTCTGTTTTATATCCGATAACTCCCGGAACCATTCCTGCGTCCGAATATAGTCGTCCAATATATCAATCTTTATGTCTCGACTATTTCGAGACTCCTCGTTATGTCCGTGATCACATCCGGGACTCCGAACAACCTTTAGTACATCAAAATATATAAACTCATAATGAAACTGTCATCGTAACGTTAAGCATGCGGACCCTACGGGTTCGAGAACAATGTAGACATGACCGAGACACGTCTCTGGTCAATAACCAATAGCGGAACCTGGATGCTCATATTGGCTCCTACATATTCTACGAAGATCTTTTATCGGTCAGACCGCATAACAACATACGTTGTTCCCTTTGTCATCGGTATGTTACTTGCCCGAGATTTCATCGTCGGTATCTCAATACCTAGTTCAATCTCGTTACCGGCAAGTCTCTTTACTCATTCCGTAATACGTCATCCCGCAACTAACTTATTAGTTGCAATGCTTGCAAGGCTTATGTGATGTGCATTACCAAGAGGGCCCAGAGATACCTCTCCGACAATCGGAGTGACAAATCCTAATTTCGAAATACGCCAACCCAACAAGTACCTTCGGAGACACCTGTAGAGCACCTTTATAATCACCCAGTTACATTGTGATGTTTGGTAGCACACAAGGTGTTCCTCCGGTAAACGGGAGTTGCATACTCTCATAGTCATAGGAACATGTATAAGTCATGAAGAAAGCAATAGCAACAAACTAAACGATCAAGTGCTAAGCTAAAGAAATAGGTCAAGTCAATCACATCATTCTCCTAATGATGTGATCCCGTTAATCAAATGACAACTCATGTCTATGGTTAGGAAACATAACCATCTTTGATCAACGAGCTAGTCAAGTAGAGGCATACTAGTGACACTATGTTTGTCTATGTATTCACACATGTATTATGTTTCCGGTTAATACAATTCTAGCATGAATAATAAACATTTATCATGAAATAAGGAAATAAATAATAACTTTATTATTGCCTCTAGGGCATATTTCCTTTAGTCTCCCACTTGCACTAGAGTCAATAATCTAGATTACATAGTAATGATTCTAACACCCATGGAGCCTTGGTGCTGATCATGTTTTGCTCGTGGAAGAGGCTTAGTCAGCGGGTCTGCAACATTCAGATCCGTATGTATCTTGCAAATTTCTATGTCTCCCACTTGGACTAAATCCCGAATGGAATTGAAGCGTCTCTTGATGTGCTTGGTTCTCTTGTGAAATCTGGATTCCTTTGCCAAGGCAATTGCACCAGTATTGTCACAAAAGATTTTCATTGGACCCGAAGCACTAGGTATGACACCTAGATCGGATATGAATTCCTTCATCCAGACTCCTTCATTTGCTACTTCCGAAGCAGCTATGTACTCTGCTTCACATGTAGATCCCGCCACGACGCTTTGTTTAGAACTGCACCAACTGACAGCTCCACCGTTCAGTAAAAACACGTATCCGGTTTGCGATTTAGAATCGTCCGGATCAGTGTCAAAGCTTGCATCAATGTATCCATTTACAATGAGCTCTTTGTCACCTCCATATACGAGAAACATATCCTTAGTCCTTTTTAGGTATTTCAGGATGTTCTTGACCGTTGTCCAGTGATCCACTCCTGGATTACTTTCGTACCTCCCTGCTAGACTTATAGAAAGGCACACATCAGGTCTGGTACACAGCATTGCATACATGATAGAGCCTATGGCTGAAGCATAGGGAACATCTTTCATTTTCTCTCTATCTTCTGTGGTGGTCGGACATTGAGTCTTACTCAACTTCACACCTTGTAACACAGGCAAGAACCCTTTCTTTGCTTGATCAATTTTGAACTTCTTCGAAACCTTGTCAAGGTATGTGCTTTGTGAAAGTCCAATTAAGCGTCTTGATCTATCTCTATAGATCTTAATGCCCAATATGTAAGCAGCTTCACCGAGGTCTTTCATTGAAAAACTCTTATTCAAGTATCCCTTTATGCTATCCAGAAATTCTATATCATTCCCAATCAATAATATGTCATCCACATATAATATCAGAAATGCTACAGAGCTCCCACTCACTTTCTTGTAAATACATGCTTCTCCAAAAGTCTATACAAAACCAAATGCTTTGATCACACTATCAAAGCATTTATTCCAACTCCGAGAGGCTTGCACCAGTCCATAAATGGATCGCTGGATCTTGCACACTTTGTTAGCTCCCTTTGGATCGACAAAACCTTCTGGTTGCATCATATACAACTCTTCTTCCAGAAATCCATTCAGGAATGCAGTTTTGACATCCATTTGCCAAATTTCATAATCATAAAATGCGGCAATTGCTACCATGATTCGGACAGACTTAAGCATCACTACGGGTGAGAAGGTCTCATCGCAGTCAATCCCTTGAACTTGTCGAAAACCTTTTGCAACAAGTCGAGCTTTATAGACAGTAACATTACCGTCAGCGCCAGTCTTCTTCTTGAAGATCCATTTATTCTCAATTGCTTGCTGATCAACGGGAAAGTCAACCAAAGTCCACACTTTGTTCTCATACATGGATCCCATCTCAGATTTCATGGCTTCTGCCATTTTGCGGAATCTGGGCTCACCATCGTTTCTTCATAGTTCGTAGGTTCATCATGATCTAGTAGCATGACTTCCAGAACAGGATTACCGTACCACTCTGGTGCGGATCTTACTCTGGTTGATCTACGAGGTTCGGTAGTAACTTGATCTGAAGTTTCATGATCATTATCATTAGCTTCCTCACTAATTGGTGTAGGTGTCACAGAAACCGGTTTATGTGATGTACTACTTTCCAATAAGGGAGTAGGTACAGTTACCTCATCAAGTTCTACTTTTCTCCCACTCACTTCTTTTGAGAGAAACTCCTTCTCTAGAAAAACTCCGAATTTAGCAACAAAAGTCTTGCCTTCGGATCTGTGATAGAAGGTGTACCCAACAGTCTCCTTTGAGTATCCTATGAAGACACATTTCTCCGATTTGGGTTCAAGCTTATCAGGTTGAAGCTTTTTCACATAAGCATCGCAGCCCCAAACTTTCAGAAACGACAACTTTGGTTTCTTTCCAAACCATAGTTCATAAGGCGTTGTCTCAATGGATTTCGATGGTGTCCTATTTAACGTGAATGCAACCGTCTCTAAAGCATAACCCCAAAACGATAACGGTATTACAATAAGAGACATCATAGATCGCACCATATCTAATAAAGTATGATTACGACGTTCGGACACACCATTACGCTGTGGTGTTCCAGGTGGCGTGAGTTGCGAAAATATTCCGCATTGTTTCAAATGTAGACCAAACTCGTAACTCAAATATTCTCCTCCACGATCAGATCGTAGAAACTTTATTTTCTTGTTACGATGTTTTCAACTTCACTCTGAAATTCTTTGAACTTTTCAAATGTTTCAGACTTATGTTTCGTTAAGTAGATATACCCATATCTGCTTAAATCATCTGTGAAGGTGAGAAAATAACGATATCCGCCACGAGCCTCAACATTCATTGGACCACATACATCTGTATGTATGATTTCCAACAAATCCGTTGCTCTCTCCATACTACCGGAGAACGGCGTCTTAGTCATCTTACCCATGAGGAACGGTTCGCAAGTACCAAGTGATTCATAATCAAGTGGTTCCAAAAGTCCATCAGTATGGAGTTTCTTCATGCGCTTTACACCGATATGACCTAAACGGTAGTGCCACAAATAAGTTGCACTATCATTATCAACTCTGCATCTTTTGATTTCTACATTATGAATATGTGTATCACTACTATCGAGATTCATCAAAAATAGACCACTCTTCAAGGGTGCATGACCATAAAAGATATTACTCATATAAATAGAACAACCATTATTCTCTGATTTAAATGAATAACCGTCTCGCATCAAACAAGATCGAGATATAATTTTCATGCTCAACGTTGGCACCAAATAACAATTATTTAGGTCTAATACTAATCCCGAAGGTAGATGTAGAGGTAGCGTGCCGACCGCGATCACATCGACTTTGGAACCATTTCCCACGCGCATCGTCACCTCGTCCTTAGCCAATCTTCGCTTAATCCATAGCCCCTGTTTCGAGTTGCAAATATTAGCAACAGAACCAGTATCAAATACCCAGGTGCTACTGTGAGCATTAGTAAGGTACACATCAATAACATGTATATCACATATACCTTTGTTTACTCTGCCATCCTTCTTATCCGCCAAATACTTGGGGCAGTTCCACTTCTAGTGACCAGTCTGCTTGCAGTAGAAGCACTCAGTCTCAGGCTTAGGTCCAGACTTGGGTTTCTTCTCCTAAGCAGCAACTTGTTTGCTGTTCTTCTTGAAGTTCCCTTTGTTCTTCCCTTTGCCCTTTTTCTTGAAACTGGTGGTCTTATTGACCATCAACACTTGATGCTCCTTCTTGATTTCTACCTCCACGGCTTTTAGCATTGCAAAGAGCTCAGGAATAGTCTTATTCATCCCTTGCATATTATAGTTCATCACGAAGCTTTTGTAGCTTGGTGGCAGTGATTGAAGAAATCTGTCAATGACACTATCAACAGGAAGATTAACCCCCAGTTGAGTCAAGTGATTATATACCCAGACATTTTGAGTATATGTTCACTGACAGAACTATTCTCCTCCATCTTGCAGCTATAGAACTTATTGGAGACTTCATATCTCTCAATCCGGGCATTTGCTTGAAATATTAACTTCAACTCCTGGAACATCTCATATGCTCCATGACGTTCAAAACGTCTTTGAAGACCCGGTTCTAAGCCGTAAAGCATGGCACATTGAACAATCGAGTAGTCATCAGCTTTGCTCTACCAGACGTTCATAACATCTGGTGTTGCTCCTGCAGCAGGCTTGGCACTTAGCGGTGCTTCCAGGACGTAATTCTTCTGTGCAGCAATGAGGATAATCCTCAAGTTACGGACCCAGTCCGTGTAATTGCTACCATCATCTTTCAACTTTGCTTTCTCAAGGAACGCATTAAAATTCAACGGAACAACAACACGAGCCATCTATCTACAATCAAACATAGACAAGAAAGATACTATTAGGTACTAAGTTCATGATAAATTTAAGTTCAATTAATCATATTACTTAAGAACTCCCACTTAGAAAGATATCCCTCTAATCCTCTAAGTGATCACGTGATCCAAATCAACTAAACCATGTCCGATCATCACGTGAGATGGAGTAGTATCAATGGTGAACATCAATATGTTGATCATATCAACTATATGATTCACCCTCGACCTTTCGGTCTCCGTGTTCCGAGGCCATATCTGTTATATGCTAGGCTCGTCAAGTTAAACCTGAGTATTCCGCGTGTGCAACTGTTTTGCACTCATTGTATTTGAACGTAGAGCCTATCACACCCGATCATCACGTGGTGTCTCAGCACGAAGAACTTTCGCAATGGTTCATACTCAGGGAGAACACTTATACTTTGATAATTTAGTGAGGGATCATCTTATAATGCTACCGTCAATCAAAGGAAGATAAGATGCATAAAAGATAAACATCACATGCAATCAATATAAGTGATATGATATGGCCATCATCATCTTGTGCTTGTGGTCTCCATCTTCGAAGCACCGTCATGATCACCATTGTCACCGGCGCGACACCTTGATCACCATCGTAGCATCGTTGTCGTCTCGCCAATCTTATGCTTCCACGACTATCGCTACCGCTTAGTGATAAAGTAAAGCATTACAACGCAATTGCATTGCATACAATAAAGCGACAACCATATGGCTCCTGCCAGTTGCCGATAATTTGGTTACAAAAGATGATCATCTCATACAATAAAATTTAGCATCATGTCCTGACCATATCACATCACAACATGCCCTGCAAAAACAAGTTAGACGTCCTCTACTTTGTTGTTGCAAGTTTTACGTGGATGCTACGGGCTTAGCAAGAACCGTTCTTACCTACGCATCAAAACCACAACGATAGTTTGTCAAGTTGGTGCTGTTTTAACCTTCGCAAGGACCGAGCGTAGCCACACTTGGTTCAACTAAAGTTGGAGAAACTGACACCCGCCAGCCACCTGTGTGCAAAGCACGTCGGTAGAACCAGTCTCGCGTAAGCGTACGCGTAATGTTGGTCTGGGCCGCTTCATCCAACAATACCGCCGAACCAAAGTATGACATGCTGGTAAGCAGTATGACTTATATCGCCCACAACTCACTTGTGTTCTACTCGTGCACAACATCAACGCATAAAACCTAGGCTCGGATGCCACTGTTGGGGAACGTAGTAATTTCAAAATTTTCCTACGCACACGCAAGATCAGGGTGATGCATAGCAACAAGAGGGGAGAGTGTTGTCTACGTACCCTCGTAGACCGGAAGTGGAAGCGTTAGCACAACACGGTTGATGTAGTCGTACGTCTTCACGGCCCGACTATCGGTGTCAAAACCGGCGGATCTCGGGTAGGGGGTCCCGAACTGTGTGTCTAGGCCGGATGGTAACAGGAGGTAGGGAACATGATGTTTTACCCAGGTTCGGGCCCTCTTGATGGAGGTAAAACCCTACGTCCTGCTTGATTAATATTGATAATATGGGTAGTACAAGAGTAGATCTACCACGAGATCAAGGAGGCTAAACCCTAGAAGCTAGCCTATGGTATGATTGTTGTCTATGGAGTTGATGAAGTTGTCCTACGGACTAAAACCCTCCGGTTTATATAGAAGTCCGGATAGGGTTAGGGTTACATAGAGTCGGTTACAATGGTAGGAGATCTTGAATATCCGCATCGCCAAGCTTGCCTTCCACGCCAAGGAAAGTCCCATCCGAACACGGGACGAAGTCTTCAATCTTGTATCTTCATAGTCCAGGAGTCCGGCTGAAGGTATAGTCTAGCTACCCAAACACCCCCTAATCCAGGACTCCCTCAGTAGCCCCTGAACCAGGCTTCAATGACGACGAGTCCGGCGCGCAAATTGTCTTCGGCATTGCAAGGCGGGTTCCTCCTCCAAGTCCTTCATAGAAGATTGTAAACACCAAGAGTAGTGTCCGGCTCTGTAAAATAAGCTTCCATATATTGCCATAGAGAGAATAATATTAACACAAATCAAATCTGCTGACGTATTCTGCAGTGCGCCATCACACCACAACCAAGCCATTTACTCGAATCGTTTTGACTTTTCCTCCTCAGCATGTTTTGCGAGGCGGTTTCCTTGGCACGTCTTGTCAAAGCAGAGATCGTGTACCCTTTTTACGGGATTCTCATCAATACGGACGTGGGTAACCCCACCGCGCCATTTATCACGGCGCTCGGGAGGCAAGCGAGTTTTATTAGGTAGGTGGGGATGCATAACCGCATCCGCCTATATAAGGGGATAAAGATCCACCCTTTTTACCTATGCCTTCTTCCTCCCTTGCCTATCCATCTCTCGCGCACCCGAGCTCCAGCGCCCAAGCCCGCACATCCCACCTCAACCTTATCCAGCAATTTCCGGAGCGGGAGGCAAATGGATGGTCTCCTCCGTTACGGAGGGTAAAGTAAAAAAGCTAAGGAAGGCCGGATACCTGTCCAAGGACATCGCGCACCGGCTTCCCGAAGAGGGGCAGCTTATCCCCACCCCAAGGCCCCATGAGAGGGTCGTGTTTCTCCACCACTTCCTCCGCGGACTAGGTTTTCCACTCCACGCATTTGTCCGGGGGCTCATGTTCTACTACGGCCTGGACTTCCACGATCTGGCTCCAAACTTCATCCTCAACATGTCGGCGTTTATCGTCGTGTGCGAGGCCTTTCTCCGCGTCCGCCCCCATTTCGGCCTCTGGCTCAAGACCTTCAACGTCAAGCCCAAGGTGGTGCATGGCAGCCAGGCGGAGTGCGGAGGCGCCATGGCGGGCAAGATGGCCAACGTCCTGTGATTTGAGGGCTCTTTCGTGGAGACCCTAAAGGGATGGCAAGCCGGGTGGTTTTATATCACCGAGCCACGCGATCCGGAATGGACCGCAGCCCCTGAGTTCCGATCCGGACCCCCCACATGGCTTATGTCCTGGAAAGAGACGGGCCTGTCATGGGGTGATGAAAAAGAGGTGACTGGATTGCAAACATGCATCTAGTCCCTGGTGAACAAGCCAGTCCGGCTTGTTAATATAATCCAGGTTATGCTCGTCCGCCGGATCCTCCCGTGCCAACAACGGGATTTTAATCTATGGGAGTTCGACCTGGCGCAACACCAAACCCTCAACAGGCTCTTCGACACGACGTATGAAGACGCCTGGAAGGTGCTATTCAAGGGCGCCGAGGCTTCCGCATCCGCTTCCGAGGACCGCGGATACAGCTCGCAGCGTCACGCTAGCAAGGTATGCCATCTACACCCTTCACAGGATGTTAAGCCTTTTTTCATAGTTTGACACTATGCGGGATCTAGACTCCCTTTCCTCTGACAGGCTTGGCGGGTGATAGCCGGGCCGATTAACTGTCCGGCTCCGCTGCCCGAAGATCCAGCCCCAGCTTTACTGGTGAAGCTGCTGGCCCCGGCGCCTTATGTGGTGCCGGAGAAGAAGGTCAAGAAGAAGAAGACCACGGGGACTCGAAAGAGTGTCCGCAACGTGGTGGTGTCGGACTCGTCATCTGACGAGTCCGAGGCTCCCTCCTCCCGTGAGAACGAGGAGGAGGAAGAAGAAGACTCTCCCTCTCCAGTGGAGGGAGGAGAGAAGAGGAAGGTCGCCCCAACGGGGGAGGCCGAGGGGTCTAGAAAAAGGAAGACCCCTCCGCCGGACTACGCCCCTGACGCCGAAGAGGGCGAAGAGGAATGGCCAGACAGGGCCAAGCGTCCAGCAAAATCGTAAGTGTTCAGATACCAGAGTAACTCATGATATTCCTTTTGTTGCACAGCTTCCCCTAATGTCGAATATAATCATGCAGCCCGCCCCGGGCCGCACTCAACGAGTCGTCGAGCGGCTCCCTGGATTCATCGGACGTGAACTCTGTTCCGCCCGCTGTCTCCCCCCGCACTGCGGATGACGCCGAAGTGGCGTCGCACCGAGCTCCGGGGCAGGAGGAGGTGGTCCTGGAGGAGCCGCAAGGCGACCTCCCGGACCCCAGGAGTGAAGGGGACAAGACCCCCCAGGGCTCCAAGTCCGGCCTTAAGCCGGACACCGTGCCGGAATCTTCAACGATTCCGGACTGCGGCAGGCGAACTCCTTCCAAGAGGAGCAAGCCTTCTGAGCCGGCAGCCTCCGTCCAACCGGAGGTGCCGGACAATCTGCTGGAGGTGCTTGAAGGTGCCTCCATCGACGAGGAGCACCGTACTATTATGAGTACGGTGATCCGGAAGGTTCAGTTCGCCAAGAGTGGGCTGAATGAAGCTTGCGCTGGCCTCCTAACAGGCTTCGAGGTAAGTAAAATATGTAAAAATAGTACCGCATAGACAGTAGCCCCTGATGCTCTGTTTGGCATTCGGAAAGAAAAGCCGAATAGAGGATCTATGAAATTTCGCAGGAGTCTAACAATAAAGAAGTCAATATGCATATGCAGGCTTCGCTACTAGCCACCGCCGCACTGACTGCGGAGGTGGATACCCTAAAACAGGGACTCGAGCAGTCCGAGCAAGAGCTCGACCGTGCCAAGCAGCAGCTCGAGGAGAAAGAAGGTAAGAAATACCTTATAAAAAGGTGCCTATAGAGAAGTGTGATTGCAAAAAATAACAGGATTGTACTGCTTATTGTAGGGGCCACGACTGAGGTGGCGACCCTCAAGCAGGCGCTGTTCGAGGCCGAAAAGAAAACGGCCGCGGAGCGCACCGAGCGAGAGAAACTTGGGTCTCAGGTCGGCGAGGTGCAGCAAGAGCTTCAGGCTCTCATGAAGAAACATGAGAGTTTGGAGCTTGAGTCAAAGACCCAAGTGTCCGAGCTCGCGACGGCCCTTGAGACTGCCAAGTCTGCCAAGGCCAAAGCCCAAAAGGCTCTCCGAGAGTTGGAGGATATGAAGAAGATAGCAGCGGGTAAGGCATTCTTTATGCAAAGCAGAAACATAAAAGTAAACTACTTGTTACTTACCCGAATCCGGAGTTCTCCAGGGGCCTTCGCAGATCTTCCCCGCAGCGTGTCCGATGCCGCCGCATTCTACCGAGCTGAAGAGGGCAGCTCGACGGAGAAGGTATTCTGGTCTCAGTATGCTGAGGCCGGACACCCTGTGCCCTTGAGCGACCAGCTGAAACAGCTGGTCGAACTCCACAAGGCGGCCGAACAGGCCATGAAGGGCCTCATAGTTCGGCTGTGGCCCGGAGAGGCCTTGCCTGGGAACTACTTCGGGCTGGTACAGCGGCTGGTGGAGGCCTGTCCAAGGCTCGAGGTCATCAAGCGCTCCGCCTGCATCAAAGGTGCCCGTAGGGCCCTTGCCCGTGTAAAGGTGCACTGGGGTAAGCTGGACGGTGAGAAGCTTGTGACGGATGGGCCGCCGCCGGGGAAGGAGCATCGCAAGCCGGAGAACTACTATAAGGATGTTCTTGCAGGTGCTTGCCTTGTGGCAGATGAGTGCACCAAGGATGTAATTTTTGAATGAATTCGCTCGTGTTTATCCTGTGCGCTGAAAACTTGTTCATATGCGCTAAGCAATGCTTATTGAATTTAAAATATTATTTTCTGTGCGTCCGTTTATCAAAAATTGAGAGATGGCCAGTCGTCGGCTTCTGCCCCCATGCCACTAGTGCTGGGGTGTTCGGTGATAAACCTGGGCGCTCTTTTTCCCATGGTTGAGTCCTTCGAGGGAGGCGCTCAGCACGACGAACCAGGCAATCGGACTATAATGCTTGAACACTCTCACTTAGCCATAGAACTTTATAATTTTAAATTTCGACGAAGCCCCTAGTTCGGAGGACCGAGTTCGGGGCGCTATCCACGCCTTGGCTGGGGTTATCCAGCTCCTCGCTCGAAGCGGCATAAGCCTTTAGGGACTCGAAAAACCTCTCGAACAGTGACCGGTCTCTCGCCTCATCATGACAGTCAGTTTTAGGTTTCTCCACTGAGGTTCTTAACCCAGCTCAACCGGGGCACAATCGCAGTGGTTCTCCTAGTGCTACCTTAGCCGATATAGCGGAACGTAAGGCACCAAAACATAGGAGCCGGGCAAACCCAACTATTGACCCAAATCATGATTCGGAGCCGATGCATATAGTGCTATAAGTTCGGGGTGCCGCACTTGTGAAAGTGTACGGACTTCTCACGTCATATTAATGGGTACTAAAGCCCCTGGCGTATTTTGCCGTACCATAGTGTACGGGTGCAACATGTCATAAACATATATATGAAAAGATGATAATGCAAAAAATAGGCGGAAAGCTATGCATTGTTGATAAACAGGCTATTTATCAAAGTCGAACGATACAAGTGGTGCGATAAGCAAAATGATATTGGACTATTTAGTATGTCCTGACCAGGGGCAGGCCACGGAGTTGTATTTAAAACAGGTATACCGCTCGTAACAGAGACCACCTAGGAGTTCCATAATGCGGCATGGCTTGTCTGCCTCCTGGATCTTGCATCGTTTGTGCGGCAGTCGAATTGCCGAACAGGTCGTCCGAAGTATGGAGTCCTGAAAGTAAGAAAAAGTTGAAAAAAGTATCCGGCAGCCCCTAGTACGTTTTAAGCCGTATTTTGGGCATGCCATTATTGTGCCCCTTCCCCTGTGCCCATGGTATTTCAAGGGCGTAGTTATGTATGCGAGGTACTAGTTTCGCTAGGTCGCGAAGGCTGGGGTTGGGGCCGCATTGCTACGCTTGCTCGGAGTGTGCCAAGCGGTCTTGCTGTAGGTTACTCCGGGCGCGCTTGGCAGTGTATGGCTTTTTAATGGCCGGACTGGAGAATTGCCGAAGAAGGCTACTTTGTACCTCCGCTGCGAGAACCGCCGTATGCTCCTCCGTACGGAGGGAGTGTTCGGTGTTTCCGTTGACCATGATTACTCCCCGAGGGCCTGACATCTTGAGTTTGAGATATGCGTAGTGCGGCACCGCATTGAATTTTGCGAATGCGGTTCGTCCGAACAGGGCGTGATAGCCACTGCGAAACGGGACTATATCGAAGATTAACTCTTCGCTTCGGAAATTATCCGGGGATCCGAAGACCACGTCAAGTGTTACTGAGCCTGTATAGTTGGCTTCTACACCTGGTATGACGCCTTTAAAGGTCGTTCTTGTGGGTTTGATCCTTGAGGGGTCTATGCCCATTTTCCACACTGTGTCCTGATAAAGCAGGTTCAGGCTACTGCCGCCGTCCATGAGGACTCTTGTGAGGTGAAATCCATCGATGATTGGGTCAAGAACCAATGCGGCGAAGCCTCCATGTCAGATGCTAGTGGGATGGTCCCTCCGATCAAAAGTGATCGGGCAAGAGGACCATGGGTTGAACTTTGGGGCGACTGGCTCCATCGCGTATACGTCCCGTAGCGCACGCTTCCGCTCCCGCTTGGGAATGTGGGTTGCGTATATCATGTTCACCGTCCGCACTTGTGGGGGAAAGCCCTTCTGTCCATTGTTGTTCGGCGGCTTGGGCTCCTCGTCGTCGCTGTGCAGCCCCTTGTTGTTTTCGGCTCTTAACTTGCCTGCCTGCTTGAACACCCAACAATCCCTGTTAGTGTGATTGGCTGACTTTTTGGGGGTGCCATGTATCTGGCACAAGCGATCGAGTATTCGGTCCAAACTGGACGGGCCCTGAGTATTCTTTTTGAATGGCTTTTTTAGCTGACCGGATTTATAGCCTCTGAATCCGGCATTGATTGTCGTGTCTTCATTGCTGTCGCTGTTAACGCAGTGTTTTTGTTTGTTCCGACGTGTCCTGCCACTTTTGTCCTTGGTATCCGAATTACCAGGGTTCTTTGATAAGTTGTTACTGCGAGCTAGCCAGCTGTCTTCACCTGCGCAAAAGCGGGTCATGAGTGTCGTGAGGGCTGCCATGGATTTCGGCTTTTCCTGTCCCAGGTGCCGGGCAAGCCACTCGTCGCGGATGTTATGCTTGAAGGCTGCTAGGGCCTCTGCATCCGGATAGTCGACTATCTGGTTTTTCTTTGTTAGGAACCGTGTCCACAATTGTCTGGCCGATTCCTCTGGCTGCTAAATTATGTGGCTTAAGTCATCGGCATCCGGTGGTCGCATGTAAGTGCCCTGGAAGTTGTCGAGGAATGCGGCTTCCAGGTCCTCCCAAGAACCGATTGAGTCTGCTGGCAAGCTGTTAAGCCAATTCCGGGCCGGTCCTTTAAGTTTGAGCGGGAGGTATTTGATGGCGTGTAGATCATCGCCGCGTGCCATGTGGATGTGAAGGAGATAATCCTCGATCCATACCACCGGATCTGTTGTGCCATCGTATGATTCGATGTTTACGGGCTTGAAACCCTCTGGGATTTTATGCTCCATTACTTCATTCGTGAAGCATAGCGGGTGTGCGGCGCCTCTGTACTGGGCTATATCACGACGTAGCTCGGAAGAGCTATGTCTGTTGTGTTCGGCCCGGCCGGATTTGTTGTATCCGGAGTAAGGGTCATCGTCACGTGCCGTAGGGCGCCTGCGCGATCCGTAGATCGATCTTGTTTGTCTTGCCTTGTCCTCCAGTACGTCTCGCAGGTCTGGCGCATTTTCCCGTGCCTTAGTTGAGTGGCGTCGGGGCATGGCTTGGGTGGAGGGTCTAGAGACCTCTCTGTCGCGACCGCGAGGTGGCCAGTCTGCCATGTCATCCGCTGGTGATGTAGGTGCTTCCTCCTCTGATTGGGGTAGCGGCCTGCGCTTTGGGTAACTCTTGGAGGGGCGTTCGAGTTCATACTCTTCGGCCGCAAGGACTTCAGTCCATCTGTCAGCTAGCAAATCTTGGGCAGCTCTAAGCTGCTGCTGCTTTTTCTTGAGGCTGCTTTCCGTGGCTAAAAGCCTGCGTCTAAAACGCTCTTGTTCGGCGGGGTTTGATGGTATGACGAATTCATCGTCATCGAGGCTTGCCTCGTCTTCGGAGGGAGGCATATAGTTATCATCCTCAACTTCTTGGTCTGCCGCTCTCTCATGAGGGCTAGCTTCTCCATCTTCCTGTGCTGAATCTTGCTGAGGTGGGTGTTCTTCGGTGCTGTCCGGGGTAGTATTGTCTCTCGTGCCGGAATCACCATTTTTGCTTTGGCGGGATTTAGAGCGGCGCCGCTGACGCCGGCGCTTTGGCTGTTTCTTGGGGGTGTCCTCCCCCACTGTTCCATCGCCATCTCCATCTTTTAGAGTATCCACCATATATATGTCATATGACGAGGTGGCCTTCCAGCGCCCTATAGGTGCTGGTTCCTGTTCGTCTCCTACATCGTCGTCCATACCGTCGATGTCTTCGGAGCCGAAGTCAAGCATGTCGGTTAAATCGTCGACAGTGGCTACAAAGTGGGTGGTGGGTGGGCTTTGAATTTCTTCGTCGTCCGTATCCCATCCTCGCTGACCGTAATCCGACCAGGGCTCTCCTGATAAAGAGAGAGACTTAAGAGAATTCGGGATGACGCCAAAAGGCGAGTGCTGAAAGATGTCTGCGGCGGTGAACTCCATTATCGGCGCCCAATCGGATTCGATTGGCAGGGGCACGGGGGGTTCGGAGTCCGGGGAGGAGTCCGGATCCTTGGAGTCACGGATCATGCAGAGTGCGGGGCTAGCATTCGGCTCGATCGCCTTTAAGATCGCAGCCCCCGAGGTGGCGTCCAACCGCTCATCCTCCATTGGCGCAATAGCCTCCGAGTTAGAGGTCGGAACCGATGCGTGTGCGGCCTCCAGGACACTACCCGGAGGCAGAGCTAGATCATGCCCCTCGAGATAGTGCGGCGCGCTTGGCCGTGGCTCGAACCCATCGAAGATCAAGTCTCTGCGGATGTCAGCCGTGTAGTTTAAGCTTCCAAACCTGACTTGATGGCCAGGGGCGTAGCTCTCGATCTGCTCCAAGTGGCCAAGAGAATTAGCCCGCAGAGCGAAGCCGCCAAAGACGAAGATCTGTCCGGGGAGAAAAGTCTCACCCTGGACCGCATCGTTGTTGATGATCAAAGGAGCCATCGGACCTAACGGCGACGACACAGAGGAACTCTCAATGAAAGCACCAATGTCGGTGTCAAAACCGGCGGATCTCGGGTAGGGGGTCCCGAACTGTGCGTCTAGGCCGGATGGTAACAGGAGGCAGGGAACACGATGTTTTACCCAGGTTTGGGCCCTCTTGATGGAGGTAAAACCCTACGTCCTGCTTGACTAATATTGATAATATGGGTAGTACAAGAGTAGATCTACCACGAGATCAAAGAGGCTAAACCCTAGAAGCTAGCCTATGGTATGATTGTTGTCTATGGAGTTGATGAAGTTGTCCTACGGACTAAAAGCCTCCAGTTTATATAGACATCGGATAGGGTTAGGGTTACATAGAGTTGGTTACAATGGTAGGAGATCTTGAATATCCGCATCGCCAAGCTTGCCTTCCACGCCAAGGAAAGTCCCATCCGGACACGGGACGAAGTCTTCAATCTTGTATCTTCATAGTCCAGGAGTCCGTCTGAAGGTATAGTCCGGCTACCCGAACACCCCCTAATCCAGGACTCCCTCACCAACCGATCAAGCACCGAAACTACAGCACCTCCGAGTTCTAGCACACGTTCAGCTCGATGATGATACCCGGACTCCGATCCAGCAGAATGTCAGGGAAGAGTTCCGTCAACACGACGGCGTGGTGACGATTTTGATGTTCTACCATCGCAGGGCTTCGCCTAAGCACCGCTACAATATTATCGAGGATTATGGTGAAGGAGGGCACCGCACACGGCTAATAGATCTCAAGGATCAATTGTTGTGTCTAGAGGTGCCCCCTGCCCCCGTATATAAAGGAGCAAGGGGGAGGGGCGGCCGGCCAGGAGGAGGCGCGCCAGGGAGGAGTCCTACTCCTACCGGGAGTAGGAGTCCCTCCTTTCCTTGTCCAACTAGGAGAGGGGGAAGGAAGGGAGAGAGGAGAGAAAGGAAAGGGGGGCGCCGCCCCTCCCTCCTTGTCCAATTCGGACTAGAGGGGAAGGGGGCGCGCAGCCTGCCCTGGCCGCCCCTCCTCTGCTCCACTTTGGGCCCATGAGGCCCATTAACCCCCTCGAGGGGGGTCCAGTAACCCCCGGTACTCCGTTTTATACCCGATAACTCCCGGAACCATTCCTGTGTCTGAATATGGTCGTCCAATATGTCAATATTTATGTCTCGACTATTTCGAGACTCCTCGTTATGTCTGTGATCACATCCGGGACTCCGAACAACCTTTGGTACATCAAAATATATAAAATCATAATGAAACTGTCATCGTAACGTTAAGCGTGCAGACTCTACGGGTTTGAGAACAATGTAGACATGACCGAGACACGTCTCTGGTCAATAACCAATAGCGGAACCTGGATGCTCATATTGGCTCCTACATATTCTACGAAGATCTTTTATCGGTCAGACCGCATAACAACATACGTTGTTCCCATTGTCATCGGTATGTTACTTGCCCGAGATTTGATCGTCGGTATCTCAATACCTAGTTCAATCTCGTTATCGGCAAGTCTCTTTACTCGTTCTGTAATACATCATCCCGCAACTAACTTATTAGTTGCAATGCTTGCAAGGCTAATGTGATGTGTATTACCGAGAGGGCCCAGAGATACCTCTCCGACAATCGGAGTGACAAATCCTAATCTCGAAATACGCCAACCCAACAAGTACCTTCGGTGACACCTGTAGAGCACCTTTATAATCACCCAGTTACGTTGTGACATTTGGTAGCACACAAAGTGTTCCTCCAGTAAACGGGAGTTGCATACTCTCATAGTCATAGGAACATCTATAGGTCATGAAGAAAGCAATAGCAACAAACTAAACGATCAAGTGCTAAGCTAACGAAATAGGTCAAGTCAATCACATCATTCTCCTAATGATGTGATCCCGTTAATCAAATGACAACTCATGTCTATGGTTAGGAAACATAACCATCTTTGATCAACGAGCTAGTCAAGTAGAGGCATACTAGTGACACTATGTTTGTCTATGTATTCACACATGTATTATGTTTCCGGTTAATACAATTCTAGCATGAATAATAAACATTTATCATGATATAAGGAAATAAATAATAACTTTATTATTGCCTCTAGGGCATATTTCCTTCAGTACGGTCCAAACGGAGAGGCCTCGCAGGACACCACCTCTCCATGTTAGTGTTTCCTAGTGGCAGCAGTCTTCGGCGACCCCATGCACTAGACTGGGTTGAGTTAGGTTTCATCATGCATTGTAATAGTGTAGGTATCCTTGGAGAACGAGGTGTAGTTGTTCGCCGGCGGAATTTGGGGCTTGTTGGTGGCCGCTGAAGCGCATGGATACAAGTTATCCTCGGAAGGAAAGACAATTCCGAATCTGCTTTGTCTACGAATAAGGAAGCTATAAGTAATGCAACTATGAATCTCATGGAGAGTTCGATCCTGGCTTAGGATGAACGCTGGCCGGCAACCCCCCCGCCCAATGGTGGTGTACCTGTGTTTAACTTCAAGTAGTAGTAGTTGTCGGAGCTATCTTCTGTTTCCCCATGAGTGACACAAACTGTCCGATAATGAGTTGGAACGTGCGGGGTTTGAACTCGCCGGCCCGACGAGAAGTAGTTTTGGAGACGGCGGAGACGCATAGACTAGCCATCCTCTGCCTACAGGAAACGAAGATCGATGAATGGACCAGGGCACTAGTTAGGGAAACTGGAGGAGCACGGCTCGCCGACTGCATCGTCCTCCCTGCCGCAGGCACGAGGGGCGGCATCACAATCTTCTGGGACAAGAATCGAGTAGAGGTGCTATCGCAAGCCATCGGCTGCTTCTCCATTACAGCTAAGATCACCATCACCGCTAGCGGTGCTACGTTCTGGCTGACAACAGTCTATGGGCCGGTCGACGACAGAAGGAAGGATGATTTCCTGGCCGAGCTGGTGCGGGCTGCTCCGCCCTCAAATGCCCCCTGGCTCATCAACGATGACTTCAACCTGATCTACGAGGCGCGCGACAAAAACAACACCAACATAAACTGTAGGATCATGGGAAAATTCCGAGCTGCGATCGACGCGGCGGGGCTGAAGGGGATCAAGTGCAAGAATAGAAGATTTACATGGAGCAACGAGCGCGCGTCTCCAACCCTAGTTAGCATAGATAAATTCTTTTGCACCATGCCCTGGGCCTCGATGTTTCCCTCCTACCTCCTTCACGCCGCATCCACCTTGTGTTCTGACCACTACCCGTTGCTGCTGTCAGAGGAAGTGGCCCCTTGCCACGCAGATCGCTTCCGCTTCGAGTCCTTTTGGCCGAGATTCCCTCCTTTCCACACTACGGTGCAGTGGGCGTGGGATCGCCCAGTCGCCTCTAGCTGTGCTTTCCAGAGAATCAGCACAAAGCTCACGCGAGTGGCCCAAGACCTGAAAATTTGGGCTAAAGGCTTCTTCAGTGAGACAAAGCTTCAAATGCATATCGCAAACGTGATCGTGCTCCGCCTCGACATAGCTAAGGTAAGTAGACAACTGACAGTAGATGAACTCCAGCTGCGGAAAAGGCTCAAGATGCGAGTCCTTGGAATCGCCGTCATCGAGAGGGCGCGTAAGAGACAGGCCTCGTGCGCCACCTGGCTACACACAGGCGACACCAAGATGGCGTTCTTCCAGGCAAAAATCAACTCGCGGCGCCAAAAAAACTTCATCCATGCCCTAGACAAGAGAGACTCCATTGCCACCTCCCACGGCGACAAGGAGCGGATCATTCATGAGCACTTCCGATCCTCGCTGGGCACAAAACCGCCTCGCAACCAAACCATCAACCGGGAAGCCATTCACCTGCCGTCCTTGCCGTCAGCCGGCCTCGACAACCCCTTCACCGAGGATGAGGTGTGGGCGGTGATCTGCAAATCTCCGCAAGAGAAGGCCCCGGGGCCGGACGACTTCAATGGAACCTTCTTCCGCGCGTGCTGGTCCATCATCAAGACTGACGTCATGGCCGCCTTCCACCAATTCTACAATCTCTCAGGCGGCGACATGTCGGTGATCAACAATCCTACAATCATTCTCCTACCAAAAAAGGATGGGGCAACAGAGATCACCCACTCCAAGCCCATCAATTTGATCCATTCAATAACCAAGATCATCTCCAAGGTTCTCTCGATTAGATTGGCGTCAGTCATCGGCTCCATTATCTCACCGGCGCAAATGACATTCCTGAAGTCGAAGTGCATCCACGACAGTTTTCTTTTCGTACAAAACTCCGTCCGCGCCCTTCACCGTCGCAAAACGTCGGGCCTGCTAGTAAAGTTAGACATAGCAAAGGCGTTCAACACTGTCTCCTGGGAATACTTGCTGGAGCTGCTCCAACAACTAGGGTTTAGTGCGCGATGGCAGGACTGGGTGGCTCGTCTGCTCGTCTCGGCTTCTTCGGCGGTCTCCCTCAATGGTTCTGTCGGCCCAAGCATCCTCCATCACCGTGGGTTGCGCCAGGGAGACCCGCTCTCCCCATTCCTCTTCATTTTGGCCATCGACCCACTGCACGACCTCATCGCAGTGGCGGTACACCAGCAGCTGTTACATCGCCTGCCAGGTCGCGACCTGGCACTTCGTGTGAGCCTCTACGCAGACGACGCAATCATCTTCATAAACCCTAGACGAGAAGAGGTAGATTCTCTGCTGCACATCCTTAGCGACTTCGGCGAGGCAACAGGGCTCTGCATCAACCTGACCAAATCCATGGTCTCGCTGATCCGTTGTGAGAACATCAACATCGAGGAGGTGCTACAGGGTTTTGCAGGCTCCATCGCCCCCTTCCCCATCAAATACCTTGGGTTGCCGGTCTCTACGGGACGCCTGCGCTTGGTTCACCTCCAGTTCATCATCGACAGGATCAAGGCAAGGCTTGCGGGCTGGAAGGTCAAGCTGCTACCGATGGACGGCCGCCGCGTCCTCGTCCGATGCGTGCTGGGTGCCATGCCAACTGTCGGTGTCAAAACCGGCGGATCTCGAGTAGGGGGTCCCGAACTGTGTGTCTAGGCCGGATGGTAACATGAGGCAAGGAACACGATGTTTTACCCAGGTTCGGGCCCTCTTGATGGAGGTAAAACCCTACGTCCTGCTTGATTAATATTGATGATATGGGTAGTACAAGAGTAGATCTACCATGAGATCGAGGCTAAACCCTAGAAGCTAGCCTATGGTATGATTGTTGTATGATGATGTTGTCCTACGGACTAAAACCCTCTGGTTTATATAGACACCGGAGAGGGTTAGGGTTACACAAAGTCGGTTACAATGGTAGGAGATCTTGAATATCCGCATCGCCAAGCTTGCCTTCCACGCCAAGGAAAGTCCCATCCGGACACGGGACGAAGTCTTCAATCTTGTATCTTCATAGTCCTGGAGTCCGGCCGAAGGTATAGTCCGGCTACCCGGACACCCCCTACTCCAGGACTCCCTCAGTAGCCCCCAGACCAGGCTTCAATGACGACGAGTCCAGCGTGCAGATTGTCTTCGGCATTGCAAAGCGGGTTCTTCTCCAAATTCCGTGTAGCTGCTGAATAACGTCCGATTTTCATAATTTAGCGCACCTTGGCTTCCAGGCCCAATAATGGACGTCTTCCACGTGTCAAACGAATGTGAAAAGTCGGGGTGTTTTTACATTCACACCCCTAGCTGCATAAACGAGCCACCTATTTAATGGGATGGGGATTCAGATCCAAACCACACCTTCTCCTCCCCGCAAGTAATCATCAGAGCGCCTCCAGCAAAGGTCCATTCCAACATGGCCAGCCGTCATAGCTCCTCCTC
The DNA here is from genome assembly GCF_056163025.1 of Triticum urartu. Classification (NCBI taxonomy): domain Eukaryota; kingdom Viridiplantae; phylum Streptophyta; class Magnoliopsida; order Poales; family Poaceae; genus Triticum; species Triticum urartu. The sequence goes on from NC_141877.1 coordinate 580,886,733, forward strand.
TCGCCCTTCCAGTCCTAAACCTAGAGACTGGGAGAGGTGCTCCATCTCGCACAGTGAGCTAGTGTCGCTTCAGGCCAAGGGATTTCTCCCTCAGGCCTATATGGTCCCGGTCCGAGCCGGACTCGCCACCTATAATGGTGGAGAGCAAGCGGAGAGCACCCCCAATCCCTCCAAAGGAGAGCGGGTGTGCCTCGTCCCTTATCTAATAAAGAGGACTTGGATTTCCAATTCATCCATTTCTCTGTGGGCTTCTGGAGTTCTACGGCCTCCAGCTGCACAATCTCACGCCCGCCTCTATATTGCATATCGCGGGCTTCGTCGCCCTTTGCGAGCTATTCTTGGGTGTTGAGGCTCATTTCGTGCTGTGAAAGAGGTTATTCTGCTTGGTGCCCCGCTCTCAAGAGGGGTCTATATATCAAGTGGGCGGAGCCGAAGTGTGGCGTATCGCCGGGACCGGATATCTATGCGGAACCCCAAAGAAGGCGTCCGAGGACTGGCCTTCAGAATGGTCTTATATAGATGATGTCCCGCTGCCGGATCCTATCCGGATCGGTCTCCCCGAATTCAACAGTGCTCCCTTAAAGAAACGCCTAAGCTGGCGTCCACGGAGCTCTCAAAGAGAAACTGACAGGGACGTCCTTTACCTGATGGGTCGGATAAGACTATTGGCTCATTCCGGACTAACCATGATTGGAGTCATGGCTGCATGCATTATGCGGGGGGTGCAACAGCTTCAATATAGAGGCCACCCCATGTGGGATCTTAACGGGGAGGATGACGCCACCCGTTACGGTCGTAAGGGGCCAGCCTCAGCCGCCGCTCTAATAAAGACCTTATCCTCTTTGTACAAGGGAGAAGAGGAGGAATTCCTCCGCATCAACCCGCAGGGCAGATTTACTATGTACAACCCTCCGAGTTGGGTAAGTGGACAATTGTGCTTACCCATCCGTTTTATATTCCCATGATTAAATATGTAGTCTAATGATTTCAACGCAGGAACTGCATCAGGAAGTAAAGGATATAAACAGCCGTCCCCCATAGCCCGAGGATCCAGAACGGTCCCTCGATCCGGACTCCAAAGAGGATCCGGACATATCGGTGGAGCTGATTGACGGGGTGTTTCATCAGCTAAGCAAGGACAATACCTTGGTGGCTATCACGGCTGATTACCCAGGGTTAATCCCGGCATCCCAGGTAACAGAGAACGGAGTCTCGTCCCCTTGAGAAGGAATCCATTCTCACGCATTTCAGTTTTCCTGACAACGACCATGTTTGTTAGGGGAGGTTTCCGAGGCGGGAGGCCGAACCTGCGGCGGCTAGCCAACGAGGGGCCGCAGGGCCCCGTGGGGTAAAAGGAATGTAGTCCGGACTGAGACGCTGGCGCAAAGGTATAGCGCACCCTCTTTTTCCCTAGTGTTATTCCTTCAGGGCATATTAACGTTCGTGCTATCTACAGAACGAAGAGACCTCGCCTGACTATATCCGGAGAGGTTGCCAATCGCGCCTCCACCAGCCAGGCTCCAACGCCTGGCCCGGAAGCAGAAGCGAACACAAGGCGCGCACCAGATGCTCCTCCGACAGAGGATGCGGACAGGCTGTCTGCCACCAATTCCGAGGTGGAGAGTGCCATGAACCACAGGCATCGCCGGACAGTTCTTCGCGACGCTCGTTTCTCCCAAGAGGCATTAGATGCCTTCAATTCGGGAGATGCGTACCTCCGTGCCGCTCAAAATGGTTTAGCCAGAGCCGCGAAGCAATATGTAAAAGACATACAGGTAAGAAAATATTGGTATATATATATACACCAGTAGCCCCCGAGACTTGAAACAGTCAGAGTAACTGATTTAAGGATCATTTGTTATGCAGGTTATTACGGAGAAGAATACCGTACTGTCCCATGAGCTGGAAGAGTGCAAAGCCCAACTGGAGGCCACACTAGCCACGGCAGGGGAGCCCAAAGAGACCCCCTCTGGTAAGATACACATCGAAAGATTAGTATTTTGCGAAGTGCGGCGTGGGTGTAAATCTGACAAATCATATTGCAGATGGCGCCAGACTGGATCCGGAGAGGCAACAACTCTTACGCCGGCTAAAGGCCGGTGAGAGTATGCTGACAAGGGTGAGGCGGGAGAAGAATGATCTTCAGGATGCCAACACCAAGCTGGACGTTGAACTTAAAGATGTTCGTGGCCAGCTGTCGGACTCTACTAAGGAGAATCAGCGGCTTCGACACGGCATATTTAGTAAGTGCTTAAGCGAATCTTTGAAAGAAAAGAGTTCGGCGAGGAAGTCAACTAACAGAGTAATGTCTGTAGGTATGCTAATGGGTCGTCCTGCAGAGGAGATGCCCGGTTCTACGGGTGACCTTCTTCCCGAGCTCTCGCAACTGCATGGGCGAGTTCGGCAGGCGATGCGAGGCATTGCCCAAGCCTTATGGCCTTCCCACTCCATGCCCGAGGGCCTTGGAGAGCTTTCGGAGAAGCTTAAGGGGGCTCGGCGGCGCTTCCGGTTGTGGAAGATATCGGCCTGCCGACAAGGCGCTAGGGAGGCCTGGACCATGGTGAAGACGCGGTACACGAAGTCTGACCCAAACCACATGGCCGAGGTCGGACCTGTGGGGCCTGACGGGAAGGACATCCCTGTAAGCTTAGTGTACGGCCAAGTAGAATTGGCCGCAAAGTATTCCCAGCAGGACTGTAAGTTAGACAGCCTGTTAGATGGTATACAAGAGGAATACAATCAGTCAGAGTGACTATGTAATTTTAATTGACATGTGTAATGCCTTCTAGCCGGATTGTAGATCGTTTGTCGTTGCTGACCTTTTCGCTTCAACCTCAGGACCTGACGGTCCGGAGTGTGTCCGAATACCCTACCGGTTATGTAAGAACCGGGGTATGCGTGGAGACCAGGTGTAGGGGTCATTAGTGCTTTATCAGACAAGTGCCCAACTAGTTGTGTTATATTACATGGTTAGTACGAAACATCTTTCAGAGAGAATAGTTCCGTTAGGGGTTCCTTTCTCTAGGAGGCATGCCCTAAAGTGCATGTCCGGACTACAAACGTAGGAAAATCATCTGGGGGCATATATATAAATAAGTAAAAAAGGTCATCTTTTAGTTCACCGACCAAATATTCCCTTAAGAATGCTAGCTTTCGGCTTCACCTAGTCTGAGGTACACATCCGGCTGATCCGGCAGTACCAATCATAGAGGTGCTCCCTTTACCACCTAGCCGAACAATCGGGAACGTAGGGGTAAGCACAGGAGCCAGGCAACCCAGCTTGGCCAAAACTTAAGTCATATCGATGCATATAATGGTGAAGAAAAGGTACATGCGGAAGTTTGACACATGTGGTGGGCGTGAAGCCCGTGTAAATAAGCTTCTGTTAAAGAAGCCCCCAGGTTTAATGAGCGCGAGTAGCACGTCACTTGAGGAGCCTTTAAGGGCTATAAAAGAAAAAAGGGGAAGGAGAGAAATGTAAGATAGAAAATGTAAAAAATGGACAGAGGAAGGAGACAAACACAGAGTCCGGCGCTAGGCATAGAATCTTCAGAGACGGGCTGCGTTCCATGGGTTCGGCTCGAGTCGGTTATCCGACGCTTCTCGCAGGCGGTATGCTCCACCAGTCAGGACTTGGTCGATTATGAAGGGACCTTCCCACTTGGGCTTCAGCTTGTCCTTTTTCTTGTCCGGCAGGCGTAGAACTAATTCACCAATGTTGTAGTTTTTGGCCCGCACTTCTCTGCTTTGATATCTTCGAGCCTGCTGTTGATAGAATGCAGAACGGGCTTTTGCCACGTCGCGCTCCTCCTCTAAGGTGTCCAAACTGTCCTGCCGATCGAGCTCGGCTTCCCTTTCTTCGTACATGCGCACTCGAGGTGAGTCATGAATTATGTCGCAGGGCAAGACTGCCTCTGCGCCGTACACCATAAAAATGGTGTGTATCTGGTGGTGCGATTCGGCGTGGTCCGCAGCCCCCAGAGTACGGAGTCGAGCTCCTCTACCCAGTGCGTGTTAGATTCCTTGAGGGACCGCACTAATCTGGGTTTGATGCCGCTCATGATGAGACCATTTGCACGTTCGACCTGACCGTTAGTTTGTGGGTGATAGACGGAAGCATAATCGAGCTTGATGCCCATGTTTTTGCACCAGAGTTTTACCTCATCGGCCGTAAAGTTCGTCCCGTTATCGGTGATGATGCTGTGGGAGACGCCATAACGGTGTACGACCCCGGATATAAAGTCTATCACAGGTCCGGATTCGGCCGTCTTAACAGGCTTGGCTTCTATCCATTTGGTGAACTTATCCACCATGACCAGTAAGTATTTTTTTCTTGCGGGTTCCGCCTTTAAGGGATCCCACCATGTCAAGCCCCCAGACCGCGAAAGGCCAAGTGATGGGGATAGTCTGGAGGGCGGTGGGTGGCATATGGCTTTGGTTTGCAAAAAGCTGGCAGCCGACGCATCGTTGGACCAAGTCCTGAGCGTCCGCCCGGGCCGTCGGCCAATAAAAGCCTATACGGAAGGCCTTGCTTACAAGGGACCGGGCTGCGGCGTGATGGCCACCGAGTCCGGCATGAATTTCAGCCAGCAAGTTCCGCCCTTCCTCTTCGGAGATGCACCTTTGAAGGACTCCGGTAGTGCTTTTCTTATAAAGTTCTCCCTCATGGACTTTATAGGCTTTAGATCGCCGCACTATACAGCGTGCCTCGTTTTGGTCCTCTGGGAGTTCCTGCCTAGTAAGGTAGGCTAGGAATGGTTCTGTCCATGGGGAGATAACGGCCATTAGTACGTGGGCTGAGGTTGTGATTTCATTGGCAGAGCCTCTGATTATGTCAGATTGTTCGGCATCGGACAGTGCGGTTGGGTCCGAGCTAATATTGCCATGTTCCCCTTCCCATACTACAGATGGCTTGAACAGCCTTTCCAGGAAGATGTTGGGGGGACCGCATCATGTTTTGCGCCGATGCGTGCCAGGACGTCTGCCGCTTGATTGTTTTCTCGGGCTATATGGTGAAATTCGAGCCCTTCAAACCGAGCTGAGATTTTGAGGACGGCATTGCGGTAAGCTTCCATTTTTGGATCCTTGGCATCGAAGTCTCCATTTATTTGGGATATCGCGAGGTTCGAATCCCCGCGCACCTCTAGGCGTTGAATGCCCATGGATACTGCCATCCGGAGACCATGTAAAAGGGCCCCATATTCGGCTACATTGTTGGAGTCCGTGTACATAATCTGGAGTACATATTGAACTGTGTCTCCTATGGGGGACGTCAAAACGACGCCGGCCCCTAGTCCGGCCAACATTTTGGAACCGTCGAAGTGCATGATCCAGTTTGAATATGTGCCGTACTCTTTAGGGAGTTCGGCCTCCGTCCATTCTGCGACGAAGTCGGCCAAAACTTGCGACTTGATAGCTCGACGTGGCCTATAAGTTATGTCGAACGGGAGGAGCTCAATGGCCCATTTTGTAATCCGGCCCGTTGCGTCACGGTTGTTTATAATATCGTTGAGTGGTACTTTCCGATGCTACTGTGATTGAACACTCTTGAAAGTAGTGTCGTAGCTTCCGGGATGCCATGAATACCGCATATGCAATCTTTTGATAATGTGGGTACCGTGATTTGCATGGGGTGAGGACAGTGGACACGTAGTAAACCGGCTTTTGAAGGGGGAATTTGTGTCCGTCCATTTCCCGCTCGACGACGAGTACTGCGCTAACAACTTGATGGGTTGCTGCAATGTACAATAGCATTGGTTCGCCGATGTTTGGCGCGGCCAGGACAGGGTTTGTTGCCAATATGGATTTTATTTCCTCGAGTCCGGCCGTGGAGGCATCCGTCCACTCGAATTGTTCGGTGCGCTGAAGGAGGCGATAGAGGGGTAGCGCCTTTTCTCCCAAACGGGAGATAAAGCGGCTTAGAGCCGCCACGCATCCGGTTAATTTTTGTATTTGTTTGAGGTCCTTTGGGATATCCAATTGTGACAAAGCTTGGGTCTTGGATGGATTTGCTTCGATTCCTTTACCGGATACAATGAAGCCCAAGAGCTTTCTGGCTGGAACGCCGAAAACGCATTTTTCCGGATTTAGCTTGATGTCATATGCTCGGAGGTTGTCAAATGTAAGCCTCAAGTCGTCTACTAGAGATTCGACATGTCTTGTTTTTACGACCACATCATCCACGTATGCCTCTACTGTTTTGCCGATCTGGTTTGCCAGACATTTCTGAATCATGCGCTGATATGTTGCGCCGACGTTTTTGAGCCCGAAAGGCATTGTGTTGAAGCAGAATGGGCCGTATGGGGTGATGAATGCCATTGCGGCTTGGTCTGACTCGGCCATCTTGATTTGATGGTAACCGGAGTATGCGTCGAGGAAGCACAACGAATCGTGTCCTGCAGTGGCGTCGATAATTTGATCGATGCGGGGGAGGGGGAAGGGATCCTTTGGGCAAGCCTTGTTAAGGTCTTTGAAGTCAACGCACAGGCGCCAGGATTTGTCCTTCTTTGGTACCATCACCAAGTTTGCTAGCCAGTCTGGATGTTTTATGTCTCTGATGAATCTGGCCTCCAATAATTTGGCTAGCTCCTCTCCCATTGCCTGTCTCCTGGGCTCAGAGAAACGCCGAAGGGCTTGTTTGACATGTTTGAATCCTTTTAGGATATTTAAGCTGTGTTTGGCCAGCCTGCGTGGGATTCCTGGCATGTCTGAAGGGTGCCAGGCAAAAATCTCCCAGTTCTCTCGTAGGAATTCTCGCAGTGCGGCGTCCACATCGCGGTTTAATCGCGCCCCGATGGAAGCTGTTTTATTGGGGTCCATTGGATGGACCTGGAATTTGTCTATTTCATCCGCTGGTTTAAAGGAGGTGGACTTGGATCTTTTGTCAAGTATCACATCATCCCTATTTACCGTGGAGCGCAGCGTAGTCAGTTGCTCAACCGCTAGGGCTTCGGACAGTGCCTCAAGGGCCAATGCGGTTGTCTTGTTTTCGACGCGGAGTGCTATGTAGCCCGGGCATCTTGAGCTTCATGTACCCATAATGGGGTATTGCTTGGAAGATTGTAAACGCTTCCCGTCCCAGCAGAGCGTGGTGTCCGCTACTGAACGGGGCCACTTGGAATGTGACCTCTTCGGACCTATAATTATCCGGCGTGCCGAACACCACATCTAGTGTGATTTTTCCTGTACAACGCGCTTCCCGACTGGGGATTATTCCTCTAAAGGTTGTGCTGCTTCGCTCAATGCGGTTCCAGTCTATTTCCATTTTTTGAAGGGTTTCCTCATAAATGAGGTTCAATCCGCTGCCTCCGTCCATGAGTACCTTGGTGAGGCGAAAGCCGTCCACTATAGGACTGAGTACCAATGCGGCTGGTGCTCGAGCTGTTCGGAATTTAGGTTCATCACTGGCATTAAAAGTAATAGCCGTGTCACTCCATGGGTTTATTGTTGCTACTTGATAGACTTCGGCGAGGCTGCGGAGTGTTCTTTTTCGCATATTATTTGATGCGAAAGTCTCGAAGACTGTTAAGACTGTACTGGAGTCCCTGAGGTGGCTTTCTGCGGCCTCCGGAATTAGGAGATCTTCGCCCCTTTTGGCCACCTGCCAGAGTATCCAACATGCTCTAAGGCTATGAGTTGGTGTGGCGTCCTCTGTACTATGAATTTTACAGGGCCCATTAAGCCATCCCTCCAGTACGGTTCCATGCCGTGTAGAGGTTTTTGGTTTTTTGGTTTTTAACCCGGGTGTCTGATGATGATGCACCCTTTTATTTCGGACGAGGTTTCTATTCAGGGCTGGATTGTCCCAAAATTTAGTTTCGGTTTCCCGGGCGCTTTCCATCGCACAGTACTTTTGTACTATGGTTGCCAAGTCAGCGAAGCGTGTAAGATCACGACGACCTGTGGCGTTGAGGATTCCCTTGTCCGTGCAATTATTGCAGAAGATTGAGATTGCGTCTTCCTCGCGGCAGTCCTTTATCCTGTTCATAACCAGGAGGAACCTTGCCCAGTAATGATGTACTGTTTCTTCGGGCTTTTGCCTGATTTGGGATAGATCGCTTATGTTTGGGTGGGTGGGTGGAATTAAATCCGGAACTTCACCCAATCTAAGACTCAGAGGCCAAGGAGTTTCCGAACTCTGAAGTTTGGATTCTTGGATGTTGTCCAGTGAATCTAGCCCGTTGCTTGATTCTAAGTTCAGGTCTTGAGTTACATCCTCCCCTCCGCGAGTATCCGGCTTGGAGGGATCGGGAATCCGGATGTAGCTAGTCCTTAAGATAGATGAAGAGTCGCCGTACTGTGCCTCTACCACGGCAACATGATGGGTGACTTGGGGAGAATTAATTTCTCTTAGATCGGGTTTAAACCCAACCTGGTCATAATCCGTAGTGACCCCCAAGGCGGCGATGCGATCCAAGAGCTCGTTTACGGAAGAGAGCTCCATCGGATCTAACTGCTCGACGAGTTCCGAGCTGACGTGGAGATTGCTTTTGATGACCCGAGAGGTCACCGTCTGCGCAACGGCCGAACAGGCGGTCATGAGAAAACCGCCTAGCCGGAGAGTTTGGCCGACAGCCAAGGCTCCCTTAGTAACGGCGCCGTCTTTAAAGACGGGAAGAGGCATCCTTCCTGATTGCGACGGCACAGAGGAACTCTCAATGAAAGCACCAATGTCGGTATCAAAACCGGCGGATCTCGGGTAGGGGGTCCCGAACTGTGCGTCTAGGCCGGATGGTAACAGGAGGCAAGGAACACGATGTTTTACCCAGGTTCGGGCCCTCTTGATGGAGGTAAAACCCTACGTCCTGCTTGATTAATATTGATGATATGGGTAGTACAAGAGTAGATCTACCACGAGATCAAGGAGGCTAAACCCTAGAAGCTAGCCTATGGTATGATTGTTGTATGATGATGTTGTCCTACGGACTAAAACCCTCCGGTTTATATAGACACCGGAGAGGGTTAGGGTTACACAAAGTCGGTTACAATGGTAGGAGATCTTGAATATCCGCATCGCCAAGCTTGCCTTCCACACCAAGGAAAGTCCCATCCGGACACGGGACGAAGTCTTCAATCTTGTATCTTCATAGTCCTGGAGTCCGGCCGAAGGTATAGTCCGGCTACCTGGACACCCCCTAATCCAGGACCCCCTCACCAACCTTCGCCCTCACCGTCCTCCATGTCCCACAGAAAATTCTCAAAGAGATCGACAGGTGTAGACGACGTTTCCTCTAGTGCCAGGACGACGAGGTTTCGGGCGCCAGCTGCAAGGTCAACTGGCCAGCGGTCTGCGCCTCGATGGAGCAAGGAGGCCTGGGCATCCCTGACCTACAGCGTTTTGGCAGAGCGCTACGGCTGCGCTGGCTCTGGATTGCATGGCACCACTCGGAGCGGCCTTGGGTGGGCACCGAGCTGCCTTGCGGCGGCGCGGACAAGGCGCTCTTCGCGGCCTCCACCAGCGTGGCGATCGGCGATGGGGCTCGGGCCTCTTTCTGGCTCTCTCCATGGATCGGCCAGGGCTGCCTCTCGCAGCAGTTCCCAAGGCTGTTCAGCTACTCGCGGCGCAAGAACAGATCGGTGCGGGAGGCCCTCAGCGACGACACGTGGATCCGCGACCTCGCCCGCGGCAACAACCGCCATCTCCTGCCGGACGTCCTCGCCCTTCATCGCCTGCTCCAGGGGACGGACGCGCAGCTGCAGCCAGGAGTGCCGGATGACCTGACGTGGAGTAAAGTGAGCTCAGGAAAGTACACAGCAAGGTCGGACTACCTGGTGCAGTTCTAGGGTAGAATGGCGACCCTCTTCGACCGTCTGGTTTGGAAAGCCTGGGCGCCGGGCAAAATCAAAATTTTTACCTGGTTGCTTCTCCAGGACCGGCTCTGGTGCAATGACAGACTCAAGCAGCGGGGCTGGACAAACACTTACTTCTGTCAACTCTGCGTCAGAAACCTGGAGTCGTCGCGCCACCTCTTTTGGAGCTGCCAAGAAACTGGACGAGTGTGGGCCTAGCTGGGACTGTGGCACGACTGCTCGGCTCTCACCCTGGCCGCGAGCTGGCGCCATGACAGCTCCACCGCAATCGTGCAAGGCATCCTGGAGAAGAGACCGCACCAATGGCGAAAGGGAGTGCGGACGTTGTGCTGGCTTGCTTGCTTGGAGATTTGGCAGGAGAGAAACAACAGCACCTTCAGGTAGCAACTGCCGTGCGTAGCCGGAATCATCAAACGCATACGAGACAACATCGAGTTATGGAGAACCACAGGAGCTGCATGCTTAGAGAGCCCCTTCGGGGACCCCCCCTTGAGAGATAAACCCACTTTTGTTTCTAGGGTTTTTGGCCGTGTATGGCACTCCCTAAACCCTAAAACTTCGATCCTAGGACCCTCACCACCATTGTTGTTTTTCCGTTGCTTTCTGCTATGATCAATGAAAACGCCAGCAATTGCTGGATCTTTCAAAAAAAAGAGGTGAACACCCTGCGCAGCCCTTTTTGACTCGGCAAGCGCTATAGCTAGGGCACCATGGAGAAGGCGGCGAGACGTCCAAGCAAGAAGGCTCGTACGATGTCTACCGACTCCGACGGCCTGGCGGCGCTCGCCCTCCGCCTCTCCAAAAAATTCTTAGGCGGCGAGGAGCACGAGGGCCAGAACATCATGTTCTCGCCGCTGTCCATCTACACCGCGTTGGGCCTCCTGACACCATGGACGAGATCCTAGCCGTGCTCGGCGGGACCTCGCGTGACGAGCTCGCGGGGGTCATGCGACTAGTGTCGAAGCATGCCCTTGCCGCCGACGATCCGTCCGGTCCGCTGGTCGTTGCGTCCGCGTGCAGCGTGTGGTGCCACAAAGATCTGGCGCTGAAGCCGGCCTACCGGAAGGCCGCCGTCAAGTCCTACAAGGCGGACGTACGCGCCGTCGACTTTGTGAAAAAGGTCAGTACAATACTTCTTCGGCGATGCCATCTCGATCTGTAAAAATATATTGAGATATCAAATAGAGTATATTTGTGGCTTTCAATTTCAAGTTTCAATGCTGATCCATCTCTCTCCTGCATGCAGCCGGAGGATGCGAGGAAGGAGATCAACAGGTGGGTCTCTAAGGCCACGAAGAAGCTCATCACCAACGTCTTACCACGGGGCTCAGTGCACCGCGACACTAGGCTCGTGCTCAGTTCACCAATGCCATCTACTTCAAGGGTATGTGGGAGAACGCCTTCAGCAAGAGCCGCACAAAAGACCACACGTTCCACCGCGGCACCGCCTCGACAGCAGCACCGTTCAGGTGCCATTCATGGACGGAAACAGACGCCACAAGTACCTGGTGTCCACATATGACGGGTTCAAGGTGCTTAAGCAATAATGCTAAACATATAAAGAGTTACACGTAATTACACGCTGACTAGAATTTTTTTCATCTACTAACCAATCATAAACTTGCCCCCCTGATTTTCAGGGGTTGGACCGCCTCCCCACCTATTGACCAATCAAATTAACCCTTTTTGTAAAACCTAGTAAATCGTTTGTACGTGTAGCATTGCTTAAGCTCCCCTGCAAGAAGGCGGCCAACAACGGCTCCACTTATTCGATGTGTGTCTTCCTCCCGACAGCGCGAGACGGGCTGTGTAGCCTTGCCGACGAGATGGCGACCGGTGGGCCAAGCTTCCTGTTCGACCACCTGCCGACTCAGTCTAGGAGCGTGACCAAGCTCTGGCTACCCAAGTTCAAGTTGTCCTTCTTCTGCAGCATGAAGAAAGTTCTGGAGATCTTGGGGCTCCGGGCGGCGTTCAGCGGGGAGGCCGATCTGTGTGACATGGTGGACAAGGACTCGGCCGGAAACGACGTGCCGCTGCGGGTAGAGGATGTGTTCCACAGGGCGGTTGTGGAAGTGAACGAGGAAGGCACCGAGGCGGCTGCATTCACCGCCGTCATGACCGTATTATATTGTTGGACACCTCCGTCCGTGCCTGTTGATTTTGTAGCAGACCATCCTTTTGCCTTCTACATAGTGGAGGAGGTGTCCCATACGGTGGTCTTTGCTGGTCATGTCCTTGACCCTTCTGAAACCGAGTGATAAAAGCTATCATGTGTCGAAGATAGATACAAAAGCTCGTTTTAATTGGCACCATAGATCTACCAGCAATGCTACATCTACAGGAGTTTTACGGGCTAGACTGGAGATGGGGTGTATTGATTGGTTGTTAAGATGAAACGGGGCCCACTCTGAAAATCAAAGGGGAACAGATTAGTGAGGGTAGAAGGTTAGTCCGTTAATTCTTGTAGAAGTTTTCTGTACGTCTAGCATTTTTGATAGATCTACTATGAAAAGTTTTCATCGTTTAATTTAGACAAGACAACTAATAGTCCAACCTATTCGGATATATGGTCATGCTCTTTTCATCATAATATTCGCAACATAAATGTTCTTACAAAAAACATGGATGTCTTCTGCATTGTTTATGAAATACTAGTATGTGTTTGCTGATGGAAAAATGTTGCGGGTGTTAGTTCTCTGGTTTCATCTTAATTCTCTCCACCGACCACTACCGGACTAACCCCCCTATGCCGTCGGCCTAGGTCTATGCCGACGGCCACCGTCGGCATACACCCGTCGGCGTAGATCTGGCACGGTGTCATCACAGGGCCTCTGTAGGGTGTGGTAAAAGTTTGGACGCATTTCGAGTAAGCCTCCCCTGAGGCCGCTTGTAAACCGCACTGTCTCCGAGCTAGTATTTGGGTATCGAGAGGTAACATGTCCAATTTGCGCAGGAAGTGCTAGTCATGTTTCTCCGTTGGCCTCGAAACTTCTCGTGCTCTAAGAGGGGGCAACCGCATGGCATGTGCCACGGTGTAACGCCCTGGACACATCCGCCGGTGGTCGTTACTCCTGGCGGGATCTAGACTGGCCCCACAGATCAATACTAGTCTTTTCTGCGCACTTTGTGCTCACTCGTGCGCACCCCGGAGCAACTTCCCGGTCGGTCACCCATCCGGAAACTACTCCAAGCTGAGCACGCTTAACTTTGGAGTTATGTCCGAATGGGCTCCCGAAAAAGAAAGAATTCCTTATTGATATGAGTAGCCTATCATCCCTAACAAGCCAGCTATCACACACAGCCTCGCATTTTTCGGGGACGCGTGCAATATTTGAGAAATTTATTGCTCTGCTATGGTTTCATCGCCGGAAATTGCAGATCAGCAAGGCGCCGAATGAAATTATGCCCGGTAGCGGCATGTGAAATCATTTGTGATATCCTTGTGGCATGCCTAGGGCTTGCACAGATGAGGGAGGAGTGTCATTTCCGACTGCAGCTCTCGATATGTGTGGCATTTTCAAGTGCCGCTCTAGGGACAAGGTAAACTAGATCTTAGGTTATATCCTTTACCGAGCATGACTCTCGGAAAAGGTGTAAACCCTAGATCTAGGTCTCGTACCTTTATCAAGAACCGCACCGACAGACTCTTGGTAAAGGTCAGCGAACACTTAACTCCGCCGCACGGTCTCTTCTCTCTCTTTTTCACCATGCCCCCAACACCCCACCGGCGCCCCTCCCCCCACCACCGAGTGGCCCCCCGTCCCACCGGCGCCCTCCCCCTCGGCCGGTCCCTCACCCCACCCCATCCCCCTCCCCGCCCCACTGCGCCCCCTGACCCCGCCGACACCCCCAACCCCGTCGGCACCATCTCCCCCTCTCAGTGAGTTGTGTCTCCCCCTCCCCGATCTTGTATGTATGCATGAATGTATGTATGGATGCATGGATTTTTATATGGATGCAAGGATTGATGGATGCGTGGATGTATGAACGTATATATGTATGTATTAATGCATGGATTGATGCATGGACTTTTTTGGTAGTAATTTTTTTTGTAGTTTTTTGTATATATCAATATATAGATGGATGGATGTATGTATGTATGCATGAATGCATACATGGATGCAAAGAAGGATGGATGAATGTAGATAATTATTAATTTTCTTGTATAGATAATTGTTGATGCATCTATTAGTTCATGTTGTTTGTATGGATGCTATGGATGCTATGGAGGTCACCTATGTTCCTCCTCTGTGATCTTTTCATAGTAGGAGGAACAAAGGAAGAGCGACCATCACCGATAGTCGATTGATACGTCTCCGTCGTATCTACTTTTCCAAACACTTTTGCCCTTGTTTTGGACTCTAATTTGCATGATTTGAATGGAACTAATCCAGACTGACGTTGTTTTCAGCAGAATTGCCATGGTGTTATTTTTGTGCAGAAATAAAAGTTCTCGGAATGAGCTGAAAATCAACGGAGATTATTTTTGGAATATATAAAAAATATTGGCGAAAGAATCAAGGCCAAGGGGCCCACACCCTGTCCATGCGGGTGGGGGCGCGCCCCCTGCCTCGTTGGCCCCCTGGTGCTCCACCGACCTCAACTCCAACTCCATATATTCGTGTTCGGGGAGAAAAAAATCAGGGAGAAGGATTCATCGCGTTTTATGATACGGGGCCGCCACCAAGCCCTAAACTCTCTCGGGAGGGCTGATCTGGAGTCCGTTCGGGGCTCCGGAGAGGGGGGGGTCCATCGCCATCGTCATCGTCAACCTTCCTCCATCACCAATTTCATGATGCTCACCGCCGTGCGTGAGTAATTCCATCATAGGATTGCTGGACGGTGATGGGTTGGATGACATTTATCATGTAATTTAGTTAGTTTTGTTAGGGTTTGATCCCTAGTATCCATTATGTTCTGAGATTGATGTTGCTATGACTTTGCTATGCTTAATGCTTGTCACTAGGGCCCGAGTGCCATGATTTCGGATCTGAACCTATTATGTTTTCATGAATATATTTGAGTTCTTGATCCTATCTTGCAAGTCTATAATCACCTATTATGTGTTATGACCCGTTAACCCTGAAGTGACAATAATCGGGATACTTATCGGTGATGACAATAGTTTGAGGGGTTCATGTTTTCACTAAGTGCTAATGCTTTGGTCCGGTACTCTATTAAAAGGAGGCCTTAATATCCCTTAGTTTCCATTAGGACCCCGCTGCCACGGGAGGGTAGGACAAAAGATGTCATGCAAGTTCTTTTCCATAAGCACGTATGACTATATTCGGAATAGATGCCTACATTACATTGATGAACTGGAGCTAGTTCTGTGTCACCCTAGGTTATAACTTTTACATGAGGAATTGCATCCAACATAATTCTCCATCACCGATCCAATGCCTACGAGCTTTTCATATATTGTTCTTCGCTTATTTACTTTTCCGTTGGTACTGTTACAATCACTATAAAACCAAAACTGCTACCATTACTTTTGCCACTGGTACCACTACTATCATATTACTTTGCTACTAAATACTTTGATGTAGATGTTAAGTTATTCAGGTTTGGTTGAATTGACAACTCAACTGCTAATACTTGAGAATATTCTTTGGCTCCCCTTGTGTCGAATCAATAAATTTGGGTTGAATACTCTACCCTCGAAAACGGTTGCGATCCCCTATACTTGTGGGTTATCAAGACTATTTTCTGGCGCCGTTGCAGGGGAGCATAGCTCTATTCTTTGAGTCACATGGTATTTATATCTGCTGATCACTATAAAGAACTTGAAAGATCAAAGAACCAAGATCTATCCCTCAAATACGACGGGAGGTAAGGAACTGCCATCACTACAAAAAAACACTTCCGTGATGATACGTGTTTGTGACAGTAGGTCGCATTTTCTGTCATGCATGTACATCCATGACGATTTTATGACAGAATCAAGATAGTCATACCTGTGCTGTTGTAGAAGTGTTCCATGACATTACCAAAATTATCATCACGGAAGTGTGCACGTCCATGACGATAAATCGCGCGTCATAGAAGTGCTTTCGTCAAGGGTGACCGACACGTGGCATCCACCGTAACGGAATGCCGTTAAGCTATCGGGTTGGGTTTTGGATCCGATAACCCGTTAACAGCCCCGACCAATAGGGATTTTCCATGTGTAAAATCATCATTGGCTGGAGGAAACACGTGTCAGCTCATCATTGGGAGAGATGTCATCCACTCATTGGACAGAAGGCGCCTATGATACGTCGACACGTGGCACGGCCCAACAGAGGCCCATTCCTGTGAAAAGGCCGGCCTGTTTGACTTGGTCCAAAGGTGGCGGGCCGGCCCATGGAAAGCCTGTTAACAGCCTGTTCGCATATAGCCCATTTACATCCCGCTAACCCAAGGCCCGTTATGCCCTATCCAAATTAGGCCCAGTAGCGTCATCTGGGCCATCCAATATGATTCCAGTCCCGTTTTCACTTCTGGCCCATGTATGGCCCATGACGTCTTTCGGCCCATATGAGGCCCTATGTAACTCTTGGCCTATTAACAACCCGTGGTGAAACTGGCCCGTAATGAACAGTGTATCACTTTACACCCATTAACGGCCTGTGGTGAAACTGGCACGTAATGAACAGTGTATCACTTTATACCCATTAACGGCTCGTTATTCCGTTGGGCCGTTTCCAGCCCATGTTATCTTTCGGCCTTCTCAGAGCCCATTTAGTCTTGGGCTCATTTCCAGCATTCGTTTACTTACGGCCCGTTACTATCATTTCCTGCTTGTGGGCCAAATTTAGCATGTGGTTACAGTCGGCCCGTTTGTGGTCCGTTAATACGTTGGGCCATTTTCATAGCGTCATCAAATACGGCCTATTAACAATGGCCCCTTATGGTCGGCCCATGAACGGACGATTCCAACTCTAGCCTGGTTACGGCCATAATGCGGCTTGTTATTGGCCCATGTTTGGCCAATCGATCATACGGCCCGTATAAGGCCCATTGATGATACGACCCGTAGAAGGCCCATTGTTTCTACGACCCGTAGAAAGCCTACTGTTTCTACGACCCGTAGAAGGCCCACTATTTCTACGGCTCGTAGGAGGCCCAGTGTTACTACAGTAAATATTAGCCCATGGTTATTGTGGCCTAGTTTTAAAAAATAGGTTATTGCAGCCACTAACAAACTGCGGAAAAAGAACTGCACTGACTACAAGCAAACAAATAGACAAGACAACAAGGAAATAAATAAGCAAGCAACTTATGCTAGGCTATCACGGCTATTACACATATTACATCCACTGGGCATCAAAGTTCGCCACCAGTGCAAATATAGGGAACAAAGCAGCATATAAACGCCGCAGCAAAACAAGTCCAGAACTGAAACCACTTCAGAAGAGTTCAAGAAACAATATTCTGGGTACCCATAATGCTGGCAAGATGCTTAGCAAGCTTATTAACTTTCTCTTGTTTGGCGCTTAAATCCTCCGGCGCTTGCTGTTGCACAAGAAAGTAAGCATCTGAATTCTGCAGGGACTTCCTCAGTCCTTCGGCTTCTTGCCGCAGCACAGCTGACTGATGCCTTTCAGCTTGTAGCTGAGACTGAAGAAGCCGAAGTGATTCAGGCAGCGAGTTCGAAGAGCTTGTGCCAGCGGTACTGGCCAGTAACTCGAACACTACATCAACGCAGAACTGTGGGGTTTTCTCACTGTCTACAAGATCGTTTTTATCACCTTTCTTGGAGACCAACAGGGCTGTCTCACTATCTTGAACCTTATCTGCATTACTTTCTCTACCATTGCATAGTGGGGTGCTCTTCTCCAATATTCTGTTTGCATACTACAAGAGAAACAAGCAGACACATCACAGGTTTAGCTTGTAGTATACGAAACTCATTTTGGTAAACCGGTTCAGTAGTAAGGTGGACAGGATAACAACATGAAACGAACATATATCTATGTACTATGGTCACTGTATTGTCCATATCATTCTAGTTTATGTTCCCTAATCAAGATAGAGACACAGTTCAACTCATATATTTTTAAGACACAGCAGCATAGACAGAATATAAGTGTGAGAAACTACACAGCATTGGCAGCACTTGTAATGTGCATCACATGGGAACATAACTGTTTATACAACCTAAACTAAAATCAACATAGAGCAAAAAGTTAGAACAGTAATCCAGTTAAAGAAATAGGTTTAAAACATACCTGTTGCGCCATTGGAGTTTCAATTGGATCCTTCGAATTCGAAAGTAGTTGGTATAGTAAATATAGTGATGCAACAGCAAAGGAGTATGGACCATAGCTACGGAATCTGACCTGAGAACAGTTGCTCTTTTGCTTTAAACGTGCAGTTTGGGTTAGCTGTGGTGGTCTTCATGCTTTGGGCACTGCTGTAGCTTTACAAACTGCTCGTGTGGGGGTAGTCTGTGGTGGACATGGTGCTTTGTCAACTATAAGTGGGTTACTATCCGCTGGGGTTGCGGTTAGATGGGTTGTAGCTGGTTCTCAGCCCAACGGTGTAAGTGTGCAATCTGGAAGAGTCTCGATTATGTGTGGTGGGGCTAGTTTGTGGGCCAGTACAACCATGGTTCTATCTGCATCGACGGGTAGCACTGTCTTTTGTGAAGAACGGGTTTTTGCTCCCTTAGATACTGCCATCACCCCCTCCAATTCAAATGGCTGATAAACAAGAAAAGAAATTGAACGTATAGACATTGTATGATAGACAAATGTGGTAATTCACATATATGTTGTCTAACCAAACATGATAGCATGACACAATTTCACATATATGATGCCTAACTAAACAGGATAGCATGACACAGTTTCAGATATATGATGGATAACTTAACAGGATATAATGGCATAATTCAACATATAATGAGTACCTAAACAGGGTGACATGACAAAACTATATGATGTGTTTCTAAAATAGGTTGGAATGAAATAATTCACATACATGTTGTCTAAGTATATAGGATGGCATGATATAATTGACATAATTGATTCATATACTAAGCAGCTGGCACTCGCATGTATGATCTCTAAACTAAGCAGATAGAATTCAATATTGTGCATATGATGTCTAAACTAAGCAATGCAAGACACCATATGCATCATATGAGAAATATAAACATTGCAACTTAGAGCATACACCTCAGGTGGGATATAGGACTGGTCATCTGTCTCTGAATCCTCCTCTGAGGAGCTCCCTGTATCCATCGAGATATATGCTTCAACAAGTACCATTGCCTGCTCTGAAGACCTTGTTTTCACTCCAGATTTTTCCATAACCGGCTCAAATGGCTGATACACATGAAGAGTAGTTCAATATACACAGATTATCGACAAATGGAATACGTAATGAAAAAAACGATGGCATGAGATAATTCACATATATGATGCCTGGCTACATGGCGGTGCATAATTCACATATATGATAACTGGCTGAAAAACATGGCATTGCATAATTCACATATCTGATATAGAAAGCAAACAGGAGGCATTCACACAAAGCATGTCTAATCTAAGCAGATGGCATGGCAATGCGAGACACCATATGCATGATATGAGCAATATAACCCAGCCAAGTTAGAGCATGCACCTCGGGGGGGATACAACTTTTCATCTCTCTCTGAATCCTCCTCTGAGGAGCTATCTGTAACCAGCAAGAAATCTGCATCGACAGGTAGCACTGGCTGCTCAGAAGACCTTGTTTTCACTCCAGATTTTCCCATGACCAACTCAAATGGCTGATGCACAGGAAGAGTAGATGAATGTATAAACATTATTGACAAATTGGAATACATTATGGAAAAAATATGGCACGATACAATTCACATATACGATGACTGGCTAAACAGGATGGCATTGCATGATTCACGTATATGATGCCTGGCTAAAGAAGATGGCATTGCATAATTCCCATATACTCCCTCCGTTCCTAAATATTTGTCTTTTTAGAGATTTCAAATGGACTACCACATGCGGATGTATATAGACATATTTTAGAGTGTAGGTTCACTCATTTTGTTTCGTATGTAGTCACTTGTTAAAATCTCTAAAAAGACAAATATTTAGGAATGGTGGGAGTATGATATAGAAACCAAACAGGTGGCATTCACACAAAGCAAATCTAAACTAAGTTGATGACATATAAGATGTATAATGTAAGCAATGCAAGGCGCCATATGCATGATATGACCAACATCAGCATGCCAGGTTAGAGCAAACACCTCAGGTGGTAAACAGGCGTGGTCGGCTCCTTCTGAATCTCCATCTGAACAGTTATCTTCCTATGGAATACAATCTGGAAATGCACGAGGGGGGCACTTCTCCCACCATGGAGCGGCGTCTGCATGACATTATATTCGCACGCAACGGTCTTCTCTTTTCTCTACATGTTGGGTATGATTGTGTACAATATCGGACATGCATAATAAAAAAATAGTTAGATTTTGTAAGGCCTAAGGGGTGCATGCAAAAATCAAGACTGATGGTAGCAAACGAGTGGATGGATCCAAAACTAATGATAGCAGGTAGATTATAGCTTCAGTTTAAAAAGATAAACAATGGATCATCTATTGTTTGTTGCCCACCCAACATGAACCACATAGAAGACCCCAGATGAACCAGATAGTAGACAAATACTATTCATTGTTGGCTCGATGTGAGACTCATGTGCAATTCAAAACTCAAGATTGAACGATAAAGTAGCAGGTAATAATAACCGATGTATAACGTAAGCAAACACGAAAGACTGCGACCTCTCTTCCGGAACTGTGTAGTCCTCAGGTTCATCTGCTCAGTCGATGATGGTAATGCAGTTGGCGTGGCTGCCGGCAACGGGGAAGATGATCTGAGGCGGCGAAAGGAAGTCTGCAGGGGGGATCTCTGCTGCAGTGAATGCGTCTATCGATGGTGCACCTCAGGTGGGGTGGATGACGGCACGGCAGGAGCAGGACATAACACACAGAGTTTTCTTTGACGCCTATCTGAAAATGAAGTAAATCTGTAAGGGCTCCTTAGAATTGGAGGATTCTATAAACGCAGGGACAGGAAAAACACAGGAATAGGATAGGAATGCACGTGCAAAACAGAGCATTTGGAAACATAGGATTTCAGTCAACCTGGGTGTTTGGTTCACATGAATTGGAAGAACAGAGGAATGGAGAAACAAAGTGATGCGACGAGTGTACAACCTCTTTGGCATAGCCTTGTGGACCTCAACATCATTGGGTTAGACGTGGAGGATGGTGTCGATGCTGGTGTGACTGTCGGAGGCGGGGAAGAAGATCTGAGGCCTCTGGAAACGGCGCCGAGGGTACTGCTCCGCTGTGATGGACGGTTCCGTCGTTGGAGTAGCTCCGCTAAGGTGTACGGCGACGAGGTTGAAGCATGAAAAGACAGACAATGTTAATCTAAAGTGGGACCCTAATATCATCTGCAATAGATGATATAAAATACATCACCAAAAAGTGGTAGATGTAAAACACATCAGCCACGCCACGGCCGCCCCAACAGATGTTGTAAGTACTGTTCACTCGAAAATGAACTTCACAATCGAAGCTGAATTTTACTGTCGAAACTGATTGAACTAGTAACAGAGCATTGCAATAGATGTTTAGGGCGTTCGAGCACTAGTAGCAGAGAAGCAGTGATCTAAATCAGCAGACGCTCGAGCAGGGAACGCACTAATAGAGAGCAAGTCATGCAGTAGCACCGCAAGCGAGTGCTAAAGTAGCAACTCCTGTAGCTGTCGGAGGTCGTGCAGTAGCAGCAGCAGCGCAAGCGAGAGCAAGAGCAGAGCAGCAGCACGAACGAAAGCAGGAGCAGTGCAACAGCACAACCGACAGCAAGAACAGAGCCGCAGAGCGAGCGAGAGCCGGAGCAGCTGCAACTAGGTGCCATTGTGGAAGTCACCGCCGAGGAAGCAACAACATGGGGGAGAGACGCCATGGATGATGTGGCCGGCGACGGCGCCGTCGATGGAGACACGCCATGTCTGCTTGGTATCGAGCACCGGCAGCCCCGTGAGATCAAATAAAAGATAAAATGCAGCGGTGAGTGCAGAACCTCCTTGGTGGCGCCGAATTGGCCTTGGCTTCATCGGAGGAATTGGTGAGGGTGCTGCGGTTCCGGTGGGGCGGGTCAAGATGGCGCTGTGGGGATTGAGGTGGCGCGATAGACGAGGCGAACGTCGGGGCAGCTCCTTGGAGGTGGAGGACGGGGCGGCTGATCCGGCGGGACGACGAGATCGACAACGGATCCTCATCCGGTGCGGTGGATCAGGGACGGCGAGCTGTTGCATTGGACGGCGTAGTCGGGGAAGAGTCTCCGGCTGGGCGGCGGTCGGGAGGTGATACGTCTCCAACGTATATATATTTTTTGGTTGCTTCATGCTATATTATCTACTGTTTTGGACTATATTGGGCTTTATTTTCCACTTTTATATTATTTTTGGGACTAACCTATTAACCGGAGGCCCAGCCTAGAATTGCTATTTTTTTGCCTATTTCAGTGTTTCGAAGAAACGGAATATCAAATGGAGTCCAAACGGAATAAAATCTTTGGGAACATGATTTTCTCACCGAATGTGATCCAGGAGACTTGGACCCTGCTCCGAGGAACAAAAGAGGCAGTCACGAGGGTGGGGGCGCCCCCCCTAGGGTGCGCCCCCTGCCTCGTGGGCCCCTCGGTGCTCCTCCGACGTACTTCTTCCTCCTATATATATACATGTACCCCCAAACGATCAGAACAGGAGCCAAAAACCTAATTCCACCGCCGCAACTTTCTGTATCCACGAGATCCCATCTTGGGGCCTGTTCCGGAGCTCCGCCAAAAGAGGGCCGTCATCACGGAGGGCTTCTACACCATCATAGCCTCTCCGATGAAGTGTGAGTAGTTTACCTCAGACCTTCGGGTCCATAGTTAGTAGCTAGATGGCTTCTTCTCTCTCTTTGAATCTCAATACAAAGTTCTCCCCCTCTCTTGTGGAGATCTATTCGATGTAATCTTGTTTTTGCAGTGTGTTTGTTGAGACCGATGAATTGTGGGTTTATGATCAAGTCTATCTATGAATAATATTTGAATCTTCTCTGAATTCTTTTATGTATGATTGGTTATCTTTGCAAGTATATTCGAATTATCTGTTTGGTTTGGCCAACTAGATTGGTACTTCTTGCCATGGGAGAAGTGCTTAGTTTTGGGTTCAATCTTGCGGTGTCCTTTCCAAGTGATAGAAGGGGCAGCAAGGCACGTATTGTATCGTTGCCATCGAGGATAACAAGATGGGGTTTATTTCATATTGCATGAATTTATCTCTCTACATCATGTCATCTTGCTTAAGGCGTTACTCTGTTTTTAACTTAATACTCTAGATGCATGCTGGATAGCGGTCGATGAGTGGAGTAATAGTAGTAGATGCAGAATCGTTTCGGTCTACTTGTCACAGACGTGATGCCTATATACATGATCATGCCTAGATATTCTCATAACTATGCTCAATTCTGTCAATTGCTCAACAGTAATTTGTTCACCCACCGTAGAATACTTATGCTCTTGAGAGAAGCCACTAGTCAAACCTATGGCCACTGGGTCTATTCTTATCATATCAATCTCCATCACTTTAATCTTGCTTTGCTTTTTTACTTTGCCTTTACTTTTTACTTTACTTCTTTATACCAAAAATACCAAAAATATTATATCTATCAGATCTCACTCTCGTAAGTGACCGTGAAGGGATTGACAACCCCTAATCGCGTTGGTTGCGAGTAGCTATCGTTTTGTGCAGGTACGAGGGACTTGAGCGTGGCCTCCTACTGGATTGATACCTTGGTTCTCAAAAACTGAGGGAAATACTTACGCTACTCTGCTGCATCATCCCTTCCTCTTCGGGGAAAACCAATGCAAGCTCAAGACGTAGCAAGAAGGATTTCTGGCGCCGTTGCCGGGGAGTCTACGTAAAAAGTCAACATACCAAATACCCATCACAATCCCTATCTCTCACATTACATTATTTGCCATTTGCCTCTCGTTTTCCTCTCCCCCACTTCACCCTTGCTGTTTTATTCGCCCTCTCTCACTCTATCCTCCCTCTATATTTGCCTCTTTTCCCTCACCATGTCAGAACCAAAAAGAGTTGGGGGTTCTCTCCCAAGTTCTAGTGCCTTAGACAATCCTGCTATCTTATCTAAACTTATAAATCGGAATGCTATAGAACAACTTGCCAGAGTTATCAATGAGAACCTTAGTAATTTTGATGAAGATGATTCTGGAATTTTTCGTTATTTACTTGATGAATCTTTGAAAGATGCTTGCGATAGGCTGTTAAGGATCCGGGCTTGCTATGTACCCCAATATCAAATTGAGGTTTACTTAAAAAGCTTTTATGTTGGGCTGCCTGCTTCGTTCAAACAAGTTTTAGATTCTATTTTCGAAGGGGGTTTCCTTGAAGGGGACCCCATAGATACCTATGAGAGGATGAAAACTATATTTGGGCACCCCATTAATGAGAAAGCTGAAATCACATCTCTCTTGCTTTCTTACCAAAACGAATCTATTAAAGAGATAAAAGCTAGCCTAGATGCCAATTTCCGCAACATTCTTAATCTTTCTTCTACCACTAATGGACATGTACTTTGTCAAAATAGAAAGATTAATTCCATAGATAACAAGTTTTCTCTCTTTCTCTCTAAAACCAAAAATGTCAATACCTAGATCTATCCTCGCTTTTATGCCTAGCTAGGGGCGTTAAACGATAGCGCTTGTTGGGAGGCAACCCAACTTTATTTTTATTCCTTGCTTTTTGCTCCTGTTTAGTAATAAATAAATTATTTATCCTCTGTTTTGGTTGTGTTTTTTGTGTTTAATTAGTGTTTGTGTCAAGTAGAACCGTTGGGAAGACTTGGGCAAAGTCTTGTTGAACTTGCTGTAAAAAACAGAAACTTTAGTGCTCACGAGAACTGCTTTCGTTTTTATTTGAAGAGTGATATTTAGTTAATTCTTTTTGTAGACGATTAATAGATAAATTCCTCACGTCCAGCAATTTATTTTAGAATTTTTGGGGTTCCAGATCTTGCGCTAGCTACAGATTACTACAGACTGTTCTGTTTTTGACAGATTCTGTTTTTCGTGTGTTGTTTGCTTATTTTGATGAATCTATGGCTAGTAAAATAGTTTATAATCCATAGAGAAGTTGGAATACAGTAGGTTTAACACCAATATAAATAAATAATGAGTTCATTACAGTACCTTGAAGTGGTCTTTTGTTTTCTTTCGCTAACGGAGCTCACGAGTTTTCTATTTTGAGTTTTGTGCTGTGAAGTTTTCAAGTTTTGGGTGAATTATTTTGATGGATTATGGAACAAGGAGTGGCAAGAGCCTAAGCTTGGGGATTCCCATGGCACCCCAAAGATAATCCAAGGACACCAAGAAGTCAAATCTTGGGGATGCCCCGGGAGGCATCCCCTCTTTCGTCCACTTCCATCAGTAATTTACTTGGAGCTATATTTTTATTCACCAACATGATATGTGTTTTGCTTGGAGCGTCTTGTATTATTTGTGTCTTAGTATGCCACAATCATCCTTGCTGTACACACCTTTTGAGAGAGCCATACATGAATTAAAATTTGATAGAATACTATATGTGCTTCACTTATATCTTTTGAGCTAAGTAGTTTTGCTCTATGTGCTTCACTTATATCTTTTGAGCGTTATAATTTTGCTCTATGTGCTTCACTTAGATCTTTTAGAGCACGGTGGTGGATTTGTTTTAAAGAAACTATTGATCTCTCATGCTTCACTTAAATTATTTTGAGAGTCTCTTAATAGCATGGTAATTTGCTTAATAATAATAAGCTTGGTATTCAAGATTTGTGAAACTTTCTTTTGGGTGTGTTGAATACTAAGAAAACATTGAAGCTTGATAATTGTTTTGAGATATGGAGGTGATAATATTAAAGTCATGCTAGTTGAATAGTTGTGAATTTAAAGAATACTTGTGTTAAAGTTTGTGATTCCCGTAGCATGCACGTATGGTGAACCGTTATGTGATGAAGTCGGAGCATGATTTATTTATTGATTGTCTTCCTTATGAGTGGCGGTCGGGGACGAGCTATGGTCTTTTCCCACCAATCTATCCCCCTAGGAGCATGCGCGTAATACTTTTCTTTGATAACTTCTAGATTTTTGCAATAAGAATATGAGTTCTTTATGACTAATGTTGAGTCCATGGATTATACGCACTCTCACCCTTCCACCTTTGCTAGCCTCTCTAATATCGCGCACTTTTCGCCGGTATCATACACCTACCATATACCTTCCTCAAAACAGCCACCATACCTACCTATTATGGCATTTCCATAGCCATTCCGAGATATATTTGCCATGCAACTTTCCACCATTCCGTTCATGACACATGCCATCATTGTCATATTGCATATCCCGGTACACCGTCGGATGCATTCACATAGAGTCATATTTTGTTCTAAGTATCGAGTTGTAATTGTTGAGTTGTAAGAAAAATAAAAGTGTGATGATCATCATTATTAGAGCATTTTCCTAGTGAGGAAAGGACGATGGAGACTATGATTCCCCCATAAGTCGGGATGAGACTCCGGACGAAAAAAAAGAGGCCAAAGAAGCCCAAATAAAAAGAGGCCATAAAAAAGAGAAAAGGCCCAAATTAAAATAAAGAAATAAATAAATAAATAAAATGAGAGAAAAAGAGAGAAGGGACAATGTTACTATCCTCTTATCACACTTGTGCTTCAAAGTAGCACCATGATCTTCATAGTAGAGAGTCTCTCATGTTATCACTTTCATATACTAGTGGGAATTTTACATTATAAAACTTGGCTTGTATATTCCAATGATGGGCTTCCTCAAATTGCCCTATGTCGGTGTCAAAACCAGCGGATCTCGGGTAGGGGGCCCCGAACTGTGCGTCAAGGCCGGATGGTAACAAGAGACAATGGACATGATGTTTTTACCCAGGTTCGGGCCCTCTCGATGGAGGTAATACCCTACTCCTGCTTGATTAATATTGATGATATGGGTAGTACAAGAGTAGATCTACCACGAGATCAAGGAGGCTAAACCCTAGAAGCTAGCCTATGGTATGATTGTTGTATATGGAGTTGATGTCCTACGGACTACAACCCTCCGGTTTATATAGACACCGGATAGGGTTAGGGTTACACAGAGTCGGTTACAATGGTAGGAGATCTTGAATATCTGCATCGCCAAGCTTGCCTTCCATGCCAAGGAAAGTCCCATCCGGACACGGGACGAAGTCTTCAATCTTGTATCTTCATAGTCCTGGAGTCCGGCTGAAGGTATAGTCCGGCTACCCGAACACCCCCTAATCCAGGACTCCCTCATTAGCCCCTGAACCAGGCTTCAATGATGACGAGTCCGGCGCGCAGATTGTCTTCGGCATTGCAAGGCGGGTTCCTCCTCCAAGTCCTTCATAGAAGATTGTAAACACCAAGAGTAGTGTCCGGCTCTGCAAAATAATTTTCCACATATTGCCATAGAGAGAATAATATTAACACAAATCAAATCTGCCGACGTATTCTGCAGTGCGTCATCACACTACGGCCAAGTCCTTTACTCGAATCGTTTTTACTTTTCCACCTCAGCACGTTTTGTGAGGCGGTTTCCTTGGCATGTCTTGTCAAAGCAGAGATCGTGTACCCCCTTTTACAGGATTCTCATCAATACGGACGTGGGTAACCCAACCGCGCCCGTTAGCACGTTTCCTCGATTAAAGACGAGTCCCAAACGGTTACGGGGAGGGCTCTTGGTATTCAACCTCTTATAAAGAGACCAAGGCCTTACTCCTTTTTTCAATCTCAAGCGAGTTCGCCCGTCGCCTCGAGTTCCAACACCCTAGGCTCCAGATTCGAGGCGCTTCGGACCTTTGACAATGTCCGGTTCTGACCTTCAAGGCCGATGGACGCCCTCCTCCATCACGGAGGAGGACGTACTAAAGTTGAGGGAGGCTAAGTTCCTGACCGGCAAAATTTTGCATAGGTTGCCTGCTCAAGGGCAGGTCATTCCCAGTCCCCAGCCCGGTGAGAGCGTGGTGTTCATGTCTCACTTCCTTCGGGGGTTGGGCTTCCCAATGGATCCCTTTGTGAGGGGACTGCTGTTTTATTACGGGCTGGAATTCCATGACTTAGCTCCAGAGTCCATCCTCCATATCTCCTCGTTTATTGTCGTGTGTGAAGCGTTCCTCCGTGTTACCCCTCACTTGGGATTATGGCTCAAGACCTTCAAAGTGGAGCCGAAGATGATCAAGGGACGGCACACAGAGTGCGGAGGCGTTGTTATAAGCAAAAATGCTGATGCTCCATGGCCCGAGGGCTCTTTTCAAGAGGAGCTAGGCTTGTGGCAACGAGACTGGTTTTATATTACCGCTGCCCGGATGTAACACCCTCGATGCGACTATATCTCCCACGTGTCGAGGCACGACTTAGAGGCATAATCGCATTGAAGGCATATGTCGCAAGTGAGGTAATCTTCACACAACCCATGTAATACATAAGGGAAAGAGATACATAGTTGGCTTACAATCGCCACTTCACACAATTACATGAATAAACATTACATCAATCAAATACACTCATGGTCCGACTACGGAACCAAAATAAAAGAAGAACCCCAAATGCGACAAAGGTCCACGATCAACCCCAACTGGGCTCCACTACTGATCAACTAGAACGAAACAACACAAAGGACAAGATCTTCATCGAGCTCCTCCTGAGCTTGGTTGCGTCATCTGCACGGACTCATCGGCACCTGCAAACTGGTTTTGGAAGTATCTGTGAGCCACGGGGACTCAGCAATCTCGCACCCTCGCGATCAAGACTATTTAAGCTTATGGGTAAGGTAAAGGTATGAGGTCGAGCTGCAGCAAGCGACTAGCATATATGGTGGCTAACATACGCAAATGAGAGCGAGAAGAGAAGGCAAAGCACGGTCGATAAAGGTATGATCAAGAAGTGATCCTAGACTACCTACGTCAAGCATAACTCCAACAACCGTGTTCACTTCCCGGACTCCGCCGGAAAGAGACCATCACGGTTACACACGCTGTTGATTCATTTTAATTAAGGTCAAGTTCAGGTTTTCTACAACCTGACGTTAACAAATTCCCATCTCCCACAACTGCGGGCACGGCTTTTGAAAGTTCAAATCCCTGCAGGGTGTCCCAACTTAGCCCATCACAAGCTCTCACGGTCAACGAAGGAATAGACCTCCACCCGAGACGTTCCGATCAGACTCGGTATCCCGGTACAACAAGACATTTCGACAGGGTAAAACTAAACCAGCAACACCGCCCGATGTGCCGACATCCTGATGGGAGCTGCACATATCTCGTTCTCAGGGCACACCGGATTGTCTAAACTTCCGGTAGGCCAGCCCAGAGTTGCCCCTAGTAGCCACCGGCGGCTGACAGTTCGGACCAACACTTAGACAAGCACTGGCCCGGGGGGTTAAAATAAGATGACCCTCGGGATGCGTGACTCCCAAGGGAAAAAAAGGCTGGGTGGCAAATGGTAAAACCAAGGTTGGGCATTGCTGGCAAAGCTTTACTTAAGGCGAACTGTCAAGGGGTTCCCATTATAGCCCAACCGCGTAAGGGACGCAAAATCCGGGAACATAACACCGATATGACGGAAACTAGGGCCGCAAGAGTGGAACAAAACACCAGGCATAAGGCCGAGCCTTCCACCCTTTACCAAGTATATAGATGCATTAATTAAATAAGATATATAGTGATATCCCAACAAGTAAGTAAATGTTCCAACAAGGAACGGCCTCCAATCTTCACCTGCAACTAGCAACGCTATAAGAGGGGCTGAGCAAAGCGGTAACATAGCCAATCAACGGTTTGCTAGGACATGGTGGGTTAGAGGTTTGACATGGCAACTTGGGAGGCTGACAAGCAAATGGTAAGCATCGTAGCATTGGCATAGCAAGAGCGAGCAAACTAGCATAGCAAAGATAGTAGTGATTTCAAGGGTATGATCATCTTGCCTGAAATCCCGCAAGGAAGAAGAACGAGTCCATGAAGAAGATAAACGGACGTAGACGAACGGATCCTCACAACACGACGTTACCGGAACCAACCCGAAGAAGCAACACCGGAAAGAAGCAAACAATCATGGTAAACAACCACCACATAGACATGGCATGATGCACAAACAAGTATGATGCATGTCCGGTTTAATGATACATGTCATGGCAAAGTGCACAAGCAATCCTACAAATTAAGGGGAGCTCAATATGCATCGGGATGCATATTGACAAAACACCACATCAATTATTTAGTTCTCTCTTGTTTATGTACCCAACAATATTAAATGTTATTAAACAGGGCAAGAGGGTGAAGCAAATGAAAACTACCTATCTAGTCAAGGTTAAATGAGGCCGGAAGCAACGAACAACAATTCCGGAAACTCCCCATGAGCATATTATAGATTTGGTACTGTTCTTCCCTAAACACAATTTTAGAGTTGTTAAACATGCAAGATGATGCCACCATGTTAAAGTAGGCAAAATTCTACCCCATTTACATATAAAGATTATTAAAATCCGAGTTACGGTTATTTAGTTATGAATAAAATCATTTTAACATGGCATAGGAGCAAATTAATGCAAACAGCATCTTAAATATTTTAAACATGGATGAAAGTTGGATATTATTAATCTACACAAAATTCTGAGCAAGTTTCATATATATAACATTTTAATCCGATGCACGGTTAGTGAGTTTTTAAATGCATGAATATGAGGGTCTAAACTGCAAAACTGCTGTCTCAGGATAATAGACAAATCGTCCAGACGCTGAAAAAACATGCATCGGGCCGAATCTGAGGAAGCCCAACAGCGAGGAAGAAAATAGAGGAGGGGGCACTGGGGTCGGCTCACCCTTGGGCCTGGCCCAGCAGAGGAGGAAGGAGGCCGAGGCGAGGCTGGGCTGGGCTGGCGCGGTGCGGATCTGGACCGAAGGCGGGGACGGCACGCTGGGCCTAGGAGGCCACGGCGGGGAGGAGGCCGGCTGGGCCTCGCATCTGGGCCGGTGCATACGAGGTGGCCCACGCAGGGAGGGATCTCGTCTTCGAGCGGGGATCTGGTCCCCGATCCATGGCGGCGACGGCGACGGCAGGCAAAGGGCTCCGGCGAGCTTCGAGGCGAGGCGGGGCGGACCTTGATAGATCCGGCGAGGCCGGATCCGATCCGGGCGAAGACGGCGGAGCTCGCGGCGATGAGGCCAGGCGACGAGGAGGAGAAGGGCGGCGGAGAGGAGCCGGCGAGGCTGACGAACTCCGGCGAGCGGCATCGTCGGGCGGCCAGCGTCGAGACAGCGTGCGGCGGCGCAAGGGAGGACCGGGCGGCGCGGATCCGGTCTCCCCGTGGGCTCGGGCGGCGGCGTTGGATGGGCCGCGGGGGCCGGTTGCGGATTCTCCGGGCCCGGCGGCGAAGTGGGGCAGCGCGGTGCCATGTGGCGCGCGGTTAGTGGAGGGGAAGCGGCGGCGGGGAGACGTGGCGGCTTCTGATTGGCTGGAGTGAGGTGGCGTGCGGGGGCGGACATGTCCGGTGCAGCGCGGACGCGTCCGGTGGCGCATGGAGGAGTGGATCTAGGGTTTAGACTACGAAATGATCCGAAATTTCGGGGAGGGGTGCTCTTTTATAGGTAGAGGGAGCTAGGAAGCTCCAAATGAGGTGCGGTTTCCGGCCACGCGATCGTGATCGAACGACCGAGATGATGGAGCAGAGTTAGGTGGGTTTTGGGCCAAAATGGAAGGGTGTTGGGCTCCAACACACACGAGGCCTTCTCGGTCCCTCGGTTAACCGTTGGAGTATCAAACGAAGTCCAAATGGTACGAAACTTGACAGGCGGTCTACCGGTAGTAAACCAAGGCCGCTTGGCAAGTCTCGGTCCAATCCGGAAATGTTTAATGCCCACACACAAAAGAAAGGTAGAAATGACCACCGGAGGAGAACGAAGCGCCGGATTGCGAAACGGACAACGGGGAAAAAGCTCGGATGCATGAGACGAACACGTATGCAAATGAAATGCGCATGATGACATGATATGCAATGCATGACATGCAAGCCATGACAAAGCAACAACAGCGAATAACTGATCGACACTTGGCACATCGGTCTCGGGGCGTTACAACACTCCACCACTACGAGAGGATCTTGTCCCGAGATCTAGAATGGCACCGGAGGGAAAACGGAAGAGAAAGAGAAGAGGTAAACCAAATTGCTTCTTTGACAAACGAGTGAAAGCAAGAACCTTGCGAGGTTAAACAAATTCAAGAAAATAATACAACGAAGGTGAACTAGGTCGAAAACACTCCATTAGAAAAGAGGGACAAAGAGCATTGCGAAAAAACCTTGAGGTTGAAAGGCAAGATATATATTGAAACCACTCCGGTTAGGACAAGATAGAGAAGGAATAAGACTTATATAATTTGGACAGCACTCCGGTTGAGAAGGGATGCAAAAATTGATAAGATGAGAGAGCTCGAAAGAAAAACACGACACTCCGGTTGAATGGATAAGCAAAGAAAAGAATACTATCATGACAAAACAAGAAGATGCGTAGAAGAGAGCAACATCACAATGCCTCCGGAACAAAAGAATAGAAGATAGATAATTGAGATAGGGGAATGGAGAAGAAAATGCCAACTTCTGCCACAAAAGAGCTTGACAACGCATCTTTAGGAGAAGGGTTGAACGGGGTTGTTGGAAAACCACCAACGAAAAGAATAAGGTTGATATGGTCTTATGGAATACATCTCAGATTATGAGGTGACAACCTGCCACTCACGGGAAAAGGATTGGATTGATATCAACAAGGAGACGAGAACTTATTTCGCCGGGAGGATAAATGAAGAACTTGGGTCATTTATAAGCACCATAGATAGCAACAAACCTTAGGGAAGGCTTTAGGTGGAATATAACCCAAGATAATTCCAACGAATAGGTTGATGGATTTAAAATATCTCATACTTGATAACTTGTGAATCATGAAACACGAAGGAAAATTATCGGAAATGACATAACACCACCTCCGATAATATGGTAGACAGAATCTCACTCCGGATTACAAGAAGAAGACTGCTTGAGCTCCTTAAAAGAATCTCGATGAAAACTTCGAGAAGGAAATAAATCCTTGATGAACCATCATGTAGAACCTCCATGAAGAACTCCGGTAACAAAAAGATGATCCAACGGAAGGAAAAAGAAGTTGAAAACACAAGGTGAAACCTTGTAATGATTTAGATGAATCTCCGTGGTGATATAATTGCCAGAGCTTGAGACTCCGAGAACGCAAAATGAATCAAGTGAAACCAAGAATTTGATGGGCCTCCGGAATAAAGAATTAAATACTTGGATGAAACAAGAATAAGAATTATGTTATGCTTATCCTTAATTAAATTGATGACAATCAACGGATTTGACACACTACTTATTCTCGTAGAAAAAATTAAGAGAGATACAGCGCAAATTTAAGAAGGTCTTCAACGAACCACCGGAAGGATTGAAAACAACGAATAATTGATATGATACAAGAAGGAAGAAAAATTCTTGAATGAACCACCGTAAGAATTAAAATGACAAAAGGGAAGATAGAGGAACACCGGGAAGAATTGGGAAATGAACGAAGACACATGAGACAATCTAGGTACAAAAGAACGAAGAGATCACGAGCCGATAAGAGAATACTTGAACTATGCACCGGTAAGATTAGGAGAACGATAACTGAAGGCTGGGAATGAATAATTATGAGATGATGGGCTCCGGATAATCAAACTGAAAAGAATCTTGAATTGCTCCGGATAGGATAAAAATAATTCCCACAATCAAACAATTATGAGAGGATGACCTCGAATTAGAACCACGAATCTCTGAGAGAACGGATAAGATATGGAGGCAAAATCTTCTTCGGTCTTCAAATGATGAGAAAGACGATGAGAAACACCACCAAGAATTATTGAGGCACACCGGAAGAATCAAAAGCAAAGAGGTTGAGCCAACTATGAAAAGAATTTGAAAGATCTTGGAGAAAAGTATTTGACTGATGATAACTCATCCTTACGTCAAACTTGGAGAAGAATTTAGGATAGCTCCGGGAAAATAAGAAGAGTCGGGTAAGATCCTGGAAAAAGACCTGTGGGTTAGGGCCCACTCAAAAGAAACACCGTAGAACGATAACTTGAAAACGAGATAGCACCGGTTGAATTTAAATGGATTGAATGAGATAACATCCCCGAAAAGAGGTTGAACAAAAGCAGAGTGGGGACACGAATCTTCGAGATATCTTGAGCACTCCGGAACAATTGAATAGCAAGCGGGGAAGATTAAGAGGTGCACCGGCATAAGAAGGTATTTGAAACGAGGAAAAAGGATATGATCAACACCGAAAGCTTGAATTGGTTCCACCGGAGAAGAAAAGAATGAATAATGATGAACCTGAGGCTCCGTTAGTATCTTCATGAGCATCACCGGATAAGAAAATTGACGAAAAAGAATGGAGAGACCTCACATCAATGAGATGGATACTCGATTAAGAAATCTGAGTCCTTGAAGAAAAACAAGGGAGGGAGGGTGGGAAAAAACAAAGGCAACTAGGAGACGGGTGAAACAAAACCGTTGAGAAAACTGAGATTGAATCTTACGGATGTTGAAAAAGAACGGATCCACTTGAAGAGAGACACGCCGGTGAGAAAAAATTGACAAGACAATCTCAATAAACGAGAAGGCTTAGTATTCACATAGGAATATGAGAACACCATTTTGGGGAAGGTATGGAATCAACATTTGACTTCGAAGCAACTCGAATCCCACAACTCAAAACGAAAACAAATGATTGGCTTGCAGAATAAGCCGGAACAAACATATGATAGAGATTTCGTCCGAAGTTTTCGTGGTGGGACCTACACGGGCTCGATCGTACAGCACCATCATGTACAAGGCAGTGCACATGACATACGAAGCGTCCCCGAGTCGGCATAGCGAAGGACTCTTTAAGACACAACGAGACCACTGTAAAATCGACCGTGAATAGGCGGACAACTAGACGTCGAACCCCAATTTCATATCATACATCTGTCGGAAAGAAATCCTAAGAGCTACTTGAATTCCCACCTATGAAACTCCTGAAATTTTCTGGTTATGCAATCAGGTGTTGGGGATACAGGGGAAGCATAATATCTCACCCAAATCTAACAAATCCTACATCCAGCTGTATCCATCCTTCAACACATAACCAAGAAACCTTCGGAAATCATCTACCTCAACCTTCGAAAAGCATCCGTTATACAAGTTATGGCAATACTCCCGAACTCCCGCCCCAGTACTGGGTGGTGTCGAGGTTATCTCACCAACGAACTGCATAAAAGAGATTTTCGATGTCGGCGTACTAAACTCAGGTATTCCAGAATTGCAACGATAAAATTATGACGACAACACCTCAGAGCTCAACTCCCCGGGACACTTCCACTAAACCCCTGACAGGAGGCACCAAGACAATGTTCTCATCATAAAACCATCGGAACGATTCCAAGATACCCGCGTGATCCTAAAAAAAAATTTAGTGAAATTTGAGAAGAGAAGAGTCAAAACTCTACGTCAGGATGCCTTACCAGAGCGATGAGGAGACTGGGAAGTAAAACGAATTCCTAAACTCTCAGATATATAACTCCTAAATGACTCAAAACATTTTTCTAGACACAACTCGGCTGCTAAAACGATCAAGCAATGGGGGCTCCTAAGGTCAGGGAAGGCTCTGATACCAACTTGTGACACCCTCGATGCGACTATATCTCCCACGTGTCGAGGCACGACTTAGAGGCATAATCGCATTGAAGGCATATGTCGCAAGTGAGGTAATCTTCACACAACCCATGTAATACATAAGGGAAAGAGATACATAGTTGGCTTACAATCGCCACTTCACACAATTACATGAATAAACATTACATCAATCAAATACACTCATGGTCCGACTACGGAACCAAAATAAAAGAAGAACCCCAAATGCGACAAAGGTCCACGATCGACCCCAACTGGGCTCCACTACTGATCAACTAGAACGAAACAACACAAAGGACAAGATCTTCATCGAGCTCCTCCTGAGCTTGGTTGCGTCATCTGCACGGACTCATCGGCACCTGCAAACTGGTTTTGGAAGTATCTGTGAGCCACGGGGACTCAGCAATCTCGCACCCTTGCGATCAAGACAATTTAAGCTTATGGGTAAGGTAAAGGTATGAGGTGGAGCTGCAGCAAGCGACTAGCATATATGGTGGCTAACATACGCAAATGAGAGCGAGAAGAGAAGGCAAAGCACGGTCGATAAAGGTATGATCAAGAAGTGATCCTAGACTACCTACGTCAAGCATAACTCCAACAACCGTGTTCACTTCCCGGACTCCGCCGGAAAGAGACCATCACGGTTACACACGCTGTTGATTCATTTTAATTAAGGTCAAGTTCAGGTTTTCTACAACCGGACGTTAACAAATTCCCATCTGCCCATAACCGCGGGCACGGCTTTTGAAAGTTCAAATCCCTGCAGGGTGTCCCAACTTAGCCCATCACAAGCTCTCACGGTCAACGAAGGAATAGACCTCCACCCGAGACGTTCCGATCAGACTCGGTATCCCGGTACAACAAGACATTTCGACAGGGTAAAACTAAACCAGCAACACCGCCCGATGTGCCGACATCCTGATGGGAGCTGCACATATCTCGTTCTCAGGGCACACCGGATTGTCTAAACTTCCGGTAGGCCAGCCCAGAGTTGCCCCTAGTAGCCACCGGCGGCTGACAGTTCGGACCAACACTTAGACAAGCACTGGCCCGGGGGGTTAAAATAAGATGACCCTCGGGATGCGTGACTCCCAAGGGAAAAAAGGCTGGGTGGCAAATGGTAAAACCAAGGTTGGGCATTGCTGGCAAAGCTTTACTTAAGGTGAACTGTCAAGGGGTTCCCATTATAGCCCAACCGCGTAAGGGACGCAAAATCCGGGAACATAACACCGATATGACGGAAACTAGGGCGGCAAGAGTGGAACAAAACACCAGGCATAAGGCCGAGCCTTCCACCCTTTACCAAGTATATAGATGCATTAATTAAATAAGATATATAGTGATATCCCAACAAGTAAGTAAATGTTCCAACAAGGAACGGCCTCCAATCTTCACCTGCAACTAGCAACGCTATAAGAGGGGCTGAGCAAAGCGGTAACATAGCCAATCAACGGTTTCCTAGGACATGGTGGGTTAGAGGTTTGACATGGCAACTTGGGAGGCTGACAAGCAAATGGTAGGCATCGTAGCATTGGCATAGCAAGAGCGAGCAAACTAGCATAGCAAAGATAGTAGTGATTTCAAGGGTATGATCATCTTGCCTGAAATCCCGCAAGGAAGAAGAACGAGTCCATGAAGAAGATAAACGGACGTAGACGAACGGATCCTCACAACACGACGTTACCGGAACCAACCCGAAGAAGCAACACCGGAAAGAAGCAAACAATCATGGTAAACAACCACCACATAGACATGGCATGATGCACAAACAAGTATGATGCATGTCCGGTTTAATGATACATGTCATGGCAAAGTGCACAAGCAATCCTACAAATTAAGGGGAGCTCAATATGCATCGGGATGCATATTGACAAAACACCACATCAATTATTTAGTTCTCCCTTGTTTATGTACCCAACAATATTAAATGTTATTAAACAGGGTAAGAGGGTGAAGCAAATGAAAACTACCTATCTAGTCAAGGTTAAATGAGGCCGGAAGCAACGAACAACAATTCCGGAAACTCCCCATGAGCATATTATAGATTTGGTACTGTTCTGCCCTAAACACAATTTTAGAGTTGTTAAACATGCAAGATGATTCCACCATGTTAAACTAGGTAAAATTCTACCCCATTTACATATAAAGATTATTAAAATCCGAGTTACGGTTATTTAGTTATGAATAAAATCATTTTAACATGGCATAGGAGCAAATTAATGCAAACAGCATTTTAAATATTTTAAACATAGATGAAAGTTGGATATTATTAATCTACACAAAATTCTGAGCAAGTTTCATATATAAAACATTTTAATCCGATGCACGGTTAGTGAGTTTTTAAATGCATGAATATGAGGGTCTAAACTGCAAAACTGCTGTCTCAGGATAATAGAAAAATCCAGACGCTGAAAAAAACATGCATCGGGCCGAATCTGAGGAAGCCCAACAGCGAGGAAGAAAATAGAGGAGGGGGCGCTGGGGTCGGCTCACCCTTGGGCCTGGCCCAGTAGAGGAGGAAGGAGGCCGAGGCGAGGCCGGCTGGGCTGGCGCGGTGCGGATCTGGACCGAAGGCGGGGACGGCACGCTGGGCCTGGGAGGCCACGGCGGGGAGGAGGCCGGCTGGGCCTCGCATTTGGGCCGGTGCGGACGAGGTGGCCCACGCGGGGAGGGATCTCGTCTTCGAGCGGGGATCTGGTCCCCGATCCATGGAGGCGACGGCGACGGCAGGCAGAGGGCTCCGGCGAGCTTCGAGGCGAGGCGGGGCGGACCCTGATAGATCCGGCGAGGCCGGATCCGATCCGGGCGAAGACGGCGGCGCTCGCGGCGACGAGGCCAGGCGACGAGGAGGAGAAGGGCGGCGGAGAGGGGCCGGCGAGGCTGACGAACTCCGGCGAGCGGCGTCGTCGGGTGGCCGGCGTCGAGACAGCGTGCGGCGGCGCAAGGGAGGACCGGGCGGCGCGGATCCGGCCTCCCCGTGGGCTTGGGCGGTGGCGTTGGATGGGCCGCGGGGGCCGGTTGCGGGCTCTCCGGGCCCGGCGGTGAAGTGGGGTAGCGCGGTGCCATGTGGCGCGCGGTGAGTGGAGGGGAAGCGGTAGCGGGGAGACGTGGCGGCTTCTGATTGGCTGGAGTGAGGTGGCGCGCGGGGGCGGACATGTCCGGTGCAGCGCGGACGCGTCCGGTGGCGCGGGGAGGAGTGGATCTTGGGTTTAGACTGCGAAATGATCCGAAATTTCGGGGAGGGGTGCTCTTTTATAGGTAGAGGGAGCTAGGAAGCTCCAAATGAGGTGCGGTTTTCGGCCACGCGATCGTGATCGAACGACCGAGATGATGGAGCAGAGTTAGGTGGGTTTTGGGCCAAAATGGAAGGGTGTTGGGCTGCAACACACACGAGGCCTTCTCGGTCCCTCGGTTAACCGTTGGAGTATCTAACGAAGTCCAAATGGTACGAAACTTGACAGGCGATCTACCGGTAGTAAACCAAGGCCGCTTGGCAAGTCTCGGTCCAATCCGGAAATGTTTAATGCCCACACACAAAAGAAAGGTAGAAATGACCACCGGAGGAGAACGAAGCGCCGGATTGCGAAACGGACAACGGGGAAAAAGCTCGGATGCATGAGACGAACACGTATGCAAATGAAATGCGCATGATGACATGATATGCAATGCATGACATGTAAGCAATGACAAAGCAACAACAGAGAATAACTGATCGACACTTGGCACATCGGTCTCGGGGCGTTACACCGGAGCACCAAGTGGGTGGCGCCTCTTGCCTTTCGCTCGGGTCCCCCACCACGGCTAGCGTCATGGGTCAACAGAGGGTTAGATTGGGGTTTGCCCAAAGATGTGCCCTTGTTACAGGGCCGCATTAAGGATCTCTTGGAAGGAGACCTCCGCCTGGTCAAGGTGACGCAGGTCA
The DNA here is from genome assembly GCF_056163025.1 of Triticum urartu. NCBI lineage: Eukaryota > Viridiplantae > Streptophyta > Magnoliopsida > Poales > Poaceae > Triticum > Triticum urartu. The sequence goes on from NC_141877.1 coordinate 580,926,312, forward strand.
TGCTGATTCGCCGAATATTGCCCGGCAAACGTCGCTCCCTTCGCCTATGGGAGTTTAATCCAGAGGGACCGCGAGCTCTCCAGAATTTCATGGGCGCAACGCCCTCGGAGATGTATAAAATGTTCTTCGGATCACAAGAGATGTGTCCGGATTTAACCGAGGACGCAGGCCTAAGCTGCAATCGCCCGGATACTCGAGTAAGCAACCTTGTGCCCGGACCTTCTATCCGTATAATTGTCATAAACTTGCCCCTAAAAGAGCCATCCTTTTAAACAGGAGTGGATAGCGAAGGCAAAGCTGATCGGGTGTCCGGCTCCCCTTCCCGAAACCAGGCCGGATCCCATGCTGGCCAGGATGCTGGAGATAATGCCTTTGGAGGGAAGCAAGGGGGAGGACAAGGAAACTATGGCCTCCTCGAAGGAGGCTGCTCCGAAGGGAGGAACCGACAATTCCTCTCCTAAGGGGAAGAAGAGAGCCGCCTATGATGACCCGGAAACCATGGCCTCGAAGCGGGGGGGGAAAATCCTCGTCAGAGGGTCCGACGCCGGGGAGTTCCTCGGCCGGACTACGCCCTCAAGGGGATCAGCCCTCCAGCGAGTCATAAGTAGAGAAAGATTTTCCTTTTGAGGGATGAGGGAAATCCTTGATTTATATCTGAGAAGATTAACCGAATTTTTACCTTGTAGCTCGGACCTCAGCCATTCTCAGCAGAGCTCGTCTTCGGGGGATCTCCTTCCGGAGATGATGGAGAGCGGGACGCCTCCCCCTGCTGTGCCGCCTAGCGAGGCGGGCGACCCTGAGGTCTCGTCGCGGAGGGTTTCTCCGAATCCGGCAGGGGCGGAAGATAGCTATGTGGCCCCCCGAGGTTCTCCGCATCCGGCCTTCTAAAGAGGTCATGGGACAAGTCTGGCACCGTCTGGTGCTCGGCCAGAGGAGCTAAAGATTCTGCTGGGGCGAGCTTCTATCTCGGAGGAGCACCGTGCATTGATGGGCACGGTGATTGAAAGGATCTCATCCGCAGAGAGCAGATTGCATGAGGCCCTCAAAAGTTTACTGGCGGGTTTTGAGGTACATTAGATAATGTACACTTTTGTCAGTTGCGCATGAATAAGATGCGCCCTGTGTCGATAGTAGCCCCTGAGACTCTGCGTGTCGTTAAGAAATGACGGCACGCTGAGGATCATAATCCCAGGTCTAAGATGTCGCCTTTGAATGTAGGCGGCAGGGTGTCCGGAATCGAGCCGAACTGATGATTTTGCCGAACTAAAGCAGCAACTAGACGTGGCAGATGCCGACATCGCGCTTGTCAACAAGCGGTTTGATGAGGCTCAAGGTATGTAATTCCTCGGGTGGCATCATGTAAGAAGAGTTTTATGCCAGTGTCTTACGATGTGTGTGCTTGACGCAGATGGTGCAGCCGCCATGGAGAGTCTTAGGGCAGAACTTGCCCGAGCTAAAGAACAAGCAATAGAAACTGATGCGGCTGCCAAGAAAGCCCTTGAAGAGCTGAGAGCCGAACAGGCTGCTCATTGCCGAAGCAAGGAAGAGATGGCCGAGATGGCCGAAAAGTTAAAGAGCGCTGCAGATCGTTGCAGACTTCTTGAGAAAGAAGACCAGGCGAAACAGACGGACTTAGAGAAGTCCGTTGCCAATGCCAAGGACGCGCACTCTGCAATGAGAGCTGCGAAGGAGGAGTTGCGTCAGGCCAAACAGATTGCGGCTGGAAAGCCCTTTATGCTGCGAAGGAAATTTTGTGATCCGAAGTTTGCTCCGTTGGACCGGATGTGGAGTGTGGAGGATACCTATCTGGATTTGGCAGCAAGTGCTGCTGATGCGACCGAACACTTTCGAGATCAGAAAGATCGCGAAGTGGAAAAGCTTTTCTGGTCGTAGTTTCACAATCCAGAGCGTCCACTGGCAGTGGACGATCGTTTGGTTCAATGGGCCGAACTGAATAGGTTGTCCGGACTCGCCATGAAGTACGTCATGGGTCATCTGTGGCCGGGGAGATCGGAGCCGAAGAGTTATTTCAGCTTGGTGCAGCAATTCCTTGACGCGGTGCCGCGTATTAATGCAATGAAGAGGTCAGCATGCATAGAGGGCGCAAGGATGGCTCTTGCCCGTGTCAAGACATACTGGGCAGAGATGGAGACCACCGTTGTTGCGTCCCGAGATTCGGACAAAAGTCGAGTACCCTCCGAGCACTATTTTCAGGAAGTCCTTGAAGGCGCTCGTGTAATAGAGACGCAGTGCTTGAAAGATGCTATGTTATGATAGCATATGTAATTATAAAGTAATATTTTGATAAACTGTAGTGGCCTTTTTATACTTGTGCCTTCAAGTATTGGGAACACCTCCTGTGCGGCCGTTTTAAGATATATATATATATATATATATACAAAATCTGAAAGATGGCAGTCATTGGCTTCAGCCCCCACGCACATAGTGCGGGGGTGCTCACAGAAGACGCATTTTCACACTTAACCCAACGTCTTGGTCCTGCAAAGTAGGTGATAGCGCAGCGGGCCAGGCAACCGGACTATAATGCTTTAACACTTTCACTTAGCCATAGGAGCTTGACAGTGAGACTATTTAGGTAGCCCCTTGGTGGCGACTGCGCTCGCTCGAGTTCGGGGCGCGTATGTGCCTGACCGGGAAGCGGCCCTTCGTTAAAGTGGAGGAAGCCGATAGATTCCGATAGGTCATCGAGTGGCTGACCAGTCTCACGCTACATCATGACAGTCAGTTTTCGGCTTTCTCTACTGAGGTGCTCGCCCGGCCGAACCGGGGCACAATCGCAGTAGTTCTCTTGGTGCTACCTTAGCCGATAGAGCGGAACGTAAGGTAGCCGAACTCGGGAGCCGGGCAACCCAACATTTGACCAAAGACATGATTCGGAGCTGATGCATATAATGCCAAAACTCGCGACGCCGAACACTCCCTAAGGTGTTCGGTCTTTATGAGTGCGGGCAAAACAACACACTTTATTAAAAAAAGCCCCTAGTGTCCAGGTACGTGCAAAAATTCTGACGTGGCCACATGCCAAGACGCCAGCCTCCTCCTTGGTTATATCAGAAAAAACCAGGGGATGTGTAGCAACAAGAGACAGTAAAAAAGGTTTACGCAGGGTCTTAATCTAAAAAGAATCCTTTAGGATGGGTCCCTACTGCACGTCTGCGCCTGTGTCTCCGTTGTGCCGTATCCTGGATGGGCACCGCACGACGTTCATCTGTAAAAGAGAGGAACTGAGTTGAAAACGGGTCGTGCCGAACAAAAGTTTAAAATAAACAAAGTATAAAGTAAAATATATAAAATTGAGCTTTATTGTCTCTTATTGTATATGCATGGAGCCCCTAGTGTGGGGGTATATGGCCACTAAGCCTGCATCAATGATGATTTTGTACCGAACTCATCTATCCGCGTTCGTGGTCTTTAATGAACTATTTCGAAGTTTTTTTGGCCGGTGAGGCCATTTTACTGTGAGGCTGTCAAAGCGGCCGCACAGTCCTCCGCTTGGGGAGGTGCACTATAGTGCTTCCCCTTCAAAGAGATGATGCCTCGTGGACCGCGCATCTTAAGCATGAGAGATGCATAATGCGGTATTGCGTTAAAGCGAGCGAAAGCTTCGTGTCCCAGTAGTGCTTGATAGCAACTTGAGAACGGGACGATATGGAAGGTCAGCTTTTCGCGGCGGAAGTTATCGGCAGAGCCGAATATAACTTCGAGCCGGAGAAAACCCATACAATGGGTGTCCGGACCAGGTGTTACCCCTTGAAAGGAGGTTTTGCTGCGGCGGATTCTTGCTGGGTTTATCCCCATGTGATGGATTGTATCCTGATATATCAGGTTTAGTCCACTGCCGCCGTCCATAAGGACATTTGAAAACTGGAGTCCGCCAATTATTGGATCGAGTATCAAGGCAGTCCAGCCTGCATTCTTGATATTTCTAGAATAATCTAGCTGATCGAAGATGATTGGTTTTGACAACCAGTGGCGGGACCCTTTGGGGATAGGTCGTGTGGTGCGTACCTTTATGGGCGCCGCACGTTTTGTTACGTGAAGTAAGTTCACTGTTTTTACTTCTTGTGGGAAGTTCTTTTGTTTCCTGGTGCTCTGCTTTTGGGGTTCGTCCTCGTCTTCGCTTGGTGTGTCGAGCCCCTTGTGTTCGGCATTGAGTCTGCCGGATTGTTTGAAAACCCAACAATCTCTGTGGGTATGGTTAGCAGGCTTCCCGGGAGTACTGTGTATCTGACATATCCTGTCCAGGATTTTATTTAAGTTGGATGGATCGTCCCTGTTATCCTGGAGGGGTGGTTTTGTCTGATTTTGTCATGAGCCTTTGAATCCGGCATTGACTGCCGTGCTCTTCGGACTTTTTTCCTTAGTCCGGCGACGGTCCTTGTTGCGTCGCGGTTTTCCGTTTCCATCCCTAGTTTCGGATGTACTTGGGTCGCTGGGGCTGCACCTTGCCAACCAGCTGTCCTCTCCTGCACAAAAGCGGGTCATGAGGCTTGTTAGTGCGGCCATTGTTCTTGGCTTTTCTTGGCCGAGGTGTCTGGCGAGCCATTCGTCTCGGACGTTATGCCTGAAAGCTGCTAAGGCTTCGGCGTCCGTACAGTCGACTATCTGATTCTTTTTAGTGAGGAATCTATTCCAGAACTGCCGAGCTGATTCTCCGGGCTGTTGAGTTATGTGACTAAGATCGTCTGCATCCGGAGGGCGGACATAGGTCCCTTGGAAATTTGCTCGAAAAGCATCCTCGAGCTCTTCCCACCTTCCAATTGTGTTTTCAGGAAGGCTTTTAAGCCAATGCCGGGCTGGCCCTTTAAGCTTAAGGGGTAAATATTTTATGGCGTGGAGATCATCTCCTCTAGCAATGTGTATGTGGAGGATATAATCCTCGATCCAGACTCCAGGGTCTGTTGTTTCATCATATGCCTCTATGTTTACGGGTTTGAATCCCTCTGGAAATTCATAGTCCAGGACCTCATCGGTGAAACATAGGGGGTGTGCGGCACCCCTGTATTTGGGTGTGTTGGATTCTGATGATGGCTTTATTGCATTGCTTACGAGAGCTTGCTTTCTTGGCCCATAAATGGACCTAACTGGGTCATGATGTGAATCCTTAGGTGGGTCGCATGCCGATTTAAGTGCGGCGCCGCTTGCCGCTTTATGGGGTCGTCTATCCGACCGTGTGGCTTTCTTATTTTTTGAATGCGAGGGCTCTAGGGCCTCTTCGTCGAATTCAGGCAGTAGCTTTCTTTTCGGATAGCTTTTAGTGCGGCGACCGTCGCCGTATTTATCTGTGGTATTGATTACTTTGCTCCATCTAATCCGGAGTGCATCTTCTGCTGTTTTTAGCTTCTGCTTCTGCTTTTTCATGCTGCGTGCAGTTGAAACGAGCCTCTTGTGGAGATTCCTCTGCTCCATGGGTTTATCCGGTGTGAGGTCGTCCGGAATGCCGTTTTCGCCGGAGGAGGGATGTTCGGTTTCTCTATCCGTGTTGCCCTATTCGGACGGTTGCTCTAAGGCTTGCTCGTCGTCTACCGGCTCATCCTGCTCTATGGCTGGGTTTTTATCGAGGCGGGGCTTGGGTCGGCGTTTACGCCAACGCTTTGATTGCTTTTCGGGGGGTCGATCTCCCGTTCCATCCCCTTTTTCCTCGTTGTCGCTTCCTTTAGGGGTATCCACCATGTACACATCGTGAGATGAGGTGGCTGTCCAATGCCCTATGGGCGTTGGTTCATCGGTATCTCCTGCATCGTCATCCATGCTGTCGATGTCTCCGGAGTCGAAGTTGAGCACGTCGTTTAAATTGTCGACAGTGGCTACCAAGTGGGTGGTGGGTGGGCTTTGAATTTCTTCATCGTCCGTATCCCATCCTCGCTGACCGCAGTTCGGCCAGGGCTCTCCTAATAAAGAGAGAGACTTGAGAGAATTCAGGATATCGCCAAAAGGCGAGTGCTGAAAGATGTCCGCGGCGGTGAACTCCATTATTGGCGCCCAATCGGATTCGATTGGCAGGGGCGCGGGGGGTTCGGAGTCCGGAGAAGAGTCTGGATCCTCAGAGTCGTGAGTCATGCGGAGTGTGGGGCCGGCGTTCAGCTCGATCGCCTTTGAGATTGCAGCCCCCGAGGTGATGTGCAACCGCTCATCCTCGATTGACACAACTGGCTCCGAATTAAGGCTCAGAGCTGGTGCGTTTGCTGCCTCCGGGATACTGTTCGGTGACAGAGCTAGATCATGCCCCGCGAGACAGTGCGGCGCGCTTGGTTGTGGCTCGAATCCGTCGAAGATCAAATCTCCGCGGATGTCTGCCATGTAGTTTAGGCTTCCAAACCTGACTTGATGGCCAGGGGCGTAGTTTTCGATCTGCTTCAGGTGGCCAAGCGAATTGGCCCGCAGTGCGAAGTCGCCGAAGACGAAGATCTATCCGGGGAGAAAAGTCTCACCCTGGACCGCATCGTTTTTGATGATCAAGGGAGCCATCGGGCCTAAAGGCGACGACACAGAGGAACTCTCAATGAAAGCACCAAGGAAAGTCCCATCCGGACACGGGACGAAGTCTTCAATCTTGTATCTTCATAGTCCTGGAGTCCGGCTGAAGGTATAGTCCGGCTACCCGAGCACCCCCTAATCCAGGACTCCCTCACCCTAGGTCTTCATGAGCAAGCAAGTTGGATGCACACCCACTTAGTTTCTTTTTGAGCTTTCATATACTTATAGCTCTAGTGCATCCGTTGCATGGCAATCCCTACTCACTCACATTGATATCTATTGATGGGCATCTCCATAGCCCGTTGATACACCTAGTTGATGTGAGACTATCTTCTCCTTTTTGTCTTCTCTACAACCACCATTCTATTCCACCTATAGTGCTATATCCATGGCTCACGCTCATGTATTGCGTGAAGATTGAAAAAGTTAGAGTATGAAACAATTGCTTGGCTTGTCATCGGGGTTGTGCATGATTTAAATATTTTGTGTGGTGAAGATAGAGCATAGCAAGACTATATGATTTTGTAGGGATAACTTTCTTTGGCCATGTTATTTTGAGAAGACATAATTGCTTTGTTAGTATGCTTGAAGTATTATTATTTTTATGTCAATATGAACTTTTGTCTTGAATCTTTCGAATCTGAATATTCGTACCACAATTAAGAAGATTTGCATTGAAATTATGCCAAGTAGCACTCCACATCAAAAATTCTCGTTTTATCATTTACCTACTCGAGGACGAGCAGGAATTAAGCTTGGGGATGCCTGATACGTCTCCAACGTATCTATAATTTTTGATTGCTCCATGCTATATTATCTACTGTTTTGGACTATATTGGGCTTTATTTTCCACTTTTATATTATTTTTGGGACTAACCTATTAACCGGAGGCCCAGCCCAGAATTGCTGTTTTTTGCCTATTTCAGTGTTTCAAAGAAACGGAATATCAAACGGAGTCCAAACGGAATAAAATCTTCGGGAACATGATTTTCTCACTGAACGTGATCCAGGAGACTTGGACCCTGCTCCAAGGAACAAAAGAGGCGGTCATGAGGGTGGGGGCACCCCTCCTAGGGCGCGCCCCCCTGCCTCGTGGGCCCCTCAGTGCTCCTCCGGCGTAATTCTTCCTCCTATATATATACACATACCCCCAAACGATCAGAACAGGAGCCAAAACCTAATTCCACCGCCGCAACTTTCTGTATCCAGAAGATCCCATCTTGGGGCCTGTTCCGGAGCTCCGCCGGAAGAGGGCCGTCATCACGGAGGGCTTCTACACCATCATAGTCTCTCCGATGAAATGTGAGTAGTTTACCTCAGACCTTCGGGTCCATAGTTAGTAGCTAGATGGCTTCTTCTCTCTCTTTGAATCTCAATACAAAGTTCTCGCCCTCTCTTGTGGAGATCTATTCGATGTAATCTTGTTTTTGCAGTGTGTTTGTTGAGACCGATGAATTGTGGGTTTATGATCAAGTCTATCTATGAATAATATTTGAATCTTCTCTGAATTCTTTTATGTATGATTGGTTATCTTTGCAAGTCTCTTCGAATTATCCGTTTGGTTTGGCCAACTAGATTGGTAGTTCTTGCCATGGGAGAAGTGCTTAGCTTTGGGTTCGATCTTACGGTGTCCTTTCCCAGTGATAAAAGGGGCAGCAAGGCACGTATTATATCGTTGCCATCGAGGATAACAAGATGGGGTTTATTTCGTATTGCATGAATTTATCTCTCTACATCATGTCATCTTGCTTAAGGCGTTACTCTGTTTTTAACTTAATACTCTAGATGCATGCTGGATAGCGGTCGATGAGTGGAGTAATAGTAGTAGATGCAGAATCGTTTCGGTCTACTTGTCACGGACGTGATGCCTATATACATGATCATGCCTAGATATTCTCATAACTATGCTCAATTCTGTCAATTGCTCAACAGTAATTTGTTCACCCACCGTAGAATACTTATGCTCTTGAGAGAAGCCACTAGTGAAACCTATGGCCCCCGGGTCTATTCTTATCATATCAATCTCCATCACTTTAATCTTGCTTTGCTTTTTTACTTTGCCTTTACTTTTTACTTTGCATCTTTATACCAAAAATACCAAAAATATTATATCTATCAGATCTCACTCTCGTAAGTGACCGTGAAGGGATTGACAACCCCTAATCGCGTTGGTTGTGAGTAGCTATCGTTTTCTGCAGGTACGAGGGACTTGAGCATGGCCTCCTACTGGATTGATACCTTGGTTCTCAAAAACTGAGGGAAATACTTCCGCTACTCTGCTGCATCATCCCTTCCTCTTCGGGGAAAACCAACGCAAGCTCAAGACATAGCAGGAGGCCGACGGAGGAGCATGGGGTTTCGCGGGTTTTGGCGGCCTCGGTGTACGAATGGGGGCGAAGGGGGAGGGGGAGCCAAGCTTAGGGACGCGCTTGTCCGAAATGTAGGGTAAGTTACCAATGTACCCCCATCGGTTTTGACACCGCGACGCGGAGCTTCATTTCCAGCTGAGGGGTAGAAGGGGGATTTCGCGTGTCTGGGCTGCGGGAGCGATTTCGGATGAGGAGGGAGTTCTCGCGCGCGGCCAAATTTCGGGATAACAAGGCACGGTGCGGGTTGAAGAAGCGGGAGTTTCAAAGCAGGTGAGACAAAAGATACTCGAGCTTGAAAATTTCGGGATAACAGGGTGTGGATTCCTTGTTTGGCAGAACAAACTTAACGTGTAAAAAAAATTCATACAAGACACAAGAGAGTCATGTCCCCTTTTACTATATTGCTATAGATGCCATTGAAAAAACTACAAGAAAATGTAAAAAAATCAGGAGAACAAGATTACCCTTCACAGTACCAAATCGATTCGCACTTCCCTCAACAACAACAAAAAACAAATCAGTTCCCACCAAAGAAAGAGTAATGTCCCTTTTTATATGATTACAGATGCCATGATCTCGAATTTCAATTTTTGAATCCACGTTATGTTGAATTTGAATATATCGTTAGGTGACCTTGCGGTTTATAATTGATGTAGTCGTACATTTTGATCTTCCATCATATATGAACATTTTACTCCACCATGTGAACATATATATTGTCGTCTACCATATGGACTAAATTTGAATAAATTTTCCTTATTTGAATATGATTGTTGTCAAGTTATACAATAATTTAATTATTATCTTGATAACAAAAAACATACATATAGCAGTAATCATATTTCACTATGAACTACATGTACCATACGCTCTCCAATTCAAATATTTGTATCCATTTTATGTTGAATTCAAATCATAGTACATTATTGGTCTAGGTAGCGAGATGTTTGGGATAATCTAAACCCTGTTTTCATACATATAATTTTTGGTTGAATTGGGACAAGTTTTGGTATAAGCCTCTTGCAAAACCGGAGATTCTCTCAACAAGCCTCGTGGTTCCGAGAGGGAACGTGTCACCTTTGTGTGCGAAATGATATATGCTGCCTCACCCCTGATTTTATTTACAGAGGCAACATAGAACTATATGAGTGCCCTGTTAAATTTTGGAATTATTTCGGGTTCATTTGGCCTTTTTATACATTAATTGAGTTTCTGGACTTTTAATGTGCATAATCTAAATATGAATTGCATGCACATGCTCCAGTGCACCAAAGTGGGTTGAAAAATCACATGTGTGTCCTTGGTTGAATTTCTAGGTCCCATGGAAGAAATGAGAATGAAATTCAAACATCTGGGCGTCATGACTCGGCCGAGAACATCGAGAAACTTTGATTTTAAATTCATGTAAATCCAAAACTCGCCTAGAAATCATGAAACTTGGCATGGTGGCATGTCATGGCACTAACATGGTGTGGTAAAAAATTGGGCCGACTTGGAAGCTCGTGGTTCTAAGAGGGAACGTGCCACCTTTGAGTGTGAAATGATATACGTTGTCCCCCCCCCCACTTGAGTTTCATAACAAAGGCAACATAGAACTACATTAGTGCCCAGTTAAATTTTGGAATTATTCCAGGTTCGTTTGTCGTTTTTTATACATTAATTGAGTTTCTGGTCATTTAATGTGCATAAGTCAAATTTGAACTACAGGCGCATGCTCTCGTGCACCAAAGTTGGTTGAAAAATCACATTTGTGTCCTCGGGTGAATTTCTAGGTCCCATGCAAGAAATGAGAATAAAATTAAAACATCTGGGCATCATGGCTCGGCCGAGAACATTGAGAAACTTGGTTTTAAAATTCTTGTAAATCCAAAACACGTCTGAAAATCATGAAACTTGGCATGGATGTCATGTCATGGTACTACCATGTTGTGGTAAAATAATTGGCCGAATAGGAACAGATTTTGGTATAAGCTTTTGCAAACCGAATCTTCTCTCAAGAAGGCTCGTGGTTCTGAGAGGGAACGTGCCACCTTTGAGTGCGAAACGATATATGTTGTCCCCCTTGAGTTTATTTACAAAGGAAACATAGAACTACATGAGTGCCCTGTTAAATTTTGGAATTATTCCAGCTTCGTTTGGCCTTATTTACACATTAATTGAGTTTTTGGTCATTTAATGTGCATAATTCAAATTTGAACTACAAGCACATGCTCCCGTGCACCAAAGTTGGTTGAAAAATCACATTTGTGTCCTCGGGTGAATTTCTACTCCCTCCTTCCATCTATATAGGTCCTAATGCATTTTTCGAGGCTAACTTTAACCAAACTTTAGAGCAATAATATATGACATGCAACTTACACAAAGCATACCTTCAATTTTGTATGTCAAAGGAGCTTCCAATAATATAATTTTCATAGTACACATCTCATGTGCTATTAATCTTGTCAATAGTCAAAGGCTGTCTTGAAAAACACATTAGGCCCTATATAGATGGAAGGAGGGAGTAGGTCCCATGCAAAAAATGAGAATAAAATTCAAACATCTGGGCATCATGGCTCGGTCGAGAACATTGAGAAACTTGGTTTTAAAATCATGAAACTTGGCATGGTGTCATGTCATGGTAGTACCATGCCGTGGTAAAAAAAATTGGCCGAATAGGAACAAATTTTGGTATAAGCTTCTTGCAAACCGGAGCTTCCCTCAAGAAGGCTCATGGTTCTGGGAGAGAACGTGTCACCTTTGTGTGCATAATTCAAATTTGAAATACAAGCACATGTTCCAGTGCACCAAAGTTGGTTGAAAAATCACATGTGTGTCCTCGGGTAAATTTCTAGGTTCCATGCAAGAAATGGGAATGAAATTTAAAATTCTGGGTGTCGTGGCTGGGTTGGAAACATTGAGAAACTTAGTTTTTTAATTCCTGTAAATCCAAAACATGCATGAAAATAATGAAACTTGGATTGGTGCCATGACATGGCACCAACATGCTGTGGTAAATTTGCAGTCCGATTTGCGAAGGCGCACACATTAACAATCAACAAAGTCATTTTGGAACAAGTGTTGTCACGTTACAATCGGAAACACAAGTATTATTGAAACTGTGGGCGTTCTACTTACTAGTACCATTTACGTGCCGCCACGCGTCCCCATTTTTTATTAGCTAGGAGGCGCCGTGCAGGGTAGCTATTTGAGTACGAGAGGCGTGCGATCAGACCCCTGTGCATGCTTATCGGGAGGAAAGCCCTTTGACCTCCATCTGCCGTCCACCTCTCTCCCAAGGTCTCCATTAATGGTGCCCGAGCCTCTGTTTAATGGCGTGGCTATGTCTCACTCGACTGAGATTTAAGAGAGAGAAAAGAAAATCTGAAAGCACGGATCTTGATGTAAGATCTGACAGACCTATATAGCATCTACTGCGACTTATAGCAAGACTGATGAATATATATAAGGACGGTTAATTTTTTTTTTATCAAAGAAGGGCTTCCCCTTCCGATTTTCATTACTGAAAATCACCACAATTCACAAGAAGTTCAGCACAACTCCAGCCTAACACGAAGGACTAAAAGCTACCAGATTGAAATCGCAACATCCCAAGAGGCCAACAAAGGCCAAACATCCGCGCTAGAACCCAACATTTCACAACCAATGACACAATCCACATCCTAAACCGATTATTACATCAAAAGAAACCAGGAAACTAGTCTCCACGGCGAGCGGCAATGAGCTCTTTCGTGTCCTCAAGACGCTGCTTGAGAACATCCACGGATTCCTCCACCAGCCTTTGGCACTCATTGCGGAGCATGTCATTCTCGTCCATAAGTTTCTTGAAGATGACGCCGGTCCTCTTCAACAAGGCACTGGTCTCCTCCTGCTGGTCTGCACTTCGGACGATCTTCTCCCTCAGCAGGTCGCACTCGGCCTGGAGCCTCTCATTGCCCTCCCTTAGTTGTCGGATGATGCCAGTAGCCTATTCAAACAAGGCTATCATGTCGTCCTGCAACCTCGCCGAGCCGGAGATCTGATCCATCTAGCTATGGACGATCGCATGCATGCGCCTGTAACAGTCGTCGCCTGCCCGCGAGAAATTTTCCCAGGCCGCCGCGGTGCGGTGGGACATCTCTGCTGCATTCGTGCTGTCGTGGGACATCTCTATTGCTTCCGCGGCGCGGCCGGACCAGTCTGCTGCATCGACGGGCGGCGGAACCTCCGTGCTGCTTCAGCGGCGCGGCGGGACCTCTGTGCTGCTACTTCCGCACGGCGGGACATGTCGGCTGCTCTCACAGCGAGGCGGGACATATCTCGTGCTTTCTCTTCCATGCTCACCTCTCCCTGGTGGCAATCTCTCGACCCAGAACTCACGCTGGCCATGGCAGAGCAAGGGAAGGATGTTGAATGACTTGTTTGTTTTGTGGATGAGGAGTTGAGGAGGAATGTGCAGTCATCTTGGCATACTAGTATTTATAACTGAGTACTAATACGCTCCTAAGTGGGAAACCATTTAGGTTGTGATCGGTGTGAACAGGTTTGCAATTCAATATAGTATGGAGTAATTTGGAATGTGACAAGACTCAAGCTCAAAATTTATTGACGGTTCTAGTTTCGAAGTGCGGCACTATTCCCGGATGGAGTACTTCTTTTTCTACTCCCTCCTTTCCGGTTTTATAGGGCTTATCTAAAAATTTTAGTTTTTCCATTTTATAAGGCTCAATTTGGTTGTTCCCCAACACATGTTCAGATTCCAAGGTGCATTAAATCATTGCATGCAAGTATTAAGAGAAAATTGACCAATGCATGTACTTTATGCATGCATGCATTGCAATTAATGCATTGATAAACATAATCTTTTGAGAAAAACAAGAGCATTAATTAGGTGCTTTTGCAAACTACAAAAAATATTCCACCACTCACCATCTTGGTTGGTGAGATTTTTGAATTAATCCCTATAAACCGGAAAGGAGGGAGTACTGTTGTGTACGTGCAATAACTGGCACCATCGTATACATATCTTACGGTTAATGGTGCGTTCGACAGGAATAGCCGTGTGGCGAGCTCTAGGCTAGTCTTTTTTCAGGCGCATTAAACCTATCTCTCGGGACTTCTCGCACGCACCATCGTGCCACCCACAAAAACTTGTACTCTGAGTTTAGTAGTACGTTATACAGGAAGAGAAGAGGTGCACGCACGCACTCGTCCTCTCACACACGTGTCTGTTTTTCTCGAAAAGGAGGATGATGACCCCGGGCCTCTGCATCTGGGAGTCACACACGCAAATTATTGAAATATATCGAGTGCAGTGCTTTGATGTGTCACGTCAACTCGTACATCAACGATAAGTTTGATTATCCTCTCCCTCGCGGACTTAACTGCACCTGCCTTTGGCTGTATGACAGGTTGGCCACACACCTGTCGGGCCCACCTGTCATACACGCAAAGGCAGGAGCGTCCCTCCCTCACCCATGAGCGTGGTGGCTGGCAAGACTAGGAGAAGCTTTCGCTACACGCTCTCCCTCCCGCACGCGGTGGACATGCAGCAGTTCAATCGGTGTCAGATGGCCAGAAGCGTACTGTAGTATCCTCCAGTGCAGTAGTATTCCATCATTGTTCGACTTCCTGAAGAGGCGAAGAGCCAAGCGCAGCCCGGACGCTCGTGTGTCAGTTTCATGTGTAGAGTAGTCTAGGATAGCGTGTACCATGCATGTAACCTTAAAATCGTTGGGGTTGGCTCCATGCTATGTGGCCGTCTCGAAGTTTTAAAAAAATTAAAATAGTCTTCTGGCCCTACCCGAAAACTGCCGCGCGTACTGCCCGGGAAAAGCCCCGCCCTCAACTTTTAACTACGCGAAAATAGTTCGAGCTTGTTCGTTCTATATAAATACAGTACTTACTGTATGTTTATTCACCCGTGGGTTGTTCAATGAATGGAGGGGCGGGGAGTAGAAGTGAACAATATTGTAGTACTACTAGTAGTAAGTAGGAGTCGTACAGTAGTCACCTTAAATAGAGAGTTTCTTTTCTTTAATGCCACGTACACAAATTGAAACGCTTGTTGTGGAGAGAAAAAAGATAATCACTCCACTATATATTGACGCAGGGGCCTGAGCGCTTGCTTTACTAGGGTTGCTCTCTTCATTCTCTCATCCTCTCCAGATATAAACAAGACAGCGGTAGCAACATTTTCTCTCTGCTCACCGCTGGTCACAGATTCGGCCGGTGTGTGTAGAGGACTAAAAGGTGCATCATTCACGTGGTCATCGCCGCCGAGGGAGGAAACCCACAGCTGCCGGAGGAGCCTGATCCTCTGCCCGTGTCGTTCTCTCCGACACAGCGCTGGCTCGGGAAGTCCTCCGACCCTTCTTCCTCCCTGCCGTATTGTCCGCAGATCCGACCTGCCGCCGCCGACATCCCGACGACCCTCAGGTATAAGTTCTTCGAAAGCGGCCTTGCTCTACTGCCCCAGCTCCCCACGTGTCTGCATGTGCATCTTTTTCTACTCCCATCAGCTCTTCCAAAGCCACCTAAATTTTAAGTATTATTAGAGGTAAAGCTACTTCATGCATTCGAATCTAGGGCTTTGTTCAAACAACGAAGAAAGGGGGAAAGTTGTAGCATGAATCTAGGACTTGATTCAAAGAGGAAATAATATGGTGAAAGTAGTAGAGACCGGATACCAAACCTGTCTCTTGGTTGAAAAGGGAAATAATGGGAAAACCCAGTACAAACTGGATAAGGAACAGATCTATTATTGGTTGAAAAAAGGATAGAAAGTGGCGGCTGGTGGACAAGTCAACAGAGTATGTACAGGATTAGATTTGCTGCCATCACATAGTAAAAGGTCTCCAGGATTAGATTTGCTGCCATCACATAGTAAAAGGTCTCCAGGATTAGATTTGCTGCCCTCACATAGTAAAAGGTCTCAGTATTAGATTTGTTGCCCTCACATAGTAAAAGGTCTCAGGATTAGATTTGATGCCCTCACATAGTAAAAGGTCTCCAGGATTAGATTTTCTGCCCTCACATAGTAAAAAGTCTCCAGGATTAGATTTGCTACCCGCACATAGTAAAAGGTCTCCAGGATTAGATTTGCTGCCCTCACATAGTACAAGGTCTCTAGGATTAGGTTTGCTGCCCTCACATAGCATGAACAAACTCGGCATCACCACTTTATGCCTCCTTGTAGGTACATTGTGTTGATGTGTCCACTGTCGCATCCTTATACCAACCTTTTGTTGTTGTTAATGTAAGGGTGCATGTAAAATGAAGCGATCACAATGTTACCCAAGGGACATGTCTAACCAGTGTTATTGTTAATCTAATGCCTCCAGTGATAAGATGCAATTAAACTGTGTTAAAAATGGCACTCCTGTTGTTTTCCCCAATATGATAAGTAAGTTGCTCCTTTACGCTGCTGAGTGTCCTGGTGTCCCCATGGTCCCATGCCCTTAAACCAACTCTTAAGCTGCTATTGATTTACTGTGTTTGGTAAACAAGCCATGCCACCATTAAAGTAACATGAAGCATTGCTGACGTTTTAAAATTTCTACTGTCCTTTCATGATTGCCATGAACATAATTAAGATGCTTCTTTTCATTTTGTATATGTTTCGTATATTCTTATTGACCAGCAACTGTTTACTTTCTATCTTTTTGTGCAGATATGGATATCCATTTCACCTTGTTGCTACTGTGACCTTTTGGTGAACTGCACAAAACACTTTTTTTTGGAATGAGTGTCTTGTGCAGTCCAACTAAAATGTCTCGTGGGCAACATCTCTCAATTTTGGTGAAACTGCACAAAATGGTGATTGGAGTTTCCAAAATCTCCGTCAAGTTCTGATGGTAATCTCGTGCAACATTTTATTGGCCTTTGCAAGATGGAGCCGTCATTGTCGCCACAATGGCACTTTATTTTAGCGGAACTGCACAAAAGGATAAGAAAATTATAGTTGCACCTTACATGAGCCAGACAACCAACCTTAATGTTCCTCAATTTTAGTGCAACTACTAAAGAAGAACCTGCCAGCTCACAAGAGCAAGTACTTCTTGCTAGCTGAATGATGCAATCTTTGCTTCATTTCAGGTGAACTACAGAAAAAGGCGCATGAATTAAATCATGGAACTCCAGGCAGACCTCATCCAAGTATAGTTGGAGGTTGAGTTCAAGGAGGCCGCTATTAAAGCGAAATCATGCTCTCATGTCTCCTTGTTTGTGCTGTGCATACATGTTGTGCAAACAGGAATACTCAACTAGAGATGTTGTGACGGTCAAGAGCATTCGCCAAGTTCTTCGATTGTATGACATGTGTCGGGGGTTTGGTGCGACATATGCCAACGGATGGCTTATCATGGTGGGGGCGAGTAGAATGTCGCCGGTGCCTAGAAACGGGATGAGGCGAAGACATGCACGCCGGCGAATCTTACCCAGCTTCAGGGCTCTCCGGGGAGATAATACCCCTACTGCTGCTCTGCGGGGTCTCCGCATGATCACTATGGCCAAGTGTTTACACGGTTGCTCCTTGAGCTGTTTCTTAGAGGTAGGAGAGGGCAAGGCTAGCTCTCTCCTTCTATCTGGTATGGTCTAGAGCTACTGGGTTCCAACCCTTTGCATGGGTGCCCTGGGGGGTTTATATAGGCCTACCCCCCAGGGGTACAATGGTAATTCAACTGGGCGCGGGCCCAGCCGTCAGTGCCTCTGACCTCCGACTTCTCCGCTGACTGCTGGGGCCCGCCGACTGCTGGGCCCCGCCGACTGGTCTGGTACGGAGCCGACAGGCCGCGTCCGCCGCGGGCGGGTCTTGCCGGCCGCTGATTACTGTAGCCGTGCTTCTAATGACGCGGGCTTGGTCATGGGGTCGTGGCAACAGTCCCACCGCCTGGCGGGCGATCACTATTGCCACTCCCCATCTCATCTTGATTAATGGCGCGTGGGCCCCGGGGGAGGGCTCGGTCGACTCCCCCGGGCCGACTCCCGACGGGTCCGACTGGCGGTTCTCCCGCCATCTCCCGAGGTCTCGCTGACTGGTGGGCCCTGCTGCCTCCAGGCCGTACAGACAAGCCGTCGTGGGTGCAGGATTCGGTACTGTGGTGTTGATGTCAGGGCCGACTGGGCAACAGTGCCACGCCGCACGGAGATCTTCCCGGGTACGGCGTGCTGTGGCCATGCCTGCCCTTGGTAAGGGGCGGGGAGTGGGCTTCACTGTAGCCACGCCCCTGCCCCGTCCCCTTCGATGAGGTCATGGGTTTTTGGAGTCGCCGGCTGACTCCCCAAAGCCGGCTTCTCTGGAAGTCGTCCCTGGGACTTGGTCGTGACCCGGCAGTCGGCCGCCCTGCCGTCTACTCCTCAGGAGGCGGCTCTTCGCCCTGGGGTCTTGAGGGGCGCAGCCTGCCCCGATGTCTTGAAAGGTTATGGGACTTGGGTTGGCCTACCCGTGGCCCATTACTCCGACAGTAGTCCCCGAAGCTGGTGAGGTGCCGCGGACGATCGGCCGAGAAGCCTCAGCAGTTTCTCTTTCCGGGTGCCCAACACATGGTCTTTGATTGACTTCTGCCGGGTCGTCTAGAAGGAGTCGGACTTGCCCAACTCGGACTCACTGAATTCCGACTTGCTCAGTATTTCGAACGTTGCGGCGGGATTTTAAGTGGCGTGCTAGCTAAGCCTCCAGGCCGCCGCCCGTTCTTGGCCTGTCACGCGAGGGCACGTGGCCAGGCCGTCCTGCCAGCCTACGCGTGCAACGGGACAGGCCCATAGGCGGGGCCCGCCACCACCGCGCCTCGGCGCCCGAGCGGATCCGTTGCGGCCCCGGTGGACGGTTGGGATTCCCGTGGAGTTACTGCGCGCAGTAACTTTGCGTGGATCGTGGGGGGTCGTGGGGTTGTGGGCGCAGTAAATCCCCACGTCCGCCCCCTCGGCTTCGCAGCCCACGGGGCTATAAGTAGGGGGAAGAGGGGGGCACGCGCGCCCCTCCTTCCCACTACTCCTCGTTCTCTTCCTCCTTGCTGCTCCTCTCTCTCCTCCTTCCTCTTCTCTTCTTCGCTCCGCCGCACGCCCAAGCTCCGGTGAACACTGCGGCGACAGCTCGTGATGAGTTCTTCCTCCGCTGCCGCGCCTCCCCCAGTGCGCTCCGGCACCTGGGACGGTTCCGAAGTTCATGAAGACCACATTGAGTTCCTTCGCCAGACCCGTCGGCTTCCCAGCGAGGATCGCGTGCAGGTACCTCTTGCGCCAGAGGGGAAGATTTCCCCCGCACCGCAGGAGGGCGAGCGGGTCATCTTCTGCTCGCACTGCCTGTGCGGGCTGGGGCTGCCGGCGAGCAGTTTTTTCCGGTCCTTCCTGGAGTTCTACGGTCTCTAGCCGCACCACCTCACCCCCAACGCAGTGGTGCTGCTGTCCGCCTTCGTGGCCCTGTGTGAAGACTTCCTCGGAGTCCTCCCCACCCTCGAGCTCTGGGGGGAGTTCTTCTTCTCCAAGCTCGGCACCCAGGCCGCGGGCGTGCCGGCTCAGTGCGGTGCCTTCATCATCGTGCGAAGGTCGGGGGCCGACAATCCCTTCCCCTCCATCTCACTGATAAAGTCGGTGAAGATGTGGCGGAGATCTTACTTCTATGTCACAAACGTCGCCACGAGGGGCGACTGGGTCAACCTGCCGGCTTTCGAAGCCGGCCCGCCGGCTGGGAGACTGCCCAACTGGTCGTACCAGGCCAGGTCGCTGACGCCTACGGGAGCCAGCGCCATCACGCGACTCCGAGTGCTGACGCAGTCGGAGGGTCTGACTGGTCCGGATCTGCTGGCCGCTTCGTTTTGCGCCGAGTTCTCCCACTCCAAGGCCGCCCTCACGTGATATGCCAGATGAGCGGGCACCGCGACCCGAGTCGGATGTGCACCAAGGACATGCCTCACGAAGAGGTGGCCCTCATGGTGAACTACCTCTCGGACAGTAGGCTCCCGGAGGACTCGCGATTCGGCAAGGAGCCGTACTCCCGCGCCGACCCCCCACCCATGGTGAGTCGCCTTTCTTTTCTTTCTTTAGATTGTCTTCTTCTTGCAGAGTTTTGTTTTGACCAGTCGGCTTTGGTTAGAATCCCCTTCTTCACCCACCAGCCGGCACCTCGGGGCCGGCCCTAGAGTTCCTCGCCGACCGGGCGGAGAGCGACGTCGACGACCCTGATTTGGGGGCGGTGGCTCTGGAAGACGACGCCGAGGGAGGAGGAGGGACAGCAGGCGACTTCAGGCCTTCGGCTACCTTCGCCGACTGGCCTAAAGACAACGCCGAGGGAGAAGTCGCCCCTCGCCATCGGCCAGGAGCCAGCCAGCCTGGCGCGGGCTCTTCTGCCACGCCGGGGGCTCCAGGCGGCGGGAAGAAGCGCAGGGCCGTGCCGACCTTGTTCGGCAGGCGGCCGAAGAAGCCCAAGGGCTCGGCTGCGGCGACCCAGTGGGACGAGGCAGCCGCGAAGGCCATCTGCTTTCGTAAGGAAGTGAAGAAGCCGCCGTTGGTCTCCATGTAAGTATTCTGTCTTCAAAGTTTTATTCTTTCTTCATGATTTGTCTGAGTCTCTGCTTGCCCCTCTTGCTTCAGGGCTCCCCTCTCTCTTGAGCGGATCGTCGCCGCCTCTGTCATGGGGTCAGCGGAGACGTCCGCCACCACTTGGCGGATTGACCCGCTGCTGGCCTCCGGGAGGCGACGGAGCGGAATGCACAGGAGAAGCGCAACGAAGAAGAGGCCCTCCGCCTGGAGAAGGCGGAGGCCGACAGGGCGAAGGCCTCCGCTAAGAAAAAACTAAAGCCGCCGCCGCGGCGAAGCAGCAGGCTGAGGAAGCCGCACGCCGCCAGTCGGCATTGCTCGTCACCCAGTTGAACTCTGCGTCGCTGCCTCCGGAGTTCACGGGGCAGACCGAAGAAGCCGGCGGGGAGAACCCCTCCGTGGAGAGGGAAGGCGGCGACCCCTCTGCACCGGACATGAACGTTCCGCCGCCGCCTCCACCGCTGTCTGAAGGTGCGCAAGGCGAGCAGCCAGCGGACCCTCCGGTGCCGCCGACCGAAGACGAGGCCGTGGCAAGGCTACTCCTCCAAGTCGGCTCGCCAACGCGCTGTCGTCTGGAGAAGGCGACTTCGGCACCCCGCCCCCTGGAAGCCGGCACCGCCAGCTCGGCGGCCCCAGACGCCGAAGCGACGAGCGCCGCACCTATTGGGTGGGTGCGAGGAGGCGGCACAGGGCCGCTGAACTGGGCACTCCTGGACGTCCAGGCGAAGCTCCGTGCTGAGGGCGACGCTCTCCAGAGTTGCACCAAGGCGTTCCTAGCGTCGCGGGCAGCCGTCCGGGTATATTTTTTTCCTTTGGTATTTGTTTTCTTGTTCCTCTCTATGGGGGCGCGCCAGCGCGCCCACTGGGTGTAGTCCCCGAGTTTCAGGCCGGCTGCTGAGCAGGCGGCCCGGAACTCCAATTGATGAGCTTCTGGGTACTAACTTGGTCTGAAATGCTTGTCGCAGGATTACCACAACCTCCGCGTCACTGCCTTCAACCGTAACGTTGAAGAGCTGGGCAAGCGGACCGCCGACTTGGCAGAGAGCCGGAGTAAGTCCTTTTTTCCTTCTCTGCGGGGGCGCGCTAGCACACCCGTGGGCTGTAGTCCCCGAGATTCGGGCCGACTGCTGAGCAGTCGGGCCGGATCTCCCCTGCGACCTACTTTATTGACGACTGTTGTCTTTCTTCCTTTTCTTCAGGAGCCAACGCTGCTCTTCAACAGCGGTTGAGCGAAGCCAACTCCACCCTGCGCGCCAAAGGGGAGGAGTGCAGCAGGCTCGCCACAGAGCGCGATCTGCTAGCCACTCGGTTGGCAGAGGAGAAGGAGCTGCTTGTGAAGTCGCAGAGGGAGGTGGAGGAGATGGAAACCGCCCTCTTGGCCGAGTTCACGAGTGAGCGCTCCTCCTGGTCTGACAAGGAGGCGCTGTTGTCCTCCGGCTTCCATGAGATTGAAGACATCGTTGATGGTGAGTCTCTTTATTTTCTTTCTTCGAGCTGCCGATTTAAATCGTGCCGACTCCTGGTTTTTGACTAGCTTCCTCATTTCTTCGCGTCTTTGCAGACTTCTTCCCTGGGCAGTCGCAGGCCGCCATCCAAGCCATCGAGGCCGACCGTGAAAGTCGGAGGGCGGAGGGCGCAGAGATCGCCGCCGATGCCCCCCGAACTCTTGACGAGCACATCCTGAGCATCGAGGCTCGCCTCCGGCCGGCTCACCGGATGCTGCGCCGGCTTCAGCACGTCGGTGCCCAGGCGATTGCCGCCCTTTGGCCGGATATGCAGGCTCCGCGCACCCCCAGCCTGACGGCCAACTGGCTGGAGGTCGCGGCTGGTCGTCTTGAGGCCTGGAAGGGCTCTTCGGCCCGGGCTGGAGCACGCCGGGCCTTGGAGTTCATCAAGGCATGGTACCCAGGGCTGGATCTAGACCGGTTGGCCACGCTTCGGTTGGAGGCCCAGCCGGAGCTGGCGGCTGTGGAAGATGCCCTCGTCAAACGTGCTGCGGCGATCGCCGAGTACACCGACACCAGCATCTTCATCCCCGAGTGGTTTGAAGACGGCGAGGAGGTACTGCCGGAGTGGTTTGGGATGAACCCAGACTACGGCGAAGACTCGGCGGAGGTGATTGGCTCCAGCGTCGAGGAGGAGGACGAGGTGGAGGATGGAGGCGAGGCGGAGGCACCAGAAGACGGAGCAGACGGCCAGCCTCAGCCCGAACGCGCCTCCAGCAACGAGCCGCATGCGACCGAGTCGACTACCGTCGGCGGTGATCAAGCCGAGACTAGCCAGCCGGCTGCCCCGACGCCTGACGCTGGTGCCTCCTCCGACCCTCCGAATCCGTCTGCTGCCTCCTAAGCTACCACTGTATCTTTTATTTTATCTGATTCAGTAGTCTTAGAAGAACTTGTTAATTCGCACAATTCCACCCGCGGGGTGTATTTTGAACCTCTACTCGACAATTCGGCCAAGGGCCTATGTTATGTAAATATATATATATCTATCTTTTCTTGCTCATTGTTCTTTTGGCTTTTTTCCTTTGCCGCTTTCTCTTAGTTGCCTGCCTTGCCAATCGGACAGCCGCTCTGCGGACTGTTGCTGGATCAAGTGCTAGGCTACTTTGGGAAAGCAAGTACTTAGCTGATTTCAAGATTTTTTTTGAGCAAGTTGGATAGGAAGCGGCAGTTCGACTATCCGAGAGTCGGTTTGCGAGAAAGGCTGGAAGCCATCTTGAGCTATGTTTTATGCTTTGAGTCCTTAGCCATTTTTCATGTGAATGCCCATTCTACCTTACTGCTGCCCACCGTGCAGTCGCTCTGCGAGCTGCGGCTTCTGACAGGAGACGGTTTGGGCGTTTACACACTACTTGTCCGACTGTAGGAAGCATTTCATAGTGCAAGGCGGCAAGTCCCCAGGCCGATTTGTCGAGCCCGGTGCCAAATGGCATAAAAAGGAGTAACATACTTGCAGTCATAATTTTTATCATACAGACAAAAGAGGGCAGTCCCCGAGCTCGCCTCGGGGGGGCCGAAGTCTTAGTTCTTTAATACAAAAGGTAGCATGGTACATACTGCATCAGCTGTAAAACCTTCGGAGGAGATTTGCATTCCATGGCCGCTCTGTCTCCTTGCCGGAGTTGTCCCTCTTGCGTGCTCGGGGCTTCTAAGCGTCGATCAGGTAGTAGGAATCGTTGCCCCGTACTTTGCTGATGATGAAGGGGCCTTCCCAAGGCGCCGACAGCTTATGCTGGCCGGCTGTTTGCTGGATTAGCCGGAGCACAAGGTCGCCTTCTTGGAAAGATCTTGGCCTGACCTTCCTGTTGTGGTACCGGCGCAGGCTCTGCTGGTAGATGCTGGACCAGCTGAGTGCCAACAGCCGGCCCTCTTCCAGCAGATCGACACCGTCTTGTCGTGCTTCTTCTGCTTCCTCCTCGGTGTACATGGTGACTCGTGGGGAGTCGAACTCCATGTCCGTTGGGATGACGGCTTCGGCACCATAGACGAGGAAGAAGGGCGTGAAGCCGGTTGACTTGTTTGGAGTCGTGCACAGACTCTAGAGGACGGCTGGCAGCTCGTCGAGCCAACAGCCAGCCGAGCACTCCAGAGGCTCGATCAATCGAGGCTTGATGCCGGACAGGATGAGGCCGTTTGCTCGCTCCACTTGGCCGTTTGACTGCGGGTGGGCGACGGACGCTAGGTCCAGTCGGATGTCCTGTGTTGCGCAGAAACGGGCCAAGGCGTCTTTGGCAAAATTTGTGCCGTTGTCGGTGATGATGTTGTGTGGTATGCCGTACCGAATTGTGATATCGGTGATGAAGGTCACGGCAGTCGGACCGTTCAGTTTCTTAATTGGCTTCGCTTCTACCCACTTGGTGAACTTGTCCACTGCGACAAGTAGGTGAGTTAAACCACCTTGTGCTGTCTTGAATGGTCCCACCATGTCTAGACCCCAAACTACGAAAGGCCAGGCAATGGGGATGGTCTTGAGCGCAGAAGCCGGCTGGTGCGGCTTGGAGCTGAACTTTTGGCATCCTTTGCATTTTTGGACCAACTCCTTGGCCTCTTCCAAGGCAGTCGGCCAGAATAAACCGTGCCGAAAGGTTTTGGCGACGAGTGCTCTTGAAGCCGCATGGTGGCCGCATTCGCCTTGGTGGATGTCTTTGAGAATCGCTTGGCCTTGCTCTGGCTCTACGCAGCACTGGTAGACACCAGTGACGCTGCGCCTGACCAGCTCTCTGTTGACTATGGTATAGGCTGCCGCCCGGCGTTGTACTTGCCAAGCTGAGGTCTCATCAGTTGGTAGCTCTTTGTTCACCAGGAATTTGAGGATGGGCTGGGCCCATGAGGGTGCTGCTATTTCTTCGAGTACTAGAACTGCGACTTGGACGAGGGCGGCTGGGCTAGGAGGCGGCAGGTTGGAGTCAACAGCCGCTTGCTGGGTTGATGAAGTCCCCAGCCCGACTGGCGCGGTCCTTGGGCCGAGTTCTGGAATCTTCGAGTCCGCCACCGCAGTCCCCGGGCCGGGTTCCGCAGTCCCTGGGCTAGCCTCGACTGTGGCGGCTCCGGAGTCATCTGCCGGGATCCTCGTGCCGCCTGTCGGGGCTCTGGAGTCGGATCCGACGTCTTCGGGAGGAGCCGGTACGAAGATGGAGTCTGATTCTGGCGAGGGCTTGACAGACGGCTTGAGAAGGCGTTGAAGGGCGACACCAGATGGTATTGCTTGGCGGGTAGAGCCGATTCGTGCCAATGCATCTGCTTGGTCGTTGTCATTCCTTGGTACATGAAGGAACTCGCATCCTTCGAAATACCCGCTGAGTTGCTGCACGAGGAAACGGTAGTTCGCCATGTTTGCATCTTTCGCGTCCTAGTCGCCGGATGATTGCTGGACCACTAAGTCCGAGTCACCATAACACAAGATCCGGCGAATACCAAGCTCTTTGGCAAGCCGGAGCCCGTGAATGAGCGCCTCATACTCGGCAACGTTATTGGAGGCGGCAAAGTGGATTTGTAGTGCATACTTGAGCTTGTCGCCTTTGGGAGAGGTGATGACGACGCCGGCTCCCAAGCCAGTGCGCATCTTGGAGCCGTTGAAATGCATCCGCCAATGGGTGGAATCAGGTGCTGGAGGCAGGTACTGGGTCTCGGCCCAGTCGACGAGGAAGTCAGCCAGTGCTTGTGATTTGATAGCGGCGCGGGACTGGTAGTAGATGGTGTAAGGAGCCAGCTCTATGCCCACTTGGCCACTCGACCAGAGGCATCTCGGCTACCGATGATCTCGGCAAGTGGGGCCGTGTAGACCACCGTGATTGGATGCTCTTGAAAGTAAGTCTTCAATTTCTTGGCAGCAAAGTGTACGCCATAGCACATCTTCTGGTAGTGGGGGTAGTTCTGCTTGGAGGTCGACAGTACCTCGCTCAGGTAATATACTGGTCTCTGGACAGGTAGCGCCTTGCCTTCCTCCTTGCGCTCCACTACAATGACTGTGCTGACTACCCGGCTGGTGGCAGCGATGTACAGGAGCATAGGTTCCTTGGGAGTCGGAGCCACCAGGACAGGCAGAGTAGTTAACATCTTCTTCAACTGGTGAAAAGCTTCGTCTGCCTTATGGTTCCACTCAAAAAAAGTGGTCTTCTTCATGAGTTGGTATAAGGGGAGAGTTTTCTCGCCCAGCCGACTGATGAATCGGCTGATGGATGCTAAGCAGCCGGTGAACTTCTGCACATCCAATAGTCGGCTGGGTACCTCCATTCTCTCGATGGCCTTGATTTTTACTGGGTTGCATTCTATGCCGCGTTCAGAGACCAGGAAACCTAGCAGCTGGCCGGCTGGTACTCCGAAGGCACACTTCTCGGGGTTGAGCTTGATATGGAACCGGCGCAGGTTCTCAAAGGTCTCCTTGAGGTCTTCCAGCAGTGTTCCATGCTTTTCCGTTTTCACCACTACGTCGTCCACGTAGACGTGGGCGTTCCTGCCGAGCTGCTTGAGGAGACACTTCTGCATGCAACGCTGAAAGGTGGCGCTGGCATTCCTCAAGCTGAACGTCATGGTGAGGTAGCAGAATGCTCCAAACAGCGTGATGAAGGCGGTCTTCAATCTGTCAGCCGGGTTCAGCTTGATCTGGTGATATCCTGAGTATGCATCCAAGAAACTCAACAGCTCGCATCCGGCTGTGGAGTCTATCACCTGATCGATTCTTGGTAGAGCAAATGGGTCCTTGGGGCAGGCCTTGTTGAGGCTCGTGTAGTCAATACACATTCGCCACTGCTTGTTCTTCTTTAGTACCAGGACCGGATTTGCAAGCCACTCCGGAAAGAAAACTTCCATAATGAAGCCGGCTGCTAGGAGTCGGGCTATCTCTTCTCCGACAACTCTTCTCTTCTCTTCTGATAAGCGGTGCAGGGGCTGCCTGACCGGCTTTGCATCAGATCGGACATGTAACTTGTGCTCGGCGAAATCCGTCGGTACACCTAGCATGTCTTTGGGGGACCATGTGAAGATGTCCCGATTCTCATGGAGGAAATCGACGAGCTTGCCTTCCTATTTGCTGTCGAGGTTTGCACCTACGACGGCGTACCTCTCTGGGTGCTCCGGATCCAAGGTATCTTCTTTGTCTCTTTGGCCGGCTTGAATGAACCCTCAGCCTCCGAATCTTTTGGACTGGGCGATACCTCAGGCTGCTTGCCGGCCATCGCCACAACTCGCTCAAGGAGCCGCTTCTCAGCCGCGATTACCAGGGACTCGGCCAGCCAACTGCTCTCAGCTGCGCAAGCAGACGACTTCCGGTAGTCGCCTGCCACAGTCAGAATTCCCCTAGAACTGGGCATCTTCATCTTGAGGTAAGCGTAGTGGGGGACCGCCATGAACTTGGACAAGGCGGGACGGCCAAGTAGCGCATGGTATGGGCTCTCAAGGTCCACCACCTCAAACCAAACAGACTCTCTTCGGAAGTGATCTTTGTCCCCAAAGAGGACGTCCATCAGGATCTTACCGATCGGCGAGCAGGAAAGCCCAGGTACAATGCCGTGGAACACTGTCCGGCTGCTCTGAAGCTGTCTTTGCTTGATTCCTAACTTCTCCATGGTATCCTTGTACAGGATATTGATGTTGTTGCCCCCGTCTATCAAAACTCGCGAGAAACGCGCGGCCCATTTTTCCGTAGCAAAGGTGGCGTCCAGGACCAAGGCGTAGGAGCCCGGACTCGGCATCACTTCTGGGTGGTCAGCCCTGCTCCAGCTGATGGGCTTCTCAGACCAGTGCATGAACTCTGGTGTCTCTGAGGCTACTGCGTTCACCTCTTGTCGCTGCAGCCGCCTGCTGCGTCGATCATCAGCCATATTGGTAAACACCATGTAGGCTCCGTGTTCTTCAGGGTATTCGTCTTGTACTGCGCCGACTGGCCTGACTGCTAGCTGCTGGGGCGGAGGCGGAGGCGGCTGCCCAGCAGGCGGGGGTGACAGGAGGCCGTCTCCCTTGGCGATCCTGGTGAGCTAGTGGCACTTCCGGGTGGTGTGATTCGACGGCTTTGCACCACTGTGGAACTTGCAAGGTCCATCCAAGGTCTGCTCATAGGAGAAGGCCGGCAACCAGTTTGGCTTGCCGCCTTTCTATCGCTTGGGCGGAGGCTGCTCTTCTGGCTGCTGGGCTTCAACGGTCACGACCTGCCGGCTGCCGGAAGCCGGCTGCAGGGCCTTGCGCTTGTTGTCTCCCTACTGTTGTCGTCGGCCGGCGTCTACCGCCGGAGTTCTTGGAGCTTGAGGAGCCACTTTGCCAGTTGTGCTGATTTGAATTTCCGCCTTCATGGAGGAGTCGGCCGTGGCGTACTTGTCCGCTATGATCAGCAGCTCATCGAGGGTTTCTGGCTCATCGCAGAGGAGCTTGTGCTTGAGGAGGGTGCCTTCTCGGCACCCGGCTATGAAGTACTCGATGGCCTGCACCTCGTGCACGCCCTCGTAGGAGTTCCGGAGCTCAGCCCAACGCGTGAGGTAGTCGCGAGTCGACTCGTCAGGACCTTGCACGCACAAGGAGAGCTGACGAGGCTTGGGAGGACGCTTGTACATGTTGGTGAAGTTGCGGACGAACGCTTCGGTGAAGTCGACCCAGTTGTTGATGCTGCGGGGCTTTAGGCTGTTCAGCCATGTCCGGGCCGTGCCCTGGAGCATGAGCGGAACGTACTTTACGGCGACAAGCTTGTTGCCGTTTGCTATGCTGACAGCCGTGGAGTAGTCGACTAGCCAGTCTTCCAGCTTCACGGAGCCGGTATACTTGGGCGTGTCTCTTGGGAGCGTGAACCCTCTGGGAAAGGGCTCATCCCGAATGCGGGGCCCGAAACAAGGCGGACCCAGCTCGTCTTCTTCTTCCAGCGCCAGGGACCGGTGAAGTCGGTCGATCCAGTGGCGGGCGTCATTCTCTCCAACTCCCTCTCGGCGGCCAAGGCGGTCACCGAGAGTCGGATGGTCAACAGGCGGCGGGGAGACTCGCCTCTCCTTACAGGGAGGGGGAGGCGGACAGTCGTCCCGTCGTTCCACTGCCCTCGGGCGGCCATCTCGGTCGCGCTCTATGGTAATGCGAGTCCGACTGTGGCTGACAGCCGGCTCCTTGTCCTTTCTTTCTCGGGCGCCGCCAGTCGGCGTCCGAGAAGTCGCGCCTTGATCTCGGTGCGGGTCGTCGTTTGGCCGCTGCAGCGCCTCCGTGCGGCAGCCGGCCTCGTTCTGCGCGGTGGCCGCGTCAAGGAGCCGCTGGACTCGCTCCATCATGAGGCGGCATTCTTCGCCCTCGAAATTTTCCAGCTCATTCGCCGCTGCCTGGGCGGCTCGGATGTTCTCCGCTGGTGTAGCGTACACAGGGCGGCTAGCCCCAAACAGGCTGGCAATGGCTATGTCGCGCTGCTGGACCACGCCAAGGCGGCTGGGCCCTGCCGGGGCCGGCGAGCCGCCAACAGCGCGATCCATCTCCCGCTGGTAAGCTTTTGACAAGCGTCTCATGCTGGCCAGCTTCTTCGCGCCTTCAACAAGCTGAAGGCGGCGCGCTTCTAGCGTCTCTGCGTCAGCATCTTCCGGAATGGGCGCAGTTAGGTCTTGCAGCGCCGAGTGAGTCGGGCGCTCCTCCGCCAGGGAACTCGTCATGACTGATGACTAGCACCTCAGTGACGGTGCTTCCGTCGCTCTCTGCGTGGGGGAGAGGTTCGTCGTAGAACACCACATTGGCAGGGAACGCGTCGAGCGACGCGGTGTCGGAGTCGACCAGCATCGGGTCGGTGGAGCCTACGGACTCCAAGTCTACGGCAGGGCCGCCGGAAACATGGAGTTGATCGAGGAGGCCCGCGAAGAGGTTCTCGGGGCCGCGCGTGCCTACGTCGGACGCAGGTTCGTCGGAGAGGCGGACCTCGCCGACAAGTTCGGCCAAGGAGCTGGCTGCGCAGGCGATCTCAACGCCGCGCAGCGTGTCGATGCAAACTTCGCCTGGCGTGCCTGGCTGGCTGCGCTCTCCAGGGAGGAAAAGGGTTCCTGTCCAGAACAGATCTCCGGACGACGGTGCACCATGCCCCATGGTGGGCGCCAAATGTCGGGGGTTTGTTGCGACATATGACAACGGATGGCTTATCATGGTGGGGGCGAGTAGAACGTCGCCAGTGCCTGGAAACGGGATGACGTGAAGGCATGCATGCCGGCGAATCTTACCCAGCTTCAGGGCTCTCCGGGGAGATAATACCCCTACTGCTGCTCTGCAGGGTCTCCGCATGATCACTATGCCAAGTGTTTACACGGTTGCTCCTTGAGCTGTTTCTTAGAGGTAGGAGAGGGCAAGGCTAGCTCTCTCCTTCTATCTGGTATGGTCTAGAGCTACTGGGTTCCAACCCTTTGCATGGGTGCCCTGGGGGGTTTATATAGGCCTACCCCCAGGGGTACAATGGTAATTCGACTGGGCGCGGGCCCAGCCGTCAATGCCTCTGACCTCCGACTTCTCCGCCGACTGCTGGGGCCCGCCGACCGGTGGGCCCCGCCGACTGGTCTGGTACGGAGCCGACAGGCCGCGTCCGCCGCGGGCGGGTCTTGTCGGCCGCTGATTACTGTAGCCGTGCTTCTGATGACGTGGGCTTGGTCATGGGGTCGTGGCAACAGTCCCACCGCCTGGCGGGCGATCACTATTGCCACACTCCATCTCATCTTGATTAATGGCATGTGGGCCCCGGTGGAGGGCTCGGCCGACTCCCCAAGGCCGACTCCCGGCGGGTCCGACTGGCGGTTCTCCCACCGTCTCCCGAGGTCTCGCTGACTGGTGGGCCCTGCTGCCTCCAGGCCGTACAGACAAGCCATCGTGGGTGCAGGATTCGGTACTGTGGTGCTGATGTCAGGGCCGGCTGGGCAACAGTGCCACGCCGCACGGAGATCTTCCCGGGTACGGCGTGCTGTGGCCATGCCTGCCCTTGGTAAGGGGCGGGGAGTGGGCTTCACTGTAGCCACGCCCCTGTCACGCCCCCTTCGATGAGGCCATGGGTTGTTGGAGTCACCGGCCGACTCCCCAAAGCCGGCTTCTCTGGAAGTCGTCCCTGGGACTCGGCCGTGAGCAGGCAGTCGGCCGCCCTGCCGTCGACTCCTCAGGAGGCGGCTCTTCGCCCTGGGGTCTTGAGGGGCGCAGCCTGCCCCGATGTCTTGAAAGGTTATGGGACTCGGGTTGGCCTACCCGTGGCCCATTACTCCGACAACATGGCTAGCCAAGATGGATTTAATCTCGATATTCACTTTATCAAAAGGCTCTAATGGGTTGGTTCTGAATCTTGCAAGCTGGGAATCAGTGAGATGTGTAGGCATCTTTGTTGTACTTATTATTTGAATCTTATTTGTTGGTTCAGAATCTTGCAAGCTGGGAATCAATGAGATGTGTAGGCATCTTTGTTGTACTTATTATTTGGATCTTATTTGATGGTTCTGAATCTTGCAAGTTGGGAATCAATGAGATGTGTAGGCATCTTTGTTGTACTTATTATTTGGATCTTATTTGTTGGTTCTAAATCTTGCAAGCTGGGAAACAAGGCATGATGATGCAGAGGACAACAACCATAACAAATAGTTCAAACTTGGTAGTATTATCTTTGCGAAAGTGCGACAAATGTGTTGATCGTGTGTGTCCTAAGAATAATAATTCTAATTGTTGTGCATGTTGATCCTGTGGCACTGATAGAACGAGCGAATGCATTGCTTGTTTTAAGTATAAATTTCTATTAAAGCTAATTAAATTTAAGTAAAGTGACCACTAACTCCTATTATTATAGTACCAATACAGACCCGCTCGTAAACTAACGTGTGGCCGAGGGTGCATCTTCTACCGGGCGTGCAGCGGACGAGGGAGGGGTAGTAACTGTTGTCGTATGTACACACTCAGCTTACTGTTGAATCCAGTTCCCCAAGAGCTGAAAAATGAATTGATGCCGTCGCCTACACACTCGTTCACTCGAAGAGACTCCAATCATGATCCGAGGAGTGAGCCTGCTGGATATGGACTTCAGCAAGGAGTTCCCCTTTGAGTTCGCCATTCAGTCCTATGGCTACACCAAGTTGAATGTGATGTACACCAACGATACGGACTCGGTGAATCTCTGCCTCGCCTCAGTCCTATGGCTGGACCAGGTTCTGGAGCATTCTCCCGTTTCATCGGCAGCGCCAACTGCACCTTCGCTACGGTGGAGAGAAGGAAGAACGTGACGATTCGGCCATCTGGTGCAACAAGCTTGTCGACATCCAGAAGCAATACAAGATCATCAGCAATGGGCAGGAGAAGGACTCCGTGGTTGACCTCGCTGAGACCATCATCGACCCCTGATACGCCAACATGAAAGAAGATGGCCTGAACACATGGGAGGTACCTCTGAATCTAGCCTACATAACCTACGCGGCCAAGGATGCATACGCATGCTACGGCATGTACAGGTAAATCTTGGACATGAGGGCGTGTCTGCTTCCCATAACCGACGAGTACACAGACAGCCGCAACGTCATGATCAAGCGTGCCAGGAAGGTCTAGATGTTGTACTTTATCTGTTTATAAGCACTTTTATCATTTGAGTGTTTCATGCATTAGCCTATGTGTCGTAATTATCTGTTTTGTCCGAAATATTTCTTTTAAGAACCCATTAACCTGATTGCTTTTTAGTGGCTATTTGCTTATGTATGTAAACTAGTTCACTTGTCCGTAAAAAAACTAGTTCACTCGGTTGTCGTGCTTTGAATATCCTTCCTCCCAACATATTCCCCTCCTCAGGTGGACCCAGCAGGTCTCTGAATTTTCTCCCACTTTCTTTTTCGATGTAAACTGAGTTTTCTCCCAGTACTTTCCCCTAGAACCAACTCAACTGTCCCACGTCTAGCCTAAATAATAATAATACCCCACGTACTATTAACTCATCAAATTAAAATGATGTTTTATTTCGTAAGTTGAAAGTTCTTCCAAAATAATAACAATAATTGTTTATATATAACTTGGCAAGTTAACTCCTAGTGATTGCGTACATAAGCTTGCAAAGATTTTACTGACATGCAATCATGTGTTTATGTTTTTATAACATTTCTTCGTCTAGCCCAACATGATATTTTTACCCAGCCCAGCAAGTCCATGGATTTCGAGAAAAATGTAAATGGGATTTAAACGGGCTGCATAGATGCTACATCATTGTTTCACCCAGCCCACCAAGTGGACTAAAAAAACAAACGGACTGGCTGACATGTGGGCCAGTAGGTCGAAGCCTAAGAAGGCGTTGGATTTACATCCAACGGCCGGCATTCTTCTTCAATCTCTCGTCTTCTTCCCCCAGCACTGCCAGAACCGCCATAGTGGGTGGCTGACTTGTGGGCCTACTAAGTTGACGAGGACGGAGGGCTTTGTCAACTTAGTCAATATGAACGATTCTAGCTCCAGTGACCGTACAATGTCCATCCAACGGCCATAGTGCTTCTTCAACCTCTGGTCTTCTTGCTCCAGCCGCCCAAAGCAACGCCGGTCGTGCCGCGTGCTCCTGCCTCTCGTGGCCGGCTATGATGCCGCGGAGGCCTCACCGCCCCCTACTACTCCCATCGCTAGCCCAGGGTATCCCTCTACTCACCCACACCCCCTGTTTTTCTGCGGCGATGGCAGCCTCACGTCGCAGCCGAACCAGTGAACCCTCATACTCCTCTTCGCGTGGGCATCCACTGCCACGTCTTCCCCGGCTCCGTGTCGTCCCCTTCCTAGGCCTCGCCGTCGTCCACCACCTTGGTGCTCTCGGCGCGGCGTGGTCAATGTGGTCAACGACCGACTTCCATCGAAAGAGTACTGTATGTGGAGAGGCTGACAGCTGGGTCCATGGCAGCCGCCAGGAAGTGCCTCCTTATTACGCGCAAAATAATTATTCCTCCACCTGACAGCAGGGACCCACCGGACGGGCCACCAGTATTTCGCGAAAAAAACATTCCCCCTGACTGCTGGGACCCACCGGATGGACCACCGTATTTCATGAAAAAAAACGTTTGCCCCTGACTGCTGGGACCCACTGGACGGACCACCGTATTTCGTGAAAAAAGCGTTCCCCCCGCTGTCAGCTCGAACCCACCGGAAGTGCCTCCTTATTACGCACAGAAAAATGAATACTCCCCCTGCTATCTAGGACCCACCATGGTGGGAGGCTAACTTGTGGGCCTACTAAGTTGACGAGGACGGAGGGCTTTGTCAACTTAGTCAATATGAACGATTCTAGCTCCAGTGACTGTACGATGTCCATCGAACGGCCGTCATGCTTCTTCAATCTCTGCTCTTCCTACTCCAGCCGCTCAAACAAGCGCCGGCGGGACTGCCTGCTCCCTCCTCCCCGCGGCCGGTTGTGCTGCCGCGCAGGCCTCACCGCCCCACCGTACTCCCATCGCTGGCCTAGCCATCCCTCTACTCACCCACACCTGCTGTTATTCTCCGGCGACGGCAGACGAACCAGTAAACCCTCGTACAGTCGTACTCCCCTCCGCATGGGAAACAACTACCGAGTCTTCCCTTCCTCCGTGTCGTTCCCTTCCTAGGCCTCGCCGTCGTCCACCGCCCTGGTGCTCTCGGCGCGGCCTGGTCAACATGGTCAACGACCGACATGCATCTGAAGTGGACTGTACGTTGAGAGGCCGACAGCTGGGTCCACGGCCGCACGCAAGGAAATGCCTCCTTATTACGCGCAACATAATGATTCCACCACCTGACATCAGGGACCCACAGAAAGGGCCTGTATTTCGCAAAAAAAACGTTACCGTCGCTGACAGCTTGGACCCACCAGCTATATCTTCGCACGCAAGGAAGTTCCTCCTTATTACGCACAAAAAAATGAATACTCCCCCTGTTAGCTGGGACCCAGTATAGTGGCGGGCTGACTTGTGGGCCTACTAAGTTGACGGGGACGGAGGGCTTTGTCAACTTAGTCAATATGCACGATTCTAGCTCTAGTGACCGTACGATGTCCATCCAACAGTCGTAGTGCTTCTTCAACCTCTGTTCTTCTTGCTCCAGCCGCCCAAACCAGCGCCTGTCGTGCCTCGTGCTCCTGCCTCCCGTGGTCGGCTGCGATGCGGCGGAGGCCTCACCGCCCCTACTACTCCCACCGCTGGCCAGGCCATCCCTCTACTTACCCACACCCCCTGTTATTCTGCGGCGACGGCAGCCTCACACCGCAGCGAACCAGTGAACCCTCGTACTCCTCTACGCGTGGGCATCCACTGCCGCGTCTTCCCCGGCTCTGCGCCATCCCCTTCCTAGGCCTCGCCGTCGTCCACCGCCCTGGTGCTCTCAGCACGGCGTGGTCAACGTGGTCAAGGAACGGCTTCCATCGGACGTGGACTGTATGTGGAGAGGCTGACAGCTGGGTCCACGGCTGCAGCAAGGAAGTGCCTCCTTATTATGTGCAAAATGATTATTCCTCCACCTGACAGCGGGGACCCATCGGACGGGCCACCGTATTTCACGAAAAAAAAACGTTTGCCCCTGACTACTAGAACCCTCCAGCTACATCTTCGCATGCAAGGAAGTGTATCCGGGCAAAAAAAATGATTCGCCCCCCTGACTGCTGGGACCCACCAGCTACATCTTCGCAGGCAAGGAAGTGCCTGACAGTCGGGACCCACCTGGTCGAAGCGTGCGTAGCGTTGTCATTCTGGTCACGAACGTGTACGTACATATATACTGTTGTATGTAGAGGCGCACACATGTCGTAGTAGAGGCGCGTACGTGTCGTAGTAGAGGCGCGCACGTAGCATGTACACGTACGTACATCGGCCAGGGTGCAAGAAAGAAAATACGGCCACGTATGTGTACATATGGGCGGGGTCTCGAACGCCTACTCGCGCATACGTACGGCCAGGGCTCGTGTACATGGCCAGGTCGGAACGGAGAAACAACGTCGTTGTCGTGTTCATGGGAAGGCAACGGAATGCGTCGTGTTCATCGGGAGGCAACGGAACGCGTGGGAGCCAACCGGCTGGGTCGGAACGGAATGCGTGGTCGTGTTCATCGGGAGGGCTTGAACGGAACAAGCGATGGAAACGAGGCCTGGCGTACCGCACAACGGAGGAAATGGACCTCCTACATTTGGAACAGGGTCCTATTGATCGGGAGGGGTCTGGCGAACCGCAAAACGGAGGAAACGGACCTCCTACGGTCGAAACAAGGGTCCTGTTGATCGGGAGGGGTGTGGCGTACCGCAAAAAGGATGAAACGGACCTCCTACGGTCGAAACAGGGGTCATGTTCATCGGGAGGGGTGTGGCGAACCGCAAAACGGACGAAACGGACTTGTGTTGGAGTGCTACGGTCGAAATGGAGGTCCTGTTCATCGGGAGGGGTGTGGCGTACCGCAAAAAGGGACTCCACGGGATACAGTTCATCTCCACCGTCGACCTCCTCCAGCCTCCACGGGCTCCTGTTCTTCCAGCCTCCACCGCGCGCTACTCCACCGGCTACTGTTCAACCACCCCACCACGGGCACCCCTCCATCGTCTATTGTTCATCCAGCCCTCCACACCACGGGGTCCTGTTCAACCACCCCTCCACGGGCACCCCTCCACCGTCTGTTCATCCAGAGGCAACGCCACCGCTCACTGTTCATCCAACCCCCCCCCCCCCCCCCCGCCCCTGCAACGCTCACTGTTCATCCAATCGATTGGCTTCAGTTAGCAGCAGTAGCGAAGGAATCGCTCGATCAGGTTCAGTTAACAGCCATCGATCGTTCGCTCGGGTTCAGTAACACGTAGCATGTAGTGCAATCGCTCGGGTTTAGTTAGAGTCCAACGCCTCGCTCGGGTTCAGTTAGAGCCAACGCCTCGCACACACACACGCGTACGTGTACGAGAGAAACGCGCATCGCTCGGCCCCCGACCTCCCACCGTAACTGGGAACTCCCCGAAATTTTCCTCGCCCTCGCTTCTACCATGGTTTTTTCCTTCATGGACGGCCCAAAGAATGTCATGCAGCTGCGTCTCCGGCCCGCCCAGGACGAAAAGCCCATTTTCTGTCATGATTTTTTGTCATAGAAGTAGGAGCCCACCACATCTATGATGATACCGGGTTGTGTCACAATTATCGTCATAGAAATGTCATATGTATGACAGAAAAAAATTTCGTTCGGCCCAAAATGTCACGGATGTGTCTTTTTTTGTAGTGCATCTAGCTCTGCACTTGATTCACCTTCTGCTATGAGTAAACTTGCGACACCTACTGCTGTTATTGATTCCGATAGGTCGCATGTTATTGATGATGCCACTTCTGCTATGTGTGATATTTATGATGAAACTACTTCTATGCTTGATACTACTGTGCCACTAGGTGAATTTCTGGATGAACAACTTGCTAGGTCTAGAGAGAATGAAATTATTGAATCTGATAATATTGATGAAAGTGATGATGAAGATTCTCCCCCTAGATATGAATTGCCTGTTGTACCTGAGGGTTATGTTATGGATGAAGAAACTGCTAGAGAATTTCTTGCTTGCAATGATAGGAATGATCTTAAGAAATTATTAGCTAAGATGAAAGAAAAATCTTTGAATGCTAGAATGAAATATGACCCTGCTTTTGCTACTTCACCTATCTTTATTACTGATAAGGATTATGATTTCTCTGTCGATCCTGAGTTAATTACTTTGGTTGAATCTGATCCTTTTTATGGCTATAAATCTGAAACTGTTGTGGCACATCTTACTAAATTAAATGATATAGCCACCATGTTCACTAATGGTGAGAAAACTTGGTATTATTATATTCTTAAGTTATTTCCATTCTCGTTAAAGGGTGATGCTAAAACATGGATTAATTCTCTTGATCCTGGTTGTGTGCGTAGTCCCCAGGATATGATTTATTACTTCTCTGCTAAATACTTTCCCGCTCATAAGAAAGAAGCTGCCTTAAAGGAACTATATAATTTTGTGCAAATTGAAGAAGAGAGTCTCCCACAAGCTTGGGGGAGGCTTATCCATTTACTTAATGCTTTGCCTGATCATCCTCTTAAGAAAAATGAAATACTTGATATCTTTTATAATGGACTAACCGATGCTTCCAGAGATTACCTGGATAGTTGTGCTGGTTGTGTTTTCAGGGAAATAACAGTTGATCAAGCTGAACTGCTATTGAATAATATGTTGACTAATGAAAATAATTGGACACTTCCTGAACCAACTCCTAAGCCAACTCCGAAGAAAAGGGGTATTCTATTTCTCAGTCCCGAAGATGTGCAAGAGGCAAAGAAATCTATGAAAGAAAAAGGTATTAAAGCTGAAGATGTTAAGAATTTACCACCTATCGAAGAAATACATGGTCTTAATTTGCCGCCTGTTGAATAAATACATGGTCTTGATAACCCGACACAGGTAGTAAAGGTAAATTCTCTCTATAGATTTGATGAAGGTGATATTCCTCGTTATAAGTTTGCTAGCCGATGCTTGGATGAGTTTGATAATTATATTGTTAAACAAGAAAACTTCAATGCTTATGTTGGTAGACAATTGAAACATAATGCTTATATGATTGAACACTTGAGTGATTATATGTCTAGAGTTAAAGGTGAACTTAAACTCATTAGTAAACATGCTCGTATGGTTACCACTCAAGTAGAACAAGTGCTTAAAGCTCAGAATGATTTGCTCAATGAATTAAATAATAAGAAGAATGATAATGTTGTTAGAGTTATGACTAGAGGAGGCAAAATGACTCAGGAACCTTTGTATCCTGAGGGCCACTCTAAGAGAATTGAGCAAGATTCTCAGAGAACTAATGTAGATGCACCTAGTCCTTCTAAGAGGAAGAAAAAGAAAAAATGATAGGACTTTGCATGCTTCTAGTGAACCTGTTATTGACACACCTGAGAATCCCAATGATATTTCTATTTCTGATGCTGAGACACAATATGGTAATGAACATGAAGCTAGTGATAATGTTAATAATGATGTTCATGTTGATGCTCAACCTAGCAATGATAATGATGTAGAAATTGAACCTGTTGTTGATCTTGATGACCCACAATCAAAGGATCAACGTTATGATAAAAGAGACTTTGTTGCTAGGAAGAACGGTAAAGAAAGAGAACCATGGGTTCAGAAACCCATGCCTTTTCCTCCTGAAGCATCCAAGAAAAAGGATGATGAGAATTTTGAGCGCTTTGCTGAAATGATTAAACCTATCTTTTTGCGTATGCGTTTGACTGATATGCTTAAAATGAATCCTTATTCTAGGTATATTAAAGATATTGTTACTAATAAGAGAAAGATACCGGAAGCTGAAATTTCCCCCATGCTTGCTAATTATACTTTTAAGGGTGGAATACCAAAGAAATTAGGAGATCCAGGAGTACCAACTATACCATGCTCCATTAAAAGAAACTATGTTAGAACTGCTTTATGTGATCTTGGAGCTGGTGTTAGTGTTATGCCTCTCTCTTTATATTGTAGACTTGATTTGAATAAATTGACACCTACTAAAATATCTTTGCAAATGGCTTATAAATCAACTGCTATACATGTTGGTATTTGTGAGGATGTGCCTGTTGTGGTTGCAAACATTACTATTTTAATGGACTTTGTTATTCTTGATATTCCCAAGGACGATAGTATGTCTATTATTCTTGGAAGACCCTTTTTGACTACTGCAGGGGCTGTTATTGATTACAACAAAGGCAATGTCACTTTTCATGTTAATGGTAATGAGCATACGGTACACTTTCCGAGGAAACAACCTCAAGTTCACAGTATCAATTCTAATGGAAAAATTTCAACAATTACTTTTGGAGGTTTTGAATTTCCTCTTCCTACTGTCAAGAAGAAATATAATATTCTTATTGTTGGGGACATGCATATCCCCATTGAGGTAACATAGTGTTATTCGAAAAAATACCCCAAAAATAAAAGTTCTCCAAATGCCCTGAAAATGAAATTTGATTTTTTCTAGAATATTTGAGAATATTAGGCACTGAGAACACATCAGGGGGAGCAAGCACCTGGCCACGAGGGTCCAGGGCGCGGCCCCCTGCCTCGTGGGCCCTTGGTGGCTCCCCTACAGTTATTCCAGCCACCACATACTCCTTCCTCCCAAAAAAATCACCAACCAGCTCAAGCACGAGTTCTAGCTTATTTTGATGCCATTTTTGATCTCCTAGCTCAAAGCTCCATTCACAAAACTGCCTTGGGGGATTGTTCTTCGGTATGTGACTCCTCCAATGGTCCGATTGGTTTTTGTTCTAGTGCTTTATTCATTGCAAATTTTTGCTGCCTAGGTGACCCTGTTCTTGAGCTTGCATGTCAAATTTATATGGTCCCAAGTAGTTTTAATGCATGATGTTGCCTCTAGGCACTTATAGGAGTAGTTGCTATCAATACTGTTGAGTTTGGTTCACTTTTATTTTAAGTTACTAAAAATTTCAGAAATTTTTCAGAGGAAGAAATATGTTTAGGAAAATGTACCAAGGCGGTTCTTCAAGGAAGCAAGGACCTAGACCCGCAATACACGATGCGGACGATGAACCACCGAGGGACGCTCAAGTGCGGCCTTGTGAATGGCCGTCAGAGGATTTCATGGTTCAAGAAGGAATCAAGGAGGAATTTGATGCATATGTGTGTAACGCTGATCTTGAGAGCTTCGAGGCAGATAAGTGCCGGCAATACCTCTATTTAACTGATTCATTTGTGAGAAGGTTTAAATTTTCATCCTCGCATAATTCTCAAACTGTCCTGTTTGATCTCTATGATAAATCTTATATCATGGACTTAGAAGATTTTAATACTGCTTGTAAACTCTCGCAGTGGGGTAGTGCTAGTGAACCTCGCAAATCTGAATATAAAGACTTTCTTGCTAGTATAACTGTGGGGGAATCTAGGGAAATCACGCAAGCTACCATAGGGAGCATTCATTTTCCTGCTATACATTATTTTGCTCTCTTTATAGGTAGATGCATAAATGGTAAGGATGAGGCATGTCACATGTGTGTTCCAGATCTTAGTGTCCTCAAGAGTGTTGTATTAGTAGATAGACAATATAACTTGGGGGCCATTGTTGCATATAGGTTGCATAATAATAGTATTCATGGAGATCTCTTTGGTGGAATTTATGCAACTCGTATAGCTAACTTTCTTGAGATACCCATACGTGGATATGATATTGAGTTGCCTCCTGCTTATTTATATTATGATGCTATGGTTTGTCATCATTTTGTTAAGAGGAACGACCAGTCCCTCCAGAAACGACTAATCTTTGACAGATGACGCACCTATCATGTCGCTGTCTCTGCTCCCGCTTTCTTTGACTTTCAGGCAAAGGGGAGATATGTTATAACCAGGGATGAGGCGAACGAGTATGAGAGGAGGATGGAGGCAGCCCGCCTCCAAGTTGCAGCCATTCGATGCTCATACTTTTGTTCGCACACTCATGCTAGTTATCGGTGCTCATACTTTTTCATTGTAATATCCATGCTAGTTTATTTTCTTTTTCTCGCTTTCTTCTTGTGTGTTTGATAAACCTTAATAAAAACAAAAAAAATTAGTTTACTTTCCATACCTGTAGTAGTAATAATTAAAAGAAAACCTAAAAAAACTTCTTGTTCTTCTTTTGCTTGTTGGGAGCTTTCCCGTGTAAATAGTTTTATTTCTTTTCTTGTTCTTTGGGGGTTGAGAGGAGAAGACCATGATGAAAATGTTAAATGGCTCTCATATGCATTATTGTTAATTTAACCAAGCGCCATATTATCTTGTCTTCTCCTGTGTATTGAATGCTTGCAGATTCCAGCTTAGTCCAGTGCACGTGCATTATTATTATTATCCACATTGTTCGGTTGTGCAAGTGAAAGTCAATAATGATGATATATGATGGACTGATTGAGATGAGAGAAGCTAGTATGAACTCGACCTCTCTTGTTTTTGTAAATATGATGAGTTCATCGTTCCTGATTCAACTTATCATGAATGAAACATGTTTGCAATGATAATTAGAGATTATAGTTGCTTATGCCATGCTTAATTAGCTAGGAGTTTATAATGGTCTACCTTGCGTGCCAACATGCTATTAAAATGGTTGTGATGTGGTATGATAGGGTGGTATCCTCCTTTGAATGATTTAAGTGGCTTGACTTGGCACATGTTCACGCATGTAGTTGAAACAAAATCAACATAGCCTCCATGATATTTATGTTCATGGTGAATTATATCCTACTCATGCTTGCACTCAATGTTGATTAATTTTAATGTTGTTCATGACTGTTGTCGCTCTCTAGCTGGTCGCTTCCCAGTCTTTTTCTATCCTTCACTTGTACTAAGCAGGAATATTGCTTGTGCATCCAACTCCATAAACCCCAAAGTTATTCTATATGAGTCCACTATACCTTCCTATATGCAGTATCTACCTGCCGTTCCAAGTAAATTTGTATGTGCCAAACTCTAAACCTTCAAATGAAATTCTGTTTTGTATGCTCGAATAGCTCATGTATCAACTAGGGTTGTCTGTATCTTCCATGCTAGGTGGGTTATTCTCAAGAGGAGTGGACTCTGCCCCTCATTCACGAGAAAATGGCTGGTCGCCGGGATGCCCAGTCCCATGCTTTAAGAAAATCGAATCAAAATAATTGCAAACAAAACTCCCCCAGGATTGTTGTTAGTTGGAGGCACCCGTTGTTTCGCGCAAGCCATGGATTGATGCTTGCTGGTGGTGGGGGTATAAACTTTACCATTCTGCTTGGGAACCGCCTATAATGTGAGTAGCATGGAAGATATCAAAATCTCTCGGTTGTTATGTTGACAATGAAAGTATACCGCTCAAAATATTATTCATCTCTATTTCAAAATCGAGCTCTGTCACCTCTACAAATCCCTGCTTCCCTCTACGAAGGGCCTATCTATTTACTTTTATGTTGAGTCATCATCCTCTTATTAAAAAGCACCAGTTGGAGAGCACCGCTGTCATTTGCATCCATTACTATTAATTTATATTGAGTATGACTATGACTGGATCTCGTTTACCATGAATTACAATGTTTAGTCAGTCCTTGATCTTCAGAGGTGCTCTGCATTTATGTTTTGCGGTCTCAGAAAGGGCTAGCGAGATACCATCTTGTTATATCATATTATGATTGTTTTGAGAAAGTGTTGTCATCCGAGATTTACTATTATTGCTCGCTAGTTGATTATGCCATTGATGTGAGTAAATGTGAGACCTAAGTGTTATTGTGAATATGGTTAGTTCATAATCTTTGCTGAAACTTGAATGCCGGCTTTACATATTTACAACAGCAAGAGCAAACAGAGTTTGTAAAAGTTTTTATTTATCACTTTCAGTTTATCAACTGAATTGCTTGAGGACAAGCAAAGGTTTAAGCTTGGGGGAGTTGATATGTCTCCGTCGTATCTACTTTTACAAACACTTTTGCCCTTGTTTTGGACTCTAACTTGCATGATTTGAATGGAACTAACCCGGACTGACGCTGTTTTCAGCAGAATTGCCATGGTGTTATTTTTGTGCAGAAATAAAAGTTCTAGGAATGACTTCAAAATCAACGGAGATTATTTTTGGAATATATAAAAAATACTGGCGAAAGAATCAAGGCCAGGGGGGCCACACCCTATCCACGAGGGTGGGGGCGCGCCTACCCCCCTGGGCGCGCCCCCTGCCTCATGGGCCCTCTGGTGCTCCACTGACCTCCACTCCAACACCATATATTCGTGTTCGGGGAGAAAAAAACAGGGAGAAGGATTCATCACGTTTTACGATACGGAGCCGCCGCCAAGCCCTAAACTCTCTTGGAAGGGCTGATCTGGAGTCCGTTCGGGGCTCCGAAGAGGGGGATCCGTCGCCATTGTCATCATCAACCTTCCTCCATCACCAATTTCATGATGCTCACCGCCGTGCGTGAGTAATTCCATCGTAGGCTTGCTGGACAGTGATGGGTTGGATGAGATTTATCATGTAATCGAGTTAGTTTTGTTAGGGTTTGATCCCTAGTATCCATTATGTTCTGAGATTGATGTTGCTATGACTTTGCTATGCTTAATGCTTGTCACTAGGGCCCGAGTGCCATGATTTCAGATCTGAACCTATTATGTTTTCATGAATATATGTGAGATGATCCTATCTTGCAAGTCTATAGTCACCTATTATGTGTTATGACCCGTTCACCCCGAAGTGACAATAATCGGGATACTTACCGTTGATGACAGTAGTTTGAGGAGTTCATGTATTCACTAAGTGCTAATGCTTTGGTCTGGTACTCTATTAAAAGGAGGCCTTAATATCACTTAGTTTCCATTAGGACCCCGCTGCCACGGGAGGGTAGGACAAAAGATGTCATGCAAGTTCTTTTCCATAAGCACGTATGACTATATTCGAAATACATGCCTACATTACATTGATGAACTGGAGCTAGTTCTGTGTCACCCTAGGTTATAACTTTTACATGAGGAATTGCATCCGACATAATTCTCCATCACCGATCCAATGCCTACGACTTTTTCATATATTGTTCTTCGCTTATTTACTTTTCCGTTGCTACTATTACAATCACTATAAAACCAAAACTGCTACTGTTACTTTTGCCACTGTTACCACTACTATCATATTACTTTGCTACTAAATACTTTTCTACAGATATTAAGT
Source organism: Triticum urartu (assembly GCF_056163025.1). Classification (NCBI taxonomy): domain Eukaryota; kingdom Viridiplantae; phylum Streptophyta; class Magnoliopsida; order Poales; family Poaceae; genus Triticum; species Triticum urartu. Next base: position 580,970,799 of record NC_141877.1, read on the forward strand.
TATCCAGGTGTGGTTGAATTGACAACTCAACTGCTAATACTTGAGAATATTCTTTGGCACCCCTTGTGTCGAAGCAATAAATTTGGGTTGAATACTCTACCCTCGAAAACTGTTGTGATCCCCTATACTTGTGGGTTATCATCGATGAGAGATGTTTAATTGTTTTGGAGGAAGAAAATTGACTTTTTACGATGGCGGTCAATCTGAGCGAGTTCTTCTTGTGATATACATTTGTCATGCACGATGGACTCGCCCAGCTTGACCATCACCAAAAGTCGAAATATCCGTGAGATAGTGTCCACCATATATACCACCATCAGAGAGAGTTCCACCATATATGCGTCAGAGAGATGAGAGTTGTTGGAGGAAGAGAATCAACTTTTGACGATGGCGGTCGATCTGGGTGAGTTCTTCTTGTGATATACATTTGTCACACACGATGGACTCGCCCAGCTCGACCATCACCGAAAGTCGAAATATCCATGAGAAAGTGTCCATAATGATTAATTTGCTTAGAAGTAATCTTTGATGTTTGATTCTTATGCTATTTTCATTGTGTGAAGAAAGGTGTTAGCAGCGATCAATTTCGCGGCTATGGCTTCCTCCGATGACGCATCTTCCATTAGGGTGGACTCCGCGGTCAAGGAGAAGCTCGCCGAGGACCGCTTGGCGGCGCTCATTGAGAAGCACCCGCGGTTGATCCTAATAAAGTATTTTGAGGATCTAGCCAAGAAGAATTCGCCAGCTAAGGATAAGAAGGCCCCACCATGTAAGGAGTGTGACGACTCGATGCCATTGAGTCCACTAATGTACATTCCCGACGATGCTTGGTCCTCCACCGTCGGGGATGCCCCAATGTGCTCTGACTCCATGATCACCGGTTTCACCGACTACACCTCCGAGTAGTCCACCTAGATAGTTTGGCGTTGATTTAGTGATATAGTCATGTAGGTGCTGATATGGACTTCTTAGATTGCCACTTTCGATGCTTTTGATTGTATGAGTGATGAACGCTTACGTGGATTATGTATGATGTGATATTTTTAACCTTGCATTCCTTCTCTGCCTTTTTTCTCTATCTTTGTAGATGAAGTGGTATGCGATGTACAGAGGTAGATAGCCAGGAGTCTATGATTCATGGTCTGAATGCAATGAACAAGTGATTTACTATGAAGGCAGCTCCCATGACTCGTTCAATAACCGAGAGAAGGCATAGTATCATTACAATCAGTATGTGCTTAAGCAGAAGAGAAAATCTGAATTAGCGGGTTCAGTGGATGGGTTCACTGGATGTGCTAGCCAAAAACGACTTATCGGGTTCAGTGGATGGAAGAACTTGATAATTCTTCTTCAGTTTGTGATAATTGTGGTGTTGCTTTTAGCTTGTGGTCGCATGTAGAAATGCATTGACCACTTTATTGTTTAGTAAGTAGGCATTTGTACTAAAGAGCTACCTTGTGATCTCAAAAGAAGTTCGTGTGAACTATTTTATGTAATGGTTATGTGAGTTTGTTGTTAGACATTGAGACTTGAAATGCATGTTTGTGTATTGTATATATATCATTGCGACAGGGATCCGGGGGAAAGCAGTACAAAAGTTGTCTGAGAATGGATCTTTGCCGAGAGTTGCTCTCGGCAAAGTGGCACGCTGGTAGTTGGCTGTGGCAGCTTTGCCGAGAGCCACTCTCGGCAAAGTGGCATGCGCTGGCGGTTGGATGTGGTAGTTTTACCGCGAGCCACTCTAGGCAAAGAGCTGATGAAACCAGCCGACGTGAAAGTCACTTTATATTGCCGGGTGGTACTGCTTGGTTCTCGGCAAAGTCTTTGCCGAGTGCCCGTGTCCTGGCTCTCGGCAAATTCCTGTTTGTCGGAGAGGTGTACGCCGGGTGGCTTTTGCAGAGTGCAGCACTCAGCAAAGGCTTTGCCGGCGATTGTTGGCCCTTTGCCGATGTCCGTGGCACTCGGTGTATAACTCGATTCATGTAGTGATTGGGTACCATGGTATTCATTAGGATTTCCCACTAAGGCGTTCCACGAATCATCATGAACTGGAGAAATATTTGGAGAAAAAGTTTAGCACCACATGCTTTGTATTTTTCTATCGTTGTCGCGAATAGGCTCGCTCCAATGTTGGACGAAACCCGTTGTCAAGGTTGATAATGGAGAAACAAACACTATGAGAATGTTCACAAACGCGCATGCGAGGTGGGGGCACCATCTCCCATGCGCTAATATAGGGTTTCCATCACTACCTTCAAATTTTCTACTCCCTCCGTTCCCAAATGTATGATGTTTTGGTAGTATAAACTACCAAAACATCGTATATTTAGGAACACAGGGAGTACTTCTGAACCATAAGAGTTATGTTTCTATTGTAGTCTCCCCCATAGCCATTAGGCTTGAAAAAAAATCCAACTCAAGGAAGAAGAGTTACAATTAGCTAAATTCTAAGTCTTACTTCTTTTTGAGAACGCCGGCACTTTATTTATGAAGCAGCAACATTACAAAGAGTCCCCCGAAAACACTCCGAAGTTGAATAAAAAACAGAAAGACCACTAGAGTTCATAAATGACTTGGTTAGAACATGAGCCAAAATATTAAATTGCCGTTGCACATGCTCAAAGATCACAGAAGAAAGGCCCGAAGCTACATGCTTGCTGTGCACCACCACAGACCCCATGGAAGAGATATCACGAACAGAAGAGTTTAGTCGTTGCACCAAAGAGAGGTAGTCTGAGGCGAAGATCGTCGTATTGAAACATCCATCATGTGTTAGTTGGTACAAAGAGCAAATGTCTCATCATAGTCACAACCATGCTCCTACTGAAAGCAATGGGCAACGAGACGAGCTTTGTAGTGCTCAAAAGAACCAAATAAGTGGGTTTTAACCTAATAGACCCACTTTCAAGTGATGGGATGAACACGGGAAGGAATGGAAACAAGACCCACATGCTGATACGCTTAAAAGCAGCAATCTCCCCTCTCACCGCATGCTGCCATTTGGGATCAACAACAGAGTGACGATAAGAAGTTAGCTTGGCACAAGAAAAGCCGTAATAGTTAGAGCATCTCCAACAGGCGCTGGTCGCGCCGCGCGCAAAAAACAGATATGTCGCGCGCGCATCACCTGGTTTGGTGCGGCGCGCAGCGCTGGCTTCAGCAGCCGTGCTAAAATGCAACGTGCGCGACTTGCCGGTGCATTGCATATGGCATTTTCAACACAAAATGATAAACATTTTCCAACACAATAAAAATTTCGCACAAACAAGTTGATGAAGTTCATGCCCACAAGTTTAAAATCATGCCCACAAGTTCATCCAACCAATTTCAAAATGCAAATCAAGTTCAATACACAAATGAAAGACACATCATTCCTCGTCCTCGTCCTCGTCTTCGTCCTCGTCCTCATCTTCGGAAGACGATTCTTCCGCCTCCGAAGATGAATCTTCCTCCCTCTCCTCATCGCGCACCGCATCACGTGAAGCTCCGACGGTGTTGGCAAGATCTTCAACGGCATCTTCATGGGAATGTGTGCGAGGAGGCACATCAAAAGACATTTCGCCCATGGCAGCCGGAGGTGCACCCATGCCTCCCATGAGAGAAGCAAAACTCATGCCTCCCATGGTGGCCATAGCGTCGGCGGGTGCTCCAAAGCCAGGCATGCCTCCCATTGCACCTAAACCGCCCACGGTACCTCCGAAGCCACCCATGCCACCCATGGCGCCGAGGCCACCGCCACCCATTGCATGAACCATGGCTCTTTTTTGGATCAAGACTTCTTCTTGGGCAAGATTGACATACTCCTTTTGTGCCGCATTGAAGTTAGTTGTGTCCAAGAAGAACAAGTGCTTCTCCCATTCCAACAACCTAGTTCGCTCCTCATTGCTCACCTTCCTCTCCTCCAAAGCCACCTTCCTCTCCTCGGCCACGGCATCTTGGGTCCTTGCCATTTTCCTCACCTCGTTGGCTTCTTTTCTTGCCTTCACAATAGCTTCCATAGCATTTTTGAGCTCATCATCTCCTTTCCTCTTCTTCTTTTCGGTTTTGTCTTTCTTGCACCCATCCGGCCGCTTTGGCTTCGAGTATGAAACCGAGTTGGGTGTGGGGCTTCTCTTGCCGTCATCACTTGATGCATCATCCTCCTCATCATCATCATCCAACTTAATTGTTCGCTTCCGTTTGTCGCTCAAATGCATATCATCCAAATCTTCACGCTTCTTCCATTTCTCATCATCCTTCAACACTTCATAGCAATGAGGCAAAGTAAATACCCTTCCTTTCTTGATCTTCCCCTTCTTGGTTTTCCTCTCCTCTTCTATGAACAAGTTTTGTGCAATGTTGAACTACATGAAAACAAAGCAAGTTAGCACAAACAACAAGCAAAAAAAAGCAAGTTAGCACCAACATGTAAGATGAAATGGCACTTACTCTATCGTCCTCATTTGTGCCACTTGGGTTCAACTTGTCAACCGCCTTTTGACAGGCCGCCCACCTTTGACAATCCGAGTTGATTGTCGACCACCGGGACCTAAGTGATCGGCTGGAGCGGTCAATTCCACTCACGTTGCGAGCATCAAAGTGTTCCTTCATCCGATTCCAATAAGCATCTCTACTTTGATCACCTCCAACGGATGGATCCCTAGACACTTGCAACCAAGTATTGCATAGTAAGATGTCATCGGCGTTGGTGTAATTGCCCGCTCTTCCTTTCGGTGCGTCGACAATGCCCTCACCCTCCTCGTCCACCTCGAACTCATGGTCTTCAAAATGCATGTCATTGGTTTGAGACCAATGCGAATTGTTGGAGCCAACACCCATCGTTGACATGTATGCATCATCATTGAGACTACAAATTTTTTTGCACAATGCAAATAAGCTATCTATATGTGACCAATGCATTCAAAAAATAACAAAAAAATGGAAAGTTAGAATCTTTTTTACCTTGGAGGCATTTCGTCGAACATGTTGTGCGCGCCGGCCGTCGGCTCAACGAGTGAGCTTGACGGCACTTCGGCAGCCGCCGCGCTCGTCGCACGCCCCGCAAGCTTCTTCCTCCTCGCCTTGGAGGTGCCGGAGCTGTCCGCCGCCTTGTTTTTCTTCGCCGATGTCTTGCCCTTCTTTGGCCGCGCCGCATTGGGGAGCTTTGAGGAGGAGGGGCGGCGGCTCGGGCCGGCGCCGGCGCGATGCCACCCGCCGCCGAGGTCATCCGCGGCGGCATGAAGAGGCCGCGCGTGAGGCCGCTGGTCGGAGGAGCTCCGGCGGAGGCGAGTGAAAGCACAAGTGCTCCCTGGGTGGTTTTGGTAATTAATGTCAACATATCTCTTGTTGGACTAACACTTTTACCTAGTATGTTTCAGATAAGTTCAACAATGGAGTGGCATGGACTAGAGGATGTGGAACCCCTTCAAGATGCTAAGGACAAAGGATTGGCTCAAGCTTCAAGATCAAGACTCTACATTTTCTATTTTAGTGATCCAAGATCACATTGAGTCTATAGGAAAAGCCAATACTATCAAGAGGGGATGAGGTGTTGCTTAATGGCTTGCTTGCTCAAAGTGCTTAGTGATATGCTCCAAAACCCTCAACTACCTTCCCACATCCACATATGACCTAAACCAAAAGTCAAACTCGGCCCCACCGATTCTATCTATCCGGCGCCACCGAGTTTCAAATGGCATAGCCACTGCCACGAACCCTAGCAAATCGGTTTTACCGATAGGGATCTCGGTCTCACCGAGATGGGATTGTAATCTCTCTGTGTATGTCCATTACCAAAATCGGTCTCACCGAGTTTGAGCAATCGGTACTACCGAGATTATAATGCAAACCCTCTGGTTAGCTTATTACCAAAATCGGTCCCACCGAGTTTGTGTAATCGGTCTCACCGAGTTTGCCTGACCAACTCTCTGGTTAGCTTATTACCAAAATCGGTCCCACCGAGTTTGTGTAATCGGTCACACCAAGATTATGTTATGCCCTAACCCTAACCATATCGGTCCTACCGAGTTGCATCTCAGTCCCACCGAAAATCCTAACGGTCACTAGGTTTGTTGAATCGGTCCGACCGAGTTTAACCATTCGGTCCCACCGAGTTTGGCAAATTGTGTGTAACGGTTAGATTTTGTGTGGAGGCTATATATACCCCTCCACCCACTCTTCATTAGTGGAGAGAGCCATCAGAACATACCTACACTTCCAATACACATTTTCTGAGAGAGAACCACCTACACTTGTGTTGAGGTCAAGATATTCCATTCCAACCATATGAATCTTGATCTCTAGCCTTCCCCAAGTTGCTTTCCACTCAAATCTTCTTTCCACCAAATCCAAATCCTGTGAGAGAGAGTTGAGTGTTGGGGAGACTATTATTTGAAGCACAAGAGCAAGGAGTTCATCATCAACACACCATTTGTTACTTCTTGGAGAGTGGTGTCTCCTAGATTGGCTAGGTGTCACTTGGGAGCCTCCAACAAGATTGTGGAGTTGAACCAAGGAGTTTGTAAGGGCAAGGAGATCGCCTACTTCGTGAAGATCTACCGCTAGTGAGGCAAGTCCTTCGTGGGCGACGGCCATGATGGAATAGACAAGGTAGCTTCTTCGTGGACCCTTCGTGGGTGGAGCCCTCCGTGGACTCACGCGACCGTTACCCTCCGTGGGTTGAAGTCTCCATCAACGTGGATGTACGATAGCACCACCTATCGAAACCATGACAAAAACATCCGTGTCTCCAATTGCGTTTGAATACTCCAAACCCTTCTCTTTACATTCTTGCAAGTTGCATGCTTTACTTTCCGCTGCTCTTATACTCATTGCATGCTTGCTTGATATGTATTGTGTTTGTTAAACTTGTGCTTAAAGTCCACTTAAACTTAAGAATATTAAAAACTGTAACTTTTGGCACTTAGTGTCTAATCACCCCCCCCCCCTCTAGACACCTCTTCTCGATCCTTTCAATTGGTATCAGAGCTTTGGTCTCCATTGCCTTGGTTTAAACACCATTGGAGGAAGATGGATGTGTCTACTTTGGGGAGTCTTAGACATAGAGTGCCTATTCTTGATGGAGAATATTTTCATGAGTGGAAAAATGAAATGCTTGATATTTTCAATGAATATCATTTGAACAAGTACATTACTAGCCCTTGTTCACCTCATGTTGATCCTTTGCACCCTACCCTAGATGAAGATATTGACATGATTCGCGATCTTAGAACTGTTAATCTTATCACTAGAGGCTTGCCTAGAAACTTGATTGGATGTTTGCCGACTCTTAAGTGTGCCTACACCATATGGAAATTTCTTGAGGAACTCTTTCCTAATTACTCCTTGAAAGATCTAGATGAAATCCTCCATAAGTCTATTGCTTTGATTAAGATGAGTTCCAATGATCCCAAATTTGGTGACTGCTTATTTGAGCTTACTAATCTTACGAGTGACAAAGGAGATGTTGGAATCATTAGCAATATCATTTCCAGAGCTATTAGAATTCATAAAGATAACTATAGAAATGATCATTATCTAATGAATTGCCCTCTCTAGGAATTGATCAATCACAAGATGATGAATACTCGGATGAGGATGATGATGATGATGATGATGATGATAGTGACTATGATCTCGATGATGCGATGAGACACTTTGGTCTTATGGAAAATCTTCGCGGCTACATGGCTGGAGGAAAGGAATGGGTCCTTGATAGTGGATGTACTGATCATATGACCGGAGATAAAGATATGTTCCGTGAGCTTGCTGAAAACGACGACCCTCGAAAATATGTCACTTTTGGTGATAATTCAAAGGGTAAGGTGGTTGGCCTTGGTAAGGTGGCCATCTCACATGATAGCTCCATACAAAATGTCATGCTCGTTGAATCCCTTGGATACAATTTACTTTCAGTTTCTAGACTTGCGGATTTCGGTTTCAATGTCTTATTCACTGAAGTAGATTGCCAAGTGTTTCGTAGAGACAATCATAAAATGGTCTTTACCGGTGTACGTAGAGGAGATCTTTACATTGTTGATTTCACTAAAAAGGCTCAACCTAGAACTTGCTTAATTACCAAATCTTCTAAAGGCTGGTTGTGGCATAGAAGACTAGGTCATGTTGGTATGCGAAATCTTGATAAGCTTATTAAAGGTGATCATATCCTTGGAATAAAAGATGTCATATTTGACAAGGATAACCTTTGTAGTGCTTGTCAAGCAGGGAAACAAGTTGGAGGAAGTCACCGCACGAAGAACATCATGACCACAAGAAGACCACTCGAGCTACTTCACATGGATCTCTTTGGTCCAAATGCCTACAAGAGTCTCAGTGGTAACTCATTTGGTCTAGTCATAGTTGATGATTTTTCAAGATTTACGTGGGTGTTCTTTCTTGATGACAAAACGCAGGTCCAAAAGATCTTCAAAAACTTCGCTAGGAAGGCCCAAAATCAGTTTGACGTGAAGATCAAGAAGGTTCGGAGCGACAACGGAACGGAGTTCAAGAACGCAAATGTGGACACCTTTCTTGACAAAGAAGGGATTTCACACGAGTTCTCGACTACGTACACACCTCAACAAAATGGAGTTGTTGAAAGGAAGAACCGGACTCTTATCGAGATGGCAAGAACGATGCTTGATGAGTACAAAACGCCAAAGCACTTTTGGACGGAAGCGGTTGAGACAGCTTGTCATGCAACAAATCGCTTGTATCTTCACAAGCTACTCGGCAAGACGGCATACGAGCTCCTCACCGGTAACAAACCCCAAGTTGGATACTTTCGAGTATTCGGCTCAAAGTGCTACATTCTTGATAAGCATCGTCGTTCTAAATTTGCTCCTAAATCTCATGAAGGTTTCCTACTTGGTTATGGCTCAAACTCTCACACTTACCGTGTCTACAACAATTTCACCCGAAAGGTTGAAGAGACGGTAGATGTGAAGTTTGATGAATCTAACGGCTCGCAAGTAGAGCAATTGCCAATTGATGTAGGAGACAAAGACCCTTCGGAAGCAATTCAAGACTTGTCCATTGGCAAGATTCGTCCAACGGAAGTGAAGGAGAGTACCTCGTCCGTCCAAGTGGAAGCTTCTACCTCACGACAAGGTGAACCAAGAGTTGATACGGAAGCATCCACAAGTGGGACACGCCAAGATGAAGAAAACGAGGAAGCGCACCAAGATGAACATCAACAACCCCTTTCTCCACCACGACAAGAGAACGACAACGTCAACAATAAAGAAGGCCAAGAAGAAGAACAAGATGGAGAGGATGTTCCACCCCGACCCAAGCAAAAGCTTTCACGAGTTCGAGCAAGAATTGCTAAGGATCATCCCGTCGAGCAAATCTACAATGATATCCAAACCGGGAGAATCACTCGCTCTAAAACTCGTTTAGCTAACTTTTGTGAAAATTACTCATTCATCTCTAGCATTGAACCTATGAAGGTTGAAGAAGCATTGGAGGATCCGGACTGGATAAACGATATGCATGAAGAGCTACACAACTTTGAGAGAAATCAAGTGTGGACATTGGTCGAGAAGCCCGACAACAACCACAACGTCATTGGTACCAAATGGGTGTTTCGCAACAAGCAAGATGAAGATGGACAAGTGGTTCGCAACAAAGCACGTCTCGTCGCCCAAGGCTACACACAAGTTGAAGGTATGGACTATGGTGAGACATATGCTTCCGTTGCTAGACTTGAGTCCATTCGCATCTTACTTGCTTATGCTAATCACCATGATATCACCTTGTACCAAATGGACATTAGAAGTGCTTTTATAAATGGAAAAATTGAGGAGGAAGTCTATGTTAAGCAACCTTCCGGCTTCGTCAATCCTAAGAAACCTAATCATGTTTACAAACTTCACAAAGCCCTTTATGGTCTTAAACAAGCTCCTAGAGCATGGTATAAATGCTTGACCAAGTTCCTTATTGAAAAAGGCTTTGAAATTGGTAAAATTGATTCTACTCTTTTTATTAAAAGGGTTAATGGAGAACTATTTGTGTGCCAAATTTATGTTGATGATATCATATTTGGTTCAACTAACCCTCATTTCAGTGAGAAGTTTGGAAAGCTAATGTCGGAGAAGTTTGAGATGTCTATGATGAGTGAACTCAAATTCTTTCTCGGTTTGCAAATCAAGCAAACTAAGGAAGGTACCTTTGTCTCTCAAACGAAGTACACCAAGGACTTATTCAAGAAGTTCAATATGCAAGAATGCAAAGGTATGACTACACCCATGTCTACTAGTGGACATCTTGATTTGACCAAAGATGGTGAACCGGTTGATCAAAAGGTTTATCGCTCTATGATTGGTTCATTGTTATATCTATGTGCCTCTCATCCCGATATTATGCTAAGTGTGTGCATGTGTGCACGATATCAAGCTGCTCCTAAAGAGTGTCATCTTAAGGTTGTGAAAAGGATAGTGAGATACCTAATCCATACACCAGATTTTGGCATTTGGTATCCCAAGAGGTCCTCTTTTGATCTTGTTGGCTACTCCGATTCGGACTATGCCGGAGACAAGGTTGATAGAAAATCCACTTTGGGTACTTGTCAATTCCTTGGTAGATCTCTTGTGTCTTGGTCTTCCAAGAAACAAAACTCGGTATCCTTATCCACCGCCGAAGCGGAATACATTGCCGCTGGTTCATGTTGTGCTCAATTACTTTGGATGACCCAAACTCTTAAAGATTATGGGATATATGTGAAACATGTTCCATTGCTATGTGACAATGAAAGTGCTATTAAGATTTCTCACAATCATGTGCAACATTCTCGAACTAAGCATATTGAAGTTCGTCATCATTTCATTCGAGATCATGTTGCAAAAGGGGACATTAACCTTAAGCATGTTCGCACCGATAAGCAATTGGCGGATATATTCACTAAACCACTTGATGAGAAAGTGTTTTGCAGGTTGAGAGGTGAATTGAACATCATTTATGCTTCAAACTTGGAGTAGGAACTCCATTTGATACATGCGGGGCATGAGCCTATGACTAATCCTCGATATTTCTCTTATGATGCTATTCATATGTCTTGGATATATTTGTACCTTGCATGGTATCTAACCCGTGTAGGTACTTGGTTGAATCTAAATCTATGAGATTGCAACTCACTCACATCTTGAGCAATCTCTACATCACCAAGTCTCTACACAATGGTGGTTGAAGACAAGGAAGCACGAAACCATTCAAACATATCCTTTGGCAAATTCTATGTTGGGTCTCATGATTGTCATGTTGGATACACAAGTGCTCTTCCTTGCAAAGCTAACCCATGTAGGTAGATGAACTTAAACTCCAAGTGGTGCTCCCAACTCTTGATGAACTACATCAACTTTGAGCAACCCACACAAGTTCAACTACATGATCAAGATCAACACCACCACCCAAGGTATGTTATTCCATCTTAGAGAAACTTTACTCCAAATCATGAGCCAAAGCAACTCGACAAGATGTGAATACATCAAGATGCTTAAACGAAAAATGGTAACCCCATTTTGAGCTTAAACGATTAGTATGACCTATGATCAAGTGATCTCACTTGACTCCTAAGTCAATATACTCTAACATAGGTGACTTTGTCACCGACCATTTCTAGATGAAGTTCTCTGGTGTTTCTCCGTGCTTTTGCATTTGCATATTTGTTTCCCCTTTTAAAAAAACTTCATCTAAAACTTTTAGTTTCTTTTCTTTCCTTTTTGTTTTGCATATTCTGCATCCAATTCATTGCAAATCTTTCAGTAAATTCTTTGCATATCCTTGTGGGATCTTACTTGTCTAGTGAGCTGAGGTGACAAGTGGTTTCACTCTGATGAACTCGGTCACACCGGTTTGTTCTCTTCGGCCCAACCGAAATCTTTCGGTGCAACCGAAGCACACAACTCGGAGTCACCGATTCCATCACAGGAAAACCAACTTGCCACTTATTCCTGATTTATGTTTGCTCCAGCTCCACTCAATGATTCTTGTCCTCTACCAGCATCATATTAGACATGCTGCTTTGCTCTGTGACTCAAGGACCAACCCATTTGTATCACATGTCCAGAAGAGCCCTTCTTGAAAATTGATGTCAAAGGGGGAGAGAGAGATCACATCAAAGCTTAATCCTTCCTATAGGGGAGAAAGAGAGAATACTCAGGGGGAGAGAGTTTCTCAACTAGGAGAAAGTAATATCATCAAAGACCCCAGATGCTTGGTGTTCAAGAGGAGAGATGTCACATGTCTTTAAGAGGGGAAAGACATGGTTGGTTGCTTGCTTTAGCTCAAGCTCTGTTGTTTCTTTTTTTTTGCTATGATTTTCTGTTCCCTATCTTCTCCCAATATCCCATGCAGATTCAGGGGGAGCAAGACATCTAAGGAAAGGAAATCTTTGATTTTATTGCATATCTTTACCTTTGGGGACATGTCTATATCCAATGTGGTACTTAGTACTCACTCTACGTGTCATTCCAGTTTTGGTTCTCTTGTGGTTTCTCTTGCTTGCTCTGGTCAGTAGGTGTATATGTGTTATTTAACCTTGTTTGCGCAGGTTCATCCCATCCTAAGCCAACTCAAGACCACAAGGTAAGTATATGCATCACAGTCAAGTGAATGAGAAGTTCTTGCTGATGTACATACTGTTTGCAAGAAGGACTCATGAGCATGAAGGTACATTTCTCACATTCACATCATTTGCTCTGATGCATATAGCCAAGATACATGTAACACATTGCTTACTCTGTCATGTTTACGCATTCACATCCTCCTATATTCAATATTCACATGATTGCATACATGTAGGGGGAGCCTATGCATGTTACATGTCTTTCCAAAGCTTTACTTGCTATTCTCTATATCTTTATCTAAAGCTTTGATGTATGTTGTCATCAATTACCAAAAAGGGGGAGATTGAAAGCACAAGTGCTCCCTGGGTGGTTTTGGTAATTAATGTCAACATATCTCTTGTTGGACTAACACTTTTACCTAGTATGTTTCAGATAAGTTCAACAATGGAGTGGCATGGACTAGAGGATGTGGAACCCCTTCAAGATGCTAAGGACAAAGGATTGGCTCAAGCTTCAAGATCAAGACTCTACATTTTCTATTTTAGTGATCCAAGATCACATTGAGTCTATAGGAAAAGCCAATACTATCAAGAGGGGATGAGGTGTTGCTTAATGGCTTGCTTGCTCAAAGTGCTTAGTGATATGCTCCAAAACCCTCAACTACCTTCCCACATCCACATATGACCTAAACCAAAAGTCAAACTCGGCCCCACCGATTCTATCTATCCGGCACCACCGAGTTTCAAATGGCATAGCCACTGCCACGAACCCTAGCAAATCGGTTTTACCGATAGGGATCTCGGTCTCACCGAGATGGGATTGTAATCTCTCTGTGTATGTCCATTATCAAAATCGATCTCACCGAGTTTGAGCAATCGGTACTACCGAGATTATAATGCAAACCCTCTGGTTAGCTTATTACCAAAATCGGTCCCACCGAGTTTGTGTAATCGGTCTCACCGAGATTATGTTATGCCCTAACCCTAACCATATCGGTCCTACCGAGTTGCATCTCAGTCCCACCGAAAATCCTAATGGTCACTAGGTTTGCTGAATCGGTCCGACCGAATTTAACCATTCGATCCCACCGAGTTTGGCAAATTGTGTGTAACGGTTAGATTTTGTGTGGAGGCTATATATACCCCTCCACCCACTCTTCATTAGTGGAGAGAGCCATCGGAACATACCTACACTTCCAATACACATTTTCTGAGAGAGAACCACCTACACTTGTGTTGAGGTCAAGATATTTCATTCCAACCATATGAATCTTGATCTCTAGCCTTCCCCAAGTTGCTTTCCACTCAAATCTTCTTTCCACCAAATCCAAATCCTGTGAGAGAGAGTTGAGTGTTGGGGAGACTATTATTTGAAGCACAAGAGCAAGGAGTTCATCATCAACACACCATTTGTTACTTCTTGGAGAGTGGTGTCTCCTAGATTGGCTAGGTGTCACTTGGGAGCCTCCAACAAGATTGTGGAGTTGAACCAAGGAGTTTGTAAGGGCAAGGAGATCGCCTACTTCGTGAAGATCTACCGCTAGTGAGGCAAGTCCTTCGTGGGCGACGGCCGTGATGGAATAGACAAGGTTGCTTTTTCGTGGACCCTTCGTGGGTGGAGCCCTCCGTGGACTCGCGCGACTGTTACCCTCCGTGGGTTGAAGTCTCCATCAACGTGGATGTACGATAGCACCACCTATCGGAACCACGACAAAAACATCCGTGTCTCCAATTGTGTTTGAATACTCCAAACCCTTCTCTTTTTGCATTCTTCCAAGTTGCATGATTTACTTTCCACTGCTCATATACTCATTGCATGCTTGCTTGATATGTATTGTGTTTGTTAAACTTGTGCTTAAACTCCACTTAAACTTAAGAATATTAAAAACTGCAACTTTTGGCACTTAGTGTCTAATCACCCCCCTCTAGACACCTCTTCTCGATCCTTTCAGCAAGGCCAACGCCACCCGGGCTAGGGTTTGTGGCGGCGGCGACGGGGGCGTGGGGGTCGTGGCTATAGGACGGGGTGAGCGGGGTGCCGGCACGTGCGTCCATGGATGCGGGTCGCCGGCGCCGGCGTGCGCGGGGCTTTGGAGGGGGAGAAGAAGAGCGCAGCGCGAGCGTCGAGTGTGCCGCGCGCGGAAGCGGGCGCCGCAAATACACCGCGCGAGGTACCGCTTCCTGCCGCGCGCCCAACTGGTTATACCGCGCGCGCGGTTATTGCGCGCCCGCTGGAGCCATCCGCCGGGTTGCGCGCATGCTAAAATGGGTATATTTAGAACGCGGTGCCTGTTTAGCGCGCCTGTTGAAGATGCTCTAAAGAATTCTAGTTGTTGGGCTTGCGGCGCAGTTCCTCAAGAATCAAGATTTCTATTTTTGGCTGCCTGCAAAGATGGCGTCCAGCGCCGGTGATATGCCCGAGGTGAAATTCAAGAGGACCGGCAGCCTGGGGAGCAGCGACTACGTGCGAGCCGACAAGATCGACCTCACCAGCCTCGACATCCAGCTCGAGCAGCAGCTCAACAAGAAATGGGGCAAGACCAACATCAAGTCCCAGGGACCCAAGGCGGACTGGGAGATTGACCTTGCTAAGCTCGAGATCCGGCATGTCATCGCCCAGGGCACATATGGCACCGTCTACCGTGGCACCTATGATGGCCAGCAAGTCGCAGGTAGCTACCTCAAATCAGCTGAAAACCGTGAACTCATGTTGCTTGATTGTTCTTTATATATGCATGGTCCTATGCCCTCTTATGTATTCATCTGGTCGAATTACACACATGATTATATTTTAGGGGGTTAAAAACACATATGTATATAGGTCATGAGTCATGACTCATGACAAGTATTTATTCACACAAAGCAAGCACAAGTTTGCAGGTTTTGGGATAATTAGTGTTGGAAATATGAGCAATTTATCGGATGATTTTATTAACAGAAATACTAGATAAAGCATGACTAATATAGTAAAGATATAACAAGTCATGCGTTCTGACAGAGAGAAGGAAAATAGCTTCTGCATATATGAACCGTAGCTTATCATATCTATAGCAGACAGTAGAACTAGTTGCATATATGAGGTAGAACCTAACATATTTTAGGGCAAGTATTAGTACGAGAAACTGTAGCAGGATATCTAACAGGAAGAAGAACACATACGGGACAGCAGCAGCAGTAGCACTGGACTTGGGGTCGGTGTCCTCGCCAGCCATGTCGTCGAGGAGGTTGTCGACGTTGGGGAAGTAGTCGTTGGAGTTCGGGGCGTCCGTGACGAAGGAGTCAGTCAGTAGTCACGCAGAGCGCTCCCCAAAAATCTTATCACCCTTCTCCCGTACAGGACTCAAAGAGGTGCGGTTTCGGAGGCCTACTATCGCGACCTGCGGTGCACGCCGCAAGCCGGGATGAGGAAGACAGCAGTAGCTCAGAGATTGGAACCGGTGGCGAGAGGAACGAGAAATTTTGGTACGTCTCTCTGAGAGGAGCGACATCCCTTTTATAGGTGCAAGAGAGATGAAACGAACAGACAGCAGCCGAGGGGTGCAGCGTTCGTATTCAATATCCACTACAGCAAAAACTTTCCACCTCCCGAGTGACCGCAACCGCGCCGCGCCGCGCCGCGCCGGATGGCGGAGGAGGAGCGCGCGTGGATATCCCTCTTGTTCTCATGCTCGTACAAGTGGAGAAAGAACCTCCCTTATAAGGAGGTCTAACTTCCACTAAACTAGCAATGTGGGACTAAACTTTAGTAGTATCCCTTGCCTTGCACAGATAGGCTAAGTGGACCTCTAGAATTTATTAGGAATTTTTGAAATAGTTATTGGGCTGTCCAAAATAGACTAAATTCCAGCAATTAGTTACTCTAATCTCTTCTATGAGATGAATGATACATGCTGACTTTTATTGACTCTGTAATTTGTGTTCACTCCTTCCCCAATGTTTCAGAACCTCCAATAGGTACAGGTTTTGAGATTAGGCGTGTTTAATCCAGTAGCATGCTCTTTTAAACCCATCCCGATTTCGAATTGGGCGCCTTAAAGCATAGTTGTTTACCAAAGTGCGATGTCTAGCAGTTTGACAGTTATTCGTGTGCGCCCTGTTAATTAATCCTTGAACTTCATGGTAACTCTTCATGCCTCACACAATGCTTAGTATATTTTCGCAACAATTTGGCCCGCGTGTTTTTATCAGACACACATCAAAATTCATTTCTAGTGTGTTTTAGTGCACCTTCGATTCTGTTTATGTTCTTTTCTTGTACCCAAGAAGCTGCATCTGAATTATGCAGTTTAATGTTTTATTTCTTATGCCGATATTTTACCTTCCTTACATCGGATATTCACATAACTAGCAAACAGTTGAGTTATGCTTCTAGGCACTGTAAAAGGTAGGAGCAAATTTTGCTAGATGGCCAACCTATTGTGAATGCAAGAAGCTTTGCACTTGTACTTTTCAAGGAATCTCTTATAGTTGGATTCAGACAAATACATATATACTTCCTAGTTAGTAAGTATAACGTAGTCGGACAATCTCCTTGCTGCCGCATGCACTCTATGTATTGATAAGATCTGTTAAACCATTACATGCTTATATTGCTACTCTACACATCTACACATATTTATCTGGATTTTTAAAAATCTTAACACGTGAAGAGCCGTTTCACTAAAGAACTGGGTGACTGTCTGTTAGCTGTTTATCATTATTTTGAACATTGCTTGGGCTGGACCATGTATTCATCTGCTTTCCGGCCTTCTGCATATTTGTGTGCCCAGATTGATGCTCTTGCTCATGAATAATTTCAAGATAGTGTCATCTTTTTTCCTCCATCAAGTTATTCCTTTCCCTGACTACATTTCTGGACATTTACTTACTCTGCCAGTCCATCTGAGGTTTTTCACCTTTGGGCAGCAGTCCTCATTTCACATGTCACTCTACATCGATTTCCTGCTAATTAGCAATTTATCACTATCAACATTGATTTATTTAAATTTCTACTAATTTATGATGCTTCCTTCAACCAATTTCCTTTCCTTTGAGTCCTTTGCAAATGAACATGAATTCTTCCGTGTTGAATTTTTGCATATGCTCGTAAACATTTCTGCAGCCTGCTCAATAGTGGATATATGTCTCTGTAACTAAATGTCATGCTATCTGAAGCGTAGTTGTGCTGCTTTGTACCGTCTGCTTTGACTTACTTTCCAAGCTTATCTTTTTGTGACCCACTTCAGTTTCCTAAGTTCTATAGGTTTCCATAAAATAGAAAGTGAAGACTTTGTTCCATTGAGCACTTGAGTTATATGCATGCATGTATGTTGTTCATTTGTTCTTTCTACTAGCTTCATAAAAATTGGCATGCTTGTATTTACAGTACACATATTCCAGCAGTAGCATCTTTTAAACTTTACATGATTATAACTATTCTTATTGTTGATTTTCAAAAACAGCGTGTATAATTTTCTATCATTAGATATCCAGTTTTTACTCAAAATCTATGATGAATGTGTCACCTCACCATTTTAGGAATTTGGGATTGTTTTGTTCACAATGTTACGCAATATACGGGCACCCTATTAATTTCATCATATTGTTTGCAGTGAAGCTGTTGGATTGGGGAGAAGATGGTTTTGCCACAGAAGCCGAAACTACTGCTTTACGAACATCATTTAAGCAGGAGGTTGCTGTTTGGCATAAGCTCAGCCATCCTAACGTTACAAGGGTGAATATTTCCAATCATACTTAGCTTCCATCAATCCTGTCCTTCATATGTGATATTTTCTCTTGTAGTAAAGGTGATAGCTTATTGAGTATTAACTTCTAGTCCAGGATTAAAATTTGTAACTGGTATCATGCTCGCTATCCTAGGGCTATTTGAAAAGTATTGATTACTCAAATACATGTCGTAATCTCTTCTGCAGTTTATTGGTGCGTCTATGGGGACCACCGACCTCAAGATACCAGTCAATGACAACGGTGCGCGTGCCAACTTGCCAGCTAGAGCATGTTGTGTTGTGGTAGAGTATCTCGCTGGAGGCACTTTGAAGCAGTATCTGGAGTGTGGTTTTGTGTAGCTCAAGCTACGTGGTACCCTTTATCTTAGCCATTCATTTTTACATCATGATCCGTGCAGGCATATTTGTCATTTTTGTTTCTCTCAAACGAAACAACGTATAAACTTCAAACGAAACAACGTATAAACTTCAAACTTTGCAGGACAACGAAACATTCTAATCATGCATTTTAAATGCTAAAATTTATTTTTTTTAATCAAAAAAATCCTCATTTTGTATATTTATGTTGGTCCAAAAAATCTGAAAGTTTTTTCACACATTGAAGTTGTAAATTTTGTTTGATCTGCAAAGTTTGAAGTCTATATATTTTTTCATTTGAGAGAAACAAAAAAGAAAAATCTTCTTGCTGTAAGTTAGTTGAAGAGTACGGATCTCAAAGCAATGTTGAAGGGATGGAGATAAGAGGTTCCATGTAGCCTGAGCTACAGAGAAACTTTACCATCTGATAAAGAACAGACGGCGGAAGCTCGCCTACAAAGTTGTGGTTCAGCTTGCATTGGATCTGTCCAGAGGGTAATAAGCTCTTGAGCCCAAATCACCGCTAGGCAGAAGCGGGTGATCACGTAAACCATAAATAGGCGCCGGCAGATTTAGACATGGTCATTGAAACTTACCAAAAACACACACGCACGCACACAGACACACATGGATGCATTTTGGATATATGTTTTGCCAAATTATTTCATATCTTCCACATGATCTAAAATATGTAATATGTAAGTTTGTATATGGCAAAGCTAATTAATGACACTAATTCCACGCACCAAGTGTAGAGGAACATATTCGTTGGTGCCTCTCATGCTGAGCGTACAAAATGTGCGCCTGATATTGTATTCCTGTTCCTCCTTGTATTGCAGTTGGCTTAAGAAGCAGCTAGTCAGCTTAGTAATGGCTTCATAGCCTGGAGCATGGAGTCCAGATTAATGTCGTGCACGCACACACGCGGGGACGTATGTCTCCCGTGGCGCAGGACGCGGGCCTGTCCAGTCACCACGTTGAGCTGGACGAGCCCAACTGCGCTCACAGACAACACCAGCGTGCCGCTCCTCTCCCCGAATCCATGGAAACGAACCGGGCTGTGCCCAACACCCCAGTCGACCATGTCCACCAGCACCCGCCGGCGCCACGTCCCCTCCGACGACAACGTCCACATCGATATCGCCTGCGCCTCCGACGCGACCACGCCCAGCTCCCCGGCCCCGGAGACGACCAGCATAGGTGTCACACTCACTCTAGTGGCAGGTGGCTCCACTCCGTCGATCAAGTCCCACGGCAGCTCCATCATCCTCACCGCCCCCGTGTCCACGTCCAGAGCGATGATTCGCAGGTCGTGCTCGTGGTGGTCGAGATCCGGGAGGAGGCGTACGTACCAGTGCACGGTGCGCCCGGTGACCACGGGGTGGGAGTCGTCGCATGATTTGAACGGTGGGTGGTGCGGGGAGAGGCGGGGTGGGCGGAGGGCGCTCCATCGTCCGTCCCGCGACGAGTAGATCTGCGTCCAGAGGATCTCGTCCGCGGCCAGCAGCTGGAAGGAGCGGCAGTGGTCATCGACGGCGATCAATGCGAACTTGTTGCAGCCGTAGACTTCCGTGGGAGGGACGTCGGAGGCGTCTCCGGTGAAGCTGTTGCACACCCTAAACTTGGGTAAAGGATGGCGGTCGTGGCGGAGGACGACGAGGCCGTCCCGCGAGGCCACGGGCTCGAACTCGAGGCTGGCATTGAAGTGGGCGGGGAAGGACTGCGGCGGTACGGTCTTCCGAGCCACGTTCTTGGGGGGACGGGGACTGCCGTCCCAGCACTGGCTCCAGTAGGAGATGCCCCGGAGGAGGGCTGGGTTGAAGCCGCCGTTGGCAGCGGCGCGAAGGGCCAGCCGGCGGCGGAAGTCCGGGTCGATGATGGCACCGCGGAACCGTTTGGAGGCGGCGGCGCAGCGGACGATGGCCGCGGGGTCGGAGCGCGCGGCTACCTCGACGAGGAGATCCAACGGGAGTCTCGGCGCGGTCGCCTTGACGATCGTCTCATCCCCGCATGCGCCCTTGGTTGACATGGCTTTCGGAGGAGCACGTCGTCGGGCAGCAGGCGCGCCGCGCCGGTCCGGCTACCCTGGGCTCCTTGTCGTCGGGGCGGCGAACGGCGAGGCGAGCCGCGAGGGGCGTGGAGGGAAGCTCGAGTCCACAGCAGGCGGCGGCGTGAGCACGGGTCGGGGCAGGAGATCTGATCGACAGGTCCTCTTCAATAAAAACTGTTGGGACTTGGGAGATGTGTCTGTATCGGATCGGACGGTCCCAGAATCCGCCGCGTCTACCCGGGTATGTTTTCCTTTAAGGGAATGTCCAGCCTCTGAACTGCAGCCCTGCTGGACGCCTTGGCCTTGCACTGTTTGCTTCCTCCAACTCTGATTCTCTTGTGCAAGGGCTCCTTCATAGGAATTTCATAGAATTTTTAGGCATCTATAATTCCTCAAGAATAATTCATATGTTGTTTTGTTTGTTTCACAGGATTGGAATCGTTAGGATTTTTCCTAAGAAATTCATATGCAGCAGAGGAAAATTTTATTGTGCACTCAAACTTGTTGCTATGTGATACCGAACGCGGTTTGATCCAAATTCACGTAATTTTATATTCACGTAGGAGATATGCCAATCTAAACCTGCAGTTTTGCTATTTCTGTCTTTTGAGAATTGTACGGAACAAGAGAGACTTAATCTTTTTCTCATGTGAACATGAGTTATTACTTCTCTAAAGCATGCGAGAGTTCCCGCCACGCCGTTTGTTTTTTGGGTGGAGTCTGCCGGGGCTCTCC
Source organism: Triticum urartu (assembly GCF_056163025.1). Classification (NCBI taxonomy): domain Eukaryota; kingdom Viridiplantae; phylum Streptophyta; class Magnoliopsida; order Poales; family Poaceae; genus Triticum; species Triticum urartu. The sequence goes on from NC_141877.1 coordinate 580,992,208, forward strand.
AAGCCGTCTGATCTGGCCGAACAGCGCGGCCCCGGACGACTCGCTTCGGCTGTCCATTACGTGTGGACTGCTGGCTCGGTCAGGCCACCATCATGCGGCGGGTTCGGTAGTGCTCGCGCTCGCCCACGCGCGAAAGGGAGGCCAAACCCGCCTGTCGGCGTTTTTGCCTCTGATGAGCTGGTTCCGTCGCGCAAGCCGGCCAGGGTCAAAGCCTACCTTGACGGGGAGGCCCTCTGCATCGTTTGTTTTGCGCTGGCTTCCCACGGCTACCTGCGTGGGGCTTTTTTTCTAGGTCGGTTTATCATTCGTCTTTCCTATTTTGGTCGATTTTACTATTATATAAGATACTTCTTATTTATTTTAGAAAATATGAGTGTGAGCCAATTGCGTAGGTCCGCGGTAGCCCTAGGTGCCTATTGCGTGTCACAAAGAAAAAACCCGACCTTTTCAACCAATTTGTTCATTTCATTTTTTTAATTAAAACACCTTTGGTTTTTGTAATAGTATTCAAGATCATTTTTGTGTTTTTTGAAAAAAGTTTACAAATTTCAAGAAAGGTTGGTGAATTTAAACAAGGATAACGTTTGGGCGCGGTGCGTCGGCCGAACGATTCGGCCGGTCGCTCGCGAGCCATGCGACGAGTCCCCATTGTACGCCTCGCGCATCACCCTGGCCTACGTTATCTTCTCCCTCTTCCTTCTTCCTCCCGATCCACTCCTTCTCTCTTTCTGTCTAGCGCGCTGCTGGCCCTCGTCTTCCTCCTTCGGATCCCGCCGACAGCTAGCCCCAATCCCATGCAGGTCCCTACCTCCAACCTCAGCGCCTTTGTCCACTTTTCCACCCCCCCCCCCCCCGGGGGATGCAAGTAGTTGGAAGCCGCCATGGACATGCCATCCGCGAGCAGCTGCACACGTGCTGGAACCACCCACCGGAGTTGCTACAAGCTCGGCGGCGCCTGCACCAATGTTGCAACTAATGACCCAAAAAACTGCAACCGATTGATTCAAAAGCTTCAACCGCTCGTATATAAAGCTTCAACTGGACACCACGACTGAAAAAAAACTACAAACGTTCATACGAATGCTTCAATCGTAGTTTGCAAAAGTTTCAACAAACCACCCATACAAACTGAAAAAGCTACAACCGTTCATGGTGAAAGCTTCAAACTGTATTTGAAAAAGCTTCAACCGAACCGACGAAATAGATAAGTTTCATGCGAACACTACGAAAGAAAAAAAAACAACCGTCGAATTGAAAAGCTTCAACCCGCTTTATACAAAGCTTCAACCAACTATATAGAAAGCTTCACTCCATCGAGTACACAACGAAAAAGTTGTAATTGTTGACATGAAAAGCTTCAACCAGAGACCGCGACAAAAAGCTCGAATCGGCAACTCACCATTGATGCAACTGACTATTGCGGTGGCTTCCCGGCGGAGCTGCAATGGCGACGAACTCCGGGGACCGGCAGGGTCGATTTTTGTTGTTGGGTCCATTTTTTGCTGCATAAGAGGGGGCGGGCCATGGGGCACCTGTGCTCCAACCGGCGAACGGCGACGGGGATGACGGCGAGGTAGACCACCATGGCTGGGTGTGGGGTGGCCCGCGGCGTTTGCCATGGCTCATCTTAATCGTGCTTGTTATCAAGGGAAAAAACGGCACGGAAGGTAGATGATGATGCAGGAGGGCTCGATCTGACAGTTAGGAGGCAGTGCATCGGACGGCTTGGACTGGACCGGGCTAACTGTTGGGTCGGCGCACCGGCGCAGATCACTGCCCTTTAAACAATGTTCCCAGAACAAGAAGGATCGCTCTACATGACCGGCCCTGACCAATAATGCCCTTGGGGGTCGTGTTTTTGTCGACCGCCTCATTGCATGTGCGAAGTACGAATTGCTATAATAACCATTGAAAGAAAAAAAATAAAGAAGAAATCTACAACTAACGGGCGGCGTGGCAAAGCATGCACTTACCTCTGTATTATTGAAAAGCCTTAGAATTAAGCTGTCATTCATCCAGCCGACCTAGCTCAGTGGTAGAGCGCGTGGCTTTTAACCACGTGGCCGTGGGTTCGATCCCCACGGTCGGCGATCCTCTCATCTGATCCGTTTTTTCTCCCAGAAAGCGCAGAAGCTGCTCCAACAAATCCTGATTCGTTTTCTGTACTAATAATCTTTTGCAATTAATTCTTATAAATCTGCTTGGCGAAACCCATGCTGATTACACCCCCATCAGATCAATGTGAACGGCAACCGTGTCCAAATTTAGCAACGAACCAACGACTGATGCTCAATGTATGCAGCGCTCCCGCTGTCCTTCAGAAACGAGTGAAACCACGATACAGGCATACAGCAGCAGCGAAAGGCGTCGAGCAGTTAAACGAGTGGAACATACTGTACCAGACAATATGCCAAAAAAGGGGGAAACATATCACAGGATAGTGGCATGAAATCATCAGCTGAGCAGATCAACAGTTGTTTCCTGCTGCTGGAAAAAACATGAGCACCTATTTTGTTCATCTTTACATGTTGCCACAATTTAACTGTTCCTGTTTTGTTTATCTCTCGCGTGAGGCAGTACAGTAGAGGCAGGCGAAACCCTATGGCCTAGCAAAACACTTTTTGCCCTCAAGCAAAACACCCAGTTTGGTGCCAACCGACTGCTGGCGTCGATTTCATTTAGTTAACAGCATGAGAAGTGTCGATTTCTTCAGCTAACAAGATGAAAAGTGTCGCTTTCTTCAGTTAACAACATGACAAGTGTTGATTTCTTCAGAAGATGCAGCCTGGTTTCTGACATGGAGGGAGATGTGTAAGTAATTGGCATGGTTCTGCCGGCCAGGGTCAGAATATTATGTTTATGTGCCACAAGGCAACAGGCTTCAGGCTTGAGATATACCTGGCCACAGGCTACGGCTACGCTTCTGCCAGCAGCGTGGATAAGGAAGAACGGTTTACAAAGTCCCCGGATTATTATGACTGTGTGCATAAGAAAGAACGGTTTATCTTCACTGCAGCGGGTGCGGCACATCTGTCGTGCTCCGGTAAGCAGGCGCCAGGAGTGCGCGCATGGAATGGGAGGGCTCAAGGGCAAGACTTCGAGAGCACCATTCCTTTGTTAATTGGGAAGAACAAGCTGGGCTGACCATTAATCTGGCAGAGCAGCAGTAAGCGAAATGTGTAGGTACTGATCTGAACAGTCTGAGATGTACTAATACTACTGAATAAACAAAATACTAACCATGGCGACAATTCAAGTCTGAGCGACGTCACAGGGCGTCAGGCTTCAGATATACGTACCACCTAGCCTAGCCAATGTGTCTGCTTCCTCTTCTTTAGCATGGCTCCAGCTAGCATATAACTGCATAACCACTACCCGCGGACCTGTTGCGCAAGTCAAATCAGGAGCCTCTCCTTGGCAGCCAATTCTGGAACGTTTTCAACTCGGTTAACCTGATAACAACATGGAGGGTGGAGCCAGCTAGTGTATTAGCCCCTGAGTTCCCACTGGATCGTATAAATGATACGATAATACAATTTTATCCCTCCCCTGTAAAAAGTAGATTTGTTCAGCACTAAAAGACCACAGTACCGATGATTTGTCAGAAAAGTCCCAACCAAAACTAATGAATCAGCAAAAACAAAATATGGTTGCTCTCAAGTTCTCTAGTTTTTTGTTAGTGAAGAGCATAAAAAACGCAATAATTGTAACATTTTCCAGGATGACGGTAATGCTTTATTGTCCCAGTGAGAAACTGAGCATGACCAGTAAATCCAAGAGTAAGCATGCAACTGGTTACTTCAAAATGTTATTTCTTGCACTTCACTGGGGGCTTAATTATTACTCCCTCTGTTGTACAGAAATAAATATAAGAGCATTTAGCTCACGCTCTTATATTTCTTTACGGAGGGGGTACTCGTACCTCACATCATTGAACTCTGTGCAGTATTTAGGTACACCCGCTGCCAGAGACGTCAAGTAGGTGTGTATATCAGTCCTTGCATACCTCTGTGAGCATGGCGTCATAGATCCGGTACCTTTCAGCGCCCTCAACATTCCAGCAGCATCTAAGCCTTCTCCAATTACTCACAGCTGTAATTTTAACCAGCCATTCTGTTAGCTGATTACACTACCCCCCTACTCAGAGCATAATCTCCTTCTTACCTTTACAGTGCGAGTTGTCAGCTGCATCTTCCGGTATGTGGGGCTCAAGACCTGCACAGAGTAGTTGATTGTTAGTTAGTTAGTGCAAAAGGCATCATCTATCTGAATATTAACTACTGAGGCCTGACCGTGCTATTTTTCTTGCACAATGCGGCAGCCACCTTCGAAATATTTCTTGCAACAACTACTTGATCTGTGCCTTGGGGGGTGCTATTGGCAACGACTGCAGCAATTTCTGAGCGACCAGTTTATGCTTAGGAGTTAGGATGGAATTTGATTGGTGCACTGCATCCAATGAAAAATAGAATGAGGGCGGGCTTCAGATTCAGAGACACCGATCCCAGTATATGCATGAGTGTGTACCATGCAGTTTGACAACATTCCCGGTTTCCCCAACTCAATCTGTTGCTCCCAAGGAGATTGACCTGCAAAACGAAGCAACATCATAAACCGAGATTAGCCACCAACAGCACATGTCTGGCTGAAATAGATAAAAGGTCATGAAAATAAGCTTAAATTTGCAGAGTAAGAAAGAGAGCCGCTTTGCTTAGAGTATTATAAAGGAGAGCTGAGTTCTTTGCCCAAGTAGAGGAGACACTTACACTGCTGTATATACATGAGACACTTCAGAGGGAGAATCCATTTGCAGACCAATTAGGGACCAACTCGTAGTTTCAGTGGCCCATGCTGTATCACGTCAAATGCACAAATGATTCCCCAGACTGCACTGCAGTTTTCACCAAGATAACAGATTGATAATATCTGCAACGCATAACATTGGCTTGGATTACTTATGAATAGTAAGCCTGATTACTTTTACTAAAAAACTATATTTCATTACTTATGAACAGAGAGCAATGAACTGCCAGACACAGACCAGGCTTAGTTTGCAAAAGTGTTTTTCTAGGACAACATAACAGGAATAAGGTCCTGATAAACTGGGATGGGGCTTGCGCTGAATGATTGCCCCCGCTGAAGCCCAGGATGGTAGCCTATTTTTGGTGCCATGAAATGAAATGTATTTTATCAGCAGCACTGCATTTTTTTTACAGTGAGCTGTACTAAACGTTGAAGACACACAATGGTGATGGTGAGCTATTTAGTGAAGGATTTCGAGACATAACTCCTGCCCTCTTATAATAGTTGGTTAGAGCTGAAAAACAGAGTGTGCATGTAGGAAAAGATAAGCGTGTACCATTGCACAATACATTCTAATAAACACAGTACTACAAATTTTAGTCTCAGACAGTTCAAAGCTGCAAACCCAAAGAGTAGACAGAGACAACGATTGTATGATGCCATAGTATTACATATTGTGATCAACTCATAAATTTACTGTGCAGCTCTGCCAGTCTGTGGTGACATGTAGTCCTTGGAAAGAAGGGATCTTCTGAAATCTTAAAAGACACTGTCCTGGGGTATCAGTAGTATGTAGACTGGATACCTGGCATCAGTAGAATGTAGATTGGATACAAAAATACAAACCTTATTGGTGGCAAAACACTGAGAACTGAGTGCTTTCCATAATTATGCCATGATGACCTTTTGAACATCAAAACTGAACTTTCCAGATACACCACCAAGTCTTCATGAGCTTTGGAGAACTATAAACACAAGTGGTACTAATAGCAAAGTAGCAGAAAGCCATCAGAAGCACAAGAAGACCTGAACAGCAAGCCATCAGAAATTAGATTGCATCAACACCTGGTATTGACAATAACGTAGAGTGGATGAAAAATATTTTATAACCTTAATATGAGTTTCTTCAGTTCTTGACTCATATTCTCATTTATTCCATAATTCTGATTGTGAAACCCAAATTATGCAAGTAGACTACCGCGTTTTGATGAATAACAATAACCCAAATTTAAAATGCAAATATGAAGAAGCCTACAAGATCGAACGAACACCTGCACACATAGAACCAAAACAAATGAAGAAAAGAACAGAGACTTGCAGAAGGTATTAGCTGCTAATGACGTTGGTTTTCTTACCTTGTGGAAAGATAAGGGGCGTTGACAAATAAATCTGAGATACTTTCACTATCTTTGAGAAGAAAATGGAAATCTAATACGGCGGGAGTATAAGTGTTCATTTTAACTTATTGCAGCGAGTATAACTGGAAGTGGATATAAATAATATGGTACAGCAGGAGTGAAGTTCCATAGTCACCTGATAATCTGTACAGGAAGGAAGACAGCGTCCACAAGACCCTCATGCCACGCATGTGGCAAGTGTGTATGTATGGAAAGAGCAGAGCACTACAGGGCTAGAAGAATGTACAAGGGAACTCCAAGGCATTGTCCTGAACATTGGATGGGAATAAATGCAGTGTTATTAAGCAGGGTCGCAAGAAAAGGGCAACATGGAAGAACACAAGAAAGTATGTTTGTGTTACCTTGGATCATCCTCTTATGATTTTGGGGATGGTTCCCAACATCCACCTGCACTGCCGTTTTAGCACCTCGCTGCAGTCGTAGACATCTAGCTTTTCCAGTGATTTGGGGAGGCTATCGCTGGGCAATGACGAGACGGCAGGACAGTGGTTGATTGATAACATCTTGAGGCTGGTAAGGTTGCATAGCCCTGCAGGGATTTGCTGAAGATGGCGGAAATGCCTAAACTCAAGTTTCTGGAGGGAGGAGAGGAGCTGAAGGGCGTCCTCTTGCTCCTTGCTGAAGCGCTCCATCCCTTCATGCCCATACCCATGAAGTTTCAGCTTGGTGAGAGAGGAAGAAAGGAAGCTGCAGATTGGTGCAGCAAGGAGCCCTGCTGTGTCATCTGTGCAAAGCTTCCGCAGTGTGGATGAAACAAGCTGTTTTGGCTGCTCTTCTCCTCCTTCAACATCCTCCAAAGTCCGTCTGGGATTTGGATTCCAATTAGCAAAGAATATATGGCTTCCCCTGACTTCCAATTCATTGAGCTGGCCCCCGGTGGTAAGGAGAGACTGCAATCCCTGACATTTCAGATCCTTTCCACAAAATTCCAATACTAATCTGGTAAGAGAAGAAAGGTTTGAGAGAGGCTCTAGTGTCCCCATCCCTTCTAATTTTGTAAGCTCCAGGAATTGCAGGGAGGAAGGGAAAATGTGACTGGAAAACGAGAAGGTGGATAGAAACTTTGGGCAATACTTTATGCTTAATCTCTGGAGGGATCGCAAGGCTTGGAGCCATCCTCCTCCAGGAACAAGAGTTGGCGGGTTCACCAGGACCAGCTCTGGGCAGAAAAGGAACTTCAATTTCTGTAGTGAGTCACAGAGATGAGCTGGGAAGAGCAGCACTCCATCACCCTCTTCCTCTGTTGCTGCTGTTATTTCACCTCCCCCCATCTCTGATGCTGTTTGTCGCAGATCCACCCCCACTACCAGCTGTTTTATGTTTTTACAATCCCGTATCTCCAATTTGGAGAGCTTTGGGAGGTGTGGGAAGAGCTCTGTCAATTCATTCCAACTATTAGTACCATTTAAGTGGCAGATCTCGATGTGCTCAACAGGGAGCTGCCATTCCACATCACCCAGACCTCCTAGTGGTCCAGCCAGACCAGCCAGACCATCTGAATGCCTTACAATCAGTGTCTTCAGCGAGGTTAGCATCAGAAGGTGCTTCAACTCCAAAGGTGGGCATCTCTCGAGTGTCAGCTTCTCAAGACCTATTTCTTTATCGAAAACTAACACTTGGTCTAAGCTTTGCAGATCACCCCATCCAATGATTTCCAGTTGTGCTCCATTCAATGATCTTGAGTATGCAAACCTCTTTAGTAGCTTGACACATTCAATCGTGATGCGGTGCAAACTCTCAATCCAGGAGGCGGGAATCACGGACGAGAATTCTGGACAGTCTTGTATCTCAAGCTCACAAAGATCCCCCAGGTTCTGTAAAGAAGGGAAAACCTTCCAAGAAACACCAACAAGACAAAGAGATTGTAGTGCTTCAACAGCAAGCTCATCACCCAGCCATGTTGGACAAGTGGGGCCTTTGTGCCCTCTAATGCACAACACTTCAAGATTTTCATGTGGTCGAAAGCACTCAAGAACCATTGTTTCCACACCAGGCTCATCACTAGATCGCTTACTATCCCAATCCAATGTTAACCTCCTCAAATATTTTTTCTCAATCAGTTTTGCTTGAGCTGCTTCTTTTTTTGTATGTATTTTCTCAAGGTTGTAGATGCCAAGCTCCCATAGCTTGGTCAATGGCTCTAGTTGCTTTGGTTCAAATCCTTTATTTTTTTTATTGACCCGAAATACCTTCAACTTTTCCAAGAGCTGAAGTTTTCCCACATTACATATATCATAATGAAGCTTATCATCTCTTGGGGTATAATAATGGCACAATTTTGCAAGGTTGCTCGTGTCTTCAGGAAAATCACCACTGCCAGACCATGACTTAAGATCTAGAACCCTTAGATGATAAAATTTAGAGATGTTAATTGGTAAACACCCTACACATAGGAATCGTAGGTGGACAAGTCCTGAAAAATTATGTACCATGGACTCCACGGGATACTTCAGGAGGGGCAAATAAAGAACACGAAGAGCATTTGCTTCCCTGAGAAAATCACCAAATATCTTAGCAAAACCTTCATCCATTGCTCCAAATAACATCAGTGTTTGCAAATGTTCAACCTTCAATCTTGTCTTCAGTTTTTCCAATTCCCTCTTTAATTTTTGACCATTATATTCACCCAAGTTCTCTATGCTTATAGACAAGTGTCGGGTGGATGGCTTAATTTCTACCGATCCAACATCAGGGAGACGAAAACGAAGACAATCATGTGATGCAACCTTCAATGCCAACTCATGCAGTAAATCATGCATAACATATCGGAGACCACCATCAGTTTTATATTCTCTGAAAAATCCATGGATGACTAAATCATTCAAAATGCTCAGACCTATGCCTTCAAAGGTTGGGTTTTGATCGGAAGGTGTCAAAATATCTAGTCCGATCCATAGGCTGATGAGCTCACGGCTTCTGAAACGGTAATCTTCAGGAAATAATGCAGAATAGGAAAAACACCGTTGCAAATGGAAAGGGAGAAAGCCATAGCTAAGCTCCAAGGCAAGCATAATTCCATTGGTCTGTTTCGCCCATTGTTTACTGTTTAGGACCTTTCTCCAATGAGCCAAACTAGGGTCTGTCCTCAGTAATCTACCAACGGTCTTTGCTGCAAGAGGGGAACCCTTTAGTTTTCCCATTATCTTATCTCCAGTGTCAAGCAAAAACCGTTTATCCCCTGGACATTTCTCAACATCAAAGACATATACAAGGAATAACTTCTTAAACTCTCCAGGTTCTAAACCGTTCAGTTCTTTTGGATCTGCACTTTTCTTAACCTGGTCTGCTATTTCTTTTTGCCGAGTTGTGACTAGAATCATGGAACCCTTTTCTTGTGACTTGCCGAGTATCAATAATAGTTTTTTCCAGTCATCCACATCATTAAACTGCCATATATCATCCAATACAAGTAAGAACCTTTTGTGTTTCAATCTGTGTTCAATCAGCTCTTGTGTTGTACTACACCCATTTTCACCTTCTACCGTAAGGGTATCTTCTTTAATCTGTTCTAGCACCTTACCCAGGTTGAAATTGAACGACACACATATCCAAATCCTGACTGGAAAATGATTCTGCACTTGTTGGTTGTTATATATGTGTTGTATCATAGTTGTCTTCCCCATTCCCCCCGGACCAATAACCGGAAGCACAGTTAGACCCTTGTCACAGTATTGACCCTCGGTGATATCATGTATCGAATTATTCATGACATGGTCCCTCCCATACAGTTTTGGCTCTGAACTCTGAGGTGTGGTGGTGGCACGACGCTGAGCAATGTCTAGGACAGTTCTAGGGCCACAAGTCTGCAGAATATCCTTAACATCATTACGCATAAGCTTTAGTTGCTCTACAGTGTCCCTCATCCTTTGGGAGAAATCAGCCCTATTAAACTCAGGCATTGGTTCTTCTTGCGCATTGCCACGATCTTCATCACCACGAACATGTGGATGTGGAGAACATGAGGAAAGGAGCAGTTTACCGAGGCTGGACATGCATCCGCTGACCTCCTGGTTGGTGTCTGATGCTGAGAATGAATCGCCACATGACCTCTGCTGGAGCTCAGCACGCTGCCATGGGAAACAGTTGATCAGTTTGCCAAGATCTTTGATTGTGTGGCGAGCATCACAGGCGAGGTCACGAAGGACACCGTCGCCGGGCTGGTCGGCAGCATCGTACGTGCCGTGAAGCTCGTCGTGGATGCGGAAGTAGTCCAGCTCGTCCAGCAAGTCTTCGGCATTGTGCGCCGAGTCCCACAGCTTCTGCAGCATCTTCTCCGTGGCAAGCCCGGGGAGCTCCTTGGTGGCAGCTATTTCGAGCGTGGCCTGCACCTTCTCCAGTTCCGCTCTGAGGGCCTGGATGTTGAGACCAAATGTCCTGCTGGCCGCCCAAGCCTCCAGCACGCCATCCGCAACGGGGGCTAGCGCCTTGCACACCACCCATTGTGCGGCGCCGAGGGCGGTCTCGGCCATCCCCTGACCGGATGCAGGGATGGACAACGGCGCCTGCATCAAGGAATCAAAAAGAAACCGACGGTTAACAGGCTGTTGGTAGCTGCAAATTAAAGGAGAGGAGTGTGCACTAGTACATACCTTGATGGTCCGCCGGTGATGGATGCCGCTGCCGCCTGCCTGATCCAAGCTAGCTGCAAAAGGGGGGTTGGGTTGGGCCGAGTCGGTGAGAGAGCCCTGAAGTTAAGTCGGTTTGAGAAGTCTGGCCAATTTTTTTGTGAAAACCTGATGATGCAGCCAGAGCGTACATAGTTTGGGCGCAAGCAAGCTGACGTACAGGGAGAGAAGCATTGGGTGATTGTGATGGTGGCGTGTTGGTACAATGGCATGGAATGGGCAGTCTGGCCCAGACCTTTTCTTGCGCTGGGCGGAGAGCAAAGCTAGAGGTGGTGCCGGCATCGCACATGAGCTCTCTCTGCTCCGTCCCAACATATTTGCTAGCAAGACTAGTCAAGATGATAAGTTGGACGGCATCCGTCCGTGGCTGCTGCCAATCTAATCTTGTCCTGGCCAAAGCAGCGGGAGGCACTGCGGCAGGCGAGCGTGGACATGACAGAGCGGGCTCTCTCCCTCTCGTGCTCGCAAAGTACTCGAGCTAGGTAGGTCGCGGCGGAACGAACGTCGTGGGCAAAAGCACAAGCACATGGCAGGCATGCGGGTGCGGGTGGGAAGGGATGACCTGACCCGGTGGCGCTTGCTTCCGGTTCCAGCGGCGGAGGAGACGCAGGGCGACCATGCCGGCCGTGGAGCACAGGCACAGCAGCTCGAATACGACGTGCCTTCGCCCTTGCCCGCCATCCGGTGTCTCCGCGCCGTCGCCGCCGTCGTCGGGAGCGGAGCAGAGCAGAGAAGAGAGAGCAGAGGAGGAAGGAAACGGTTGGGCGATGGTGGGCCACTCAGGTGCCATGACTAGTTGCGGGGCCGGGTACATGGGCCTATCACTACATGGCGACTACCCATTACACACATTCCTCTAAAAAAAACGTTACACACACACACAAAAAATCTTCTTTGTCTTGAAAAATGTCTTCTGCATAAAAAAAATATAAAATCCTCAAAAAAAAAACATAAACAAAAACTATGCCTTGCATGCTCTAAAGTACAGGCCTATAGCTAGGCTCCAATGTAGAACGAAATGGAAATTTTAAACTAGCGGCTAAATCTCAAAAATACCCCAAAATTTTAAAGTAAGATTTTGTCGGTTTCACTACGTTCAAAAGTATTTGTCCCATGGTGTGTGTTCCGATCACCGGCGTTTACACAATGGTTTCCTGGTGATTTTATGAACTAGCTTCTTCCCTTTCTCGATTCCCGGCTCTTCGTTATATATACAATGGAAATGGTTGATGCCCGGTTCAAAAAAGTGTTAAAAAAATATTTACTTCGCTAATACGCAAAATATTCATGTGTTTATGTGAAGTATGGTTTAACTATTGAGAGGTCAATTATTGTTATTTATTATTTCTTTTTTCTTTTTAAATAGGTTATCCCAAATATTCCAAACTTTCTCTAACTTCCCCGTGTTCCTTGGTACGAAAGATTTTGGAATGTATAGATAAACAGTGGAGGGAGTAATCAATAGTGTCAAGTACTCCCATGGTTGTCACACCCAGAAAAAGCTACTCCTACCCACAACAGATGGTCTTTCTGAAAAGATACTTATAAGATATGATGTGTATTTTGATTCATCAGATCAAGATGTAGTAATTTATATCTACACCTGTAGTATAAACACAAGTTATTTTTCTCTCTCTCCTTTCCAAATATATAAGGTGTATTAGTTTTTTCAAAAGTCAAACATGTCCATGTTTGACCAAGGATCTAGAAAAATGTCTACAATAAATTTATATCATTTGATCCATCATGAAAGAACATATTTTATCTATTAGGTATTGCAAATATTGATATTTTATTCCATATATAATCTTGGTCAAACATGATGACAAAGCTTGGTTTTCATCCTCAATGGATCAATTTGATTATTAACTATGGGAACTCTGTCAGATACAATGTTAGATATAATTCTGTGGAGAGTGAAAAATCTATTCCTGCTAGAGGTATTCGTTAAGGCGATCCACTGTCCCCTTATTTGATTCTGCTTTGTATTGAAGGTTTATCAAGTTTGTTGTTGCATGAAGAAGAAGTTGGTTGCATTGATGGGATTAAGTTGTGCAGAAATGCATAGTCGGTTTCACGCCTTTAAGGAAAAGACTCGATTCATCACAACAAAGATAGAGAGGGAAGAAACACAATATGATCCAACTATATTAATAAAGCTCATGGTACATCAAAATCGTCACAAATCAAGATCACAAGAGAGAGACCAAACACATAGCTACTGGTACATACCCTCAACCCCAAGGGTGAACTACTTCCTCCTTGTCATGCAGACCGCCGGAATGATGAAGAAGGCCTCCAGATAATATCACTTTGGTACAGAGGCTTGTGGCGGCGGTGTTAAAGTTCTAGGTTTCTTTCTAGCTTTCTATATTTATAGGATTTTTCAGCATCGGATTCATGTCAGGGGGAGTCCCGAGGGACCCACGAGCTTAGATTGCGCGCCCTAGGAGGCGTGCCAGATGAGCTCATGAATCCCCTAGACTTTGTCTGGTCCTCCTCCGAAGCTTTATGGGTCTCTTCTTGTCCATAAAAATCACCGTAAAATTCGTGGCATTTGGACTTCGTTTCGTATGGATTTTCTACGAAACAAAAATTTGCCAAAAAAGGAAGTAGCACTGGGCACTAGGTTAATAGGTTAGTCCATAAGATTCATACAAAAATGCACCAAACCATATAAAATTATTGTAAACATGGCATGGATACTTCATAAATTATAGATACGTTGCAGACGTATCACGGATTCACCGGTCGGCACCGAGAACCAGTAGTTGCGGGACTTGCTCATCGCGGTGTGCGGAGGAGGGTAAGGAGATGGGGATGGCCAGCGCAGCCGACCTACTTAAATAGCCGTGGCAGGCAGATCAACAATGCATGAATGCGGTGCAATGACTGGAATATGTTTCTTGGTCATCAGGTTCGTGTAAAAGCCAGCGCGGTCAGCCCTCCGGTCACGCATGTCTGCCCGACATCAATGCAGGTAGGCGGGCGTCCGGTCACATCCACTCTGACCAGCATAAACACGCGGTGAGGTTTCTGGAGCGGAAGGTGCGGGAAGGGTTTTGGTGCGCCCGTGTAGTCGGGCGCAAACGTGGCATGAGTCCAGACACCCGCAAACCTCCCCGGGTTTGGTATTGGTTTGTGAGATTTTAGACGTTCAGACACGTCTGCAGAGGTTTCAGGGACGACGTTGAATGGCAAAAATATGACCAAAAAAGGTTGTCCGGGCGTTTAGGGGAGGTTTGGTGATTCACGTTGGAGTTGCCCTAATATACTCAACATGGTGTGTTGTTACAATTACTCTTATATTTTTACCACTCCAAGTTATATATAGTCAACGCTAAAATAACTTGTACAATAAAATGTCTCAAATCAACTCTACATGAAAAGAGCATGAAATGTTTTCCGGCAGGAGCTTTACTTTTCGGTAAAAAAAGAAGAGAATTGGCGAGTTTATAAGAAAAGTTGGCCAAAACCCAATACATCTGTGACACGTGTACATGCCAAGAAGAGGTTTTATTCAGTTTCATTACAAGTGTTTTTCCTTTCCTCTCAAAGGTGACTAGGACCCCTAGATCTCCACCAGCGAGTTCATGGATTTGGTTCCCCTCTACTTGCCACTCTGGCAACCAATGGCGGGGAGGGGAATCCTGATGCCCCGGCTCTGGTTAATACATATGTTAGGGTTTTAATTCTTGTTGTGGTGGGGCTCGAATGGATGGCGGTGCTTCTTCTTCGATCAAGTCTTCCTGGTTTCAATCCTCCTCAATTTCGTTCGTCGGGGCAAATTAGATCGGGGTGTTGGCGTAGATTCTTGCCAGTTCCTCAAGGCAATGAGGTTAGAGATGGCGGCGAGATTTGGCGTCAGATTCTTCTGATCGATTCAAAGGTTCAACCAGGAAGATCACGACTCCTGGGCGCTAGTCCTTAGGAGCACGTATACGAAGACTTCTCGGATGTTATCAAGAAGGCCAGGCCAACTCTGGTATGGGAGTGACGACAACGTCTTGTCAGCGACTCGTTTTGACGACGGCAATTGGCGTTCAATGGTACATAGCTCTCAATGTAATACTCCCACCGTCTCAAAATAATTGTCTCGACTTTGTACTAACCCTAGTACAAAGTTGTATTAACGTTGAGACACTTATTTTGGGACGAAAGAAGTATTTATTATGTTTTGGATGCTTTGTATTTCTGGTGAACCTTTGTAAATATTTTTAAAAACTAAAGTAAAAGACACATTATTGGACAATAGTAATGTTTTATTTGTTTCTTTTGAATTTTATAAATTACTTACTATATTAGTAGGAAAATGTAAAAAGGTGATAAAGCTTGTGTCACTTAAAAAACAAATTGTTCTACACGAAACAGTTGTAAGAAACTTGGTAAATAAATAAATAATAGTTTGTCTAATTCACATCTAGATGTTTTTTAAGGATGTCACATCTAAGCTCCCACAAATATATATATAAAGGTCTGTTTAGGACGCATCTAAATGTGACATAGTTATGTCACATCTAACCTGATAAGCACTATGTTTGTGGTCTATTTTTTTCCCAACTTTTTTTTTATTTCTTGTTGCTGCGTAGTTATTTTTAGGAGGTTAGATGTGACATCATTAAAAAACATCTAGATATGAATTAGATAAACTGTATATATGATGCATCAACAAAAAACAAAAAAAATCAGGATAAAAAAAACCACAAATAAAGTGGACATCAGCTTAGATGTGACATAATTATGTCGCATCTAGATATGTGCTAAATATACCCAATAAATAAAGGAAAAGACAGGAAACAAAGGAGGGGGGGTTTTCTTTTCCTTGCTGAAGAATACTACTCCCCGTACTCCTCGCCGCTCCGACCCGCCGCCGCCGTCGCCGTCGCCTCCTCGCTCTTGACGGCGAGCAGTCGCGTCCCAGCGGCGTGCGAGGGAGGGAGGGCGAGCTCCGGGCATGGCGTGGGCGGCGCTGAGGCCGGTGGTGAAGGCCTGCATCGGCGGCTCCCTCATCGGCCTCACCATCTCCGACCGCTACTTCTCGTTCGCGGCCGTCCACGGCGACTCCATGCGCCCCACCTTTGAGGGCAGCGCAGGTAATCCCCCATCCACACACACACAGCCCACTACCAGACCGGATTCCTCACCGATTTCTGACCGCCGCACGCCGGAGTGACCAGATGGACGCGAGTACGCGCTGGTGAAGCGGAGTCCCCTCTACGACTACTCCCGCGGCGAGGTCGTCGTCTTGGCGTAAGAAACCTGCCGATTCCCGTCCGGGTTGCCTGGGTGGTTCCTGAATCCAGCTTTCCATGGGTGGGTGCTGCTCCAAATAGATACTGAATCTTGATGGTTGCTGCTGTGTGTGCGTGTGTGCAGGTCGCCGGTGGACCACCAGAGGAAGACGATCAAGAGGCTGATTGGGCTGCCCGGCGACTGGGTCAGCCTCCCCGACAAGGAGGAGGTCCGGAAGATACCGGAGGGCCACTGCTGGGTCGAAGGGGACAACGGCGGCGTCAGCCGGGACTCGAGAGCCTACGGCCCTGTAAGAAACAAATTCTACTGCCCCCTTGGAAATTTTCACCTAATTCTTTCGCGCCATCTTGATAGACAAAACTGCAATCAAGTATCAGTTCACCAACAGGTCGAATCCCTCTCGGTTTTGGATGAAAGGGGCTTAAGCTTCGACCCACTTTATTTCTGTGAAACCCAAATAACATAACATCCATTACACTTCAGGCTTAAACATGAAAGCAGCCTAAAGATGAAACCGAGCCAGCATGAAGCCGCTCCTTTGTTCTCGAGTGTTCCTGTCTTGCACTGCCACCTTACCTGTTATGCATCATTGTATTACTCTGTTTATATCTTCCGGTTTGATCTAGCTGCAGTTTGTATTGTGCTAAATTGAACCCATATTGCTTAGCTCCATTAAATAAGCGCCTAATCGAACTAAGCAGTGGGAAGGGGGCTTTGCACTTTTCTTGGTGCTATTATTGATACTGCTATCATGCTATGGTGTCATGTTCATTTGATTACTGTCACCACTGTTGATGAACTACAGTCCACCCGCAGTTTGAAATTCATTCAAATCCAGAATGCTGGTTTGCACGCTAGCTAGGGCAAATTGCTTTTGCCGCTGATCTTTAGTCAGGAAAACGGTTGAGGGTTTCAGTTGCAGAAAATGTATCTGTGCCTTTTGATATCAGTAGATGGAGAGTTTATTGCTTGCACGGATCATGTTATAAGATATACTCCCTCCGTTTCTAAATATAAGTCTTTTTTAGAAAGAAAAAAACTGTACCGTTGGTCTACCTATCATTTAATTACTTGGCATGTTGAGCAGAGGACATGAGCAAGTCGAGCCCCTCGTTTGCTTGCACAGGAGTTATGAAGCCCCTCGTTTGTTATGCACAGGAGTTGTGATTCTTGACTAACATGATCGTTCCATAATCCACCTTAAGGATTTTTTTTGCTGATTCCGCGATATGAGACCCTCCTAACTAGAACGCGGAGACGCCTATAATCAGTATACCAGTACCCTCCTGACTGTTTGTTATCTGAGAATATTTTTTCTCCATGCAATCTACCTTTGCATAGTCCTGGCAATGATGAACATGTTAATTCTTGTGTTGTCTGCAGGTGCCGCTTGGTCTGGTGCAGGGGAGGGTGACGCACGTGGTGTGGCCGCCTAGCAAGATGGGCCGCGTCGACAAGAGGGTGCCGTCGGAAGGGAGGGTCATGCCACAGCGCAATCTCTAGCCTCCCTTGGCGGCCGCTTTGTCCCGCAGTTTTGTTCGTCCTCACAGAAGATTGATTCATCATGTAATAACAAATGTAACATGAACAGACATTGCGCGTTCCAGATGTAGCAGAGCAATAGAGACTTTCTTCTGTAACATTACCTATCGGCTGTATAAGGGAAGGGCAAGCAGAAGCTTTGGTAGGAGGAGCCTGCTAGGCTAGGCAGTAGCTGCAGGCAAATTTTGGGTGGATGGTGATGATGCATTGACGTGTATAATGTATAGTTGGTATGAAGAAGAAAAGATGTCATATATATTGTTTGAATTTTTAGCTGCGCTCGTTTGAGGAGAGCAGCACCGTATATATATGTTGCCAAAATCCTCTTGAATTTGAAACTTCGGCTGGATTTGGTACGTCCATATATGCAGGTGGCGTTACACCCTCTGCTTCCTCTGAAACCCACATACCCTCTTTCTCCCTCTGTTCAAATTTTCTGGGTGCTCCTCCGCCCCCCTCCTCGATGTCAATCGCCGCCACTGTATCTGCCTCTGCACACAGGAAGAAGAAGAAGAGGCAATGATCGCCGCCACTGTACCTGCTGAGGCGGCCCGAGAAGCCATGTCGGCGCCGGGCACACTGACAGAACAAAGGTTGTTCTACATTGGCAAAAATCGATGCACATAGTATCACTTGACCCATGATCCCCACAACTCAAACATATGTACATCATAGATCTCCAGAGAGGTACGGTCCTTCTTTTCCAACCATTTCAACTTTTGCTTACACGAGGTCCACATGGATGAAGGAACAAACTGAAGAATTGCCAGTGGATTTATTCTGTATGCGTTATATAACTCAAAAGTTTTAGTCCACCGGCACTGGCTGCATAGCCTCAGCCTCCTTCCTCAGACCTTCGAACAGCGCCAACGATAAGTATCGCTCTCCCGCGCTCGGATGAACAGTCTGAAACAACAGGCGAGTCAGTTTCTGAAACTTCTCCATCTTTAACATATTTTTGTATGAATTTCATAGATATGGGTATGTAATGTCGTGCCACGATGAGCTTCCCTCTGTTTTCGGGCCTCTTTGCAAGTTCAATCTGTTGGCTCCTGATGATATCCCCACCTGCGAAAATTCCACAAGTTCAGCAACAGTTCAATGTAATCTGTGGAGTTTAACATTAGCCAATAATCGCATCAGGAGTCTCTTCTTCATCTTGATTCTTCCTAACCATACATGTCCTTTTGTAAGGGAGCAGTAGATTTGTTTTTGCAGCGCCAGTTGTTGCACCATCTTGACGGCATCCTCACCTTTCACCTGTCAATTACATGTGTGGATTCAGTAAGAACTATATAATCTATTCTATGAAAAGAACATAAGTCCAGTTTGATTTGATTCCTTACCTCAAGAACCTTCTCCATTATGTCCATGTCCAAAATGTCTGGCTTGAATCCCACTCCATTTCCAGTGATCCGGTGAGGCCCTGCAGCAGTTAGCAGCATGACTATAGAAACTAAAAGAAGAGTACATCATTTACAGAAAGCCCGATAGGCTACCTGGCTTGCCACCATTCAGAATATTTGCTTGGGCAGGTTCAACTCATACATCTTCGCATTGGGATTCTTCTCCTTGAGGTACTTGCCGACGCCGCTGACAGTACCGCCACTGCCGATCCCGATGACGAAGATGTCAACCTGCCCAAGCCCGTATCTCCGGGCCGGTGGTATCATATTCAAGAGAAATATGAGGGATTGGCCACTTGACTTTATTGATCAGGTGAGGTTTGGCTCCTCATCTGATCAATATGCCGATCCTCCTCATATTCAAGAGAACAGTAAACCAGATTGCTCTTGACTTTATTTGATCAAAAGAGAGTGCCCCACGAATACAATCGGGGATTACATAAAAAAAAAGGGTCACTAAAAGCAGCTAGGCTAACGGAAATGGCTTCATAGCCCGGAGCAGCGAGTCCAAATTAATGTGGTGCACGCACGCATCGGAAAAGGTATTTCTCCGGTGGAGCACCACGCGGGCCTCCTTCATCGCACCGGGAGGGCCGGCAGTGCTCTGGTCTCCTCGTCGCACGCTTGGGCGCACGGGCCATCCGAGACCGGGCATGCGCGCTTGGCTGGCATGGCTGCAGTGCGAGGAGCACGTCGTCGGGCATGCCGGTGGCCTGGGGAGACGGAAGCTCGAATCCAGCAGGCGGCGGCATGACAGAAGCGGAACCTCCCAAACCTTTAACCTCCTCCTCCGGCTCCAGCGAGTTCAGCACAAGAGGCAGCAAAGGGACATGTGACAGGCAGCTCTCGGTGGTTCCAGACGAGAGTTGCAACTTCACAGGATCCTTGCAGGGGAAATATAAAAGTTGACAAGAGGAATGAGCCCAAGATATGTGCAAGTTAAATACAGTGGCTAAGAACATATCTCTGGGGCCAGGCTAGACTTACCCACCAAGCAGGATTGTAATCTGAACACTGCCAATGGGCCATGCCATCTGTCAACAAATCAGTGCCCCTCCATCTCTTACCGAACAGTGTTGTTGGCATGAAACCGAACCATTCCATAAAGAGAGAAAAGAAGAAAATTTATAAAGATATTCACAGGTAGAGCAGATAAGACTTGTGCTGTAGAAAAATGATTTGTTCAGAAAGGCATAATTTGCCAGATATAGATGGTTAGAAGATTGGTATCACTTGCTGGTGGTTAATCAGAGGAGCAAACTGCTTACCTCCACAAAATGTGTCTGCCCCTATGCCCAACTGCTCAAGGGAAACACCAGACATCAGCCAAATGGCAATAGGTGCCAGACAGTAGTTGTTCCTTACGTCAATGTTCGGCTAGCAGCGACAAATGTTCTGCAATTCTCAAAATCACATTTGCAACAATTGGACAAATGCTAATTTGCTACAAACACTAAAGTTTGCACGAAACAATACTGGATGGGAATTAGCACTGAAAGCTTTAGTGTGCACCATGCCAATATATTTATCTACAGGTAATTACAAGTGGCAACATACTCCTCATGGTTCCTGAGTTGACTGCCTGCTGCACGCTTTCCGAGCTGTACAAGGACCAGACACTCCGTAATTTAGCAAACACGTGTCTGTAACTTCAACCATCTCTAGTGCATGATAACATGAACATTCAAGACTGACGAGCCAGTGCACTTGAACATATAATGTAAGTTTCTCCGAAAAATATACATTGCATTATGTATTTAACATTTCAACTGTTTGTAGAATTTATTCAGCTATACTAGTACAAAGTAAAAAGAAGTGCACACCACCATCTGTTTTATTTCCTTGCAACTAGAAGTAAATGGTTCTCAAGAAATAGTGTCACTAACTGGAACTGGAACTCAAAACATAGTGATGTAATTCTGTATTTTTAACATGTATAGATAAATTTTATATATGCAGAATCTATAATGTCACAGAAATATCACAACTGTAATTTAATCGTTTCCCCTAGTTTCTGCATGCAGCAGGTAAATGACAATTTCAACAATAACTTCGTCTGAATGGAACGGGAGTTGTTTTGTGCAAAACTATAATGATCAGTACACCAACAAAAATGATAAAAAAATGGACCATGAAAAACACGATTTGTCAGACCATGGCAGCTCAGCAGTAAGAACACAATCAGATTGAAAGAACATATTGAGCTCAGTAGCTAACCTCTTGCTTCTACGATGAACCAGACATCTCTCTGGGTCATACCGGAAATTTCAGCATTGATAATTTCGATGGGAGCACCATCAGCTTCAGTAGCACATATACTTTCCGGCGCAAATTCTAGCAGCCGAGGCTGTAGTGGCGGAGTGGGCATCGAATCAGTAAGGCAAACAGATTTTATTTCACCTTTGACAACTGGCTAAAGTACATAATGAACCATACAATCCGTTATTTTACAGGATGAACGACAGATTGCCGGCAAACACTAACAGCATAACAGGAAACGACAAGACTTAACAAACTTAACTTAGGAGTGACTCGATTCCTTTTACAACTAGTATTGGCCAAGGAGCAGGACTGCTTAGAGCTAAAACAGCTGCTCTAAGCAAATAAAGCAGTAGAACAAGAACTTGACTGAAGAACATTTCCAAAACTGATCCATACTAAGCAGCTAGCTCAGAGGCTTCATGGTCTGGAGCAGAGAGGACAAATCAATCTCGTGCAGGCAAACCTGCGAGATGTATGCCGTATCGCTGCGGTGGTAGACGACGACCGCCTCTTTTGTGGCAAGGTTGAGCCGAATGAGCCCAACTCTGCCGACGTATAAGATGACAGTGCCACTCCTGAGCCCGAATCCCTCGAACTGAACTGAGCTGTGCACGCCCCAGTCCTGCTTGTCTATGAGCACCTGCCGGATCCATCTCGGCGGCGAGCTCGGCTCCCCCTCGACGGGGGGTAACATGGTCCACATTGATATAACCTGGGTCTCCGAGACCACAACCTTGAGCCTCCCGTCCACGGAAGCGGCCAGGAGGAGGCCCCGGTGGCTCATAGAGGCCGTCATTCTGCTGGTGCAGCCCCGCGGCAGATCAATCACGGTGGCCTCCATGGTGTCGACGTCCACGGCGACGATGTACGGCTCCGGGCCAGACAGGTGGCGGCCGGGCGGCAGCGGCTCCGGGTTGCAGAGCCAGTGGACGGTGCGGCCGATGACGAGGGGGTAGGAGTCGTGGAACGGCCTGGACTGGCGGCGGGGGAGCGCGGCGCGGACGGGGCCCCAGCGGCCCTCCCGGGAGGAGTAAATCTGGATGCGCAGGCGCTCGTCGGCGACGAGCAGCTCGAAGGCGCGGCCGTTGTCGTCGACGGAGAGCAGCGCGTGCTTGCGGTAGTCGCGGATGGAGACGGAGGGGAGGACGGAGACGGCGCCGGTGAAGCTGTGGCAGACGCGGAGCACGCTGCCGGGGGGCCCCTCTTCGATGGACTGCCCGAAGAGGGGCCTGGGGCGGAGGCGGCGGAGCACGACGAGGCCGTCGCGGGAGGCGACGGGCTCGAAGGCGAGGCTCTCGTTGAAGCGGAGCACGGAGGGCTCGTCGGGGGGCACGGGCTGCACGACGCGTGCGGGACGGTCGGCGTCGCTGTCCTCGACCTTGTAGGAGACCCCGCGGAGGAGGGACGGGTCGTAGCCGGAGGTGGCGGTGGCGCGCTGGGCCAGCAGGCGGCGGAAGCCCCGGTCGAGGATGGCGCGGCGCAGCGGCTTGGCGGCGGCCGCGCAGCGCACGACGGAGACGGCGTCGGAGCGGGCCGCGATCTCGAGGAGCAGGTCGACCGGGAGGGTGGCGTCGCAGTCGGCGGCGTCGGCGGATCCGGGGGGGGAGGGGGGAGGGGGCGCGGCGCCGGGGTCCATTGGGGGTGGATCGGGGAGGAGCGGGGTTAGCGCAGTGAGTGAATGAATTGACTTTTTTTTTTCTGGGGGTGTGGGTGGATGGAGGGGCGTTGGTTGGAGTGAGAGTGAGCGGCGGCGCGGGGCAGGCCTCCCCCGTCTTCGGGCTAAGTTTAGGGCCTTCCGTGACGGGCTAGGTCAGGTACGTCACGTCACCCTCTCCTGCCACGTGCAAGGCCTGTGAGCCAGTTTGTTAGAGTGACGACTTTTTTTTTCTCTCTCTCTCTCTCTCTCTTTCTTTTCGCGTGTGTGTGTGGCGGATCACCACAGCGAGCTGACTTTTTTTCCCTCTTCTGAAAAAGTACAAGGAATGGCGTGCAGGACGTCCCGATGCTTCCCTGCTGCATCCATCACGGACCCCCCCTCCTGCTGCATCACGGAACTTGGGCCAGAAAGTAAGGCCAACTCTAACGTGCGATCCCAAACGGACGTCCGTTTTGTCCTGTTTTTGTCCCTTTGGGTAGGGATTTAGGGTTGTGTCCGGGCCTGTCCTGGGATGCGGCGGCGTTGCGCCCAGCACGCGGCCGCATCTTTTTGCCCCATCCTGTCCGTCAGGGCCAAAAAATGCCCAAATTTGCATTAAAACTATTTTCAAACCTAAATATTTGTCTGAAAATTAAAATAGTTTTACAACCCAATTAAAATTGTCTTTAATAAAATAGTTTTACAACCAAATCGAAATTGTCTTGACTGAACATAAAATGGAGAAATACATCTATTGGTTGCCAATGTGATCCCACACGTGCTCAACCAAGTCATTTTGAAAATTCACATGAGTGTGCCAATCACGCATCTCACGGTGGAATTGGGCAAACTGTTCAAATGTGGCCGGGTCTTGGTGCAGGGGCTCAATATTTTCACCTTGGTAATCAAATCCTTGGTTGAAGATACTCTCATCCCGCTCGTCCTCGACGATCATGTTGTGCATGATCACACAAGCAGTCATCACCTCCCAAAGCTTCCCTTCATCCCGTGACAGTGCAGGGTTTCGAACGATACCCCACCGGGATTGAAGCACACCAAAAGCACGTTCCACATCCTTTCTAACACTCTCTTGCATTTGGGGAAATCTCTTTCTCTTCTCACCTTGGGGTTTCGAGATTGTCTTCACAAAAGTTGACCACTGAGGATATATACCATCTGCTAGATAGTATCCCTTGTTGCAATGGTGGCCGTTGATCTCAAAGTTGACAGGTGGGGAGTGGCCTTCTGCAAGCCTCGCGAAGACTGGAGAACGCTGCAGCACGTTGATATCATTGTGAGAACCTGCCATGCCGAAGAAAGAATGCCATATCCAAAAATCTTGTGATGCCACCGCTTCTAATATGACAGTGCACCCGTTAACATGCCCCTTGTACTGGCCCTGCCAAGCAAATGGACAGTTCTTCCACTCCCAGTGCATACAATCTATGCTGCCAAGCATACCTGGAAATCCTCTAGCTGCGTTGGTCGCCAACAATCTCTCTGTATCAGCGGCAGTTGGCTGCCTCAAGTACTCTGGCCCAAAGACCTCGATCACAGCCTGGCAAAACTTGTACATTGACATCAGACATGTTGTCTCACTCATACTGACCCCCTGTACCGAGGAAGATGCCGTTGAATATGGTCGTGAACGACCAGTGCAGCCACCACAAGATCGTCATCATCCGACGATGAATCGTCCGATGAACAAAGGAAGTGATGGAAGAAAAACTCGTCTCCACTGTCCATACCTTTGTTGGCAAAAGGTCGAACACCTTGCGGTCGTGGTGGCGAAGAGGCCGCGATGATCACCTCGACGCAGCAGGGTGGTTGCCGGCCGGCTACAGGCCGCTCTGGAGCTCTCGTCGAAATCTGCCTCGGCCGCCGTGGTACGTCGCCGGCAGTTGTGTCCGACTCTGCCACCGGCAAGGACGGCCACGGCCAAACCTCCTCCAATCGACGACCAAAACTACGGCGGAAGCGCGGGCGTGGTGGCGGCCATGTCGAGACGTGGTTTGGTATGGACAGCGGGGGGGCTGCGCGGTGAGGAGGCGGCCGGAGAATAGCAGCGGCGCCAGCGGCGGGGCGGGGCGGGGAGAGAGGGTGAAGCGTTGGGAGCGGAGTGTTGGAAATATGCCCTAGAGGCAATAATAAAAGCATTATTATTATATTTCCTTGTTCATGATAATTGTCTTTATTCATGCTATAATTGTGTTATCCGAAAATCGTAATACATGTGTGAATAATAGACACCAACATGTCCCTAGTAAGCCTCTAGTTGATTAGCTCGTTGATCAACAGATAGTCATGGTTTCCTGACTATGGACATTGGATGTCATTGATAACGAGATCACATCATTAGGAGAATGATGTGATGGACAAGACCCAATCCTAAACATAGCACAAGATCGTATAGTTCGTTTGCTAGAGTTTTTCCAATGTCAAGTATCCTTTCCTTAGACCATGAGATCGTGTAACTCCCGGATGCCGTAGGAGTGCTTTGGGTGTACCAAACGTCACAACGTAACTGGGTGACTATAAAGGTATACTACGGGTATCTCCGAAAGTGTCTGTTGGGTTGACACGGATCAAGACTGGGATTTGTCACTCCGTATGACGGAGAGGTATCACTGGGCCCACTCGGTAATGCATCATCATTATGAGCTCAAAGTGACCAAGTGTCTGGTCACGGGATCATGCATTACGGTACGAGTAAAGTGACTTGCCGGTAAACGAGATTGAACGAGGTATTGGGATACCGACGATCGAATCTCGGGCAAGTAACATACCGACTGACAAAGGGAATTGTATACGGGGTTGCTTGAATCCTCGACATCGTGGTTCATCTGATGAGATCATCGAGGAGCATGTGGGAGCTGACATGGGTATCCAGATCCCGCTGTTGGTTATTGACCGGAGAGCCGTCTCGGTCATGTCTACATGTCTCCCGAACCCGTAGGGTCTACACACTTAAGGTTCGGTGACGCTAGGGTTGTAGGGATATGTATATGCAGTAACCCGAATGTTGTTCGGAGTCCCGGATGAGATCCCGGATATCACGAGGAGTTCCGGAATGGTCCGGAGGTAAAGAATTATATATAGGAAGTGCTATTTCGGCCATCGGGACAAGTTTCGGGGTCACCGGTATTGTACCGGGACCACCGGAAGGGTCCCGGGGGTCCACCAGGTGGGGCCACCTATCCCGGAGGGCCCCATGGGCTGAAGTGGGGAGGGGAACCAGCCCTTAGTGGGCTGGTGCGCCCTCCAAGGCCCACCCCTTGCGCCTAGGGTTGAAACACTAGGGTGGGGGGGGCTCCCCACTTGCCTTGGGGGGCACTCCACCCCCTTGGCCGCCGCCCCCCTAGGCCCCCTATATATAGTGGGGGGAGGGAGGACATCTCACCCACGCCTTTGGTGCCTCCCTCTCCCTCTCCAACACCTCCTCCTTCTCCATAGAGCTTGGCGAAGCCCTACCGGAGTACTGCAGCTCCATCACCACCACGCCGTCGTGCTGCTGCTGGAGCCATCTTCCTCAACCTCTCCTTCCCCCTTGCTGGATCAAGAAGAAGGAGACGTTACGCTGACCGTACGTGTGTTGAACGCGGAGGTGCCGTCCGTTCGGCACTAAGATCTCCGGTGATTTGGATCACGTCGAGTACGACTTCCTCATCCCCGTTCTTTGAACGCTTCTGCGCGTGATCTACAAAGATATGTAGATGCAATCCAATCACTCATTGCTAGATGAACTCATAGATGGATCTTGGTGAAACCGTAGGAAAATTTTTGTTTTCTGCAACGTTCCCCAACACGGAGGGACTGCTAGTGTCCCCGACAGGCGGGCCAGGGGAGGACAAGCGCGCGCGTCCCGCCCGTCCGCGTGGTGTCCGTTTCACCCCAAAACCGGCGCAAGTTTGGGCCGGGAATGGGTCGAAAGCGGACACAAAGCGGACAAAAGTCCGTTTGCTCTCGCGCGCTGGGCCGCCTTTTTTGTCCCTTTTACCCCAAACGGACGGGGCCGGACAGGATAGGGTCGCGCGGTGGAGTTGGCCTAACCAAACCCTACGAAAATTCGTAGAGGTCCTAGTACTTATTGTAAAAAGGGAAAAAAACATTTGAAGCATATTTTTGTTCACTTATTCCCAGCTACTCTTTTGAAACTAAATACTGTTGAGCATCAAGCACTTGTATGGCTTGGAATCAGAATGGTCACGGCCCTTTCATGGCTGGATGGAAATTTCTTATCCGTAAGGCCGGGTACTTTACAAATGTGTATTTGGCTTCATACTACAGACTAGATTTCATCGTTGAAGGTTGGAACAGATGGATTTTTTTTTATTGCTAGTTTTGAGAAGCAAGATATCTACTCGCTCAGCTACACAAGTTCCTCATTCCAAGTTTAGATGCTTTTCGTGGAAAAGTCGAACTGTTGCAACCAGTTGCTTTTAAATCTAATATTCTCATTCCACAATGCAATGTGTGCCGCTCGCATAAAGTTGAACGAATCTTCAGCAATGCACCAACAATCGGAAGTTGGAAGAGATAGATCCAGCTCCAAATCACGTTACCAGCAACTGTAATAACTGGATTAACATGAAGCCCTGATAAAAGTTGCGAATTACAAAAGTTGCATTTGGTGTGTCTAGGACAGAAAAAAACAGCAGTTTAAAGCTCAAGAGAAGCCACAATAAACAAAAGAACCATTGTGTTCACAGCTCACACCAAAGGTTATTTACAGATTCAAACACCTTCAAAACTTGGTATGCGTCTTTATTCCTACCAACCAAAGGGTGATACAGGACCGAAATAGAATCATCAGAAGCTTGCAACAAGTTTACACTGGTCAGGGAAAGTATATCGGCGATTCCCGATTATATTACAGTTCTGAAGCTTTGAGAGAATGGAGGGTCCCTGCAAATTTATTTCTACTCGGAAGACACCGCGCTGTGAGCTATACCCCTTATCAAACAACCGAAACGTTGACAGCCTTGCCAGGATTAGTAAACACGTGCCTTCGGCGGGAAAGTCTCGACTTCGTCATCCAAGGTGTTCATGTGAACTGGCCTGTATTCTAGTCTAACCTTTTCGTCCTCCCAGTACCTACATGAAAGATATTGTCAGATTCTTGATATGTGAAATTGCAAAGTATTTCTTTACGGAGAGAGTACTAAAGAGAAGACACTAACCCTAGCGAGTGCTTCATCCACTTGTCGTCATCTCTTGTCTGCGATGAAAGAGAGGAAATATATTGTTACAAAAAAGAAACCTGTGGTGCACACACAAGAGAGCACAAGTGATCAGAAGAGCAGCATACCTTGAAATCTTCGCGAGCATGAGCTCCTCTGCTCTCTTGGCGAGCCTCAGCTGAATGCATGGTTATGCATGCGTTTATTAGAAGATTTTCTAATTCTATGGTCTCTATCAAGTCCGAATTCCTGCAGAAACAAATGACAATTATTATGCCCAATTAGCAGAAATATTGAAAATAAGCTGAAGATAACACCATTTAATGAGACTCTTACCATATGAGACTTCTGTCACTGAGCTTGACATCATGGAAACTTTTCTGTGCTTCACTAATCAGCTCGCAACCTGATAAGTTCAAAGACCAGAGAAAAGCCATCAGTATACAACCTTTCATATACTTTAGTGCTGGAGTCTACTGTATCTATCTAACATGTTCACCACCCACTGCTAGATGGCCTCAAGATAACTTACAGTGAAGAACAAGACAAATGATGTATGCATACCTTCTGTTAGAGTTTCCTGTGTGCGGAAAACTGCAGCATTATTTTGCATAATACGTTGCATATTGAGGCGGATCTTCGAAGTAGGCAGTGATCCATTTGCATTTCTCAGCTTGTCCAACCAAGCGATGGTCTTCTCCCCTGCGTCTTTTTCAAGAGGTTTCTGTGTCTCTCCTATAATAAATATGGTGCACCATGGAGCGAGAATAAGCTAAGAGCCTAAGAGTAGTAAAACAACTAACAAAATACTAGTCAACAAGACATGAACTTGCCTGGCTTGGAAATCTCAGCAACCCTGTTTGCGCAAGCCCTCCCAAAGACAACAATGTCAAGAAGTGAATTTGCACCAAGACGGTTTGCACCATGAACAGATGCACAAGCTGCCTCCCCAGCAGCCATCAGACCAGGAATAATTGTGTCTGGGTTATCACCCTTGATATCCACCACCTAACGTGCAAAACAGCAGGACATTGGTTACAACATAGGCATATAATTATAAGAGAGTTCCATAATAGCAGCCATACTGCATATTCAAAGCATACCTGCCCATGATAATTTGTCGGGATACCACCCATATTATAATGCACAGTCGGCAAAACAGGAATAGGCTCTTTGGTGACATCAACACCAGCAAAAATAGCAGCAGTCTCAGATATACCAGGAAGCCTTTCCTTTAGAACTTCTGGAGGAAGATGGTTAAGGTGCAGGTAGAGATGGTCCTTCATTGGTCCTGAGGTTAAAAGATAGAAACAGCAAGTGATGTCAGAACAACCAACAACACCAGATCACCGCCTAAAGCATAATTGCATAAAACAAGAGAACTGAAACATACCTACACCACGTCCTTCTCTAATTTCCATAGTCATAGATCTTGAAACAACATCACGAGATGCAAGATCTTTGGCGGTAGGGGCATATCGTTCCATGAACCTCTCACCTTCGCTGTTCCTAAGAATACCACCTTCGCCCCGGGAACCTGAAAATTGAATGATGGCATAGTAATGTGAGAAAATTTGGTTGATTGCCTGATATTTCAATACTGACTGTAGAAATGTGCCATGCAAAAGCTAGAGTTAATACACATGTGACTACAGTAGGATTAAAAAAAAGTTTTAGTTATGTAAAACCTTCAGTTATAAGGCATCCAGCACCGTAAATGCCTGTAGGATGGAACTGCACAAACTCAAGATCCTGCAAATTCAACAGATAGATATAACCATATCATCTTGAGAAGTAGCTAAATCAGTTAGATTTAGTTCAGAAAGACTGACCTGAAGGGGTAACCCAGCACGTGCAACCATAGCATTGCCATCACCAGTACATGTGTGAGCTGAAGTAGCAGAGAAGTAAGCTCTGCCATAACCCTGTTGAGGTATAAAACAAGGCAGGGATAAGACAGGCAGTAAACAGAAAATGACAGTTAGAAGTTAAGACAGAGATTCTTACTCCAGTTGCTAAAATAGTATTTGTTGAACGGAAACGATGAAGGGTACCATCCTCCATGTTTAGTGCAATTATCCCCTGACAGGTGCCTGGAAAATAAGTATACATTAATCAGCAGTGGCCTAAACATGCGGTGCAGAAAGCAAGCACTATTTATAGACCTAATTATATCCACTGAAAGGGCTGATTAGCCAGTAGGTTTTAACTATCATGTAACAGATCTTGTCAACATTATAACAAGATCAGATACACAAGACAATCTTAGCGGCACTAAAAAGACAACGCATTAATGACCTGATGCCTGTAGAAAATATCTACAGCAACTGAACAAGCAAAGCAATTAAAAACCAAGGAAAAATAAGATCCAACAAATATCTGCATCAAGTCCAATAGAAAGCAAAGAAAGTTAATGCTAAAGGCAACAATCAAAGACTATTTTTCTTCAGTATGTCTACATCAAAATTACTACCACATAAAAGTAGGCAAATCTAGCAGAGGGATACATATCCTGGGTCTTGGATGGTACCAGAACACGACAAACAAATACGTACCTTCTTTGTCCATGATAAGGTCCAGCGCAAAATATTCAACAAAAAACTGAGTATTGTGCTTCATCGCTTGACCATAAAGTGTGTGTAGCATAGCATGCCCTGTTCTGTCAGCAGCACATGCGCATCGATAGGCCTGACCACCTGAAGATTAATTAGACACAGAAAAAAAAGATAAGAAAATATGTGACAGCTGCCTGTTTGCAACCTCATATTGATGATGGAAGGCAAATTACCTTTTCCAAAATCTAAGCTTTGGCCCCCAAAAGCACGTTGATAAATTTTTCCATCTTCGGTTCTGGAAAATGGTAATCCATAGTTCTCAAGCTCTATAACAGCCTTTGGTGCTTCTCTACACATATACTGGATAGCATCTTGGTCACCTGGAGATGAATAAGAATATCATGTCAAAGCTTCAAAGTCCAGGGGTCAAACAAAAAATATGCTACATTGTTGAAACATTGTCATGCATTTCTTAAACTGTTTCTCCCTGTAAACTTACCGAGCCAATCACTTCCTTTGACTGTATCATACATATGCCACCTCCAGTCATCTTCACTCATGTTTCCAAGAGCAGCGTTTATACCTCCCTGCACTCATAGGTGTTAATAGCAAAGAACAAAAACACATAGAGCATACCCAGAAGGCAACGGTGCAGAACAGTAAATCATCATCTAGACACATACAGCAAAGCCATGAATCTTTTAGCACTCCTACAAGACTAATACAAATTTGCCCGCATCCTTCAGTGAGTTCATATATTGATCCCTTGGTAGTGCGAATGATAGAAAAATCAAAAGTACAGACTATAGATAACTTTAATTAGCAATATTATAAAAAATCGATAGACAAAATAAACTAAATTACTGGAAAGAAAATATAAGAATGCACAAAGTTTTACAGATGATCATCCAATTAACAAACTTCATGTGACATCAGTCTTAAGTTAAACTAGAAGGTTAATAATCATGCAAATACCACAGTTGTCCCAAGTCCAACATCCCAAACTTCTGAATATACTTTAATACAAGTAAATTGCAGAGAGATTCATGACTTCAGTCTAGCAGGAAAGGTCAGTAAGAAAAAACATGGAATTCCCAAACAGGATATATTTCCAAAACAGAGAATAACAACCTCAAAGTGGTACAAATAAAATTGTGCACAATTCAAGTCTTCAACCAAATTCAGATTTTAATTGATCAAACTTGTGTCAAATATTGTATCGAGGTTTATCTACTAGGCATGCAAGTGTTGTTTCCAATTGATTCCAATTCCGTAACACACTTGCTTGTGTGAGAAATTCTGAATGTAAAAGTGATGCCTCCATGGAAGTAGCATATAGACTGATGCAACTTATAGTTCAAGGTCGAGCTAACTTTTCTTCTAAGCATGCTGCTACAGCTACACCACCTAAAAATCTGTGCAATGCAAATACAGTATTTCATAGTACGAAACTACGAATAGAACTCCTAGTGGGCCAATGGATACTTCATAATCCATCACAATTGACCCGTGTACTGGTCTTGAAAGTACAATGACCTTTGCAGCCAAAATAAAAGCCCCACAAAAGAAAGATAGATGCTCCTCTCGATTTATTTGTCCTGTCATGTGTACCATCTAACTCGATTGGTAATAAAAATTGAGTGTACCATAAAAGAGCAACGTATGTACAGCACCATAACATTCACTCAAAATACAGACCAATAAGCCCATGCACAACACGCAATCAATATTTTCTGTTTTGCAAATTTATTCGCATGGTAAATCTAGTGGCAGCATCAGCAAATCTAACTGAGGCTCCATGGAAGCTAAGCAGGCAACCTGATAAACAAAATCTTCTAGTTTGCACCTTGCATCACACACAGAATACAGCAGAAGTCTGATAAAAAAAACAGGTAATAGAAAAGCAGGCTGTCAATTACCTGTGCTGCCACAGTATGCGACCGCGTGGGGAAGAGCTTGGTGATGCAGGCAGTGTTGAACCCATGCTCCGAGAGCCCAATCGCGGCCCTGAGCCCCGCGCCTCCAGCTCCAACCACGACCGCATCATAGGTGTGATCCACCACCGTGTAGGACTGCAATTACAGACACCATACGCTCCAATCAGAACGAGGCGCGTTAAAATTTCCATCGCAATCTCATCACACAAAATCGAAAAGAGCAAATCAAGCAGCGTCTGATCTGGGCGCGCGTGCTGCGATTCGACGACCAACGGGCATCACGCTAAATCCTACTCTAGTCGTCGAGCTGAACCAGGCTATCGCCAAAACTATCCCCAGATATTATAACCATTTTTATATAAATAAAACCGCACTTCAAACACGACGAGGGGGGCATCGCCATCACCGCGACCGCATCGCGACCTCGGATCAAGGCATTACGTCACCAGAAGAGCGAAGGAAGAAAAAAAAAAAGCGGGCGAGGCCTTAGATGCGACGAATCGGGGCGACGGGAGGAGGCGAGGGGATACCGAGGTGGTGGAGAAGCGCCTGGACGCGGCGGCGGCGGCGGCCTTGGCCTCCCGGAGGCCCCGCGACACGCGGCTGCGCCACATCTCGCAGATCGGGACGGCCCCTCGCGCGCGCGCGTGTAGGGTTCGGCTGTGGAGCGCGGGCGGGGCGGAGAGGAGCACAAGGGAGGGGGGAGGGGGGAGGGAGAAGGAAGGAAGGCGGCTCCGGTGCGCGGCGCGGCGTGGGGTGGGGTGGTGGGGGTGGCCACTTGGCCCTTTCCTTCCGTGCGTTTTTAGGGGTAGGCAGGCGGCTGCGGGATGGACGGGTTT
The DNA here is from genome assembly GCF_056163025.1 of Triticum urartu. NCBI lineage: Eukaryota > Viridiplantae > Streptophyta > Magnoliopsida > Poales > Poaceae > Triticum > Triticum urartu. The sequence goes on from NC_141877.1 coordinate 581,025,664, forward strand.
GCCCTCGCGGTCGCCCCGCTTTTAACCATCCTGCCACTGCTGGCGCTGGGTTTTTCTTCCTTTCTTTTCCCCAGCTGTCGTGACTTTTCCTGTGGATCATTTATTCGTTCCTACAGTTATTCGTTCACGCGTTATGAAACTAAGCCGCGTAATTGGGATTGGATCCTCAGTTTGCCACGCTAAACTGCGGCACACCACAGATGAGATGAGGCAGACGAATCAGCCACCACGCTTCATAGCACTAGAAAAGTTTGATGCGATATCTGATGATGGTTTGGCATGCGGGTGTGTTACGGCATGCAAATGGTTTCCTAGCTTTTTTTGGCACGTCACATGTGTGGCTCGGCGGGCGAACACGATATCCAAGCACCTATGATTCTCGCATGTTTGTTCCTTGTTTGACTTTCATCCTTTCTTCATGGGGATATTCCTGGTTCATCTATCTATCTACGCTTTAAGAAACGAATCCATAAATATGAGTGTGACCCTAGAGTGTGTGGCGACATTTAACACGTCTCCGCGTCTCTTTTCTTCGTAACATTTTTACTGAAGGAATCATCTCGGTGACATGACCAAAGAGGTGTCAATTCATACCAAGTTTTTTGTTTGCAGGGACATTTTATTGTGTGATGCAAAAATATGCAGGGAAAATGCTCGAGAGCACCCACGGGGCGCAGCTCCGTGAGATCCCGCCCCGGAACATGCATGGTGATTTGTACCCACTATATTAGTAGTGTTTGTATGGGAGCGGCGGAATGGCTTCCGAGCGCATATGCTTTGGAAAATCTGAGTTGTACAGTTTGTGTTGGGATTTGTGCCGATTAACATTTTTGGCACATATAGGTCATGCCTTACTTTAATTCTCCAGATAAGAATATATCTCCACCCTCGCATCCTCTCTCTTTTCTTCCAGGACGTGTTTGGTTGTCTTCTCTAATATTGCCTGCATTGCATACATGTCACTGCTGGGCTTTAAGCGCCCGTCATTGCTAAGCATTCCTGTAGTAGTGGAACCATTGTGACGGCAAAGAATCATGCCTGCATCCGCCTCACCGTCCTTCAAAGAAAATGAACCATCAATAGATAGCGCGACTTGATCGATCGGAGGTGGCGGCCAGTGACGAACAAGGGTTGGGATCCTCACCTTCGGTTGTACCCTGTTTCCATAACTGGCATCTTTCCTTTAACTATCTCCTCAATTGTGTACGTCCCAGCAAGAACGATGGATTTTACATAGCTATCAAGGAACTCCACAATAATATTAATGGGAGGTACCTCCTTACCGTGAACCAGGTCATTGTGCAGCTGCCAAATTCACCATATTAGCATAATAACACGGTCACGAACGTCCTCCGAACATCCATGCAAAACGTGTAGGATCAAAAGTATGTCTAAACGGGGGTGATTAGACTACTTGGTGAAAAAAATTATCATTTTCCTAATTTAGTTGTAGGCAAGTTTTAGCAATTCTACCAAGTCAAGTAACACCCTACACATGCAAGTCTAAGAGTTGAGCAGCGGAAAGTAAAGACTTTACATATGAATGTAAAGGAGGGATCGAAGAAATCAAACGCAATGAAGACACGGTGATTTTTGGCGTGGTTCTGATAGGTGGTGATGTCGTATATCCACGTTGATGGAGACTTCAACCATGGAGGGTAACGGCTGCGCGAGTCCACGGAGGACTCCATCCACGAATGGTCTATGAAGAAGCAACCTTGTCTATTCCACCATGGTTTATGTCCACGAAGGACTAGCCTCGCTCGGGGTAGATCTTCACGAAGTAGGCGATCTCCTTACCCTTACAAACTCCTTGGTTCAACTCCACAAGATCTTGGAGGCTCCCAAGTGATGCATAACCAACACTACAAAAAAAAGACACATCCGTGACATTTTGGGCTGAACGAAAAAAATTCCTGTCATACATATGACACTTCTATGAAGATAATTGTGACAAAACCCGGTATCATCATAGATGTGGTGGGCTCCTACTTCTATGACAAAAAATCATGACAGAAAATGGGCTTTTCGTCCTGGGCGGGCCGGAGACGCAGCTGCATGACATTCTTTGGGCCGCCCATGACGGAAAAAACCGTGGTAGAAGCGATGGCGAGGAAAATTTTGGGGAGTTTCCGGTTACGGTGGGAGGTCGGGGACCAAGCGATGCGCGTTTATCTCGTACACGTACGCGTGTGTGTGCGAGGCGTTGGCTCTAACTGAACCCGAGCGAGGCGTTGGGCTCTAACTGAACCCGAGCGATTGCACTGCAGGCTATGCGTTACTGAACCCGAGCGATTGATCGATGGCTGTTAACTGAACCCGATCGAGTGATTCCTTCGCTACTGCTGCTAACTGAAGTCGATCGATGCTGCCTCTGGATGAACAGTGAGCGTTGCGGGGGAATTTGGATGAACAGTTCCCGATGGGGGTGGATGAACAGGACCCCGTGGTGTTGCCTCTGGATGAACAGGACCCCGATCGATCGAGCCGGTTGGGGCTGGATGAACATGTCGGATTTCGGGTTCCGGCAGACCCTTGAGGTTTGAACACTGGGGTGCGCGCGGAGATCTCTCCCCTACCGATCTACGTCCAATCTCCTCGCGTGATCTAAGCTAGAAACAATGAACAACACAAGGGACACGAGGTTTATATTGGTTCGGGCCACCGTTGTGGTGTAATACCCTACTCCAGTGTGTGGCGTGGTGGATTGCCTCAGGGGCTGGTGATGAACAGTACAAGGGAAGAACAGCCTCGCGAGGGGTGTTCTTGAGCTGGTGCGATGAACTGCTTGGGTGAGTTCAGTCGCCTCTCTCTCTCTCTGCTAGGGCTCTATCAGATCTCTCGATGTCCCCCTACTCTGTGGTGGCTAGCTCTATTTATAGAGGCCCTGGGCCTCTCCTCAAATAATGAGCGGGAAGGGCGCCAACAATTGGCCATTTTGAAGGGGAACATCTAGTACAAGTTATCCTGACCAAAGGTGGTCTTAGGCTGCCAAAAACACTGGTGATGACGCCGTCTTGGGCTCCACGGTGACCTCCGTCCTGCCGCTCTGTTGGTCTTGGTCTCGTTGCAACGAAATGGTAACCTTTGCCCGATGCCTTGGCCTGTACTTGCCCCCTTTGCACCAAAGGGGAAACAAGGGCACTACGCAGGCCGGCGCCCGTCTGGCGCCCGCCTGGTCTCGATCGTCATGGCTTGCGTCACGGGCTCCTCGCGAGGTACCCCTGCCTTGATCTCTCCGCCTCCTCGTGAGCCTGCCTGATGAGGCTGCCTCTGAGGAAGCTTTTTGTCGTCTGCCCCGTGAGGCTTGGCCCCTCGCGAGGGTCTTGAGCTTGAGCTGATGAAGATGGGTTGCGCTGGGCCCCCACTTGAGCCACGCCGTAGGCCGCAGGCTGGCAAGTCTGGGGACCCCCGTTCCCAGAACGCCGACAGTAGACCCCGGGCCCAAGGCGCGCCCGGGCTTGGCCTGGAAGGGAAGCGAAGGGGCAAGCGCGAAGCGCCGCGGGCCCTAACAGTCTGCGGCCTTGGGCGTCGCGTGGCGATTGATTGGACATGGGCGTCTGCGCTTCCCCACGACGCCTCGGCGGCCGCACGACTTGACAAGTCCCTGCATGCAGAGAGACCGGTCATGATTACCTGCGATCGTGGTGCTCGGTGGTTGGCCTCCTCCGGCTATAAGTACGGGGCTGCGTGAGCCCCTTCAGCCCATCCCTTTCTTGCTGCTCCTTTTCTTCTTCTTGGCTACTCGCCGTTCCCATGGCTCCAAAGAGATTCTCAGCCGCGGAGAAAGGAAAGGCCCGCCAGGCAGGGCCTGACTCCCCCCCGACCAAGCGCGGCTGAGGCCGCCCTCGCAAGTATTCCACGGTCCCCGTAGTGGCTTCCCGCGGCCATGGAGGCGGTTCCCTGCACGGTGGTGAGTGCCCGGTTGCCGATGGGGGGCACGCCATGGCTATGCGCCCCCCTAGGCCATGCTTTCGCTCTGCGGAGGTGCTACCGGAGTTCGTCATGTAGTCGGCGGACCCAACCAGCACCCGGCTCCAGCTCCCCCATTTCTTCGTAGGTGAACTGCCGGCCAGCGCTCGGTGCGGCCTCTGGCTCCAGGCAGACGCCTCCTGGGCTTCGCTGGAGGTCTCCGTTTCTGGGAATGGGGCCCTGACCCGCGGCTAGCAAACGTTTGCCCACGCGCGCTGCCTGGGCTGGCGGTGCACCCTGTACTTCAAGTTTGATGGCGACGCCACCCTCTACGTGAGGGTGTTCGGGGAAGACGGTCGCCGTGCTGGGTGATGCCCCGAAGACGACGACCGCGGCCGCCTGCCCAGCCCTGGCACTGACCAGGATGAAGACGGCAACAGGCGTACAGGCAGCCGTGCTCGGGGTTCGCTGAGCTTCGGCGACTCCCTCTCAGGCAGCAGCTCCTCCAGCGGTGGCCGCGACCAGCCCCCGCGCCGTCGCGCCCGCCTGGGTGAAGGTAGCGGGTCAGTCCGCCGTCGCGCCCCGGTGAAGCGAGAGGAGGGATCCGCCTGAGCCCCGGGAGCAGCTCGAACCCTCGCTGTGGGTTGGTGCAGGACAAATCGCGCCCATTTTGTTTTTCTTCTTTTCCTGCGCAGAAAATAGAAGGTAGTATAGGGCCCCGCGGGGGCGTGTTAGAACTGCTACTATTAACAATCGCGCTGCTTCCACTGTTTCTGCGCTGTGTTTCCGCGCCGTGCACCCGTGTGCGAGAATTATTTTAGCTCGGTGAGGCTTGACGTGGTCCTCGCCTCCCGAGGCCATGGCCCCGCCGTGCGCTTCGTGCCCTGCAAGGATTAGTAGGAGGGGTAACTTTCGGTCCCGGTTGTGGGGGCGATCGGCCCAGGTCCTGCGCTCGTGTCGCGATGCCCGTGGGGCACGGACTGGGAGGGGTGCTCCCGCAGAGGACTCGGAAAGGAAAGCTCCAAATGATCGGGGCAGAAAACACTCGCGAGGGCGCCCGCGAACCTCCCTCGCGAGACTTGTGCGAGAGAAAACGAGGCAAGCGAGTGAAAAAGATAAAGAGTCTCAAGCCAGGAATGTCAACAACTTCAATAAAACTTCAAATGGGAATAAACAAGCCAACTGCAGAAAGCAAATGGAAAATCCGTGTCCGGCACCTATTCTAGTCTTTGACGTCTTCTCACCAGCGCGGAGCTAAGTGCTGCCACTTGGCGTGGGCGGGAACCCCCGAGACCCGAGGACGGCACTCCGGAGACTCCGGGGCGTGTACAGCCCCACTCATTATTACGTGAGAGTGTCACGAGCGGCGAGCTTCACAGGCATTGGCCTTCTTCACAGGCATCGGGCCTTTACCGAAATGCGGCAGCTTCACAGGCATTGGCCTTCTTCACAGGCACCGGGCCTTTTCCAAAACACGGCAGCTTCACAGGCATTTGCCTTCTTCACAGGCATTGGGCCTTTCCCAAAACACGGCAGCTTCACAGGCATTTGCCTTCTTCACAGGCACCGGGCCTTTCCTAGGTGCTAGGCCTCGCTCAGGGATAGAACCTCCGGAGATGTTGAATGTTCCACGCGTTCTGGATGGGTACCCCCTCCGAGGTCTCCAAGCGCGCGGAGCCAGGCCTGGAGACATGAACAACCTTGAATGGGCCCTCCCACATGGGAGAGAGCTTGTGCAGCCCCTCCCTGGAGAGAACCCGTCTCAGTACAAGATCCCCTACCTCAAGAGTTCTGGGGCAGATGTTGCGGCAGTGGTATCGTCGCAGCGCCTGTTGATACCTTGTCGCTCGCAGCGCGGCTTCTCGGTGGCGTTCCTCCCCCAGCACGAGATCCATCCCCCGCATGGCGTCCTGCTGCGTCTCGTCGAACGCCAGGACCCGTGCGGAGCGACGCCTGACTGCGTGAGGGAGAACAACCTCTACTCCGTAGACGAGGAAGAACGGGGTCTCGCCAGTCGGCTTGGTCGTAGTCGTGCGGATTGACCACAGCACGGACTGGAGCTTGTCGTACCAGCCCCTGCCACAGGCCTCCAGCTTATTCTTAAAGGTCTTGGCTTTGAGGCCCCTCAGGACCTCCGCGTTGGCTCGCTCGGCCTGGCCGTTGCTCCGGGGGTGTGCTACTGAAGCGTAGCATATCTGCGTTCCAAGGTTAGCACAGTACGTTTTGAAGAGATTACTGATGAATTGCGAACCATTGTCGGTGATGATGCGGTTGGTGTCGGGGATATACCCCGCGGCATAAACCGGCCGGAAGTTAACCCGGCCGGACTTGGCGGTTTATCTGAAAACCCCGCTGACACTTGGCGAGTTACTGGCGACCCGCCCTGACCTGACGGTTTACAAGCAACCCTCCTAGTCATTATGACTCACTGGTAACCCGGCGGGCGGGTCAGACGGATGACAAGGCCCAAGGCTTAGAAGGCCGGTTCATACTATGGTGGGCCGGTTTAAGAGGAAAGGCATGAGGAATATTTACCTTACAAGGAGTTACGACCAGGACTTGTATCCGGTTTGTATTAGAGATAGATTAGTCCTAATCCTAATAGGACTCTACATGTAACCCGCCCCTCCAACATATATAAGGAGGGGCAGGGCTCCCCAAAAGGGAGAAGATTCACAAGTTCCACAAGTTGGACAAGTTAGGTTTAGACAATAGCTCTCGAGATAGAGCACTCTTGTAACCATGATCATCATCATCAATATCAATGAAGCAGGATGTAGGCTTTTACCTCCACCGTGAGGGGCCGAACCTGGGTAAAACATCGCGTCTCTCATCCCGCTCAACCCCTTTCAAGCTACCACATAGATGCGTTGGCCTCGCGACTAAGTCCTGACATTAAGGACATCTGTCGTGAAAATTCCACGACAGTTGGCGCCCACCGTGGGGCCTGCGCACGGTGGTGATAAGTTCTTGGAAGGAGCTCTCCTAGGGTTCGAGGGGCTCACGATCATCCAGATGATTAAGAACCGGCGTTGAAAGCTTCATATCAATAAAAGATTCCACATGTTCATTACAGAGTTTTTGGTCGCTGGTATGGAAGGATCTGCATCGTTGATGAACTATTGGAACAGTGTATATGAAATTGGATCAAGAGGAGAGTTGGAGTTGTATCTGTGTACGCTGCCACGCGTGACCAGGTGATCCATCGAAACAGATTAAAATTCCGCTGCAGAGTCGTCGGATCTTCAAGTCGCCGAGACGGTTTCCACTATAGCCTATTTTGCGGATTGGACATACTACAAGTCCCAAGGCATCAACTCGTGGCTGCTTGTGATATTCCCTTTGCGTGAATACCAAAGACATGTTCGTCTACCAGAAGTACTACTTACGTAGAGGCAGTGCTACTGGAGTACTACGGGGTTGTTTGGTTTGAGACTAAGTTTGCCTAAGGTTACCACACCTAAAGTTGGGCAAGTTTGACCAACTTAGGTGGGTGTTTGGTTCAAGCCACACCTAAGGCAAGCCACACTATGGTCCCACAACACATACTCTCAAAAAGTGTGGCAAGATTCCCTTAGGCTTGCCAACTTGTGGCTCTCAGTTTAAAGAACTAACCTTAGGCAAGTGTGGCAACATTGTATGGCAAAATGTGGCATGACTAGGCCTAGAACCAAACAACCCCTACAGTTCATATTTTTGAATCCTTTAATGGTTATCGAGCGCGGCATCTACTGATCCATCAAGCCATCACGTCAAACCGGTGTAGCTCGCTGTACGGCGAAGGTCAACACTAGAAAATCATCTTCGGTAATTGCTATGTTGGTCACACCACGTGTCAGGCCTGATACAAATACGGCCTCCAATGCCTGATTATTCAATGCAACAAACTCCAATGATTAGCTGATGCAAGATCGGATCAATCTCCAGTTTCCAAAAACTAACAAGGCAAAAGTTGTGGAGTGTTTTACCGCCGGCAAGCCAGGGACTCGATCTCTGTTTCCATCCCCGAGTTGCTGTTGCGGCTTCGCTCCATCTCTGCAGAGTCACCACTTCTCTGACTCCGTCTCGCCACTGCGGCCGGCGTGGTTTCAAGCTGTCTCCGATATCGGTCTACATCGCCGTGCTTCCGTTCACCTTATCTTTGAGCCGCCACTACTATTCCACGCGCGCGTGTGTGCGCACAACCGTCCGGCTCGTATCTGCTATTTAACCGCTCTGAGCCGCCCCAGCTACTGTTTGCACCCCTGCCAGCTCGCGCCGCATCCGCTGGCGGCTGGCTCGCCGGCCACGAGTTTTCTGCTATGGCCGAGTTGCTGGAACATCCTCGTCGACTCGCCGCCTCTGCTAAACCGCTGCGCCTCGGAACCGCCCCGTTTCTGCCGGGTTGTCGCGTGGATGCGTCGCTGGTCTCTGTTCCTCATGGGTCAAGGGTTTCTGTCCAAGTTTCTTCAGGAGCTAGCACCCGCCGTTCCTGCTATTCAATCAGGTCCTCCATGAGAGATTAAGACAAGAGGAGAAGGTCACGTACTCACGTGCAGATATCAGACATTTGATATGTTTTGATCCTAATATCCACGTTCATTCGACAAATAAATATCAGGTGCTATCTTGTCTTATCTATTTTTAGTGCATACTGTTTTATCAAAAAACAATCACTCTGGTCTGTGATATTTTTTCGCAGGATTATTGTTTATTACAATGGTGTCGCACAAGGGGCGCGCACCAGTATTATTTTTGCACTAGCGCTTGTCCGTGCTGTGCTGCTTGACGAATACATACACAGGTCGTCACCCCCGCTACATCAACACACATGGACGACTCGCCCGTCCGCCCTCGCGGCCGGTTCACGCGTTCGCGCGGGCTTACAACGCGGAGGATAATTTGCTCGTCCGCACCGGTTTACAACACCGGACCGACTCATCCGTCTGACCCGCGGCTGACTCACTCGATCATTATTCATTACAAATGTGGTTTATACCACGGGTAGATAATATTCCGCCTGGCGATAGTCTGAGACATATTACATGATGAATGGACGCACATAAGTCGCCGCCCTTGCGGCCCGGTCTACATCGACTTACCGGGACCGCGTTTGATTGTTGTTCAATGGACGTGCACAAAACCGCCGCCTCTGCGGACCCGGTCTACGTTAACTCGTCCGTCCGTGCCGGTTTAAAACACTGGTGCCGATTTTCCCCGTCCGCACCAGCTTGCAATGCCATGAGATGTGGCCGACTCAACTGTCCGAGCTACTTATGATGTTGCGGTCGTCTTTGCTGTCCGTCTCTCGCGGCCTGGTCTACATCAACATATCGGGCCGCACCTGTCTGCATGAGCTGTTTATTGAGTATGAGCAAGTCACAACTTGGGTAGCCCGGTTTTCTTTCAAATTGGAGGCAAATTATTATCAACCGCCGTTTGCACTGGATGGCTCAATGGGCAGGCGCACAAGTTGCCGCCACTATAGTTTTGGTTAACTTCAAATCGCTAGTTGGAAGGAACTATTGGCCGAGTTGCTGACACGGCTCATACGGGATCATTTACAACCCGCCGCAGTCACCTCAACCTTCTGTGAATTCACATCGTGCTATCAACACCAATGATATACAAGTTAGGCCGGTTTATATCATGGTCAAATATGGAGAGTCTCAAGCCAACTCCTCGAGTCACCTTTGAGACTCGGGGGCTACGATGACATGACTCAGCAAATCTTGCCAGTTTCAGCCGGTTTAAGAAACCCAGGACGATGGAGGAAAAGATAACCCGGTCCCGGAGGCTACTGTTATATTGATGAAAATTTAAAGGCCGTCAGAAAATTTCCGGCTTAGAAAGTATATGACAGTTACAAAATCCCGGCTCAATGAAGAAGATCTGGGTCATCAGAAAGGATTCCGGTTTAAAATCCGGCTCAAGGGAAGTCAGTCTCACTGAAGCTCTCAAATATCCGGTTTACAATCCGGTTCAAGAGAAATTTATTCTCCCACAAAGCTCTGAAGCGCTCAGATCCGGTTTAATAATGTTCGGTTCAAAAAAGGAATTAACTTCTCGCAAGTTCGAGTTTAAAGGCCGTCAGAAAATTTCTGACTGAAAATGAAGATTCCGGTTTAAAATCTGGTTCAAGGGAAAGATGTCTCCCACGAAGCTTTGAAGCTCTCAATATCCGGTTTAACATCCGGTTCAAGAAGGATTTATCTCTTGCAAAAAGTTAAAGGGTGCCAAAGAGGACCTGCTGCCATGATGCGCCGTTCAAACATAGGTATCATGCCTTATTGGCTTATCATATTATTGATCACTTGGGGGCTTGGTCGTATCCGAACCATAGCTACACCTCTTGATCGGCTCAATGCCACAACATCACTTGGGGGCTTGGTCGTATCCGAACCAATGCAACACCTTTTGATAGGCGAAAGCCACAAGATCACTTGGGGACTTGGTCACGTCTGAACCAGTCATGCCTCTTGATTGGCCTAAGGCCACAGAATCACTTGGGGGCTTTGGTCGAACCCGAACCATTGTCACCCCTCTTGATCGGCATAATGCCAATGCATCATGTGGGGACCTGGCTGACTTGAACCATAGCTACGCCTACTGGGGGCTTGGTCGTGTCCGACCATGGTAATGCCACTTGATCGGCTTAAACCGCCTCTTTTTTGCAAATAGTTTTATCATTACCTTTGTTGAAATTTTGTTTTGATAAATATTTCTTTTGTTGCGTTTTTAAACTGACAATTCTTAAACCGGTTCGACTGTCAAATTACAAATTGACGGAACACGGTTAAATCTTAATCCGGAGGCTATCTGCCCGGTTTGATTTTCTGTTACCATCCTATTATGGAGTAAACCGGTGTTTATCAACCCGGCTCGGCTTTCAACTACAAGTTGTCAGTACACGATCAAGTTATAATCCGGAGACTATCAGCCCGGTCTGGTTTGACTACGAGTCGCCAGCATCGAATATGGATAATCCGGTGTTTATCACAACCCGATACGGTTTTATCATAAACCGGCACAATATGGAAGGAGTTATCAGTACTCAAGATTGGGGTTATCACCCTTACTACAAAAAGTTGGTAAAACCAACAATGTGATTCAATGTCACACGTATGATATATTTCATATTTGATTATTCTTAAGTGGAGCCTTGGTTATAAACCCGGGTTATATGTTGGGCATTATGACCCGTCCGGCGGTAAACCGCCAGGACACTTTAAACTTGTTGTATGTAGAAACAGGTTGAATAAAGCATGATTATAAATCACCGACGTTTACTAACCCGACCTGGCTTTCGACTATAAATCGCCAGTATGATGATAAATTATCCGGTGTTTATTAAACCGGCCTGGCTTTAAGATGATAAGTCGCCAGTATATGATGAGAAATTATCCGGTGTTTATTAAACCGGCCTGGCTTCGGACTATAAGTCGCCAGTATATATTTGGATTGCGCCATTGGAATCATGCGCTTATAAATGATTGGGTTATATTATTCAAATAGCCAAACTTGGCTGAATTTTCATTATGATATTGGATGAATAAGATTTTCATACCGGATTATATTATCTTGAATAGCCAACATAGCTGGATTTTTATTATGGTTATTAATATTATGATTGAGGTTTTCAAAGTCGCTTTAGCGCAATGGATATTATTTTGTCGATGAATATGATTTATTTTGCAATGGAAGGAATAGTCTCGAGTCGCTGCAGGCTTACGACCCGGCCCTTGGGGGCTAATGCAAAGTCATTTTTATTGGCCTTATTGAAGACCCGACTCATCATATCATAATGAGCCGGCCCTTAGGGGCTACCAATTGCTCCTGTAAACAATTTAAGTTTTATGGGCATCAGTCAATTACAAGTCTCAGGTTGCTGCAAGCATGACAACCCGGCACTTGGGGGCTACATAATATGGAGTATTCAGTTTTTACTAGTGACTGGGATGAACAACATGGATTTCTTCGAAAGTGGCAGTATTTATATTGAAGCAAGTCTTAAGCCATCACTTTGTTCTGCTCAATACTTGGGGGCTACAAGTATTATATTATTATCAGAGAAATATTTTCAAAATCTCTGTTTTGAGCAAACCAGATTGACCCGGCGTCACCAATTATTATGACCCTGTGTCTACAACCCGGCATCATCAATAATCATGAACCGGCGTTGGCAACAATCATGAACCGGCGTTGGCCACAATCATGAACCGGCGTTAGCAACAATCATGACCTGGAATTATCAGTTTTTATAACTCGGCAATTTTGGTAATGATAAACCGGCAAGTTCTACATCTTCAAACCGGCCGAATATCAGATGAGTATTTCAAGACCAAAATTTCTTAAACCGGCGCTTTGGAAGCCGACTCAAGTAGATTATTCTTCACAATATTTTCCTATGAGAAACCAACGTCAGCAGTTTGAGTATGAAACTGATTTATTGACCCGGATTTTCTAGAAGAAGGAAATGACAAGGACTTTAGAATGATCAGATTTCGGTTTACAAGAATTCTTAACCCGGAGCATAGTTTGTCAAATTTGTTCTTGTATTTGTTTTACAGGATCAGTTTAACATGGATAAATCCAAATTAAACTGGGGGCTAATGTCGGGGATATACCCCGCGGCATAAACTGGCCGGAAGTTAACCCGGCCGGACTTGGCGGTTTATCTGAAGACCCCGCTGACACTTGGCGAGTTACCGGCGACCCGCCCTGACCTGGCGGTTTACAGGCAACCCTCCTAGTCATTATGACTCACTGGTAACCCGGCAGGCGGGTCAGACGGATGACAAGGCCCAAGGCTCAGAAGGCCGGTTCATACTATGGTGGGCCGGTTTAAGAGGAAAGGCATGAGGAATATTTACCTTACAAGGAGTTACGACCAGGACTTGTATCCGGTTTGTATTAGAGATAGACTAGTCCTAATCCTAATAGGACTCTACATGTAACCCGCCCCTCCAACATATATAAGGAGGGGCAGGGCTCCCCAAAAGGGAGAAGATTCACAAGTTCCACAAGTTGGACAAGTTAGGTTTAGACAATAGCTCTCGAGATAGAGCACTCTTGTAACCATGATCATCATCATCAATATCAATGAAGCAGGATGTAGGCTTTTACCTCCACCGTGAGGGGCCGAACCTTGGTAAAACATCGCGTCTCTCATCCCGCTCAACCCCTTTCAAGCTACCACATAGATGCGTTGGCCTCGCGACTAAGTCCTGACATTAAGGACATCTGTCGTGACAATTCCACGACAGTTGGGCACCCCAAATCGGCTCACAAGGCCCTTGATGAACTTGACCGCGGAGCCTGCCGGGATTGTGCGGACGGCTTCCACCTCAGCCCACTTGGTGAACTTGTCCACAGCGACGTAGAGGTAGCGATAGCCCCCTGGCGCCAGAGGAAACGAGCCCAGAATGTCCAGCCCCCAAACTAAGAACGGCCATGAGAGGGGTATAGTCTGTAGACCCCCCGCAGGCTGATGGGTCTGCTTAGCATGAAACTGGCAGGCCTCGCAAGCCTTCACTAGCTCAACGGCGTCGATGAGCGCCGTGGGCCAGTAGAATCCACTACGGAATGCCTTGCTGATGAGGGTTCGTGACGACGAGTGGTGCCCGCAGTCTCCGCCGTGTATGTCCGCCAGTAGCTCCTTCCCTTGCTCTCGGGAGATGCAACGCAGGGACACGTCATTTGGTCACTTCCTGTAGAGCTCTCCATCCTTGATGCAATAAGCTGTGGCCTGCCGCACCACGTGCTCCGCTTCCTCCTCGTTCTCCGGCAGAGTCCCTTGCATCAGGTAGTTCTTGAGCTCCGGGATCCAAGACCCTTCCTGAGGCTCTAACGCCAGGAGCAGGCGTGCCCCTGAGGCCGGGCCGCAGACCAGGGCTCCTGAGGCAGGCGGCTGAGGGAGCTCCTCCCTTGGTTGCGACGTGCTCGACAGTGACGGCACCGCCGAGGGTTTGAAGAGCCGCTCCTTGAAGACGCCAGGCTCCTGAGGCAGCCGCCGAGATGCCCTCTTGGCAATGTCATCAACTTCCTGATTGGTGCCCCGGGGCACGTGTTGCAACTCTAGCCCCCAGAACTGTTTCTCCATCTTGCGAACCTCAGCGAGGTAGGCTTCCATGTGCTCGTCCTTTGGCTCGTATATCTTGTTGGAGAAGTTGACGAGGAGCTGTGAATCGCCCTTGATGATGAGGCGCTTTACCCCTAAGGCAATTGCGGCCTTCAAGCCTACTATTAGGCCTTCGTACTCCGCTATGTTGTTGGAGACCTTTTCTCCGTACTGGAAGCAGAGTTGTACGGCGTAGTAGAGTTTGTCTTGGGTAGGGGATACGAGCACTGCGCCAGCTCCTGCACCATGTCGGGAGAACGCCCCATCGAAGTACATGACCTAGCCGTCCGGTGCTTCACTTCCCGGGGAAAGTGATCGGTCTTCGCCTGCCTCGAGACCCGGCGCTTCTGCCCATTCTGCCACGAAATCCGTAAGTGCGGCTCCCTTGATGACTCTGGTCGTACTGAATTCTAGCTGAAATGCCTGTAGTTCAATGTTCCATTCAGCGACCCTCCCAGCTGAGTTGGGGCTCCTGAGTTGTGATACGTCTCCAACGTATCTATAATTTTTGATTGCTCCATGCTATATTATCTACTGTTTTGGACTATATTGGGCTTTATTTTCCACTTTTATATTATTTTTGGGACTAACCTATTGTCGGTGTCAAAACCGGCGGATCTCGGGTAGGGGGTCCCGAACTGTGTGTCTAGGCGGATGGTAACAGGAGGCAGGGGACACGATGTTTTACCCAGGTTCGGGCCCTTTTGATGGAGGTAAAACCCTACGTCCTGCTTGATTAATATTGATGATATGGGTAGTACAAGAGTAGATCTACCACGAGATCAGAGAGGCTAAACCCTAGAAGCTAGCCTATGGTATGATTGTTGTTCGTCCTACGGACTAAAACCCTCCAGTTTATATAGACACCGGAGAGGGCTAGGGTTACACAGAGTCGGTTACAATGGTAGGAAATCTACATATCCGTATCGCCAAGCTTGCCTTCCACGCCAAGGAAAGTCCCTTCCGGACATGGGACGAAGTCTTCAATCTTGTATCTTCATAGTCCAGGAGTCCGGCCGAAGGTATAGTCCGGCTATCCGGACACCCCCTAATCCAGGACTCCCTTAGTAGCCCCCGAACCAGGCTTCAATGATGACGAGTCCGGCGCGCAGATTGTCTTCGGCATTGCAAGGCGGGTTCTCCAAATTCCGTGTACCTGTTGAATAATGTCCGGCTTCTTGTAGCGCTCCTTGGCTTCTACGCTCAATAATGGCTGTCTTCCACGTGTCAAACGAATACGAAAAGTCAGGGTGTTTTTTTATTTACACCCCTAGTCGCGTGAATGAGCCGCCTATTTAAGGGGACGAGGATTTAGATCCAAACCACACCTTCTCCCCTCCGCGAGTGTTCATCAGAGCGTACCCGACAGAGGTCCATTCTATCATGGCCGGCCGCCGCAGCTCCTCCTCTCGCCCTTCCAGCCCTCAGCCTGGAGATTGGAAGAGGTGCGCCATCCCACACAGCGAGCTAGCGACGCTCCAGACCAAGGGATTTCTCCCCCCGGCCTATATGGTCCCGGTTCGAGCCGGACTTGCCACCTATAATGGCGGAGAGCAAGCGGAGAGCGCCCCCAATCCCTCCAAAGGAGAGCGGGTATGCCTTGTCCCTTACTTAATAAGAGGGCTCGGATTTCCGATTCATCCGTTTCTCCGGGGGCTACTGGAGTTCTATGGCCTCCAGCTGCACAACCTCACGCCTGCCTCCATATTGCATGTCGCGGGCTTCGTAGCCCTTTGCGAGCTGTTTTTGGGATGCGAGGCTCATTTCGCACTGTGGAAAAGGCTATTCTGCCTTGTGCCCCGTTCTAAGAAGGGGTCAATATATCAAGTGGGCGGAGCCGAAGTGTGGCGCATCGCCGGGATCGGGTATCTATCCGGAATCCAAAAGAAGGCATCCGAAGACTGGCCTTCGGAATGGTTTTATATAGAGGACATCCCGCTGCCGGATCCTGTCCGGATCGGCCTCCCTGAGTTCGACAGTGCTCCTCTAAAGAAGCGCCTCAGCTGGCGTCCACGGAGCCCTCAGAGGGAAAGCGACAAGGACGTTCTTTACCTGATGGGCCGGATAAGATTGTTAGCTCATTCCGGACTTACCATGATCGGGGTCATGGCCGCATGCATTATGCGAGGGGTGCAGCCACTTCAGTATAGAGGCCGCCCCATGTGGGACTTCAACGGGGAGGACAACGCCACCCGCCACGGCCGTAAGGGGCCGGATTCGGCTGCCGCTCTAATAAAGATCTTGTCCACTTTGTACAAGGGAGAAGAGGAGGAATTTCTCCGCATCAACCCTCAGGGTGGATTTTCTATGTACAATGCCCCAAGTTGGGTAAGTGGACACTTTTACTTGCCCACCCGTTTTATATTCCCATTGTTAAATATTCAGTCTAACGACTTCGACGCAGGAACTGCGCCAGGCTGTTAAAGAAATAAACAACCCTCATCCACAACCCGAGGATCCGGGACGGTTCCTCGACCCGACCTCTCAAGAGGATCCGGACTTATCTGTGGAGCTGATTGATGGGGTGTTTCATCAATTGAGCAAGGACAACGCCTTCGTGGCCATTACGGCCGATTACCCAGGGCTACTCCCAGCCTCACAGGTAACTGAGACCGAAGTCCCAGCACTTTGAAAAGAGATCTATCCTCGCGTGTTTTCGATTGCCGTATGACAATCGTGTTTTGCAGGGGAGGTCCTTGAGACGGGAGGCCGAGCCTGCGGCGACTAGCCAACAAGGGGCAGCAAGGCCCCGCGGGCTGAAAAGAAGTGCGGTCCGGACTGAGACGCCGGCGCTAAGGTATAGCGCGCCATCTTATTCCCAGGTGTTATTCCTTCAAGGCATACTAACACTCGTGCTCTCTTCAGGACGAAGAGACCTCACCGGACTATATCCGGAGAAGTTGCCCATCGCGCCTCCACCAGCCAGGCTCCAAAGCCTGGTCCGGAAGCGGAGGCGAACACGAGGCGGGCACCGGACGCTCCTCCGACAGAGGATGCGGATAGGCTGTCTGCCACCAATTCCGAGGTGAAGAGTGCCATGAACCACAGGCGTCGCCGGACAGTTCTTCGCGACGCTTGTTTCTCCCAAGAGGCATTGGATGCCTTCAATTCGGGAGATGCGTACCTCCGTGCCGCTCAAAATGGTCTAGCCAGAGCCACGGAGCAATATGTAAAAGACATACGGGTAAGAAAATTTTGGTAATTATATATATACCAGTAGCCCCCGAGACTTGAAACAGTTAGAATAACTGATTTAAGGATCATTTGTTATGCAGGTTCTTACAAAAAAGAATACCCTACTGTCCCAGGAGCTGGAAGAGTGCAGAGCCCGACTTGAGGCCGCACTAGCCGCGGCAGGGGAGCCCAAGGAGACCCCCTCTGGTAATATATGCTTCGAAAGATAAGTATTTTGCGAAGTGCGGCATGGGTGCAAATCTGACAAATGAAATTGCAGATGGTGCCGGATTAAATCCGGAAGAGCAACAACTCCGACGCCAGCCGAAGGCTGGTGAGAGCGTGCTGACAAAGGTGAGGCGGGAGAAGAATGATCTCCAAGATGCCAACACCAAGCTGGGTGTTGAACTGAAGTATGTTCGTGCCCAGCTGTTGGACTCCGTGAAGGAGAATCAGCGACTTCGACGCGGAATATATAGTAAGTGCTTAAACGAACTTTGAAAAAAGAGTTCAGCGAGGAAGTCGACTAACAGAGTAATGTCTGTAGGTATGCTAACAGGTCATCCTGCAGAGGAAATGCCCGGTTCTACGGGTGACCTTCTTCCCGAGCTCTCACAACTGCACGAGCGAGTTCAGCAGGTGATGCAAAGCGTCGCCCAGGCCTTGTGGCCATCCGTCTCCATGCCCGAAGGCCTTGGAGAGCTTGTAGAGAAGCTGAAGGGAGTGCGGCGGCGCTTCCGATTGTGGAAGATGTCTGCCTGCCGTCAAGGCGCCAGGGAGGCCTGGGCCATGGTGAAGACACGGTACACGAAGGCTGACCCAAACCACATGGCCGAGGTCGGACCCGTGGGGCCCAATGGGAAGGAGATCCCTGTGAGCTTAGTATACGGCCAAGTATAATTGGCCACAAAGTATTCTCAACAGGACTGTAAACTAGATAGCCTATTAGATGGTATTGAAGAGGAATACAATCAGTCAGATTGACTATGTAATTATAATTGACATGTGTAATGCCTTCTAGCCAGATTGTAGATCGTTTGTCATGGCCGACCTTTTCGCTTCAACCTCGGGACCTGATGGTCCGGAGTGTGTCCGAATACCCTCGCGGTTATATAAGAACCGGGGTATGCATGGAGACCAGGTGTAGGGGTCATTTGTGCTTGAACAGACAAGTGCCCAACTAGTTATGTTATATTACATGGTTAGTAAGAAACATCTTCCAGGGAGAATAGTTCCGTTAGGGGTTCCTTTCCCTGGGAGGCATGCCCTAAAGTGCATGTCCATTCTGCGAAAAGAGACGCAGGAAAAACATCTGGGGGTATAGATAAATAAGTGAAAAAAGATCATCTTTAGTTCACCGACCGAACAATCCCTTAAGAACGCTAGCTTTCGGCTTCACCCAGTCTGAGGTACACATCCGGCTGACCCGGCAGTAACAATCGCAGAGGTGCTCCCTTTACCACCTAGCCAAACAATCGGGAATGTAGGGGTAAGCACAGGAGCCAGGCAACCCAGCTTGGCCAAAACTTAAGTCATATCGATGCATATAATGTGAATAAAAGGTACATGCGGAAGTGTGACACATGTGTTGGGCATGAAGCCCGTATAAATAAGCTTCTGTTTAAGGAAGCCCCCAGGTTTAATGAGCGCGGATAGCGCATCACTGTATGAGCCTTTAAAGGCTATAAGAGAGAGAGAGGAGAAGGAGAGAAATGTAAGACAGAAAGTAAATAAAAAATGGACAGAGGAAGGAGACGAACATAGAGTCCGGCGCTAGGCGTAGAATCTTCGGAGACGGGTTGCGTTCCATGGGTTTGGCTCGAGTCGGTTATCTGATGCATCTCGCAGGCGGTACGCTCCACCGGCCAGGACTTGGTCAATTATGAAGGGACCTTCCCACTTGGGCTTGAGTTTGTCCTTTTTCTTATCCGGCAGGCGTAGAACTAATTAGCCAACATTGTAATTTTTGGCCCGTACTTCTCTGCTTTGGTATCTTCGAGCCTGCTGTTGATAGAATGCGAAACGGGCTTTTGCCACATTACGCTCTTCCTCCAAGGCGTCCAAACTGTCCTGCCGATCAAGCTCGGCTTCTCTTTCTTCGTACATGCGCACTCGAGGTGAGTCATGAATTATGTTGCAGGGCAAAACTACCTCTGCGCCCTACACCATGAAGAATGGTATGTATCCGGTGGTGCGATTCGGCGTGGTCTGCAGCCCCCAGAGTACGGAGTCGAGCTCCTCTACCCAGTGCGTATTAGATTCCTTAAGGGACTGCACTAATCTGGGTTTGATGCCGCTCATGATAAGACCATTTGCATGTTCGACCTGACCGTTAGTTTGTGGGTGATAGACGGAAGCATAATCGAGCTTGATGCCCATGTTTTTGCAGCAGAGTTTTACCTCATCGGCCGTAAAGTTCGTGCCGTTATCAGTGATGATGCTGTGGGGGACGCCGTAACGGTGTACAACCCCGGATATAAAGTCTATCACCGGTCCGGATTCGGCCGTCTTAACAGGCTTGGCTTCTATCCATTTGGTGAAGTTATCCACCATGACCAGTAAGTATTTTTTTCTTGTGGGTTCCGCCTTTAAGGGGTCCAACCATGTCAAGCCCCCAGACCGCGAAGGGCCAAGTGATGGGGATAGTTTGGAGGGCGGTGGGTGGCATATGGCTTTGGTTTGCAAAAAGCTGGCAACCGACGCATCGTTGGACTAAGTCTTGGGCGTCTGCCCGGGCCGTCGGCCAATAAAAGCCTGTACGGAAGGCCTTGCTTACAAGGGACCGAGCTGCAGCGTGATGACCACCGAGTCCGGCATGAATTTCAGCCAGGAGGTTCCGCCCTTCCTCTTCGGAGATGCACCTTTGAAGGACTCCGGTAGCGCTTTTCTTATAAAGCTCTCCCTCATGGACTTTATAGGCTTTAGATCGCCGCACTATGCAGCGTGCCTCATTTTGGTCCTCGGGGAGTTCCTGCCTAGTAAGGTAGGCGAGGAATGGTTCTGTCCACGGGGCGATAATGGCCATTATTACGTGGGCTGAAGGTGTTATTTCATTGGCAGAGCCTCCAATTATGTCAGTGTGTTCGGTGTCGGGCAGTGCGGTTGGGTCCGGGCTGTTATTGCCGGGTTGCCCTTCCCATACTACGGATGGCTTGAATAGCCTTTCCAAGAAGATGTTGGGGGGACTACATCGCGTTTTGCGCCGATGCATGCCAGGACATCTGCCGCCTGATTATTTTCCCGGGCTATATGGTGAAATTCGAGCCCTTCGAACCAAGCTGACATTTTTAGGACGGCGTTGCGATAAGCTGCCATTTTTGGATCCTTGGCATCAAAGTCTCCATTTATTTGGGATATTGCGAGGTTCGAGTCCCCGCGCACCTCTAGGCGTTGAATGCCCATGGATACTGCCATCCGTAGACCATGTAAAAGGGCCTCATATTCGGCGGCATTGTTGGAGTCTATGTACATTATCTGGAGTACGTATTGAACTGTGTCTCCTATGGGGGACGTCAAAACGACGCCAGCCCCTAGACCGACCAACATTTTGGAGCCGTCGAAGTGCATGACCCAGTTTGAATATGTGCCGTACTCTTTAGGGAGTTCGGCCTCCGTCCATTCTGCGACGAAGTCGGCCAAAACTTGCGACTTGATAGCTCGTC
The DNA here is from genome assembly GCF_056163025.1 of Triticum urartu. Classification (NCBI taxonomy): domain Eukaryota; kingdom Viridiplantae; phylum Streptophyta; class Magnoliopsida; order Poales; family Poaceae; genus Triticum; species Triticum urartu. The sequence continues at coordinate 581,046,511 of NC_141877.1, forward strand.
GTGGCTTGTAAGTTATGTTGAACGGGAGGAGCTCAATGGCCCATTTTTCAATCCGGCCCGTCGCGTCGTGGTTGTTTATAATATCGTTAAGTGGCACTTCCGGGGCTACTGTTATTGAACACTCTTGAAAGTAGTGTCGCAGCTTTCGGGATGCCATAAATACCGGGTACACAATCTTTTGATAATGCGGGTACCGTGACTTGCACGGAGTTAGGACAGTGGACACATAGTAGACCGGCTTTTGAAGGGGGAATTTGTGTCCGTCCATTTCTCGTTCGATGACGAGCACTGCGCTTACGACCTGATGGGTTGCTGCAATGTATAATAGCATTGGTTCGCCAATGTTTGGGGCGGCCAGGACTAGGTTTGTTGCCAAGATGGCTTTTATTTCGTCGAGTCCGTCCGTGGCTGCATCCGTCCACTCGAAGTGTTCGGTGCACCGAAGGAGGCGGTAAAGGGGTAGGGCCTTTTCTCCCAAGCGGGAGATAAAGCGGCTTAGAGCCGCCATGCATCCGGTTAATTTTTGTATTTGTTTGAGGTCCTTCGGGATATCCAATTGTGACAGAGCTCAGATCTTGGCTGGATTTGCTTCAATTCCTCTACCGGATACAATGAAGCCCAAGAGCTTTCCGGCTGGAACGCCGAAAACGCATTTTTCCGGGTTGAGCTTGATGTCGTATGTTCAGAGGTTACCGAATTTTAGCCTCAAGTCGTCTACTAGAGATTCGACATGTCTTGTTTTAACGACCACGTCATCTATGTATGCCTCCACTGTTTTGCCAATCTGGTTTGCCAGACATGTCTGAATCATGCGCTGATATGTTGCGCCGGCGTTTTTGAGCCCGAAGGGCATTGTGTTGAAGCAGAATGGGCCATATGGTGTGATGAATGCTGTTGCGGCTTGGTCTGACTCTGCCATCTTTATTTGATGGTAGCCGGAGTATGCGTCGAGGAAACACAGCGAATCGTGTCCTGCGGTAGCGTCGATAATTTGATCGATGCGGGGGAGAGGGAAGGGATCAGGATTTGTCCTTCTTGGTACCATCACCAGGTTTGCTAGCCAGTCCGGGTGTTTTATATCTTTGATGAATCCAGCCTCTAGTAGCTTGGCTAGTTCCTCTCCCATGGCCTGTCTCTTGGGTTCGAAAAAACGCCGAAGAGCCTGCTTGACTGGCTTGAATCCTTTTAGGATATTTAAGCTGTGTTCGGCCAGCCTGCGTGGGATTCCTGGCATGTCTGAAGGGTGCCAGGCGAAAATGTCCCAGTTCTCTCGTAGGAACTCTCGCAGTGCGGCGTCTACATCAGGGTTTAACTGCGCTCCGATGGAAGCTGTTTTATCGGGGTCCGTTGGATGGACCTGGAATTTGACTATTTTGTCTGCTGGTTTAAAGGAGGTGGACTTGGATCTTTTGTTGAGTATCACATCGTCCCTATTCACCGTGGAGCGCAACGCAGTCAGTTCCTCAGCCGCTAGGGCTTCGGATAGCGCCTCGAGGGCCAGTGCGGCTGTCTTGTTTTCGGCGCGGAGTGCTATGTCCGGATCACTAGCGAGAGTGATGATTCCGTTAGGCTCGGGCATCTTGAGCTTCATGTACCCGTAATGGGGTATGCTTGGAAGATTGTAAACGCTTCCCGCCCTAGCAGAGCGTGATATCCGCTACTGAACGGGGTCACTTGGAACGTGACCTCTTCGGACCTGTAATTATCCGGTGTGCCGAACACCACATCTAGTGTGATTTTTCCTATACAGCGCGCTTCCTGACTGGGGATTATTCCTCTAAAGGTTGTGCTGCTTCGCTCAACGCGGTTCCAGTCTATTTCCATTTTTTGAAGGGTTTCCTCATAAATGAGGTTCAGTCCGCTGCCGCCATCCATGAGTACCTTGGTAAGACGAAAACCGTCCACTATTGGACTGAGGACCAATGCGGCTGGTGCTCGGGCTGTTCGGAATTTAGGTTCATCACTGGCGTTAAAAGTAATAGCCGTGTCACTCCATGGGTTTATTGTTGCTACTTGGTAGACTTCAGCAAGGCTGCAGAGTGTTCTTTTTCGCATATTATTTGATGCGAAAGTCTCGAAGACTGTTGATACCGTACTGGTGTCTCTGGGGTGGCTTTCTGTGGCTTCTGGAATTAGAAGATCTTCGCCAATTTTTGCCACCTGCCGGAGTATCCAACATGCTCTAAGGCTATGAGTTGGTGTGGCGCCCTCTGCACTGTGAATTTTACAGGGTCCATTAAGCCATCCTTCCAGCACGGTTCCATGCCCTGTAGAGGGCTTTTGCTTTTTGGTATTGAACCCGGGTGTTTGGCGATGATGCACCCTTTTATTTCGGACTGGGTTTGTATTCAAGGCCGGATTGTCCCAAAATTTTATTTCGGTTTTCCAGGCGCTTTCCATCGCATAGTACTTTCGTACAATGGACGCCAAGTCAGCGAAGCGTGTAATATCACGGCGCCTTATGGTGTTGAGGATTCCCTTGTCCGTGCAATTATTATAGAAGAATGAAATTGCGTCTTCCTCGCGGCAGTCCTTTATCCTGTTCATAATCAGGAGGAATCTGGCCCAGTAATGATGTACTGTTTCTTCGGGCTCTTGCCTAATTTGAGATAGATCGCTTATGTATGGGTGGGTGGGTGGAATCAAATCCGAAACCTCACCCAATCTGAGACCCAGGGGCCAAGGAGTTTACGAACTCGGAAGTTTGGATTCTTGGATGTTGTCCAATGAATCTAGCCCGTCGCCCGACTTTAAGTTCAGGTCTTGAGTGATGTCCTCCCCTCCGCGGGTATCTGGCTTGGAGGGATCGGGAATCCGGACATAGCTAGTTCTTAAGATAGATGAAGGGTGGCCGCACTGTCCCTCTACCACGGCAACGTGATGGGTGACCTGGGGAGAGTTAATCTCTCTCAGATCGGGTTTAGGCCCAATCTGGTTGTGATCCGTAGCGACTCCTAGGGCGGCGAAGCGATCCAAGAGCTCGTTTAGGGAAGAGAGCTCCATTGGATCTAGCTGCTCGGCGAATTCCGAGCTGACGTGAAGATTGCTTTCGATGACCCGAGAGGTCATCGTCGGCGCAGCAGCCGAACGGGCGGTCATAAGGAAACCACCTAGCCTGAGAGTCTGGCCGACAACCAAAGCTCCCTTAGACACGGTGCCGTCTTTAAAGACGGGATGAGGCATCGTTCCTGATGGCGACAACACAGAGGAACTCTCAATGAAAGCACCAATGTCGGTGTCAAAACCGGCGGATCTCGGGTAGGGGGTCCTGAACTGTGCGTCTAGGAGGAGGGTAGCAGGAGGCAGGGGACACGATGTTTTAACCAGGTTCGGGCCCTCTTGATGGAGGTAAAACCCTACGTCCTGCTTGATTAATATTGATGATATGGGTAGTACAAGAGTAGATCTACGATGAGATCAGAGAGGCTAAACCCTAGAAGCTAGCCTATGGTATGATTGTTGTTCGTCCTACGGACTAAAACCCTCCGGTTTATATAGACACAGGAGAGGGCTAGGGTTACACAGAGTCGGTTACAATGGTAGGAAATCTACATATCCGTATCGCCAAGCTTGCCTTCCATGCCAAGGAAAGTCCCTTCCGGACACGGGACGAAGTCTTCAATCTTGTATCTTCATAGTCTAGGAGTCCGGCCGAAGGTATAGTCCGGCTATCCGGACACCCCCTAATCCAGGACTCCCTCACCTATTAACCGGAGGCCCAGCCCAGAATTGCTGTTTTTTGCCTATTTCAGTGTTTCGGAGAAACAGAATATCAAACGGAGTCCAAACGGAATAAAACCTTCGGGAACGTGATTTTCTCACCGAACGTGATCTAGGAGACTTGGACCCTACTCCAAGGAGTCAAGGAGGAGGTCACGAGGGTGGGGGGCGCCCCCCCTAGGGCGCGCCCCCTGCCTCATGGGCCCCTCGGTGCTCCACTGATGTACTCCTTCCTCCTATATATACATACGTACCCCCAAACGATCAGAACAGGAGCCAAAAACCTAATTCCACCGCCGCAACTTTCTGCATCCACGAGATCCCATCTTGGGGCCTGTTCCGGAGCTCCGCCGGAGAGGGCCGTCATCATGGAGGGCTTCTACATCATCCTAGCCCCTCCGATGAAGTGTGAGTAGTTTACCTCAGACCTTCGGGTCCATAGTTAGTAGCTAGATGGCTTCTTCTCTCTCTTTGAATCTCAATACAAAGTTCTCCCCCTCTCTTGTGGAGATCTATTTGATGTAATCTTCTTTTTGCGGTGTGTTTGTTGAGACCGATGAATTGTGGGTTTATGATCAAGTCTATCTATGAATAATATTTGAATCTTCTCTGAATTCTTTTATGTATGGTTGGTTATCTTTGCAAGTCTCTTCGAATTATCCGTTTGGTTTGGCCAACTAGATTGGTAGTTCTTGCCATGGGAGAAGTGCTTAGCTTTGGGTTCGATCTTGCGGTGTCCTTTCCCAGTGACAGAAGGGGCAGCAAGGCACGTATTGCATCGTTGCCATCGATGATAACAAGATGGGGTTTATTTCATATTGCATGAATTTATCTCTCTACATCATGTCATCTTGCTTAAGGCGTTACTCTGTTTTTAACTTAATACTCTAGATGCATGCTGGATAGCGGTCGATGAGTGGAGTAATAGTAGTAGATGCAGAATCGGTTCGGTCTACTTGTCACGGACATGATGCCTATATACATGATCATGCCTAGATATTCTCATAACTATGCTCAATTCTGTCAATTGCTCAACAGTAATTTGTTCACCCACCGTAGAATACTTATGCTCTTGAGAGAAGCCACTAGCGAAACCTATGGCCCCCGGGTCTATTCTCATCATATTAATCTCCATCACTTTAATCTTGCTTTGCTTTTTTAATTTGCCTTTACTTTACACTTTGCATCTTTATACCAAAAATACCAAAAATATTATATCTATCAGATCTCACTCTCGTAAGTGACCGTGAAGGGATTGACAACCCCTAATCGCGTTGGTTGCGAGTAGCTATCGTTTTGTGCAGGTACGAGGGACTTGAGCGTGGCCTCCTACTGGATTGATACCCTGGTTCTCAAAAACTGAGGGAAATACTTACGCTACTCTGCTGCATCATCCCTTCCTCTTCGGGGAAAACCAACGCAAGCTCAAGACGTAGCAAGAAGGATTTCTGGCGCCGTACGCAAAAAGTCAACATACCAAGTACCCATCACAATCCCTATCTCTCGCATTACATTATTTGCCATTTGCCTCTCGTTTTCCTCTCCCCCACTTCACCCTTGCCGTTTTATTCGCCCTCTCTCTCTCTCTATCCTCCCTCTCTATTTGCCTCTTTTGCCCGTTTGCTCTTGTCTGGTCGTGTGCTAGTTTGCTTGTCGTCATGGCTTGTCTCATATCTTCTCTGTTGTCTCCCAAGAGTGAAGTTTTAAATTTTAAACAAAGGGAGAGAGAAAATCTAAAAGATGCTTGGTATAGAATTTGCAATGCTCAAAATAGATCTACCAGGAAGCAATCTACCTTAGTTCTTCTCCGCAATTTTTATGTAGGTGATAATCCTTGGTATAGATATATCCTCGATACCATTACCAGAGGGAACTTCTTGGGTAGCCATACTTTTGATTCTTATAATGCTATGTTAGATTTATTTGGCTCACGACCTCTTTTGGTTAATGGAACCATGTTAACTTTGGAGCATGTTATGCAAAGACTTGAAATTATTGAAAATAAAGTTGCTACTATTGAATTAATTGAAAATCTAGATAAAAAGATCCACGATCAGATTACTCAATATGGATCTAAGGTAGGAATGACTTTGAAAAATATTAAGGAAAAGGAACCCATAGTTAATGAGAAGATAAACTTAGATTCTACTAGAATTGATAAGCTTGAGGGTATCATTACAAACTTGGGAACCGCTTTTTCTTCCGTAAAGAATACTCCAAGTCCTCCTACTAAAATTGCCAAGCTTATGTATGTTCCTAAAAATATGAGAGAATCATCTAGTAAGGAAACTGCGGATCTTAAATCTATAAGTGTTCATCCCAATCTTTTTGCTATCATTAAGGAACCAATTGCTACAAATGAATTTTTCGATCTTGTGCCTAAAAGTTTGGTAATCACTAGAAAGAAATAAATTCCTAAGGTAAATAGATGCCTCATCGAAGAATTTCCTACCAAAGATGGCAATACCTAGATCTATCCTCGCTTTTATGCCTAGCTAGGGGCGTTAAACGATAGCGCTTGTTGGGAGGCAACCCAATTTTATTTTTATTCCTTGCTTTTTGCTCCTGCTTAGTAATAAATAAATTATTTAGCCTCTGTTTTGGTTGTGTTTTTTTTGTTTAATTAGTGTTTGTGCCAAGTAGAACCGTTGGGAAGACTTGGGGAAAGTCTTGTTGAATTTTCTGTAAAAAACAGAAACTTTAGCGCTCACAAGAACTGCTGTCATTTTTATTTGAAGAGTGCTATTTAGTTAATTCTTTTTTCAGATGATTAATAGATAAATTCCTCACGTCCAGCAATTTATTTTAGAATTTTTGGGGTTCCAGATCTTGCGCTAGCTACAGATTACTACAGACTGTTCTGTTTTTGACAGATTCTGTTTTTCGTGTGTTGTTTGCTTATTTTGATGAATCTATGGTTAGTAAAATAGTTTATAATCCATATAGAAGTTGTAATGCAGTAGGTTTAACACCAATATAAATAAAGAATGAGTTCATTACAGTACCTTGAAGTGTTCTTTTGTTTTCTTTCGCTAACGGAGCTCACGAGTTTTCTACTTTAAGTTTTGTGTTGTGAAGTTTTCAAGTTTTGGGTGAATTCTTTTGATGGATTATGGAACAAGGAGTGGCAAGAGCCTAAGCTTGGGGATGCCCATGGCACCCCCAAGATAATCCAAGGACACCAAAAAGTCAAAGCTGGGGGATGCCCCGAAAGGCATCCCCTCTTTCGTCCACTTCCATCGGTAATTTACTTAGAGCTATATTTTTATTCACCAACATGATATGTGTTTTGCTTGGAGCGTCTTGTATTATTTGTGTCTTTGTGTCTTAGTATGCCACAATCATCCTTGCTATACACACCTTTTGAGAGAGCCATACATGAATTAAAATTTGATAGAATACTCTATGTGCTTCACTTATATCATTTGAGCTATGTAATTTTGCTCTATGTGCTTCACTTATATCTTTTGAGCTATGTAGTTTTGCTCTATGTGCTTCACTTATATCTTTTGAGCTATGTAATTTTGCTCTATGTGCTTCACTTAGATCTTTTAGAGCACGGTGGTGGATTTGTTTTAAAGAAACTATTGATCTCTCATGCTTCACTTAAATTATTTTGAGAGTCTCTTAATAGCATGGTAATTTGCTTAATAATAATATGCTTGGTATTCAAGATTTGTGAAACTTTCTTTTGAGTGTGTTGAATACTAAGAAAAGATTGAAGCATGATAATTGTTTTGAGATATGGAGGTGATAATATTAAAGTCATGCTAGTTGAGTAGTTGTGAATTTAAAGAATCCTTGTGTTAAAGTTTGTGATTCCCGTAGCATGCACGTATGGTGAACCGTTATGTGTTGAAGTCGGAGCATGATTTTTTTATTGATTGTCTTCCTTATGAGTGGCGGTCGGGGACGAGCGATGGTCTTTTCCTACCAATCTATCCCCCTAGGAGCATGCGCGTAATACTTTGCTTTGATAACTTCTAGATTTTTGCAATAAGTATATGAGTTCTTTATGACTAATGTTGAGTCCATGGATTATACGCACTCTCACCCTTCCACCTTTGCTATCCTCTCTTATACCGCGCACCTTTCCCCGGTATCATACACCTACCATATATCTTCCTCAAAACAGCCACCATATCTACCTATTATGGCATTTCCATAGCCATTCCGAGATATATTTCCATGCAACTTTCCACCATCTAGTTCATCATGACACATTCATCATTGTCATATTGCTTAGCATGATCATGTAGTTGACATAGTATTTGTGGCAAAGCCACCGTTCATAATTTTTTCATACTTGTCACTCTTGATTCATTGCATATCCCAGTACACCACCGGAGGCATCCATATAGAGTCATACTTTGTTTTAGAATCGAGTTGTAATCATTGAGTTGTAAATAAATAAAAGTGTGATGATCATCATTTAATAGAGCATTGTCCCCCCAACAAGGAGAAAGGCCAAAGAAAAAAAGAAGGCCCCAAAAAAGAGAGAAAATAAATAAAAAGGGGCAATGCTACTATCCTTTTACCACACTTGTGCTTCAAAGTAGCACCATGATCTTCATAGTAGAGAGTCTCTCATGTTATCACTTTCATATACTAGTGGGAATTTTACATTATAGAACTTTGCTTGTATATTCCAATGATGGGCTTCCTCAAATTGCCCTAGGTCTTCATGAGCAAGCAAGTTGGATGCACACCCACTTAGTTTCTTTTTGAGCTTTCATATACTTATAGCTCTAGTGCATCCGTTGCATGGCAATCCCTACTCACTCACATTGATATCTATTGATGGGAATCTCCATAGCCCGTTGATACGCCTAGTTGATGTGAGACTATCTTCTCCTTTTTGTCTTCTCCACAACCACCACTCTATTCCACCTATAGTGCTATATCCATGGCTCACGCTCATGTATTACGAGAAGATTGAAAAAGTTTTGAAAAAGTTTTGAAAAAGTTAGAGTATGAAACAATTGCCTGGCTTTTCATCGGGGTTGTGCATGATTTAAATACTTTGTGTGGTGAAGATAGAGCATAGCCAGACTATATGATTTTGTAGGGATAACTTTCTTTGGCCATGTTATTTTGAGAAGACATAATTGCTTTGTTAGTATGCTTGAAGTATTATTATTTTTATGTCAATATAAACTTTTGTCTTGAATCTTTCGAATCTGAATATTCATATCACAATTAAGAAGATTTGCATTGAAATTATGCCAAGTAGCACTCCGCATCAAAAATTCTCTTTTTATCATTTACCTACTCGAGGACGAGCAGGAATTAAGCTTGGGGATGCCTGATACGTCTCCAACGTATCTATAATTTTTGATTGCTCCATGCTATATTATCTACTCTTTTGGACTATATTGGGCTTTATTTTCCACTTTTATATTATTTTTGGGACTAACCTATTAACCGGAGGCCCAGCCCAGAATTGTTGTTTTTTTGCCTATTTCAGTGTTTCGGAGAAACAGAATATAAAACAGAGTCCAAACGGAATAAAACCTTCGGGAACGTGATTTTCTCACCGAACGTGATCCAGGAGACTTGGACCCTACTCCAAGGAGTCAAGGAGGAGGTCACGAGGGTGGGGGGCGCCCCCCTAGGGCGCGCCCCCTGCCTCGTGGGCCCCTCGGTGCTCCACCGACGTACTCCTTCCTCCTATATATACATACGTACCCCCAAACGATCAGAACAGGAGCCAAAAACCTAATTCCACCGCCGCAACTTTCTGTATCCACGAGATCCCATCTTGGGGCCTGTTCCGGAGCTCCGCCGGAGAGGGCCGTCATCACGGAGGGCTTCTACATCGTCCTAGCCCCTCCGATGAAGTGTGAGTAGTTTACCTCAGACCTTCGGGTCCATAGTTAGTAGCTAGATGGCTTCTTCTCTCTCTTTGAATCTCAATACAAAGTTCTCCCCCTCTCTTGTGGAGATCTATTCGATGTAATCTTCTTTTTGCGGTGTGTTTGTTGAGACCGATGAATTGTGGGTTTATGATCAAGTCTATCTATGAATAATATTTGAATCTTCTCTGAATTATTTTATGTATGATTGGTTATCTTTGCAAGTCTCTTCGAATTATCCGTTTGGTTTGGCCAACTAGATTGGTAGTTCATGCCATGGGAGAAGTGCTTAGCTTTGGGTTCGATCTTGCGGTGTCCTTTCCCAGTGACAGAAGGGGCAGCAAGGCATGTATTGCATCGTTGCCATCGAGGATAACAAGATGGGGTTTATTTCATATTGCATGAATTTATCTCTCTACATCATGTCATCTTGCTTAAGGCGTTACTCTGTTTTTAACTTAATACTCTAGATGCATGCTGGATAGCGGTCGATGAGTGGAGTAATAGTAGTAGATGCAGAATCGTTTCGGTCTACTTGTCACGGACGTGATGCCTATATACATGATCATGCCTAGATATTCTCATAACTATGCTCAATTCTGTCAATTTCTCAACAGTAATTTGTTCACCCATCGTAGAATACTTATGCTCTTGAGAGAAGCCACTAGTGAAACCTATTGTCGGTGTCAAAACCGGCGGATCTCAGGTAGGGGGTACCGAACTGTGTGTCTAGGCCGGATGGTAACAGGAGGCAAGGTACACGAAGTTTTACCCAGGTTCGGGCCCTCTTGATGGAGGTAAAACCCTACGTCCTGCTTGATTAATATTGATGATATGGGTAGTACAAGAGTAGATCTACCACGAGATCGGAGAGGCTAAACCCTAGAAGCTAGCCAATGGTATGATTGTTGTTCTGTATGTCGTCCTACGGACTAAAACCCTCCGGTTTATATAGACACCGGAGAGGGTTAGGTTTACACAAAGTCGGTTACAATGGTAGGAGATCTGCATATCCGTATCGCCAAGCTTGCCTTCCACGCCAAGGAAAGTCCTTTCCGGACACGGGACGAAGTCTTCAATCTTGTATCTTCATAGTCTAGGAGTCCGGCTGAAGGTATAGTCCGGCCATCCGGACACCCCCTAATCCAGGACTCCCTCAGTAGCCCCTGAACCAGGCTTCAATGATGACGAGTCCGGCACGCAGATTGTCTTTGGCATTGCAAGGCGGGTTCCTCCTCCAAGTACTTCATAGAAGATTTTGAACACAAAGATAGTGTCCGGCTCTGCAAAATAAGTTTCCACATATTGCCATAGAGAGAATAATATTTACACAAATCTAATTTGCTGACGTATTCCGTAGTGTGACACACCACGGCCAAGCCTTTATTCGAATCGTTTTATTGTCCCACCTCAGCGCGTCATGCGAGGCGGTTTCCTTGGCACGTCTTGTTAAAGCAGAGATCATGTCCCCTTATTCCGGGATTCTCATCAATACGGGCGTGGGTAACCCAACCGCTTCTAGGACTCCTAGACTATAGGCAAGTCCAAACGGCCACGGAGAGGACGCTTGATATTCACCCTCTTTATAAAGGGACAAGGCTTTTATTTTTCCCTCCCGCGCTCAATCGAATCCTTCCCCCACCTCAAGCTCAAACACCCAAAGTTCAGGTCAGGTGCTCCGAACCTTCAATCATGTCCGGATCTAGCCTTCAAGGCCGATGGGTGCCTTCCTCCATCACGGAAGAAGACATCAAAAAGTTGAGGGAGGCCAGATATCTGACCGTCGAGGTTTTGCATCGGCTGCCTGCCCGAGGGCAGGCCGTCCCCTCCCCCGAACCCAACGAGAACGTCGTGTTCGTCTCCCACTTCCTCCGAGGTCTAGGCCTTGCCCTGGATCCTTTCGTCAGGGGTTTCATGTTTTATTACGGGCTAGATTTCCATGATCTAGCTCCGGACTCCTTTCTTCATATCACGACATTTATTGTCGTGTGTGAGGCCTTCCTTCGGGTTACCCCTCACTTTGGCATGTGGCTCAAGACCTTTGAAGTAAAGCCGAAGATGATCGAGGGGCAACATGCAGCACGTGGAGGTGCCTCAATATGCAAGATGACGGGAGCTCCATGGCCCAAAGGTTCCATTCAGAGGTGTCTGAATTGTGGCAACAGGAGTGGTTCGACATCACGGCTCCTAGAAATGCCAAGTGGGCGGCCGCCCCAGTTTTCCGCTTGGGCCCTCCACCACAACTGATGTCATGGATCAGCAGAGGTCTGAGCTGGGGTCCAGCCAAGGACGTGCCTATACTGCAAAGCCGCATTCGAGATCTCTTTGATGGAGATTTTAGTTTGGTTGCGGTAATACAACTTATGCTGGTTCATCAAGTCCAGCCTTGCAAACGCCGGCCCCTTCGCTTGTGGGAGTTCAATCCCGAGGGACCGCGTGTCATTCAAAATTTCCTCGGTCAAACGCACGAGGAGATGTACAAGTCATTCTTCGGACCTCAGGTAGAGTGTCCGGAAATTACCGAGGACGTGGGCCTGAGAAGTAACCGCGCCGCCGAACAGGTAAGGAATCTTCCGGCCGAACATACTATCTCTCACTTGTTACGAAGTTATTTCTGAGAGTTTGCTTTTTGACCAGGACTGGCTGACAAAGGCGAAGTTGATTCGGTGTTCGGCCCCCCTCCCTGAGGGTTTGGAGAATCCAGTATTGGAAAAGATGCTCCAGGTCGCACCTTGCCCGGAGCCCTTGAAGGAAGATACTGGGGAGGATAATACGGGCGGACACGGGCCCCCAACGCTGTCCATTCTAACCGAGGGAGCGAGCGTCTCCATGAAGGAAGACGACCAGAGGAGGAAAAGGACTGCACCCGGGGATTCGGAAGCCGAAGCTTCCAAACGGGAGAAGAAGTCTCCCACAGAGGGTCCTACCTTGGGGGGTGCTTTTGTCGCACAAAGTCCGCGGGGGGATCAATTCTCTAGCGAGTCGTAAGTGGCCCGAAATACTTTAATAGTATAGGTATGCCATCTTTTTCTTCTGAGAAAATAACCACCGCATATATTTTTTTAGTTCGGGCCTTAGCCCCTCTCAAATGAGCTCGTCTTCGGGGGATCTTCTTGCAGAGATGATGGAGAGCGAAACGCCTCCTCCGGACTCCGCCGCTCCAGAAGCGGGCGACCCCGAAGTGTCGTCGCGGAGGGCCTCTCCGAGTCCGGTGAGGCCGGAAGATAATCCCGTTGACCCCTGAAGCTCCCAGTGTCCGGCTCCCGAAGAGAGCAGACAAAAGATTCCGGCACCGTCTGGTGTGCGATCGGATGTTCTGAGGGAGTTGGTGGGGCGAGCGGCCATCTCGGATGAACACCGTGTGCTGATGAATACGGTGATGGAGAGAATCTCGTCCACCGAAAGCGGATTGCATGAAGCTTTTATGAGTCTACTGACAGGCTTTGAGGTACGTAAAATAATGTATGATAGTCCTGCACATGCTAGGTGTGCCCTGTGTAGATAGTAGCCCCTGAGACTCTGGTTGTCGTCGGAAACGACGACGAACAGAGGATCATATTCCCAGGTAATAACCATACTTCATCTATGTGCAGGTGATGGAAGCTCCGGTGGCTAGCCGGACTAACGAGTTTGCCAATTTAAAACGGCAGTTGGATGCGGCAGACGCCGACATCGAGCTTGTTAACAAAAGGCTTGACGAGGCACAGGGTAAGTGTCATTATCTGGTAAACGCCACATAGTAAGAGCAGCATGATGCCAGTATCTTTAATACGTTGTGACTGCAGATGGAGCTGCCACTGTTGAAGCCTTGCGGGCGGAACTTGCCCAAGCATGGTAATGCGGCTGCTTTGAAGGCAACCGAAGAGTTGAAAGCCGAGAAGGCCGCGCATGGTGAGAGCCGGGATAAGATGGCCAAGATGGCCATAGAATTAAAAGCCGCCGCCGACCGTTGCTGGGTTCTTGAAAAGGAAAACCTAGCGAAGGCATCGGACCTTGAGAAGGCTGTTGCGACGAGGAAAGACATCCGCTCTGCTATGAGGGCGAAGAAGGAGGAGCTGCGGGAAGCCAGGGATATGGTAGCTGGGAAATCGTTTATGTTGCGGAGGAAGTTCGGAGATCCATGGTATGCCACTCTGGATCGGCTGTGGAGTTCGGAGAATGTGTATATGGATTTGGCGGCGAGCGCTGCCGATGCGGCCAAGTACTTCCAGGGTCAGACGGACCGTCAAGTAGACCAGCTGTTTTGGAGACAATTCCATTCTCCTGAGCGTCCACTTTCATTGACTGACCAATTAGCTGAATGGGCCGAACTGAATAGGTTGTCTGGACTCGCCATGAGGTCTGTTGTGGATCAGCTATGGCCGGAAAGGCCAAAGCCGAACAGCTATGGCCGGAAAGGCCAAAGCCGAACAGCTATTTCAGCTTGGTGCAGCAGTTCCTTGACGTGGTGCCGTGCATTAATGCGATGAAGAGGTCGGCGTGCATAGAGGGCTCACAGATGGCCTTTGCTCGTGTTAAAGCATACTGGGCGGAGATGGATGCTACCACTGTTGCAGCGCGGGATTCGGCCATAGGCCGAAGGGCTGCTGAGCACTAGTTTGAAGAAGTTCTTGAGGGTGCTCGTTTGATAGAGACCCAGTGCTCAAAAAATATTATGTTTGAGTGATATGTAATCTCATTGTAAGCGAAATGCTTTTATAAATTTTTATAAGGCTATTTTTATACTTTTGCCTGAAAGTAATATGATGCCTCCTGGGCGGCCGTTTATGTATACATGTGTATAACCTGAAAGATTGCAGCCGTCGGCTTCGACCCCCACACATATAATGCGGAGGTGCTCGCAAAAAACACGCGTTCACACTTAACCCAACGTCTTGGTCCTATTAAGGAGGTGATAGCGGAGCGAGCGAGGCAACCGGACTATAATGCTTTAACACTTTCACTTAGCCATAGGAGTTTGACAGTGGGGCTACTAGATAGCCCCTGGTGGCTCCGCACTCTCCCGATCCCGGGGTGCGTACATGCCTGGCCGGAAAACGGCCCTTCGTTAAGGCGGAGGAATTCTAACATTCCAACAGGTCATCGAGTGGTTGACCAGTCTCACGCTACATCATGACAGTCAGTTTTCGGCTTTCTCTACTGAGGTGCTCGTCCGGATGAACGAGGGCACAATCGCAGTAGTTCTCCTGGTGCTACCTTAGCCGGTAAAGCGGAACGTAAGGCACCAAAACACAAGAGCCGGGCAAACCCAACATTTGACCAAAGACAATGATTCGGAGCTGATGCATATAGGGCCAAACTCGCGACGCCGAACACTCCCTAAGGTATTCGGTCTTTGTGGTATAAACCGGGCCTAAATAATGGCCTTTGTAAGAAGTCCCTTGTGTCCAGGTACGTGCATTGTTCTGGCGTGGCCACATGCCAAGACGTCAGCATCCTTCTCAATGGTGGATATGTATCAACAAGAGACAGTAAAAAAGGTTTACACATGGTCTTAATCTAAAAAGAATCCTTGGGGCGGGTCCCCGCTGCACGTCTGCGCCTGTGTCTCCGTTGTGCTGTATCCTGGACGGGTGTAGCACGATGATCGTCTGTAAAAGAGAGGAATTTAGGTGAAAAAGTTGTCGTGCAAAAAGGATAGTTTTTAAAGAAACCATGTATAATTCAAGATGAGAAAAAATTGCCACTTGTCTGCGCGCGTTGAGCCCCTTGTATTGACAAATAGGGGTGTGACCATTTATTCGGTATAACTAGCGGCGCCGGACTTGATTAGTTGTGTCTGAGGTCTTGACGACCTATTGGGTGCTTTCGCTGGTCCGGGCGCCTTTAGTGTGCGGCTGCCAAGGCAGCCGCACTCTCTTCGGTGCACAGAGATCACTTGATATTTCCGTTCACTGAAATGATGCCACGTGGACCGGGCATCTTGAGTGTGAGGGAGGCGTAGTGTGGTATTGCATTAAAGCGAATGAAAGCTTCGCGTCCGAGCAGTGCTTGATAGCCACTTTGGAATGGATCGATGTGGAAGGTTAAATGCTCGTGACAGAAGTTATCGGGGGAGCCGAATATAACTTGTAGTAGGAGGGAGCCCGTACAACGAGTCCCTGGGCCTGGCGTTACTCCTTTAAAGGTAGTATTGCTATGGCGAATTTTTGTTGGGTCTAACCCCATCCCGCGAATTGTATCCTGATATATTAGGTTTAGATTGCTGCCACCGTCCATCAAGACTCGTGTGAAGTGATATCCGCCAATTACTGGGTCTAATACCAGGGCAGCCCATCCTCGCGTCGGATACTTGCTGAGTAATCGCGATGGTTGAAAGTGATCGGTTGAGACGACCAGTGGGAGGACTTCGCGGTGACAGGCACTTGGGTATATTTTCCTGGGAGTGCCGCGTTGTTTTTTCCCTTGATCATGTGTAACACGTTTACTGTTTTGACTTCTGGTGGAAATTTCTTTTGTTCCCCAGTGTCTTGCTTGGGAGGCTCGTCCTCGTCTTCACTTGGTGTATCCTCCCCCTTGTGTACGGCGTTGAGCTTGCCGGACTGCTTGAAGACCCAACATTCTCTGTGGGTATGATTAGCAGGTTTACCAGGGGTACTATGGATCTGACATACTTGGTCCAGAATTTTGTTGAGGCTGGACAGTTCATCCCTGGTGCCTTTAGAGGGCGGCTTTTGACCTGGCTGAGAGCTTTTGAATCCGGCATTTACTGCCGTGCCCTTTGTGCTGTCTTCTTTATTCCGGCGTTTGTTATTGCCGTTGCGCCGTGATTTCCCGTTTCCATCTCTAACTTCAGATGTACTGGGGTCGCTGGTGCTGCATCTGGCTAGCCAGCTGTCCTCACCCGCGCAAAAGCGGGTCATGAGGCTTGTTAATGTGGCCATCGTTCTCGGCTTATTTTGGCCGAGGTGTCTGGCGAGCCATTCGTCACGGACGCTATGCTTAAAAGCTGCCAAGGCTTCGGCGTCCGGACAGTCGACAATCTGGTTCTTTTTAGTAAGAAACCTGTTCCAAAGCTTTCGGGCTGACTCTCCGGGCTGTTGAGTTATATGACTCAAATTGTCCGCATCCGGAGGTCGGACATAAGTCCCTTGAAAATTTGCCCGAAAGGCGTCTTCGAGCTCTCCCCAACTTCCAATGGAGCTTTCGGGGAGGCCTTTAAGCCAGTGACAAGCTGGCCCTTTGAGCTTGAGGGGTAAGTACTTGATGGCGTGGAGATCATCTCCTCGAGCCATATGGATATGAAGGATGTAGTCCTGAATCCAGACCCCAGGGTCTGTTGTTCCGTCGTATGTCTCTATGTTTACGGGTTTGAATCCCTCTGGAAATTCATGGTCCAGCACCTCATCGGTGAAACATAGGGGGTGTGCGGCACCCCTGTAGCTGGGTGTACCGCGTTGTTCGGATGTTTGTTATGTTGCATTGTATGCTGGGGCGTGCTTGCGTGGTCCATAGATGGATCTTGCTGCGCCGTCCTTTGGGTGCGAGCCCTCGCAAGGGTCGCGTGTTGTATTGTGAGTGGCATTGTATGCCGCTCTGTGTTGGTAGAGGGGTCGTCTATCTGGCCAGGTGGCTGCTTTGATATTTGGTTGTGGGGGGTCTGAGGCCTCCTCATCGAATTCAGATAGCAGCTTCCGCTTTGGGTAGCTCTTGGAGGGGCGATTGTCGCCGTACCTCGCTGCTGTGTTGAGTATTTTACTCCATCTGATTTGGAGTGTATCTTGCATAGCCTTGAGCCTTTGCTTCTGCTTTTTAAGACTCCTCGCGGTGGCAACAAGCCTTTTACGGGCATTCTGCTGCTCCGGGTGCCTATCCGGCGTTATGTCGTCCGGACCATTATCCTTGATAGAATTTGTTTGTTCGGTTTGATTATCCGGATTGCCATTGTCCGGCAGTGGTTTGCCCTGCTCCAGCGCTGGGTCTGTGTGATCGTTATTTCTGTCGAGGCAGGATTTGGGGTGGCGCTTGCGTCGCCGCTTTGACTGCTTCTCGAGGGAACAAGCCTTCGGTGCGTCCTTCCGCTCCTCGTCGTCATCTTTTGGTGCGTCCACCATGTATACGTCATATGACGGGGTGGCCTTCTAGGGCCCAATAGGCGCTGGTTCTTCATCTTCTCCTACATCGGCGTCCATACCGTTGATGTCTTCGGAGTCGAAGTCGAGCATGTCGGTTAGATCATCGACAGTGGCTACAAAGTGGGTGGTGGGTGGGCTTTGAATTTCTTCATCGTCCGTATCCCAACCTTGCTGACCGTAGTCCGGCCAGGGCTCTCCTGATAAAGAGAGAGACTTTAGTGTCTTCAGAATATCGCCGAAAGGCGAGTGTTGAAAGATGTCCGCGACAGTAAACTCCATGATCGGCGCCCAATCGGATTCGATCGGCAGGGGCGCGGAGGGTTCGGAGTCCGGCTCCTTGGAGTCATGAGTCTCGCGGAGTGCGGGGCAGGTGTTTGGCTCGATCGCCGTTGGGATTGCAGCCCCCGAGGCGGCATCCAACCACCCATCCTCGATCGGCGCAGTTGGCTCCGAATTAAGGGTCGAAGCCGATGCGGGTGCGGCCTCTAGGGCACTGTTCGGCGGCACATCTAGATCATGCTCGTCGTGATAGTGCAGTGCGCTCGGCAGTGGCTCGAATCCTCGAGGATCAAGTCCCCGCGGATGTCAGCCGTGTAGTTTAAACTTCCAAATCTGACCTAACGGCCAGGGGCATAGCTTTCGATCTGCTCCAGATGGCCAAGTGAATTGGCCCGCAGTGTGAAGCCGCCAAAGACGAAGATCTGTTCGGGGAGAAAGGTCTCACCCTGGACTGCTTCGCTATTGATGATCGTAGGAGCCATCAAGCCTAACGACGACGACACAGAGGAACTCTCAATGAAAGCACCAATGTCGGTGTCAAAACTGGCGGATCTCGGGTAGGGGGTCCCAAACTGTGCGTCTAGGCCGGATGGTAACAGGAGGCAAGAGACACGAAGTTTTACCCAGGTTCGGGCCCTCTTGATGGAGGTAAAACCCTACGTCCTGCTTGATTAATATTGATGATATGGGTAGTACAAGAGTAGATCTACCACGAGATCGGAGAGGCTAAACCCTAGAAGCTTGCCTATGGTATGATTGTTGTTCTGTATGTTGTCCTACGGACTAAAACCCTCCGGTTTATATAGACACCAGAGAGGGTTAGGGTTACACAAAGTCGGTTACAACGGTAGGAGATCTGCATATCCGTATCGCCAAGCTTGACTTCCACGCCAAGGAAAGTCCTTTCCGGACACGGGATGAAGTCTTCCATCTTGTATCTTCATAGTCCAGGAGTCCGGCTGAAGGTATAGTCCGGCCATCCGGACACCCCCTAATCCAGGACTCCCTCACCTATGGCCCCCGGGTCTATTCTCATCATATTAATCTCCATCACTTTAATCTTGCTTTGCTTTTTTACTTTGCCTTTACTTTACACTTTGCATCTTTAGACCAAAAATACCAAAAATATTATATCTATCAGATCTCACTCTCGTAAGTGACCGTGAAGGGATTGACAAACCCTAATCGCGTTGGTTGCGAGTAGCTATTGTTTGCAGGTATGAAAAAATTATGAACGGTGGCTTTGCCACAAATACTATGTCAACTACATGATCATGCTAAGCAATATGACAATGATGAATGTGTTATGATGAACTAGATGGTGGAAAGTTGCATGGCAATATATCTCGGAATGGCTATGGAAATGCCCTAATAGGTAGGTATGGTGGCTGTTTTGAGGAAGGTATATGGTAGGTGTATGATACCGGCGAAAGGTGCGCGATATTAGAGAGGCTAGCAAAGGTGGAAGGGTGAGAGTGCGTATGATCCATGGACTCAACATTAGTCATAAAGAACTCATATACTTATTGCAAAAATCTAGAAGTTATCAAAGCAAAGTATTATGCGCATGCTCCTAGGGGGATAGATTGGTAGGAAAAGACCATCGCTCGTCCCCGACCGCCACTCATAAGGAAGACAATCAATAAATAAATCATGCTCCGACTTCATCACATAACGGTTCACCATACGTGCATGCTACGGGAATCACAAACTTTAACACAAGTATTCTTTAAATTCACAACTACTCAACTAGCATGACGTTAATATTATCACCTCCATATCTCAAAACAATTATCATGCTTCAATCTTTTCATAGTATTCAACACACTCAAAAGAAAGTTTCACAAATCTTGAATACCAAGCATATTATTATTAAGCAAATTACCATGCTATTAAGACTCTCAAAATAATTTAAGTGAAGCATGAGAGATCAACAGTTTCTTTAAAACAAATCCACCACTGTGCTCTAAAATATCTAAGTGAAGCACATAGATCAAAATTATAACGCTCAAAAGATATAAGTGAAGCACATAGAGCAAAACTACTTAGCTCAAAAGATATAAGTGAAGCACATAGAGCATTCTATCAAATTCTAATTCATGTATGGCTCTCTCAAAATGTGTGTACAGCAAGGATGATTGTGGCATACTAAGACACAAAGACACACATAATAGAAGACGCTCCAAGCAAAACACATATCATGTTGGTGAATAAAAATATAGCTCCAAGTAAATTACCGATGGAAGTGGACAAAAGAGGGGATGCCTTCCGGGGCATCCCCAAGCTTTGACTTTTTGGTGTCCTTGGATTATCTTGGGGGTGCCATGGGCATACCCAAGCTTAGGCTCTTGCCACTCCTTGTTCCATAATCCATCACAAGAATTCACCCAAAACTTGAAAACTTCACAACACAAAACTTAAAGTAGAAAACTCCTGAGCTCCGTTAGCGAAAGAAAACAAAAGACCACTTCAAGGTACTGTAATTAACTCATTACTTATTTATATTGGTGTTAAACCTACTGTATTCCAACTTCTCTATGGATTATAAACTATTTTACTAACCATAGATTCATCAAAATAAGCAAACAACACACGAAAAACAGAATCTGTCAAAAACAGAACAGTCTGCAGTAATCTGTATCTAGAGCAAGATCTGGACCCCAAAAATTCTAAAATAAATTGCTGGACGTGAGGAATTTATCTATTAATCATCTACAAAAAGAATTAACTAAATAGCACTCTTCAAATAAAAATTACAGCAGTTCTTGTGAGCGCTAAAGTTTCTGTTTTTACAGCAAGTTCAACAAGACTTTCCCCAAGTCCTCCCAACGGTTCTACTTGGCACAAACACTAATTAAACACAAAAAACACAACCAAAACAGAGGATAAATAATTTATTTATTACTAATCAGGAGCAAAAAGCAAGGAATAAAAATAAAATTGGGTTGCCTCCCAACAAGCGCTATCGTTTAACGCCCCTAGCTAGGCATAAAAGCGAGGATAGATCTAGGTTTTGCCATAATAGTAAGATAGATTATTAAAACTCATTTCATATTCTCTATGTTCGGCAGCAAGTTTTCTTTGAGGCAAGCAAAAGTAATCAAAATGACTAAATTTAACGGGACAAAAGTCCCCAAGATCAACCTTGGGAGGTATAGGTTCCTCCTTTGGTCCTTCATAATGCACAACCAATTCATCATTATAAGCATTCTTTTGACAGAACTTTGTAAGCCTATATTCAAGAGAATATCCTAGTTCATTATTTCGAATAGCCAAATCATCATTAAGTTCAGAAATTATATCAACTAAAACATTGGTAGGAACCCTTTTTCTAAGATTTTCATTGAAAGCAACATAATCTAGAGATTGAAAACGCATTATTTCTTCTTGATCAAAGAGGATAGCCTCTATGGGAGGAGGGCAAGCGTCCACCCTATAATGCGCAAAGATTTCTTTGGCTTCTTTTATTATGAATCTAAACTCATGAGCCAAAAAGATAGTAGCGGCACGCTTAACAGAAGAATGCTCAATATTAGAAAATTCCAGAAAAATCCTTTGTATGGAAGGATGCATGTGCATGAATTGTCTTTCAAGTTCAACTACAAGCATGGCAATAGCGTCCGCAAGACTACTAGTTCTGTGAAGGATAGAACTACCCATAGAAGGTAAAGCACCGGCACAAGTAAAGAAATCTTGAATAACTCCTTTTCCAATAATATTACCACTACCAACACGGAATTTTTTTGTATGAAAGATGGTAGGTTCTTTAGCAGGAGCATCAGAATTTTCCATGATATTGTTATCGCCCATATTGGCGATAACTTCCTCAATTTCAGACATAACAACAAGCAAGCAAACTAGCACACGAGCAAAAAAGAGGCAAGCGGAAAGGAGAGGGAGGATAGAGAGAGAGGGCGAATAAAACGGCAAGGGTGAAGTGGGGGAGAGGAAAACGAGAGGCAAATGGAAAATAATGTAATGCGAGAGATAGGGATTGTGATGGGTACTTGGTATGTTGACTTTTTGCGTAGACTCCCCGGCAACGGCGCCAGAAATCCTTCTTGCTACGTCTTGAGCTTGTGTTGGTTTTCCCCGAAGAGGAAGGGATGATGCAACAGAGTAGCGTAAGTATTTCCCTCAGTTTTTGAGAACCAAGGTATCAATCCAGTAGGAGGCCACGCTCAAGTCCCTCGTACCTGCACAAAACGATAGCTACTCACAACCAACGCGATTAGGGGTTGTCAATCCCTTCACGGTCACTTACGAGAGTGAGATCTGATAGATATAATATTTTTGGTATTTTTGGTATAAAGACGCAAAGTAAAAAGTAAAGGCAAAGTAAAAAAGCAAAGCAAGATTAAAGTGATGGAGATTAATATGATGAGAATAGACCCCAGGGCCATAGGTTTCACTAGTGGCTTCTCTCAAGAGCATAAGTATTCTACGGTGGGTGAACAAATTACTGTTGAGCAATTGACAGAATTGAGCATAGTTATGAGAATATCTAGGCATGATAATGTATATAGGCATCACGTCCGTGACAAGTAGACCGAAATGATTCTGCATCTACTACTATTACTCCACTCATCGACCGCTATCCAGCATGCATCTAGAGTATTAAGTTAAAAACAGAGTAATGCCTTAAGCAAGATGACATGATGTAGAGAGATAAATTCATGCAATATGAAATAAACCCCATCTTGTTATCCTCGATGGCAATGATACAATACGTGCCTTGCTGCCCCTTCTGTCACTGGGAAAGGACACCGCAAAATCGAACCCAAAGCTAAGCACTTCTCCCATGGCAAGAACTACCAATCTAGTTGGCCAAACCAAACGGATAATTCGAAGAGACTTGCAAAGATAACCAATCATACATAAAAGAATTCAGAGAAGATTCAAATATTATTCATAGATAGACTTGATCATAAACCCACAATTCATTGGTCTCAACAAACACACCGCAAAAAGAAGATTACATCGAATAGATCTCCACAAGAGAGGGGGAGAACTTTGTATTGAGATTCAAAGAGAGAGAAGAAGCCATCTAGCTACTAACTATGGACCCGAAGGTCCGAGGTAAACTACTCACACTTCATCGGAGAGGCTATGATGATGTAGAAGCCCTCCGTGATGACGGCCCTCTCCGGCGGAGCTCCGGAACAGGCCCCAAGATGGGACCTCGTGGATACAGAAAGTTGTGGTGGTGGAATTAGGTTTTTGGCTCCTGTTCTGATCGTTTGGGGGTACGTATGTATATATAGGAGGAAGAAGTACGTCGGTGGAGCACCGAGGGGCCCACGAGGCAGGGGGCGCGCCCTAGGGGGCGCCCCCACCCTCGTGACCTCCTCTTTGACTCCTTGGAGTAGGGTCCAAGTCTCCTGGATCACGTTTGGTGAGAAAATCACGTTCCCGAAGGTTTTATTCCGTTTGGACTCAGTTTGATATTCTGTTTCTCCGAAACACTAAAATAGGCAAAAAACAGCAATTCTGGGCTGGGCATCCGGTTAATAGGTTAGTCCCAAAAATAATATAAAAGTGGAAAATAAAGCCCAATATAGTCCAAAAGATTAGATAATATAGCATGGAGCAATCAAAAATTATAGATACGTTGGAGACGTATCACATGTCAAAGCCATTTTTTGCCAAGAATGAATTTGTTTCTTCTCATTTGGGCAAACAAATGGATATCGTTTCTCCTGGCAAACGCTTGAGTGCCAGTTTGGAGGTTCCAGATGTTACTATCACGTTGGGCGACTATTAGTTTCTTTCTTCTCCAATGGTCCTTGGTAACTCGGATATTGATCTTATTCTTGGAATGGACTGGCTTTCTAAGCACAAGGCTCAGCTTGATTGTGCTGCCAGGCAGATTCAATTGACTCATTCGTCTGAGGATGTTATCGTCTTTGCCGCTCGGGATGATACTATTTGTCTGTTTTCTCTCAATGAGAAGGGTGAACTGGATGCCATCTCTCAAATTCCAGTCATTTGCGAATATCAAGACGTCTTTCCAGAAGAGCTTCCAGGAATGCCTCCGCACCGGCCAGTTGAATTTGTCATCGATCTTGAGCCTGGCATGGAACCTGTTTGCAAACGTCCTTACAAGCTTGGACCTAAAGAGTTGAAGGAGCTGAAGAAGCAACTCGATGAACAAGAGCGTATGGGTCTCATCCGACCTAGTTCTTCTCCGTGGGGTTGTGTAGTTCTTTTTGTGAAGAAGAAGGATGGAACGAACCGACTCTGTGTCGACTACCGTCCATTGAACAAGAAGACCATAAAGAACAAGTACCCACTTCCCAACATCAATGAGCTGTTTGAACAACTCAAAGGTGCTCAAGTATTCTCCAAGCTTGATCTCCCTATGGGCTATCATCAGATTCGCATTCATGAAGAAGATATCCCCACGACAACATTCAGAACAAGCTATGGTTCATATGAATACACTGTCATGTCTTTCGGCCTCGTCAACGCTCCTCCGACATTCTCTCGCATGATGAATTTCATCTTCAACGCCTACACAAATGACTTCGTCTTGGTCTACCTCGATGACATTTTGGTCTTTTCCAAGAACAAGGAAGATCATGCCAAGCACTTGCGTTTGGTGCTGGATAAGCTCAGAGAACATCAGTTCTATGCCAAGTTTTCTAAGTGCGAGTTTTGGCTCGATGAGGTTCTCTACGTTGGGCATATCATTTCTACCAAGGGCATAGCGGTGAATCCTGAGAAGGTGTCTGCAATTGTGAATTGGGAACCACCTCAGAACGTGAAGCAACTCCGCAACTTCCTTGGTCTCGCAAGCTATTGTCGAAGGTTCGTTAAGAACTTCTCAAAGATCACGAAGCCTCTTTCCAACCTTCTCCAGAAGCACGTTGATGTCTACTACACAACCTTCTTCTTGTAGACGTTGTCGGGCCTCCAAGTGCAGAGGTTTGTAGGAAAGTAGCAAATTTCCCTCAAGTGGATGACCTAAGGTTTATCAATCCGTAGGAGGCGTAGGATGAAGATGGTCTCTCTCAAGCAACCCTGCAACCAAATAACAAAGAGTCTCTTGTGTCCCCAACACACCCAATAAATTGGTAAATTGTATAGGTGCACTAGTTCGACGAAGAGATGGTGAAACAAGTGGTATATGGATAGTAGATAAAGGTATTTGAAATCTGAAATAATAAAAACAGCAAGGTAGCAGGTGATAAAAGTGAGCGTAAACCATATTGCAATGCTAGGAAACAAGGCCTAGGGTTCATACTTTCGCTAGTGTAAGTTCCCTCAACAATACTAACATAATTGGATCACATAACTATGTTGGGGAACGTAGTAATTTCAAAAAATTTCCTACGCACACGCAAGATCATGGTGATGCATAGCAACGAGAGGGGAGAGTATGATCTACGTACCCTTGTAGATCGACAACGGAAGCATTGACACAACATAGAGGAAGTAGTCGTACGTCTTCCCGATCCGACCGATCCAAGCACCGTTACTCCAGCACTTCCGAGTTCTTAGCACACGTACAGCTCGATGACGATCCCCGGGCTCTGATCCAGCAAAGCATCGGGGAGGAGTTCCGTCAGCACGACGGCGTGGTGACGATCTTGATGTTCTACCGTCGCAGGGCTTCCCCTAAGCACCGCTACAATATGACAGAGGTGGAATATGGTGGAGGGGGGCACCGCACACGGCTAAGGAACGATCACGAAGATCAACTTGTGTGTTCTAGGGTGCCCCCTACCTCCGTATATAAAGGATCCAAGGGGGGTGCGGCCGGCCTAGAGGAGGCGCGCAGGAGGAGTCCTACTCCTACCGGGAGTAGGACTCCCCTCCCTTTTCCTTGTCCAAGTAGGAGAGAGGGGGGGAGAGAAGGAAAGGGGGGGCGCCGCCCCTCCCTCCTTGTCCAATTCGGACTAGGGGGAGAGGGGGCGCGCGGCCTGCCCTGGCAGCCCCTTCCTCTTCTCCACTTCAGGCCCATGAGGCCCATTAACCCCCCGGGGGGTTCCGGTAACCCCCCGGTGCTCCGGTTTTATCCGAAACTTCCCCGGAACGCTTCCGGTGTCCGAATATAGTCATCCAATATATCAATCTTTATGTCTCGACCATTTCTAGACTCCTCGTCATGTCCGTGATCACATCCGGGACTCCGAACAAACTTCGGTACATCAAAATGCATAAAACTCATAACAACTGTCATCGTAACTTTAAGCGTGCGGACCCTACGGTTCGAGAACAATGTAGACATGACCGAGACACGTCTCCGGTTAATAACCAATAGCGGGACCTGGATGCCCATATTGGCTCCTACATATTCTACGAAGATCTTTATCGGCCAGACCGCATAACAACAAACGTTGTTCCCTTTGTCATCGGTATGTTACTTGCCCGAGATTCGATCGTCGGTATCCAATACCTAGTTCAATCTCGTTACCGGCAAGTCTCTTTACTCGTTCCGTAATACATCATCTCACAACTAACATATTAGTTGTAATGCTTGCAAGGCTTATGTGATGTGCATTACTGAGAGGGCCCAGAGATACCTCTCCGACAATCGGAGTGACAAATCCTAATCTCGAAATACGCCAACCCAACATCTACCTTTGGACACACCTGTAGAGCTCCTTTATAATCACCCATTTACGTTATGACGTTTGGTAGCACACAAAGTGTTCCTCCGGCAAACGGGAGTTGCATAATCTCATAGTCATAGGAACATGTATAAGTCATGAAGAAAGCAATAGCAACATACTAAACGATCGGGTGCTAAGCTAATGGAATGGGTCATGTCAATCAGATCATTCACTTAATGATGTAATCCCGTTAATCAAATAACAACTCTTTGTTCATGGTTAGGAAACATAACCATCTTTGATTAACGAGCTAGTCAAGTAGAGGCATACTAGGTGACACTCTGTTTGTCTACGTATTCACACATGTATTATGTTTCCGGTTAATACAATTCTAGCATGAATAATAAACATTTATCATGATATAAGGAAATAAATAATAACTTTATTATTGCCTCTAGGGCATATTTCCTTCAAACTATCCCTCAACATGCAACGAAGAGTCACTCCAAAGTCACTAATAGCGGAGAACGAATGAAGAGATTATGGTAGGGTACGAAACCACCTCAAAGTTATTCTTTCCAATCAATCCGTTGGGCTATTCCTATAGGTGTCACAAACAGCCCTAGAGTTCGTACTAGAATAACACCTTAAGACACAAATCAACAAAAACCATAATGTCACCTAGATACTCCAATGTCACCTCAAGTATCCGTGGGTATGATTATACGATATGCATCACACAATCTCAGATTCATCTATTCAACCAACACATAGAACCTCAAAGAGTGCCCCAAAGTTCCTACCGGAGAATCACGACAAAAACGTGCGCCAACCCCTATGCATAGGTTCATGGGCGGAACCCGCAAGTTGATCACCAAAACATACATCAGGTGAATCACGTGATATCCCATTGTCACCACGGATATCCACGGCAAGACATACATCAAGTGTTCTCAAATCTTTAAAGACTCAATCCGATAAGATTACTTCAAAGGGGAAACTCAATTCATTACAAGAGAGAAGAGGGGGAGGAGAAACATAAGATCCAACTATAATAGCAAAGCTCGCGATACATCAAGATCGTAACATCTCAAGAACACGAGAGAGAGAGAGATCAAAGACATAGCTACTGGTACATACCCTCAGCCCCGAGGGAGAACTACTCCCTCCTCGTCATGGAGAGCACCGGGATGATGAAGATGGCCACCAGAGAGGGATTGCCCCTCCGGCAGGGTGCTGGAAAGGGTCTAGATTGGTTTTTGGTGGCTACGGAGGCTTCTGGCGGTGGAACTCCCGATCTAATTTCCATTCTGGAAGTTTTAGGTTACGTGGGTATATATGGGTGAAAGGAGTACGCCGGTGGACCGAAGGGGGGGTGCACGAGGCAGGGGGGCGCGCCCCTACCCTCGTGAGCACCTCCTTCATCTTCTGACGTAGGGTCCAAGTCTATCCGGTAGGTTTCCTTCCAAAAATAACTTCTCCAGTTGATTTCGTTCCGTTTCGACTCTGTTTGATATTCCTTTTCTTCAAAACACCGAAATAGGCATAAAACAACAAATCTGGGCTGGGCCTCCGGTTAATAGGTTAGTCCCAAGAATAATATAAAAGTGGATAATAAAGCCCAATATTGCCCAAAATAGTAGATAATATAGCATGGAGCAATCAAAAATTATAGATACGTTGGAGACGTATCAGGCATCCCTAAGCTTAATTCCTGCTCATCCTCGAGTAGGTAAATGATAAAAAAGAATTTTTGATGCGGAGTGCTACTTGGCATAATTTCAATGTAATTCTTCTTAATTGTGGCATGAATATTCAGATCCATAAGATTCAAGACAAAAGTTCATATTGACATAGAAATAATAATACTTCAAGCATACTAACTAAGCAATTATGTCTTCTCAAAATAATATGGCCAAAGAGAGATATCCCTACAAAATCATATAGTCTGGCTATGCTCCATCTTCACCACACAAAATATTTAAATCATGCACAACCCCGATAACAAGCTAAGCAATTGTTTCATACTTTTGATGTTCTCAAACTTTTTCAATCTTCACGCAATATATGAGCGTGAGCCATGGACATAGCACTATAGGTGGAATAGAATGGTGGTTGTGGAGAAGAAAAAAAGGAGAAGATAGTCTCACATCAACTAGGCGTATCAACGGGCTATGGATATGACCATCGATAGATATCAATGTGAGTGAGTAGGGATTGCCATGCAACGGATGCACTAGAGCTATAAGTATATGAAAGCTCAAAAAGAAACTAAGTGGGTGTGCATCCAACTTGCTTGCTCATGAAGACCTAGGGCAATTTGAGGAAGCCCATCATTGGAACATACAAGCCAAGTTCTATAATGAAAGATTCCCACTAGTATATGAAAGTGATAACATGAGAGACTCTCTACTATGAAGATCATGGTGCTACTTTGAAGCACAAGTGTGGTAAAAGGATAGTAACATTGTCCCTTCTCTCTTTTTCTCTCATTATTTGTTTATTTATTTATTTGGGCCTTCTCCTTTTTTATGGCCTCTTTTTTATTTTTTTATTTGGGCTTCTTTGGCCTCTTTTATTTATTTTTCGTCCGGAGTCTCATCCCGACTTGTGGGGGAATCATAGTCTCCATCATCCTTTCTTCACTGGGACAATGCTCTAATAATGGTGATCATCACACTTTTATTTTCTTACAACTCAAGAATTAGAACAAGATATGACTCTATATGAATGCCTCCGGCGGTGTACTGAGATGTGCAATGACTCAAGAGTGACATGTATGAAAGAATTATGAACGGTGGCTTTGCCGCAAATATGATGTCAACTACATGATCATGCAAAGTAATATGACAATGATGGAGCGTGTCATAATAAACAGAATGGTGGAAAGTTGCATGGCAATATATCTCGGGATGGCTATGGAAATGCCATGATAGGTAGGTATGGTGGCTGTTTTGAGGAAGGTATATGGTGGGTGTATGATACCGGCGAAAGGTGCGCGATATTAGAGAGGCTAGCAAAGGTGGAAGGGTGAGAGTGCGTATAATCCATGGACTCAACATTAGTCATAAAGAACTCATATACTTATTGCAAAAATCTAGAAGTTATCAAAGCAAAGTATTACGCGCATGCTCCTAGGGGGATAGATTGGTAGGAAAAGACCATCGCTCGTCCCCGACCGCCACTCATAAGGAAGACAATCAATAAATAAATCATGCTCCGACTTCATCACATAACGGTTCACCATACGAGCATGCTACGGGAATCACAAACTTCAACACAAGTATCTCTCAAATTCACAACTTCTCAACTAGCATGACTCTAATATCACCATCTCCATATCTCAAAACAATTATCAAGTATCAAACTTCTCATAGTATTCAACACACTCCTAAGAGAATTTTATTATTCTTGAATACCTAGCATATTAGAATTTTAGTAAATTACCATGCTATTAAGACTCGCAAAATAATATAAGTGAAGCATGAGAGTTCATCTATTTCTTAAAAATAAAACTACCACCATGCTCTAAAAGGATATAAGTGAAGCACTAGAGCAACAACAAACTACTCCGAAAGATATAAGTGAAGATCAATGAGTAGTCTAATAATTATGAAACTATGTGAAGACTCTCTAACATTTAATAATTTCAGATCTTGGTATTTTATTCAAACAGCAAGCAAAGCAAAAGAAAATGACATCTAAGAATAGCAAACATCATGTGAAGAAGCAAAAACTTAGGATCAACCGATACTAACCGATAATTGTTGAAGAAGAAAGGTGGGATGCCAATAAGGGCATCCCCAAGCTTAGATGCTTGAGACTTCTTGAAATATTATCTTTGGATGCCTTGGGAATCCCCAAGCTTGAGCTTTTGTGTCTCCTTAATTCCTCTCATATCACGGTCTCCCTAAATCTCAAAAGCTTCATCCACACAAAACTCAACAAGGACTCGTGAGATAAGTTAGTATAAACCATTGCAAAAACCTTATCATACTCTACTGTAGCAAATCACTAGAATTATTATTAAAGATTGCATACTAAATGCCTCTGCATATTTAATAGTACTATCCTCAAATAGAATCATTAAAGAAGCAAATATATGCAAACAATTCAAACATAACAGCAATCTGGCTAAACAGGATAGTCTATAAAGAATGCTGCAACATCCATACTTCCCTAGCTCCAAAAATTATGAAAGAAAATTCCCACTGTAGTAAATTTATCAGAGCTTAATATTCAAAAGGTTTCAACATTTTATCACATTCTGACTTTTCTAGGGAATTATTGCAACAGCGGTAAACTTTCTGTTTTCAAACAGCAACATGAAGACTTGTAACATAGGCATAGTAAAGACTATCAATGCCACTTTTATTGAAATAAAAGATGCAAAACATTGTTCTAAATAACAGCAAGCAAATCCTAACAAAATAAATTGACGCTCCAAGCAAAACACATATCATGCGGCGAATAAAAATATAGCTCCAAGTAAAGTTATCGATGAACGAGGACGAAAGAGGGGATGCCTTCCGGGGCATCCCCAAGCTTAGGCTCTTGGTTGTCCTTGAATATTACCATGGGGTGACTTGGGCATCCCCAAGCTTAGGCTCTTGCCACTCCTTATTCCATATTCCATCGAATCCTTACCCAAAACTTGAAAACTTCACAACACAAAACTTAACAGAAAACTCGTAAGCTCCGTTAGTATAAGAAAGCAAATCACCATCATAAGGTACTGTAATGAACTCATTATTTATTTATATTGGTGTTAAACCTACTGTACTCTAACTTATCTATGGTTTATAAACTATTTTACTAGCCATAGATTCATCAAAATAAGTAAACAACACACGAAAAACAGAATCTGTCAAAAACAGAACAGTCTGTAGTAATCTGGATCAAACGTATACTTCTAGAACTCATAAAATTCTCAAATAAATTGCTGGACCTGAGTAATTTATCTATTCATCTGCAAAAAGAATTAACTAAATAGCACTCTCCAAAAAATGGCAGCAATTCTCGTGAGCGCTAAAGTTTCTGTTTTTTACGGCATGATCAACAAGACTTTCCCAAAGTCTTCCCAAAGGTTCCACTTGGCACAAACACTAATTAAAAGCATAAAACCACATCTAAACAGAGGCTATATGAATTATTTATTACTAAACAGGAGTAAAAATCAAGGAACAAAAATAATATTGGGTTGCCTCCCAACAAGCACTATCGTATAACGCCCCTAGCTAGGCGTGATGATTTCAATGTTGCTCACATAAAGGATAAGAATTGTAACATAAAGAGAGCATCATGAAGAATATGACTAGCACATTTAAGCCTAACCCACTTCCTATGCATTGGGATTTTGTGAGCAAACAACTTGTGGGAACAATAATCAACTAGCATAGGAGGGCAAAACAAGCATAACTTCAAAACTTTAAGCACATAGGGAGGAAACTTGTTATTATTGCAATTCCTACAAGCATATGTTCATCCCTCATAATAATTTTCAGTAGCATCATGAATGAATTCAACAATATAACCAGCACCTAAAGCATTCTTTTCATGATCTACAAGCATAGAAAATTTACTACTCTCCACATAAGCAAAATTCTTCTTATTAGTAATAGTGGGAGCAAACTCAACAAAATAACTATCATGTGATTGAAAATTAAGATCAAGATGACAGGTTTCATGGTTATCATTATTCTTTAAAGCATACATGTCATCACAATAATCATCATAGATAGGAGGCATGCTTTCATCATAATAAATTTGCTCATCAAAACTTGGGGGACAAAAAATATCATCTTCATCAAACATAGCTTCCCCAAGCTTGTGGCTTTGCATATCATTAGCATCATGGATATTCAAGGAATTCACACTAACAACATTGCAATCATGCTCATCATTCAAATATTTACTGCCAAACATTTTATATATTTCTTCTTCTAGCACTTGAGCACAATTATCCTTTCCATCATACTCATGAAAGATATTAAAAAGGTGAAGCGTATGAGACAAACTCAATTCCATTTTTTTATAGTTTTCTTTTATAAACTAAACTAGTGATAAAACAAGAAACTAAAAGACTCGATTGCAAGATCTAAAGATATAACTTCAAGCACTCACCTCCCCGGCAACGGCGCCAGAAAAGAGCCTGATGTCTACTACACAACCTTCTTCTTGTAGACGTTGTTGGGCCTCCAAGTGCAGAGGTTTGTAGGACAGTAGCAAATTTCCCTCAAGTGGATGACCTAAGGTTTATCAATCCGTAGGAGGCGTAGGATGAAGATGGTCTCTCTCAAGCAACCCTGCAACCAAATAACAAAGAGGCTCTTGTGTCCCCAACACACCCAATACAATGGTAAATTGTATAGGTGCACTAGTTCGGCGAAGAGATGGTGATACAAGTGGTATATGGATAGTAGATAAAGGTATTTGAAATCTGAAATAATAAAAACAGCAAGGTAGCAAGTGATAAAAGTGAGCGTAAACGGTATTGCAATGCTAGGAAACAAGGCCTAGGGTTCATACTTTCGCTAGTGTAAGTTCCCTCAACAATACTAACATAATTGGATCACATAACTATCCCTCAACATGCAACAAAGAGTCACTCCAAAGTCACTAATAGCGGAGAACGAACGAAGAGATTATGGTAGGGTACGAAACCACCTCAAAGTTATTCTTTCCAATCAATCCGTTGGGCTATTCCTATAGGTGTCACAAACAACACTAGAGTTCGTACTAGAATAACACCTTAAGACACAAATCAACCAAAACCCTAATGTCACCTAGATACTCCAATGTCACCTCAAGTATCCGTGGGTATGATCATACGATATGCATCACACAATCTCAGATTCATCTATTCAACCAACACATAGAACCTCAAAGAGTGCCCCAAAGTTCCTACCGGAGAATCACGACGAAAACGTGTGCCAACCCCTATGCATAGGTTCATGGGCGGAACCCGCAAGTTGATCACCAAAACATACATCAAGTGAATCACGTGATATCCCATTGTCACCACAAATATCCACGGCAAGACATACATCAAGTGTTCTCAAATCTTTAAAGACTCAATCCGATAAGATTACTTCAAAGGGGAAACTCAATTCATTACAAGAGAGAAGAGGGGGAGGAGAAACATAAGATCCAACTATAATAGCAAAGCTCGTGATACATCAAGATCGTAACATCTCAAGAACACGAGAGAGAGAGAGAGATCAAACACATAGCTACTGGTACATACCCTCAGCCCCGAGGGAGAACTACTCCCTCCTCGTCATGGAGAGCACAGGGATGATGAAGATGGCCACCGGAGAGGGATTCCCCCTTCGGCAGGGTGCTAGAAAGGGTCTAGATTGGTTTTTGGTGGCTACGGAGGCTTCTGGCGGCGGAACTCCTGATCTAATCTCCGTTCTGGAAGTTTTAGGTTACGTGGGTATATATGGGTGAAAGGAGTACGTCGGTGACCGAAGGGGGGCCATGAGGCAGGGGGGCGCGCTCCAGGGGGGTGGGCGCGCCCCTACCCTCGTGAGCACCTCCTTCATCTTCTGACATAGGGTCCAAGTCTATCCGGTAGGTTTCCTTCCAAAAATAACTTCTCCAGTTGATTTCGTTCCGTTTGGACTCCGTTTGATATTCCTTTTCTTCGAAACACTGAAATAGGCATAAAACAGCAAATCTAGGCTGGGCCTCCGGTTAATAGGTTAGTCCCAAAAATAATATAAAAGTGGATAATAAAGCCCAATATTGCCCAAAACAGTAGATAATATAGCATGGAGCAATCAAAAATTATAGATACGTTGGAGACGTATCACACGTCAAGTACGTTTGGTCTCCTGAATGTGACATCGCTTTCAACACCCTGAAAGAGAAGTTAGTCACTGCTCCAGTTCTGACTCCTCCTGATGAATCCAAACCGTTCGAGGTCTTTTGTGATGCTTCCCTTCAAGGTCTTGGTGCAGTGTTGATCCAAGATAAGAAAGTTGTGGCTTATACCTCTCGCCAGTTGAAGCCCAACGAGAAGAACTACCCCACTCATGACCTCGAGTTGGCGGCAGTTGTTCATGCTCTGTTAACTTGGAGATATCTCTTATTGGGAAGAAAAGTGGACATCTTCACTGATCATAAGAGTCTCAAGTACATCTTCACTCAGCCTAATCTCAACCTCAAATAGACTCGTTGGGTCGAAATGATTCAAGAGTATAATCTGAGTATCGAATATACTCCAGGCAAGGCCAATGTAATTGCTGACGCATTGAGCAGGAAGGCTTACTGCAACAGTTTGATTCTCAAGCCTTACCAACCCGAGCTTTGTGAAGCTTTCCGCAAACTCAACCTTCAAGTTGTTCCTCAAGGTTTCCTCGCCATCCTCCAAGTATCTCCTACTTTCGAAGATCAGATTCGTGAGGCTCAACTTCTTGATGCTATGGTGAAGAAGGTGAAGATTGGGATTGCCAAGAGTCAACCCAAGTACAAGTGCTATCGCCTTGATGATAAGGATACTCTATTCTTCGAGGATCGCATTGTTGTGCCTAAAGGTGACCTTCATAAAGTCATTATGAACGAGGCTCACAATTCACTCCTCTCTATCCACCCTGGAAGTACAAAGATGTACCATGATCTCAAGCAGTCGTATTGGTGGACTCGAATGAAGCGCGAGATTGCACAGTTCGTGAATGAATGTGATGTCTGCAGAAGAGTGAAAGCAGAACACCAACGACCAACTGGTCTCCTCCAACCTCTTGCCATTCCAGAATGGAAGTTTGACCATATTGAGATGGACTTCATGACTGGATTTCCAAAGTCCAAGCGTGGCAATGATGCTATCTTCGTTGTCATCGACAAACTCACTAAAGTGGCTCATTTCCTTCCTATCAAAGAATCTATCACAACAGCTCAATTGGCAGAGCTTTATACCTCCCGGATTGTCTCTCTGCACGGCATTCTGCAGTTGATATCTTCAGATCGTGGCAGCATCTTTACCTCGAAGTTTTGGGATTCTTTTCAGAAGGCCATGGGCACCAACATCCATTTCAGCACAACTTTTCATCCTCAAACTAGTGGCCAAGTCGAGCGTGTCAATCAGATTCTTGAAGATATGCTCAGGGCTTGCGTCATCTCCTTCGGTATGAAGTGGGAAGATTGTCTTCCATATGCCGAGTTTTCCTACAACTACAGCTTTCAAGCGAGTTCGGGCAAGGCCCCATTTGAAATTCTCTATGGCAGGAAGTGCCTTACTCCTCTTAACTGGTCAGAGACTGGTGAACGTCAACTTCTTGGCAATGACTTGATCACAGAGGCAGAGGAAATGTGCAAAGTCATTCGTGATAACCTCAAAGCCGCGCAATCACGCTAGAAGAGTTACTATGATAGCAAACATCATGATTTGGCTTTCGAGATCGGAGACCATGCCTACCTCCGCGTCTCTCCAATGAAAGGTACTCATCGCTTCGGTATCAAAGGGAAGCTTGCCCCTAGATATGTGGGTCCTTTCAAGACCGTCAGCAAGAGAGGCGATCTCGCCTATCAACTTGAGCTTCCCTCCAACTTTGCAAACGGGCATGACGTGTTTCATGTCTCTCAGCTCCGCAAGTGCTTCAAGACCCCTGACCGCACCGTCAACTTCGAAGACATTGATCTCCAGGAAGACTTGTCTTATCGTGAACACCCCGTTGCTATCCTTGAAGAAACTGAGCGCAAGACTCGCAACAAGTCTATCAAATTCCTCAAAGTCAAGTGGTCACATCATTTTGACCGTGAAGCCACCTGGGAACGCGAGGACCACCTTCGTTCTGAGTACCCACAGTTTTTCCAGTCCTAGATCTTGGGCCGAGATCCTTTCGTAGTGGTGGAGTGTTGTAACACCCCGGATGTAATTTACCTTATTTGTACTCCAACTCTTGTCGTTTCCGGCACTAAGTTATTTTATTTCATCATTGTCGGGTTTTTGTCTCCGTGTGTTTTGTCTTTATCATGCATCTCATATCATGTCATCATGTGCATTGCATTCACTTACGTGTTCGTCTTATGCATTTGAGCATTTTCCCCGTTGTCCGTTTTGCATTCCGGCGCTCCTATGTCCTCCGGTGGTCCTTTCTACCTTTTTTCGTGTGTGGGGGTTAAACGTTTTCGGATTGGGCCGATACTTGTCATGCGGCCTTGGTTTACTACCGGTAGACCGCCTGTCAAGTTTCGTGCCATTTGGACTTCGTTTGATACTCCAACGGTTAACCGAGGGACCGAAAAGGCCTCGTGTGTGTTGCAGCCCAACACCCTTCCAAAGTGGCCCAAAACCCACCTAAACCTATTCCATCATCTAGAGTGTTCAATCACGATCGCGTGGCCGTAAACCGCACCTCATTTGGAGACTCCTAGCTCCTCCTACCTCCTCCTACCTCCTCCTACCTCTATAAATAGACCTCTCCACGAGATTTCCGGGTCTTCTTCCCCCGAAACCCTATAATTCCACCTCGCGCGCCACCAGACAATGTTCGTCCCGGGCCGGACAACCGCAGCCGCCACCCGCAACCACTGAGGAGCCGCCACCTGTCAGCCGGCGACTCCCTCTGCCCGAGGCCCGCCTCGGGCCCTCCCGGCCCAGAGCAGCGCCGCCTCCTCCCGCGGTCGCCGCCCCCGCGCCCGACACCGCCCGCGCCGCTTCTCCTTGCCGGCCCCGCCCGGTCCGCTCGTCGCCAGCGACGACCACTGCCCGCCGCCTCGACTCACCTCGCCGCGGCAAGCCCTCGCCGCCCCGAGTCGCCTCCTCCTCCTCGCCGAGTCCGGCGAGCTCCGGCAAGTTCGGACGACCCCCTCCGGCGAGCCCCCTCCAGGTCCGGCGATGACCTCGATGTCTCCGGCCACCGTGGCTCCGTTTTCGGTGACCTCGACCTCGAACTGCTACAGTGCCCGGATCCTGATCTGGATCTAGATCCGTTTTCGGTTGACCCTAACCCTAGATCTCAGATATTTCATGCAATCTTTGACATGTCATAACTCTGCATTCGTAGCTCCGATTCGTGCGTGTAGCATATCAAAATGTTCGTCTCAACGAGTACATCATTTCATCTCATTGCATCATTTTCATTTGAGCTCATCTTGATGCCTGAAATGCTGTTGGAAGAGGGCTATGTGAGGAATATTTCAGATATGTTTCAGCAAATGCACTTTTGTCATTTTTGCCATAATTAATGTGTGCATGCTATGATCCTGAGCTCTACATGTGTTTTGTTATATGCCATGCCATCTTTACAGGGGTGTATGCCATGTATTTTTGTGATCTTTGTGGTGACTAGCACAAGCATGCAAAGTAGCTTACTCAATGTTGCTGGTTTCAGGGACTTAGAATTTCACTAAGTCCTTGTTCTGTTTTTGTTTTTATGCCATATGTTCATGTTGTTTCCTAGTGATTCGTGCCTCTTTTGAGGATGATCAGTAAGGATGTTTTGTTATTATTTTTATGCTCTATCCATCCATGTCTTTGTTTGCAATTATGGAGCACCCTAGCTTGAGTCAATCGAGCTCTACTTCTGCTATAAAATGTTCCTGGCAGATTGTTGACATGTTTAGCGATTTTGCCGAGGATGTTGCTATTGATCCGTGCATGCTATGTTGTTGTTATTGCCATGTCTAGCTTATATGCCATGTCTTCTTGATGAGTGTATTCTTAGTTTGTCATGCAATGCCTCGTAGTGAGTGCATCGAGCTCGTAAACATCCCTACTTGTTAATCTGTTTGCATGCTTCAGTTTTTTTCACTAAGTCTGAATCTGTTTATGTTTTTGCTATGTTCGCATGCTTGCAATTGTAATTTCCGATCCCTTTTGGCTCATGGTCACTAAGGGACTTTTGTTATATGCTTAGAGTAGCTTCATGCCATGCCTTGCTTTGCCATGATATGTTCCTATAGCATATAGTTATCATGCTCTAAAGATTGCTTCCTGATGATAAATTCCTGACATGCTGTTAATTTCGCTAAGTCTGAAACCTGTTATCATTTGCACTTTTTCCATGCTTGTTTGAACCTGTTAATGAGTGAATTAGCCGTAGCTCAGTGTTCATATTTTGTCAAGCATCATTAGTGGATCCCTGCCATGTATTTTGTTGTTATGTTTGAGTGTTGTAGCATATTTATCTTGATGCATTTAGATGGCTACTTGCTGATTATCGCAGACCGGTGCCATATTTGTTTTGCTTGCCATTTCCAAACCGTGCATCCGATTCCGGTGATCTTTATATCGATTTCAACCGAAATCAACTCCCCTTTCTAGTGGCACTCTTGGTTTTCCAAGTTGAGGCCAGGTGTGGGATTCCTGGATTAGGGGGTCTCCGGACAGCTGGACTTTCTCCATTGGCCGGACTATTAGACTATGAAGATGCAAGATTGAAGACTTTGTCTCGTGTTCGGATGGGACTCTACTTGGCGTGGAAGGCAAGCTAGGCAATACGGATATGTATATCTCCTCCTTTGTAACCGACCTTGTGTAACCCTAACCTCTCCAGTGTCTATATAAACCGGAGGGTTTTAGTTCGTAGGACACAACAATTACAACAGACGATCATACCATAGGCTAGTTTTTAGGGTTTAGCCTCTCTGATCTCGTGGTAGATCTACTCTTGTACTACCCATATCATCAATATTAATCAAGCAGGACGTAGGGTTTTACCTGAAGGAAATATGCCCTAGAGGCAATAATAAAGTTATTATTTATTTCCTTATATCATGATAAATGTTTATTATTCATGCTAGAATTGTATTAACCGGAAACATAATACATGTGTGAATACATAGACAAACAGAGTGTCACTAGTATGCCTCTACTTGACTAGCTTGTTAATCAAAGATGGTTATGTTTCCTAACCATGGACAAAAGAGTTGTTATTTGATTAATGAGATCACATCATTAGTTGAATGATCTGATTGACATGACCCATTCCATTAGCTAAGCACCCGATCGTTTAGTATGTTGCTATTGCTTTCTTCATGACTTATACATGTTCCTATGACTATGAGATTATGCAACTCCCGTTTGCCGGAGGAACACTTTGTGTGCTACCAAACGTCACAACGTAAATGGGTGATTATAAAGGTGCTCTACAGGTGTCTCCAAAGGTAAATGTTGGTTTGGCGTATTTCGAGATTAGGATTTGTCACTCCGATTGTCGGAGAGGTATCTCTGGGCCCTCTCGGTAATGCACATCACATAAGCCTTGCAAGCATTGCAACTAATGAGTTAGTTGCGAGATGATGTATTAGGGAATGAGTAAAGAGACTTGCCGGTAACGAGATTGAACTAGGTATTGTGATACCGACGATCGAATCTCGGGCAAGTAACATACCGATGACAAAGGGAACAACGTATGTTGTTATGCGGTCTGACCGATAAAGATCTTCGTAGAATATGTAGGAGCCAATATGGGCATCCAGGTCCCGCTATTGGTTATTGACCGGACGTGTCTCGGTCATGTCTACATTATTCTCGAACCATAGGGTCCGCACGCTTAAGGTTTCGATGACAGTTATATTATGAGTTTATGAGTTTTGATGTACCGAAGGAGTTCGGAGTCCCGGATGAGATCGGGTACATGACGAGGAGTCTCGAAATGGTTGAGACGTAAAGATCGATATATTGGATGACTATATTCGGACATCGGAAAGGTTCCGAGTGATTCGGGTATTTTTCGGAGTACCGGGTAGTTACGGGAGAAGCAATGGGCCTTGATGGGCTTTAGTGGGAAGAGGAGAAAGGGCCAAGGGGCTGCTGCGCCCCCCCTCCCCTCTGGTCCGAATTGGACTAGGGAAAAGGGGGCCGGCCATCTTTCCTTCTCCTCCAGTTCCTTCTCCCTTCCTCCCCTCTTGGTGGACTCCTACTAGGACTTGGAGTCCTAGTAGGACTCCACACCTGGCGCGCCTCTCCTATGGCCGGCCTCCTTTATATACAGGGGCAGGGGGGCACCTCTAGACACACAAGTTGATCTTCGTGATCGTTCCTTAGCCGTGTGCAGTGCCCCCCTCCACCATATTCCACCTCGGTCATATTGTAGCGGTGCGTAGGCGAAGCCCTGCGACGGTGGAACATCAAGATCGTCACCACGCCGTCGTGCTAACGGAACTCTTCCCCGACGCTTTGCTGGATCGGAGCCCGGGGATCGTCATCGAGCTGCACGTGTGCTAAGAACTCGGAGGTGCCGGAGTAACGGTTCTTGGATCGGTCGGATCGGGAAGACGTACGACTACTTCCTCTACGTTGTGTCAACGCTTCCGTTGTCGATCTACAAGGGTACGTAGATCATACTCTTCCCTCTCGTTGCTATGCATCACCATGATCTTGCGTGTGCGTAGGAAATTTTTTGAAATTACTACGTTCCCCAACAGTGGTATCAGAGCCTAGGTTTTATGTGTTGATGTTATTTGCACGAGTAGAACACAAGTGAGTTGTGGGCGATATAAGTCATACTGCTTACCAGCATGTCATACTTTGGTTCGGCGGTATTGTTGGACGAAGCGGCCCGGACCAACATTACGCGTACGCTTACGCGAGACCGGTTCTCCCGACGTGCTTTGCACAGAGGTGGCTTGCGGGTGACAGTTTCTCCAACTTTAGTTGAACCGAGTGTGGCTACGCCCGGTCCTTGCGAAGGTTAAAACAACACCAACTTGACAAACTATCGTTGTGGTTTTGATGTGTAGGTAAGATTGGTTCTTGCTTAAGCCCGTAGCAGCCATGTAAAACTTGCAACAACAAAGTAGAGGACGTCTAACTTGTTTTTGCAGGGCATGTTGTGATGTGATATGGTCAAGACATGATGCTAAATTTTATTGTATGAGATGATCATGTTTTGTAACTGAGTTATCGGCAACTGGCAGGAGCCATATGGTTGTCGCTTTATTGTATGCAATGCAATCGCGATGTAATGCTTTACATTATCACTAAGCGGTAGCGATAGTCGTGGAAGCATAAGATTGGCGAGACGACAACGATGCTACGATGGAGATCAAGGTGTCGTGCCGGTGATGATGGTGATCACGACGGTGCTTCGAAGATGGAGATCACAAGCACAAGATGATGATGGCCATATCATATCACTTATATTGATTGCATGTGATGTTTATCTTTTATGCATCTTATCTTGATTTGTTTGATGGTAGCATTATAAGATGATCTCTCACTAATTATCAAGAAGTGTTCTCCCTGAGTATGCACCGTTGAGAAAGTTCTTCGTGCTGAGACACCACGTGATGATCGGGTGTGATAGGTTCTACGTTCAAATACAACGGGTGCAAAACAGTTGCACACACGGAATACTCAGGTTATACTTGACGAGCCAAGCATATACAGATATGGCCTCGGAACACGGAGACCGAAAGGTCGAGCGTGAATCATATAGTAGATATGATCAACATAGTGATGTTCACCAATGAAACTACTCCATCTCACGTGATGATCGGACATGGTTTAGTTGATTTGGATCACGTGATCACTTAGAGGATTAGAGGGATGTCTATCTAAGTGGGAGTTCTTAAGTAATATGATTAATTTAACTTAAATTTATCATGAACTTAGTCCTGGTAGTATTTTGCAAATTATGTTGTAGATCAATAGCTCGC
The DNA here is from genome assembly GCF_056163025.1 of Triticum urartu. NCBI lineage: Eukaryota > Viridiplantae > Streptophyta > Magnoliopsida > Poales > Poaceae > Triticum > Triticum urartu. The sequence goes on from NC_141877.1 coordinate 581,088,604, forward strand.
GTTGTTGCTTCCCTGTGTTTATTTTGATATGTTCCTAGAGAAAATTGTGTTGAAAGATGTTAGTAGCAATGATGCGGATTGGATCCGTGATCTGAGGTTTATCCTCATTGCTGCACAGAAGAATTATGTCCTTGATGCACCGCTAGGTGACAGACCTATTGCAGGAGCAGATGCTGACGTTATGAACGTTTGGCTAGCTAAATATGATGACTACTTAATAGTTTAGTGCACCATGCTTAACGGCTTAGAATCGGGACTTCAAAGACGTTTTGAACGTCATGGACCATATGAGATGTTCCAGAAGTTGAAGTTAATATTTCAAGCAAATACCCGAGTTGAGAAATATGAAGTCTCCAACAAGTTCTATAGCTAAAAGATGGAGGAGAATCGCTCAACTAGTGAGCATGTGCTCAGATTGTCTGGGTACTACAATCGCTTGAATCAAGTGGGAGTTAATCTTCCAGATAAGATAGTGATTGACAGAATTCTCTAGTCACCATCACCAAGTTAGTAGAACTTCGTGATGAACTATAATATGCAAGGGATAATGGAAACAACTCCCAAGCTCTTCGTGATGCTGAAATCAACGAAGGTAGAAATCAAGAAAAACATCAAGTGTTGATGGTTGACAAAACCACTAGTTTCAAGAAAAGGGCAAAGGGAAGAAGGGGAACTTCAAGAAGAACGGCAAGCAAGTTGCTGCTCAAGTGAAGAAGCCCAAGTCTGGTCCTAAGCCTGAGACTAAGTGCTTCTACTGCAAAGGGACTGGTCACTGGAAGTGGAACTACCCCAAGTGATTGACGGATAAGAAGGATGGCAAAGTGAACATAAGTATATTTGATATACATGTTATTGATGTGCACTTTACTAGTGTTTATAGCAACCCCTCGGTATTTGATACTAGTTCAGTTGCTAAGATTAGTAACTCGAAACGGGAGTTGCAGAATAAACAGAGACTAGTTAACGGTGAAGTGACGATGTGTGTTGGAAGTGGTTCCAAGATTGATATAATCATCATCACACACTCCCTATACTTTCGGGATTAGTGTTGAACCTGAATAAGTGTTATTTGGTGTTTGCGTTGAGCATGAATATGATTTGATCATGTTTATTGTAATACGGTTATTCATTTAAGTAAGAGAATAAATTGTTGTTCTGTTTACATGAATAAAACCTTATATGGTTACACACCCAATGAAAATAGTTCGTTGGATCTCGATCGTAGTGATACACATAATCATAATATTGAAACCAAAAGATGCAAAGTTAATAATGATACTGCAACTTATTTGTGGCACTGCCGTTTAGGTCATATTGGTGTAAAGCACATGAAGAAACTCCATGCTGATGGGCTTTTGGAATCACTTGATTATGAATCAGTTGAGGCTTGCGAACCATGCCTCATGGGCAAGATGACTAAGACTCCGTTCTTCGGAACAATGGAGCGAGCAACAGATTTGTTGGAAATCATACATACTGATGTATGTGGTCCGATGAATATTGAGGCTCGCGACAGGTATCATTATTTTCTGATCTTCACAGATGATTTGAGCAGATATGAGTATATCTACTTGATGAAACATAAGTCTGAAACATTTGAAAAGTTCAAAGAATTTCAGAGTGAAGTGAAAAATCATCGTAACAAGAAAAATAAAGTTTCTGCGATCTGATTGTAGAGAAGAGTATTTGAGTTACGAGTTTGGCCTTCAGTTAAAAACAATGTGAAGTAGTTTCACTACTCACGCCACCTGGAACACCACAATGTAATGGTGTGTCCGAACGTCATAACCGTACTTTATTCGATATGGTGCGATCTATGATGTCTCTTACCGATCTACCACTATCGTTTTTGGGTTATGCATTAGAGACAGCTGCATTCACGTTAAATAGGGCACCATCTAAGTCTGTTGAGACGACACAATCTAAACTGTGGTTTGGTAAGAAACCAAAGTTGTCGTTTCTTAAAGTTTGGGGTTGTGACGCTTATATGAAAAAGTTTCATTCTAATAAGCTCAAACCCAAATCAGAGAAATATGTCTTCATAGGATACCCAGAGGAGACTGTTGGGTACACCTTCTATCACAAATCCGAAGGCAAGAATTTGTTGCTAAATTCGGAGTTTTTCTAGAGAAGGAGTTTCTCTCGAAAGAAGTGAGTGGGAGGAAAGTAGAAAACTTGATAAGGTAATTGTACCTTCTCCCTTATTGGAAAGTAATTCATCACAGAAATCTGTTCTTGTGACTACTACACCAATTAGTGAGGAAGCTAATGATGATGATCATGTAACTTCAGATCAAGTTACTACTGAATCTCGTAGGTAAACCAGAGTAAGATCCGCACCAGAGTGGTACGGTAATCCTGTTCTGGAAGTCATGTTACTAGACCATGACGAACTTGCGAACTATGAGGAAGCGATGATGAGCCCAGATTCCGCGAAATGGTTTGAGGCCATGAAATCTGAGATGTGATCCATGTATGAGAACAAAGTATGGACTTTGATGGATTTGCCCGATAATCGACAAGCCATAGAAAATAAATGGATCTTCAAGTAGAAGACGGACGCTGATAGTAGTGTTACTATCTACAAAGCTAGAATTGTTGCAAAAGGTTTTCGACAAGTTCAAGGTGTTGACTACGATGAGAGTTTCTCACTCGTATCTATGCTTGAGTCTGTCCGAATCATGTTAGTAATTGCCGCATTTTATGAAATCTGGCAAATGGATAAACAAAACTGCATTCCTTAATGGATTTATTAAAGAAGAGTTGTATATGATGCAACCAGAAGGTTTTGTCAATCCGAAAGGTGCTAACAAAATGTGCAAACTCCAGCGATCCATCTGTGGACTGGTGCAAGCATCTCGGAGTTGGAATATACGCTTTGATGAGTTGATCAAAGCATATAGTTTTATACAAACTTGCGGTGAAGCCTGTATTTACAAGAAAGTGAGTGGGAGCACTACAACATTTCTGATAAGTATATGTGAATGACATATTGTTGATCGGAAATAATGTAGAATTATTCTGTAAAGCATAAAGGAGTGTTTGAAAGGAGTTTTTCAAAGAAAGACTTCGGTGAAGCTGCTTACATATTGAGTATCAAGATCTATAGAGATAGATCAAGACGCTTGATAAGTTTTTTCAATGAGTACATACCTTGACAAGATTTTGAAGTAGTTCAAAAATGGAGCAGTCAAAGAAAGAGTTCTTGCCTGTATTACAAGGTGTGAAGTTGAGTAAGACTCAAAGCCCGACCACGGCAGGAGATAGAAAGAGAATGAAAGTCATTCCCTATGCCTCAGTCATAGGTTCTATAAAGTATGCCATGCTGTGTACCAGATCTACTGTATACCCTGCACTGATTTGGCAAGGGAGTACAATAGTGATCTAGGAGTAGATCACTGGACAGCGGTCAAAATTATCCTTACTAGAATAAGGATATGTTTCTCGATTATGGAGGTGACAAAAAGGTTCGCCGTAAAGGGTTACGTCGATGCAAGTTTTGACACTGATCTGGATGACTCTAAGTCTCAATCTAGATACATATTCAAAGTGGGAGCAATTAGCTAGAGTAGCTCCGTGCAGAGCATTGTAGACATAGAAAATTGCAAAACACATAACGGATCTGAATGTGAAAGACCCTTGACTAAGATTCTCTCACAAGCAAAACATGATCACACCTTAGTACTCTTTGGGTGTTAATCACATAGCGATGTGAACTAGATTACCGAATCTAGTAAACCCTTTGGGTGTTGGTCACATGACGATGTGAACTATGGGTGTTAACCACATGATGATGTGAACTATCAATGTTAATCACATGGTGATGTGATCTAGATTATTGACTCTAGTGCAAGTGGGAGACTGAAGGAAATATGCCCTAGAGGCAATAATAAAGTTATTATTTATTTCCTTATATCATGATAAATGTTTATTATTCATGCTAGAATTGTATTAACCGGAAACATAATACATGTGTGAATACATAGACAAACAGAGTGTCACTAGTATTCCTCTACTTGACTAGCTCGTTAATCAAAGATGGTTATGTTTCCTAACCATGGACAAAAGAGTTGTTATTTGATTAACGAGGTCACATCATTAGTTGAATGATCTGATTGACATGACCCATTCCATTAGCTTAGCACCCGATCGTTTAGTATGTTGCTATTGCTTTCTTCATGACTTATACATGTTCCTATGACTATGAGATTATGCAACTCCCGTTTGCCGGAGGAACACTTTGTGTGCTACCAAACGTCACAACGTAAATGGGTGATTATAAAGGTGCTCTACAGGTGTCTCCAAAGGTAGATGTTGGGTTGGCGTATTTCGAGATTAGGATTTGTCACTCCGATTGTCGGAGAGGTATCTCTGGGCCCTCTCAGTAATGCACATCACATAAGCCTTGCAAGCATTGCAACTAATGAGTTAGTTGCGAGATGATGTATTACGGAACGAGTAAAGAGACTTGCCGGTAACGAGATTGAACTAGGTATTGAGATACCGACGATCGTATCTCGGGCAAGTAACATACTGATGACAAAGGGAACAATGTATGTTGTTATGCGGTCTAACCGATAAAGATCTTCGTAGAATATGTAGGAGCCAATATGGGCATCCAGGTCCCGCTATTGGTTATTGACCGGAGATGTGTATCGGTCATGTCTACATTATTCTCGAACCGTAGGGTCCGCACGCTTAAGGTTTCGATGATAGTTATATTATGAGTTTATGAGTTTTGATGTACCGAAGGAGTTCGGAGTCCCGGATGAGATCGGGGACATGACGAGGAGTCTCGAAATGGTCGAGACGTAAAGATCGATATATTGGACGACTATATTCGGACATCGGAAAGGTTCCGAGTGATTCGGGTATTTTTCGGAGTACCGGGTAGTTACGGGAGAAGCAATGGGCCTTGATGGGCTTTAGTGGGAAGAGGAGAAAGGGCCAAGGGGCTGCTGCGCCCCCCCTCCCCTCTGGTCCGAATTGGACTAGGGAAAAGGGGGCCGGCCACCTTTCCTTCTCCTCCAATTCCTTCTCCCTTCCTCCCCTCTTGGTGGACTCCTACTAGGACTTGGAGTCCTAGTAGGACTCCACACCTGGCGCGCCTCTCCTATGGCCGGCCTCCTTTATATACAGGGCAGGGGGCACCTCTAGACACACAAGTTGATCTTCGTGATCGTTCCTTAGCCGTGTGCGGTGCCCCCATCCACCATATTCCACCTCGGTCATATTGTAGCGGTGCTTAGGCGAAGCCCTGCGACGGTAGAACATCATGATCGTCACCACGCCGTCGTGCTGACGGAACTCTTCCGCAACGCTTTGCTGGATCGTAGCCCGGGGATCGTCATCGAGCTGTACGTGTGCTAAGAACTCGGAGGTGCCATAGTAACGGTGCTTGGATCGGTCGGATCGGGAAGACGTACGACTACTTCCTCTACGTTGTGTCAACGCTTCCGTTGTCGATCTACAAGGGTACGTAGATCATACTCTCCCCTCTCGTTGCTATGCATCACCATGATCTTGCGTGTGCGTAGGAATTTTTTTGAAATTACTACGTTCCCCAACATTACCTCCATCAAGAGGGCCCGAACCTGGGTAAAAACATTGTGTCCCCTGCCTCCTGTTACCATCCGGCCTAGACGCACAGTTCGGGACCCCCCTACCCAAGATCCGCCGGTTTTGACACCGACATTGGTGCTTTCATTGAGAGTTCCTCTGTGTCGTCGCCGTTAGGCTTCATGGCTCCTACTAACATCGATAGCGATGCAGTCCAGGGTGAGACTTTTCTCCCCGGACAGATCTTCGTGTTCGGCGGCTTTGCACTACGGGCCAATTCGCTTGGCCATCTGGAGCAGATCGAAAGTTACGCCCCTGGCCACCAGGTCAGGTTTGGAAGTTTAAACTACACGGCCGATGTCCGCGGATACTTGATCTTTGACGGATTCTAGCCTCTGCCTTGTGCGTCACGCGGTCACGATGAGTACGATTTAACTCTACCATCGGACAGTGTTCAGGAGATCGCACCGGCAGCCGCTCCGACCCTCAATTCAGAGCCAATGGCGCCGTCCATGGATGGGTGGATGGACCCCACCATGGAGGCCTTACCCTCAGCGGCGATCGAGCCAAACATCGACCTTACCTTGCACGGGAGCCGTGTTGTTAAGCTGCCGGATCCTTCTCCGGCCACGGACTCCGAACCGCCTGCGCCCGTTCCCGTCGAATCCGATTGGGCGCCGATCATGGAGTTTACCTCTGCGGATATTTTTCAGCACTCGCCCTTCGGCGACATACTGAACTCATTAAGGTCTCTCTCCTTGCCAGGAGAATCCTGGCCAAACTATGTTCGGCAGGACTGGGATGCGGACAACGAAGAAATTCGCGGCCCACCCACCACCCACTTAGTAGAAACTATCGATGACTTATCCGACATGCTTGACTTCGACTCCGAAGACATCGACGGTATGGACGACGATGCGGGAGATGAAGAGGAACCACTGCCCACAGGGCACTGGACAGCCACCTCATCATACGATATATACATGGTGGATACACCCAAAGAAGGCAATGGCGACGAGATAGCGGAGGATGACCCCTCCAAGAAGCAACCCAAGCGCCGATGTCAGCGGCGCCGCTCTAAGTCCCGCCAAAGAAAAAGTGGTGATACCGGCACAGGAGGTAATAACACTCCGGATAGTGCCGAAGACAACAACAACCCTCTCTAGCAAGATTTAGAGCAGGAGGATGGAGGAGCTAGCCCTTCTGAGAGAGCGGCAGACGGAGAGGCAGAGGATGATAATTACATACCCCCCTCCGAAGACGAGGCAAGCCTTGGCGACGATGAATTCACCGTACCAGAGGATCCTGTCGAACAAGAGCACTTCAAGCGCCGGCTTATGGCCACGGCAAATAGCCTGAAGAAAAAGCAGCAATAGCTTCAAGCTGATCAAGATCTGCTAGCTGACAGATGGACTGAAGTCCTCGCGGCCGAGGAATACAAACTCGAGCGCCCCTCCAAGAGTTACCCAAGATGCAGGTTGCTACCCCGACTGGAGGAAGAAGCATATGACGCGGCTGATCGGCCACCTCGTGGCCGCGATAGAGAGGCATTCTAGCCAAAAGCTCAGCCCGCACTCTGACTCCATTCAAATAAAAAGGCATGGGGAGATACGCCAGACCCGCGAGACATATTGGAGGACAAAGCAAAGCATACAAGATCGATCTACGGATCACGAGGGCGCACCACTATGCGAGACGATAAACGTCATGCCGGATACAGTAAAAGTAAATCCGGTCGGGCCGAACACAGCGGGCAAGACCCATTCGAGCTGCGTCGCGACATAGCCCAATACAGAGGCGCCGCACACCCTTTATGCTTCACAGACGAAGTAATGGATCATCAAATCCCAGAAGGTTTCAAACCTATAAATATTGAATCATACGACGGCACTACAGATCCTGCGGTATGGATCGAGGATTTCCTCCTCCACATCCACATGGCCCGCGGTGATGACTTACACGCCATCAAATACCTCCCACTAAAACTCAAAGGACCAGCGCGACATTGGCTTAACAGCTTGCCAGCAGATTCCGTTAGCTGTTGGGAAGATCTAGAAGCCGCATTCCTCGGCAACTTTCAGGGCACTTACGTGCGACCACCAGATGCCGATGACTTGAGCCACATAATTCAGCAGCCAGAAGAGTCGGCCAGACAATTCTGGAATCGGTTCCTTACAAAGAAAAATCAAATCATCGACTGTCCGGATGCAGAGGCCTTAGCAGCTTTCAAACACAATATCCGTGACGAGTGGCTAGCCCGGCACCTTGGTCAGGAAAAGCCAAAATCTATGGCAGCCCTCACGACGCTCATGACCCGCTTTTGTGCCGGAGAAGACAGCTGGCTGGCTCGCAGCAATAACATATCAAAGAACCATGATACCTCGGATACCAAGGACGGCAATAGCAGGTCACGTAGCAATAAACATAAGCGCCGCATTAACAGCGATAATACCGAGGATACGACAGTCAATGTCGGATTCAAAGGCTCTAAACCCGGTCAGCGGAAAAAGCCATTCAAACAAAGTACGCCGGGTCCGTCCAGCTTGGACCGTATACTCGATCGCTCATGTCAAATACACGGCACCCCAGACAAGCCAGCCAATCACACCAACAGGGATTGTTGGGTATTCAAGCAGGTCGACAAGTTAATTGCCGAAAACAAGGACAAGGGGCCGCATAGCGATGACGAGGAGGAGCCCCGGCAGCCACACACCAGAGGACAGAAGAGATTTCCCCCACAAGTGCGGACGGTGAACATGATATACGCAACCCACATTCCCAAGAGGGAGCGGAAGCGTGCGCTCAGGGATGTATATGCGTTGGAGCCAGTCGCCCCAAAGTTCAACCCATGGTCCTCCTGTCCGATCACCTTCGATCGCAGGGACCACCCCACTAGTATCCGTCATGGCGGATTCGCCGCACTGGTCCTAGACCCAATCATTGACGGATTTCACCTCACTCGAGTCCTTGTGGATGGCGGCAGCAGCCTAAACCTGCTTTATCAGGACACAGTGTGCAAAATGGGTATAGACCCCTCAAGGATCAAACCCACAAAAACAACCTTTAAAGGCGTCATTCCAGGCGTAGAGGCCCATTGCACTGGCTCGATTACACTGGAAGTGGTCTTCGGATCCTCGGATAACTTCCGAAGCGAAGAGTTAATCTTCGATATAGTCCCGTTCCGCAGTGGTTATCATGCACTGCTCGGGTGAACCGCATTTGCTAGATTCAATGCGGTACCGCATTATGCATACCTCAAGCTCAAGATGCCAGGACCTCGCGGGGTTATCACAGTCAATGGAAACACAGAGCGCTCTCTCCGAACAGAGGAGCACACTGAGGCCCTCACGGCAGAAGCGCAAAGCAGCCTCTCAAGGCAATCAACCAGTTCGGCATTTCAAGACCCGGACACCTTCAAGCGTGCTCGGAGCAATCGGCAAATAAACCACCTCGCGCGATCTGAGCTCGCGTAGCAATGCGGCCCCCACCCCAGTCCCAGTCAAACGGCGAAACTCGTGCCACGCGTACATAATTACGCATTAAAAATACCATGGGCACAGGTGGGGAGGGCGGCACAACTGCAGCACGCCCCAAGACGCGGCTTAAACCGCACTAGGGGCTTCCCGTTTGGTTATTTTTCTCTCTTTTCAGGACCTTAATCTCTGGAAACACTTTCCGGCAGCACTATTGCCGAACACATGATGCAGCAACCAAGGAGGCGGAAAGCTACGTCACACCACGGAATTCCTAGGTGGATTACAATAACGAGAGAAATATTTGATTTAATATTATTCCTCAGCTTGCCCTTGGAAGGGACATAGTCCTACTCTTTGCTTATCGCACCATCTGTATCATTCTGCTTTCATGCAATTTTTTGAATACACAATGCATAACATTACGACTATTATTGCATTCTTGTTATATATATATATATATATATATATATATATATATATATGTTCATCAATGACGCCTTGTGTCGGTGTCAAAACCGGCGGAGCTCGGGCAGGGGGTCCCGAACTGTGCGTCTTAGGCTGGATGGTAACAGGAGGCAGGGGACACAATGTTTTACCCAGGTTCGTGCCCTCTTGATGGAGGTAAAACCCTACGTCCTGCTTGATTGATATTGATGATATGGGTAGTACAAGAGTAGATCTACCACGAGATCAAAGAGGCTAAACCCTAGAAGCTAGCCTACGGTATGATTGTCGTATATCCTCTATCGACTAGCCTGGACACGGTTTATATAATGCACCAGAGGCCTGTTGGGTTTCGTAGTAATTTCAAAAAATTTCCTACGCATATGCAAGATCATGGTGATGCATAGCAACGAGAGGGGAGAGTATTGTCTACATACCCTCGTAGACCGCAATGGAAGCGTTGACACAACGTAGAGGAAGTAGTCGTACGTCTTCCCGATCCGACCGATCCAAGCACCGTTACTCCGGCACCTCCGAGTTCTTGGCACACGTACAGCTCGATGACGATCCCCGGGCTCCGATCCAGCAAAGCTTCAGGGAGGAGTTCCGTCAGCACGACGGCGTGGTGACGATCTTGATGTTCTACCGTCGCAGGGCTTCGCCTAAGCACCGCTACAATATGACCGAGGTGGAATATGGTGGAGGGGGGCACCGCACACGGCTAAGGAACGATCACGAAGATCAACTTGTGTGTCTAGGGGTGCCCCCTGCCCCTGTATATAAAGTATCCAAGGGGGGGTGCGGCCGGCCCTATGGTGGCGCGCAGGAGGAGTCCTACTCCTACCGGGAGTAGGACTCCCCTCCCGTTTCCTTGTCCAACTAGGAGAGGTGGAGAGAGAATAGGAAAGGGGGGGCGCCGCCCCTCCCTCCTTGTCCAATTCGGACTAGGGGGAGAGGGGGCGCGCGGCCTGCCCTGGAAGCCCCTTCCTCTTCTCCACATTAGGCCCATGAGGCCCATTAACCCCCCGGGGGGTTCCGGTAACCCCCCGGTGCTCCGGTTTTATCCGATACTTCTCCGGAATCCTTCCGGTGTCCGAATATAGTCATCCAATATATCAATCTTTATGTCTCGACCATTTCGAGACTCCTCGTCATGTCCGTGATCATATCCGGGACTCCGAACTAACTTCGGTACATCAAAATGCATAAACTCATAATATAACTGTCATCGAAACCTTAAGCGTGCGGACCCTACGGTTCGAGAACAATGTAGACATGACCGAGACATGTGTCCGGTCAATAACCAATAGCGGGACCTGGATGCCCATATTGGCTCCTACATATTCTACGAAGATCTTTATCGGTCAGACCGCATAACAGTATACGTTGTTCCCTTTGTCATCGGTATGTTACTTGCCCGAGATTCGATTGCCGGTATCCAATACCTAGTTCAATCTCGTTACTGGCAAGTCTCTTTACTCGTTCCGTAATACATCATCTCACAACTAACATATTAGTTGCAATGCTTGCAAGGCTTATGTGATGTGCATTACCGAGAGGGCCCAGAGATACCTCTCCGACAATCGGAGTGACAAATCCTAATCTCAAAATACGCCAACCCAACATCTACCTTTGGAGACACCTGTAGAGCACCTTTATAATCACCCATTTACGTTGTGACGTTTGGTATCACACAAAGTGTTCCTCTGGCAAACGGGAGTTGCATAATCTCATAGTAAGAGGAACATGTATAAGTCATGAAGAAAGCAATAGCAATATACTAAACGATCGGGTGCTAAGCTAATGGAATGGGTCATGTCAATCAGATCATTCACCTAATGATGTGATCCCATTAATCAAATAACAACTCTTCGTTCATGGTTAGGAAACATAACCATCTTTGATTAACGAGCTAGTCAAGTAGAGGCATACTAGTGACACTCTGTTTGTCTACGTATTCACACATGTATTATGTTTCCGGTTAATACAATTCTAGCATGAATAATAAACATTTATCATGAAATAAGGAAATAAATAATAACTTTATTATTGCCTCTAGGGCATATTTCCTTCAAGGCCTATGATAACAAGAGTCCTAGATGAATACGTCGGTGGGGAGAAGTCCTTGTCTTGATCGCCAAGTCTTGTGGAATCTTCCTTGTATGCGGCAGCTGTCCGAACTGGCCCATGAGTATACGGCCATGGGCGTCCTCGGCCCAATCTAACAGATCGGGAGATGACGTGGTGAGTACCCCCTAGTCTAGCACACCGTCAGTAGCCCCTTGAACCGGTCTTCAAGTTAGGGACGCTCCTCGATTCTTCCGAACTGTTCTTCATCTTCGGTTGTCGGTCTTGAAAACTGGTTCAACAAATCTTCTTATCTTCGATCTTGAGGATCGCTGAAATGCATTTGACAAGTTTATACGTCGGGTATCCGAGGAGCCCCTTTAAGTTTCCGGCCTTCATCAATGCCTTGTTATTTTTATGCCACACATCGGGTTTGAAGTTGTTCCCGGGAGGCAGTGTCCTCTTGCGTCCGAGCTCCAACGTCGGACTGCATTTGAGGTATCTTTTGCAGCCGAACACCAATGCCGGACTGCTTCCGAGCTCCAACGCCGGACTGTGTCCAAGCTCCAATGCCGGACTATATCCAAGATGTCATAGATCATCTTGGTCCAAAAAAGTTGAAGGAGTTTAGCCGAGCTTAATGCCGGAAATGCCCTCTATGGAGCCAGCCAGTAGCGCCCGAGCTTTATGCCGGACTGCTTCCGAGGTGGTGCACCACCCCGACTATGGGCCGATTTTTTGTCAATATTTTTTATTGGTGCAATTTATTCTCTGCCGAGATATACAACCAGTAGCCCTCAAAGTGTGTATCGGTCTAAAACCCGAGATGCACCTAAAGGATGACGTAAGACCGCTGATCCCAGTAGCCGCTGAGACTCAGGTTGATTTGCAAAATCGGCCTGAGGATCAAGTCCTAGCTCGGCAGAATACTTCGGGACACAAAAAGCGGCGTGCTGAGTCCTCGAGACTCAGGTTGGGTGCGGCCGACCAACCCGAGGATCAAAATCTCCTCGGAAACTATATTGCACATAAAATTTTCAGCATTGGACAGGCAATGCAGTAGCCCCCGAGACACTGGTCGGGTGGCAACACCAGATCAGGGGATCGATGTGCCCCTTTAATATTTGTAAATAATAAGCCTGAAGCCCAGTAGCCCCCGAGCCTTAATGCGGGCATGAGTGGCCGAATTAAGGATCGATATCCATAGTAAAATCACAAATTATGTGTAATGACTCTATGTATCCAAGTACTTTACGTCATTAATGCTCGGATCCACAGTGTACAAAACTTTGTTGACCGACCATCGGCTTCCACCTCCTCAGCCAGTAGCCGAGGAGTGTTTGTCCTACTTTATAAAGCCTTTACGAGGGCAAAGATTTACGACAAACAAGGCAATCTGGCCATACGGTTTTATAAACAAAGGTACGCACAGAGATATGTTATATTACTGTTTAACATAGGAAATGTCTTCCAAAGAAAATAGTCCCGCTATCGGTTCCTTTCTTTGGGTTGTCATGCTAAGCATGATCATGAAACCTTAGCTCTAATGTAAGAGCAAAATATCGAGGATTTAGTTTGGGAGGCCAGTTAATAGCCCCCGGTAGTGTTCGGCGACAGTCGAGGTCAAGCCGTAAACACTTCGGCCATTGTTATGAGTGGCCCATCATTTAACACAGTCATCGGATCGCTGGCCAGTTTATGCTTATTGTGACAGTCAGTTTTCAGCTTTCGCCACTGAGGTGCTTAACCGTGTGAGCTGGAAGCACAATCGCAGTGGTTCTCCCTTTGCACGCCTAGCCGAATAAAGCGGAACATAGGAAGCAAGTGCAGGAGCCGGGCAACCCATCTATTGACCGAAGACACAATTCGAAACCGATGCATATATAGCAATATCCGAGAATATTTTTGCCGAATCTATAAAGGTGTCCGGCATTGCACTGCGAGACTTGTGCTGAAAACACACAAATAGTTTAAAAGTGCCATAAGCTTGGAAAACCAAAAAACGTCAGTAAAAACTTGACGTCCGAACAAGATCAAGTGTTCGGTGCCAATCTGAAAATTGGTCTTAGAAAAAAAGAGTGCTTCTGTCGTGCTTTAACATTACACATCCGATCTCAAGACTTCAAGCGGGTCAGCCTACGGCTGCAACCTCCTATCCCGAAGGCGGAGTGCTTCTCGTTAGACCAGTTTAGCGAACTAAACTCGAGCGGTCACTAGAGAGAAAATGGGTTATCTAGCTATTGACCACACACTCACATCGAAAAAGGAGCGATAGAAAAAGACTTTGCAACGACCAAGAAGAAAACACATTTACTATAAAATAGCTCATATAAATTTTAAGAGCCCCCAAGTGACTTGGGTAAAAGATTTTATGTATAATGATTGTACGTACCGAAGTACTTATATCATATCTTTGTTCAACTGAACTTTAAACGCGTCTTAACCGACCGTCGGCTTCTCCCTCTTCGGTCAAGGACCGAAAAGAGTTATGTACTCTACCTGTCGAGAATATCAACAGTGTTTCCGATAACCAGGCAACCGGGCCATAAGGCTGTAACAGACAAAGCGTGCTCAGGGAACTTATGCTATATTACAGATGAAGTGTAAGAAGCATCTTCGAAGAAAATAGTACCCCCACCGATACCTTTCTTCGGTGCTCATTATTACTATGAGACTTGTGCAATAGATTTTTTGTACTCATGAGTTCCGTTGTGTGCCGACCATGATTGAAAACAATAAGAGCGCTAGCTTTCGGCTTCACCCAGTCTGAGGTCAGAGCTCGGAGGACCCGGTCGTGACAATCGCAGAGGTGCTCCCTTTACTCCCTAGCCGAACAATCGGGAACGTAGCGGTAAGCACAGGAGCCAGGCAACCCAGCTTGCAAATCGCTTAAGTCAATATGGTGCATATTGTGGCGCAATACACAAATAAGGAACGAAGCCGTACAAGTATAATCATATGCAAGGGGAAAAGCTTCATAAAGGAAGCCCCCAAATAAACAGGGTATTTGAATATGTGTGTCACAAACAAAGTTTGGACAAGGAAATTTTTTACAAGCAACTTTTTTCCAAAAAAGTATAATGCTTGGTCGAACCGAACACAAGTTAAAAATTAAAACTTTGAGCATGAAAGCGGCTTAGCTGGTTAATGTGTTCGGCATTGATGACGCGGTCCGAGCTTGATGCGGGACAAGGTTCCATCCCCCAAGTCGGTCCCGAGGTGGCGGAGCGGAGAGCTCGACACGCCAAAGTGGTGACATAGCACGGTCAATGCAGACCGGCAGAGTGACGGCGAAGTCCCCGGATCATTTTCCTGTGCACAAAAAATAGTGCAAACCAGAGATAATAGTAATAATAATAATTAAAAAATTGTTGCATAATAAATAATTTATGCAAAGTGAGTAATAAAAGAAATATGGCCTGGCGCCGAAGTTAATGTTGATGCAGGGCGTCAGCGTGACGCACTAAAGGCATGGCAAAGCCTGAATTCACAGGTCAGCCCGAGTTCCAGATGCGGCATTCGCCGGACTATGTACGAAAACTGACCGAACCACCACGCGACCGTCGTTAATGTGTCCATCATTTGATAGACCTGTGTACAGATGATGGACAAACCAGAGTAATAATTCCTTGGGAAAAATAAACCCAAACAAGCAAAAAATATTAGGATTAATATCACCTGGTTTATTTGTTGTAGCAATCCGAAGTAAGGTGATTCCCAAAATTGGGAATCGATCCGCACACCCATTGCCTGATGGGCGATAAAATGACGGCATGGCAATGCTGGCAAAGGTTGGCTTGCCGAGGCAAAGTCCTCGGTCCAGCTAATCGTAACGAAGCTGGTCGGCTGGTGACGCCAAAGTCACCGGAGTAGGTTGATGAAGAGATGATGAAGCCCCCAGTCCAGCCGAGACGTCGAATCCTCGATGTCAGCCGATGAGTCGAAGTAGGTCGGCGTGACGGACACCAGCTTGAAGAAGCAACAGCGCGGCCCTGCCAATGCAGGTCGTGACGTGGTCGTTGCAGGCTTGATGAAGTGACCGTGCGGCGATGCCGGTATGCCCGCTTCGTGTAATTCGTGGGGCGGCGATGTTGGTGATGATTTATCCTTCGCGATGCCGGACTCTTGTTCGGCTTGTCGAGATGATGATCCGAAGAAGTTGAGCTCGGCTCAATAAAGTGACGACGTGTCTAGCGCAGGTCGGCAGCCTTGAGCAATATCGCCGGATTGGTTTGACACCAGCATGATGATGAAGGCGACCTCAGGGGAGGCTTAAAAATTTACGGGCGCGTGTTTAAAAACAACGCACAATACCCTAGAAGAGAATTCCTCCAAAAAGGTTGTCCAATATCACGTTCATAAAAAACATGAATTCGGGTCGGATCTGTATTCGCGCAGAAAACGTATCCGAAAATTGGTCCACTCATCGGAAGGTTCCCGGAGTTTGAACCGTCGGATCGAGCTGAAATTTGGAGGGGTGGTATATATGGGAATTCCGCAGTAGATGAACGGTTGGATCTTCCAAAGGACGTCCGAGCTAGAAACTGGACACCACACCTTAAACTCATCCAGATTCCCATCCCGATTTGATAGGGCTCTGGTATATCGTAGATTGTCGGAAATTCCTCCATTGGAACTCGACGAAATTTCGCATGGCTGTTGTAGACATAATTCCGCACTATTCCACCGAAGCAATCGTCAAACCGACGCTCGAGGAGGCGGTGACGGCGAATACAAGTTCGCTGTCCATAAAAACAACACGGCCGCCCGAGGGCAATGTTGACGTTGAGCCCTCGAGCTCCATGGATGATTCCTCCCTGATCTTGATAGAGATCGGAGTTCATGTTTGATGAAGGCCCTCGTCCGAACATGGTGATCCGAACACGGGGCGCAGTTCTTGGTCGAACCAAGGTGACCAGTCGAGCTGGTGACGAAGATGCGGAAGTCGCAGTTGATCTTCAGGCGAGCCATCGACCTTTTTGCCGATCACACAGCGGAACTCTCAATGAAAGCACCAATGTCGGTGTCAAAACCGGCGGATCTCGAGTAGGGGGTCCCGAACTATACGTCTTAGGCCGGATGGTAACAGGAGGCAGGGGACACGATGTTTTACCCAGGTTCGGGCCCTTTTGATGGAGGTAAAACCCTACGTCCTGCTTGATTGATATTGATGATATGGGTAGTACAAGAGTAGATCTACCACGAGATCAAAGAGGCTAAACCCTAGAAGCTAGCCTACGGTATGATTGTTGTATATCCTCTATCGACTAGCCTGGCCTCGGTTTATATAATGCACCGGAGGCCTAGGATAACAAGAGTCCTAGCCGAATACGCCGGTGGGAGAAGTCCTTGTCTTGATCGCCAAGTCTTGTGGAATCTTCCTTGTATGCGGCAGCTGTCCGAACTGGCCCATGAGTATACGGCCATGGGGGTCCTCGGCCCAATCTAACAGATCGGGAGATGATGTGGTGAGTACCCCCTAGTCTAGCACACCGTCACCTTGCAACCGTACACTTTGGTACGGCCAATACACCAGGGGCTTACGTACCCCACAATATGGTGTGAAAAGTCCGAACACTTACACAAGTGCGGCACCCCGAACTTATAGCATTATATGCATCAGCTCCGAATCATGTGTTTGGTCAAATGTTGGGTTTGCCCGGCTCCTATGTTTTGGTACCTTACGTTCTGCTCTATCGGCTAAGGTAGCGCTAGGAGAACTACTGTGATTGTGCCTCGGTTCTGCCGGGCTTAGCACCTCAGTAGAGAAAGCTGAAACTGACTGTCATGATAAGGCGAGAGACTGGTCGCTGTTCGGCGAGGTTTTCGAGTCCCTAAAGACTTATGCCGCTTAGGGCAAGGGGCCGGCCCTGTCTGGCTTGAAGGCGTGTATGACGCCCCGAATTCGGCCTTCCGAATACCAGGGGCTTCGCCGAAATTTAAAATTATAGAATTCTATGGCTAAGTGAGAGTGATAAAGCATTATTAGTCCGGTTGCCTTGTTCGTTGTGCTGAGCACCTCCCTTGAAGGACCCAAACATGGGAACAAGAGTGCTCAGGTTTATCCCGAACACCCCAGCACTCGTGGCATGGGAGCAGAAGCCGAGGACTAGCCATCTCTCAGATTGGATAAACGGCCAAACAGAAGGAAATATTTTAAATTCACACAAGCGTTGCATAGCGCATAGGAAATAAGTTTTCATAAATACAGGATAAAACGAGCAAGTCTCACTCAAATATTACATCTTTTGAACACTCGTCCGCTATGAGACGGGCCCCCGGCAGAACACCCTCGTAGTACATCTCGGGGTGGCGGTGCTCCTTGATACGTCTGCAATGTATCTATAATTTTTGGTTGCTCCACGCTATATTACCTACTGTTTTGGGCAATATTGGGCTTTCCACTTTTATATTACTTTTGGGACTAACCTATTAACCAGAGGCCCAACCCAGATTTGCTGTTTTATGCCTATTTCAGTGTTTTGAAGAGAAGGAATATCAGACGGAGTCAAAGCGGAACGAAATCAACTGGAGAAGTTATTTTTGGAAGGAAACACGCCTGATGGACTTGGACCCTACGTCAAGGAAGGAACGAGGTGCTCACGAGGGTGGGGGCGCCCCCCTAGGGCACGCCCCCTGTCTCGTGGGACCCTCGTGGCTCCCCTGGCGTACCTCCTGCACCCATATATACTTATGTGACCTAAAACTTCCAGAGCACAACATAGATCGGGAGTTCCGCCGGCAGAAGCCTCCGTAGCCACCAAAAACCAATCTAGACCCATTCCGGCACCTTGCCGGAGGGGGCAATCCCTCTCTGGTGGCCATCTTCATCATCCCGGTTCTCTCCATGACGAGGAGGGAGTAGTTCTCCCTCAGGGCTGAGGGTATGTACCAGTAGCTATGTGTTTGATCTCTCTCTCTCTCTCATGTTCTTGAGATCATACGATCTTGATGTATCGCGAGCTTTGCTATTATAGTTGGATCTTATGTTTCTCCTCCCCCTCTTCTCTCTTGTAATGAATTGAGTTTCCCCTTTGAAGTAATCTTATCGGATTGAGTCTTTAAAGATTTGAGAACACTTGATGTATGTCTTGCCATGGATATCTGTGGTGACAATGGGATATCACGTGATTCACTTGATGTATGTTTTGGTGATCAACTTGTGGGTTCCGCCCATGAACCTATGCATAGGGGTTGGTACACGTTTTCGTCGTGATTCTCCGGTAGAACTTTGGGGCACTCTTTGAGGTCCTTTGTGTTGGTTGAATAGATGAATCTGAGACTGTGTGATGCATATCATATAATCATACCCACGGATACTTGAGGTGACATTGGAGTATCTAGGTGACATTAGGGTTTTGGTTGATTTGTGTCTTAAGGTGTTATTCTAGTACGAACTCTAGGGCTGTTTGTGACACTTATAGGAATATCCCAACGGATTGATTGGAAAGAATAACTTTGAGGTGGTTTCGTACCCTACCATAATCTCTTCGTTCGTTCTCCGCTATTAGTGACTTTGGAGTGACTCTTTGGTTCATGTTGAGGGATAGTTATGTGATCCAATTATGTTAGTATTGTTGAGGGAACTTACACTAGCGAAAGTATGAACCCTAGGCCTTATTTCCACACATTGCAATACCGTTTACGCTCACTTTTATCACTTGTTACCTTGCTGTTTTTATAATTTCAGATTACAAATACCTTTATCTACTATCCATATACCACTTGTATCACTATCTCTTCGCCGAACTAGTGCACCTATACAATTTAGCATTGTATTGGGTGTGTTGGGGACACAAGAGACTCTTTGTTATTTGGTTGCAGGGTTGCTTGAGAGAGACCATCTTCATCCTACGCCTCCTACGGATTGATAAACCTTAGGTCATCCACTTGAGGGAAATTTGCTACTGTCCTACAAACCTCTACACTTGGAGGCCCAACAACGTCTACAAGAAGAAGGTTGTGAAGTAGACATCACTCCTTTCCCTCTGGCGGCCCTTCCTTGATCAGCTTCACGGCGTCTAGCTTGGCCCACTGCAATTTCACACGGGCGAAAGCATGGCGTGCACCTTCAATGCAGACGGATCGCTTGACGACCTCCAGCCACGGGCAGGCATCCACAAGATGCCTCACCAGGCTGAAGAAGCTGTTCGGAAGGGCGTCGCCAGGCCACAGCCGGACAATAAAGCCCTTCAGGGCCTGTTCGACTGCCTTATGTAGCTCGACCAGCTGCTTAAGCTGGTTGCTCATTGGCACCGGGTGTTCGGTCCCAGTATACTGAGACCAGAACAGCTTCTCCGTTGAGCTTCCCTCCTCGGCCTGGTAAAATTGTGCGGCATCGGACATGCTGCGGGACAAATCTGTGAATGCTCCTGGAGAGCTCCGGATTCGGGTAAGTAATCGGTAATTTACTTTTACATGCTTGCTTTGCATATAGAATGCCTTGCCCACCGCTATCTTCTTCATTGCGTCGATCTCCTGGAGGGCCTTTTGGGCTTCGGCCTTGGCACTTTTTGCGCTCTCGAGGGCCGCGGCAAGCTCATACTCCCGCGTCTTCGAGTCAAGCTCCAACGCCTCGTGCTTCGACACGAGAGTCTGGAGCTCTTGCTGCACCTCGCCCACCCGAGCCTCTTGTTTTTCTCGCTCGGAGCGCTCCTTGGCCGCTTTATCTTCGGCCTCGGACAGCGCTTGCTTTAGGGTCGCCACTTCGGTCATGGCTCCTGGCAAATTCATGATAATCCTGTCATTTTGCAATCGCATTCTTTTTATACATATACACAGACTAGGTACTACTTACCTTCGTTCTCCTAGATTTGCCTCTTGGCAAGGCCGAGCTCGTCCTGGGACCCTTTCAGGTCCCGCTTCAGTACGGCGACCTCCGCAGTCAGTGCGGCGGACGCCAGCAGCGAAGCCTGCATACGCATATTGACATACTCATATTAGACCCCTGCGAAATTATTTGATCCTCTGTTCGGCTTTTCTTTGTGAACACCGAACAGAGCATCAGGGGCTACTGTCTATGCAGTAATATTTCTCCCATATTTTAAACACTTACCTTAAAGCCTGTCAGAAGGCTGGCATAGGCTTCAGTCAATCCGCTCTTGGCGGACTGAACCTTCTGGATCACCGCATTCATAATGGTGTGGTGCTCCTCATCGATGGAAGCGCTGCGAAGCGCTTCCAGCAGATTGTCCGGCGCCTCTAGATGGACAGAGGTCACCGGTACAGGCGTCTCGCCCCTCTAAGAAGGAGGCCGCCTGCCCGAGTCCGGAACCGCTGGAGGTTCCGGCGTGGTGTTCGGCTGAGGGCCGAACTTGGAGCTCTCAGGGGCCTTGTCCCCTCACCTCCCAGAGTCCGGGAGGCTGCTTTGAGGCGCCTCCGGGACTGTCTCCCCCCGACCCGGTGCCTCGTGAGATAGCACCTCAGCGTCGTCCGCAGGATGGGGGGAGGTGGCGGTCGGAACCGAATCGCTATCCATATCCGATGAACCCAGGGAGCCGTCCGATGATACATCCATACGGGCTTGGGGCGGCCTGCATAATCGTATTTCGGCGTTAGGTGAAGTAGTGCGACAAGGGAATACTATGACTTACTCTGGTATTCGAATACTTACAACTTCCCCATGGGCTTGGCCCTAGGAAACCACTCATCGTCGCCATCGGCGACGGTGGTAGAGTAGTCCGGAAGGAGAGTTCTCCCCTTCTTGGACCCTTCGGCCTCCCCAGTGGGGGCGGCCTTCCTTTTCTTGTCTCCCCCGTCTTGAGAGGGAGCATCCTCTTCAGCCTCCTCGTCTTCAGGGGAGGACTGCGCCGTCGAGTCCTCGGATGGTGAGTCCGATGATGCCTGGCGTCGGGAACTCTTTCGGGTTCCCTTGGCCTTCTTGGTCTTCTCCGGCACCGTATAAGGAGCCGGAGTCAGCATCTTTGCCAGAAGAGCGTTTGCTGGGCCTTCGGGTAAAGGAGCCGGACAGTCGATCCGTTCGGTCGTCTCCTGCCAGTCCTGTCAAAGGTCCGGGAGTTTAGATCCCGCATGGAGTCAATCTATAAAAAATAAGTATCATGTGAGAGGTAAAGCAGTTTACCGCACTGGCTTGGCGCTTCGCGCTAAATCCGCGATCCTCAGTAATGGGAGGGGGACCTCGGCGCTCTTGAACAGCACCCTCCAGGCATCTTCGTGAGTTGTGTCGAAGAGCCTGTTTAGAGTTCGGTGCTGCACCGGGTCGAACTCCCACAAGTTGAAGTCCCGTTGTTGGCACGGGAGGATCCGGCGGTGGAGCATGACCTGGACTACGTTGACAAGCTTGAGCTTCTTGTTCACCATGTTTTGAATACATGTTTGGAGTTCGGTCAGCTCTCCCGGACTACCCCAGGACAGGCCCTTCTCTTGCCAGGAGGTAAGCCGTGTGGGGAAGCCAGATTGGAACTCGGGGGCCGCCACCCATGTAGGGTCACGCGGCTCGGTGATGTAGAACCACCCCAATTGCCACCCCTTTATTGTCTCCACGAAGGAGCCCTCGAGCCAGGTGACGTTGGGCATCTTGCCCACCATGGCGCCTCCGCACTCCGCCTGGCGGCCGCTCACTACCTTCGGCTTGACATTGAAAGTCTTCAGTCATAAGCCGAAGTGGGGCCTGATGCGGAGGAAGGCCTCGCACACGACGATAAATGCCGAGATGTTGAGGATAAAATTCGGGGCCATATCATGGAAATCCAGGCCGTAGTAGAACATGAGCTCCCGGACAAATGGGTGGAGGGAAATCCCAGTCCGCGGAGGATATGGGTGAGGAACACCACCCTCTCATGGGGCCTAGGGGTGGGGATGAGCTGCCCCTCCTCTAGGAGCCGGTGCGTGATGTCGTTGGGCAAGTATCCGGCTCTCCTCAGCTTATTGATGTGTCCCTCCGTAACGGAGGAGACCATCCACCTACCTCCCGCTCCGGACATGGTTGGAGAAGGTCGAGGTGGGAAATGCGAACTTGGGCGCTGGAGCTCGAGTGTGCGAAGGTGGATGAGCAAAGGAGGAAGAGGGCGTGGATGGAAAAGTGAATCCTTATCCCTTTATATGGGCGAACGAAACTATGCGTCCCCACTAGCCTGGTAAAACTCGCTTGTTCTCCAAGAGCCGTAATCGATGGCACGGTTGGGTTACCCACACCCGTATTGATGAGAATCCCGTGATAAGGGGACACGATCTCTGCTTTGACAAGATGTGTCAAAAAATTGCCTCGCGTTATGTGCGGGGCTAGTTAAAAGAAACGGTTCGAATAATCACCGGGCCGTGACGTAATGTCGCGTTGCCAAAAACAAGTCGACAAATTGGATTTGTGGAAATATTATTCTCTCTATGTTGGTATGTGGAACTTATTTTGCAGGGTCGGACACTATCCTTATATTCAAATTCTTCCGTGTTATATTCGGAGGAGGAACCCGCCTTGCAATGCTGAAGACAATACTGCACGCCGGACTCATCGTCATTGAAAGCCTGGTTCAGGGGCTACTGTGGGAGTCCTGGATTAAGGGGTCTCCGGACAGCCGGACTATCTCCATTGGCCGGACTGTTAGACTATGAAGATGCAAGATTGAAGACTTCGTCTCGTGTTCGGATGGGACTCTACTTGGCGTGGAAGGCAAGCTAGGCAATACGGATATGTATATCTCCTCCTTTGTAACCGACCTTGTGTAACCCTAACCTCTCTGGTGTTTATATAAACCGGAGGGTTTTAGTCCATAGGACACAACAATTACAACATACAATCATACCATATGCTAGCTTTTAGGGTTTAGCCTCTCTGATCTCGTGGTAGATCTACTCTTGTACTACCCATATCATCAATATTAATCAAGCAGGACGTAGGGTTTGACCTCCATCAAGAGGGCCCGAACCTGGGTAAAAACATTGTGCCCTTGCCTCCTGTTACCATCCGGCCTAGACGCACAGTTCGGGACCCCCTACCCGAGATCCGCCGGTTTTGACACCGACACCAGGTCCAATCATTCCTTTGCAAATCTTGCATATGCATCACATACCGCATCCCGCATATCATACCATGTTTGCATCATGTTGCTTGAGCATTGACGTGGTTGATTGTGCTCCTTTTGCTTGTTGTTCTTGTTTGGGTAGAGCCAGGAGACGAGTTCGTGAATGAGGAGCCCGTTGAGTTTGCTTTCGAGGATCAAGGCAACTCTGAGAACTTTGCAGGCAAGATGACCATACCCTCAAAATCACTTCTATCTTTGCTTGCTAGATGCTCGCTCTTTTGCTATGCCTATGCTACGATAGCTACCACTTGCTTATCATGCCTCCCATATTGCCATGTCAAACCTCTAACCCACCTTGTCCTAGCAAACCTTTGTTTGGCTATGTTACCGCTTTGCTCAGCCCCTCTTATAGCGTTGCTAGTTGCAGGTGAAGATTGGAGATCGTTCCTTGTTGGAAGATGTTTATTGTCGGGATATCACAATATTATCTTGTTTATCTTAATGCACTTATATACTTGGTAAAGGATGGAAGGCTCAGCCTTATGCCTGGTGTTTTGTTCCACTCTTGCCGCCCTAGTTTCCATCATATTGGTGTTATGTTCCCGGATTTTGCGTTCCTTACACGGTTGGGTTGTAATGGGAACCCCTTGATAGTTCGCCTTGAATAAAACTCTTCCAGCAATACCCAACATTGATTTTACCATTCGCCACCTAGCCTTTTTCCCTTGGGTTTCGCGGACTCAAGGGTCATCTTTATTTTAACCCCCCCGGGCCAGTGCTTCTCTAAGTGTGGGTCCAACTGAGCGATGTCTGGGGCTACCAGGGGCAACTCTGGGCTGGCCTACCCGGCGTCTGGCTCATCTGAGTGTGCCCTGAGAATGAGATATGTGCAGATCCTATCGGGATTTTTCGGCACATTCGGGCGGTGTTGCTGGTTTTGTTTTACCATTGTCGAGGATGTCTTGTAACCGGGATGCCGAGTCTGATCGGATTGTCTTGGGAGAAGGAATATCCTTCGTTGACCATGATAGCTTGTGATGGGCTAAGTTGGGACTCCCCTGTAGGGATTTGAACTTTCAAAAGCCATGCCCGCGGTTATGGACAGATGGGAATTTGTTAATGTCCGGTTGTAGATAACCTGAAACTTAACTTAATTAAAATGCATCAACCGCGTGTGTAACCGTGATGGTCTCTTCTCGGCGGAGTCCGGGAAGTGAACACGATGTTGGAGTAATGCTTAACGTAGGTTGTTCTAGGATCACTTATTGATCATAGTTGTTCGACCGTGCTTTTGCCTTCTCTTCTCGCTCTCTTTTGCAAATATGTTAGCCACCATATATGCTAGTCGCTTGCTGCAGCTCCACATCATACCTTTACCTTACCTATAAGCTTAAATAGTCTTGATTGCGAGGGTGTGAGATTGCTGAGTCCCCGTGACTCACAGATTCCTTCCAAACCAGATGCAGGGACCGATGATACCATTCCAGATGATATGACTGAGCTCAAGTGGGATTTCGACGAAGACTCTCGCCATTACTATGTGTCTTTCCCAGATGATCAGTAGTGGTGCCCGGTTGGGGCGGTCGGGGACTTTGTCGCATTTGGGGGTTGATCTTTATTTTGGTACCGTAGTGTATTGGATGAATGTAATGTTATTCATGTATTTGTGTGACGTGGCGAGTGTAAGCCAACTATGTATCTTTTCCCCTTTATTTATTTACATGGGTTGTTGTGAATATTACCTCACTTGCGACATTGCTTTCAATGCGGTTATACCTCTAAGTCGTGCTTCGACGCGTAGGGGATATAGCCGCATTGAGGGCGTTACATGAGTAGCCTCTCCAAGGGGTATGCTGAGACGACTTTGATGGGATGGCCTTGGAAGTAGTGGCGCAGCTTGCGTGAGGCCACTAGTAGCGCGAGGAGGAGTTTTTGAGGCATGGGGTACCGTGCCCTTGCGTCCCGTAGCACCGTGCTGACGAAGTACACGGGATGCTCAACGAGGTTGAGGGTGCTGGCGCAGCTTGCGTCCTCCATAGGTCGAGGCGTCTCTTGAGACGACGGAGCCCCCAGTGCTTGGTCGCCTGAAGAGGCCTCTCCTGCTCCGGGTGCATTCTCCCGCTGCGGCTGTTCCTTTCCGGCTGCGGTTGCGGCCTTTGCTTGGCCCTCCCGGCTCTGCTTTGCTTCAGTTCGGACGGTTGATGCGGCCTTGGCACAGCGCTCCTCCCTGACCGCCACCAGGGCTGCGCTAGCGGAGTAGGGTGTGGCCGCAAGGTAGAGCACTAGGGGCTCCCGAGGACGCGGAGCTGTTGGGGAACGCAGTAATTTCAAAAAATTTCCTACGCACACGCAAGATCATGGTGATGCATAGCAACGAGAGGGGAGAGTATGATCTGCGTACCCTTGTAGATCGCAACGGAAGCATTGACACAACGTAGGGGAAGTAGTCGTACGTCTTCTTCCTGATCCGACCGATCCAAGCACCGTTACTCCGGCACCTCCGAGTTCTTAGCACACGTACAGCTCGATGACGCTCCCCGGGCTCTGATCCAGCAAAGCTTCGAGGATGAGTTCCGTCAGCACGACGGCGTGATGACGATGATGATGTTCTACCGACGCAGGGCTTCGCCTAAGCACTACAACTATATGATCGAGGTGGAATAAGGTGGCAGGGGGCACCGCACACAGCTAAGGAACGATCACGAGGATCAACTTGTGTTTCTTGATCTATCTTTGGTGCTAGCCCTGCCCCTCTATTTATATCTTGAGCCCTGGGGTCGAAACTTGGAGTTAAAGCCTTCACAAAGTCGGTTTCACCCGATAGGCAAGAGTCCTTCTCGGACTCCAGGGCCAGACGCCAGGGATCCCGGCGTCTGGACCCAGACGCCAGGGACCCTGGCGTCTGGCCCCTGGACTCCGCAAAACTTCCTTTTGCACTTTCCAAAAACCTTGTGGGCTTTACCCTTTGGCCCAAATAAAGTGTTCTCGTACCCAAACATTTCGGGAAACATCCGGAACCCCTTCCGGTGATTTCCAGAACCCTTCCGGTGACCAAACACTATTATCATATATATCAAACTTTATCTCCAGACCATTCCGGAGTTCCTCGTCATGTCCGTGATCTCATCTCGGACTCCGAACAACATTCGGTCACCAACATACATAACTCACATAGTACTATATCGTCAACGAACGTTAAGCGTGCGGACCCTACGGGTTCGAGAACAATGTAGACATGACTGAGACAAATCTCCGGTCAATAACCAATAACGGGACCTGGATGCCCATATTGGCTCCTACATATTCTACGAAGATCTTTATCGGTCAGACCGCATAACAACATACGTTGTTCCCTTTGTAATCGGTATGTTACTTGCCCGAGATTCGATCGTTGGTATCCAATACCTAGTTCAATCTCGTTACCGGCAAGTCTCTTTACTCGTTCCGTAATACATCATCTCACAACTAACATATTAGTTGTAATGCTTGCAAGGCTTATGTGATGTGCATTACCGAGAGGGCCCAGAGATACCTCTCCGACAATCGGAGTGACAAATCCTAATCTCGAAATATGCCAACCCAACATCTACCTTTGGAGACACCTGTAATGCTCCTTTATAATCACCCATTTACGTTGTGACGTTTGGTAGCACCCAAAGTGTTCCTCCGGCAAACGGGAGTTGCATACTCTCATAGTCATAGGAACATGTATAAGTCATGAAGAAAGCAATAGCAACATAATAAATGATCGTGTGCTAAGCTAATGGAATGGGTCATGTCAATCAGATCATTCATCTAATGATGTGACCTCGTTAATCAAATAACAACTCTTTGTTCATGTTTAGGAAACATAACCATCTTTGATTAACAAGCTAGTCAAGTAGAGGCATACTAGTGACACTCTGTTTGTCTATGTATTCACACATGTATTATGTTTCCGGTTAATACAATTCTAGCATGAATAATAAAAATTTATCATGATATAAGGAAATAAATAATAACTTTATTATTGCCTCTAGGGCATATTTCCTTCAGTCTCCCACTTGCACTAGAGTCAATAATCTAGATCACATCACCATGTGATTAACATCGATAGTTCACATCATCATGTGATTAACACCCATAGTTCACATCGTCATGTGACCAACACCCAAAGGGTTTACTAGATTCGGTAATCTAGTTCACATCGCTATGTGATTAACACCCAAAGAGTACTAAGGTGTGATCATGTTTTCCTGTGAGAGAATCTTAGTCAACGTTCTTTCACATTCAGATCCGTTATGTATTTTGCAATTTTCTATGTCTACAATGCTCTGCACGGAGCTACTCTAGCTAATTGCTCCCACTTTCAATATGTATCTAGATTGAGACTTAGAGTCATCCAGATCAGTGTCAAAACTTGCATCGACGTAACCCTTTACGGCGAACCTTTTTGTCACCTCCATAATCGAGAAACATATCCTTATTCCACTAAGGATAATTTTGACCGCTGTCAAGTGATCTACTCCTAGATCACTATTGTACTCCCATGTCAATCAGTGTAGGGTATACAATAGATCTGGTACACAGCATGGCATACTTTATAGAACCTATGACTGAGGCATAGGGAATGACTTTCATTCTCTTTCTATCTTCTGCCGTGGTCAGGCTTTGAGTCTTACTCAACTTCACACCTTGTAATACAGGCAAGAACTCTTTCTTTGACTACTACATTTTGAACTACTTCAAAATCTTGTCAAGGTATGTACTCATTGAAAAAACTTATCAAGCGTCTTGATCTATCTCTATAGATCTTGAAGCTCAATATGTAAGCAGCTTCACCGAAGTCTTTCTTTGAAAAAATCCTTTCAAACACTCCTTTATGCTTTACAGAATAATTCTACATTATTTCCGATCAACAATATGTCATTCACATATACTTATCAGAAAAGCTGTAGTGCTCCCACTCACTTTCTCGTAAATATAGGCTTCACCACAAGTCTGTATAAAACTATATGCTTTGATCAACTCATCAAAGCGTATATTCCAACTCCGAGATGCTTGCACCAGTCCACAGATGGATCGCTGGAGTTTGCACATTTTGTTAACCTTTCGGATTGACAAAACCTTCTAGTTGCATCATATACAACTCTTCTTTAATAAATCCATTAAGGAATGCAGTTTTGTT
The DNA here is from genome assembly GCF_056163025.1 of Triticum urartu. Lineage (NCBI taxonomy): Eukaryota > Viridiplantae > Streptophyta > Magnoliopsida > Poales > Poaceae > Triticum > Triticum urartu. The sequence continues at coordinate 581,117,295 of NC_141877.1, forward strand.
TATCCATTTGCCAGATTTCATAAAATGCGGCAATTACTAACATGATTCAGACAAACTCAAGCATTGATACGAGTGAGAAACTCTCATCGTAGTCAACACCTTGAACTTGTCGAAAACCTTTTGCGACAATTCTAGCTTTGTAGATAGTAACACTACTATCAGTGTTCGTCTTCCTCTTGAAGATCCATTTATTTTCTATTGCTTGCCGATCATCGGGCAAGTCAACCAAAGTCCAAACTTTGTTCTCATACATGGATCATATCTCAGATTTCATGGCCTCAAACCATTTCGCGGAATCTGGGCTCATCATCGCTTCCTCATAGTTCGCAAGTTCGTCATGGTCTAGTAACATGACTTCCAGAACAGGATTACCGTACCACTCTGGTGCGGATCTCACTCTGGTTTACCTACGAGATTTAGTAGTAACTTGATCTGAAGTTACATGATCATCATCATTAGCTTCCTCACTAATTGGTGTAGTAGTCACAAGAACAGATTTCTGAGATGAACTACTTTCCAATAAGGGAGAAGGTACAATTACCTTATCAAGTTTTCTACTTTCCTCCCACTCACTTCTTTCGAGAGAAACTCCTTCTCTGGAAAGGATCCATTCTCAGCAACGAATGTCTTGCCTTTGGATCTGTGATAGAAGGTGTACCCAACATTTTCTTTTGGGTATCCTATGAAGACGCACTTCTCTGATTTGGGTTTGAGCTTATCAGGTTGAAACTTTTTCACATAAGTATTGCAACCTCAAACTTTAAGAAACGACAGCTTAGGTTTCTTGCCAAACCATAGTTCATACGGTGTCGTCTCAACGGATTTAGATGGTGCCCTATTTAACGTGAATGCAGCTGTCTCTAATGCATAACCCCAAAACGATAGTGGTAGATCGGTAAGAGACATCATAGATCGCACCATATCTAATAAAGTACGGTTATGATGTTCGGACACACCATTAAATTGTGGTGTTCCAGGTGGCATGAGTAGTGAAACTATTTCACATTGTTTTTAACTGAAGGCCAAACTCGTAACTCAAATACTCTTCTCTACGATCAGATCGTAGAAACTTTATTTTCTTGTTACGATGATTTTTCACTTCACTCTGAAATTCTTTGAACTTTTCAAATGTTTCAGACTTATGTTTCATCAAGTAGATATACTCATATCTGCTCAAATCATCTGTGAAGATCAGAAAATAATGATACCTGTCGCGAGCCTCAATATTCATCGGACCACATACATCAGTATGTATGATTTCTAACAAATCTGTTGCTCGCTCCATTGTTCCGAAGAACAGAGTCTTAGTCATCTTGCCCATGAGGCATGGTTCGCAAGCATCAACTGATTCATAATCAAGTGATTCCAAAAGCCCATCAGTATGGAGTTTCTTCATGCGCTTTACACCAATATAACCTAAACGGCAGTGCTACAAATAAGTTGCACTATCATTATTAACTTTGCATCTTTTGGTTTCAATATTATGATTATGTGTATCACTACGATGGAGATCCAACGAACTGTTTTCATTGGGTGTGTAACCATATAAGGTTTTATTCATGTAAACAGAACAACAATTTATTCTCTTACTTAAATGGATAACCGTATCACAATAAATATGATCAAATCATATTCATGCTCAACGCAAACACCAAATAACACTTATTTAGGTTCAACACTAATCCCGAAATTATAGGGAGTGTGCGATGATGATCATATCAATCTTGGAACCACTTCCAACACACATCGTCACTTCACCCTTAACTAGTCTCTGTTTATTCTGCAACTCCCGTTTCGAGTTACTAATCTTAGCAACTGAACTAGTATCAAATACTGAGGGTTTGCTATAAACACTAGTAAGTTACACATCAATAACATGTATATCAAATATACTTATGTTCACTTTGCCAACCTTCTTTTCCGCCAATCACTTGGGGTAGTTCCGCTTCCAGTGACCAGTCCCTTTGCAGTAGAAGCACTTAGTCTCAGGCTTAGGACCAGACTTGGGCTTCTTCACTTGAGCAGCAACTTGCTTGCTGTTCTTCTTGAAGTTCCCCTTCTTCCCTCTGCCCTTTTCTTGAAACTAGTGATCTTGTCAACCATCAACACTTGATGTTTTTTCTTGATTTCTACCTTTGTTGATTTCAGCATCACGAAGAGCTTGGGAATCGTTTCCATTATCCCTTGCATATTATAGTTCATCACGAAGTTCTACTAACTTGGTGATGGTGACTAGAGAATTCTGTCAATCACTATTTTATCTGGAAGATTAACTCCCACTTGATTCAAGCGATTGTAGTACCCAGACAATCTGAGCACATGCTCACTAGTTGAGCGATTCTCCTCCATCTTTTAGCTATAGAACTTGTTGGAGACTTCATATCTCTCAACTCGGGTATTTGCTTGAAATATTAACTTCAACTCCTGGATCATCTCATATGGTCCATGACGTTCAAAACGTCTTTGAAGTTCCGATTCTAAGCCATTAAGCATGGTGCACTAAACTATCAAGTAGTCATCATATTGAGCTAGCCAAACATTCATAACGTCTGCATCTGCTCCTGCAATAGGTCTGTCACCTAGCGGTGCATCAAGGACATAATTCTTCTGTGCAGCAATGAGGATAAACCTCAGATCACGGATCCAATCCGCATCATTGCTACTAACATCTTTCAACACAATTTTTCTCTAGGAACATATCAAAATAAACATATGAAAACAACAACGCGAGCTATTGATCTACAACATAGATATGCTAATACTACCAGGACTAAGTTCATGATAAATTAAAGTTCAATTAATCATATTACTTAAGAACTCCCACTTAGATAGACATCCCTCTAATCCTCTAAGTGATCACGTGATCCAAATCAACTAAACCATGTCCGATCATCACGTGAGATGGAGTAGTTTCATTGGTGAACATCATTATGTTGATCATATCTACTATATGATTCACGCTCGACCTTTCGGTCTCCGTGTTCCGAGGCCATATCTGTATATGCTTGGCTCGTCAAGTATAACCTGAGTATTCCGCGTGTGCAACTGTTTTGCACCCGTTGTATTTGAACGTAGAACCTATCACACCCAATCATCACGTGGTGTCTCAGCACGAAGAACTTTCGCAACGGTGCATACTCAGGGAGAACACTTCTTGATAATTTAGTGAGAGATCATCTTATAATGCTACCATCAATCAAAGCAAGATAAGATGCATAAAAGATAAACATCACATGCAATCAATATAAGTGATATGATATGGCCATCATCATCTTGTGCCTGTGATCTCCATCTCCGAAGCACCGTCATGATCACCATCATCACCGGCGCGACACCTTGATCTCCATCGTAGCATTGTTGTCGTCTCGCCAATCTCATGCTTCCACGACTATCGCTACCGCTTAGTGATAAAGTAAAGCATTACATCGCGATTGCATTGCATACAATAAAGCGACAACCATATGGCTCCTGCCAGTTGCCGATAACTCGGTTACAAAACATGATCATCTCATACAATAAAATTTAGCATCATGTCTTGGCCATATCACATCACAACATGCCCTGCAAAAACAAGTTACACGTCCTCTACTTTATTGTTGCAAGTTTTACGTGGCTGCTACGGGCTTAAGCAAGAACCAATCTCACCTACGCATCAAAACCACAACGATATTTGTCAATTTGACTCCGTTTTAACCTTCGCAAGGACCGGGCGTAGCCACACTCGGTTCAACTAAAGTTGGAGAGACAGTCGCCCGCAAGCCACCTATGTGCAAAGCACGTCGGGAGAACCGGTCTCGCGTAAGCGTACGCGTAATGTCGGTCCGGGTCGTCTCGTCCAACAATGCCGCCGAACCAAAGTATGACATGCTGGTAGGCAGTATGGCTTGTATCGCCCACAACTCACTTGTGTTCTACTCGTGCATATAACATCAAACCATAAAACCTAGGCTCGGATGCCACTGTTGGGGAACGCAGTAATTTCAAAAAATTTCCTACGCACACGCAAGATCATGGTGATGCATAGCAACGAGAGGGGAGAGTATGATCTACGTACCCTTGTAGATCGCAATGGAAGCGTTGACACAACGTAGAGGAAGTAGTCGTACGTCTTCTTCCCGATCCGACCGATCCAAGCACCGTTACTCCGGCACCTCCGAGTTCTTAGCACACGTACAGCTCGATGACACTCCCCGGGCTCCGATCCAGCAAAGCTTCGGGGATGAGTTCCGTCAGCACAACGGCGTGATGACGATGATGATGTTCTATCGACGCAGGGCTTCGCCTAAGCACTACAACGATATGATCGAGGTGGAATAAGGTGGCAGGGGGCACCGCACACGGCTAAGGAACGATCATGAGGATCAACTTGTGTTTCTTGATCTATCTTTGGTGCTAGCCCTGCCCCTCTATTTATATCTTGAGCCCTGGGGTCGAAACTTGGAGTTAAAGCCTTCACAAAGTCGGTTTCACCCGATAGGCAAGAGTCCTTCTCGGACTCCAGGGCCAGACGCCAGGGATCCCGGCGTCTGGACCTAGACGCCAGGGACCCTGGCGTCTGGCCCGTGGACTCCGCAAAACTTCCTTTTGCGCTTTCCAAAAACCTTGTGGGCTTTCCCCTTTGGCCCAAATAAAGTGTTCTCGTACCCAAACATTTCGGGAAACATCCGGAACCCCTTCCGGTGATTTTCGGAACCCTTCCGGTGACCAAACACTATTATCATATATATCAAACTTTATCTCCGGACCATTCCGGAGTTCCTCGTCATGTCCGTGATCTCATCTCGGACTCCGAACAACATTCGGTCACCAACATACATAACTCACATAGTACTAAATCGTCAACGAACGTTAAGCGTGCGGACCCTACGGGTTCGAGAACAATGTAGACATGACTGAGACAAATCTCCGATCAATAACCAATAGCGGGACCTGGATGCCCATATTGGCTCCTACATATTCTACGAAGATCTTTATCGGTCAGACCGCATAACAACATACGTTGTTCCCTTTGTCATCGGTATGTTACTTGCCCGAGATTCGATCGTCGGTATCCAATACCTAGTTCAATCTCGTTACCGTCAAGTATCTTTACTCGTTCCATAATACATCATCTCACAACTAACATATTAGTTGTAATGCTTGCAAGGCTTATGTGATGTGCATTACCGAGAGGGCCCAGAGATACCTCTCCGACAATCGGAGTGACAAATCCTAATCTCGAAATACGCCAACCCAACATCTACCTTTGGGGACACCTGTAATGCTCCTTTATAATCACCCATTTACGTTGTGACGTTTGGTAGCACCCAAAGTATTCCTCCGGCAAACGGGAGTTGAACATGTATAAGTCATGAAGAAAGCAATAGCAACATACTAAACGATCGTGTGCTAAGCTAATGGAATGGGTCATGTCAATCAGATCATTCATCTAATGATGTGACCTCGTTAATCAAATAACAACTCTTTGTTCATGTTTAGGAAACATAACCATCTTTGATTAACGAGCTAGTCAAGTAGAGGCATACTAGTGACACTCTGTTTGTCTATGTATTCACACATGTATTATGTTTCCGGTTAATACAATTCTAGCATGAATAATAAACATTTATCATGATATAAGGAAATAAACAATAACTTTATTATTGCCTCTAGGGCATATTTCCTTCAGGAGCTACCATCACTGGTGGGCTGGTAAGGTACCTCTTAAGGTCTTGGAATGCCTTCTCGGCTTCTTCAGTCCATTCGAAGGGGCCCTTTTTCTTCATTAGCTTGAAGAAGGGCAGCGCTCGTTCCCCCAGCTTGGAGATGAGGCGCCCCAGCGCAGTTACACACCCGGTGAGCTTCTGCATTTCTCTGAGGGTCCTTGGCGGGCTCATGTCTTCGACTGCCTTGACCTTCTCTGGGTTGGCCTCGATGCCCCTGTGGGACACGAGGAAACCCAGGAGCTTGCTCGAGGGGACTCCAAACACGCACTTCTCCGGGTTGAGCCGTAGGTCCACTTCGTTGAGGCTCGCAAAGGTTTCTTCCAGGTCCTGTATCAGGGTTCTTGCCTCACGAGACTTCACCACAATGTCATCGACGTAAGCTTCAGCGTTCCTCCCAAGCTGCCAACCTAAGGCGATGTGCATCAGCTGCTGAAAGGTCGCGCCTGCGTTGCGCAACCCAAATGGCATGCACGTATAGCAGTACACTCCACACGGGGTCAGGAAGGCCGTCTTCTCCACGTCTTCTACCGCCATCTTGATCTGGTGATAGCCCGAGAAGATATCTAGGAAGCACAATAGGTCACACTCTGCGGTGGAGTCGACTATCTGGTCAATGCGGGGGAGCGGAAATGGATCCTGCGGGCAGGCCTTGTTGAGGTTGGTGAAGTCAACACACATGCGCTCCTTTCCTCCCTTTTTTGGCACAACGACCGGATTAGCCAGCCAATCAGGGTAGAGGACCTCGCGGATAACTCCTGCCGCCTCTAGCTTCCGGGTCTCTTGAATGATGAAAGCCTGTTTCTCAGTGGACTGCCGCCTCACCTTCTGCTTCACGGGGCGCACATTGGGGCATACGTTGAGGTGATGCTCAATTACTTTCCTTGGGACCCCTGCTAACTAATCAGGTTCCCACGCGAACACCTTGTTCGCACGCAGGAACCTCACCAGGGCCTCCTCCTGCTCGGGCTCGAGGTTGGCCCCTATGGTGAAGGTGGCGCCAATGGACCCGTCCTCGTCGACTGGTACCTGCTTGGTTTCCACCTTGTCTTGGGTGAATAGCTGCTTCTTTTTAGCCGGTGCAGCCCCCTTGGGCTCAAGGGCGTCGGTGCTAGTGGGCTGCGCCACCGCGGCCGCCCTAAAAACAAGCTGGAGTACCTGCAGCGCATCCCTTGTGTCTCCTGACACGGTGAGGACACCGCTGCTCCTAGGCATCTTCATGAGGTTGTACGCCGAGTGAGTTGCTGCCATGAACCGAGCCAAGGCCGGATAGCCGAGGATGGCGTTGTAGGCGAGGCCAATGGGGGCGATGTCAAAGTCGATCAGCTCCGTGCGGAAGTTGTCGTAGGTGCCGAAGGTCACTCAGAGGTGGATCTGTCCCAAGGAGGGGGTGGAACCGGCTCCGACGCCCGAGAAAGGCCTGCTGGGTTGGAGCCGCTCTAGCGGCACGTGGAGGAGGCTGAAGGCCTCCACCAAGAGCATGTTGAGGGCGACACCACCGTCGATGAGGGTCCTGGTGACGGCCACTTGGCAGATGGTGGGGGTGCACAGCATCGGGAGCGCGCCCGAACCGATGGGGTTGAAGGGGTGATCCTCCGAGTCGAAGGTTAGATCGGCCTCGGGCGCCACCCAGCCCGGGGGGGCTTCTCAGCGCTTGGAGGCGGTGCTGATCCGGCGGGTGAACGGCTTGACGTGATGGCTCGAGGGTGGTGCCTGGGAGCCACCCAGGAGAGCTGCGACGACGGGCGGCGCTGGTGCGGCAAAACGGGCGAGGAAGAGGTCGCGCAGCTCCTCCCAGGAGGTGACAGAAGCCGTCGGCAGGTGGAGGAGCCACGCGCGCGGGACGCCAGTGAGGGCCATGGGTAACCAGTTGGCCATCACCCGGTCGTCGCCCCAGGCTTTGAGGACGGCTTCCTCATACGCCAGCAGGAAAATCATCGGGTCTATCGCGCCGTTGTAGCGCAGCGGCATCTCGGGCTTGAACTTGTGCGGCCACTGCACCTGTCGCAAGGTGGGGGCCAAGGCCCGAAGCCCCCTGGCCCTAGTGCCGGCATCCGTTGCTGGAGCGGGCGGCGCGTTGTCCGCCATGAGGGCGGGATGCGATGTTGGGGGAGAGCGGGTCGTCAGGAGGGAGAACTCCGGCGCACCCCCTACTTGGTGCGCCAAATGTCGGATTTCGGGTTCCGGCAGACCCTTGAGGTTCGAACACTGGGGTGCACGTGGAGATCTCTCCCCTACCGATCTACGTCCAATCTCCTCGCGTGATCTAAGCTAGAAACAACGAACAACACAAGGGACATGAGGTTTATACTGGTCCGGGCCACCGTTGTGGTATAATACCCTACTCCAGTGTGTGGCGTGGTGGATTGCCTCAAGGGCTGGTGATGAACAGTACAAGGGAAGAACAACCTCGCGAGGGGTGTTCTTGAGCTGGTGCGATGAACTGCTTGGGTGAGTTCAGTCGCCTCTCTCTCTCTCTGCTAGGGCTCTATCAGATCTCTCGATGTCCCCCTACTCTATGGTGGCTAGCTCTATTTATAGAGGCCCTGGGCCTCTCCCCAAATAATGAGCGGGAAGGGCGCCAACAATTGGCCATTTTGAAGGGGAACATCTAGTACAAGTTATCCTAACCAAAGGTGGTCTTCGGATGCCAAAAGCACTGGTGATGACACCATCTTGGGCTCCACGGTGACCTCTGTCCTGCCGCTCTGTTGGTCTTGTTCTCGTTGCACCGGAATGGTAACCTTTGCCCGATGCCTTGGCCTGTACTTGCCCCCTTTGCACCAAAGGGGAAACAAGGACACTGCGTAGGCCGGCGCCCGCCTGGCGCCTGCCTGGCCTCGATCGTCATGGCTTGCATCACGGGCTCCTCGCGAGGTACCCCTGCCTTGATCTCTCCGCCTCCTCGCGAGCCTGCCTGATGAGGCTGCCTCTGAGGAAGCTTTCTGTCATCTGCCCCGTGAGGCTTTGCCCCTCGCGAGGGTCTTGAGCTTGAGCTGATGAAGATGGGCCGCGCTGGGCCCCCACTTGAGCCACGCCGCAGGCCGCAGGCAGGCAAGTCTGGGGACCCCCGTTCCCAGAACATCGACAAAACAGGACCCTGTGGAGGGCTGGATGAACAGGACCACCCCGTGGAGGGCAGGTTGAACAGTAGACGGTGGAGGGCAGGATGAACAATAGCCCGTGGAGGGGTGGTTGAACATGAGCCCATGGAGAGGGCTGGTTGAACAGTAGCCGGTGGAGTAGCGCGCGGTGGAGGCTGGATGAACAGGAGCCCGTGGATGAACAGTCGCAGGTGGAGGCTGGAGGAGGTCGACGATGGATGAACAGTAGCTCGTGGAGGCTGTAGGGGGTCGACGGTGGAGATGAATAGTATCTCATGGAGTCCCGTTTTGCGGTACGCCACACCCCTCCCGATGAACAGGACCCCCGTTTCGACCGTAGCGCTCCAACACAAGTCCGTTTCCTCCATTTTGCGGTACGCCACACCACTCCCGATCAACAGGACCCCTGTTTCGACCATAGGAGGTCTGTTTCCTCCGTTTTGCGGTACGCCACACCCCTCCCGATGAACAGGATCCCGTTTCGAACGTGGCTGGTCGAACACAAGGCCGTTTCCTCCGTTCCGCGGTACGTCAGGCCTCGTTTCCATCGCCTGTTCCGTCCAAGCCCTCCCGACGAACACGACGCATTCCGTTACCTCCCCATGAACTCGACGCATTCCATTGCCTCTCCATGAACACGACGCATTCCTTTGCCTCCCCATGAACACGACGACGACGTTGTTTCTCCGTTCCGACCCAGCCATGTACGCGAGCCCTGGCCGTACGTATGCGCGAGTAGGCATTCGAGACCCCGCCCGTATGTACACATACGTGGCCGTATTTTCTTTCTTGCACCCTGGCCGCCTCTACTACGACACGTACGCGCCTCTACATCGACCAGTATATATGTACGTACACGTTCACGACCAGAATGACAACGCTACGTACGCTTCGACCAGGTGGGTCCCGACTGTCAGGCACTTCCTTGCGTGCGAAGATGTAGCTGGTGGGTCCCAGCAGTCAGGGGGGCAAAATACGGTGGCCCGTCTAGTGGGTCCCGCTGTCAGGTGGAGGAATAATTATTTTGCACATAATAAGGAGGCACTTCCTTGCTGCGGTCGTGGGCCCAGCTGTCAGCCTCTCCACGTACAGTCCACGTCCGATGGAAGCCGTTCCTTGACCACGTTGACCACGCCGCACCGAGAGCACCAGGGCGGTGGACGATGGCGAGGCCTAGGAAGGGGACAACGCGGAGCCAGGGAAGACGCGGCAGTCGATGCCCATGCATAGAGGAGTACGAGGGTTCACTGGTTCGCTGCGGTGTGAGGCTGCCGTTGCCGCAGAATAACAGGGGGTGTGGGTGAGTAGAGGGATGGCCTGGCTAGCGGTGGGAGTAGTAGGGGGCGGTGAGGCCTTTGCCGCATCGCAGTCGGCCACGGGAGCCAGGAGCACGAGGCACGACCGGTGCTGGTTTGGGCGGCTGGAGCAAGAAGACCAGAGGTTGAAGAAGTACTACGGCCGTTGGATGGACATCGTACGGTCACTGGAGCTAGAATCGTGCATATTGACTAAGTTGACAAAGCCCTCTGTCCCCGTCAACTTAGTAGGCCCACAAGTCAGCCTGCCACTATATTGGGTCCCAGCTAACAGGGGGAGTATTCATTTTTTTGTGCGTAATAAGGAGGCACTTCCTTGCATGCGAAGATATAGGTGGTGGGTCCGAGCTGTCAGCGGCAACAACGTTTTTTTCGCGAAATACAGAGGCCCTTTCGGTGGGTCCCTGATGTCAGGTGGAGGAATCATTATTTTGCGCGTAATAAGGAGGCATTTCCTTGCGTGCGGCCGTGGACCCAGCTGTCGGCCTCTCCACGTAAAGTCCACTTCAGATGCATGTCGGTCGTTGACCAGGCCGCGCCGAGAGCACCAGGGCGGTGGACGACGGCGAGGCCTAGGAAGGGAACGACATGGAGGCAGGGAAGACTCGGCAGTTGTTTCCCACGTGGAGGGGAGTACGACTGTACGAGGGTTTACTGGTTCGTCTGCTGTCGCCGGAGAATAACAGCATGTGTTGGTGAGTAGAGGGATGGCTAGGCCAGCGATGGGAGTACGGTGGGGCGGTGAGGCCTGCGCGGTAGCAGAGCCGGCCACGGGGAGGAGGGAGCAGGCAGTCCCGCCGGCGCCTGTTTGAGCGGCTAGAGCAGGAAGAGCAGAGATTGAAGAAGCACGATGGCCGTTGGATGGCCATCCAACAGTCACTGCTTGTGCGTCAACCTTTTTTAGGAAAGCCTCAAATCCGTGGAAAATAGCATACAACCCATCTGCCATTATTTCTAATAATTTACAGCCCATTTGCTAATTATTAAGGTTTTTTTGGAGCCCATATTCTTTTTGTTAGCATTACCGCCCATATTGTGGCCACGGTTAAAAAATTATATGAAATTTTGCATATTTCGGTGCGGTCCGAACTGTTTTTAATCCCAAAATTTCGACTCACATTCAAACTGATTTTAAAAATAAATGTATATCAATATAAAATCCAACAAATTCTCCATGCATAAAAATTAATGTAATTTCAAATCTCGAAATGAAAAAAAAGATATTTGAAACTAATTGCCGGTTTGATGTGTTTTAAAAATGTACAACCCATTTCTCATTACTGATGGGCCATTTTCTTGGCCAGCCGAATGAAAGCTCTCCTCGTCTTGAAAGATTTGCAGCCCAACAGGCCTGACAAAGCGACTTACTTGGAAAATCACAAAAAAACTAGGCTGTGGCCGTGGACCCAGCTGTCAGCCTCTCCACGTACAGTACTCTTCCGATGGAATGTCGTTGACCACGTTGACCACACCGCGCCGAGAGCACCAAGGCGGTGGACGACGGCGAGGGCTAGGAAGGGGACGACGCGGCGCCGGGGAAGACGCGGCAATGGATGCCCACACGGAGACGAGTACGAGGGTTCACTGGTTCAGTTGCGGTGTGAGGCTGCCGTCGCCGCAGGGCCTGGCTAGCGGTGGGAGTAGTAGGGGCGATGAGGCCTCATCGGCAGCACAGCCGGCCACTGGAGGCAGGAGCAGGCGGTCTCCCCGGCACTGGTTTGGGCGACTGGTGCAAGAAGAGCAGCGATTGAAGAAGCAGCAGGACCGTTCGATTCAAATCCAACGGTTACTGCTGCTAGAATCGTTTGTTGACTAAGTTGACAAGCCCTGCGTACGCGTCAACTTAGTAGGCCCACATGTCAGCCTCCCAACCGGTGCGCCCCAGATGTCAGTGGGAGGAATCATTTTTTTCACGTAATAAGGAGGCAGTTGATTGTGTGCGGCCAGGCCAGCGGAGGGAGTAGGGTGGGCCGGGGAAGCCTGCACGGCATCACAGCGGGCCACAAGAGGAGGGAGCAGGCAGTCCCGCCGGCGCTAGTTTAGGCGGCTAGAGCAGGAAGATCAGAGATTGAAGAAGCACGTCGGCCGTTGGATGGACATCCAACACTATCTGCTGCTAGAATCGTGTGTTCATTGACAAAGCCTTGCGTAAACAAGTTAGCCTCGAAATCTGTGGCGTGTACAACCCATTTGCTATTATTTTTATAACTTTTACTCATTTTCTAATTCATATGGAATTTATTGCAGCCCGTTTTCCATTTTTAGAATTGCTGGCCATTTTATGGTCAGTACCAGGGTCAAAAAATTAACTAAATATGTGGGAAATTTTGAAAATTCGCAAATTTTTACTCGGGCACGAAATATTCTTAATCCAAAAATTAATATCCATACTAAAAAAATTAAAAATAAATTAGTACTATGTCATGTTAAATCCAATGAAATACGTATAAGATATCAGTGAAGAACAAAAAAAAGAAGCTTATATCCCATTTGCTATATTTTTTTTGGAATTTTCAACCCCTTTTGATATTACTTTTAACAGACATTGACCATACTCTTAAGCCAGGCCGGAATGCATCCCTCCTCGTCTTGAAAGATTTGCAGCCCAGTAATTCGGAGAAAACAAATAGGCCTAGCTTGGGTATTCTTCAAAAAGAAATACTGGGCTACCTATTTTCCCAAAGAACTGGTGCATGAGCATTTAGCTTTATTTATTTACTTATTTATGTTTAGGGGACCATGAGCATGTACCTGGGCCGGATCCATGTGAGAGCCTCCCGTCCAGTTAATTATGGGCTTCTCTATTGGGCCTTCATCAGTGGGCTGCATGTTATCAACAAGTGGAAAATGTGTTCCGAGTTTCAAAAAAAATGTGTTCCGTACGATAAATAGTATGCACTACGTATGGTACGGGGCACTAAAGGATCGAACCGTGCAACGACTTCCAAAACATTGTGTTTGTCGTTCTAACAACACATTTATTCAACCAACAGACGAAATATACTACTGATTGTACATTGAAAACAGCAGTAGCAGCAACCAGGGCTGGGGGTGCAACATAAGCAGTAAGCAGGCCAGAAGAGTGAAGACGCAGCTCTCTCTTCCAAACCAAACATCGACCATCATTACAAAAGGGCTACCAAAAAAGAACAAGTGTATGCATAAAACTAAATAAAGATCCTACTACACCAAGTTTACGCATCTAACTAACTGGCTCAGTTAGATGTTACTATTTATTAAGCTGTGGAGATTGGCTGGCGGCTTGAACCAGATGGGTGCCTGACGGGGGAAACTCCAGCCAGCATGTCGAAGTCTGATACTTGCGACCCTCTCTCCTACTTTGGGCTACAGAGCGTGGCGACACATATCAGGGTATGGTGAATGCAGAGACGCATGGTACGCTGTGTACACACAATTTTGCCCGATGAACGAAACCGCGCTGCCATCATGATCCTTGCCGTCGGTTATCTCCTGGTTAATCGGATAATTCAGTCTGACAAACAGAGAGCGTGTACCAAGGCTACTTACCAGCCTCCAGTCAAAAATTCATGAAGGCCCAGAGAAGCTGGGATCCTGCTCAAAGACCTTGCGGTGACTGTGGTTGTATTCCACGAAACAACACGTCTGGTACGTGCGAACGATCATCAATCTTTCGCCGTCGTCTGATCGAGCCAGGAACCACCTGCAACTGCCATGCCGCTTTTCTTTGAAAGGTTCTGGGATTAGGAAGGGTAGGGACACCAGGCGGCCTACAACATCATATCAAGTTGGAGTCAAATAAAAAAGGGCTCTTGGTTTAGTCAATCTTAAGAACAACATGTTATGAGCATGAATATTTTTTTAGCAAATGTTGACAGTAATATAAGCAAGCCATCATGATATCATAGGAAAGTAACATACTGCTGTAACAGCCATTTGTAGCGATGACTAGAGTAGGCCAGCAATACGTCCAGCCATAGAAGGAGTCGACAGCGTAAATGAAGCCCTTGTGTTCAATGGCATCAGAGAACCATGGAGGATGTATGATCTTGCGATGGACGTGCAGATTTATCCACTTACCGCAGTGACCTGTCAGATAGGCGAGACCGCGATTGAAGAACACAATTAGCCTGAAGTCTTTATAATTCGCAGATCTTGTGGGCACTTGGCAGATTACAACCTTGAGCAAATCAAACTTGGTATCATGTTGGCTACTGTAAGATTCCGAGTATTCTGGGCCACAATGCCAAAGCAGTGTAGTGTTAATCGAAGGAAGGGGGATGAATCACCGGGTGTAGACCTCCACGAGCATCCAGCTGCCGCGACCATCGACGAGCACCATCCAAGACGTGTTCATGCCGATCCGGTAAATACGGTTAATGTAGTTGAGGCTGACAGGGATCGGATCGCAGTCAAGGGGGTTGATGCTCGCCACCCTACGATCGTTATGCTGCATGACACGCCGTTTCTGAAGATCAGGCGGCATCAGCAAGCAAGGAGCTAGCTTAAAAAGCTCCAGCCTGAGGGCTTTGAGTAAACGATACAGCCCCGACAAGCATGCGACGAGCGGCATGGTACTGAGATTGTCCACACATGAAACAATGAGCTTGATTACCTCTGTGGAGCGCATTCCAGCCACTCTTTTGGCGGACGCTGCTCGGTTCTGCCATTGTTAGTGCTTGAGTTTCGGACGAGGGGGGAGGCGCCTTAGCAGGGATGGAAGATTGGACGAGATTATGTGCGGACAAAGATGGAGAAGCAAATATGTGCCGCGGGAAGTGGGCAGGTGATGAAGACTATAGCATGCCGCTTGACTTATGAGACACATACCAGCAGCGTAGGGTCATGTCGATGCCAGACAACTTGCTTGAGTGATCACAGTACTGGTATCCCTACAGTGCTATGACCTAACTTGCTTGAGTAGAGTAGTAGAGTAGGAATCTCCTCTACTACTAGCACCGGAGGAGTAGTATATTCTAATCTAAAATAGTTACAAACTTCAATGCCCGAGCGTGGAACGACTACGAACCGTGCTCAAAGACCGTGTCTACGTGGTGTTTGGACATGGGCGACAACCTCAACGCCAACGGTGCTGCTCCCGTTGCACCGTATGTGTTTCTGTCCTTCCTGTTCGAAATCGTGGTAGAATTCATGTTTCTACTCTGTATCCTACTACTATGCTAGTCCACATGATTAGTTTCATCTCTGTTGTAGCCGTCATGATTTATTTTGTGCTTATTCAGATTAAATCTCGTAGTAACTTGCTCATATATTCAACTGGCGCAACGTCCCCTACAGCCACTCCCGTTTCATGGACGGCCTGGTCGATGTTGGAATTTTGCTGGTAGGCCCTTATAAGGTGAGCTCTTCTACCACTTGTATGAGCATGAGAAGAGGAGACCTACACGCGCGCTCCTCCTCCTCGCTCGCCTCGCCATGCCACGCCTCGTCACGACGCGCCGCGGGTTGCGGGATTGAGCCGAGCCGAGGACAGAGCTATACTCCCACGACCTACCCGGCCCGCACTATATAGTTTCTCACCACCGTTCCAGATCATTGCGCTGCCAAGCAAGTCTTCTCCATCCCTCCTTTCGGTGTGCACCGGGAGAAGGGACAGCAGGCCTCCGGAACCCCGCCTCTCGTGATCCTGTACGGGAGAGGGGCGATCAGGTTTTTGGGGAGTGCACTCGCGCGACTGCTGGCAGCGACAACTTCGCGAACGACGACTTCTTCCCCGACCTCGGCAACCTCATCCTCGACGACATGGGCGACAACGTCAATGTCGAAAACCAGTGAGATACATGGTGTAGGAAGCAGTTTGGGAATTTGCATGCCTTTCCAACCAGTGAGATACTTCGTACAAAGTACGACAGGGAAATAACCACAGAGAAGGAAGCTAAAAGTAAACAATCAAACGAGCATTTTTGCATTTGTTTTGCATTGAATCGTTTCACAAGATTGACTAGTGCTGTTTTTCTACTTTTACAAAAACCGCATCGTAATGTTAAAACGTGCATTTGCACGTACATAACTAATAGTAGTACTCCCTCCGTCTAGGTGTATAAGTCTTCCCTCCTTCTTGGTCACGGTGCACAACCGAAGATGACTTATTGACCTGGACGGAGGGAGTAGCACAGTCTGCAAGCATATATCGAGAGAGACGTGTAGTGCGATAGTATATAGTAAAGTTTGTGCTATATGCATGTACTTGCAAAATGCGTACGAATACACAAGGTTTCCAAACTTTCCCTTTTACATACTTAATTAAGGACGCTAAAAATTCCAGAATGTTCGGGATTTATCATTTGCGTCCCAAAACTAATGAGATCGCCTTACGAAACAAAAATTATACTCCTCCTAAAAGCCACGACGCTCACAGGAGCGCTTGCGGTGCGCCACGAGTGCCCTGATGACCCACAAGTATAGGGGATCTATCGTAGTCCTTTTGATAAGTAAGAGTGTCGAACCCAATGAGGAGCAGAAGGAAATGATAAGAGGTTTTCAGCAAGGTATTCTCTGCAAGTACTGAAATAAGTGGTAACAGATAGTTTTGTGATAAGGTAAATTGTAACGAGCAACAAGTAACAAAAGTAAATAAAGTGCAGCAAGGTGGCCCAATCCTTTTTGTAGCAAAGGACAAGCCGGAACAAACTCTTATAATAGGAAAAGCGCTCCCGAGGACACATGGGAATATCGTCAAGCTAGTTTTCATCACGTTCATATGATTCACGTTCGATACTTTGATAATTTGATATGTGGGTGGACCGGTGCTTGGGTGCTATTCTTACTTGAACAAGCATCCCACTTATGATTAACCTCTATTGCAAGCATCTGCAACTACAACAAAAGTATTAAGGTAAACCTAACCATAGCATGAAACATGTGGATCCAAATCAGCCCCTTACGAAGCAACGCATAAACTAGGGTTTAAGCTTCTGTCACTCTAGCAACCCATCATCTACTTATTACTTCCCAATGCCTTCCTCTAGGCCCAAATAATGGTGAAGTGTTATGTAGTCGACGTTCACATAACACGACTAGAGGCTAGACAACATACATCTTATCAAAATATCAAACGAATACAAAATTCACATGACTACTCATAGCAAGACTTCTCCCTTGTCCTCAGGAACAAACGTAATTACTCACAAAGCATATTCATGTTCATAATCAGAGGGGTAATAATATGCATATAGGATCTGAACGTATGATCTTCCACCAAATAAACCAACTAGCATCAACTACAAGGAGTAATCAACACTACTAGCAACCTACTAGCACCAATCCCGGACTTTGAGACAAGAATTGGATACAAGAGATGAACTAGGGTTTGGAGATGAGATGGTGCTGGTGAAGATGTTGATGGAGATTGCCCTCTCCCGATGAGAGGAGCGTTGGAACCAAACTGCCGGAGCTCTAAATTGGTTCCGCCAAGGTTCCGCCTCGTGGCGACGGAGTCTCGTCCCGAAAGGTTCCTTCTGATTTTTTTCTCATGGAAAGACTTCATATAGGAGAAGATGGATGTTGGAGAGCCACCGGGGGGCCCACGAGGTAGGGGGCGCACCCTAGAGGGGGGGGGCGCCCCCCGCCCTTGTGAGCAGGGTGTGGGCCCCCTGGCCTTCATCTTTGGCGAGGATTTTTCTTTATTTATTTTAAGATGTTTCGTGGAGTTTCAGGACTTTTGGAGATGCGCAGAATAGGTCTCTAATATTTGCTCCTTTTCCAGCCCTGAATTCCAACTGCCGGCATTCTCCCTCCTTATGTAAACCTTGTAAAATAAGAGAGAATAGACATAAGTATTGTGACATAAAGTGAAATAACAGTCGATAATGCAATAAATATCGATATAATAGCATGATGCAAAATGGACGTATCAACTACCCCAAGCTTAGACCTCGCTTGTCCTCAAGCGAAAAGCCGATAACAATAAATATGTCCTCATGTTTAGAGGTAGAGGCGTCGATAAAAATAAAATACGGACATGAAGGCATCATGATTATTCTCATAACAACAATATATATAGATTTTTTGTCATATGATTACTTACGTTCAAGTGATGATCTATTCACAATGCAAAAGTATAAATCATAAACCTTATTGGGCTCCGACAAACTATAATCTCAGTCATTGAAGCAATTGCAATTTATCATAACATCGGAAAGAGTCTATGTCAGAGCTAAAAAGCAAGTCCACATACTCAACTATCATTTAGTCCTTCATAATTGCTAACACTCACGCAATACTTGTGGTTATGAAGTTTTAATCGGACACAGAGAAAGATAGGGGCTTATAGTTTTGCCCCACAACCTTTTACCTCAAGGGTAATGTCAACAATAATGGTTCATGCTCCCCTACATCCAATTAGATATATATCATGTTCTTTCCAACATGCTGAGCTTGCCAAAGGACAAAATGAAAAAGATGTTGGGGAACGTTGCAGAAAACAAAAAAAGTTCCTACGTTTTCACCAAGATCCATCTATGAGTTCATCTAGCAACGAGTGATCGGATGCATCTACATACCTTTGTAGATCGCGAGCGGAAGCGTTCAAAAGAACGGGGATGAGGGAGTCGTACTCGACGTGATCCAAATCACCGGAGATCCTAGCGCCGAACGGACGGCACCTCCGCGTTCAACACACGTACGGTCAGCGTGACATCTCCTCCTTCTTGATCCAGCAAGGGGGAAGGAGAGGTTGATGAAGATCCAGCAGCACGACGGCGTGGTGGTGGATGCAGTAGTCACCGCAGCAGGGCTTTGCCATTCTTCTGCGAGAGGGAGAGGTGTAGCAGGGGAGAGGGAGGCGCCAAGACTTCAGGGTGCGGCTGCCCCTCCCTCCCCCCCTTTATATAGGCCCCCTGGGGGGCGCCGGCCCTGGAGATTGAATCTCCCAAGGGGGGCGGCGGCCAGGGGGTGGAGTACCCCCCCCCCCAAGGCAAGTGGGGCGCCCCCCCACCCTAGGGTTTCCAACCCTAGGCGAAGGGGGTGGGCCAAGGGGGGCGCACCAGCCCACTATGGGATGGTTCCCCTCCCCATTTCAGCCCATGGGGCCCTCCGGGATGGGTGGCCCCACCCGATGGACACCCGGGACCCTTCCGGTGGTCCCGGTACAATACCGGTGACCCCCGAAACTCTCTCGATGGCCGAAACTGCACTTCCTATATATAATTCTTCACCTCCGGACCATTCCGGAACTCCTCGTGACGTCCGGGATCTCATCCGGGACTCCGAACAACTTTCGGGTTACTGCATACTCATATCTCTACAACCCTAGCGTCACCGAACCTTAAGTGTGTAGACCCTACGGGTTCGGGAGACATGCAGACATGACCGAGACGTCTCTCCGGTCAATAACCAACAGCGGGATCTGGATACCCATGTTGGCTCCCACATGCTCCTCGATGATCTCATCGGATGAACCACGATGTCGAGGATTCAAGCAACCCCGTATACAATTCCCTTTGTCAATCGGTACATTACTTGCCCGAGATTCGATCGTCGGTATCCCAATACCTCGTTCAATCTCGTTACCGGCAAGTCACTTTACTCGTACCGTAATGCATGATCCCGTGACCAGACACTTGGTCACTTTGAGCTCATTATGATGATGCATTACCGAGTGGGCCCAGAGATACCTCTCCGTCATACGTAGCGACAAATCCCAGTCTCGATTTGTGCCAACCCAACAGACACTTTCGGAGACACCTGTAATGTACCTTTATAGTCACCCAGTTACGTTGTGACGTTTGGTATAGCCAAAGCACTCCTACGGTATCTGGGAGTGACACGATCTCATGGTCTAAGGAAAAGATACTTGACATTGGAAAAACTCTAGCAAACGAACTATACGATCTTGTGCTATGTTTAGGATTGGGTCTTGTCCATCACATCATTCTCCTAATGATGTGATCTCATTATCAATGTCATCCAATGTCCATAGTCAGGAAACCATGACTATCTGTTGATCAACGAGCTAGTCAACTAGAGGCTTACTAGGGACATGTTGGTGTCTATGTATTCACACATGTATTACGATTTCCGGATAACACAATTATAGCATGAATAAAAGACAATCATCATGAACAAGGAAATATAATAATAATCCTTTTATTATTGCCTGTAGGGCATATTTCCAACAGTCTCCCACTTGCACTAGAGTCAATAATCTAGTTACATTGTGATGAATCGAACACCCGTAGAGTTCTGGTGTTGATCATGTTTTGCCCTAGGGAGAGGTTTAGTCAACGGATCTGCGACATTCAGATCCGCATGTACTTTACAAATATCTATATCTCCATCTTGAACATTTTCACGAATGGAGTTGAAGCGACGCTTGATGTGTCTGGTCTTCTTGTGAAACCTGGGCTCCTTGGCAAGTGCAATAGCTCCAGTGTTGTCACAGAAGAGTTTGATCGGCCCCGACGCATTGGGTATGACTCCTAGGTCGGTGATGAACTCCTTCACCCAAATTGCTTCATGCGCTGCCTCCGAGGCTGCCATGTACTCCGCTTCACATGTAGATCCCGCCACGACGCTCTGCTTGCAGCTGCACCAGCTTACTGCTCCACCATTCAACATATACACGTATCCAGTTTGTGACTTAGAGTCATCCAGATCTGTGTCGAAGCTAGCATCTTCGTCACCTCCATAAACGAGCAACATGTCCTTAGTCCTTTTCAGGTACTTCAGGATATTCTTGACCGCTGTCCAGTGTTCCTTGCCGGGATTACTTTGGTACCTTCCTACCAAACTTACGGCAAGGTTTACATCAGGTCTGGTACACAGCATGGCATACATAATAGACCCTATGGCTGAGGCATAGGGGATGACACTCATCTCTTCTATATCTTCTGCCGTGGTTGGACATTGAGCTGAGCTCAATTTCACACCTTGCAACACAGGCAAGAACTCCTTCTTAGACTGATCCATATTGAACTTCTTCAATATCTTATCAAGGTATGTGCTTTGTGAAAGACCTATGAGGCGTCTTGATCTATCTCTATAGATCTTGATGCCTAATATATAAGCAGCTTCTCCAAGGTCCTTCATTGAAAAACTCTTATTCAAGTAGGCCTTAATGCTGTCCAAAAGTTCTATATCATTTCCCATCAAAAGTATGTCATCTACATATAATATGAGAAATGCTACAGAGCTCCCACTCACTTTCTTGTAAACGTAGGCTTCTCCATAAGTCTGCATAAACCCAAACGCTTTGATCATCTCATCAAAGTGAATGTTCCAACTTCGAGATGCTTGCACCAGCCCATAAATCGAGCGTTGGAGCTTGCACACCTTGTCAGCATTCTTAGGATCGACAAAACCTTCCGGCTGCATCATATACAATTCTTCCTTAAGGAAACCATTAAGGAATGCCGTTTTGACATCCATTTGCCATATCTCATAATCATAGAATGCGGCAATTGCTAACATGATTCGGACGGACTTCAGCTTCGCTACGGGTGAGAAAGTCTCATCGTAGTCAACCCCTTGAACTTGTCGATAACCCTTAGTGACAAGCCTAGCTTTATAGATGGTCACATTACCATCCGCGTCTGTCTTCTTCTTAAAGATCCATTTATTTTCTATGGCTCGCCGATCATCGGGCAAGTCAGTCAAAGTCCATACTTCGTTTTCATACATGGATCCTATCTCGGATTTCATGGCTTCCAGCCATATGTCGGAATCCGGGCCCGCCATTGCTTCTTCATAGTTGGAAGGTTCACCGTTGTCTAACAACATGATTTCCAAGACAGGGTTGCCGTACCACTCTGGTGCGGAACGTGTCCTTGTGGACCTACGAAGTTCCGTAGCAACTTGATCTGAAGTTTCATGATCATCATCATTAACTTCCTCTCTAGTCGGTGCAGGCACCTCAGGAACATTTTCTTGAGTTGCGCCACTTTCCGGTTCAAGAGGTAATACTTCATCAAGTTCTACTTTCCTCCCACTTACTTCTTTCGAGAGAAACTCTTTCTCTAGAAAGGATCCATTCTTGGCAACAAAGATCTTGCCTTCGGATCTGAGGTAGAAGGTATACCCAATAGTTTCTTTAGGGTATCCTATGAAGACGCATTTTCCGACTTGGGTTCGAGCTTTTCAGGTTGAAGTTTCTTGACATAAGCATCGCATCCCCAAACTTTTAGAAACGACAGCTTAGGTTTCTTCCAAACCATAATTCATACGGTGTCGTCTCAACGGATTTCGACGGAGCCCTATTTAAAGTGAATGCGGCAGTCTCTAAAGCATAGCCCCAAAATGATAGCGGTAAATCGGTAAGAGACATCATAGATCGCACCATATCTAATAGAGTGCGATTACGACGTTCGGGCACACCATTACGCTGAGGTGTTCCAGGCGGCGTGAGTTGTGAAACTATTCCACATTTTCTTAAGTGTGTGCCAAATTCGTGACTCAAGTATTCTCCCCCACGATCTGATCGCAAGAACTTGATTTTCCTGTCACGTTGATTCTCAACCTCACTCTGAAATACCTTGAACTTTTCAAAGGTCTCAGACTTGTGTTTCATTAAATAGACATACCCATATCTACTCAAGTCATCAGTGAGGGTGAGAACATAACGATAGCCACCGCGAGCCTCAACACTCATTGGACCGCACACATCAGTATGTATGATTTCTAATAAGTTGGTTGCTCGCTCCATTGTTCCTGAGAATGGAGTCTTGGTCATTTTACCCATGAGGCATGGTTCGCACGTGTCAAATGATTCGTAATCAAGAGACTCTAGAAGTCCATCTGCATGGAGCTTCTTCATGCGTTTGACACCTATGTGACCAAGGCGGCAGTGCCACAAGTATGTGGGACTATCATTATCAACCTTACATCTTTTGGTATTCACACTATGAATATGTGCAGCATTACGCTCGAGATTCATTAAGAATAAACCATTCACCATCGGAGCATGACCATAAAACATATCTCTCATATAAATAGAACAACCATTATTCTCGGATTTAAATGAGTAGCCATCTCGAATTAAACGAGATCCTGATACAATGTTCATGCTCAAAGCTGGCACTAAATAACAATTATTGAGGTTTAAAACTAATCCCGTAGGTAAATGTAGAGGTAGCGTGCCGACGGCAATCACATCGACCTTGGAACCATTCCCGACGCGCATCGTCACCTCGTCCTTCGCCAGTCTCCGCTTATTCCGCAGCTCCTGCTTTGAGTTACAAATGTGAGCAACTACACCGGTATCAAATACCCAGGAGCTACTATGAGTACTGGTAAGGTACACATCAATTACGTGTATATCACATATACCTTTCGTGATGCCGGCCTTCTTGTCCGCTAAGTATTTGGGGCAGTTCCGCTTCCAGTGACCACTTCCCTTGCAATAAAAGCACTCAGTCTCGGGCTTGGTTCCATTCTTTGGCTTCTTCCCGGCAGCTTGCTTACCGGGCGCGGCAACTCCCTTGCCGTCCTTCTTGAAGTTCTTCTTACCCTTGCCTTTCTTGAACTTAGTGGTTTTATTCACCATCAACACTTGATGCTCCTTTTTGACTTCTACCTCTGCTGATTTCAGCATTGCAAATACTTCAGGAATGGTCTTTTCCATCCCCTGCATATTGAAGTTCATCACAAAGCTCTTGTAGCTCGGTGGAAGCGACTGAAGGTTTCTGTCAATGACCGCGTCATCCGGGAGATTAACTCCCAGCTGAGTCAAGCGGTTATGTAACCCAGACATAGTGAGTATGTGCTCACTGACAGAACTGTTTTCCTCCATCTTACAGCTGAAGAACTTATCGGAGACTTCATATCTCTCGACCCGGGCATGAGCTTGAAAAACCATTTTCAGCTCTTCGAACATCTCATATGCTCCGTATCTCTCAAAACGCTTTTGGAGCCCCGGTTCTAAGCTGTAAAGCATGCCGCACTAAACGAGGGAGTAATCATCGGAACGTGTCTGCCAAGCATTCATAACGTCTTGTTCTGCAGGGAGAGCAGGTGCTTCACCTAGCGGTGCTTGTAGGACATAATCTTTCTTGGCAGCTATGAGGATGATCCTCAAGTTCCGGACCCAGTCCGTATAGTTGCTGCCATCGTCTTTCAGCTTGGTTTTCTCTAGGAACGCGTTGAAGTTGAGGATAACGTTGGCCATTTGATCTACAAGACATGTTGTAAAGATTTTAGACTAAGTTCATGATAATTAAGTTCATCTAATCAAATTATTCAATGAACTCCCACTCAGATAGATATCCCTCCAGTCATCTAAGTGTAACATGATCCGAGTTAACTAGGCCGTGTCCGATCATCACGTGAGACGGACTAGTCAACATCGGTGAACATCTTCATGTTGATCGTATCTTCTATATGACTCATGCTCGATCTTTCGGTCTTCTGTGTTCCGAGGACATGTCTGTACATGCTAGGCTCGTCAAGTCAACCTAAGTGTTTGCATGTGTAAATCTGTCTTACACCTGTTGTATGTGAACGTTGGAATCTATCACACCCGATCATCACGTGGTGCTTCGAAACAACGAACTGTCACAACGGCGCACAGTTAGGGGAAACACTTTCTTGAAATTATTATGAGGGATCATCTTATTTACTACCGTCGTTCTAAGTAAACAAGATGCAAAAACATGATAAACATCTCATGCAATCAAATAATAGTGACATGATATGGCCAATATCATGTAGCTCCTGTGATCTCCATCTTGGGGCTCCATGATCATCTTGTCACCGGCATGACACCATGATCTCCATCATCATGATCTCCATCATCGTGTCTCCATGAAGTTGCTCGCCAACTATTACTTCTACTACTACGGCTAACACGTTTAGCAATAAAGTAAAGTAATTTACATGGCGTTTCTCAATGACACGCAGGTCATACAAAGAATAAAGACAACTCCTATGGCTCCTGCCAGTTGTCATACTCATCGACATGCAAGTCGTGATTCCTATTACAAGAACATGATCTCATACATCACATATATCATTCATCATTCATCACAACTTTGGCCATATCACATCACAAAACACTTGCTGCAAAAACAAGTTAGACGTCCTCTAATTGTTGTTGCAAGTTTTACGTGGCTGCAAGAGGGTTCTAGCAAGAACGTTTTCTTACCTATGTTAAAGCCACAACATGATTTGTCAACTTTTATTTACCCTTCATAAGGACCCTTTTCGTCGAATCCGCTCCAACTAAAGTGGGAGAGTCAGACACCCGCCAGCCACCTTATGCAACTAGTGCATGTTAGTCGGTGGAACCGGTCTCACGTAAGCGTACGTGTAAGGTTGGTCCGGCCGCTTCATCCCACAATACCGCTGAAGCAAAATAAGACTAGTAGCGGCAAGAAAGTTGACAACATCTACGCCCACAAAAAATTGTGTTCTACTCATGCAAAGAGAACTATGCATAGACCTAGCTCATGATGCCACTGTTGGGGAACATTGCAGAAAACAAAAAAATTTCCTACGTTTTCACCAAGATCCATCTATGAGTTCATCTAGCAACGAGTGATCGGATGCATCTACATACCTTTGTAGATCGCGAGTGGAAGCGTTCAAAAGAACGGGGATGAGGGAGTCGTACTCGACGTGATCCAAATGACCGGAGATACTAGCGCCGAACGGATGGCACCTCCCCGTTCAACACACGTACGGTCAGCATGACGTCTCTGTTGGGTTTCGTAGTAATTTCAAAAAATTTCCTACGCACACGCAAGATCATGTGATGCATAACAACGAGAGGGGAGAGTGTTGTCTACGTACCCACGCAGACCGACTGCGGAAGCGTTGACGCAACGTAGAGGAAGTAGTCGTACGTCTTCACGATCCAACCGATCAAGTACCGAAACTACGGCACCTCCAAGTTCGAGCACACGTTCAGCTCGATGACGATCCCCGGACTCCGATCCAGCAAAGTGTCGGGGAAGAGTTCCGTCAGCACGACGGCGTGGTGACGATCTTGATGCACGACAGCAGCAGGGCTTCGCCTAAACTCCGCTACAGTATTATCGAGGAATATGGTGGCTGGGGGCACCGCACACGGCTAAGGAATAGATCACGTGGATCAACTTGTGTGTTTCTAGGGTGCCTCTGCCTCAGTATATAAAGGACTAGAGGGGGGAGGCTGGCCGGCCATAGGAGGCGCGCCAGGAGAGTCCTACTCCCTCTGGGAGTAGGATCCCCCCCCCCAATCCTAGTTGGAATAGGATTCCTTGAGGGGGGGAAAGAGAGAGAGGGGGGCCGGCCACCTCTCCTAGTCCTAATAGGACTAGGGGAAGGGGGGAGGCGCGCGGCCACCTTGGGCTGCCCCTTTCTCCTTTCCACTAAGGCCCATCAAGGCCCATATGGTTCCCGGGGGGTTCCCGTAACCTTCCCGGTACTCCGGTAAAATCCCGATTTCACCCGGAACACTTCCGATATCCAAACATAGGCTTCCAATATATCAATCTTTACGTCTCGACCATTTCGAGACTCCTCGTCATGTCCGTGATCACATCCGGGACTCCGAACAACCTTCGGTACATCAAAATGCATAAACTCATAATATAACTGTCATCGTAACCTTAAGCGTGCGGACCCTACGGGTTCGAGAACAATGTAGACATGACCGAGACATATCTCCGGTTAATAAACAATAGCGGGACCTGGATGCCCATATTGGCTCCTACATATTCTACGAAGATCTTTATCGGTCAGACCGCATAACAACATACGTTGTTCCCTTTGTCATCGGTATGTTACTTGCCCGAGATTCGATCGTCGGTATCCAATACCTAGTTCAATCTCGTTACCGGCAAGTCTCTTTACTCGTTCTGTAATACATCATCCCGCAACTAACTCATTAGTTGCAATGCTTGCAAGGCTTATGTGATGTGCATTACCGAGAGGGCCCAGAGATACCTCTCCGACAATCGGAGTGACAAAACCTAATCTCGAAATACGCCAACCCAACATGTACCTTTGGAGACACCTGTAATACTCCTTTATAATCACCCAGTTACGTTGTGACGTTTGGTAGTACCCAAAGTGTTCCTCCGGTAAACGGGAGTTGCATAATCTCATAGTTATAGGAACATGTATAAGTCATGAAGAAAGCAATAGCAACATACTAAACGATCGGGTGCTAAGCTAATGGAATGGGTCATGTCAATCAGATCATTCTCTTAATGATGTGATCCCGTTAATCAAATAACAACTCATTGTTCATGGTTAGGAAACATAACCATCTTTGATTAATGAGCTAGTCAAGTAGAGGCATACTAGTGACACTTTGTTTGTCTATTTATTCACACATGTATTATGTTTCCGGTTAATACAATTCTAGCATGAATAATAAACATTTATCATGATTATAAGGAAATAAATAATAACTTTATTATTGCCTGTAGGGCATATTTCCTTCAGTCTCCCACTTGCACTAGAGTCAATAATCTAGATTACACCGTAATGATTCTAACACCCATGGAGCCTTGGTGTTGATCATGTTTTGCTCGTGGAAGAGGCTTAGTCAACGGGTCTGCAACATTCAGATCCATATGTATCTTGCAAATCTCTATGTCTCCCACCTGGACTAGATCCCGGATGGAATTGAAGCGTCTCTTGATGTGCTTGGTTCTCTTGTGAAATCTGGATTCCTTTGCCAAGGCAATTGCACCAGTATTGTCACAAAATATTTTCATTGGACCCGATGCACTAGGTATGACACCTTGATCGGATATGAACTCCTTCATCCAGACTCCTTCGTTCGCTGCTTCCGAAGCAGCTATGTACTCCGCTTCACATGTAGATCCCGCTACGACGCTTTGTTTAGAACTGCACCAACTGACAGCTCCACCATTTAATGTAAACACGTATCCGGTTTGCGATGTAGAATCGTCCGGATCAGTGTCAAAGCTTGCATCAACGTAACCTTTTACGATGAGCTCTTTGTCACCTCCATATACGAGAAACATATCCTTAGTCCTTTTCAGGTATTTCAGGATGTTCTTGACCGCTGTCCAATGATCCACTCCTAGATTACTTTGGTACCTCCCTTCTAGACTTATAACAAGGCACACATCGGGTCTGGTACACAACATTGCATACATGATAGATTCTATGGCTGATGCATAGGGAACATCTTTCATATTCTCTCTATCTTCTGCAGTGGTCGGGCATTGAGTCTTACTCAACTTCACACCTTGTAACACAGGCAAGAATCCTTTCTTTGCTTGATCCATTTTGAACTTCTTCAAAATCTTGTCAAGGTATGTGCTTTGTGAAAGTCCAATTAAGCGTCTTGATCTATCTCTATAGATCTTTATGCCTAATATGTAAGCAGCTTCACCGAGGTATTTCATTGAAAAACTCTTATTCAAGTATCCTTTATGCTATCCAGAAATTCTATATCATTTCCAATTAGTAATATGTCATCGACATATAATATCAGAAATGCTACAGAGCTCCCACTCACTTTCTTGTAAATACAGGCTTCTCCGAAAGTCTGTATAAAACCAAATGCTTTGATCACACTATCAAAGCGTTTATTCCAACTCCGAGAGGCTTGCACCAGTCCATAAATGGATCGCTGGAGCTTGCACACTTTGTTAGCTCCTTTTGGATCGACAAAACCTTCTGGTTGCATCATATACAACTCTTCTTCCAGAAAGCCATTCAGGAATGCAGTTTTGACATCCATTTGCCAAATTTCATAATCATAAAATGCGGCAATTGCTAACATGATTCAGACGGACTTAAGCATCGCTACGGGTGAGAAGGTCTCATCGTAGTCAATCCCTTGAACTTGCCGAAAACCTTTCGCGACAAGTCGAGCTTTGTAGACAGTAACATTACCATCAGCGTCAGTCTTCTTCTTAAAGATCCATTTATTCTCAATTGCTTGCCGATCATCGGGCAAGTCAACCAAAGTCCATACTTTGTTCTCATACATGGATCCCATCTCAGATTTCATGGCTTCAAGCCACTTTGCGGAATCTGGGCTCACCATCGCTTCTTCATAGTTCGTAGGTTCATCATGATCTAGTAGCATGATTTCCAAAACAGGATTACCATACCACTCTGGCGCGGATCTTACTCTGGTTGATCTACGAGGTTCAGTAGTATCTTGATCTGAAGTTTCATGATTATCATCATTAGCTTCCTCACTTATTGGTGTAGGTGTCGCAGAAACAGTTTTCTGTGATGTACTACTTTCCAATAAAGGAGCAGGTACAGTTACCTCGTCAAGTTCTACTTTCCTCCCACTCACTTCTTTCGAGAGAAACTCCTTCTCTAGAAAGGATCCATTCTTAGCAACGAATGTCTTGCCTTCGGATCTGTGATAGAAGGTGTACCCAACAGTTTCCTTTGGGTATCCTATGAAGACACATTTCTCCGATTTGGGTTCGAGCTTATCAGGTTGAAGCTTTTTCACATAAGCATCGCAGCCCCAAACTTTAAGAAATGACAACTTTGGTTTCTTGCCAAACCATAGTTCATAAGGCGTCATCTCAATGGATTTTGATGGTGCCCTATTTAACGTGAATGCGGTCGTCTCTAAAGCATAACCCCAAAACGATAGCGGTAAATCAGTAAGAGACATCATAGATCGCACCATATCTAGTAAAGTACGATTACGACGTTCGGACACACCATTACGCTGTGGTGTTCCGGGTGGCGTGAGTTGCGAAACTATTCCACAATTTTTCAAATGTACACCAAACTCGTAACTCAAATATTCTCCTCCACGATCAGATCGTAGAAACTTTATTTTCTTGTTACGATGATTTTCAACTTCACTCTGAAATTCTTTGAACTTTTCAAATGTTTCAGACTTGTGTTTCATTAAGTAGATATACCCATATCTGCTTAAGTCATCTGTGAAGGTGAGAAAATAACGATATCCGCCACGAGCCTCAATATTCATCGGACCACATACATCTGTATGTACGATTTCCAACAAATCTGTTGCTCTCTCCATAGTACCGGAGAACGGTGTTTTAGTCATCTTGCCCATGAGGCACGGTTCGCAAGTACCAAGTGATTCATAATCAAGTGGTTTCAAAAGTCCATCAGTATGGAGTTTCTTCATGCGCTTTACACCGATATGACCTAAACGGCAGTGCCACAAATAAGTTGCACTATCATTATCAACTCTGCATCTTTTGGCTTCAACATTATGAATATGTGTATCACTACTATCGAGATTCAATAAGAATAGACCACTCTTCAAGGGTGCATGACCATAAAAGATATTACTCATATAAATAGAACAACCATTATTCTTTGATTTAAATGAATAACCGTCTCGCATCAAACAAGATCCAGATATAATGTTCATGCTCAACGCTGGCACCAAATAACAATTATTTAGGTCTAATATTAATCCCGAAGGTAGATGTAGAGGTAGCGTGCCGACCGCGATCACATCGACTTTGGAACCGTTTCCCACGTGCATCGTCACTTCGTCCTTTGCCAGTGCCCGCTTATTCCGTAGTCCCTGTTTCGAGTTGCAAATATTAGCAACAGAACCAGTATCAAATACCCAGGTGCTACTGCAAGCTCTAGTAAGGTACACATGTATATCACATATACCTTTGTTCACCTTGCCATCCTTCTTATCCGCCAAATACTTGGGGCAGTTCCGCTTCCAGTGACCAGTCTGCTTGCAGTAGAAGCACTCAGTTTCAGGCTTAGGTCCAGACTTGGATTTCTTCTCCTGAGCAGCAACTTGTTTGCTGTTCTTCTTGAAGTTTCCCTTCTTCTTCCCTTTGCCCTTTTTCTTGAAACTAGTGGTCTTGTTGACCATCCACACTTGATGCTCCTTCTTGATTTCTACCTCCGCAGCTTTCAGCATTGCGAAGAGCTCTGGAATAGTCTTGTTCATCCCTTGCATATTATAGTTCATCACGAAGCTCTTGTAGCTTGGTGGCAGTGATTGGAGAATTCTGTCAATGACGCAATCATCTGGAAGATTAACTCCCAATTGAATCAAGTGATTATTATACCCAGACATTTTGAGTATATGCTCACTGACAGAACTGTTCTCCTCCATCTTGCAGCTATAGAACTTATTGGAGACTTCATATCTCTCAATCCGGGCATTTGCTTGAAATATTAACTTCAACTCCTGAAACATCTCATATGCTCCATGACGTTCAAAACGTCGTTGAAGTCCCGATTCTAAGCCGTAAAGCATGGCACACTGAACTATCGAGTAGTCATCAGCTTTGCTCTGCCAGACGTTCATAACATCTGGTGTTGCTCCAGCAGCAGGCCTGGCACCCAGCGGTGCTTCCAGGACGTAATTCTTCTGTGTAGCAATGAGGATAATCCTCAAGTTACGGACCCAGTCCGTGTAATTGCTACCATCATCTTTCAACTTTGCTTTCTCAAGGAACGCATTAAAATTCAACGAAACAACAGCACGAGTCATCTATCTACAATCAACATAAACAAGCAAGATACTATCAGGGACTAAGTTCATGATAAATTTAAGTTCAATTAATCATATTACTTAAGAACTCCCACTTAGATAGACATCCCTCTAATCTTTCTAAGTGATCACGTGATGCAAATCAACTAAACCATAACTGATCATCACGTGAGATGGAGTAGTTTTCAATGGTGAACATCGTTATGTTGATCATATCTACTATATCATTCACGCTCGACCTTTCGGTCTCCGTGTTCCGAGGCCATATCTGCATATGCTAGGCTCGTCAAGTTTAACCTGAGTATTCTGCGTGTGCAAAACTGGCTTGCACTCGTTGTAGATGGACGTAGAGCTTATCACACCCGATCATCACGTGGTGTCTGGGCACGACGAACTTTGGCAACGGTGCATACTCAGGGAGAACACTTCTTGATAATTTAGTGAGAGGTCATCTTATAATGCTACCGTCAATCAAAGCAAGATAAGATGCATAAAAGATAAACATCACATGCAATCAATATAAGTGATATGATATGGCCATCATCATCATCTTGTGCTTGTGATCTCCATCTTTGAAGCACCGTCGTGATCACCATTGTCACCGGCGCGACACCTTGATCTCCATCGTAGCATCGTTGTCTTCTCGCCAATCTTATGCTTCCACGACTATCACTACCGCTTAGTAATAAAGTAAAGCATTACATCGCGATTGCACTGCATACAATAAAACGACAACCCTAAGGCTCCTGCCAGTTGCCGATAACTCAGTTACAAAACATGATCATCTCATACAATAAAATTCAGCATCATGTCTTGACCATATCACATCACAACATGCCCTGCAAAAACAAGTTAGACGTCCTCTACTTTGTTGTTGCAAGTTTTACGTGGCTGCTACGGGCTTAAGCAAGAACCAATCTCACCTACGCATCAAAACCACAACGATAGTTTGTCAAATAGAGTCCGTTTTAACCTTCGCAAGGACCGGGCGTAGCCATACTTGGTTCAACTAAAGTTGGAGAGACAGTCGCCCGCAAGCCACCTATGTGCAAAGCACGTCGGGGGAACCGGTCTCGCGTAAGCGTACGCGTAATGTTGGTCCGGGTCGTCTCGTCCAACAATGCCGCCGAACCAAAGTATGACATGCTGGTAGGCAGTATGACTTATATCGCCCACAACTCACTTGTGTTCTACTCGTGCATATAACATCAACATAAATAACCTAGGCTCTGATACCACTGTTGGGTTTCGTAGTAATTTCAAAAAATTTCCTACGCACACGCAAGATCATGTGATGCATAGCAAAGAGAGGGGAGAGTGTTGTCTACGTACGCACGCAGACCGACTGCGGAAGCGTTGACGCAACGTAGAGGAAGTAGTCGTACGTCTTCACGATCCAACCGATCAAGTACCGAAACTACGGCACCTCCAAGTTCGAGCACACGTTCAGCTCGATGACGATCCCCGGACTCCGATCCAGCAAAGTGTCGGGGAAGAGTTCCGTCAGCACGACGGCGTGGTGACGATCTTGATGCACTACAGCAGCAGGGCTTCGCCTAAACTCCGCTACAGTATTATCGAGGAATATGGTGGCTGGGGGCACCGCACACGGCTAAGGAATAGATCACGTGGATCAACTTGTGTGTTTCTGGGGTGCCTCTGCCTCAGTATATAAAGGACTAGAGGGGGGAGGCTGGCCGGCCATAGGAGGCGCGCTAGGAGAGTCCTACTCCCTCTGGGAGTAGGATCCCCCCCCCCCAATCCTAGTTGGAATAGGATTCCTTGAGGGGGGGAAAGAGAGAGAGGGGGGCCGGCCACCTCTCCTAGTCCTAATAGGACTAGGGGAAGGGGGAAGGCGCGCGGCCACCTTGGGCTGCCCCTTTCTCCTTTCCACTAAGGCCCATCAAGGCCCATATGGTTCCCGGGGGGTTCCCGTAACCTTCCCGGTACTCCGGTAAAATCCCGATTTCACCCGGAACACTTCCGATATCCAAACATAGGCTTCCAATATATCAATCTTTACGTCTCGACCATTTCGAGACTCCTCGTCATGTCCGTGATCACATCCGGGACTCCGAACAACCTTCGGTACATCAAAATGCATAAACTCATAATATAACTGTCATCGTAACCTTAAGCGTGCGGACCCTACGGGTTCGAGAACAATGTAGACATGACCGAGACACATCTCCGGTCAATAAACAATAGCGGGACCTGGATGCCCATATTGGCTCCTACATGTTCTACGAAGATCTTTATCGGTCAGACCGCATAACAACATACGTTGTTCCCTTTGTCATCGGTATGTTACTTGCCCGAGATTCGATCGTCGGTATCCAATACCTAGTTCAATCTCGTTACCGGCAAGTCTCTTTACTCGTTCTGTAATACATCATCCTGCAACTAACTCATTAGTTGCAATGCTTGCAAGGCTTATGTGATGTGCATTACCGAGAGGGCCCAGAGATACCTCTCCGACAATCGGAGTGACAAAACCTAATCTCGAAATACGCCAACCCAACATGTACCTTTGGAGACACCTGTAATACTCCTTTATAATCACCCAGTTACGTTGTGACGTTTGGTAGTACCCAAAGTGTTCCTCCGGTAAACGGGAGTTGCATAATCTCATAGTTATAGGAACATGTATAAGTCATGAAGAAAGCAATAGCAACATACTAAACGATCGGGTGCTAAGCTAATGGAATGGGTCATGTCAATCAGATCATTCTCTTAATGATGTGATCCCGTTAATCAAATAACAACTCATTGTTCATGGTTAGGAAACATAACCATCTTTGATTAACGAGCTAGTCAAGTAGAGGCATACTAGTGACACTTTGTTTGTCTATGTATTCACACATGTATTATGTTTCCGGTTAATACAATTCTAGCATGAATAATAAACATTTATCATGATTATAAGGAAATAAATAATAACTTTATTATTGCCTCTAGGGCATATTTCCTTCAGTCTCCTCCTTCTTGATCCAGCAAGGGGGAAGGAGAGGTTGATGAAGATCCAGCAGCACGACGGCGTGGTGGTGGATGCAGCAGTCACCGCAGCAGGGCTTCGTCGTTCTTCTGCGAGAGGGAGAGGTGTAGCAGGGGAGAGGGAGGCGCCAAGACTTCAGGGTGCGGCTGCCCCTCCCCCCTTTATATAGGCCCCCTGGGGGGCGCCGGCCCTGGAGATTGAATCTCCCAAGGGGGGCGGCGGCCAGGGGGGTGGAGTACCCCCCAAGGCAAGTGGGGCGCCCCCACCCTAGGGTTTCCAACCCTAGGCGCAGGGGGTGGGCCAAGGGGGGCGCACCAGCCCACTATGGGCTGGTTCCCCTCCCAACTTCAGCCCATGGGGCCCTCCGGGATGGGTGGCCCCACCCGGTGGACCCTCGGGACCCTTCCGGTGGTCCCGGTACAATACCGGTGACCCCCGAAACTCTCCCGATGGCCGAAACTGCACTTCCTATATATAATTCTTCACCTCCGGACCATTCCGGAACTCCTCGTGACGTCCGGGATCTCACTTGAGACTCCAAAAAACTTTCAGGTTACTGCATACTCATATCTCTACAACCCTAGCGTCACCGAACCTTAAGTGTGTAGACCCTACGGGTTCGGGAGACATGCAGACATGACCGAGACGCCTCTCTGGTCAATAACCAACAGTGGGATCTGGATACCCATGTTGGCTCCCACATGCTCCTCGATGATCTCATCGGATGAACCACGATGTCGAGGATTCAAGCAACCCCGTATACAATTCCCTTTGTCAATCGGTACGTTACTTGCCCGAGATTCGATCGTCGGTATCCCAATACCTCGTTCAATCTCGTTACCAGCAAGTCACTTTACTCGTACCGTAATGCATGATCCCGTGACCAGACACTTGGTCACTTTGAGCTCATTATGATGATGCATTACCGAGTGGGCCCAGAGATACCTCTCCGTCATACGGAGCGACAAATCCCAGTCTCGATTTGTGCCAACCCAACAGACATTTTCGGAGACACCTGTAATGTACCTTTATAGTCACCCAGTTACGTTGTGACGTTTGGTATACCCAAAGCACTCCTATGGTATTCGGGAGTTACACGATCTCATGGTCTAAGGAAAAGATACTTGACATTGGAAAAACTCTAGCAAACGAACTATACAATCTTGTGCTA
This sequence comes from Triticum urartu, assembly GCF_056163025.1. Lineage (NCBI taxonomy): Eukaryota > Viridiplantae > Streptophyta > Magnoliopsida > Poales > Poaceae > Triticum > Triticum urartu. Next base: position 581,152,956 of record NC_141877.1, read on the forward strand.
TGTTTAGGATTGGGTCTTGTCCATCACATCATTCTCCTAATGATGTGATCTCGTTATCAATGACATCCAATGTCCATAGTCAGGAAACCATGACTATCTGTTGATCAACGAGCTAGTCAACTAGAGGCTTACTAGGGACATGTTGGTGTCTATGTATTCACACATGTATTACGATTTCCGGATAACACAATTATAGCATGAATAAAAGACAGTCATCATGAACAAGGAAATATAATAATAATACTTTTATTATTGCCTCTAGGGCATATTTCCAACAAAAGAAAAGGTGAAGATCACCATGAATCTTGCATAAAGTATAAGAATAATAATAGAAGATAGGCCCTTCGCAGAGGGAAGCAGAGGTTGCCATGCGCTTTTATGGTTGGATGCATAAAATCTCAATGCAAAAGAACGTCACTTTATATTGCCCCTTGTGATATGAACCTTTATTATGCAGTCCATCGCTTTTATTACTTCGACATCACAAGATTGTATAAAGCTTATTTCTCCCACACCAATCAATCATACATATTTAGAGCAATTTTTATTGCTTTGCACCGATGACAACTTACTTGAAGGATCTTACTCAATCCATAGGTAGATATGGTGGACTCTCATGGCAAAACTAGTTTAAGGGTATTTGGAAGCACAAGTAGTATTTCTACTTGGTGCTGAGAATTTGGCTAGCATGAGGGGGAAAGGCAAGCTCAACAAGTTAGAGGATCCATGACAACATACTTTATCTCAGATATAAGAAAGACATAACTCATTACGTTGTCTTCCTTGTCCAACATCAACTCTTTAGCATGTCATATTTTAATGAGTGCTCCCAATCATAAAAGATGTCAATGATAATATATCTATATGTGAAAACCTCTCTTTCCTTATTACTTCCTATTAATTGCAACAATGACCAAAGCTATGTCTGCCAACTCCCAACAACTATTAATCATCATACTCTTCCTATGTGAAGTCATTACTCTCAATAAGACCAATATGAACTCTTTGTTTCTTTTTATTCTTTTTCTCTTTTCTTTTATTCACCCACGATCATGGCAAAATAATCAAGCCCTTGACTCAACACTAATCTTTATTATATATAGCTCACGGACTCGATTACATAGAGAGATCATAAAGCAAAACTCAAAACTAGATCATGCCATAAACTTTATTCTACTACATCAAGATACTTCTAATAGGATCGAACTAGGAAAAACGATAAAGATAGGAGTTGTGATGGTGATACGATACGGGGCACCTCCCCCAAGCTTGGCAGTTGCCAAGGGGAGTGCCCATACCCATGTGATTATGTCTCCTTCTTTGTTGTCGGTGTAATATTCTTGGCGATGATTCCCCTCAGGATGCGGTTCTCCTCCTCGAGCTTATTGACTTGCTGTATGAGGTCCATTATTTCCTTACGAAGCTTTCCTGTGATAGCTAAAGCTCCTTGCACTTAATATTTTCATAAGAAAGAAATCTAACATTAGAAGGGATAACCGAGTTTGGAATAGCTGAGCTCTGTAGTTCCCCCATCGTGAACCCAGCTTGGAGGCGAGAGGCGACTTCTTGATCCTCCATGGAATCTACTCTCATCAAGTCAGCTTCCATCTCTTCCTCCATTGCTGGCCCAAACTGGTCAGCGTTGCTGTTTGCCCTTGGTTCCGGTGCCGGATTAGATACCCGGCTCTCCCCGATTGACTCTTGAGAAGACATCTTGCTCTAATCTGCAGTAGCAACAGCTCGAAAACAAAAATAGAGGATATTTGCGTGATACGGGAGTCAAAACCTTCGGGAGAATATATAATGAATTTTTACCGACCAAAATACGTAACGTGCAAGAAAACGGAGTCCGGAAGTCACACGAGGTGCTCACGAGGTAGGGGGGCGCGCCCAGGGGGTAGGGCGTGCCCACCACCCTCGTGGGGCCCTCGTGTCCTTCCCGGACTGCTACTTATTTTTCTATTTTTCTAAATATTCCAAAACGGAGAGATATTGCCTTAAAAATTGTTTTGGAGTCGGTTTACTTACCGTACCACGTACCTATTCCTTTTCGGAGTCTGAAACGTTCCGGAAAGTGTCCCTTATGTATTCCTCCGGGGTTACGGTTTCAATAATATTGGTTTCAACATTTATGGGATTACCTGAGATATAATGTTTGATTCTTTGACCGTTTACCACCTTCGGATTTGTGCCCTCGAAGTTGTTGATTTTTATGGCACCGGAACGATAGATCTCTTCGATGACATAGGGGCCTTCCCATTTAGAGAGAAGTTTTCCTGCAAAAAAATCTTAAACGAGAGTTGTATAGCAATACATAATCACCTACATTAAACTCACACTTTTGTATCCTTATGTCATGCCATCTTTTAACTTTTTCTTTAAACAACTTGGCATTTTCATAAGCTTGGGTTCTCCATTCATCAAGTGAGCTAATATCAAATAACCTCTTCTCACCGGCAAGTTTAAAATCATAGTTGAGCTCTTTAATAGCCCAATATGTCTTATGTTCTAGTTCGAGAGGTGAGTGACATGCTTTTCCCTAAACCATTTTATACGGAGACATACCCATAGGATTTTTGTATGCAGTTCTATATGCCCATAATGCATCATCAAGTTTCTTAGACCAATTCTTTCTGGACCTATTAACAGTCTTTTGCAAAATTAATTTGAGCTCTCTATTGCTCAATTCTACTTGACCACTAGACTGAGGGTGATAAGGAGATGCAATTCTATGATTAACATCATATTTAGCAAGCATTTTACGGAAGGCACCATGAATAAAGTGTGAACCACCATCAGTCATTAAATATCTAGGGACTCCAAACCTCGGAAAAATAACTTCCTTAAGCATTTTAATAGAAGTGCTATGATCATCACTACTAGTTGGAATAGCTTCTACCCACTTAGTAACATAATCAACAGCAACTAAAATATGTGTGTATCCATTAGATGCAGGAAAAGGTCCCATATAATCAAAGACCCAAACATCAAATGGTTCAATAACAAGTGAATAATTCATAGGCATTTCTTGACGTCTACTAATATTACCAATTCTTTGACATTCATCACAAGACAAGACAAACTTACGGGCATCCTTGAAGACAGTAGGCCAATAAAAACCGGATTGCAATACCTTATGTGTAGTTCTATCTCCAGCGTGGTGTCCTCCATAAGTCTCGGAATGACACTTGCGTAGGATCTGTTCCTGTTCATGCTCAGGTACACAACGTCTAATAACACCATCTACTCCTTCTTTATAAAGATGTGGGTCATCCCAAAAGTAATGTCTCAAGTCATAGAATTTTTTTCTTTTGCTGGTATGTGAAGCTAGGTGGTATAAACTTAGCAACAATATAATTAGCATAATCAGCATACCATGGAGTACTACGAGAAGTACTTATAACATTTAATTGTTCATCAGGAAAGTCATCATTAATAGGTAGTGGGTCATCAAGAACATTCTCTAACCTAGACAAGTTGTCTGCAACGGGGTTCTCAGCTCCCTTTCTATCAACAATATGCAAATCAAATTCTTGTAGCAAGAGAACCCATCTAATAAGTCGAGGTTTAGCATCTTTCTTTTCCATAAGGTATTTAATAGCAGCATGATCAGTGTGAATATATACTTTAGAATCAACAATATAAGATCTGAACTTATCACAAGCAAATACAACTACTAAAAGCTCTTTTTTAGTAGTAGCATAATTTCTTTGAGCATTGTCTAGAGTCTTACTAGCATAATGAATAACATTTAATTTCTTATCAACTCTTTGCCCTAGAACAACACCTACAACATAATCACTAGCATCACACATAATTTCAAAGGGTAAATTCCAATCAGGTGGCTGGACAACAGGTGCAGAGACTAATGCTTTCTTAAGTATTTCAAATGCTTCTACACAGTCATCATCAAAGACAAATGGTATATCTTTTTGCAATAAATTAGTCAGAGGCCGAGAAATTTTTGAGAAGTCCTTAATGAACGTCCCGTAAAATCCGGCGTGACCAAGGAAACTTCTTATACCTTTGATGTCCTTGGGACATGGCATCTTTTCGATAGCATCAACCTTGGCTTTATAAACTTCAATACCTCTTTCAGAAACTTTATGCCCCAAGACAATACCTTCATTAACCATAAAGTGGAACTTCTCCCAATTCAAGACAAGATTAGTTTCTTCACATCTCTGCAAAACTCGATCAAGATTGCTCAAGCAATCATCAAAAGAGGAACCATAGACAGAAAAATTATCCATGAAAACCTCACAAATCTTTTCACAAAAGTCAGAGAATATAGCCATCATGCATCTTTGAAAGGTAGCAGGTGCATTACATAAACCAAAAGGCATATGTCTATAAGCAAAAGTACCAAAAGGGCATGTAAAAGTAGTCTTTGATTGTTCTCTAGCCGACACAGGTATTTGAGAGAAACCAGAATAACCATCTAGAAAGCAATAGTGTGTATGTTTGCATAATCTCTCTAGCATTTGATCAATAAAAGGTAAGGGGTAATGATCATTCTTAGTAGCTTTATTTAATTTGCGGAAATCAATTACCATCCTATAACCTGTGATAATTCTTTGTGGAATCAATTCATCTTTATCATTAGGAACAACAGTAATACCTCCCTTCTTAGGGACACAATGGACAGGACTTACCCACTCACTATCAGCAACGGGATAAATTATACCTGCCTCCAGAAACTTGAGTATTTCTTTTCTTACCACTTCTTTCATTTTAGGATTCAGACGTCGTTGAGGATCACGAACTGGTTTGGCATCTGCTTCCAGATTTATTTTATGTTGACATAGAGTGGGACTAATGCCCTTAAGATCATCAAGAGTATATCCAATAGCAGCACGATGCTTCTTCAGAGTTTTCAATAATCTTTCTTCTTCATGCTCTAAAAGGTTAGCACTAATAATAACAGGATATATCTTCTTTTCATCAAGATAAACTTATTTAAGATTATCAGGCAACGGTTTAAGCTCAAGCACGGGATCACCCTTGGGTGGAGGAGGATCCCCTAAAATTTCAACAGGCAAGTTATGTTGCAGAATAGTTTCCTGTTTAAAGAATACTTCATCTATTTCCCTTCTTTCATTCATGAACATATCATTTTCATGGTCTAGCAAATAGTGTTCTAAAGGATCACTAGGAGGTACGGCAATAGAAGCAAGACCAATAATTTCATCCTTACTAGGTAATTCTTCCTCACGATGTTGTTTACTAAATTTAGAGAAATTAAACTCATGAATCATATCATCCAAGCCAATAGTAACAACATTCTTTTCGCAATCTATCCTAGCATTAACAGTGTTCAAGAAAGGTCTACCAAATATAATGGGACAAAAGCTATCTTGTGGAGAAGTAAGAACAAGAAAATCAGCAGGATATTTAGTTTTCCCACACAAGACTTGAACGTCTCTAACAATTCCCATCGCTGAAATAGTATCTCTATTGGCAAGTTTAATTGTGACATCAATATCTTCTAACTCAGCAGGTGCAATTTCATGCTTGATTTCTTTATACAAGTCATAAGGTAGAACACTAGCACTCGCACCCATATCACATAAGCCATGATAACAATGATCTCCTATTTTAACAGAAATAATAGGCACGCCTACCACATGTCTATGTTTATCTTTAGCACAAGGTTTAGCAATTCTAGCAGTTTCACCTTCGAACTGAATAACATGCCCATCAATATTATCAGACAAGAGATCTTTAACAATAGCAATATTAGGTTCTACTTTAACTTGCTCAGGAGGTGTATAAGTTCTAATATTGCTTTTACGAACAACAGTTGAAGCTTTAGCATGATCCTTTATTCTAACAGGGAAAGGTGGTTTCTCAACATAAGAAGTAGGAACAATAGGATCATTATAAGTGATAGTCTTTTCTTCAACTTTAATAGGTGCAGCTACTTTTACTTCTATGGGAGGATGATATTTAAACCACTTCTCCTTAGGGAGATCAATGTAAGTAGCAAAAGATTCACAGAAAGAAGCTACTATCTCAGAGTCAAGTCCATATTTAGTACTAAACTTATGGAAAATATCGGTATCCATAAAAGATTTCACACAATCAAACTTAGGTGTCATACCTGACTCCTTACCTTCGTCGAGGTCCCAATCTTCAGAGTTATGTTTAATTCTATCCAATAAATTCCATCTGAATTCAATAGTCTTCATCATAAAAGAGCCAGCACAAGAAGTGCGATTGTTATCAGAAAGCCGAGCATATAAATTTTGAATAATCATTTCTCTTGAGAGCTCATGATTGGGGCATGAATATAACATTGATTTAAGACTCCACCAAGCTTGAGCGATGCTTCTCCTTCGCGAGGCCAGAAATTATATATATAATTGCGATCACGATGAACAAGATGCATAGGGTAATACTTTTGATGAAATTCCAACTTCAATCTTTTATAGTCCCATGATCTCATATCATCACATAGCCTATACCATATCAATGCGTCTCCCTTCAAAGATAAAGGGAAGACCTTCTTCTTAGCAACATCATCGGGTATACCTGCAAGCTTAAATAATCCACAAACTTCATCCATATATATTAAGTGCTCATCAGGATGCTTTGTTCCATCTCCTGTAAAAGGGTTAGCTAGCAGTTTTTCCATTATACCCGAAGGAAATTCAAAAGGAGTTTCATTTTCAATAGGTTCAGTAGGTTGAGGAGCAACTCTTTGCTCTATTGGACGGGGTGAAGATACCCCGAACAAGCCTCTCAGAGAATTACTTTCCATAGTAACAAGTGACAGTAAATTTCAGCACACTATATAAATTTTTCCTTACCAAATTCCACCTACCAAAGGCGCTACACTCCCCGGCAATGGCGCCAGAAAAGAGTCTTGGTGACCCACAAGTATAGGGGATCTATCGTAGTCCTTTCGATAAGTAAGAGTGTCGAACCCAACGAGGAGCAGAAGGAAATGATAAGCGGTTTTCAGCAAGGTATTCTCTGCAAGTACTGAAATAAGTGATAACAGATAGTTTTGTGATAAGGTAAATTGTAACGAGAAACAAGTAACAAAAGTAAATAAAGTGCAGCAAGGTGGCCCAATCCTTGTTGTAGCAAAGGACAAGCCAGAACAAACTCTTATAATAGGAAAAGCGCTCCCTAGGACACATGGGAATATCATCAAGCTAGTTTTCATCACATTCATATGATTCGTGTTCGATACTTTGATAATTTAATATGTGGGTGGACCGGTGCTTGAGTGCTTTTCTTACTTGAACAAGCATCCCACTTATGATTAACCTCTATTGCAAGCATCCGCAACTACAACAAAAGTATTAAGGTAAACCTAACCATAGCATGAAACATGTGGATCCAAATCAGCCCCTTATGAAGCAACGCATAAACTAGGGTTTAAGCTTCTATCACTCTAGCAACCCATCATCTACTTATTACTTCCCAATGCCTTCCTCTAGGCCCAAATAATGGTGAAGTGTTATGTAGTCGACGTTCACATAACACCACTAGAGGCTAGACAACATACATCTTATCAAAATATCAAACGAATACCAAATTCACATGACTACTCATAGCAAGACTTCTCCCTTGTCCTCAGGAACAAACGTAATTACTCACAAAGCATATTCATGTTCATAATCAGAGGGGTAATAATATGCATATAGGATCTAAACATATGATCTTCCACCAAATAAACCAACTAGCATCAACTACAAGGAGTAATCAACACTACTAGCAACCTACTAGCACCAATCCCGGACTTTGAGACAAGAATTGGATACAAGAGATGAACTAGGGTTTGGAGATGAGATGGTGCTGGTGAAGATGTTGATGGAGATTGCCCTCTCCCGATGAGAGGAGCGTTGGTGATGACGATGGTGATGATTTCCCCCTCCCGGAGGGAAGTATCCCCGGTAGAACAGCTCTGTCGGAGCTCTAGATTGGTTTCGCCAAGGTTTCGCCTCGTGGCGACGGAGTCTCGTCCCGAAAGGTTCCTTCTGATTTTTTTTCTCATCGAAAGACTTCATATAGGAGAAGATGGACGTCAGAGAGCCACCAGGGGGCCCACGAGGTAGGGGGGGCGCGCCCTAGGGGGGCGCCCCCCACCCTCGTGAGCAGGGTGTGGGCCCCCTGGCCTTCATCTTTGGCGAGGATTTTTCTTTATTTATTTTAAGATGTTCCGTGGAGTTTCAGGACTTTTGGATTTGCGCAAAATAGGTCTCTAATATTTGCTCCTTTTCCAGCACAGAATTCCAGCTACCGGCATTCTCCCTCCTTATGTAAACCTTGTAAAATAAGAGAGAATAACCATAAGTATTGTGACATAAAGTGAAATAACAGTCGATAATGCAATAAATATCGATATAAAAGCATAATGCAAAATGGACGTATCATGCCCTGGTGCGCGGTCGTTTCCCAGCGCGCCGACACAATGCCTCTTCCTCAGCCTCGCAACTCGCGAGGTGCTGATTGGTGGCTTGCCGGCGGGCGAGCGCGATCTCACCGGTGTGGTGATCCGGCGCCAACAGGTACTCCTCCTTGCTGGAAGCGTGCACCCGGTCCATGTACCGCCAAGCGTAGATGAGGCGCTTGGGCCCGACTGCACTCAGGGCGTCGGCACGGGCGTCCTCCGCCACCCTCACGGCCCTCGCACAAGCCTTCTGCCAAAGAGCCAATTGCCTGACTCTCTCGGACGCGACATATGCCTCCCAGGCAGCTTGTTCCGTGGTGCGCTTCTCTTCCTCGGCCTTCTTCTCCGCCTCTATTTTGGCGCGCTCTGCTGGAGGCAAAGCCTCCCACAAGGCGACATCCATTTCTTTCCAAAGCTCCTCAAGGCTGGGGGGGCTCGGCGGGCGGCGCGACATTCTCCTCGTAGCGGGGAGCCGACGCGTCCTCCGGCGCGCATGCTGGCGAGATTGGGAATGTCGACGCGTCCACCTCGGCGCGTCGCGCGAGGAGCGGAACGCCGACGCGTCCTCCTCGACTAGTGGCAGCGAGGAATGGAATGGCGACGCGTCGCGTCGCGGCGAGGAGTGAAACACCGACGCGTCCTCCTCGACTAGTGGCGGCGAGGAACGGAACGGCGACACGTCGTGTAGCTGCGAGGAGCGGAACACCGACGCGTCCTCCTCGACTAGTGGCCACGAGGAACGGAATGGTGACGCATGACCGTCCGCGCGGTGCAGCGAGGGGCTCCTAGGGCTTGGGAGGGGCGATGCCATGGTGGTCGACGTGAGAGGGAGGGGGAGGAGATAGCGATGGACGTGAACGTGAGGGGGAGGAGATAGCGATGTCGTGGGAGGCGCAGTATTTATAGCGAGCAATGGCACACCTACATAAGATATGGACTGAGCTGCACTGACTTAACTGCCGGTCCAGTTGCATCACTGACATGTGGACCAGACCCCTATTGGGCCCATATGTCAGTGACCGAATGCACCTGCAGTTAAGTAATAGCTATGTGGGCATATTTGTTGGAGTAAATTACAGGTGAGCGAAGGGGTGGAAATATTGCTAGTCACAATGGATTGGACGAGCGTGGGGGGAGGAGAGTCATGCATGCAGATTTTTTCACACGGGGTGGAGTGGTGGGACCGCCGGAGGAAGAAGGAGAGTTTGGCAGGCATATTGTTTCCACACATGGAGAGGAAAAGATTTGGAGATGAACGGGCTTCCTGCAGGTATGGGGAACAGTGCATAATAAGTCATCTTGCATGCCGGGCTAGTATAGTCTCAAGTCATTAAAAACAAACACGCCCCACACATGTTCATATTTCAAGGTGCACTAAATTATTGCATGCGATGATTAAGGCTGGCCATAATGGTGGTATCTTAGCTGGTATCATGCACACGGGAATAGCAAACATGCTGATGTGGCAAAGAATTAAAGAAGAGAGGGGGGTTAGAGTAACTAGTGTTCATGCATGCATTGGTAAACACATTTTTTTGTGGAGAACGACAACACTAGTTGAGTACTTTTGCAGACTTCAAAAACTATTCCACAATGTGTCAACATTCACAATGTCAAATCAATATTTTTACACTCATTATAAAACATAGTTCTTATACTCATTATAATCAGTACTCCCTCCGTCTAGGTGAGCAAGTCATCTTAGATTGTGCACTGTGACCAAGGAGGAGGGGAAAACGAGAGATCTTAATGTTTATTTGCTAATTAATAGCATTGCATGCAATGAACTAACCACTGCATGTCGTGTTTGGTAGTCTCAAGTCATTAAAAGCATGCACACCCACATCTCCTATTGGTTGATATGTCAAGAAACAAGAAACGAGGTAGAAGTTAATGTACCGCGCCTAAGTGTTTTGGGAGTATTGTAGATATTGATATTTTTAGTATAAATTTGGTCGTGGGATTTCATTGATGCCTGTCAAAGCATTGCCAGGTCTGCTATGCGTGACCTGAAGATGAAAGCGTTGAGCATCTCGAAGTTGATCAACAATCTTCAACTGTCAAAGATTAGCCGTTCGGCCAATAAGGTGGCACACTTAATCGCTAAGTATAGCTTTGACAATAGATTAGATGGTATTCTTATAAATAACGTACCGCCCTGTGTGGTGAATATTGTATCGAATGAGTGTACTGGTGTGGCTGGTTAATTAATATAAGGTGGTGTTCAAGAAAAAGTATAAATTTGGTCAAACACTTTGCAAACAGTTGACGGGAGTAAAAAGGACCAGAGGGAGTATCATGCATGCGGAATAGGCAAAAAAAATTGCTTGTCTAAAAAAAGGCAAAAAAATTGCTCATTTATAGCCGGTCGAAGTCTCAAAGGGCGCGACCGCGCGAGGGAGGCGAAGGTCGTGGGAGGCGCGACGTTTGATGGAATTAAGTGAAGTTACATCCACGCGCCGGCATGGCGTGCGAACAGGCAGAAGCTATACCGTCAGGCCTATGATATGGGTCTAGTAGACATGACATCTAGTGGGTCCCGCATAGTTCTCGAGAACTCTTTGGGGGCTTGCAGTCGTTTATCCACCAGGCAAGCCAGCAACCCCACGCCGTTCGCATGCCCTACTCGTCCCCGTCTTCTACGTTACAACAGTTCGCTCCCAGTCGTCCCGTCCTTTCACATTAGTTCGCTCCCAGTTTTTTTGCGGGGTACAACAGTTCAACTTCTCCTAACCCTCCTCCAAAATCCATGGCCTCCCAAATCTCCATGGTCGCCGCTGAGTACCAGGTTAGAGCCATCACCGGCGATCAGTTCATCATCATCTACACACGTGGATCCGAGACGGTGAAAGCATGGCTTGCTCGCTTCCTAAGCATGTTCAACAGTTCAACGGATGAGTGGGTCGCTAGGCTTGATGTTGAGTACACCACAGTCCTGGGACGAGAGAAGGATCTAAAGGACGAAGAGAGGAAGAAGCCCGCCGTGATCTAGGTTTGCGTACATAACGTTTGCTTGGTCTACCACATATGCCATGCCGACGTTGAGTGCCAGGATTTTAAGAACTTCCTCAAGGACAAAAGAGTGAAATTCGTTACTGTAGGTTTTAAGAATGACAGTGACGTCCTGCGTCGGATAGGTCTCGTTGTAGGCCAGCCCTTCGATCTCCAGAAGGCAAGCCTGGTGTCCTCCTCTCAACCTTCAATGCTGACCCTGGCAGCAGCCATGATTGATCCTTCGTATGCTAAACTGAAGAAACCTCATCACGAGTTTCATCATGCATGGGAGTCGAAGACATTAGATGAAGATAACATCATGTACGCAGCAATGGATGCCTACCTTTGTTTAAATATCTACAAGGGTTGGATGAAGAAGCAGAGACCAGTGTCTGGTTCAAGCAAAGAAGCGTCGGCGAAGAGGAAGAGGAAGAGGGACGAAGACAAACTCGAGGACGTGGACTCGGACTCCAAGTAGGAGGCAGTGCCGTCGCTCATGCTGGTTCTACTGCAGTGTCAAGCAGACTAGTTGCTTATTAGTTTAGTTTCAAGGGTGTGTTGTGCTGAGGCCCCAGCAGAACTATGTTTATGTTCTTTCTCGTTATTTGAACTCTTTAGTATGTACAGTAGTACTAGTACTATGTCTTACTACTGTTCTTCTTGCAGTTGGCACTACTGCTTGTATCTTCATGTTCCTACTATACTTAATACGTTCGTACTAGTAGTATAATTTGGGTCAGTCGATTTGTGAAAGAAGTTCGATGGAGCGAAGGAAGAAGACGGCAGAAGAGGTGGAAGAAGCCCTTCTAGCCATCCATGTTGCATCAAACGGCTCACATGAGTCGACTGACCCAAATTGCTCCTTCAGATTGCAGGATCCACATGGCATTCAAGGTCTCGAAGGTAGATTCCGCGTCCGCACCCGGTTTGCGGGCTCGACGTGCGCGCGACCGGCTTCCGCCGCGACAGCCACCATGCGCGCCTCCTCCGCGCGGGCGGAGACGACAATGACACGCTAGTTCCTCCTCGTCGGCGTGCTGGAGCACGCGCTCGTCCTCCTCTTCGTACCTTGCGTGCATAGATGTGGCTCCACCAGCTGCTCGTGTGCTTGGCAGCGTGGCGGCATCGCGAGGAGGGACTGTAGACGACGTGAGCGGGCGAGCCTTTGGCTTCATGGCACAGGGACGGCGGCGACACAGCGGTGATGGGCGAGAAATTGTTGGCCAGAGCAGGCGGGCGCCGGCATGCGCAACGGCGGCGGCATATTGATGAGTGCACGTGTGGGAGCTTACTTTAGTTTTATATATAAGGTTGGTCAAACTTAAAAGAAAACCGTACTAGTACACGTAAACATTAGACTTAGGCAGCGCTTTTATTAGTTACTAGCTTATGTTCTTGCCCATTGTGACCAGCCTTAGTACCACGGCCACGATATGGAATCCTGTGCATGCGCGTGAACCGCGGCCGCGCGGTCGATCGAATGGTGCGTCACCGTGTCACACTCGAAGGACATCCACCGAACCTTTTTGTGTGTGTGAAAACAATCCTCGAATATTACTCAACTTTTTTTCCTGTGAAAGTTCTTGACGCTGCAATATTTCCATATATTTGAATTTAGCTCCAATTCGTGTTTATTTGGATTTGGACGTTTTAGGTGTGCCCTAGTTTTTTTAATACTGATTTTGTGTGTGTGACTGAGAGAGAACGTGTGTATGTGGCCATATGTGTGTTGTGGCGGAAGGGCAATGTGGAGACGGTGTGCGTGTGATACAAACATAGAGAGGTGTGAATGTGCAAATGATCGTGCATGAGTGAGACATAGACAGATGCCGATACGTTGTGTATACATGAGAGAACGGTTTTCTAGTTTACTTGTGTGTGTGTGTGTGAGAGAGAGAGAGAGAGAGGGAGAGAGACAGAGAGAGGAGCATCCGTAACACAACAACCATCTCTCTCGATTTGTCTGTCCCTCGCACAGTCGCATGCAACACATGCATCAACGCACACTTTTGACACCCTCACCCGGTCCCTGCCCACCTCAAGGCCCGCACAATCTCTTCGTGAATACACATTTCTCTCCTTAGGTCTATTTTCTCTCAATATCTGACACGCACACACAGAGAGAGAGAGAGAGAGACACACACACACGCAGCACAACACACACACACTCCACCGAGCACACAATTCATCCCCATCCAAGGTTATACGGCGACCACTCTCGCTTGTGCTTCTTTGCACCCCAACATGCACAACACCTCAATCTTCAAAGAGGGCAACGAGCAGATCGAAGACGGTGACCACACCGCGCTAGAGAATGCGGGGTCATTTGGAAGTAGGGTGATGTGACGACGGCTGACTGACTCCTCCCCCCGCCCTCTCTCTCTCTTGCACAAAATTACCAATCCCTCTCTCCCCCGCACAAAATTGTCAATCCCTCAACCCACGAGATCCTTCCCCTCTCGTCCATGTTTTTCCTGCTCTCTCATCAAACATGTTGTCTCTTCTCCTTCCATGTATACAGAATCCAGATGCACACGCATCTCATGTATATTACATGTATGCATCTTTCTCACAGACCTAACTTCTTCCTCTCTCTTTATCTCTCTCTTTCTCTCTCTCTCTCTCTGTCTCGTTAGGTTTGTCTCCTACTCTCTCGTCCACATACATACAATATTTCCCGCCCTATCTGCTCCATCTTCAAAAGCTCTCTCTGCACACGTTTCATTCACACATGTTAGAGCATCTATAATGGCTAATGTAGAGTTATGGTTGTTCTTGTTGCATCCTACAAAGTAATAACTATGAAATGCATTTAGATTCTCATTTGACTAGGATTATGTGAGTTTGAGCATGTTGTGAAGTACTATAGACCTTGTATACATCTTGGGATTCGACAATGATTGTAACTATTGAATTGCATAGACCATTACATTCGAAGTCAATAGCCTAATATATTTATTTCACAATTTCAACAAATGATTAGTTCACTACAAACTAAGAAAACAAATGTGTACTCCCTCCGTTTTTATTTAAGTCCGCGTATTAGCATTGGTCAAAGTCAAGTTTTGTAAACTCTCACAAAGCTTATAGCAAAAAATATTAACATATACAATAACAAATAAATACCATCAGATTCATTATTGAATGTACTTTCACATCATACATATTTGTTATGGTAAATGTTTATATTTTTCTATAAACTTGGTCAAACTTTAGGAAGTTTGACTTCGGTCAAACCTAATATGCACAGTTTACTACTACTACTCGCTAGTTGCTTAGCCGAATCACTCAACACGCCACACGGGGAGTCCAGTGTCACAAAATTTTGAGGTCGGTGGGAAAATCTCCCGCGACCCTGATTCAAGCAGTGGGAAGTTACCATCATAGCCTTCGGAACTGGCCTACGGATGATGCTTGGTAGGGGGCTGTTTTCGTAACTTCAGGTTCACCCTACCCAGCCAACCCCACCCCAGCACCCAGAGTAGTACACCTGAATACTCCCCAATTTCTATCCCCACCGCAAAATAGACTTCTCCATGGCACCGCAGCCTTCGTGCTCCTCCCCTTTACATCGGCGCACTCGTCCACCGCAGCGCATCTGCCTCATCGACGACCTCGTACGTCGCACTGGAGCCGGTCCACCGTCGTCGTCGTACACGGAGCCTCTTCCCCGGCATCGTCTTCCACAGTCTCGGATCTGCTTCCCGGAAGCCGACGCCAAGCGCAGAAGTACCACCGTCGTGGACAATGAACTGACTCCCGTTGCCGACCATGACTCACAGAGGCCGCCGCGACCATTGTTATCCTCCTCGATTGGTAATGTGTGTATTGAATCACTTAGCAGTACATGTGCAGTTCCAATTTTGTTCATACCTACCCTTCAAATTTCCTGGGTGCTATTGTTCCCGTAAAAGTAATTGGTTATAGCCTCCATTGTCCAACAGAATATCAGCTTGTAATTGTGCGTCGCTCCTGTATCGCGCTGTGCTTGGGTAGGTTTTTCATTTTCAACCAGTAGTGTGGCAAATGATGGAAAGGTTTTTAGAACTAGCAAAATGCCCATGCGTTGCACGCATCAAGATGCATTTGTATGAGTAGTTTAACTTGTTGGAGATGCTCTAACATGGCAGACGAGTGCTTTAATGTTGCCCACAAGATGCACGAGTATTACTAGTAGTATATTTTCTTGCCATGTTGAGATTTTAAAACCACGAGTGCGAACATGCAGAGGAGCAATGAAGACCAAACACGGGATATTCGGGACATCTTCAAGGAGCGTGGCAAGTTAAAGAGGAGCTGCACCGAACCTGTAAAATGGGCTTTGGTAAGTAACACCCTTTCAATTACTTTCGTGTAGCCTCATGTTCATCGATGTGTATATGTTGTAGTTTCTGTTTCTCTTAAGCGTGGTGTTCTTCGATGTGTAATAACAAGATTCTTAATCGTCCCAATGCTTTCGTTTTTAGCTTGATGTAGGAAGTGGGTGTTCTCACCTTGTAGTCTGTTTTTATTTATTTTTTCCTTTTGAATTCACTTCTCCGAGTTCTGTTTATCTGGCTTCTACTAAATGGATCTAGGTTGCTCTGAGTATTGATCTAAAAAAGAAGTAACTTCATGTCAGGATGCAGTTCCTGCGAGGAGGGAAGTATGGTCAACCTCGAGATCATGTTTCCAAAATGAGGCTGGAATACACACAAGGTGCCAGTTCCCCAATGATGCTGGATTAGACACAAGGTGCAAATTCCTAGATGATGCTGGATTACACACAAGCCAGGTGGAGTCGTCAGTTGTTCGTGTCCTCGTGGCATTAGTAAAGGCTGAAAGAAAGCGTGCGGCAACCCTTGAGAATGTAGCTGAGTTCCTGAAGAAGCGAAAAGAGCAATCAGATGCTCTCTTCACCCAAGCCAAAGAAGAGATGGAAGAAGCCAGAAATAAGCTAGCAGACGCAGAGCAAGCTAGGCGTCTCCTGCTATCTAAAACTGTTGTCAATACAAAATTTCCTTCATAATAGCTAGGTTCAAATGTTTATCCAGTCAGCATGCCTGTTGTGATGTCCGTGCATCTACTGATGTGGCACAAAATGTTTTTTTCGGGTCATGTAATAACAGCAACTACTTTCCAAACAATAACAGACGAAGCATTGGACATGGTATAGTTCACGCGCAAGCCCAACATTCCAAGTTCAACTTCCACATCAAACTCATGTTCACAGATATCTGCACATTCATACATAATGTCCACAACCATGATTCACTTCAAAGCCAATATGTGAGGAGAGTTATAAATAAAGAAAATCCTCTACTAGTTCCTGCTACCAGTGCGAGCACAACAAGTCAAGACCATGCGTAAATTAATTATATTTTAGTCATTTTTTGTGTTCTAAAATGCCCGCCATCTCGCGGAAGGACGTGTTGCCGGCACACGCGCAGATTCAATGAAGGCAGGCGGGGCAGTCTTAAGCTGGTTGCACGCGGCGAGGAGGCGTGCTCAGCCGGGCCTGCAGTGAGTGCGGCCCTCTTGGTCGGCGCGCCGGTTCAATGCCTGCGCTATGAGAGGTCGCGTCCGTGTCAGAGCAATCACTCCCTCCAGTCCTTTTTGTTTGGGTATAACAAAATCTCGTTTTCCATTCACATTTTACAAGTAAAGTTCGTGGACAAACTTTGACCCAAAGTACGATGGGGACTAGTAAACCAGAATGGAGGTAGTAGTTTTTTTTAATCGAAGAAGGGTTTCCCCTTCCGATTTTCATTAAAGAAAACCAGCATCTAAATCTAAACCATAGTATTTGCCCTAGAACTACCAGGTTCAACATCTCGCAACATAAAGCCATACAACCTCCATCGCAAAAAAAACCATACAACCATATGCCAAGGAGGTACGTAGTACTATGAATTCCATTTTCGCTCCATACCAATCGTTCTAAAAACTACTTACTACTTATAACACACCATTAAAAATCGGAACTCTTAACCCCGCTAAAAAACGATATTTTAAACGTGGCTACTCGATCTGGGGCAACTGGTGAGCCACCGCACTCCAAGTCATTCACCTGTGGTCCCGACCATCAACTCCTACGGATCAAATTATCACGCGAGCTGACTATTCCTACAAAGGTGCTCCACCACGTACCCGGTACCCGCGAATGCAGCAATCGTGCCCCTAGGGTTTTAGGGTTTATTTGTTAACGTCGCCTTTACGTAACACTCATGTGTGCGAGACAGCGAGAGGCCGGCTGCGTGCGTGCGCCTCTTCTCTTCGTATATGTACTCCACCGTTTGTCTGGTGTCCAAAAAATTATAATAACTACTAGCAATGTGCCAATGTGTTGCCACACGATCAAAGTAGATTAATACAGTGGCGGAGCTAGATGCAGACTACGCCTGGGGCTGTGCTATGTTGAGTGATAAACTTCTATGATTTTCTATGCTTTGCATGAAGAAATTACAAAGGAAGTTGTTTCTAGGCCTGGGGCTATAACCCGAGCTGCCCTAGGCCTGTCTCCGCCACTGGATTAATACATATTCACCGATTTGATAGAAAAATAAGTCTAGCTTTGAAATACGTATATCACTAAAAAAATGTTATGTTTCACTCAAAATATATTCCTTTGGCGGTTTTGATGAGATAAGGGAGGAATGTTGTTGGTTTCAAGATTCGAGAAGTGGTATATGTCTAATTTCTACTCTTACTAGCAAGATGCCCGTGCGTTGCACAAAACATCAAGATCTTGTGGGAAAAAAGGATGAACGAGGGAAGGCCTTATCTGCAAATGTGGTGAAGAGTGCGGGTAAATTGCCATATTTTCCTTCCTATCCGTCAGATATAAATCAGATGACCTACATTGCAGGATGGCAGGCCCACCATTATCACCAACTCTATTTTTTATCCCTACTCTTATAATAAGCATTGTCGGTGATGATCGTGTGCCTGCCATCCTGCAATATAGGCCGTCCGATCTATATCTGACGGATAGGAAGGAAACTATGCCAATTTTGCAAAAAGATACCCACACCCCTCTCCACATTTGCAAATAAGGCCTTCCCTCGTTCATCCTTTTCCCCCACAAGATAAACTACTCATACAAATGCATCTTGATGTTCCGTGCAACGCATGGGCATCTTGCTAGTTGTTGCAAAAAGCCCATGTGTGTGTGAGAGAGAGGGCGAGTGGAGGAGGACGGAGTGCATGTGTGACAAATACACAAGGAGTGTGTGTGCGATAGGTATCAGCTTAAAATGAGGCGATAGCGTGTGTGTGCACAATCGAGAGGGCGTGTCTCAAGAAGGGAACAAATATCTACATAGATACAAGGAGCGGGAGAGAGACATGTATGCGATGGTGGAAGCATGAGTGTGTGCGTGTATAAACCTATCTAGATGCTAGCTAGTCGATAAATGTTTGTGAGAGAAATACGAGTCGGGGTGCGAAAGCGAGAGTTTTGTGTGTGTGAGAGAGAGAGACGGTAGTCGGGAAGGGGAGTGGAAGCAGGAGTTGTGCGTGTGTGTCTGCGTGTGAGAGAGAGGAGACAGTAGTCGGGGTTGTCTGATCGGTAAACAAATGAATAATGTCAGTCTGGGATGGAGACGAAAAGGAGACCACAACAAATGTTGTGTCTACAGGAGATATAGAGAGAGTAATTTTAGTGGTATGAGTCATATATAGAGACATATAGGGTGTGTGAGAGAATCCCATAGAGAGAAAGACAAAGTGAAAGACGAGTGGGGACTGTGTGTTTGGCGGTGAAAAAGAAAGCTTAGGTACCGAGTGATACCAGAGAACAGTAGAGACGTAAGAGATAATGAAAACCGTGTAATTTATAATGATAGGGAGAGTGTGACACTTCTCAAGGGAGATGTCGAGAGACCATGTTTGCGAGGATAGGAGCAACATGAAGTGAGCGTGCGGGTGAGCTGGAGAAAAGAGAGTGATAGCTACCTGAAGGAGCATGCATGCAAAGAGATGGGCGTGAAAGGAGTGAACAAAAAAAGGATTCAAATATTTGAATTCGAGATGATTATACATGTAATCCATACTCGAACCAAAATTGATCTATCAAACATGCATACTCATATGAATTCACGCACATCTATGTTATTTAATATGTAGATATTACTGATCCATACATTTTAGTAGAACATAATTTGGTTAAAAAATTTCGAATTCAACCTTAAGATTTCGAGATCGTTGTATTTGTAAATCATATTATACATATAAAGGAGCAGAATTCTTTGTTCTGCTTTTGAAAGTATATATAAAAAAATGATGTATATAGAACGTAATTCCAATTTAAAATGGATCCCGCCCGAAAAAAATAGAATACAAACGGGATTCGAATTGAGTTGGCACGGTAAACGTGCACTCTGTAAAATTTGAACGAAGCGGGGAAAGTCGCAGTAACCGCCCGAAACCAAAATCCGCGAGATGGAAATCACTACTGCCTATCCCTACCACGCAAAGCCTATATGCTGGATTTCTATAGGTTTCGATAGGGGTAGGTTTGTAATTTCACCCAAACGTGACGTAACCGCCTCTCACCCGGATTCATACACGGTGGGCGCCAAAACACAGTGTGTCCTCGGCCGAAATCGACTCCCTCCCCAATTCATATTCATACACGGTGGGCGCCAAAAACAAACTCTCGTCGACAAATATTCGGTGTATGCGAGATTACCGTCCTATCCCCAACCGGCTAGTGTTGCTGTGATGTAGTAGAAATTTGAAACGGGGGCTAAGTTTGTAAATTTCCTCGCATTTGAGACAAGCGCGCCATGAATACATGGTTCCCCCCTTCCTCTCTACCTCCCTTTTCCCCATTCGTACTCCGTGGGCGCCAAAACACCCTCTCCACCCCACCCTCCTCCGTCCGCCGTCGTTCGCCACCCCATCCACTGCCGTCCTCCTCCACCATGCCGGAGCTGATACCCCGACGCCGCCGTCCATTACAAGAGATCGACCTCTCTCATCCACGGCTTCGGACCAGGATCCTTGCATCCCGTCCTCTCGCTTCATCCCCGCCTCGTCCACCTTGCCGGCGCCGCTCCTACGACCGTCTCGTCCACCGCGCCCCGCCGCCACCATCTACCCTCCTAGATCTGCTTCCACACGGCCGACAGCCATCGCTACCGCAGCACCATCAAATTCTCAGCAGATGCGTACACGGCGCCGCACCAGAGGCGGTACTCTTTCGTATCTGCTCAACTTATTTATCGC
The DNA here is from genome assembly GCF_056163025.1 of Triticum urartu. Classification (NCBI taxonomy): domain Eukaryota; kingdom Viridiplantae; phylum Streptophyta; class Magnoliopsida; order Poales; family Poaceae; genus Triticum; species Triticum urartu. Next base: position 581,173,564 of record NC_141877.1, read on the forward strand.
AGCAAGAAAATAGATCGCCACTGCTTTACTCTGATTTCTTGTCTTAGTTGCGAAGCTGCCTTTGTCCGGTTTGCACCTTCAGATCCGCCATGGCACGCTCAACACCATACTCGCAATGCTTATGGTTTTCCCCTTTTATATTCCACACTAGTTAAATCACAGTAGACTAAATTTCAAAATTGGGTCAGTCGATTTTTCAGAGCTTGCCGGATTTCGCCGGTGCGATTGAAGGGGCTCGGGTGGGGATGGTGGTTGTGGGGGCGGTGGTGGGGCATCGTCGAACGAAGAAAACTCGACGCGGGTGGGGGCGGGGGTGGGGGTGGCGGAGGAACACAGGCGGTGGGGCCGGTGGTTCGGCCAGCGGCCCGTGCGGTGTTCTGTATGGGAAGCACAGTATGTTCCTTGTCAAGAAGGGGAGCAGGGACATCTGCAGTCGACAGCTGATAGAGCTGGCCTGTACGTGATCGATAGGCTTTCAATTACTAGCGGCAATACAACACCGTAATTTCCAGCCAGTTCCACTTTCCCGATTTATATATCCTGGTTATGGTGTACCCCTGTTATGTACACTATGATCTGCCTAGTTGCTGTGTGCTCTTGTTATCATGGTTTGGCAATAAACTCTCTATATAATATATTATGAACCTATCATCTGCCAGCTATCCTTACTTCTGGAGCCTATTTTTTGTGTACTTGTGCCAGATTATATAAATGCACGCACCATATTACAGCACACATGAGCTCTCTCATCAGAATCCAATGATAGCACACAAGTGTTTACAGGGGCGCCCCTATAGTAGAATATCATCTGCATTACAAAGATAATCTCACAACTATTTATGTTTTCATGATTCTCAGATATTATACGCAATTACAGTGAATATCAGAATCCGCACATCAGAAGAATATTGTGGAACACTGCAATGACTTACAAAATTGGCAGCAAGGCATTGAGTGCCATTCTGGAAGCAATGAGACTCGTACGCTCCCCACCTATTGATTCTTGTTCAGAATATCATCCTAATGACTATTCTAACCTCGAGGAGTCAAAGGCAGATGGCCTGTCCTGTTCACCCATCAAGGTGTCTGTTCTAATTTGGCAAGGTTTTATTAATTGCGCGTATCTTGCATTTCTTCTACTTTGTTGCACCGCCATCTGCTTAGTTTACTCATCATATATGTCGAGATGCCATGCCCATCCATTATCAATACATATTCCATCTGTCATCATACCATGTTTTTTCACTCAAATGTTGTTCTTGTGCATCAGACATCAAAAAGGAAGAGGGTGATTGCCGAACCTGAAGGAGCATCAACAAAGTCCTTGAAAAACGTGGTGGTGCCGGAGAAATCAGACAACACCCTATTTATATTGGTTGTACAACCAGTGACACAAAACGTAGGACCGACTCCAGCACACTGTACCCATACTTCACTAGCCACACCACTAGCCCCACCACACAGGACCTGCACTCCAGCAAAAGGTATACCGATTTCATTTGCCATAGCACCAGCTGTACCACAGAAAAATCCCACTCTACCAAAAAGTACAGCAAGTCCACCGGCCGAAGACCTATCCCAACTGCAGAGATGACCAATTCCTGCAGATTGGAACCCCATTCCATTTATTCCCAGTTTAAAAGACAATGCTTTCAATGTTGTTAGGGACTACGTGCATATATTCCCATCATGGGAAGATTATTGTGAAGACAAACACCATTTTCACATCTTCCTGTCCAACTTACGTGTAAGTGCTATTATTCATGGTTATTATTTTCCTGTTTTCTGCTGATTGAACACATCAATGATTTAAATTACATTGTTGTAACTAGGCGAGGGTCAATCTGGATAGTCATGACGAGCAAAGCTTGCTTGTGCTTTTTAAGGAAGCATTGCAGCAGTATCGGTGTTACCTGAGGAAATCACACTTTGGTAGCAAGTCTATAAACGAATTTCCGGTGAAGTCTCCTGTGCTAAATTTAGAAGACATTGAATGGAAAAACCTTGTTATGCACTAGTCTCGTTCCCAGGATGAGATACTGTCTATGAAATCACATGACAATTTGAATTTCTACTTTTCCGCATGTGCCTTACGTATCTTTTTTGCAGGAAATCTGAAATGGTATAAATTGACAGCACACTAACCATTGATACTTATGAGTTTTTGATCTGTAATCCAATGGTGTCGTGAAGGTGCCAACTCCTTCACAATGTCATTTCCTGCCATGTCTTGACCTGAACAATACCATATTGTGTTAATGCAAATTTAAACTGTGTCACTTTATTCGTCAGTAAGAAATGTGATGAATTGTCACCACTGATACTTTTATGTGCAAAACCTGTCATCTGTCTGCTTGTTTATCTTTCAGAGTGAGGAAGATATAAGTGTTGAACAAGCGCAGTCTCATCATCTTGGTCGGCTGCTTGCGCTGCAGCTCCCCAGCAGGGCTAGCCTTTCTTGAACTCTATTGAAGTGCTGTCGGTTTTGTATATTATTTTGTCGGCGTGTTTATTTGCATTGGTGGCGATCTTTGATGCCCAGTGTATGTAATCTGCTGTCTGCTTGTGCTTTATTATCATAGTGGTGAACTTTGATGCCCAGTGGATATAATATGGCATAATTTCTTTATTGTATAGTATAGGTTTTTTTCTTATTCAGGATGCTGCAGTTATTTTACTATATATATATATATATATATATATCCTGTCTTCGCAGTAAACCGGCCAAACCGTAAAATTACGGTACATAATCGGGCCGTCATGCAATCACGATGTAGGTTGGGCCTGAAACGTGTCGATCAGCTCACGGGCCGGCAGCAGCCCGATATGAACCCTGGCCCATGATTGTGGGAATCAAATCACGGGCTTTTAACAGGCCGAAAAATTGTCTCGGTCCTTGTTTGGCCCAATCAGATATCGGCTGCGAGCAGGCCGGATGCAAACTGGGCCGTAGTTAGGCCCAACTATATGACGAGCTTTTAACAGGCTGAAATTAATATAGGGCCGAAATGTTAAACGGGCCCTTAACAGGCCAAAACTAATATCAGGCCGAATTACTAAGTGAGCCTTTAACAAGTGGGCCCAAAAGCATAGTGTCCAGTTGACGGGCCGAATCTGACATGGGCCATAACTAGGCCCAAAACCTCTTAAAGGGCCGGACCTGATCTGGGCCGTAATTTGGCCCAAAACATGGTAGGCTTTTAACGGGCCGGATCTCATATGGGCCACTATTAGGACCGGAGCGTGGCAGGCCATTAATAGACCGGATCAAATATGGGCCGACATTTGGCCCAAAACATGGCAGCCAGTTAACGGGCCGACCTACTAGGGTCCTCAAAATCTTGTGGGCCTACAGCTGGGCCGGCCCATTAATGTCGGTGAAATCTCGTGGGCCTTTAGCTGGGCCGGCCCATTATGATCCGCAAGAATTTTGTGGGCCTTTACCTGGCCGGCCTATTATGGCACACAAAAATCTTGTGGGCCTTTACCTGGGCCGGTCCATTATGGTCCGCGAAATCTTGTGGGCCTTTAGCTGGGCCAGCCCATTATGTTCCGCAAAATCTCGTGGGCCTTTAGCTGGGCCGGCCCATTATGGTCCGCAAAATCTTGTGGGCCTTTAGTTGGGCGGGCCCATTTAAACTTGTTGGGCCGTGCCACGTGTCGACGTATCATAGGCGCCTTCTGTCCAGTGAGTGGATGACATCTGTCCCGACGATGAGCCGACACGTGTTTCCTCTAGCCAATGATGATTTTACACGTGGAAAATCCCCATTGGTCGGGGCTGTTAATGGGTTATCGGATCCAAAACCCGACCCGATAGCTTAACGGCGTTTCGTTACGGTGGATGCCACGTGTCGGTCACCCTTGACGAAAGCACTTCTGTGACGCGCGATTTACCGTCATGGAAGTGGACACTTCCGTGATGATAATTTTGGTAATGTCATGGAACACTTCTACGACAGCACAGGTATGACTATCTTGATTATGTCATAAATTTGTCATGAATGTACATGCATGAAAAAAAGCGACCTACTGTGACAAACACGTATCATCACGGAAGTGTATTTTTTTGTAGTGCAATTTAGGAGACACCACTCTCCAGAGGGTAATAGATGGTGTTGTTGATGATGAATTCCTTGCTCTTGTGCTTCAAATAATAGTCTCCTCAACACTCAATCACTCTATCGCAGATTTGACTTTGGTAGGAGAAGGATTGGAGTGGAAAGCAACTTGAGGAGGCTAGAAATCAAGGTTCAAATGGTGGGTTTGGAATGACTTGATCTCAACACATGAGTAGGTGATTCTCTCACAGAAAATGAATGGTTAGAGTGTAGTTTCATTGTGATGGCTCTCTTAGAGAGTAGGTGGGGGTGGAGGGGTATAAATAGTCTTTACCCAGAATCCAACCGTTACAAGCCTTTTGATTCAACTCGGTGACACCGATCCAAAATCTCGGTGAGACCGGTCTGTGTAAAAGATTTGAACGTTTGGGCTTTCTGGTGGGACCGAAGTGAGGAGACCGATATGTGATGACCTAAGAGAGACTGTCTTTCGGTAATTCCGACCGCTTCAACTCGATAATTCTGAAGTGAGGCGACAAGGTTACAGAAACTTGGCCAGTGCAAATCAGTGGGACCGATCGTCATCTAGGTGGGACCGAAACTCTAGGTTTTGGCTGTGGCAATGTATAGGACCAACTCGGTGAGTCCGGATGGGAAGTTTTCGATGGGACACGGTTGGATTTTTAGGGTTTGTACAAATATGACTAGGAGAAAGTGGCTGAGGGTTTTCGAAGCAATATCATCAAGCACTTGAGCAATTGAGTTATGATCAAAACCTCATCCCCTTTTAATAGTATTGGCTTTCCTATACACTGAGTGTGATCTTGGACCACTTAACCAAAAATGTAGAGTCCTGAAGCTTTGCCAATCCATGTCCTTAGCATTTTGAGGGGTCCACATTCTCATGTCCATGCCATGCCAATCATTGAACTTTTCTGAAATCTATCTTGAATAAGCATTAGTTCAATGCCATATATGTTGTTATGAATTACCAAAACCACCCGGGGATTAGTTGCACTTTCAAAATGTTAAGTAGGAAGTTCTTGCCCATCTCAACTAGTTGGTCATCAGCAGGTAGTTGCCATCTAATCATCATCCTCTCCCAAATACTCCTGGTGTGGTTACAAAAAAAATCAATGCATGGAAGCTTTCTAGTCCTCTACACCACATGAGGTGCAGGTCGAACATGTGGACAAGTGCCTAGAAGCATTGCAAGCCATGGTAGCAAGGGCACCTGACACTACACTCCAAGCCATGATCTTCAGCTTTTGGGGAACCTTCGACCGGCAGATTAAGTTCCAAATGGCCCGATCCCCTCCTGGGGTCGAGCTTGAGGCCCCAGCCATGAACAAATCATTTTGAGGACCTTCCACGAGTCGATATGCACTCTTGATAGAAAAGTGCACACGCTTCTTCGAAAATCACGCAAAGAAATCATCCCGCTGTCTCGGTGAAGTGCAACTTTTACAATGTCACGCGCATCCATGGGCCCGAAGTGGTCCTGAAGACGATGAACATCTCAAGCACCATTTTGATCCAAAAAATCCGAGACCCAATTAAACTCGCGGTTTTGTTTAGGTGTCACCGGCTTGAAGGACGCCCCTAGGAATCCATGGATGTCTCCATGTTGTAATGGAAGAGCAACCCCACACTCTCCAAATTATACTTTTCTTAACAAGTTCAAGTCCATACTCAATACCTTTCCATACTGCTGATGACTTACCAGAAAAACAACGTGCCTAGAAGATTGCCATTGGGGAAATAGTTTGCCTTCAAGAAGCATGCACACAAACTGTCTGCTAACTCGAGTAATCTCCAAGCTTGCTTAGCTAGAAGCACTTGGTTAAAGGCACACATATCTCGGAACTCCATACCCCCTTTGGACTCTGGTAGTCTCATCTTATCCCAGCTCAACCAGGCCATCTTTCTTTTCCCATTCTCCACTTCCCACCAATATTGGCGTATGAGCCGAGTAAGATCATCACAAACTGAGGTTAGTAGCCAGAATATACTCATCACATATGTGAGAACGGCTTGAGCTACTACTTTAATCAGAACTTGCTTACTTTGACTTGACATATACTCTCTCCGTTCAGAATTACTTGTCGCAGAAATGGATGTATCTGGATGTATTTTAGTTCTAGATACATCCATTTCCGAGACAAGTAATTCCGAAAGGAGGGAGTAACATTCACACCAATCCACTAGTCTCTTAGTTAAAAGCGTAAGTTACTCAAAACCTACCTACTTAAAGGGGCTATTGCTTCTGGCGGCACGTCATCGAAATTGCCCATAAAGTTACAAAATATTACCAACATATGCCACCTATAAGTGAAAAAATGTTTCACACAGGAGAATCCCCGCATGGGCCGGCCCAGTAGAAACCTTCTACCCTGCGCTCTACGCACTAGGAGAAGACACAAGAACCTGTTTGGGCTGGCCCATCTCCGGGCAGCCTGTTTTAAGATTTCGTTTTTATTTCTTGTTTTTCTTTTTCGTCTTCAATTTTCTACTTTAAATAATTTGGGACTTAAAAAAGTTCCGAAAATAAAAAAAATGATAATTTTTAAATAATTCATAAATGTTTGTGGATTCATAAAATGTTCATGATTTTTAAAAAAATGTTCACATGTTCAAAAAAGTTTGAATTTTTTTAAATAAATGTTTGGTAAATCAGAAAATATTCATGATTATTTTAAAAAGTTCATGTATTAATTTTTATAATGAAATGAACAAAACTTCGCCAATTCAAAAAATGTTTATGAATTGAAAAATATCCTGAAAATTAAAAAACTGTTCGTGACTTATAAAATATTTGATTTATTCATAAAATGTTTGCTGATTCAAAAAATGATCATGCATTTCAAAAAATGTTGGCTAAATCAAAAAAATGTTCCTGAATTTCAAAAATTGTTCCACTGATTTCCAAAAATTGTTCGTCAATTCTAGAAATGTTCACCTATTCAAAAACTATGTTTAGAATGTTCACAATTTTCAAAAATGTTTGCAAATATTATAAAATATTCATGAATTCAAAAAATGTTCATGATTTTAGAAAATATTTAAAAATATGTAAAAATGTTCACGATTTCATATATGTTCACGAGTTTAACAAAATGTGCATGATTTTAAAAAATTGTTCACGGTTTCACGAAAATGAGAGTGATAGTGTATCTGGATGATGCAACGAAATATGGTCATGGTCATTGGAGATTATGATTTTTTTCTCTTGTTGCAACGCGTGGTCCGTTTTGCTAGTAAAACTAATATGTGCAGTAAATAAAAACAAAGGCAGTATGAAAACATGACAATGCAAAAGTTTATATTACTCGGATTTGCTAATAATCCACGGAAGCTTAAATTGGATGTACATATACCCCCAGCGTTGAGGCTGTGTAAAAGTTCTTAATATTAATTAACAAGTACAGACATTTTTAAGTTTCACAAAGTAGAACAAAAAAATGATAAAGTACATGAAATTTGGGCCACGCCATGCGTCGGCCGGCAGATAAATAGAAAACGTCCGCCACCTTGTTGGCTGTTGGCCGATGGACGCGGGCGCCATCCGATCTACCCATCCACGAGGGTCATCTCCCTTTTGCAAGAGTGGTGTTGCAGAACAAACCCCACAACAGGATGCTTGTTGCAAAACGTCGGAACCGCTATTTATCTTTCTAAAACACGGTCTGTGTTGCAGAACATTTTTTGCAAATGAGGTTTTGTTGCAGATTTTTTTTACAATAGAGGTATGTTGAAAAAAAATTGTCTTCATTTTTTTTGCAACATAGCTTATGTTTTGGGAGAAACTTCTGCAACATTGGTGTTGTTGCAGAAAAAATTGAGGGGAGCCATGAGGAGTCAGGGGCACATGTCACGTGGGACACATGTAGTACGAGCGAACAGGGGTTGTGTTGCAACTTTTTTTTGGTCTTCATCTTTTTGTAACATAGATGATTTTGTGGAAGGACTTTTGCAATATGGGTGGTGTTGCAGAATTTTTTACAACATAAGTCTAGTTACATATTTTCATTTTTTTGCAACAAAGGTCCTGTTACAGTTTTTTTCCTTGCAACAGAGGTCTTGTCGCAGACATTTTTGTGACAAGTCTCGTTACAGAAGTCATGAAATTTACATGATTTTTTTCACAATGAAGGCCTTATTGCAGGATTATTCTGTAACAGAGATCTTGTTGCAAAAATTTATAGTCTTTTTACAACCGATGCCCATGTGAGCTGAGGCCTTGCAACTGTTCCAAGGTGAGATGAGAGCAATAGGATTGTGAATTTGTAATGTTTCCGGGAAGGAAAGGTGGACAACGAGCGGGGCCACATGGATACGTGATAGATGATTGAGGCGGTTGACGCTTTGGAGCAATCCGCCGGTGGATGCTAATCATTTCCCATGAAATTTGCAGGAGACTTCGTGCTTGCCTCTTTTTTAACACTTGTGCTTGCCTCATACTAGAATACATATTTAATCCGTGTTCATGTTAGTACCCGAATCGTATTCTAGAAAAAAGTTGTCAGTATCCATATCCGTATCCATATATCCATGTAAGTATGTAACGGTCGATATGAAATACGGAGTAGTATATGGGGTTGAGTACTTGAGTAGAAGTAGGATTCGTGTTAGTACGGCAGGTTCAGCGTGTCCTATTCCTAGTCCAACACAAGATCCCTGCATCGATCGCCTATAAACATACGGCGTGGTACGTCTGTTCTTGAGGAAGCACAACAATAGTACACGAGTTCCTTCGATTTCCATCAGCCAAGACGACAAAGGCGAGGGCGAACAACCGGGAGTTGACGGCGGCCATGGAGGACTGGGTCTTTCTCGGGGAGAGCGGCAGCGACGCCGAGACCGTGTGCTCCATGGACGACAAGGGCAGCGAGACGGACTTTGCCATGGTGCAGCTCCGCCGAAGCCGGGCCGCGGACAGCCGTGCGACGATGGCTGAAGGCGGCAAGAACCAAGACGAGGAGGAGAGCGACGACGATGACGATTACTTCGACCTCAACCTCCCGGCCCTCGCAGGCAGCAAGGCCGTCTTCGGCGCCAACGGAGATTGCTTCGATCTCGATCTGGCGGCTAGCATCCTAAGCATGGGCAGTGTTGGGTACCACAGCGGGATCCATGGTGCCGACAGTGAGGCGACATTGACACGCTGAGCCTTGGCGCGGCAGACGGCGACTGCGCCAACATCGACACCGACCAGAGCTCCGACGCGGCAGAGTTGACCAAGTACGACGACATTGACACTGGCAGCTCTAACTCGTGGGAGAGCGAGTACGACGAGGACGATGAGCACTCTGACACGACGGAGACCGAGGAACCGTGCAGACCCTATATTGATCCCTTATGGCAGGCTGCCTTGGACGATTTTATAAAAGATTCAGCACAGCAGCGTCTCTTGGCAGCTATGGCACCGCCACCATGGCGCCAGGTGAGGCCCCCTGGTGCGCCCCACCTCTTCTTCCCCCAACCGAGCCGCTCGACTTACTCCTCCGACACGGATGAGAGCGACCGCGATAGTGCTATCTCAGAGTTGGTCAAGTACGACGATGAGGACGATAAGCGCTCTGATACGGCGGGGGGCGACGAACCGCGCAAACCCTACATTGATCCCTTATGGCAGGCCGCCTTGGACGATTTTATTAAAGATTCAGCACAGCAGCTCCGCTTGGCAGCCATGGCACCGCCACCATGGCGCCAGGTGCGGCCCCCTGGTGCGCCTCACCTCTTCTTCCCCCAGCCGAGCGGCTCGACTTACTCCGACGCGGAGGAGGGGAGTGGCCGTGATAGTGCTATCTCAGAGTTCGTCAACATAGCGATGACAAGAGCAAATGCGCTAACCCTGTTCGACGCAATGGAATTATTGTTGGAGCTTCCGTTCTACGATTTGAGCAGATCCGATTGGAAGGCCGCCCTTGACAAGGCCAGGGGCGAAATTGCTGTGCGGAAGCGCCGCCACAGCCCCCTGCCGCGCCCCATCTCTTCTTCATCCAGTAGAGCCAGTCGACCTAGCTCATACACAATGCCACACAACTTCTAGATTTTGATTAAAATTGAAATGTATACGCCATTGTCAATGTCGTATGCTACCATCCTATCCAGCTATTTTTGCATCTGCTAGGGCTTTAGACTACCCACAGTGTTACTAACATAGATAGTAACATCACACATATTTATATAAAATAGATGATGTGGCAAGCAATAAAAAAAGAAATGGAGGAAAGTAGTAACATTGTTAGTTACTAGTAGTATGAGTAACATCACACATATCAAAGCAAAATGAGTCTATAGCCTAATACATAAAGTGTTACATGTTACCACACATATGTTATTCTCCACTATAAAGGTAGTAACATAGACTAGTAACATGATATCATGTTACTAGTCTATTGTGGCCAGTCTTATTACAGTCTTCTATGAATTGCTGGCATTGTATTGGTGATTGACTAGTGTTTATCTTCTGAAATATATACGTATTTTACAATAGGGACATATTGCAACACCATTGCGCGCTCGTTGCAATAGGCTATTTTCATAGTAGTCTTAAATGCAACACATAATCACGTCCCGCTTGTCCATCCAAGAACATTTGAGTTATCCATAAGCAAGCGCACCATCGTATTTATCCTTTCATAGAGATGTCTGCAATCGCCGAGCCACACGAAATAGCACATATCGCTTGATGCGTAACCTTGTCTTATGTGGAATTGTGGATACATGCAAAAGGATCACGCAATGGATCTGGTCAAGTGCTCTTTGATATAACAAGCATGCACGTGTCCCTCTAGTGGTGCACGAACCTGCTCAAAACAGATGTATGCCACGGATGCATCTTCCGTTCTGTCTCTTTTCTGTTCAAATCTACCTTGCAGTAAGGTATGCCATGCACGTACTTGAGCCACGCTCCTATAATAACACGGCTAAAGTAGTGATGTTTCATGTACCTAGCTACTAAGAGCATCTCCAGCCCCCCCAGGAGGCGCTTAAAATCGCCGTCGGGGGGTGAGCCGGCGCAAAAAATCAGCCTGGGATGAGTTGGTCCCAGCCGCCGGCCCCAGAGCCGTCCCACGCGTGTTTAAAAAAGAAAAATATATAGCAAATTTCGGCAAAGTTCGGCATATAGACATGTTCGCGGATTTTTATTACATAGCAAATATATATCTAATCTAAAAAAGAAACTGACTGCACGCGGAGTAGTCGCCGTCGTCATCGCCATCCTCGCCGCCGTTGTCGTCGTCGGCCTTCTCCTCCTTAACGCGGGCGTCCCTGCTGGACCCCTGCCCGGCATTGCCATGGCGGACTGGTGGCGGCGGCGGCGCGTCCTCGTCGTCGTTGTCGTCGATGACGACGACTCCTTCGTCGCGGCCCCGGCGGCGCTGCGCGAAGCGCCGCAGGGCGGCGCACTAGCGCTCCCTCGCCATCTTCAGGGAGTCCAGGCGTGCCCATTCCAGGGTCGCGTCGTCGTCGAGCTCCACGTCGCCGCCCGTTAGGAATCAATGGCAAGGCTGACCGGCGTCCTTGCCATTGATTCCCCGCGGGAAACCGAGGCGTTGGGGGAAGACGAGGCGCGGTGTCGCTGACGCGGCTGGCACGCGGCTCTTTCGCGCCAAAATCGCTCGCCCCGGTGCCCCCCCCCCCCCCCCCACGCCGAATTCGGTCTGGATCCGCCGGTGCTGATTTCGACTCAGGCCGACGAAAATCGGGCTCCTGGGGGCACGACTGGGCCATTTTTTCGGCGCCGGCGTGAAAAAATCGCCTCGAGAGGTCTTCCTGGAGACGTGGCTGGAGATGCCCTAAGAAAAAAAGGGTGCATGGACAGGCACATCTCCTTCTAGTGCTCCATTCCATGCTAAAACAAATGCATGATAGCACGCATCGTCTATGCTTCCCTTCTTTTCAACTACGTCGATGGATGATGGTCACCGTTCTGTGGATGGGGTCAATCTATGTTCATGCAAGACATGTCGGGCAGCTCTAGGTTGGCGAGAAAGGCATGGTGGTCAAGGGCGGGGAACCAGGGGGGCTGGTGGTGAGAGATGCCCGAAGCTTGATTGAGAGGAGTTGCGGAGGACAATGTCAAAGGCATGCACCATGCCCATAGAGGAAGGGGCAGTGGCCTGTGGATATTGTTGGATGGCAATAAAGAAAGGTAATGGTGTGCCTCGTCACTTCCCAAGCTAAAGTGGCCGACACAAGTGCACGGGCATCACTTTCTTACAATATAGGAAGAGCCCGAAGTAAGTTAATGTTTGTATGACCCATAGGGAACCTCTCTATGTCTCTCCCAACACATTAGAGGGTCACGTTTGTCTCAAAAAACCTACAGGGTCACGTGAAAATAATCAGATGTAGCAACTTCACTTTGACCAGTCAAACTTAAACCACAAATTCATCCCAAGCAGAATCTAGCTCTGGCGATGTTGCCACACGAGGCTGGCCTTCTCATTCCTGGAAAATCATATACTCCCTCCATTCACTTTTGTAAGGCGTTTTAGATAGTTGAAATTGAATTGTTTTGGGTGTTTGTCTTAAATTCACATGATGCTTTCACACAGGGAGATCAAACGATAGTTCAGGTTGGGCCGGCCCATTAAGCATTTCAGTGATTGGTTTTTTCCGGCATTGGGAACCTTCTAGAAGGTTCCTGAGTCTGTTTTTCTCTCTCTCCATTTTTTTCTTTTTTGTTTATTTTTCTAACCTTTCTTCTTATGTTTCTTTTTCTATATCTTTTTTTCCAAAAAGTGTTCAGAAATTTAAAAAATGTACACATTTTACAATTGTGTTCAAAATTTCAAAAAATGTTTAGTTTTCCAAACTTTGTTCGGAAATTTCAAAAAAAGTTCAGAAGTTCATTTATTAGAATTTTGGAATTAGTTCCCTTTGTTTCAAAAAATGTTCAAAAATGATTAGAAATTCAATTTTTCCAAAAAATAATTCCAATTTTAAATGTTTATTCATGTATTAGAAACATTGTTTGCGTGTGTTCAGGATTTTTAAATTATTCTGAATTTAACAAAAGTCTTTAAATTTTAAAAATGTTCACATTATACTGAAAATGTTTGCAATTCTTTATTTCAAAATTTTGTTCTCTAAATTCAAAAAATGTCCCTATTTTCCAAAAAAATATCCGGGCTTTTCAAATAATTGTTCCCATGCTCAAATTTTGATCTCCATTTGAAAATTCTGTTTTCTAAATTAAAAAAATGTTTGCTTTTTTCATACAATGTTCAGGATTTTTAAATATTTTTTCTTGATTTCAAAATTTTGTTCTCTAAATTCCAAAAATGTTCGGGATTTCCAAAATCCGTGTTCAAATTTTGTTCTCTAAATTAAAAAAATGTTCACGATTTTCAAATATTTTCCCACGTTACTTTTGCTCAAAACTTTGGGATTTTTAAATTTTGGTCGTATTTGTCGCATTTAGATCTTTAAGCGTCACGCTGTAAATGTGTCACTAGAATTCGACAACAATAGTGGCTAGCAGTACACACACATAAGTGGGTGGTCGCTAGTTCGAATCCCAGCAAGCGCCAGCTCCATTTTCTCGTGTACGTGATTTGCCACCTCCCGTCCTGTGGACCGACCCGGTTGCACAACCCCTCCGCGTCAGGTTTCTATATGATGCAAAATATGTCATATAGAAGGTCCCCTCATTCCCGACCTCCATCCTCTCGTCCTGTACATCTATATTGATGAGGGAATTTTACTGGGTAGGCACACAATGACAGTTTGTCGGCAGGCATGTGCATGGGGGCGAGTCAATCTATTCATTGCAATATATGGCTCATAATGTTTGCTGGTTAGCAAAGTTGATTACTTAGAATAGTTCTTTTGGTATCATTCAAAAATAATTGGAGTACTGTTATGATACTCGTGGCAAAGTTCATCTGATGTTCACCATTATGAACATGCCATAGACTTGGGTGAGCACTTGAGGTATGAAAAGAAAGGCCAACTACAAAGCATGACTTACAAAAACATTTCTCATGCTGTTTTTCTGTTCTAGATTTATTTGCCATTTTAGGATAAGGGACTAATGGTTGCTATTTAAAAAATAAATTTAATGCTCATTTGGTGTTCACTTTTGTAGTTACGGAAGGAAAATTGTATTTAAAGTTTGTTGGTTTCTTTTGTCAGTTGATCTTGTTTTGTTGGGCCCCATGAGGCTCCCGCTGACCTAATTCCACTTCTGTAAATTCTCAAAAATTGGGAAACCAACAGAGAGCCACCTGAAACCCTTTTTCCACCACCGCAAACTTTTGTTCTTCCATGATCCCATCTGGAGGCCTTTTCCGGTACTCTGTCAGAGGGAGAATCGATCATGGAGGGCTTCTACATCATCCTTGTCGCCTTCTAATGATGCGTGGGTAGTTCACCATAGACCTATGGGTCCATAGCTAGTAGGTAGATGGCTTCTTCTCTCTCTTTGATCTACAATACAATGTTCTCTTCGGTGTTCTTGGAGTTCTATCCGATGTAATCTTCTTTTGCGGTGTGTTTGTTGAGATATGGTGAATTGTGTATTTATGATATGAATATTTATGAGAAGTAATTGAGTCTTTTCTGAACTTTATTATGCATGCTTTTTATAGCTTTGTATTTCTCTTTGATCTATCCGTTTGGTTTGGCCAACTAGTTTGATTTATCTTCAATGAGATAGGTGCTTTGTGATGGGTTCAATCCTGCCGTGCTCTATATCCCAGTGACAGAAGAGGACAAGACATATATTTGTATTGTTGCCATTAAGGGTAAAACGACGGGGTTTATTCATATTGATTGGGTTTACTTTGTCTACATCATGTTATCTTGCTTAAGGCGTTACTCCCTTTTTTTTACGAATTTAATATCATAGATGCATGCTGGATAACAGTCGATTGGTGGAGTAATAGTAGTAGACGCAGGCAGGAGTCGGTCTACTTGTCTCGGATGTGATGCCTATATACATGATCATTGTGTTGTATGTTGTCATAACTATGCACTTTTCTACCAATTGCCCAATAGCAATTTGTTCACCCACCGTATGCTATGTGTTTGAGAGAGAAGCCTGTAGTGAAAACTATGGCCCCCGGGTTTGCATCAAACTAGTGGGTTTGCATCAAGTGGAAGATCTCATACAAGAGGAAGATCTCATACTATAATCTGGTCTCCCAAACTATGTTTCCATGGGTTTGCATTAAGAGGAAGATCTCATACAACCCATGGAGGATGACATCAAGTGGTGATCGTCATCAAGATTGCAGCGTGCAAGTTCAAGTGGAGCATCACGAAGAGATCATCCTTGGAGCTTGCCGTCCATTGTGGTGACAATGGACTTGTGAAGATGCGCCGAAGAGTAGCTCACCCATAGTGGAGTATGGGGGAGCAATCTACTAGTCTTCGTCGAGCCAATGCAATCAAGAAAGGTGGTCTAATTTGAGGGAGTCAAGATCGTCATCGTCTAGCTTAAGTGGACTATGTGAAAGTCAAAGGTTTGTCCTTGATAGGTTTTTTATTTTACCGGTCTCATGGTGTTATTTGGGAGACCGGATTATAGGATCTGTAGCCGTACTATCAAGGGAGCTCTCGAGTGAGTAGCTTGATCGTATCGTTCGGTGAGAGCTCAAACCATTGCATTCTTGGCATCATCATATTTCTTGGTTCTTGTTTGTATTTTCACTTTGTGACTTTAGGAGATTTTTTTCTTCTTCGTGACAAGCTCTAGTTCATCGAAAACCAATTTCATATGCATCTTCTTTTGCGTTTTCGGTGTTGGAGTTTTTACCCGTCTTATTTGATAAAGGGTTCTCACCATTTTATTTTGGCTATTTTATCAATTGCTATTTATTGATATCTCTATCAAGATTGTGTTAGCCCTTGTCTTTAGCTTTCCAATAAACTTGATTTCGTCAAATTCGGAGCTCGTACGCAAAAGTTATCGTTGTTTCATTCGCATGTCAGTTTTTAAGCGGTAGTACCGCTTATAAGCGGTAATACCGCTCGGTAGTACCGCTTATCAGAGGTAGTACCGCTCTGGGAAGCGGTAGTACCGCTTATAAGCTGCAGTACCGCTCTAGGCAGCGGTAGTACTGCTTGTGCATGACATGTGCACATAACAGTTGGATTTGGGGAGACCTATTTAAGGGGGCCTTCTTCCCCAATGGTCTCTATCCTTTCAGCTCATGTTGTTCCCCCATTGTTGACCTTCTTCGAGCTTGCTATCTCTCATCTATCCATGGATTCTTGCTAGTTTTGGGGATAAAAGAGAGAGAAGATCTAGATCTACGTTTTCACCAATCACTTTCTCCTCTATGTGAGGGGAACCCCTTGGATCTAAATCTTGGAGTTCTTGGTGTTCTCCTTCTTGTTATTCCTCTCATTTTCCTCCATAGTTTTCGTTGCTTTGATGGGATTTGGGAGTGAGGGACTTGGGAACTCCGTGTTCCCTTGCCATTGCATTTGGTGCATAGGTTTGAGTTCTCCACGGTGATACGTGGAAGTTACAAGTTGAGAAGTTTAGTACTCTTGGGTGCTTGGTACCCTTGAGCTTGTTCCTCTTGGGTGCTTGAGTTCCCTAGACGGTTGGTGGTGCTTCGGATCTCAATCATTGTGGTGTAAAGCTCCAGGCAAGCGTCAGGGTATCCAATTAGGTTGTGGAGATCACCCCGAGCAATTTGACGGGTACCGGTGACCGCCCCAAGGGTTGCCAAAGTGTACGGGTTCGGTGACCGCCCCAACGATTACCAAAGTGTATGGGTTTAGTGACCGCCCTCAAGGGTCCCTTAGTGGAATCACGGCATCTTGCATTGTGCGAGGGCGCGAGGAGATTACGGTGGCCCCGGTGGCTTCTTGGGGAGCATTGTGCCTCCACACCGCTCCAAACAGAGATTAGCATCTACAAGGGTGTGAACTTCGGGATACATCGTCGTCTCCGCATGCCTCGGTTATCTCATACCCAAGCCCTTTACTTTGTGATAGCCACTGTGTTTCATGTTATATTTTTTGCATTACTTAGTTGTTTACCTTGCTTAGCATTGGTTATTGATGCACATATGTGAGCCTAGTTGTTGCAGGTTTTGTGCTTGAAAAATTAACCGCTAGGTTTATTCCATATTTTTTCAAACCTAAGGTGAGATCCTCGATCGTTCACTTGTTCATTCCCAGATGTAGATCCACTCCCAGGAGCCCCTAGCGCACAGCACTCCTACCGGGGCCATCAGGTCCATCCGCCGCCCTTGTTGGAAATATGCCCTAGAGGCAATAATAAAATAGTTTTTATTATATTTCCTTGTTCATGATAATTGTCAATTGTTCATGCTATAATTGCATTAACCGAAAACCGTAATACATGTGTGAATACATAGACCACAACATGTCCCTAGTAAGCCTCTAGTTGACTAGTTCGTTGATCAATAGATGGTTGTGGTTTCCTGACCATGGACATTGGATGTCGTTGACAACGGGATCACATCATTAGGAGAATGATGTGATGGACAAGACCCAGTCCTAAGCATAGCACAAGATCATGTAGTTCGTTTGCTAGAGATTTTCTAATGTCAAGTATGTCGAATTATGGGTTCTGGCTAAACCCTTGAGGTTCGAACTTTGGGGAGCGCACGAAGATCTCTTTCCCCTAGCTCACACTCTCGCAATGATCTCAAAGCCTAGCTCGCCGAACCCGAGGAACAAGAGACACAAGAGTTTATACTGGTTTGGGCCACCGTTGCAGTGTAATACCCTACTTCAGTGTGGTGTGGTGGATTGCCTTGTAGGCTGGGGATGAACAAGTACAAGGGAAGAACAACCTCCTAAGGAGAGGTGTTCTTGAGCTCGATGAGCTTATGTGGTGAGGATGGTCTGACTGATCCGTCCTTTCCTATGTGGATGGCTAGTCCTATTTATAGAGGCCCGGGTCCTCGTCCCAAATATTAGGCGGGAAGGGATCCCACAACGGCCAATTTGAAGGGGGACATCTAGTACAAGCTATCTTGACAAAAGGTGATCCTCGCCTGCCAAAGGCTCTGGTGTTGACGCCGTCGTGGGCTCCGTGATGACCTCCGTCCTGCCGTCCTGCTGGTCTTGGTCTCGTTGCACCGATATGGAAACCTTTTCCTGATGCCTCGAGACTCCTCGCCTGCGCCTGTCCCTTTAGCACCAAAGAGGCAACCAGTACTCTGCGCGCGTTGGCGTCCGCCTGGCGCCTGCCTGGCCTTGGTCGTCATGGCTCATGTCACGGAAACCTCACGAGGTGCCCCTCGCCTTGATCTCTCCACTCCTCGCGAGCCAGCCTAGGAAGGCTTCCCCTGAGGAGGTCTTGTGTCGTCCGTCTCGCGAGGCTTGGGCCCTCGTGAGGGTCTTGAGTGTTTGCTGATGAAGATGGGCCATACCAGGCCGCTGGTGGAGCCACGCCCTGGGCCGCAGGCAGGCAAGTATGGGTACCCCCGTTCCCAGGACGCCGAAGTAGCCCCGGGCCTAAGACGCGCTCGTGCTTGGCTTCACGGCGAAGCCAAGGGTCAAGTGCGGAGCGCCGCGGGCCCCAATAGCATGCGACCTTGATCGATGCGTGGCGATTGACCGGTCGTGGGCGTCTCTGCTTCCCCACGCTGCCTCGACAACTGCCTGACTTAACGAGTCCATGTTGCATGTAGAAAAAGGTCATCATTACCTTAGGTCATGGAGGCCGGCAGTTGGCCTCCCTTGGCTATAAATGTGGGGAGGGGCAGAGCCCCTGTCGCTCATCTCTTCCTTCATTCCACCCGCTTCTTCTTCTTCCTTCTTGTTCCGCCGCTCGGCAGCGACACTCATGGCGCCGGTGAAGACGTTCTCGGCCGCTGAGAAGGGGAAAGCTCGCCAGGAGGGGCCCGGCTCGCCACCGCCTAAGAGGGGGCGCGGTCGCCCGCACAAGCATGCCGCAACCCCCGCTGCGATCCCTCGTGGGCGTGGGCGAACTCCCTCGGGGTCCGGTGTCGTCCCTGGCGGCCGTGACAGCGCTTCTTCGCGCGGCGAGAGCCGCTTAGGTCGGGGCGGCCCTGTCAATGAGGGGAGGTGCGCCATGGTCGCCTGGCCTCCCCGGCCACGCTTCCACTCGGCGGAGGTGCTGCCAGAGTTTGTCGTGTGGTCGGAGAACACGACCGGCACTTGGCTTCAACTTCCGCACTCCTTCGTCGGTGAACTGTCGGCCCCAGGTCCCGGCGGTCTCTGGCTGCAGGCCGACGACCGCTGCAACAAGGCTTCGTGGGTCGCAGTGGAGATCTCCGCTACAGGAAACGTAGCACTGGCCCGCGGCTGGTAGACGTTCGCCCGCGCGCACGGCCTGGGCAGGCGGGGCACGCTCCACTTCAAGTACAACGGCGCAGCGACCCTCTTCGTGAGGGTGTTCGGGGAAGACGGTCCCCGCGCCGGATGCTGCCCTGAAGACAACGACGATGGTGGCAAGGTGCTTGGCCTTGGCGATGGCCGTGACGAGCACGAGGGTGGCCTTGCCCTCGGCGAAGGCCGCGGTTCGCCCAACTACGGCAGCTCCTCCTCCAACGAAAGCTCCAGCAGCGACGGCTACGACCAGCCACCATGCTGTTGGGCTCGCTTCGAGGACGGTGGCGGGCCATCCCATCGTCGCGCCCCGATGAAGCGCGAGGAGGGCTCTGGCTGAGTCCGAGGGGCCGATCCTCGTGAGCAGCCGCGTCGTAGGAGCCGCGTTTGCTTGTCCTCTCCTTCCCTTTCCCCTGCATTGCCAGAAACGAATATGGGGCCCTGCGAGGACTGGTGGTGAGGGATGCCCGAAGGTCGATTGAGAGTAGGTGTGGCGGACAACGTCAAGGGAGTGCACCATGCCCATAGAGGGAGGGGGTTGTGGCGATCTCTAATCCTGTAGAGAGGAAGAGGATGAGGTAAGACATGTGGCTGTGGATATTGTTGGATAGCTAAACTACAATAAAGAGAGGCAATGGCGTGCCTCGCCACTTGCCAAGCTAAAGTGGCCGATGCAACAGATGCATCACTTTCTTACACTCGCTTGTGATATCATGTTATACAAATACTTTGATGTATTTCGACGTATCTTACTGCTAGATACAACCATCTGAGCGACTGTTAATATGGGACAGAGGTACAAAATTCTATATCTTTATTACAAAACTATCAAGCAGAAGAGATTTTCGGGCATTCCCATTCCGCACTTAGGCATTTCAGGCTAGGTTGACTCATACCCATGCGATAATAAGGGTCCATGCCTACAATTCCCTAGAGCTCTCCACCCCTGGTTTCCTTAAGAGGAATCTTACGGCTACTGAATATGAAAGAGTCCAAAGCTTCTAGAATGTGTAAGGATTTCACTTAGGACCAAAGGGGGGACTTCTTCATCATGAGTGATTAAATTGTGGAGGTCACTTTTATTGCCCTTTTCTACCAGTGTGAGAAGAAATAAGCTCCATGGCATCAATTCTATAAGATAGGCTGGATTTCACAATGGTGGTTATTTCTGTAGGGATTTATGGTCCTTTCGAGCAGTATTCTAGTTAATAATTTTACTATGGTTCTAGTTGTGAAACCACTAAAGAATGATCAATTAGGGAAAAACAACACAGCTGGAGGGTGATGGCGGGCTAGTGTAGCAGTCTGCCAAGTATGCCATCTGACATGAGGGCATGACAGAAGATCGCGTGGAACATTGCTTCAGGGTAGGAATAGGGAGCAACATTGTATGCTATAAGAGGATTGAATCTTGGAGAATGATACTTAACAATTTACGTTGAAGGAAAGAAAAATCATTCAGAATTTAAAATACTCGGCAAATCAACAGTTGATATGATGCAACACCACTCCCTCTTAGGGCTCATTCGGTTTGGAGGAAATCAAAACGTAGGAATTAGGAGTAGTATAGGAATATGATAGGATGGCACTTGCCATCCTAAGGAATTGACTTGCCTCGTTCCTACGCGTAAAATGAGCTTTGAGTGGATGTGTAGTTTTCTCCAAAAACACGGGAAATGAGTAGTATTCCTACGAAATTCCTGCACGCATTTCCTACAAACCGAATGCATACATAGGAAATTTTCCTCTGGAATCCTTATTCCTATGTTTTTCCTACGAAAATCCTCCAAACCGAATGAGGCCTTAGTAGTAAATTGTATCCACACCTCTAATTAGAAACCAAATTAAGAGGTGTTTTCTATTTTTCATGATTTTACTGCTCATCGTAGGGCTCATGTGAACCCGGGTGCAGTTTAGCCGCATCCAAAAAACGAGCTACTATTGAAAGTATATTATTGTTATGAACGATTGGACACCTTGTTACTTGTGGAATTAATGTGTATGTCTTGTTGCACCCCATGTGTATACACAAGGTGAATGTGAAAATGCTTGTGAAGAATTATTTTTCAAATGTTATTCCTTCTGGTGCCTCTTTTAGATAGTGGCTCTGTAGTTTTGATTGGTTAATCTTTTATTAATAAAGTGGGATTCAAGTCTATGAAATTTGTGACCACATCATGCATTGACGTATTCCGTTGTAAACCATGTGTTGATATATGTCATGTTATGTCAACTGTTACAAATTTCACCATGTTGCACAATTTTTATAGTTGAGATTCATATTTGAGTTTAGTTCAAATGTTGGTTTGCATATTTTTATTGGTAAAGCGGTGTAACTAGACCTTCATATCATGGCGAGCACCACGAGAACAACAACAACTAACACATGCACCAAGGAAAGCAAACCTACATGGATATGACACAAGTTGTAGTTGTACACTCACATGGAATTCCAGTGTAGCAAAGGAACATTGGTGCATACTTTGAACAAGGCATGCTAAGGAGGACTTGAGGCAACCGCTTCTACTATAGTTACCATTACATGCAAATGGTTTAATATTTTGGATGTATGAACTCTAAAAAGCAAAGTTGTGAGCTTTATCATTAAATATCATGAAATAATCAACTAACAATTGTAGGCGACATAACCATTAAAATTTATGAGTCTACCAACAGGATATTTTCCTTCTTTATATGCATCAATGCACAACAACAATAGGTACATGCAACTAGAATTAAATCAAGGAATGACCTGCTCCGTCGAGTCTTTATATTACCAATGCCACATGAATCATCCTTCAACAATGTACAAGTGGGTTTTGAGACAATCAGGATGTCAACTTAGTTGGCCAAGTGGCTTTTCCCAAATTAGTAGAATGTGTGGCAATGGGAGGCACTGGGAACAAGGCTTCAACATGCCTAGTGGGAGTACGAAGATAAAAGTTAATCAGACCACTACTTAATTAATCAATGGCTCAGATCTATCGTGTACTCTTACCTCTCATGTGAAAAGGGGAGGTAAGAGGGAGCATGCTAAAATTTGCCGCATGGCGATTGAGTCCCACCCTTTGCATTTGTTTATCTATATGGTCGAAGATTGCCTCGCAAGGCTTGTGATTCTTTCTTTTTGAAAGGGATTTTCACTTATGTGATCCTTGTGTTTACCTTGATTTGAAGTTTTCTTTCCCATATGTGTTGATTAGTTTGTGAGATAGCTTGTATCTTTTGATTAAGTTTGATGGCCTAAGGTTATTTCGGCGCATTAGATGGCAAAAATGTGTTCTTTCATGACTGATGATGTAGCTTGGTGATATGAGCTACTATTAAAAGCATACCATTGTTATAAAAGAGTGGACCATTTGTTACTAGTGGATTTGATATGTATGTCTTGTTGCGCCCCATGTGTATACATAAGGTAAACGTGAAAATGCTTGTGAAGAATATATTTTTTCAAATCCTATTCCTTCTGGTGCCTATTTTACAGAATGGCTATGTAATGTTGGTTCGTTAATGTTTTATTAAGAAAGTGAGATTCAAATCTATGCAAATTGTGATTGTATTATGCATTGACGTATTCGTTGTGAACCGTGTGTTTGATATATGTCAAGTTAGATCAACTGTTATAAATTTCAGCATGTTGCACAATACTTAGAGTTGAGATCCATACTTTATTTTAGTTCAAATGTTGGTTTGCAGATTTTCTTTGCTAAAAATGGTGTAACTAGACCTTTGTATCATGGTGAACATCACTATAACAATAAGAACTAACCTAAAAAACACAATGAGAACTAACACATGCACCCAGGAAAGTAATCCTAATGGATATGACTCAAATTGTAGTTGTACACTCACATGGAACGCCTATGTAGCAGGGACTGTTCAATATATTTTGTCGAAGAAATAAGAAATAAATTCTAAAAAGCGAAGTTGAGTTATATCCTCAGATATCGTCAGTTGAGAATAATGGCGATTATTTGGTTGGGGTAGGATATTGTGATACTCTATGAGATAGCTTACCTCTCGTGTCAAGAGCAACACAATATTTTTCAGTTTAGTTGAGTACGTACATTATTGTTTTTATATAAATGCATTGCTGTTGTCTACAGAAGAAAGAAACCTTTTCAATGGCTCTTTCTATGTCCAAACATGACATGTATGGTTCTCCACACCAACACTAATCGGTAACACGAAATGTTAGAAATAGCACATGAACAAACTACCCAGACGTACGGCAAGGAGAAAACCACAGAATCGGTCAGAGGTGCGGCTGCTGTCTCTCCGCCGGACTCATCTCGTCGGAGATTGGCCTGTCGCTGCTGACCGGCGAGGGCCGTCCGAACCTGCCGCTGTACTCGGGGCTCGCCACGACCACCACTTTGGTCCGGTTCATGTCGGAACTGCACGACCCCGCCCCCTCCCCGAACAGCCTGCTCTGCCCCGGCCGCACCCCGTCGTTCAGGTCCTCCAGCGACATGTCGCCCTCCAGCGCCCTCACGATCTGCACCCGAGGTAAAACAAAATGTCACCATTGCCACACGCCATGAAAATCCATGGGAGACAAAGTGCGTGTCAAGTGTGCGGTGCGGCGCCGGCGAGTGCTATGGCATCGGCACCTGGCTCATCTTCGGGCGCTTCTTGGCCGAGTGCCGGACGCAGGCGGCGGCGCTGGCCACCACGCGCGCCATCTCCACCGGCTCGTAGCTGCCCTGCAGCCTCGGGTCGGCGACGGCGTCGTAGTCGCCGTCGGCGAGCGCGCGCGACAGGGCCGGCCTCGCCCATTCGACCAGGCCGTCCTCCAGGACCAAGTGCGCGGTGGCGTCGATGGGCCGCCGCCCCGTGATGAGCTCGACCAGCATCACGCCGTAGGAGTAGACGTCCGACTTCTCCGTCAGCTTCCCGCTCGACGCGTACTCCGGCGCCAGGTACCCGAACGTCCCCATGATCCGCGTCGAGACGTGCGTGATGCCGTCGTACGTCAGCTTGGCCAGCCCGAAGTCCGCCACCATGGCCTCGAAGTTGTTGTCCAGGAGGATGTTGGCCGACTTGATGTCGCGGTGGATGATCCGTGGATGGCCTTCATTGTCGGCACACGAGCATGACAAATGTGATTCCGGCAAGGCAACAATGGAGATGTGGAGACAAGTTAGGGATATGCTCACAGTCTTCGTGCAGGTAGGCGAGCCCCTTCGCCGCCCCGAGCGCGATGCGCAGCCTCGTCGGCCATGCCATCGGCGGCAACCCTTCCCCTGAAACCATCAGTCTGTGTCAGCTAACTCCTGGAAGTTGTGCACGGCGACGGAGGCAGAGAAACTGACCATGGAGGTGGAACTCGAGCGTCTTGTTGGGGACGAACTCGTAGACGAGCATGCGGCTGGCGCCGGCGATGCAGTGGCCGACGAGGGACACGAGGTGGCGGTGGTGCACCCGGCCGATGATGTCCACCTCGGCCTGGAACTCGCGCTCCCCCTGCCCGCTCCCGGACTTGAGCTGCTTCACGGCCACCGCCCTGCCGCTGGGGAGCACCCCCTTGTGCACGTACCCGAACCCGCCCTGCCCGAGCAGGTTCGACTGCGAGAAGCCGCCCGTCGCCGCCGCGAGCTCCTCGTAGGTGAACGTGCCCCTGCCGAGCCCCAGCGTCTCCTGCGGTGCGGGCGGTGACGTCGGCTGGTCGCGCGGGCTGGAGTAGACGCCCGAGTTCATGCCGGGCGGCAACGGCCAGGCTGCCCCGGGTGGGCGGGACGTGCTCGTCGACGGCCCCGCGCCGGTGCCGCTCTGGCACTGCGGCTGCGGCCCGCCGGTGTAGTACGTGCTGCCGGCTGTGGTTAACAACACGTATGCAAATCAAGAGCAAGAGGAACAGCACCACGAGCATGCAATGGCGATCGATGGCAACTTTGTGAGCATTGCGTTTTACCTTTGTTGCCGGAGGTATCGGCGTAGAAATGCATGGGATTGTGAGGCTTCCGCCTCCGCCTCGGCGCCGTCCTCCTCGAGCAGCAGACGCAGGCCGCGATGAGGAGCGCGAGGAGCATCGCCGCCCCGGCGGCGGCGAAAATGATCTCGGCCGTGGTGTTGGGGCTGACACGGTGCGCAGAAGTCTGTGACGACCTGCTCGAGTCACCGGAGCCTCTGGATGATTGGGCTGGTGGAGACGGAACCCTTGCTGGCGACGCCGGGGCGCCATTGGACTTGGGCGGCGCAGGCGGAGGCGAGGGGTCGTTGGAGCTGGACGGCGCCGGCGAGGACGAATTGGAGATGGACGGTGACGGCGGCGGGGCTGCCGATGGAGGAGGGCTGCTCTTGGAGGGCGGCGGTGGGGCGGCCGAGGAGGAGTTGGACGACATGACGGCTACGTACACAAGAAGGATTCGAGAAGCCAACCACCGCGGCACGCGATCGGAGATGCGTCTTCTTGCAAAGAAATCCAGGCCGTGTCGTGCTCATTGCTCATAGCACCGCCGCCGCCATGACGACCGCCGGCCGGCTTGTCGCGTCGGTTTCATCCCTCCGACCATCTCACCGGTGGAGGAAGATAGCAGGGCAAATGCAGGGCGCGGGATCTTTTCTCCTCCCCTGTTGCCGTTGCGCGGCCGTGTCTCGCTCTCCTCTGTTTTTCTGTTGCGGCGGCGGCGCGCGGGGCCTCAGCTTCGGGGGTTGGTTGCCGCTGCCGTGCTCGTCGGCGCCCGATCTTTGCGGGTGGTTGGTGTTCGCCTCATCCGCAGCCAGGCCGTGACGTGTGGTGTGGGGCTGGTTGGTCGCCGCCGTGGATGGACGCCAGGTCGTGACGTGTGGGGCTGGCCGGTCGCCGCCGTGGGCTCTCCACGGCTCCAGGCTGCCGTGGATGGGCGGACCACTTGGCAGTCACGTACGTGGACTGACACTGGTCGATTCCTACGTTTCGTACGCATCATCAAAGTGTCAAATAAATTCAGACAAACATGCGCCCACCCATGACAAATCTGACTTAAATTGGATGGACTGATTCCACGACAAAGAACTTACTACGTGTGCGGTGTGAGTGTGTGGACTACGGCGAATTCTATCTCGCATGGGGATCAAGCTCAGTCGGCCTAGGAGTAGTGCGTATGGTTGGGGTCGTGCGTGTCACTTGTTTGTGTTGTTGCTGCGGTGACAGTCCTTAACTGGGTTTCTGAACTTAGCATGTTTGGCTGTTAGTGTGGGTTTGTGTGAATCTTTATCAGTGCTTGATGATTTTATCTATAAAATCGTGCGCATGATTTTTATCTAAAAAACAAAGAACATACTCACCTAAGGCAGGCTTAATTAACTATCCATGTTCAAGATTTTTCCTGATTAACTAGTTAACTTGCCGATTAATCTATATTCATAGGGTCACTAAATAGCCGACAAACTGATAAATTGAATGATTAATTGGTTGATTACCTTGCCGATCAGCGTATTAATCTTCTACTCGCCGGCCAACTAAGCAGCTACTAGTTAACGATTTTCTCAATATTGTTAACTATTACATTATTTCTTTCGATTTAGAGCATAGTTTTTTTATTGTCAACAAAACATTCGAGTAGCGAACATGATTTGAGTTTAGGCTCTCTTTTTTTGCGGGGGTGATTTTAGATTAGTTTAGCATTTCATTATTGGAATGTATACATATGTGGTTACAATTATACTTTAATTAGGAGAGTGTTAGCTGCTTTGAGCCCAGGATATCTAATGTAGGAATGGATATAAAGGCACCAGGGGAAAATCAAACAATTTTTCAGTAACATGTAAAATTCCGACATCACAAAAAGGAGAATTTTGGATTTCATCCTATAAAATTGTGGTTACAAATATTTGACTACCCGTCGGAAGTTTTGAAATTTCGCTGAAATTATATACCCTGGCTGATTGGCTAGACATGGAACATGGGCCTGATATATATGGAAATGGAAGGCCGGATTTTTGTGATAGCTGAACTGAGACTATTGGAGGCCTACGCTACTTTCGTCATCGGTTGTGTCATGATGATTTATCACACTCGAAGGAGCATCCGTAGTCACTGTCTACACTATGTTGGGTGTTCCTTGACAACACAGTTTTATAGATTCTTCATTGATAATTTGGTGCAACGAGACCTTTAACATCATTAACACATTAACTAACGCAACCATCATGGAAGAAAATATGCATCGACACATTCCTATGAAATAAAAATTTCAACATAGCATGGAGCCTTTGAAATATGTTTTCAAACAAGGCAACTTTACGAGAACTAGAAACATCCCGATCAGGGTTTCTATTTCCCTTTCCGGGGGCTAGGGCACTCATCCCCTCCAAAATTCCCAGGTGAGCCCGTGGATCCACCTCCCCTCTGTTCGCCTCTTAGGGTGCGTTGGAGGTGGGGGGGGGGGGGATCCTGGTGCCTCGGCTCCGGCTAGTAGTTTAGGTTAGGGCTTTTTTCCTGGCAGGGGCAAGTCCTCTTCGTAGTTTTTGTGAGACATCTAGTGTAACGCCCGGATAATTAAGCTACAGTGAAACTCTGCTAATCATGCCACATCACCTTCGTTAACGATGCTAATCTTTCGATAGTTGAAAACCGATTCAAAAATCAATTCAAAATATCACAAACAACAAATGTTTTCAAACATTGAAACAAAAATGTTCGGTGGGTGCCAAATATTGCACTGGTAATTATTGTGGAGAAAACTCATTTTTAGAAAAGGCCTAAATATTTTTAATTGAATTAAAACAGAAAAGAAAATAAATAAACGGAAACAGACTAAACAAAATCAAAAGAAAAGAAAAACAAGAAAAGCCCCCCCCCCATTGGGCTCCGGCCCAGCAGGCCACTAGCCCAACTGGGCAAAAGGCCCGACAGGCCCCATGGATAATGCATGGCCATAAATCATGGACCTATGGCCTTCTGAACCATGCATAGTCCTCTTGTTGATGATTGCCTATCTCTTCTTGGAAGAATGCTTCGATAGTGGTTAACAAGATCTATCAATGAGTGGTGGAGTGACCGACACTGGTGATGTTCCTGGGAAGCGATGCCGGTATGTGGTTTCGTTTCAGTTGAGGTGCTACAAGTTATTTTTACCGTAAGAATAACTTCCTTGTCTTTGGTGTCTTTACTCTTTACACAACCAGTTTGGTGTTATCCCGTTACAAATTCTTCTCGTGCATAAAAGTTTTCATTGAGGACCATAATTTCTAAGGTTTCTCCTAGTTTAGTGAGATCTACTCTGGGTTTGCCTTCCTGACATCGTAAATTGGAAATTAACTATGATATTCAGCATAAAGACAAAGACAGATTGAGAGTGAGAAAGAACGCACACTTCAGTACTATTGCTTATCATTGCGAGTCACACTACTGAAATGATAAATTATTAACAGATATGGAGCATGATTTTTTTTACAATCTTTGCTAATGGATTGATCATATGGTTCCTATAGGTTGCTGTCAAAACTACATTTAGAACAAAGCTTTAACAATAGTTAACGAAGTAGCCTGAACAAAAATGAATAAAATATCTTGATAAAACATATTATGAAGTACAAAATGTAGCACCGGTGGACTTCATGTTGGTACCGCATAAGAAGTGCGTCTAAAATTCAGTTGTATGCGGGTTGTATGGAAATATAAAAAACCATATACCTCAAGCCAAAATGGAAAGTTAAGATCATATAACTCCGATTGAGTTCACTTATCCTTTCCGGTTGACTAGCCTTCACAAAGGATTTGGATGTTGCTATTTTGCTTCACAATTATTGGTAAATTGGAGGAAAATATTATCTTGATTTCCCATATACTTTTATCAGTTGCAAGCATTGTTTAAAAAAATATGTTGCAAGCTATGTCATCTGTTTTTTTCTTCTGGGAAAGCTATTTCATCTCTCTTTTTTACGGGAAAACTTTCAATCTATTCATCCTCAATCATTGTAGTACAATGAGTACCATAAATAAGAAAAGTTACATCCAGATCCGTAGACCACCTAGCGACGACTACAAGCACTGAAACGGGTCGAAGGCGTGCCGCCGTCATCGCCCCTCCCTCAC
Organism: Triticum urartu; assembly: GCF_056163025.1. Classification (NCBI taxonomy): domain Eukaryota; kingdom Viridiplantae; phylum Streptophyta; class Magnoliopsida; order Poales; family Poaceae; genus Triticum; species Triticum urartu. The sequence goes on from NC_141877.1 coordinate 581,202,943, forward strand.
TAGAGTCGGCCAAAACTTGTTGTAGTAGACAGTTAACAAGTCATCGTGCTAAGGCCCTATAGGACCAGCGAACCAAAATAGCAACCGACGTAGTTAAAGAGAAGCTTAAATAAAAAAATCCAACCTATAAACACATGAACACACAAGAACAAAGACCGGATCCATCGAAGACAAACGCCGATCGAATCCCGCAAGATCTGCTGGAGACAAATCTCCACACGCCCTCCGATGACGCTAGAAGCATCACCGAGACGGGGGCTGCAAGGAGAACCTTATTCCATCTTCAGAGATGCGCCGCCACCTCGTATCTCCGAGCAGGGCACAAACGCTAAGAAAACTCAGAAAAGGATCCCAAAATGAAGCCCTCCCGCCGGCAAGATCCAGAATCCCCCAAGACTCCATGGCCTTAAGGCCACAGGAGACAAGGTGGACCAGCGCCGACGGCGGCGGGAGGCAGAAGAAACCCTAGTGGCGGCTGGGTACGAGAGCCCTATCCCTTGCGGCCGAGTTGTTTGTCAATCTCGCTGAACAGAGACTAACCGATCAAGTGCTTTTAGAGTCAAAATAGACACACCTCCAACATCTAGTGCGTGTTACACAAAGCATACCATTAGATTTGTATGCGGAAGAAATTTCTAATGATACAATTTTTATATTGTACATCTCATGCATCGTCAATCTTGTCAATGGTCAAACGCAACCTCAAAAACTGTATTAGGCCCAATATATATGGACGGAGGGAGTACCGTAAAGAAGGTAGTTGGAATCACCAGTACATACAACTATAACAACATCAACCAAGTCAACCCCGACGTCGCCATCCCAATTTCCATTAACTGGCCATTACCACAAAATTTGGACATTAGCATAACTCTCCAATATGGATAACTTGAAGGTTAGATAACACATGCATTCATTGTTCTGTGCAATTGGATAGAGGCAGCAGAAGCTGCAACAAAATAAGTCACATGGGTTATAGAATGTAGTTTTTGGAGATTGAAACTATGCTATACAGAACACCTAATGTTCAATGCAAAAAAAACATCCGAAACTTAAATGGGAAATGGAACATGTTGGTTCATGAGGCATGGTGAAAGCCACTGCCCCATTATATGATAGTTATGACCAAAGTCAACATTGCGCCTGCTAACAACTTCCCAAATGTACAACAAAACATTCACAAAACACAATTTACGATCACATGCTCTCCTTCTTAACGCTAAACCACCTTGGGAAAGAATCACTTGTCCCAACAAAGAGAAAAGAAGAACACCACAATGCCCCACGTCGGCGAGAATCGCCACCGACGCAACAACACAGCCACCACACTACATAGACCACAATGCCCTATCCAATCCCGCCGACCACATGACAAAGGAACCATCCATCTACACACATAACGAACCTAGAAAATTTATTGCTGAATCAACCACAACCAACTATAGAAGACGGACGTCAGGTTTCTCCTTTTCATTTTTCCATTTTTGTCTGTTTTTTCTTTTCATTTTTTCTTTGTTTCTTTGTTTCTTTTTCCTTTTACCTTTCATTTTCTTGTAGTATTTTGGTTTTCCTTTTTAAGCTTGTGATTTTTTTGGAAAATGATAATATCTAAAAGTTCATGATTTTTTTATTTTGCAAACATTTTTAAATTTCACAAATTTCTACAAAATATATGTACATTTTGAAATTTGAGAACATGCTTTAAAATTTATGAAAGTTTTATAAAATCCATGATTTTTTTTTCAAATTTGTGAACTTTTTTCATCTGTGCTTTTTTTTCCAATTTACAAACTTCACATTTATGTAAATATGTCATGCAATAAAATTACCTACAGAAGAACGCATTATAAAGTCGTTAATGGGCTATGTTGGGGATATAACTATTAGGTATGACCCCCCAGGAGGGGCCGGGTCATAACTACGAAGATTCATCACAATGAAGCCCAAGATCATATGGCGGTTCATAGATAGGATTAGTAGAGGGCCCAGACCCGAAGGCGGCTTAAGGCCCATAGATATAAACCGTCGTGTATGTAAACTTGTATTGTAAGGTATGTAAGAAAGGTCATCGACCTGGATACGTTGTATAAACCGGCCGGGACTCTGTAGCTCGCAGGACGTCAACCTGTGTATATAAGGGGACGACCTAGCGGCGGCTTAGGACGATAAACAACAAATCGAGATCCGGGTCAAGCGTATTCGCCCCCCGCTCATCGAAACCCTAGCAATACCACATACAACTGGACTAGGCTTTTACCTTCATCGTAAGGGGCCGAACTAGTATAAACTCCTCGTGTCCTTTTTCCTGATTAACCCCTTTAAGCTAACCTCATCGCGATGGCTCCACGACTATGTCCTCACACTAGGACATTTGCCGTGACAGTTCCACGACAGTTGGCGCCCACCGTGGGGCTATCGCACGATGGTTTCGAATTCTTAAAAGGCAACTTCAAAGGGATCAAGGGATACGCTGTGGGCCGGATGAACAAGAGTCATTGCGGCAAGCTTTACATCGACGGCGCAGGCCGGGGCCCCGAGGCCAGCTCAATTGAGTACGGGTACCGGGTCCCCTTCGGTGGAGTTCACGTCTTCATTGGCAAGATCGGCGAACCGGGCCCTGAGCTGGACATCTGCACCGACATCATCGAGACGGCTCAGCGTGCGAGACCCGCCCGGGTTCAGCCTGCCATGAATCGTGCCTTCGTAGGATTTATCCATGGAGCGGAACCTGAGGATAGATCGGCATCTGGTGGTGAGACCGTCGTTTGTTCTGATGGTGAGTCATCCAGTGGTGAGACCGAGTAATTGTATCAACTACAAGAGGGCCAGCTTGGGGGCTATTCCGATGGCGACAGTATTCCGGACCCCTGTGAGCCGCCGAACCGGGTTGCAATCTTCATGGCCGGTACACAGCATGTGCAACACTCATCAACAACAGCGGAGTTGATTTCCGGGTCAGCAGTGGAGACGACTGCCGGGGCAGGAGGCCCTGAGCGCCCACTGGCTCAAACTTTAACTGACTTACTGGATAACAGCGGTGATTAACAATGCTGTTAACAATGGTGATTAACCCGGCATATCAAGATCAGCATAATGCCGCAATCACAAAGCTGCGTGATGAGATAGAACATGCCAAGGAGGAGTTAAATGAAGAAAGTGCGAAGATGGCAGAGGAACGGGCTGCTTTGGATGCCCAGGCACAGAGGATTCAGTCGGAGTCTTACCGGCTCATGTTGGATCAGAATGCTTCAAACAATGTCATGAGGAGGAGGCATCAGACTCGTCTGCCTTCGGTTTATGAGGCAAGGAATCTCTTTAACACACCAGGAGCAGGAACCAGTAACCCGGCAGTGGTAAACCGGGCCGAAGCACCTGGGACGGGTACGCCGATTCAGCCGCGCACGATGGATCCGCCTCGTTAGAACAACAATCCGCCGCAGCACGTGCCAACACCGCCGGGTCACTATTCTAACCCCTTGTATAACATGATCGCTGCGGTGTCACGATTGGTGGCGATCCCGGTTGATGGTGAGTCGCCGACGACGGTTGAGACACGGAGGGCCAGAGAGCTTCTCCAAACGGCACTAACTCAGCAGCAGGCTTATTCTTACAGTCATGATAGGATTCATTCCACCCCTCGCCCGAGCCGAATTTACATCAACTTCTTGATGTGCCGGCGGTGTTAAGAACTAGACGGAACCATAACCCGCCGCGCGGACATAACCCGGCGGGTGGTGGTGCTGATGCTCAGAATGTGGTGGATCAAGGAAGAGCCCGTCGAGAGGCCGAGTTAGCGGCACAGTATGCGGCCCGTCAACCCACTCCGGTTTGTCCAACCACTTCTGTGGAGCCAGGTGTAACCTTTAGAAATTTGGGCATGCCATGCTTAGTGCCGGATCTGCGTAATGAGCGTCTGCCCATGGATTTCAAAGGTCCTCGCAATGTGCCTAACTATACAGCCGATTTAAGTCCTGATGCATGGATTGAGAGTTATGAGATGGCCATGGAATTGCTGGATGTCAGCGAGGCTGCATGTGCTAAATATTTCCCCCTGATGTTAGAAGGGACGACCCGCACTTGGTTGAAGGGGCTCCCTGCCAATTCCATCGGGTCATGGGCTGAGTTAAAGGCCTGGTTCATCCAGAACTTCAAGGATACATGTAAACAGCATATGTCAATTGTGGATCTGGCCTCCTGTGTTCAAGAAGAAGATGAGTCGACAACCCATTAGGTGCGTCGGGTCTCAACAATCTTGCACTCGTCGGATCGCATTAATGCCGACTCAGCGATGTTGATGTTGGAGAACAATTGTCGTTTCATGCCTTTGAAGCAGAAGTTAGGGCGGCTCAAACGCCACTGCAATGACATGGGGACGCTCATGGCGGCTCTCGTTAAGTATGTTGCCTCTGATAGTACCAAGGACCCCGAGTCTGATGATGAAAAGCCGGGGAAGGGAAGGAAGAGCAGCAACGCCAAGGGGCAGCAGTATAACCCAGGAGGCAATGGTAAGCGCAAGGCTGACAATAGTTTTGACTTTGTGGCTAACACCAATACACAGAATAATGGTCAGTGATGTCTACTACACAACCTTCTTCTTGTAGACATTGTTGGGCCTCCAAGTGCAGAGGTTTGTAGGACAGTAGCAAATTTACCTCAAGTGGATGACCTAAGGTTTATCAATCCGTAGGAGGCGTAGGATGAAGATGGTCTCTCTCAAGCAACCCTGCAACCAAATAACAAAGAGTCTCTTGTGTCCCCAACACACCCAATACAATAGTAAATTGTATAAGTGCACTAGTACGGCGAAGAGAGGGTGATACAAATGGTATATGGATAGTAGATAAAGGTATTTGTAATATGAAATTATAAAAACAGCAAGGTAACTAATGATAAAAGTGAGCGTAAACGGTATTGCAATGCTAGGAAATAAGGCCTAGGGTTCATACTTGAAGGGAATATGCCCTAGAGGCAATGATAAAGTTATTATTTATTTCCTTATATATCATGATAAAAGTTTATTATTCATGCTAGAATTGTATTAACCGGAAACTTAATACATGTGTGAATACATAGACAAACAGAGTGTCACTAGTATGCCTCTACTTGACTAGCTCGTTAATCAAAGATGGTTATGTTTCCTAACCATAGACAAAGAAGTTGTTATTTGATTAACGGGATCACATCATTAGTTGAATGATCTGATTGACATGACCCATTCCATTATCTTAGCACCCGATCGTTTAGTATGTTGCTATTGCTTTCTTCATGACTTATACATGTTCCTATGACTATGAGATTATGTAACTCCCGTTTGCCGGAGGAACACTTTGTGTGCTACCAAACGTCACAACGTAAATGGGTGATTATAAAGGTGCTCTACAGGTGTCTCCAAAGGTAGATGTTGGGTTGGCGTATTTCGAGATTAGGATTTGTCACTCCGATTGTCGGAGAGGTATCTCTGGGCCCTCTCGGTAATGCACATCACATAAGCCTTGCAAGCATTACAACTAATATGTTAGTTGTGAGATGATGTATTACGGAACGAGTAAAGAGACTTGCCGGTAACGAGATTGAACTAGGTATTGGATACCGACGATCGAATCTCGGGCAAGTAACATACCGATGACAAAGGGAACAACGTATGTTGTTATGCGGTCTGACCGATAAAGATCTTCGTAGAATATGTAGGAGCCAATATGGGCATCCAGGTCCCGCTGTTGGTTATTGACCGGAGATTTGTCTCAGTCATGTCTACATTGTTTTCGAACCGTAGGGTCCGCACGCTTAACGTTACGATGACCGTTATTATGAGTTTATGCATTTTGATGTACCGAAGTTAGTTCGGAGTCCCGGATGTGATCACGGACATGACGAGGAGTCTCGAAATGATCGAGACATAAAGATTGATATATTGGATGGCTATATTCGGACACCGGAATTGTTCCGGGTGATTTCGGAGAAAACCGGAGTGCCGGAGGGGTTACCGGAACCCCCCGGGGAAGTAATGGGCCTTATTGGGCCTGAGGGGAGAGAGAGGGCAGCAGCCCAAGAGGTGGCGCGCCCCCCCTCATGGGGAGTCCGAATTGGACTAGGAGGGGGGCGCGGCCCCCCTTTCCCTCTCCCTCTCCCTCTCTTTCCTTCCCCCTCAAGTCTCCTAGTTGGACTAGGAAAGGGGAGTCCTACTCCTACTAGGAGGAGGACTCCCCCTCCCCTTGGCGCGCCCCATAGGGCCGGCCGGCCTCCCCCTTGCTCCTTTATATACGGGGGCAGGGGGGCACCCTAGGACACACAAGTTGATCCACGTGATCGTTCCTTAGCCGTGTGCGGTGCCCCCTGCCACCATATTCCACCTCGATCATATCGTTGTAGTGCTTAGGCGAAGCCCTGCGCCGGTAGAACATCATCATCGTCATCACGCCGTCGTGCTGACGAAACTCATCCTCGAAGCTTTGCTGGATCGGAGCCCGGGGAGCGTCATCGAGCTGTACGTGTGCTAAGAACTCGGAGGTGCCGGAGTAACGGTGCTTGGATTGGTCGGATCGGGAAGACGTACGACTACTTCCTCTACGTTGTGTTAACGCTTCCGTTGCGATCTACAAGGGTACGTAGATCACCATGATCTTGCGTGTGCGTAAGAATTTTTTTAAAATTACTACGTTCCCCAACAGTGGCATCAGAGCCTAGGTTTTATGGTTTGATGTTATTTGCACGAGTAGAACACAAGTGAGTTGTGGGCGATATAAGTCATACTGCCTACCAGCATGTCATACTTTGGTTCGGCAGTATTGTTGGACGAGGCGACCCGGACCGACATTACGTGTACGCTTACGCGAGACCGGTTCTCCTGACGTGCTTTGCACATAGGTGGCTTGCGGGCGACAGTCTCTCCAACTTTAGTTTAACCGAGTGTGGCTACGCCCGGTCCTTGCGAAGGTTAAAACGGCATCAACTTGACAATCTATCGTTGTGGTTTTGATGCGTAGGTGAGATTGGTTCTTACTTAAGCCCGTAGCAGCCACGTAAAACTTGCAACAACAAAGTAGAGGACGTCTAACTTGTTTTTGCAGGGCATGTTGTGATGTGATATGGTCAAGACATGATGCTAAATTTTATTGTATGAGATGATCATGTTTTGTAACCAAGTTATCGGCAACTGGCAGGAGCCATATGGTTGTCGCTTTATTGTATGCAATGCAATCGCGATGTAATACTTTACTTTATCACTAAGCGGTAGCGATAGTCGTGGAAGCATGAGATTGGCGAGACGACAACGATGCTACGATGGAGATCAAGGTGTCGCGCCGGTGACGATGGTGATCACGACAGTGCTTCGAAGATGGAGATCATGTTGGAAATATGCCCTAGAGGCAATAATAAATTGGTTATTATTATATTTCCTTGTTCATGATAATCGTTTATTATCCATGCTATAATTGTATTGATAGGAAACTCAGATACATGTGTGGATACATAGACAACACCATGTCCCTAGTAAGCCTCTAGTTGACTAGCTCGTTGATCAATAGATGGTTACGGTTTCCTAACCATGGACGTTGAAAGTCGTTGATAACGGGATCACATCATTAGGAGAATGATGTGATGGACAAGACCTAATCCTAAGCATAGCACTAGATCGTGTAGTTCATATGCTATAGCTTTTCTAATGTCAAGTATCATTTCCTTAGACCATGAGATTGTGCAACTCCCGGATACCGTAGGAGTGCTTTGGGTGTATCAAACGTCACAACGTAACTGGGTGACTATAAAGGTGCATTACAGGTATCTCCGAAAGTGTCTGTTGGGTTGGCACGAATCGAGACTGGGATTTGTCACTCCGTGTAAGCGGAGAGGTATCTCTGGGCCCACTCGGTAGGACATCATCATATGCGCAATGTGACCAAAGAGTTGATCACGGGATGATGTGTTACGGAACGAGTAAAGAGACTTGCCGGTAACGAGATTGAACAAGGTATATGGATACCGACGATCGAATCTCGGGCAAGTAACATACCGATAGACAAAGGGAATTGTATACGGGATTGATTAAGTCCTTGACATCGTGGTTCATCCGATGAGATCATCGTGGAACATGTGGGAGCCATCATGGGTATCCAGATCCCGCTGTTGGTTATTGACCGGAGAACGTCTCGGTCATGTCTGCATGTCTCCCGAACCCGTAGGGTCTACACACTTAAGGTTCGGTGACGCTAGGGTTATGAAGATATGTGTATGCAGTAACCCGAATATTGTTCGGAGTCCCGGATGAGATCCCGGACGTCACGAGGAGTTCCGGAATGGTCCGGAGGTAAAGAATTATATATAGGAAGTGCTATTTCGGCCATCGGGACAAGTTTCGGGGTTATCGGTATTGTACCGGGACCACCGGAAGGGTCCCGGGGGCCCACCGGGTGGGGCCACCTGTCCCAGGGGGGCACATGGGCTGTAAGGGGTGCGCCTTGGCCTATATGGGCCAAGGGCACCAGCCCCTATAGGCCCATGCGCCTAGGGTTTCCATATGGGAGGAGTCCCACTAGTGGAAGGCACCTCTAGGTGCCTTGGGGGGGGGGGAGGGAAACCTCCCTTGGGCAGCCGCACCTAGGAGATTGGATCTCCTAGGCTGGCGCACCACCCCCCTTGGCCCTCCTATATATAGTGGGGGAGAGGAGGAACTTCATACACCAGCCCCTGGCGCCTCCCTCTCTCCCCGTTACGTCTCTCTCTCGTAGTATAGGCGAAGCCCTGCTACTGTGACGCCCTGCATCCACCACCACGCCGTCGTGTTGCTGGATCTTCATCAACCTCTCCCTCTCCCCTTGCTGGATCAAGGCATGGGAGACGTCTCCGGGCTGTACGTGTGTTGAACGCGGAGGTGCCGTGCGTTCGGCACTTGATCATCGGTGATTTGAATCACGACGAGTACGACTCCATCAACCCCGTTCTCTTGAACGCTTCCGCTTAGCGATCTACAAGGGTATGTAGATGCACTCTCCTTCACCTCGTTGCTGGTTTCTCCATAGATAGATCTTGGTGATACGTAGGAAAATTTTGAATTTATGCTACGTTCCCCAACAGTGGCATCATGAGCTAGGTCTATTGCGTAGATTCTATGCGCGAGTAGAACACAAAGTAGTTGTGGGCGTTGATTTTGTTCAATATGCTTTCCGTTACTAGTCTTATCTTGATTCGACGGCATCGTGGGATGAAGCGGCCCGGACCGACCTTACACGTATTCTTACGTGAGACTGGTTCCACCGACTGACATGCACTAGTTGCATAAGGTGGCTAGCGGGTGTCTGTCTCTCCTACTTTAGTCGGATCGGATTCGATGAAAAGGGTCCTTATGAAGGGTAAATAGCAATTGGCATATCACGTTGTGGTTTTGCGTAGGTAAGAAACGTTCTTGCTAGAAACCCATAGCTGCCACATAAAACATGCAAACAACAATTAGAGGACGTCTAACTTGTTTTTGCAGGGTATGCTATGTGATGTGATATGGCCAAAAGGATGTGATGAATGATATATGTGATGTATGAGATTGATCATGTTCTTGTAATAGATGATCATGGAGCCCCAAGATGGAGATCAAAGGAGCTACATGATATTGGCCATATCATGTCACTATTATTTGATTGCATATGATGTTTATCATGTTTATACATCTTATTTGCTTAGAACGACGGTAGTAAATAAGATGATCCCTCATTATAATTTCAAGAAAGTGTTCCCCCTAACTGTGCACCGTTGCTACAGTTCGTCGTTTCGAAGCACCACGTGATGATCGGGTGTGATAGATCCTTACGTTCACATACAACGGGTGTAAGACAGATTTACACACGCAATACACTTAGGTTGACTTGACGAGCCTAGCATGTGCATAGACATGGCCTCGGAACACAGAAGACCGAAAGGTCGAGCATGAGTCGTATAGAAGATACGATCAACATGAAGATGTTCACCGACGTTGACTAGTCCGTGTCACGTGATGATCGGACACGGCCTAGTTCACTCGGATCATGTAATCACTTAGATGACTAGAGGGATGTCTATCTAAGTGGGAGTTCATAAGATGAACTTAATTATCCTGAACATAGTCAAAAGTTTTTGCAAATTATGTCGTATCTCACGCTTTAGTTCTACTGTTTAGATATGTTCCTAGAGAAAAATTTAGTTGAAAGTTGATAGTAGCAATTATGCGGACTAGGTCCGTAAACTGAGGATTGTCCTCATTGCTTCATAGAAGGCTTATGTCCTTAATGCACCGCTCAGTGTGCTGAACCTCGAACGTTGTCTGTGGATGTTGCGAACATCTGACATACACATTTTGATAACTACGTGATAGTTCAGTTAAACGGTTTAGAGTTGAGGCACCAAAGACGTTTTTTTTGAAACGTCACGAAACATATGAGATGTTTTGAGGGCTGAAATTGGGATTTCAGGCTCGTGCCCACGTCAAGAGGTATAAGACCTCCGACAATTTTCTTAGCCTGCAAACTAAGGGAGAAAAGCTCAATTGTTGAGCTTGTGCTCAGATTGTCTGAGTACAACAATCATTTGAATCGAGTGGGAGTTAATCTTCCAGATAAGATAATGATGTTTCTCCGAAGTCATTACCACCAAGCTGCTAGAGCTTCGTGATGAACTATAATATATCCGGGACATGTATGATGATCCTTGAGATGTTCGTGATGTTTGACACCACAAAAGTAGAAATCAAGAAGGAGCATCAATTGTTGATGGTTGGTGAAACCACTAGTTTCAAGAAGGGCAAGGGCACGAAGGGATACTTCATAAAACGGCAATTCAGCTGCTGCTCTAGTGAAGAAACCCAAGGTTGAAACCAAACCCGAGACTAAGTGCTTCTATGATAAAGGGAACAACCACTGGAGCAGAATTACCCTAGATACTTGGTAGATTAGAAGGCTGGCAAGGTCGATAGAAGTATATTGGATATACATTGTGTTGATGTGTACTTTACTAGTACTCCTAGTAGCACTAGGGTATTAGATACCGGTTCGGTTGCTAAGTGTTAGTAACTCGAAATAAAAGCTACGGAATAAACGGAGACTAGCTAAAGGTGAGCTGACGATATGTGTTGGAAGTATTTCCAATGTTGATATGATCAAGCATCGCACGCTCCCTCTACCATCGAGATTGGTGTTTGCGTTGAGCATAGACATGATTGGATTATGTCTATCGCAATACGGTTATTCATTTAAGGAGAATAATGGTTACTCTGTTTATTTGAATAATACCCTCAATGGTCTTACGCCTGAAATGAATGGTTTATTGAATCTCGATCGTAGTGATACACATGTTCATGCCAAAAGATAGTAATGATAGTACTACCTACTTGTGGCACTGCCACGTAAGTCATATCGGTATAAAACGCATGAAGAAGCTCCATGTTGATGGATCTTTTGGACTCACTCGTTTTTGAAAAGTTTGAGACATGCGAACCATGTCTATTGGTGTATATGCATGAAGAAACTCCATGCAAATGGACCGTTTGAACTCACTTGATTTTGAATCACTTGAGACATGCAAATCATACCACATGGGCAAGATGACTGAAAGCCTCGTTTTCAGTAAGATGGAACTAGAAAGCAACTTGTTGGAAGTAATGCATTTTGATGTGTGCAGTCCAATGAGTGCTGAGGCATGTAGTGGATATCGTTATGTTCTTACTTCACAGATGACTTGAGTAGATGTTGAGTATATTTACTTGATGAATCACGAGTCTGAATTATTGAAAGGTTCAAGTAATTTTAGGGTGAAGTTGAAAGATCGTCGGGACAAGAGGATAAAATATCCATGATATGATCATAGAGATGAATATCTGAATTACGAGTTTGGCACAGAATTAAGACATTGTGGAAATCGTTTCACAACTGATACAGCCTGGAACACCATAGTGTGATGGTGTGTCCGAACATCATAACTGCACCTTATTGGATATGATGCATACCATGATGTTTCTTATCGAATTACCACAATAGTTTATGGGTTAGGCATTAGAGACAACCACATTCACTTTAAACAGGGCATCACGTAATTCCGATGAGGTGACACCGTATGAACTATGGTTTAGAGAAAACCTAAGCTGTCATTTCTTAAAAGTTTGGGGCTGCGACGCTTATGTGAAAAAGTTTCAGGCTGATAAGCTCGAACCCAAAGCGGATAAATGCATCTTCATAGGACACCCAAAACAGTTGGGTATACCTCCTGTCTCAGATCCGAAAGCAATGAGGGATTGTTTCTAGAATCGGGTCCTTTCTCGAGGAAAAGTTTCTCTCGAAAGAATTGAGTGGGAGGATGGTGGAGACTTGATGAGGTTATTAAACCGTTACTTCAACTAGTGTATAGCAGGGCACAAAGAGTTGTTCCTGTGGCACCTACACCAATTGAAGTGGAAGCTTATGATATTGATCATGAGACTTCGGATCAAGTCACTCCCAAACCTCGTAGGATGACAAGGATGCGTACTACTTCAGAGTGGTACGTAATCCTGTCTTGGAAGTCATGTTGCTAGACAACAATGAACCTACGAGCTATGGAGAAGCAATGGTGGGCCTGGATTCCGATAAATGGCTTGAGGCCATATAATCCGAGAGAGGATCCATGTATGAAAACAAAGTGTAGACTTTGGAAGAACTACTTGATGGTCGTAAGGCTGTTGAGTACAGATGGATTTAAAAAAAAGGGAAGACGGACAATGATGGTAAATGTCACCATTAAGAAAGCTCGACTTGTCGTTAAGATGCTTTCCGACAAGTTCAAGGAGTTGACTACGATGAGACTTTCTCACTCGTAGCGATGCTAAGAGTCTGTTGGAATTATATTAGCGATTACTGCATTATTTATGAAATCTTGCAGATAGGATGTCAAAACATTGTTTCCTCGACGGTTTTTGAGGAAAGGTTGTATGTGATACAAACCGAAAGGTTTTGTCAATCCTAAAAGATGCTGATAGGTATGCAAAGCTCTAGCAATCCTTCTAAGGACTGGAGTAAGCATCTCGGAGTTGGAATGTATGCTTTGATGATGATCAAAGATTTTGGGTGTATACAAAGTTTATGAGAAACTTGTATTTCCAAAGAAGTGAGTGGGAGCACTATAGAATTTCTGATGAATATGTGTTGTTGACATGTTGTTAATCAGGAATGACGTAGAATTTCTAGAAAGCATATAGGGTTATATGGAAAGTGTTTTTCAATGGAAAGCCTGGATTAAGCTACTTGAGTATTGAGCATTAAAGATCTATAAGGATAGATCAAAACGCTTAATAGTACTTTCAAATGAGCACATACCTTGACATGATCTTGAAGGTGTTCAAGATGGATCAGTCAAAGAAGGAGTTCTTGCCTGAGTTGTAAGGTATGAAGTTAAGACTTAAAGCTCGACCACGGCAGAATAGAGAGAAAGGACGAAGGTCGTCCCCTATGCTTAAGACATAGGCTCTACAGTATGCTATGCTGTGTACCGCACCTGAAGTGTGCCTTGCCATGAGTCAGTAAAGGGGTACAAGAGTGATCCAAGAATGGATCACAGGACAGCGGTCAAAGTTATCCTTAGTAACTAGTGGACTAAGGAAGTTTCTCCGTTATGGAGGTGGTAAAAAGAGTTCGTCGTAAAGAGTTACGTCGATGCAAGCTTAACACCTATCCGGATAGCTCTAAGTAGAGATACCGGATGCATATAATGGAGCAACACTTTAGAATAGCTCCAAGTAGAACAGTTATTTGGAATAGCTCCAAATAGTGCGTGGTAGCTACATCTAGGAGATGACATAGAGATTTGTAAAGCACACACGGATCTGAAAGGTTCGGACCCGTTGACTAAAACCTCTCTCACAAGCAACATGATCAAACCTAAAACTCATTGAGTGTTAATCACATAGTGATGTGAACTAGACTACTGACTCTGGTAAACTCTTGGGTGTTAGTCACATGGCGATGTGACCTGTGAGTGTTAATCACATGGCGATGTGAACTAGATTATTGACTCTAGTGCAAGTGGGAGACTGTTGGAAATATGCCCTAGAGGCAATAATAAATTGGTTATTATTATATTTCCTTGTTCATGATAATCGTTTATTATCCATGCTATAATTGTATTGATAGGAAACTCAGATACATGTGTGGATACATAGACAACACCATGTCCCTAGTAAGCCTCTAGTTGACTAGCTCGTTGATCAATAGATGGTTACGGTTTCCTAACCATGGACGTTGAAAGTCGTTGATAACGGGATCACATCATTAGGAGAATGATGTGATGGACAAGACCTAATCCTGAGCATAGCACTAGATCGTGTAGTTCATATGCTATAGCTTTTCTAATGTCAAGTATCATTTCCTTAGACCATGAGATTGTGCAACTCCCGGATACCGTAGGAGTGCTTTGGGTGTATCAAACGTCACAACGTAACTGGGTGACTATAAAGGTGCATTACAGGTATCTCCGAAAGTGTCTGTTGGGTTGGCACGAATCGAGACTGGGATTTGTCACTCCGTGTAAGCGGAGAGGTATCTCTGGGCCCACTCGGTAGGACATCATCATATGCGCAATGTGACCAAAGAGTTGATCACGGGATGATGTGTTACGGAACGAGTAAAGAGACTTGCCGGTAACGAGATTGAACAAGGTATATGGATACCGACGATCGAATCTCGGGCAAGTAACATACCGATAGACAAAGGGAATTGTATACGGGATTGATTAAGTCCTTGACATCGTGGTTCATCCGATGAGATCATCGTGGAACATGTGGGAGCCATCATGGGTATCCAGATCCCGCTGTTGGTTATTGACCGGAGAACGTCTCGGTCATGTCTGCATGTCTCCCGAACCCGTAGGGTCTACACACTTAAGGTTCGGTGACGCTAGGGTTATGAAGATATGTGTATGCAGTAACCTGAATATTGTTCGGAGTCCCGGATGAGATCCCGGACGTCACGAGGAGTTCCGGAATGGTCCGGAGGTAAAGAATTATATATAGGAAGTGCTATTTCGGCCATCGGGACAAGTTTCGGGGTTATCGGTATTGTACCGGGACCACCGGAAGGGTCCCGGGGGCCCACCGGGTGGGGCCACCTGTCCCGGGGGGCCACATGGGCTGTAAGGGGTGCGCCTTGGCCTATATGGGCCAAGGGCACCAGCCCCTATAGGCCCATGCGCCTAGGGTTTCCATATGGGAGGAGTCCCACTAGTGGAAGGCACCTCTAGGTGCCTTGGGGGGAGGGAAACCTCCCTTGGGCAGCCGCACCTAGGAGATTGGATCTCCTAGGCTGGCGCACCACCCCCCTTGGCCCTCCTATATATAGTGGGGGAGAGGAGGAACTTCATACACCAGCCCCTGGCGCCTCCCTCTCTCCCCGTTACGTCTCTCTCTCGTAGTATAGGCGAAGCCCTGCTACTGTGACGCCCTGCATCCACCACCACGCCGTCGTGTTGCTGGATCTTCATCAACCTCTCCCTCTCCCCTTGCTGGATCAAGGCATGGGAGACGTCTCCGGGCTGTACGTGTGTTGAACGCGGAGGTGCCGTGCGTTCGGCACTTGATCATCGGTGATTTGAATCACGACGAGTACGACTCCATCAACCCCGTTCTCTTGAACGCTTCCGCTTAGCGGTCTACAAGGGTATGTAGATGCACTCTCCTTCACCTCGTTGCTGGTTTCTCCATAGATAGATCTTGGTGATACGTAGGAAAATTTTGAATTTATGCTACGTTCCCCAACAGATCACAAGCACAAGATGATGATGGCCATATCATATCACTTATATTGATTGCATGTGATGTTTATCTTTTATGCATCTTATCTTGCTTTTATTGACGGTAGCATTATAAGATGATCTCTCACTAAATTATCAAGAAGTGTTCTCCCTGAGTATGCACCGTTGCCAAAGTTCGTCGTGCCCAGACACCACGTGATGATCGGGTGTGATAAGCTCTACGTCCATCTACAACGGGTGCAAGCCAGTTTTGCACACGCAGAATACTCGGGTTATACTTGACGAGCCTAGCATATGCAGATATGGCCTCGGAACACGGAGACCGAAAGGTCGAGCGTGAATCATATAGTAGATATGATCAACATAATGATGTTCACCATTGAAGACTAATCCATTTCACGTGATGATCGGTTATGGTTTAGTTGATTTGGATCACGTGATCACTTAGAAGATTAGAGGGATGTCTATCTAAGTGGGAGTTCTTAAGTAATATGATTAATTGAACTTAAATTTATCATGAACTTAGTCCCTGATAGTATCTTGCTTGTTTATGTTGATTGTAGATAGATGGCCCGTGCTGTTGTTCCGTTGAATTTTAATGTGTTCCTTGAGAAAGCGAAGTTGAAATATGATGGTAGCAATTACACGGACTGGGTCCGTAACTTGAGGATTATCCTCATTGCTGCACAAAAGAATTACGTCCTGGAAGCACCGCTGGGTGCTAGTGTTGGGTTTCGTAGTAATTTCACAATTTTCCTACGCACACGCAAGATCATGTGATGCATAGCAACGAGGGGGAGAGTGTTGTCTACGTACCCAACGCAGACCGACTGCGGAAGCGATGACACGACGTAGAGGAAGTAGTCGTACGTCTTCACGATCCAACCGATCAAGCACCGAAACTACGGCACCTCCGAGTTCGAGCACACGTTCAGCTCGATGACGATCCCCGGACTCCGATCCAGCAAAGTGTCGGGGAAGAGTTTCGTCAGCACGACGGCGTGGTGACGATCTTGATGAACTACAGTAGCAGGGCTTCGCCTAAACTCCGCTACAGTATTATCGAGGAATATGGTGGCAGGGGGCACCGCACACGGCTAAGGAATATATCACGTGGATCAACTTGTGTGTTTAGAGGTGTCCCCTGCCTCCGTATATAAAGGAGTAGAGGGGGGGAGGCTGGCCGGACAAGGAGGAGGCGCCAGGAGAGTCCTACTCCCTCTGGGAGTAGGATTCCCCCCCCCCCCCAATCCTAGTTGGAATAGGATTCGCGGAGGGGGAAAAGAGGAGGAGGGGGCCGGCCACCTCTCCTAGTCCTAATAGGACTAGGGGAAGGGGGGAGGCGCGCAGCCCATCTAGGGCAGCCCCTTCTCTTTTCCACTAAGGCCCACTATGGCCCATTTAGCTCCCGGGGGGTTCCGGTAACCCTCCTGGTACTCCGGCAAAATCCCGATTTCACCCGGAACACTTCCGATATCCAAATATAGGCTTCCAATATATCAATCTTTACGTCTCGACCATTTCGAGACTCCTCGTCATGTCCGTGATCACATCCGGGACTCCGAACAACCTTCGGTACATCAAAATGCATAAACTCATAATATAACTGTCATCGTAACCTTAAGCGTGCGGACCCTACGGGTTCGAGAACAATGTAGACATGACCGAGACACGTCTCCGGTCAATAACCAATAGCGGGACCTGGATGCCCATATTGGCTCCTACATATTCTACGAAGATCTTTATCGGTCAGACCGCATAACAACATACGTTGTTCCCTTTGTCATCGGTATGTTACTTGCCCGAGATTCGATCGTCGGTATCCAATACCTAGTTCAATCTCGTTACTGGCAAGTCTCTTTACTCGTTCCGTAATACATCATCTCACAACTAACATATTAGTTGTAATGCTTGCAAGGCTTATGTGATGTGTATTACCGAGAGGGCCCAGAGATACCTCTCCGACAATCGGAGTGACAAATCCTAATCTCGAAATACGCCAACCCAACATCTACCTTTGGAGACACCTGTAATGCTCCTTTATAATCACCCAGTTACGTTGTGACGTTTGATAGCACCCAAAGTGTTCCTCCGGCAAACGGGAGTTGCATAATCTCATAGTCACAGGAACATGTATAAGTCATGAAGAAAGCAATAGCAACATACTAAACAATCGGGTGCTAAGCTAATGGAATGGGTCATGTCAATCAGATCATTCACCTAATGATGTGATCCCGTTAATCAAATAACAACTCTTTGTCCATGGTTAGAAAACATAACCATCTTTGATTAACGAGCTAGTCAAGTAGAGGCATACTAGTGACACTCTGTTTGTCTATGTATTCACACATGTATTATGTTTCCGGTTAATACAATTCTAGCATGAATAATAAACATTTATCATGATTATAAGGAAATAAATAATAACTTTATTATTGCCTCTAGGGCATATTTCCTTCAGTCTCCCACTTGCACTAGAGTCAATAATCTAGTTCACATCGCCATGTGATTTAACAGCAATAGTTCACATCACCATGTGATTAACACCCATAGTCCACATCGATATGTGACCAACACCCAAAGGGTTCACTAGAGTGTGTGATCATGTTTTGCTTGTGAGATAATATTAGTCAACGGGTCTGTCACATACAGATCCGTAAGTATTTTGCGAATTCTATGTCTACAATGCTCTGCATGGAGCTACTCTAGCTAATTGCTCCCACTTTCAATATGTATCTAGATCGAGACTTAGAGTCATCCAGATCTGTGTCAAAACTTGCATCGACGTAACTTTTTACGACGAACCTTTTTGTCACGTCCATAATCGAGAAACATATCCTTATTTTACTAAGGATAATTCTGACCGCTGTCCAGTGATCTACTCCTAGATCACTATCGTACTCCCTTGCTAAATCAGTGCAGGGTATACAATAGATCTGGTATACAGCATGACATACTTTATAGAACCTATGGCCAAGGCATAGGGAATGACTTTCATTCTCTTTCTATCTTCTGCCGTGGTCGGGCTTTGAGTCTTACTCAACTTCACACCTTGTAATACAGGCAAGAACTCTTTCTTTGACTGCTCTATTTTGAACTACTTCAAAATCTTGTCAAGGTATGTACTTATTGAAAAAACTTATCAAGCGTCTTGATCTATCTTTATAGATCTTGAAGCTCAATATGTAAGCAGCTTCACCGAAGTCTTTCTTTGAAAAAAACTCCTTTCAAATACTCCTTTATGCTTTACAGAATAATTCTACATTATTTCCGATCAACAATATGTCAATCACATATACTTATCAGAAATGCTGTAGTGCTCCCACTCACTTTCTTGTAAATACAGACTTCACCGCAAGTCTGCATAAAACTATATGCTTTGATCAATTCATCAAAGCGTATATTCCAACTCCGAGATGCTTGTACCAGTCCATAGATGGATTGCTAGAGCTTGCATATTTTGTTAACACCTTTAGGATCGACAAAACCTTCTAGTTGCATTGTATACAACTCTTCTTTAATAAATCCATTAAGGAATGCAGTTTTGTTTATCCATTTGCCAGATTTCATAAAATGTGGCAATTGCTAACATGATTCGAACAGACTTAAGCATAGATACGAGTGAGAAACTCTTATCGTAGTCAACACCTTGAATTTGTCGA
This sequence comes from Triticum urartu, assembly GCF_056163025.1. Classification (NCBI taxonomy): domain Eukaryota; kingdom Viridiplantae; phylum Streptophyta; class Magnoliopsida; order Poales; family Poaceae; genus Triticum; species Triticum urartu. Next base: position 581,222,340 of record NC_141877.1, read on the forward strand.
AAACCTTTTGCGACAATTCTAGCTTTGTAGATAGTAACACTACTATCAGCGTCTGTCTTCCTCTTGAAGATCCATTTATTTTCTATGGCTTGCCGATCATCGGGCAAATCCATCAAAGTCCATACTTTGTTCTCATACATGGATCATATCTCAGATTTCATGGCCTCAAACCATTTTGCGGAATCTGGGCTCATCATCGCTTCCTCATAGTTCGCAAGTTCGTCATGGTCTAGTAACATGACTTCCAGAATAGGATTACCGTACCACTCTGGTGCGGATCTCACTTTGGTTTACCTACGAGATTTGGTAGTAACTTGATCTGAAGTTTCATGATCATCATCATTAGCTTCCTCACTAATTGGTGTAGGTGTCACAGAAACCGGTTTCTGTGATGTACTACTTTCCAATAAGGGAGGAGGTACAGTTACCTCATCAAGTTCTACTTTCCTTCCACTCACTTCTTTCGAGAAAAACTCCTTCTCTAGAAAGTTTCCGAATTTAGCAACAAAAGTCTTGCCTTCGGATCTGTGATAGAAGGTGTATCCAATAGTTTCCTTTGGATATTCTATGAAGATTTACTTCTCCGATTTGGGTTCGAGCTTATCATGTTGAAACTTTTTCACATAAGCATCGCAGTCCCAAACTTTAAGAAACGACAACTTTGGTTTCTTGCCAAACCACAGTTCAGATTGTGTCATCTCAACGGACTTAGATGGTGCCCTATTTAACGTGAATGCAGCTGTCTCTAATGCATAACCCCAAAACGATAGTGGTAGATCGGTAAGATACATCATAGATTGCACTATATCCAATAAAGTACGGTTATGACGTTCGGACACACCATTATGCTGTGGTGTTCCATGTGGCATGAGTTTGTGAAACTATTCCACATTGTTTTAATTGAAGATCAAACTCGTAACTCAAATATTTTACCTCTGCGATCATATCGTAGAAACTTTTATTTTCTTGTCACGATGATTTTCCACTTCACTCTGAAATTCTTTGAACTGTTCAAATGTTTCAGACTTATGTTTCATCAAGTAGATATCCCCATATCTGCTCAAATCATCTGTGAAGGTCAGAAAATAATGATACCTGCTGCAAGCCTTAATATTCATCGGACCACATACATCAATATGTATGATCTTCAACAAATCTGTTGCTTGCTTCATTGTTCCAGAGAACGGCGTTTTAGTCATCTTGCCCCAAAAGGCATGGTTCGCAAGCATCATGTGATTCATAATCAAGTGATTCCAAAATCCCATCAGCATGGAGTTTCTTCATGCGCTTTACACCAATATGACCTAAACGGCAGTGCTACAAATAAGTTGCACTATCATTATTAACTTTGCATCTTTTGGTTTCAATATTATGATTATGTGTATCACTACGATCGAGATCCAACGAACTATTTTCATTGGGTGTGTAACCATATAAGGTTTTATTCATGTAAACAGAACAACAATTTATTCTTTTACTTAAATGAATAACCGTATTACAATAAACATGATCAAATCATATTCATGCTCAACGCAAAAACCAAATAACACTTATTCAGGTTCAACACTAATCCTGAAAGTATAGGGGAGTGTGCGATGATGATCATATCAATCTTGGAACCACTTCCAACACACATCGTCACTTCACCCTTAACTAGTCTCTGTTTATTCTGCAACTCCCGTTTCGAGTTACTAATCTTAGCAACTGAACTAGTATCAAATACTGAGGGGTTGCTATAAACACTAGTAAAGTACACATCAATAACATGTATATCAAATATAATTATGTTCACTTTGCCATCCTTCTTATCTGCCAATCACTTGGGGTAGTTCTGCTCCCAGTGACCAGTCCCTTTGCAGTAGAAACACTTAGTCTCAGGCTTAGGACCAGACTTGGGCTTCTTTACTTGAGCAGCAACTTACTTGCCGTTCTTCTTGAAGTTCCCCTTCTTCCCTTTGCCCTTTTATTGAAACTAGTGGTCTTGTATACCATCAACACTTGATGCTCTTTCTTGATTTCTACCTTCGTCGATTTCAACATCACGAAGAGCTTGGGAATTGTTTCCGTTATCCCTTGCATATCATAGTTCATCACGAAGTTCTACTAACTTGGTGATGGTGACTAGAGAATTCTGTCAATCACTATCTTATCTGGAAGATTAACTCCCACTTGATTCAAGCGATTGTTGTACTCAGACAATCTGGGCACATGCTCACTAGTTGAGCGATTCTCCTCCATCTTTTAGCTATAGAACTTGTTGGAGACTTTCATATCTCTCAACTCGGGTATTTGCTTGAAATATTAACTTCAACTCCTGGAACATCTCATATGCTCCATGACGCTCAAAACGTCTTTGAAGTCCCGATTCTTAAGCCATTAAGCATGGTGCACTAAACTATCAAGTAGTCATCATATTGAGCTAGCCAAACGTCCATAACGTCTGCATCTGCTCCTGCAATAGGTCCGTCACCTAGCGGTGCATCAAGGACATAATTCTTCTGTGCAGCAATGAGGATAAACCTCAGATCACGGATCCAATCCGCATCTTTGCTACTAACATCTTTCAACACGATTTTCTCTCGGAACATATCAAAATAAACACAGGGAAGCAACAACGCGAGCTATTGATCTACAACATGATTTGCAAAATACTACCAGGACTAAGTTCATGATAAATTTAAGTTCAATTAATCATATTACTTAAGAACTCCCACTTAGATAGACATCCCTCTAATCCTCTAAGTGATCACATGATCCAAATCAACTAAACCATGTCCGATCATCACGTGAGATGGAGTAGTTTCATTGGTGAACATCACTAGGTTGATCATATCTACTATATGATTCACGCTCGACCTTTCGGTCTCCGTGTTCCGAGGCCATATCTGTATATGCTTGGCTCGTCAAGTATAACCTGAGTATTCCGCGTGTGCAACTGTTTTGCACCCGTTGTATTTGAACGTAGAGCCTATCACACCCGATCATCACGTGGTGTCTCAGCACGAAGAACTTTCGCAACGGTGCATACTCAGGGAGAACACTTCTTGATAATTTAGTGAGAGATCATCTTATAATGCTACCGTCAATCAAAGCAAGATAAGATGCATAAATAGATAAACATCACATGCAATCAATATAAGTGATATGATATGGCCATCATCATCTTGTGCCTGTGATCTCCATCTCCGAAGCACCGTCATGATCACCATCGTCACCAGCGCGACACCTTGATCTCCATCGTAGCATCGTTGTCGTCTCGCCAATCTTATGCTTCCATGATTATCACTACCGTTTAGTAATAAGGTAAAGCATTACATCGCGATTGCATTGCATACAATAAAGCGACAACCATATGGCTTCTGCCAGTCGCCGGTAACTCGGTTACAAAACATGATCATCTCATACAATAAAATTCAGCATCATGCCTTGACCATATCACATCACAACATGCCCTACAAAAACAAGTTAGATGTCCTCTACTTTGTTGTTGCAAGTTTTACGTGGCTGCTACGGGCTTAAGTAAAAACCAATCTCACCTACGCATCAAAACCACAACGATAGTTTTTCAAATAGACTCCGTTTTAACCTTCTCAAGGACCGGGCGTAGTCATGCTTGGTTCAACTAAAGTTGGGGAGACAGTCGCCCGCAAGCCATCTCTGTGCAAAGCACGTCGAGGGAACCGGTCTCGCGTAAGCGTACGCGTAAGGTTGGTCCGGGTCGTATCGTCCAACAATACCGCCGAACCAAAGTATGACATGCTGGTAGGCAGTATGACTTGTATCGTCCACAACTCACTTGTGTTCTACTCGTGCATATAACATCAACATAAATAACCTAGGCTCGGATGCCACTGTTGGGTTTCGTAGTAATTTCAAAATTTTCCTACGCACACGCAAGATCATGTGATGCATAGCAACGAGGGGAGAGTGTTGTCTACGTACCCAACGCAGACCGACTGCGGAAGCGATGACACGACGTAGAGGAAGTAGTCGTACGTCTTCACGATCCAACCGATCAAGCACCGAAACTACGGCACCTCCGAGTTCGAGCACACGTTCAGCTCGATGACGATCCCCGGACTCCGATCCAGCAAAGTGTCGGGGAAGAGTTTCGTCAGCACGACGGCATGGTGACGATCTTGATGAACTACAGCAGCAGGGCTTCGCCTAAACTCTGCTACAGTATTATCGAGGAATATGGTGGCAGGGGGCACCGCACACGGCTAAGGAATAGATCATGTGGATCAACTTGTGTGTTTAGAGGTGTCCCCTGCCTCCGTATATAAAGGAGTAGAGGGGGGGAGGCTGGCCGGCCAAGGAGGAGGCGCCAGGAGAGTCCTACTCCCTCTGGGAGTAGGATTCCCCCCCCCCAATCCTAGTTGGAATAGGATTCGCGGAGGGGGAAAAGAGGAGGAGGGGGCCGGCCACCTCTCCTAGTCCTAATAGGACTAGGGGAAGGGGGGAGGCACGCAGCCCATCTAGGGCAGCCCCTTCTCTTTTCCACTAAGGCCCACTATGGCCCATTTAGCTCCCGGGGGGTTCCGGTAACCCTCCCGGTACTCCGGTAAAATCCCGATTTCACCCGGAACACTTCCGATATCCAAATATAGGCTTCCAATATATCAATCTTTACGTCTCGACCATTTCGAGACTCCTCGTCATGTCCGTGATCACATCCGGGACTCCGAACAACCTTCGGTACATCAAAATGCATAAACTCATAATATAACTGTCATCGTAACCTTAAGCGTGCGGACCCTACGGGTTCGAGAACAATGTAGACATGACCGAGACACGTCTCCGGTCAATAACCAATAGCGGGACTTGGATGCCCATATTGGCTCCTACATATTCTACGAAGATCTTTATCGGTCAGACCGCATAACAACATACGTTGTTCCCTTTGTCATCGGTATGTTACTTGCCCGAGATTCGATCGTCGGTATCCAATACCTAGTTCCATATCGTTACTGGAAAGTCTCTTTACTCGTTCCGTAATACATCATCTCACAACTAACATATTAGTTGTAATGCTTGCAAGGCTTATGTGATGTGTATTACTGAGAGGGCCCAGAGATACCTCTCCGACAATCGGAGTGACAAATCCTAATCTCGAAATACGCCAACCCAACATCTACCTTTGGAGACACCTGTAATGCTCCTTTATAATCACCCAGTTACGTTGTGACGTTTGGTAGCACCCAAAGTGTTCCTCCGGCAAACGGGAGTTGCATAATCTCATAGTCATAGGAACATGTATAAGTCATGAAGAAAGCAATAGCAACATACTAAACAATCGGGTGCTAAGCTAATGGAATGGGTCATGTCAATCAGATCATTCACCTAATGATGTGATCCCGTTAATCAAATAACAACTCTTTGTCCATGGTTAGGAAACATAACCATCTTTGATTAACGAGCTAGTCAAGTAGAGGCATACTAGTGACACTCTGTTTGTCTATGTATTCACACATGTATTATGTTTCCGGTTAATACAATTCTAGCATGAATAATAAACATTTATCATGATTATAAGGAAATAAATAATAACTTTATTATTGCCTCTAGGGCATATTTCCTTCAGCTAGGCCTGCTGCTGGAGCAACACCAGATGTTATGAACGTCTGGCAGAGCAAAGCTGATGACTACTCGATAGTTCAGTGTGCCATGCTTTACGGCTTAGAATCGGGACTTCAACGACGTTTTGAACGTCATGGAGCATATGAGATGTTCCAGGAGTTGAAGTTAATATTTCAAGCAAATGCCCGGATTGAGAGATATGAAGTCTCCAATAAGTTCTATAGCTGCAAGATGGAGGAGAACATTTCTGTCAGTGAGCATATACTCAAAATGTCTGGGTATAATAATCACTTGATTCAATTGGGAGTTAATCTTCCAGATGATTGCGTCATTGACAGAATTCTCCAATCACTGCCACCAAGCTACAAGAGCTTCGTGATGAACTATAATATGCAAGGGATGAATAAGACTATTCCCGAGCTCTTCGCAATGCTGAAAGCCACGGAGGTAGAAATCAGAAAGGAGCATCAAGTGTTGATGGTCAACAAGACCACTAGTTTCAAGAAAAAGGGCAAAGGGAAGAAGAAGGGGAACTTCAAGAAGAACGGCAAGCAAGTTGCTGCTCAAGAGAAGAAACCCAAGTCTGGACCTAAGCCTGAAACTGAGTGCTTCTACTGCAAGCAGACTGGTCACTTGAAGCGGAACTGCCCCAAGTATTTGGCGGATAAGAAGGATGGCAAGGTGAACAAAGGTATATGTGATATACATGTTATTGATGTGTACCTTACTAGAGCTCGCAGTAGCACCTGGGTATTTGATACTGGTTCTGTTGCTAATATTTGCAACTCAAAACAGGGACTACGGATTAAGCGAACACTGGCAAAGGACGAGGTGACGATGCGCGTGGGAAATGGTTCCAAAGTCGATGTGATCGCGGTCGGCACGCTACCTCTACATCTACCTTCGGGATCAGTATTAGACCTAAATAATTGTTATTTGGTGCCGGCGTTGAGCATGAACATTATATCTGGATCTTGTTTGATGCGAGACGGTTATTCATTTAAATCAGAGAATAATGGTTGTTCTATTTATATGAGTAATATCTTTTATGGTCATGCACCTTTGAAGAGTGGTCTATTTTTGATGAATCTCGATAGTAGTGAAACACATATTCATAATGTTGAAGCCAAAAGATGCAGAGTTGATAATGATAGTGCAACTTATTTGTGGCACTGCCGTTTAGGTCATATCGGTATAAAGCGCATGAAGAAACTCCATACTGATGGACTTTTGGAATCACTTGATTATGAATCACTTGGTACTTGCGAACCGTGCCTCATGGGCAAGATGACTAAAACGCTGTTCTCCGGTACTATGGAGAGAGCAACAGATTTGTTGGAAATCATACATACAGATGTATGTGGTCCGATGAATGTTGAGGCTTGTGGCGGATATCGTTATTTTCTCACCTTCACAGATGATTTAAGCAAATATGGGTATATCTACTTAATGAAACATAAGTCTGAATAATTTGAAAAGTTCAAAGAATTTCAGAGTGAAGTTGAAAATCATCGTAACAAGAAAATAAAGTTTCTACGATCTGATCGTGGAGGAGAATATTTGAGTTACGAGTTTGGTGTACATTTGAAAAATTGTGGAATAGTTTCGCAACTCACGCCACCCGGAACACCACAGCGTAATGGTGTGTCCGAACATCGTAATCGTACTTTATTAGATATGGTGCGATCTATGATGTCTCTTACTGATTTACCGCTATCGTTTTGGGGTTATGCTTTAGAGACGGCTGCATTCACGTTAAATAGGGCACCATCAAAATCCGTTGAGACGACGCCTTATGAAATATGGTTTGGCAAGAAACCAAAGTTGTCGTTTCTTAAAGTTTGGGGCTGCGATGCTTATGTGAAAAAGCTTCAACCTGATAAGCTCGAACCCAAATCAGAGAAATGTGTCTTCATAGGATACCCAAAGGAGACTGTTGGGTACACCTTCTATCACAGATCCGAACGCAAGACATTCGTTGCTAAGAATGGATCCTTTCTGGAGAAGGAGTTTCTCTCGAAAGAAGTGAGTGGGACGAAAGTAGAACTTGACGAGGTAACTGTACCTGCTCCCTTATTGGAAAGTAGTACATCACAGAAAACTGTTTCAGTGACACCTACACCAGTTAGTGAGGAAGCTAATGATGATGATCATGAAACTTTAGATCAAGATACTACTGAACCTCATAGATCAACCAGAGTGAGATCCACACCAGAGTGGTACGGTAATCCTATTCTGGAAGTCATGCTACTAGATCATGATGAACCTACGAACTATGAAGAAGCAATGGTGAGCCCAGATTCCGCAAAATGGCTTGAAGCCATGAAATCTGAGATGGGATCCATGTATGAGAACAAAGTATGAACTTTGGTTGACTTGCCCGATGATCGGCAAGCAATTGAGAATAAATGGATCTTCAAGAAGAAGACTGACGCTGACGGTAATATTACTGTCTATAAAGCTCGACTTGTCGCAAAAGGTTTTCGGCAAGTTCAAGGGATTGACTACGATGAGACCTTCTCACCCGTAGCGATGCTTAAGTCTGTCCGAATCATGTTAGCAATTTCCGCATTTTATGATTATGAAATTTGGCAGATGGATGTCAAAACTGCATTCCTGAATGGATTTCTGGAAGAAGAGTTGTATATGATGCAACCAGAAGGTTTTGTCGATCCAAAGGGAGCTAACAAAGTGTGCAAGCTCCAGCGATCCATTTATGGACTGGTGCAAGCCTCTCGGAGTTGGAATAAATGCTTTGATAGTATGATCAAAGCATTTGGGTTTATACAGACTTTTGGAGAAGCCTGTATTTACAAGAAAGTGAGTGGGAGCTCTGTAGCATTTCTGATATTATATGTGGATGACATATTACTGATTGGAAATGATATAGAATTTCTGGATAGCATAAAGGGATATTTGAATAAGAGTTTTTCAATGAAAGACCTCGGTGAAGCTGCTTTCATATTAGGCATAAAGATCTATAGAGATAGATCAACACGCTTAATTGGACTTTCACAAAGCAATACCTTGACAAGATTTTGAAGAAGTTCAAAATGGATCAAGCAAAGAAAGGGTTCTTGCCTGTGTTACAAGGTGTGAAATTGAAGAAGATAGAGAGAAAATGAAAGATGTTCCCTATGCTTCAGCCATAGGCTCTATCATGTATGCAATGCTGTGTACCAGACCTGATGTGTGCCTTGCTATAAGTTTAGCAGGGAGGTACCAAAGTAATCCAGGAGTGGATCACTGGACAGCAGTCAAGAACATCCTGAAGTACCTGAAAAGGACTAAGGATATGTTTCTCGTATATGGAGGTGACAAAGAGCTCATCGTAAATGGTTACGTTGATGCAAGCTTTGACACTGATCCGGACGATTCTAAATCACAAACCGGATACGTATTTATATTAAACAGTGGAGCTGTCAGTTGGTGTAGTTCTAAACAAAGTGTCGTGGCGGGATCTACATGTGAAGCGGAGTACATAGCTGTTTCGGAAGCAGCAAACGAAGGAGTCTGGATGAAGGAGTTCATATCCGATCTAGGTGTCATACCTAGCGCATCGGGTCCAATGAAAATCTTTTGTGACAATACTGGTGCAATTACCTTGGCAAAGGAATCCAGATTTCACAAGAGAACCAAGCACATCAAGAGACGCTTCAATTCCATCCGGGATCTAGTCCAGATGGGAGACATAGAGATTTGCAAGATACATACGGATCTGAATGTTGCAGACCCGTTGACTAAGCCTCTTCCACGAGCAAAACATGATCAGCACCAAGGCTCCATGGGTGTTAGAATCATTACTGTGTAATCTAGATTATTGACTCTAGTGCAAGTGGGAGACTGAAGGGAATATGCCCTAGAGGCAATGATAAAGTTATTATTTATTTCCTTATATATCATGATAAAAGTTTATTATTCATGCTAGAATTGTATTAACCGGAAACTTAATACATGTGTGAATACATAGACAAACAGAGTGTCACTAGTATGCCTCTACTTGACTAGCTCGTTAATCAAAGATGGTTATGTTTCCTAACCATAGACAAAGAAGTTGTTATTTGATTAACGGGATCACATCATTAGTTGAATGATCTGATTGACATGACCCATTCCATTAGCTTAGCACCCGATCGTTTAGTATGTTGCTATTGCTTTCTTCATGACTTATACATGTTCCTATGACTATGAGATTATGTAACTCCCGTTTGCCGGAGGAACACTTTGTGTGCTACCAAACGTCACAACGTAAATGGGTGATTATAAAGGTGCTCTACAGGTGTCTCCAAAGGTAGATGTTGGGTTGGCGTATTTCGAGATTAGGATTTGTCACTCCGATTGTCGGAGAGGTATCTCTGGGCCCTCTCGGTAATGCACATCACATAAGCCTTGCAAGCATTACAACTAATATGTTAGTTGTGAGGTGATGTATTACGGAACGAGTAAAGAGACTTGCCGGTAACGAGATTGAACTAGGTATTGGATACCGACGATCGAATCTCGGGCAAGTAACATACCGATGACAAAGGGAACAACGTATGTTGTTATGCGGTCTGACCGATAAAGATCTTCGTAGAATATGTAGGAGCCAATATGGGCATCCAGATCCCGCTGTTGGTTATTGACCGGAGATTTGTCTCAGTCATGTCTACATTGTTCTCGAACCGTAGGGTCCGCATGCTTAACGTTACGATGACAGTTATTATGAGTTTATGCATTTTGATGTACCGAAGTTAGTTCGGAGTCCCGGATGTGATCACGGACATGACGAGGAGTCTCGAAATGATCGAGACATAAAGATTGATATATTGGATGGCTATATTCGGACACCGGAATTGTTCCGGGTGATTTCGGAGAAAACCGGAGTGCCGGAGGGGTTACCGGAACCCCCCGGGGAAGTAATGGGCCTTATTGGGCCTGAGGGGAGAGAGAGGGAAGCATCCCAAGAGGTGGCGTGCGCCTCCTCATGGGGAGTCCGAATTGGACTAGGAGGGGGGCGGCCCCCCTTTCCCTCTCCCTCTCCCTCTCTTTCCTTCCCCCTCAAGTCTCCTAGTTGGACTAGGAAAGGGGAGTCCTACTCCTACTAGGAGGAGGACTCCCCCTCCCCTTGGCGCGCCCCATAGGGCCGTCCGGCCTCCCCCTTTCTCCTTTATATACGGGGGCAGGGGGGCACCCTAGGACACACAAGTTGATCCATGTGATCGTTCCTTAGCCGTGTGCAGTGCCCCCTGCCACCATATTCCACCTCGATCATATCGTTGTAGTGCTTAGGCGAAGCCCTGTGTCGGTAGAACATCATCATCGTCATCACGCCGTCGTGCTAACGGAACTCATCCCCGAAGCTTTGCTGGATCGGAGCCCGGGGAGCGTCATCGAGCTGTACGTGTGCTAAGAACTCGGAGGTGCTGGAGTAACGGTGCTTGGATCGGTCGGATTGGGAAGACGTACAACTACTTCCTCTACATTGTGTTAACGCTTCCGTTGCGATCTACAAGGGTACGTAGATCATACTCTCCCCTCTCGTTGCTATGCATCACCATGATCTTGCGTGTGCGTAGGAATTTTTTTGAAATTACTACGTTCCCCAACAATACTTTCACTAGTGCAAGTTCTCTCAACAATAATAACATAATTGGATCACATAACTATCCCTCAACATGCAACAAAGAGTCACTCCAAAGTCACTAATAGCGAAGAACAAACGAAGAGATTGTGGTAGGGTACAAAACCACCTCAAAGTTATTCTTTCCAATCAATCCGTTGGGCTATTCCTATAGGTGTCACAAACAGCCCTAGAGTTCGTACTAGCATAACACCTTAAGACACAAATCAACCAAAACCCTAATGTCACCTAGATACTCCAATGTCACCTCAAGTATCCGTGGGTATGATTATACGATATGCATCACACAATCTCAGATTCATCTATTGAACCAACACATAGAATCTCAAAGAGTGCCCCAAAGTTTCTTCCGAAGAATCACGACGAAAACGTGTGCCAACCCCTATGCATAGGTTCATGGGCGGAACCCGCAAGTTGATCACCAAAACATACATCAAGTGAATCACGTGGTATCCCATTGTCACCACAGATACGCACGGCAAGACATACATCAAGTGTTCTCAAATCTTTAAAGACTCAATCCGATAAGATAACTTCAAAGGGGAAACTCAATCCATTACAAGAGAGTAGAGGGGGAGAAAAATCATAAGATCCAACTATAATAGCAATGCTCGCGATACATCAAGATCGTACCACCTCAAGAACACGAGAGAGAGAGAGATCAAACACATAGCTACTGGTACATACCCTCAGCCCCGAGGGAGAACTACTCCCTCCTCGTCAGGGAGAGCACTGGGATGATGACGATGGCCACCGGAGAGGGATTACCCCCTCCGGCAGGGTGCCGGAACGGGTCTAGATTGGCTTTCGGTAGCTACGGAGGCTTCTGGCGGTGGAACTCCCGATCTATTGTGCTCCCTGGAAGTTTTAGGGTATATGGAGATATATAGGCGGAAGAAGTACGTCAGGGGGGCCACGAGGGTGGAGGGCGCGCCCGGGGGGGGGGGGCGCCCCCTACCTCGTGGCCTCCTTGAAGCTTCCCTTACTTGCACTCCAAGTCTTCTGGGCTTCTTCTGATCCAAAAAGAAGTCCCGTGAAGTTTCAGGTCAATTGGACTCCGTTTGATTTTCGTTTTCTGCGATATTCTAAAACAAGGAAAAAAGAGAAACTGGCACTGGGCTCTTGGTTAATAGGTTAGTCCCAAAAATCATATAAAATAGCATATAAATGCATATAAAACATCCAAAGTTGAATATAATAGCATGGAACAATCAAAAATTATAGATACGTTGGAGACGTATCAGCATCCCCAAGCTTAATTCCTGCTCGTCCTCGAGTAGGTAAGGTGATAAAAACAGAATTTTTGATGTGGAATGCTACCTAACATATTTATCCATGTAGTTCTCTTTATTGTGGCAAGAATATTCAGATCATAAGATTCAAGACAAAGGTTTAATATTGACATAAAAATAATAATACTTTAAGCATACTAACAAAGCAATTATGTCTTCTCAAAATAACATGGCCAAAGAAAGCTATCCCTACAAAATCATATAGTCTGGCTATGCTGCATCTTCACCACACAACATATTTAAATCATGCACAACCCCGATGACAAGCCAAGCAATTGTTTCATACTTTTGATGTTCTCAAACTTTTTCAATTTTCACGCTATACATGAGCGTGAGCCATGGACATAGCACTATAGGTGGAATAGAATGGTGGTTGTGGAGAAGACAAAAAAGGAGAAGATAGTCTCACATCCACTAGGCATATCAACGGGCTATGGAGATTCCCATCAATAGATATCAATGTGAGTGAGTAGGGATTGCCATGCAACGGATGCACTAGAGCCATAAATGTATGAAAGCTCAACAAAAGAAACTAGTGGGTGTGCATCCAACTCGCTTGCTCACGAAGACCTAGGGCATTTTGAGGAAGCCCATCATTGGAATATACAAGCCAAGTTCTATAATGAAAGATTCCCACTAGTATATGAAAGTGACAACATAGGAGACTCTCTATCATGAAGATTATGGTGCTACTTTGAAGCACAAGTGTGGTAAAAGGATAGTAGCATTGTCCCTTCTCTCTTTTTCTCTCATTTTTTAATATATATTTTTATTTTTTTATTTGGGCCTTTCTCTTTTTTTGTGTGGCCTCTTTTTTCCTTTTTTTATTTGGGCTTCTTTGGCCTCTTTTATTTTTCGTCCGAAGTCTCATCCCGACTTGTGGGGGAATCATAGTCTCCATCATCCTTTCCTCACTGGGACAATGCTCTAATAATGATGATCATCACACTTTTATTTACTTACAACTCAAGAATTACAACTCGATACTTAGAACAAGATATGACTCTATATGAATGCCTCCGGCAGTGTACTGGGATGTGAAATGATGCATGAGTGACATGTATGAAATAATTATGAATGGTGGCCTTGCCACAAATACGATGTCAACTACATGATCATGCAAAGCAATATGACAATGATGAAGCGTGTCATAATAACGGAACGGTGAAAAGTTGCATGGCAATATATCTCGGAATGGCTATGGAAATGCCATAATAGGTAGGTATGGTGGCTGTTTTGAGGAAGGTATATGGTGGGTTTATGGTACTGGCGAAAGTTGCGCGTTACTAGAGAGGCTAGCAATGGTGGAAGGGTGAGAGTGCGTATAATCCATGGACTCAACATTAGTCATAAAGAACTCACATACTTATTGCAAAAATCTATTAGTTATTGAAACAAAGTATTACACGCATGCTCCTAGTGGGATAGATTGGTAGGAAAAGACCATCGCTCGTCCCCGACCGCCACTCATAAGGAATACAATCAACAAATAAATCATGCTCCGACTTCATCACATAACAGTTCACCATACGTGCATGCTACGAGAATCACAAACTTTAACACAAGTATCTCTCAAATTCACAACTACTCAACTAGCATGACTCTAATATTACCATCCTCATATCTCAAAACAATCATCAAGTATCAAACTTCTCATAGTATTCAATGCACTCTATATGAAAGTTTTTATTATATCCCTCTTGGATGCCCATCGTATTTAGGACTAATTTCATAACCAAAGAAAATTACCATGCTGTTCTAAATACTCTCAAAATAATATAATTGAAGCATGAGAGTTCATCTATTTCTTCAAAATAAAACCACCACCGTGCTCTAAAAAGATATAAGTGAAGCACTAGAGCAAACGACAAACTACTCCGAAAGATATAAGTGAAGATCAATGAGTAGTCGAATAATTATGCAACTATGTGAAGACTCTCTAACATTTAAGAATTTCAGATATTGTTATTTTATTCAAACATCAAGCAAAACTAAATAAAATGATACTCTAAGGATGGCAAACATCTTGTGAAGAAGCAAAAACTTAGGATCAACCGATACTAACCGATAGTTGTTGAAGAAGAAAGGTGGGATGCCAACCGGGCATCCCCAAGCTTAGACGCTTGATACTTCTTGAAATATTATCTTGGGGTGCCTTGGGCATCCCAAGCTTGAGCTTTTGTGTCTCCTTAATTCCTCTCATATCACGGTCTCCCTAAATCTCAAAAGCTTCATCCACACAAAACTCAACAAGGACTCGTGAGATAAGTTAGTATAAACCATTGAAAAACCTTATCATCATCTACTGTAGAAAATCACAAAAATTATTATTCAACATTACATACTAAATGCCTCTGTGTATTTAATAGTCATATCCTCAAATAGAATCATTAAAGAAGCAAACATATGCGAACAATGCAAACATAACAGCAATCTGCCTAAACAGGACAGTCTGTAAAGAAGGCAGCTAGATCCATACTTACCTAACTCCAAAAATTATGAAATAAAATTACAAATGTAGTAAATTTATCAGACCTTAATATGCAAAAGGTTTCAACATTTTACCACATTCTTACTTTTCTAGGGAATTATTGCAACAGCGGTAAACTTTCTGTTTTCAAACAACAACATGAAGACTTGTAACATAGGCATAGTAAAGGCTATCAATGCCACTTTTATTGAAATAAAAGATGCAAAACACTGTTCTAAATAACATCAAGCAAATCCTAACAAAATAAATTGACGCTCCAAGCAAAACACATATCATGTGGTAAATAAAAATATAGCTCCAAGTAAAGTTACCGATGAACGAAGACGAAAGAGGGGATGCCTTCCGGGGCATCCCCAAGCTTAGGCTCTTGGCTATCCTTGAATATTACCTTGTGGTGCCTTGGGAATCCCCAAGGTTAGGCTCTTGACACTCCTTATTCCATAGTCCATCAAATCCTTACCCAAAACTTGAAAACTTCACAACACAAAACTTAACAGAAAACTCGTAAGCTCCGTTAATATAAGAAAATAAATCACCACTTCAAGGTACTGTAATGAACTCATTATTTATTTATATTGGTGTTAAAACTACTGTATTCCAACTTCTCTATGGTTTATAAACTCTTTTACTAGCCATAGATTCATCAAAATAAGTAAACAACACATGAAAAACAGAATCTGTCAAAAACAGAACAGTCTGTAGTAATATGGATCAAATGTATACTTATGGAACTCATAAATTTCTCAAATAAATTTATGGACCTGAGGAATTTATATATTAATCACCTGCAAAAATAATTAACTAAATATCACTCTCTAAATAAAAATGGCAGCAATTCTCGTGAGCGCTAAAGTTTCTGTTTTTTACAGCATGATCAACAAGACTTCTCCCAAGTCTTCCCAGAGGTTCTACTTGGCACAAACACTAATTAAAAGCATAAAACCACATATAAACAGAGTCTAGATGAATTATTTATTACTAAACAGGAACAAAAAGCAAGGAACAAAAATAAAATTGGGTTGCCTCCCAACAAGCGCTATCGTTTAACGCCCCTAGCTAGGCATGATGATTTTAATGATGCTCACATAAAGGATAAGAATTGAAACATAAAGAGAGCATCATGAAGAATATGACTAGCACATTTAAGCCTAACACACTTCATATGCATAGGGATTTTGTGATAAAACAATTTGTGGGAACAATAATCAACTAGCACAGGAGGGCAAAACAAGCATAACTTCAAAACTTTAAGCACATAGAGAGTAAACTTGATATTATTGCAATTACTACAAGCATATATTCCTCCCTCATAATAATTTTCAGTAGCATCATGAATGAATTAAACAATATAACTATCACATAAAGTATTCTTTTCATGATCTACAAGCATAGAAATTTTATTACTCTCCACACAAGCAAAATTCTTCTCATGAATAATAGTGGGAGCAAACTCAACAAAATAATTATCATGTGAGGCATAATCCAATTGAAAACTAAAATCATGATGACAATTTTCATGGATATCATTATTTTTAATAGCATACAAGTCATCACAATAATCATCATAGATAGCAACTTTGTTCTCATAATCAATTGGAACCTCTTCCGGAATAGTGGAATCATTATTAAATAAAGTCATGACCTCTCCAAATCCACTTTCATCAATATAATCATCATAAATAGGAGGCATGCTTTCATCATAATAAATTTGCTCATCAAAACTTGGGGGACAAAAAATATCATCTTCATCAAACATATCTTCCCCAAGCTTGTGGCTTTGCATATCATTAGCATCATGGATATTCAAGGAATTTATACTAACAACATTGCAATCATGCTCATCATTCAAATATTTAGTGCCAAACATTCTAATGCATTCTTCTTTTAACACTTTAGCACAATTTTCCATTCCATCATACTCACGAAAGATATTAAAAAGATGAAGCATATGAGACAAAATCAATTCCATATTTTTTTGTAGTTTTCTTTTATAAACTAGACTAGTGATAAAACAAGAAACTAAAAGACTCGATTGCAAGATCTAAAGATATACCTTCAAGCGCTAACCTCCCCAGCAACGGCGCCAGAAAAGAGCTTGATGTCTACTACACAACCTTCTTCTTGTAGACGTTGTTGGGTATCCAAGTGCAGAGGTTTGTTGGACAGTAGCAAATTTCCCTCAAGTGGATGACCTAAGGTTTATCAATCCGTAGGAGGCGTAGGATGAAGATGGTCTCTCTCAAGCAACCCTGCAACCAAATAACAAAGAGTCTCTTGTGTCCCCAACACACCCAATACAATGGTAAATTGTATAGGTGCACTAGTTCGGTGAAGAGATGGTGATACAAGTGGTATATGGATAGTAGATAAAGGTTTTTGTAATCTGAAATTATAAAAACAGCAAGGTAACTAATGATAAAAGTGAGCGTAAACGGTATTGCAATGCTAGGAAACAAGGCCTAGGGTTCATACTTTCACTAGTGTAAGTTCTCTCAACAATAATAACATAATTGGATCACATAACTATCCCTCAACATGCAACAAAGAGTCACTCCAAAGTCACTAATAGCGGAGAACAAACGAAGAGATTATGGTAGGGTACGAAACCACCTGAAAGTTATTCTTTCCAATCAATCCGTTGGGCTATTCCTATAGGTGTCACAAACAGCCCTAGAGTTCGTACTAGAATAACACCTTAAGACACAAATCAACCAAAACCCTAATGTCACCTAGATACTCCAATGGCACCTCAAGTATCTGTGGGTATGATTATACGATATGCATCACACAATCTCAGATTCATCTATTCAACCAACACATAGAACCTCAAAGAGTGCCCCAAAGTTTCTACCAGAGAATCACGACGAAAACGTGTGCCAACCCCTATGCATAGGTTCATGGGCGGAACCCGCAAGTTGATCACCAAAACATACATCAAGTGAATCACATGGTATCCATTGTCACCACAGATACGCACGGCAAGACATACATCAAGTGTTCTCAAATCTTTAAAGACTCAATCCAATAAGATAACTTCAAAGGGGAAACTCAATCCATTACAAGAGAGTAGAGGGGGAGAAACATCATAAGATCCAACTATAATAGTAAATCTCGCGATACATCAAGATCGTACCACCTCAAGAACATGAGAGAGAGAGATCAAACACATAGCTACTGGTACATACCCTCAACCCCGAGGGAGAACTACTCCCTCCTCATCAGGGAGAGCACTGGGATGATGAAGATGGCCACCGGAGAGGGATTGCCCCCTCCGGTAGGGTGCCGGAACGGGTCTAGATTGGCTTTCGGTGGCTACGAAGGCTTCTGGCGGTGGAACTCCTGATCTATTGTGCTCCCTGGAAGTTTTAGGGTATATGGAGATATATAGGCGGAAGAAGTACGTCAGGGGGGCCACGAGGGGCCCACGAGGGTGGAGGGCGCACCCAGGGGGGTGGGCGCGCCCCCTACCTCGTGGCCTCCTTGAAGCTTCCCTTACTTGGACTCCAAGTCTTCTGGGCTTCTTCTGATCCAAAAATAAGTTCCGTGAAGTTTCAGGTTAATTGGACTCCGTTTGATTTTCCTTTTCCGCGATATTCTAAAACAAGGAAAAAACAAAAACTGGCACTGGGCTCTAGGTTAATAGGTTAGTCCCCAAAATCATATAAAATAGCATATAAATGCATATAAAACATCCAAGGTTGATAATATAATAGCATGGAACAATAAAAAATTATAGATACGTTGGAGACGTATCAGTCAGAGTCGCAAGGGTAAACCGCCCCCACGGGCCGGAGGATCTGGTATAAATCTTGAACATATGTTAAATCAACCCTGCCCAAAACATGGCATGAAAGAAAGACCGTCCGGGCACCTATGGAAGGATTGTCACATTTTGAAGGAGTACAAGAATTCCAAACTTTTTCATGACAGCCATGGGCCAGGTGGCGGTTCTGGGCCCGGCTCTCACGGTCCGGGTTATGGCGGTGGCGGTTCTAACTTTGGATTCCAAGGAAGTCAGGGTAATTACAACAACCAGGGTAGTTACAACCAGCAGAGTAATCAGGGGGGTCAGCAGCAGCAACAGTCTGGTTATCAGAGCAACCCAAAGTAGTTGAATAGTGGGAAATATCATGTGTTCACCACTAGCTTGTGTAAGCGTGACCAGAAGCTTCATAGGAGATTGGTCAATGATGTTGAGCCAGTGGTTCCTCTTTATCTCTGTTGGTCTGAGCAGCCCATCGTGTGGAGTCGAGAAGATCACCCGCCGCGGGTTGATAATCCGGATTATTTGGCTTTGGTGGTGGCACCTCAGGTCGGAGGATATAAGTTTACCAAAGTACTCATGGACGGAGGGAGCAGCATTAGTATTCTTCATTATGAAACTTTCCGTCGCATGGGGTTGAATGATAAAAATCTAAAGCCGTCAAACACTGTTTTCCATGGTGTGGTGCCTGGTAAGGCGGCGTATCCAGTTGGTAAGATAGCTCTGGAAGTTGTTTTTGGGGATGATCATGACTCTAGGTCAGAAACATTGACCTTCGAAGTGGTCAAGATCCACAGCCCATATCACGCTCTGTTTGACGGTTGGCTTATGCCAAGTTCATGGCGCGGCCGTGTTACGTGTATCTACAGCTCAAGATGTTGGGTCACAAAGGAAACATTACAATGCCTGGGAGCCGTAAGATAGCTCTGGAATGTGAAGAAGGGGATGCGGCTTATGCTGAGTCAGTTTGTGCAATGGAGGAGTTAAAATTTTACAAGGACAATGTTGACCCAGCAGATATGACATCTTTGAAAAAGCCAACCATAGAGCATGATCTGGTTTTAAAGTTTAAGTCAGCAGATGATACCAAGATGGTTGATTTTGTTCCTGGCGACTCATCCAAGCAGTTCAGCATCAGTGCTAATTTGGATCCGAAATAGGAAGGCGCGCTCATCGAGTTCATCCGTGAGAATCAGGACATCTTTGCATGGAAGCCTTCAGACATGCCCGGTGTACCGAGAGAACTCGCTGAGCACACTCTTAATATTGACACGAAGTTTAAACCGGTCAAACAGTTTCTTCGCCATTTCAATGAGGACAGACAGAAGGCCATAGGAGAAGAAGTAGCCCGGCTCTTGGCAGCTGGGTTTATCATTGAAGTTTTCCATCCTGAGTGGTTGGCTAACCCAGTGCTAGTACTTAAGAAGAACGACACTTGGCGTATGTGTGTGGATGATACGTCCATTTTGCATCATGCTTTTATATCAATATTTATTGCATTATGGGCTGTTATTACACATTATGTCACAATACTTATGCCTATTCTCTCTTATTTTACAAGGTTTACATAAAGAGGGAGAATGCCGGCAGCTGGGATTATGGGCTGGAAAAGGAGCAAATATTAGAGACCTATTCTGAAGAGCTCCAAAAGTCCTGAAACTTCATGGAAGACGTTTTCAGAATATATAAAAAATACTCAGCGGAAGAAATTCACCAGGGGGCCACACCCTGCCCACGAGGGTGGGGGCGCGCCCTACCCCCCTGGGCACGCCCCCCTACCTCGTGGGCCCCCTGGTGGCCCTCCGGTGGCCATCTTCTGCTATGTGAAGTCTTTCGATGGGAAAAAAATAACAAGCCATCTTCTCGGACGAAACTCTACCGCCACGAGGCGGAACCTTGGCGGAACCAATCTAGGGCTCTGGCGGAGCTGTTCTGCCGGGGAAATTTCCCACCCGGAGGGGGAAATCAACGCCATCGTCATCACCAACGCTCCTCTCATCGGGAGAGGGCAATCTCCATCAACATCTTCATTAGCACCATCTCCTCTCAAAACCCTTGTTCATCTCTTGTATCCAATTCTTGTCTCCTAGTCAGGATTGGTGCTAGTAGGTTGCTAGTAGTGTTAATTACTCCTTGTAGTTGATGCTAGTTGGTTTAATTGGTGGAAGATCATATGTTCAGATCCTATATGCATATTAATACCCCTCTGATTATGAACATGTTTATGCTTTGTGAGTAGTTACTTTTGTTCCTGAGGACATGGGAGAAGTCTTGCTATTAGTAGTCATGTCAATTTGGTATTCGTTCGATATTTTGATGAGATGTATGTTGTCTCTCCTCTAGTGGTGTTATGTGAACGTCGACTACATGACACTTCACCATTGTTTGGGCCTAGAGGAAGTCATTGGGGAGTAATAAGTAGATGATGGGTTGCTAGAGTGACAGAATCTTAAACCCTAGTTTATGCGTTGCTTTGTAAGGGGCTGATTTGGATCCATATGTTTCATGCTATGGTTAGGTTTACCTTAATACTTTTGTTGTAGTTGCGGATGCTTGCAATAGAGGTTAATCATAAGTGGATGCTTGTCCAAGTAAGGGCAACACCCAAGCACCGGTCCACCCACATACCAAAATATCAAAGTACCGAACGCGAATCATATGAGCGTGATGAAAACTAGCTTGACGATATTCCCATGTGTCCTCGGGAGCGCTTTTCTCTATATAAGAGTTTGTCCAGGCTTGTCCTTTTCTACAAAAAGGATTGGGCAACCTTGCTGCACTTTATTTACTTTTGTTACTTGTTGCTCGTTACAAATTATCCTATCACAAAACTATCTGTTACCACTTATTTCAGTACTTGCAGAGAATACCTTGCTGGAAACCGCTTATCATTTCCTTCCGCTCCTTGTTGGGTTCGACACTCTTACTTATCGAAAGGACTACGATAGATCCCCTATACTTGTGGGTCATCAAGACTCTTTTCTAGCGCCGTTGCCGGGGAGTGAAGCGCCTTTGGTAGGTGGAATTTGGTAAGGAAAAAATTATATAGTGTGCTGAAATTTACTGTCACTTGTTACTATGGAAAGTAATCCTCTGAGGGGCTTGTTCGGGGTATCTTCACCCCGACTAGTAGAGCAAAGATTTGCTCCTCAACCTACTGAACCTACTGAAAATGAAAATGTCTGCTTTGAAATTCCTTCGGGTAT
This sequence comes from Triticum urartu, assembly GCF_056163025.1. Classification (NCBI taxonomy): domain Eukaryota; kingdom Viridiplantae; phylum Streptophyta; class Magnoliopsida; order Poales; family Poaceae; genus Triticum; species Triticum urartu. Next base: position 581,244,295 of record NC_141877.1, read on the forward strand.
GATAGAAAAACTGCTAGCTAATCCCTTTTTAGGAGATGGAACAAAACATCCTGATGAGCATCTGATATATGTGGATGAAGGTTGTGGATTATTTAAGCTTGCAGGTGTACCCGGAGATGTTGTTAAGAAGAAGGTCTTCCCTTTATCTTTGAAGGGAGATGCATCGACATGGTATAGGCTATGTGATGATATGGGATCTTGGAATTACAAACGATCGAAATTGGAATTTCATCAGAAGTTTTATCCTATGCATCTTGTTCATCGTGATTGCAATTATATATATAATTTTTGGCCTCGTGAAGGAGAAAGCATCGCTCAAGTTTGGGGGAGGCTTAAATCAATGTTATATTCATGCCCCAATCATGAGCTCTCAAGAGAAATGATTATTAAAAAATTTTATGCTCGGCTTTCTGATAGCAATCGCACCATGCTTGATACTTCTTGTGACGGCTCTTTTATGATGAAGACTATTGAATTCAAATGGGATTTATTGGAAAGAATTAAACGCAACTCTGAAGATTGGGACCTCGACAAAGGTAACGAGTCAGGTATGACACCTAGTTTTGATTGTGTTAAATCTTTTATGGATACCGATATTTTTCGTAAATTTAGCACTAAATATGGACTTGACTCTGATATAGTAGCTTCTTTCTGTGAATCTTTTGCTACTTATGTTGATCTCCCCAAGGAAAAGTGGTTTAAATATCATCCTCCCATAGAAGTAAAAGTAGCTGCACCTATTAAAGTTGAAGAAAAGATTGTCACTTATAATGATCCTATCATTCCTACTGCTTATGTTGAGAAACCACCTTTCCCTATTAGGATAAAGGATCATGCTAAAGCTTCAACTGTGGTTCATAAAAGCAATATTAAAACATATACACCTCCTGAGCAAGTTAAAGTTGAACCTAATATTGCTATTGTTAAAGATCTCTTGTCTGATAATATTGATGGGCATGTTATTTATTTCTGTGATGAAACTGCTAGAATTGCTAAACCATGTGGTAAAGATAAAACTAGACCTGTGGTAGGCATGCCTGTTATTTCTGTTAAAATAGGAGATCATTGTTATCATGGCTTATGTGACATGGGTGCTAGTGCTAGCGCAATACCTCATTCCTTATACAAACAAATTATGCATGATATTGCACCTGCTGAGATAGAAGATATTGATGTCACAATTAAACTTGCCAATAGAGATACTATTTCACCAATGGGAATTGTTAGAGATGTTGTAGTCTTGTGTGGGAAAACTAAATATCCTGCTGATTTTCTTGTTCTTGGTTCCCCACAAGATAGCTTTTGTCCCATTATATTTGGTAGACCCTTCCTAAATACTGTTAATGCAACCATAGATTGCAAAAGGGATGTTGTTACTATCGATTTAGATGATATGACTCATGAATTTAATTTTTCTAAATTTAGTAGACAACACCGTGAAGAAGAATTACCTAGTAAGGATGAAATTATTGGTCTTGCTTCTATTGCCGTACCTCCTAGTGATCCTTCAGAACAATATTTGCTAGACCATGAAAATGAAATGTTTATGAATGAAAGAAGGGAAATAGATGAAGTATTCTTTAAACAAGAACCTATTTTGAAATACAATTTTCCTGTTGAAATCTTAGGGGATCCTCCTCCACCCAAGGGTGATCCCGTGTTTGAGGTTAAACCGTTACCTGGCACTCTTAAATATGCTTATCTTGATGAGAAAAAGATATATCCTGTTATTATTAGTGTGCTAACCTTTCAGAGCATGAGGAAGAGAGATTACTAAAAACTCTGAAGAAGCACCGTGCTGCTATTGGGTATACTCTTGATGATCTTAAGGGCATTAGTCCCACTCTATGTCAACATAAAATTAATTTGGAAGAAGATGCTAAACTAGTTCGTGATCATCAACGACGGCTGAATCCTAAAATGAAAGAAGTGGTAAGAAAGGAAATACTAAAGCTCCTTGAGGCAGGTATAATCTATCCCGTTGCTGATAGTCAGTGGGTAAGTCATGTCCATTGTGTCCCTAAGAAGGGAGGTATTACTGTTGTTCCTAATGATAAAGATGAATTGATTCCTCAAAGAATTATTACAGGTTATAGGATGGTAATTGATTTCCGCAAATTAAATAAGGCTACTAAAAAGGATCATTACTCTTACCTTTTATCGATCAAATGCTAGAAAGATTATCCAAACATACACATTTTTGCTTTCTATTATTCTGGTTTCTCTCAAATACCCGTGTCAGCCAAAGATCAATCAAAGACTACTTTTACATGCCCTTTTGGTACTTTTGCTTATAGACGTATGCCTTTTGGTTTTTGTAATGCACATGCTACCTTTCAAAGATGCATGATGGCTATATTCTCTGACTTTTGTGAAAAGATTTGTGAGGTTTTCATGGACGACTTCTCCATCTATGGATCTTCTTTTGATGATTGCTTGAGCAATCTTGACCGAGTTTTGCAGAGATGTGAAGAAACTAATCTTGTCTTGAATTGGGAAAAGTGCCACTTTATGGTTAATGAAGGTATTGTCTTGGGGCACAAAGTTTCTGAAAGAGGTATTGAGGTTGATAAAGCCAAGGTTGATGCTATTGAAAAGATGCCATGTCCCAAGGACATCAAAGGTATAAGAAGTTTCCTTGGTCATGCCGGATTTTATAGGAGGTTCATTAAGGACTTCTCAAAAATCTCTCGGCCTCTAACTAATTTATTAGAAAAGGATATACCATTTGTCTTTGATGATGATTGTGTAGAGGCATTTGAAATACTTAAGAAAGCATTGACTAATTTATTACAAAAAGATATACCATTTGTTTTTGATGATGATTGCATAGAAGCATTTGAAATACTTAAGAAAGCATTAATCTCTGCACCTATTGTTCAACCACCTGATTGGAATTTACCCTTTGAAATTATGTGTGATTCTAGTGATTATGCTGTAGGTGTTGTTCTAGGGCAAAGAGTTGATAAGAAATTAAATGTTATTCAATATGCTAGTAAAACCCTAGACAATGCTCAAAGAAATTATGCTACCACTGAAAAATAATTCTTAGCAGTTGTATTTGCTTGTGATAAGTTTAGACCTTATATTGTTGATTCTAAAGTAACTATTCACGCTGATCATGCTGCTATTAAATATCCCATGGAAAAGAAAGATGCTAAACCTAGACTTATTAGATGGGTTCTCTTGCTACAAGAATTTGACTTACATATTGTTGATAGAAAGGGAGCTGAGAACCCCGTTGCAGACAACTTGTCTAGGTTAGAAAATGTGCTTGATAACCCACTACCTATTGATGATAGCTTTCCTCATGAGCAATTAAATGTCATAAATACTTCTCATACTGCTCCATGGTATGCTGATTATGCTAATTATATTGTTGCTAAATTCATACCACCTAGTTTCACATACCAGCAAAAGAAAAAGTTCTTCTATGATTTGAGGCATTACTTTTGGGATGATCCACATCTTTATAAAGAAGGAGTAGATGGTCTTATTAGACATTGTGTACCTGAGCATGAACATGAACAGATCCTACGCAAGTGTCACTCCGAAGCTTATGGAGGACACCATGCTGGAGATAGAACTGCACATAAGGTATTGCAATCTGGTTTTTATTGGCCTACTCTCTTCAAGGATGCCGTAAGTTTGTCTTATCTTGTGATGAATGTCAAAGAATTGGTAATATTAGTAGACGTCAAGAAATGCCTATGAACTATTCACTCGTTATTGAACGATTTGATGTTTGGGGCTTTGACTATATGGGACCCTTTCCTTCCTCTAATGGATACACACATATTTTAGTTGTTGTTGATTACGTTACTAAGTGGGTAGAAGCTATTCCAACTAGTAGTGCTGATCATAACACTTCTATTAAAATGCTTAAAGAAGTTATTTTTCCAAGATTTGGAGTCCCTAGATATTTATTGACTGATGGTGGTTCACATTTCATTCATGGTGCTTTCCGTAAAATGCTTGCTAAATATGATGTTAATCATAGAATTGCATCTCCTTATCATCCTCAGTCTAGTGGTCAAGTAGATTTGAGTAATAGAGAGCTCAAATTAATTTTGCAAAAGACTGTTAATAGATCTAGAAAAAATTGGTCCAATAAACTTGATGATGCATTATGGGCCTATAGAACTGCATATAAAAATCCTATGGGTATGTCTCCGTATAAAATGGTTTATGGAAAAGCATGTCACTTACCTCTCGAACTAGAACACAAGGCATATTGGGCTATTAAAGAGCTCAATTATGATTTCAAACTTGCCGGTGAGAAGAGGTTATTTGATATTAGCTCACTTGATGAATGGAGAACCCAAGCCTATGAAAATGCCAAGTTGTTTAAAGAAAAAGTTAAAAGATGGCATGACAAAAGGATACAAAAGCGTGAGTTTAATGTAGGTGATTATGTATTGCTATACAACTCTTGTTTAAGATTTTTTGCAGGAAAACTTCTCTCTAAATGGGAAGGCCCTTACATTATCAAAGAGGTCTATCGTTCCGGTGCCATAAAAATCAACAACTTCGAAGGCACAAATCCGAAGGTGGTGAACAGTCAAAGAATAAAACATTATATCTCAGGTAATCCCATTAATTTTGAAACCAATGTTATTGAAACCGTAACCCCGGAGGAATACATAAGGGACACTTTCCGGAATGTTTCAGACTCCGAAAATGAATAGGTATGTGGCACGGTAAGTAAACCGACTCCAAAACAGTTTTTAAGGCAATATTTCTCCGTTTTGGAATATTTAGAAAAACAGAAAAAAAAATAAGAGGCAGTCCGAGAAGGACACGAGGGCTCCACGAGGGTGGAGGGCGCGCCCTACCCTACTAGGCGCACCCCCTACCTCGTGGGCACCTCGTGTGCTCTCCGGACTCCGTTTTCGTACACGACACGTATTTTGGTCGGTAAAAATTCATTATATATTCTCCCAGGGGTTTTGACTCCCGTATCATGCAAAAATCTCATGTTTTTGTTTCGAGTTGTTTTTCTGACAGATCCAGGTCATCATGTTGTCTTCAAGTGCCCCCAAGGACAAGTTCTTCGAGAAGGTCATCAACCCCTACCTCGCAGAAGTGCTGCAACACCCTCAAACCATTGAGATGCGTGAGGGGTTGTTGCACATCCGCGATGCTGAGGGACCAAGGAAGACCAGAAGCACGGAGGCAAGGCTCGAGGCATTGGAGCAAGAAGTTTTCAAGTGTCAGGAGATGGTGGAGCATGGACTCGATTCCAATCACATCATGATCACGGAGTTCACCAACAACCACAAGCTGGACGTCAAGGACATTGGGGAGGCGATCTTCAAGCTTCATGAGAAAAACAAGCACCTCCAAGCCCAGATCTATGACCTGCAAAATCAAAACTTTGAGTATGAATATAGATTCAAGAGGATGAGTTTGGCTGTAGATTTGAGGTTCCAGGAGACTCGGTCATCCTTCTATGATGGGGAGCCTATGCCTTGGAAGAAGGACGACAAGCCTACGCCATCAACAAAATCACCACTGTCTCCACCAACAAAGAAGAATTGAGTATCTGGTATGGCACCCCCCTTGGCAACTGCCAAGCTTGGGGGAGTGCCTCGGTATCGTATCACCATCACTTTTACCTTTACCGTTTTCCTTAGTTCGATCCTTTTGGTAATATCTTGATCTAGTAGAATAAAAGTTCTTAGTATGATCTAGTCGTGAGTTTTGCTTTATAATTCTTCTACGTAATCGAGTCCGTGAGCTATATAATAAAGATTAGTGTTGACTCAAGAGCTTGATTATTTTGCCATGATCTTAAGTGAATAAAAGAAAGGAAAAAGGAATAAAAAGAAACAAAGAGATCATGTGAGTCTTATGGAGAGTAATGAGATCACATAGAAAAAGTGTGATGAATAAAAGTTGTTGAGGGTTGACAAACATAGTTTTGGTCACCGTTGAAATTAATAGGAAGTAATAAAGAAAGAGAGGTCTTCACATATAGATATAATATCTTGGACATCTTTTATGATTGTGAGCACTCATTAAAATATGACATGCTAAAAGAGTTGACGTTGGACAAGGAAGACAACGTAATGGGTTATGTTTTCTTACATCTGAGATAAATTATATTATCATGGATCTTCCAACATGGTTGAGCTTGCCTTTCCCCCTTGTGCTAGCCAAATTCATCGCACCAAGTAGAGATACTACTTGTGCTTCCAAATACCCGTAAACCAGTTTTGCCATGAGAGTCCGCCATACCTACCTATGGATTGAGTAAGATCCTCTAAGTAAGTTGTCATCGGTGCAAGCAATAAAAATTGTTCTCTAAATATGTATGACTTATTAGTGTGGGAGAAAATAAACTTTATATGATCATGTGATATGGAAGAAATAAAAGCGACAAACTGCATAATAAAGGTCCATATCACAAGTGGCAATATAAAGTGACATTCTTTTGCATTAATATTTTGTGCATCCAACCATAAAAGCGCATGACAACCTCTGCTTCCCTCTGCGAAGGGCCTATCTTTTACTTTTATCTCCTACATTGCATAAGAGTAATGGTGATCTTCACCCTTCCTTTTTACATTTTATCCTTTGGCAAGCACATTATGTTGGAAAGATCATGGTATATATGGCTAATTGGATGTGAGTTTTCATGAACTATTACCATTGACATTACCCTTGAGGTAAAACGTTGGGAGGCAAGACTATAAGCCCCTATCTTTCTCTGTGTTCGATTAAAACTCCACACCCATAAGTATTGCGTGAGTGTCAGCAATTGTGAAAGACTATATGATAGTTGAGTATGTGGACTTGCTGAAAAGCTCTTATATATTGAATCTTTCCTATGTTATGATAAATTGCAATTGCTCCAATGACTGAGATTATAGTTTGTTAGTTTTCAATGAAGTTTACGATTCATACTTGAAATTGTGATTGAATTATTACTCTAGCATAAGAAACCATATGGCAAGAATTATATAAGTTGTTGTTCTAAGAATGATCATGATGCCCTCATGTTCGTATTTTTTTATCGACACCTCTATCTCTAAACATATGGACATATTTTTTGACTTTGGCTTTCGCTTGAGGACAAGCGAGGTCTAAGCTTGGGGGAGTTGATACGTCCATTTTGCATCATGCTTTTATATCGATATTTATTGCATTATGAGCTATTATTACACATTATGTCACAATACTTATGCCTATTCTCTCTTATTTTACAAGGTTTACATAAAGAGGGAGAATGCCGGCAGCTGGGATTCTGGGCTGGAAAAGGAGCAAATATTAGAAACCTATTCTGCACAGCTCCAAAAGTCCTGAAACTTCACGGAAGACATTTTCAGAATATATAAAAAATACTGAGCGGAAGAAATTCACCGGGGGGGCCACACCCTGCCCACGAGGGTGGGGGCGCGCCCTACCCCCCTGGTGCGCCCCCTACCTCATGGGCCCCCTGGTGGCCCTCCGGTGGCCATCTTCTGCTATGTGAAGTATTTCGATGGGAAAAAATAACAAGCCATCTCCTCGGACGAAACTCCGCCGCCACGAGGCGGAACCTTGGCGGAACCAATCTCTCATCGGGAGAGGGCAATCTCCATCAACATCTTCATCAGCACCATCTCCTCTCAAAACCCTAGTTCATCTCTTGTATCCAATTCTTGTCTCCTAGTCCGGGATTGGTGCTAGTAGGTTGCTAGTAGTGTTAATTACTCCTTGTAGTTGATGCTAGTTGGTTTAATTGGTGGAAGATCATATGTTCAGATCCTATATGCATATTAATACCCCTCTGACTATGAACATGTTTATGCTTTGTGAGTAGTTACTTTTGTTCCCGGGGACATGGGAGAAGTCTTGCTATTAGTAGTCATGTGAATTTGGTATTCGTTCGATATTTTGATGAGATGTATGTTGTCTCTCCTCTAGTGGTGTTATGTGAACGTCGACTACATGACACTTCACCATTGTTTGGGCCTAGAGGAAGGCATTGGGGAGTAATAAGTAGATGATGGGTTGCTAGAGTGACAGAAGCTTAAACCCTAGTTTATGTGTTGCTTCGTAAGGGGCTGATTTGGATCCATATGTTTCATGCTATGGTTAGGTTTACCTTAATACTTTTGTTGTAGTTGCGGATGCTTGCAATAGAGGTTAATCATAAGTGGGATGCTTGTCCAAGTAAGGGCAGCACCCAAGCACCGGTCCACCCACATACCAAATTATCAAAGTACCGAACGCGAATCATATGAGCGTGATGAAAACTAGCTTGACGATATTCCCATGTGTCCTCGGGAGCGCTTTTCTCTATATAAGAGTTTGTCGAGGCTTGTCCTTTGCTACAAAAAGGATTGGGCAACCTTGCTGCACTTTATTTACTTTTGTTACTTGTTGCTCATTACAAATTATCCTATCACAAAACTATCTGTTACCACTTATTTCAGTACTTGCAGAGAATACCTTGCTAGAAACCGCTTATCATTTCCTTCTGCTCCTCGTTGGGTTCATCAGTGGGTCATCAGTGGACTACACAGATTTAAATAAGGCTTGTCCGACTGATCCTTTTGCCCTCCCTCGCATTGATCAGATTATTGATGCTACGGCGGGTTGTGAGCGTTTGAGTTTTTTGGATGCTTATTCTGGTTATCATCAGATCAAGATGGCAGTTAAGGACCAAGAGAAGACAGCTTTCATAACTCCCTTTGGAGCCTTCTGCTATGTGTCTATGCCTTTTGGGCTCAAGAGTGCCCAGGCGACTTATCAGAGATGTGTGCAAAATTTCCTTCATAACCAAATTGGGCGCAAGCTTATGTGGATGATATTGTGGTGAAATCCAGAGAGAAGGAAACATTGATAGATGACTTGAAGGAAACCTTTGATAATCTCTGGGTTTACAAGATGATGCTTAACCCGGCTAAGTGTGTCTTTGATGTGCCAGCAGGAAAGCTCTTGGGTTTTTTGGTGTACAACAGAGGCATTGAAGCTAATCCGGAGAAGATCAAAGCCATTACTTCTCTGGCTAAACCGGTATGTGTCAATGATGTGCAATGTCTGACGGGTCATATTGTGGTGTTAAGTTGGTTGGGAGAAAAGGCCATCCCTCTGCATCAGATGATGAAAAAGACAGATAATTTTATCTGGAGTGATGCTGCTAATGAAGCGTTTGAGGATTTGAAGAAACAGCTGGCTGAGCCGCCCGTGCTCGCTGCCCCTATTGAGAAGGAGCCTTTATTGTTATATGTGGCTGCTAATAGCCGGGCTGTCAGTATTGCCATTGTGGTAGAAATAAAAGAGGCAGACAAGGAATATCCGGTTCAAAGGCCAGTTTATTATATCAGTGAGGTGCTTGTTGAGTCCAAGCAGAGATATCCCTAGCAGAAGCTTGTATATGGGGTGTTCTTGGCCAGCCGGAAGCTTAAACATTATTTTATGGGTCATCCCATCACCGTGGTCAGCTCTGCTCCTTTGGGAGATATAATCCAAAACAGAGAAGCAACTGGCCGGTTGCTAAGTGGGCTATTGAGCTTGAACCTCACGGGTTAAAATATGTGCCTCGCATGGCCATCAAGTCTCAAGCGCTGGTGGAATTCATCAATGATTGGACAGAGCTGCAGATGCCTGAGGAAAAGCCAGATAACACGTATTGGACTATTCACTTTGATGGATCCAGGCAATTGGAGGGCTCAGGGGCTGGAATTATTCTTGCTTCCCCTCGAGGTGATAAATTCTGTTATGTTATCCATTTGATGTTTCCTTGTACTAACAATGCAGCTGAATATGAGGCCTTACTCCATGGTATTCGGATGGCTAAGGAAATGAATTTAAACCGGGTTAGGTGCTTCGGCGACTCAGACTTGGTGACTCAGCAAGTCTCTGGTACTTGGTATTCTAAGGATCCACTCATGGCGGCTTATCGGCGAGAGGTGGATGTTATTGCTGGTCACTTCAAAGGTTATCAAGTTGAGCACATTGATCGGAGAAAAAATGAAGCGGCAGATGCTTTAAGCCGGTTGGGTTCTCAATGTAAGTCGGTGCCGCCTAATGTTTTTCTTGATGTTTTGCATAACTCGTCGGTCAAGTTACCTACAGAGGAGGATTTGGCTATCCCTGACCCGGAGGCTCAGTTGGTGGCGGCTCTTCATGTGATTCCGGATTGGACAGTTCCTTATTTGGCTTATATGACCCGGGGCGAGTTACCTAAGGATGAAACCTTAGCTAGGAAAATAACTCGGCGGTCTAAGTCAATGACAATTGTCAATGAAGAGTTACATCAGCATAGTGTCACAGGAGCATTTCAATGTTGTGTTTCTCCAGAGGAGGGCTGTGAGATCCTACGAGAGATTCATGAAGGAGATTGTGGTCATCATACTAGTTCAAAATCCCTTGTGGCTAAAGCTTTTCGTCACAGGTTTTATTGGCTAACAGCTCATGCTGATGCGGAGGACCTCGTCAGCAGGTGTGATGGATGTTAGAAATTTGCACGACGAGCCCATGTGCCGGCTCAAGAATTGTGGATGATTCCAATTACTTGGCCGTTTGCAGTTTGGGGGCTTGATATGGTTGGACCTTTCAAAAGATCCAAGGACAAGAAGACCCACCTTTTGGTGGTGGTTGATAAGTTCACTAAGGCCTTCTTTGGTTCATAGGATAGGAATATTGTAGGAATAGGAACTTCATAGAAAGTGAGATGACATGCATCTCAATTCCTATAAAGAAAGAGATGTCATTTGATGCATAGGATAGGAATTTTTCCATTGAGTCTAGGCCAATGTTTTTTTCCTTTGAAATGTGAAGGATTGGACCCTATCCTACATAAGAATAGGAATCCATTCCTACAAACCAAAAGGCTCCATAGGAATCTTTCCTATGAAAATCCTATCCTATGAAATTCCAATAAGATTCCTACAAACCAAAGGAGGCCTAAGTGGGTAGAATCAGAGTCAGTCAGTAAGTCTGATGCAGTAACGGCGGTTCAATTCATGAAGAAGGTGATCTTCCATTTTGGCTTTCCACACAACATTATAACAGACAATGGCACTAATCTCTCTAAGGGTGCTATGGAGGAATTTTGTCAACGTGAGCATATCCGGCTCGATGTATCATTAGTGGCTCACCCCCAATCCAATGGTCAAGCTGAGAGAGCAAACCAAGAGATCTTGAAAGGCATCAAACCCCAGCTTATGGTTCCCCTATAGAGGACGCCGGGTTGTTGGGTGGAGGAGTTACCTTCCGTGTTATGGAGCATCAATACCACCCCAAACAGATCTACGGGATACACGCCTTTCTTCATGGTTTACAGAGCAGATGCAGTTCTCCCTAGTGACATCTGTCATGACTCCCCTCATGTGGCGGCTTATGTTGAAGCTGACAATGAAAGAGCACATCAAGAAGCACTTGACCTGTTGGATGAGGAGCGTGACATTGCAGCGGCTCATTCGGCGATTTACCAGCAAGATCTGCACCGTTATCATAGCCACCAGGTTAAAGCCAGAACTTTCCAAGAGGGCGACCTGGTGCTCCGGCTTATCCAGGATCAGGCCGAGATGCACAAATTATCCCCACCTTGGGAAGGACCCTTTGTGGCCAGCAAGAATTTAAACAACGGGTCATATTACTTTATCGATGTTCGAGACCACAAGGACTCACGCACGTCGGAGGAAGAGACCCGCCGACCCTGGAATATTGCTCACCTTAGGCCTTACTACACTTAAGCCACCAGCTCTTCCAGATGTACATATTTTGACAATGTATATATTATGATCGATATAATAAAGTTGGCATCCCTATTAAAGCAGGGACTTTGTCGTTTTCTCCTCTTTAAGTAGTGAGTTTGTTGGGCACATGGGGGCTTCTGCTTTATACAGCAAAGTTATGATTACCCTTTGATCCAGCTTATAGGCCACATAAAAAACTTGGGGGCTTCCTGTTGAAACATAGGTGTATTCACCAAAGAGAACATAGCATTACTACCCAGGTTAAAGGGACCAAAGAGAGTCTGTTGCAAAATCACAACTCAAACATAGGTACCCATTGAGCACAGCTCAAAATATTGCTTGGGGGCTCTTTTGTTATAAAGAACGAAGAGTTCATAAGTCATAACCTTGTGATAGGCTATAAAAGCCAGGCTTGGAAGCCAGGTGTATTCACCTAAAACCCCTGGTTATCCTGCCTGTATGCCAGATGCTTCTCCATCAGGTAATCCTGATTGACCCGCCGAACTCTTAACAGTCAATCTTTTAAACAAGACCCTGAACTCGTTAAAGGTTAAAACGCTGGTTTGTCATGAGAGGGCACGGTTTACGTAAAGCAAGGAGAAGCTCAGGCTGATACAGCCGCCTTCCTTGAAACTTGGATAAATCGGCCTGTGATGCATGATGCTACTCTGACCCCGCGTACTCCTGATAAGTCTATCTTTAAATAAGAACTGAACTTATCTGGGTTATGTCGATTGGGTAATGTGAGTGTCAGCTCACGGAAAGCGCGTAACTTCCAGTGGCTAATGCTAGTTTCATTGAAGAGGATATTTTGGCTTGCCGGCCTATGAAAGCCTTGGATTTTCTATTGTTTGTTGCTTTGAACGTCTTTTTTGTGATTTTTTCTTTTGTGACATAGTACTTCTCCGGTGTTTATTGACCCGACCTACCTTTGACTATAAGTCGCCGGTATGAGATAATATCCGGTGTTTATTGACCTGGCCTGGTTTTGATTATAAGTCGCCAGTATGAAATATATCCGGTGTTTATTGACCCGATTCGGCTTTGTTCATAAGCCGGCAATCTCTGATAATTACCAGTGCTTGGAGCTTTGGGCTATTACCCTTACTACGCTGGCTTGATAAACCAACAGGTGTGATCAAATATCACATGTATGACATATTTTTAATCATATATGATTATTATTTCATCCAGCCTTGGTTATAAATCATGATAAGTTCATATTGGGGCGTTATAACCCGTCCAGCGGTAAACCGCCAGGACATTTTTTCATCTGTTGTATGTAGGAACAGATTCAAAATTGATAATATCATAAGGCATATATAGCATATCTTCACATAATGGATAAGCAAGTATCATAAACAGCACGATATGCACGATGGCATAGCAGAACAAGAAGTTTAAAGCTAGCCTATTACAAGGCGATTGGTGCCCAAAAAGATGATTATTTTTCAGTCTCATACACAGCAGATGTAAACTGGCCCCGGTTCACGAATCTTGGCCTGGTTGACTTGAAGGTTGCGGCTCATTCCTTGCCGGTTCGTCCTCCTCCTCCACCGTTTGGAAGTTGGGTTTGGACCAGTCAAAGCCACGTACGGTGAAGAATTCAGCTTCATCGTCAATCAGACCAGACAGATCGATATCAGGGGCAAAAGTGTGCTTACGAGTGGGTGGAATTAAATCCATCACTTTATATGAAGGAGTTGACATCTTCTGGTTATCTGCATCGTAACCTGGCTGATATTTGGTGAGGTTGGTCTCTTCAGCAACGATTGTAGCATGAGGGTGAATTTCCTTGACACAAGAAGCAAAGTCTTCTTGGTCGAAAGGAGTTCCATCTTCTTTAAGACTGGGATATCCGCTGGCTACGTCCGTTGGGTCTAGTTCTGGTACCCAGGCTTTGGCACGGCTTAAAGCTGTTACAGCTCCAGCTCTAGCACAAGATCGCTTGATTTCTTGGAACCTAGCGGGCAAGATAGACAACTTCTTCAAGACATCACTTAATAGAGTCGGCCCTTGATTCACTGAGATAGTGGCAAGAGTTCGTTGAGCTCCGGTGTACAATTGTTCAACAAGCGTGTAAACCGCCTTGAGCTTTACCACTATATCTCAGCTCAGATTACTGCTCCTGGGACCTATAAAGTTTGCACAATTGGTTAAAGTGGCATCTTATATTATCATGACAACATACTCACTTTCAGTAAGTAACAGGTGACTTACCGAAGATTGCAGAAACCATCTGAGACACACGGTTCTTTCAACCGGTGAGTTCAGTGGTAACCTCTTCCAGAGCCGCTTCAGCTTTCTCAGCACGCTGTGTCAAGGCAGTCTTCTCATTGGCCCAAGCCTCTTTCTCCGCAGTAAAGCCGGTCTTCAGTTTTTCTGCTTCAAACACACTCAACTGGAATTTGGATTCAGCCTCTTTTGTCTCAGTCTCCTGAGCCGCCAGCCGGGTCTTAGCCTCAGACAATTGAGTTTCCAGTTATGTGGTCGCAGCCTGCATACAGCACAAGTTTGTTCAGTTACATGGTGGATTACACAATACAAGTCCCAAGTGCTTTACAAGCAACAACACTTGGCACTTGGGGGCTAATGTCTATCAACGAAATTTTTCAAAGGAATTGGCTCTTTCTAAAAAGTCCCAAGTGCTTTGCAAGCAATAACACTTGGCACTTGGGGGCTAATGCATATTGCTTGTTTTCTTAACTAAAGATGAGCCGACTCATGAGGGATATGCAGTTAAAATTTTGGTCTTCTACATAATGACTAGTAGGACCGGCTCATTCATATTGATTAAACCGGCCCTTGGGGACTACACATGCAAATTGAAATACTATCAGCATCCAGTTTAGTTCTAAGCCGGACTTGGAGGGAGTCAAAGACAAAGGATTATAATTTTTTAAGTCTACAGATCATTCAATGTTATCATAATCAGAAGACTTGGGGGCTGGCAGGATATATAACTGATATAAGCCGGAGAACGTACCTCATACTTTTGGTGCATCTGTTTGACCATCTCAATTTCTAAATCACGGCTGGAGTGCACTTGACTAAGATAACCAGATAGCACTTCACTATTACTCAATTGAGCATAGTGGGAGATATCGAACCTCACTCTCCGTCTTTCCATGGCTTCTTGTTTGGCAGAGTGTTTTGCTAGTACATTTGGATTCCCCGGTTCAACGAATCTGGAACTAGTGATCAAAACATCATCATCGTGAGTCTCTGGCGGGTTAACTGAGCTTCACGGTTCAACGGTTGATGGATCTGTTGGGTTTCGTAGTAATTTCAAAAAAATTCCTACGCACATGCAAGATCATGTGATGCATAGCAACGAGGGGGAGAGTGTTGTCTACGTACCCAACGCAGACCGACTGCGGAAGCGATGACACGACGTAGAGGAAGTAGTCGTACGTCTTCACGATCCAACCGATCAAGCACCGAAACTACGGCACCTCCGAGTTCGAGCACACGTTCAGCTCGATGACGATGCCCGGACTTCGATCCAGCAAAGTGTCAGGGTAGAGTTTCGGCAGCACGACGGCGTGGTGACGATCTTGATGAACTACAGCAGCAGGGCTTCGCCTAAACTCCGCTACAGTATTATCGAGGTATATGGTGGCAGGGGGCACCGCACACGGCTAAGGAATAGATCACGTGGATCAACTTGTGTGTTCTAGGGTGCCTCTACCTCAGTATATAAAGGAGCCAAGGGGGGAGGGGGGCGCCGGCCAGGGAGAGGGCGCAGGAGGAGTCCTACTCCTTCCGGGAGTAGGACTCCCCCCCCCCCCCAATCCTATTCCAACTAGGATTCCCAAGGGGGAAAGGGGGAGAAGGGTGGCCGGCCACCTCTCCTAGTCCTAATAGGACTAGAGGAGGGGGGAGGTGCGCAGCCCCCTTGGGCTGCCCCTTTCTCCTTTCCACTAAGGCCCATGAAGGCCCATATGGCTCCCGGGGGGTTCCGGTAACCTCCCGGTAACCCGGTAAAATCCCGATTTCACCCGGAACACTTCCAATGTCCAAACATAGGCTTCCAATATATCAATCTTTACGTCTCGACCATTTCGAGACTCCTCGTCATGTCCGTGATTACATCCGGGACTCCGAACAACCTTCGGTACATCAAAATGTATAAACTCATAATGTAACTGTCATCGTAACCTTAAGCGTGCGGACCCTACGGGTTCGAGAACAATGTAGACATGACCGAGACACGTCTCCGGTCAATAACCAATAGCGGGACCTGGATGCCCATATTGGCTCCTACATATTCTACGAAGATCTTTATCGGTCAGACCGCATAACAACATACGTTGTTCCCTTTGTCATCGGTATGTTACTTGCTCGAGATTCGATCATCGGTATCCAATACCTAGTTCAATCTCGTTACCGGCAAGTCTCTTTACTCGTTCCGTAATACATCATCTCACAACTAACATATTAGTTGTAATGCTTGCAAGGCTTATGTGATGTGTATTACCGAGAGGGCCCAGAGATACCTCTCCGACAATCGGAGTGACAAATCCTAATCTCGAAATACGCCAACCCAACATCTACCTTTGGAGACACCTGTAATGCTCCTTTATAATCACCCAGTTACGTTGTGACGTTTGGCAGCATCCAAAGTGTTCCTCCGGTAAACGGGAGTTGCATAATCTCACAGTCATAGGAACATGTATAAGTCATGAAGAAAGCAATAGCAACATACTAAACGATCGGGTGCTAAGCTAATGGAATGGGTCATGTCAATCAGATCATTCAACTAATGATGTGACCTCGTTAATCAAATAACAACTCATTGTTCATGGTCAGGAAACATAACCATCTTTGATTAACGAGCTAGTCAAGTAGAGGCATACTAGTGACACTCTGTTTGTCTATGTATTCACACATGTATTATGTTTCCGGTTAATACAATTCTAGCATGAATAATAAACATTTATCATGAAATAAGGAAATAAATAATAACTTTATTATTGCCTCTAGGGCATATTTCCTTCAGTCTCCCACTTGCACTAGAGTCAATAATCTAGATCACATCACCATGTGATTAACATCGATAGTTCACATCATCATGTGCTTAACACCCATAGTTCACATCGCCATGTGACCAACACCCAAAGGGTTTACTAGATTCAGTAATCTAGTTCACATCGCTATGTGATTAACACCCAAGGAGTACTAAGGCGTGATCATGTTTTTCTTGTGAGAGAATCTTAGTCAACAGGTCTGCCACATTCAGATCCGCATGTATTTTGCAAATTTCTATGTCAACAATGCTCTGCATGGAGCTACTCTAGCTAAATGCTCCCACTTTCAATATGTATCTAGACCGAGACTTAGAGTTATCTAGATTAGTGTCAAAACTTGCATCGGCGTAACCCTTTACGATGAACCTTTTTTTTCACTTCCATAATCGAGAAACATATCCTTATTCCACTAAGGATAATTTTGACCGCTGTCCAGTGATCTACTCCTAGATCACTATCGTACTCCCTTGCCAAACTCAGTGGTAGGGCATACAATAGATCTGGTATACAGCATGGCATACTTTATAGAACCTATGACCAAGGCATAGGGAATGACTTTCATTCTCTTTCTATCTTCTGCCGAGGTCGGGCTTTGAGTCTTACTCAACTTCACACCTTGTAATACAGGCAAGAACTCTTTCTTTGACTACTCCATTTTGAACTACTTCAAAATCTTGTCAAGGTATGTACTCATTGAAAAAACTTATCAAGCGTCTTGATCTATCTCTATAGATCTTGAAGCTCAATATGTAAGCAGCTTCACCGAAGTCTTTCTTTGAAAAACTCCTTTCAAAACACTCCTTTCATGCTTTACAGAATAATTCTACATTATTTCCGATCAACAATATGTCATTCACATATACTTATCAGAAATGCTGTAGTGCTCCCACTCACTTTCTCGTAAATACAGGCTTCACCGCAAGTCTGTATAAAACTATATGCTTTGATCAACTCATCAAAGCGTTTATTCCAACTCCGAGAGGCTTGCACCATTCCATAGATGGATCGCTGGAGCTTGCATATTTAGTTAACACCTTTAGGATCGACAAAACCTTCTAGTTGCATCGTATACAACTCTTCTTTAGTAAATCCATTAAGGACTGCAGTTTTGTTTATCCATTTGCCAGATTTCATAAAATGCGGCAATTGCTAACATGATTCGGACAGACTTAAGCATAGATACGAGTGAGAAAATCTCATCGTAGTCAACACCTTGAACTTGTCGAAAAACCTTTTGCGACAATTCTAGCTTTGTAGATAGTAACACTACTATCAGCGTCCGTCTTCCTCTTGAAGATCCATTTAATCTCAATGGCTCGCCGATCATCGGGCAAGTCAACCAAAGTCCATACTTTGTTCTCATACATGGATCATATCTCAGATTTCATGGCTTCAAGCCACTTTGCGGAATCTGGGCTCACCATCGCTTCTTCATAGTTCGTAGGTTCATCATGATCTAGTAGCATGACTTCCAGAACAGGATTACCGTACCACTCTGGCGCGGATCTTACTCTGGTTGATCTACGAGGTTCAATAGTATCTTGTTCTGAAGTTTCATGATCATCATCATTAGCTTCCTCACTAAATGGTGTAGGTCTCACAGAAACAGTTTTCTGTGATGTACTACTTTCCAATAAGGGAGCAGGTATTGTTACCTCGTCAAGTTCTACTTTATTCCCACTCACTTCTTTCGAGAGAAACTCCTTCTCTAGAAAAACTCCGAATTTAGCAACAAAAGTCTTGCCTTCGGATTTGTGATAGAAGGTGTACCCAACAGTCTCCTTTGGGTATCCTATGAAGACATATTTCTCCGATTTGGGTTCGAGCTTATCAGGATGAAACCTTTTCACATAAGCATCGTTGCCCCAAACTTTAAGAAACGACAACTTTGGTTTCTTGCCAAACCATAGTTCAGATTGTGTCGTCTCAATGGACTTAGATGGTGCCCCTTTTTAATGTGAATGCAGCTGTCTCTAATGCATGATCCCAAAAATGATATTGGTAAATCGGTAAGAAACGTCATAGATTGCACTATATCCAATAAAGTACGGTTATGACGTTCGGACACACCATTATGCTGTGGTGTTCCAGGTGGCGTGAGTAGTGAAACTATTTCACATTGTTTTAACTGAAGACCAAACTCGTAACTCAAATATTTTACCTCTGCGATCATATCGTAGAAACTTTTATTTTCTTGTCACGATGATTTTCCACTTCACTCTGAAATTCTTTGAACTGTTCAAATGTTTCAGACTTATGTTTCATCAAGTAGATATCCCCATATCTGCTCAAATCATCTTGTGAAGGTCAGAAAATAATGATACCTGCTGTAAGCCTTAATATTCATCGGACCACATACATTAGTATGTATGATTTCCAACAAATCTGTTGCTTGCTTCATTGTTCCGGAGAACGGCGTTTTAGTCATCTTGCCCATAAGGCATGGTTCGCAAGCATCAAGTGATTCATAATCAAGTGATTCCAAAATCCCATCAGCATGGAGTTTCTTCATACGCTTTACACCAATATGACCTAAACGGCAGTGCCACAAATAAATTGCACTATCATTATTAACTTTGCATCTTTTGGTTTCAATATTATGATTATGTGTATTACTACGATCGAGATCCAACGAACTATTTTCATTGGGTGTGTAACCATATAAGGTTTTATTCATGTAAACAGAACAACAATTTATTCTCTTACTTAAATGAATAACCGTATTACAATAAACATGATCAAATCATATTCATGCTCAACGCAAACACCAAATAACACTTATTCAGGTTCAACACTAATCCCGAAAGTATAGGGAGTGTGCGATGATGATCATATCAATCTTGGAACCACTTCCAACACACATCGTCACTTCACCCTTAACTAGTCTCTGTTTATTCTGCAACTCCCGTTTCGAGTTACTAATCTTAGCGACTGAACTAGTATCAAATACTGAGGGGTTGCTATAAACACTATTAAAGTACACATCAATAACATGTATATCAAATATACTTATGTTCACTTTGCCATCCTTCTTATCTGCCAATCACTTGGGGTAGTTCCGCTTCCAGTGACCAGTCCCTTTGCAGCAGAAACACTTAGTCTCAGGCTTAGGACCAGACTTGGGCTTCTTCACTTGAGCAGCAACTAGCTTGCCGTTCTTCTTGAAGTTCCCCTTCTTCCCTTTGCCCTTTTCTTGAAACTAGTGGTCTTGTCAACCATCAACACTTGATGTTTTTTCTTGATTTCTACCTTCGTTGATTTCAGCATCACGAAGAGCTTGGGAGTTGTTTCCGTTATCCCTTGCATATTATAGTTCATCACGAAGTTCTACTAACTTGGTGATGGTGACTAGAGAATTCTGTCAATCACTATCTTATCTGGAAGATTAACTCCCACTTGATTCAAGCGATTGTAGTACCCAGACAATCTGAGCACATGCTCACTAGTTGAGCGATTCTCCTCCATCTTTTAGCCATAGAACTTGTTGGAGATTTCATATCTCTCAACTCGGGTATTTGCTTGAAATATTAACTTCAAATCCTGGAACATCTCATATGGTCCATGACGTTCAAAACGTCTTTGAAGTCCCGATTCTAAGCCGTTAAGCATGGTGCACTTAAACTATCAAGTAGTCATCATATTGAGCTAACCAAACATTTATGACGTCTATATCTGCTCCTGCAATAGGTCCGTCACCTAGCGGTGCATCAAGGACATAATTCTTCTGTGCAGCAATGAGGATAAACCTCAGATCACGGATCCAATCCGCATCATTGCTACTAACATTTTTCAACACAATTTTCTCTAGGAACATATCAAAATAAACATATGAAAGCAACAACGCGAGCTATTGGTCTACAACATAGATATGCTAATACTACCAGGACTAAGTTCATGATAAATTAAAGTTCAATTAATCATATTACTTAAGAACTCCCACTTAGATAGACATCCCTCTAATCTTCTAAGTGATTACGTGATCCATATCAACTAAACCATAACCGATCATCACGTGAGATGGAGTAGTTTTCATTGGTGAACATCACTATGTTGATCATATCTACTATATGATTCACGCTCGACCTTTCGGTCTCCGTGTTCCGAGGCCATATCTGTATATGCTTGGCTCGTCAAGTTTAACCTGAGTATTCCGCGTGTGCAAAACTGGCTTGCACCCGTTGTAGATGGACGTAGAGCTTATCACACCCGATCATCACGTGGTGTCTGGGCACGACGAACTTTGGCAACGGTGCATACTCAGGGAGAACACTTCTTGATAATTTAGTGAGAGATCATCTTATAATGCTCCCGTCAATCAAAGCAAGATAAGATGCATAAAAAGATAAACATCACATGCAATCAATATAAGTGATATGATATGGCCATCATCATCTTGTGCTTGTGATCTCCATCTCCGAAGCACCGACATGATCACCATCGTCACTGGCGCGACACCTTGATCTCCATCGTAGCATCGTTGTCGTCTCGCCAATCTTATGCTTCCACGACTATCACTACCGTTTAGTAATAAAGTAAAGCATTACATCGCGATTGCATTGCATACAATAAAGCGACAACCATATGGCTCCTGCCAGTTGCCGATAACTTGGTTACAAAACATGATCATCTCATACAATAGAATTCAGCATCATGCCTTGACCATATCACATCTCAACATGCCCTGCAAAAACAAGTTAGACGTCCTCTACTTTGTTGTTGCAAGTTTTACGTGGCTGCTACGGGCTTAAGTAAGAACCAATCTCACCTACGCATCAAAACCACAATGATAGTTTGTCAAATAGACTCCGTTTTAACCTTCGCAAGGACCGGGCGTAGCCATACTTGGTTCAACTAAAGTTGGAGAGACAGTCGCCCGCAAGCCATCTATGTGCAAAGCACGTCGAGGGAACCGGTCTCGCGTAAGCGTACGCGTAAGGTTGGTCCGGGTCGTCTCGTCCAACAATACCGCCGAACCAAAGTATGACATGCTGGTAGGCAGTATGACTTGTATCGTCCACAACTCACTTGTGTTCTACTCGTGCATATAACATCAACATAAATAACCTAGGCTCGGATGCCACTGTTGGGTTTCGTAGTAATTTCAAAAAAATTCCTACACACACGCAAGATCATGTGATGCATAGCAACGAGGGGGAGAGTGTTGTCTACGTACCCAACGCAGACCGACTGCGGAAGCGATGACACGACGTAGAGGAAGTAGTCGTACGTCTTCACGATCCAACCGATCAAGCACCGAAACTACGGCACCTCCGAGTTCGAGCACACGTTCAGCTCGATGACGATCCCCGGACTCCGATCCAGCAAACTGTCGGGGTAGAGTTTCGTCAGCACGACGGCGTGGTGACGATCTTGATGAACTACAGCAGCAGGGCTTCGCCTAAACTCCGCTACAGTATTATCGAGGTATATGGTGGCAGGGGGCACCGCACACGGCTAAGGAATAGATCACGTGGATCAACTTGTGCGTTATAGGGTGCCTCTACCTCAGTATATAAAGGAGCCAAGGGGGGAGGGGCGCGCCGGCCAGGGAGAGGGCGCAGGAGGAGTCCTACTCCTTCCGGGAGTAGGACTCCCCCCCCCCCCCAATCCTATTCCAACTAGGATTCCCAAGGGGGAAAGGGGGAGAAGGGTGGCCGGCCACCTCTCCTAGTCCTAATAGGACTAGAGGAGGGGGGAGGTGCGCAGCCCCCTTGGGCTGCCCCTTTCTCCTTTCCACTAAGGCCCATGAAGGCCCATATGGCTCCCGGGGGGTTCCGGTAACCTCCCGGTAACCCGGTAAAATCCCGATTTCACCCGGAACACTTCCGATGTCCAAACATAGGCTTCAAATATATCAATCTTTACGTCTCGACCATTTCGAGACTCCTCGTCATGTCCGTGATTACATCCGGGACTCCGAACAACCTTAGGTACATCAAAATGTATAAACTCATAATGTAACTGTCATCGTAACCTTAAGCGTGCGGACCCTACGGGTTCGAGAACAATGTAGACATGACCGAGACACGTCTCCGGTCAATAACCAATAGCGGGACCTGGATGCCCATATTGGCTCCTACATATTCTACGAAGATCTTTATCGGTCAGACCGCATAACAACATACGTTGTTCCCTTTGTCATCGGTATGTTACTTGCCCGAGATTCGATCGTCGGTATCCAATACCTAGTTCAATCTCGTTACCGGCAAGTCTCTTTACTCGTTCCGTAATACATCATCTCACAACTAACATATTAGTTGTAATGCTTGCAAGGCTTATGTGATGTGTATTACCGAGAGGGCCCAGAGATACCTCTCCGACAATCGGAGTGACAAATCCTAATCTCGAAATACGCCAACCCAACATCTACCTTTGGAGACACCTGTAATGCTCCTTTATAATCACCCAGTTACGTTGTGACGTTTGGCAGCATCCAAAGTGTTCCTCCGGTAAACGGGAGTTGCATAATCTCATAGTCATAGGAACATGTATAAGTCATGAAGAAAGCAATAGCAACATACTAAACGATCGGGTGCTAAGCTAATGGAATGGGTCATGTCAATCAGATCATTCAACTAATGATGTGACCTCGTTAATCAAATAACAACTCATTTTTCATGGTCAGGAAACATAACCATCTTTGATTAACGAGCTAGTCAAGTAGAGGCATACTAGTGGCACTCTGTTTGTCTATGTATTCACACATGTATTATGTTTCCGGTTAATACAATTCTAGCATGAATAATAAACATTTATCATGAAATAAGGAAATAAATAATAACTTTATTATTGCCTCTAGGGCATATTTCCTTCAGGATCAAGAATGGTTTCGTCAACAGACGACTCAGGTAAATCCAGTCGAGCGTCGACAGCAGGATCTTCTGGTACTTCAGAGTGCTCCGGTACAAGGGGTGGCTGATCCGGTTCAGCAGTTTTTGGATCCTCGGTCGGCTTTGTCACCTTTGCTTTTTCGGGCTTTGCCTAACCCTAAAAAGAATTTGGGCAAGTCAGTATAATGATGAAGATATAAAGGTATAGAAGAAAAGTATTTGTTATTACCCAGGGGCATTCTTGAAAGCCGGCAGTTGAGTTTGAGATGAGTCACCAGAGGAGGAACGGGAAATCTCCTGTAAGGATGGAATCAAAATTGAGTGATGAAGGTAATTCGCTGAACAATACAAGGGTGAAAGTTTAAAAAGAACCTCATTCTAGCGTTTCTGAGGAGTGTTCGGTAAGCGGAGGGTAAATCGCCATCTCCACTGGTCTGGGTCTAGCAACGGCTCTCATGTTGCTGTTGTTTCAAAAGAAAATGAGGATCTAAATAAGCCAAGGGGTGTGAAAACTTTACTTTCCGGGTTACCCGCCGAAGTTTCTGCCTTGGTAAAGGTTCTAAGTCTGAGGAAATAATATTTACCTCTTCTTCGACTGCCTGGCTGGCCCCAGTGTCATCCTGGCAATAGTCAGTGTCAATAAGGTTGTTAAAAAACAAGACAAGAGAATCAAGGGCTACCTCCGACTCAGAGGCGTCATCCAGCTTTAACAACTCAGAGGCACTTGGCTTCTTTTTAGACCGCCTGCTGGTCTTTTTGACGGCTCTCGCAGCAGCCTTAGCCTTTTTAGCAACTTCATGGTCATATTTGGCCTTCCAAAAGTCAGATTTAGCCTGCAGAAAGGATAACATATTGGAGTTCATGCAATGTTTAAGTGTTAAAGGAGAAAGAAGTCAAAACATTTACCTCTAGTGCAGGGTTAAGCTTGCAGAAAGGATTCAAACCCACTTTGCTGCAGTCTTCATATTTACTATTTACATGTGTGATTGCCATCTCAACGATGGCCTCTTCAGTCAGTCGCAGAGAGCTATGGCGTAAAGGATCATCTGTTCCTCAGGTATAATTGCACATCAAACCAGAGCGGCGGTTTAAGGGGGTGATCCGCCATGCGACCCAGCAGCGGATTAAGTCGACTCCAGTTAAGCCGTTTCCCATCAAGGCTTGAACTTTTCTGATGGTAGGAATAAGCTTCTTGCGTTCAGCGGTAGTAAGTTTATTAGGGATTTGGTAATTTGAATCAAGGCGCTCAGGCCGGTAACCCGACAATGGATTCTCATCGGATGGAGAGATATCTTTGCAGTAGAACCATGTTTGGTTCCAGTCTTTAGGATGGCTTGTCAGAGCTACTTGAGGGAAGCTGGCATCTCGTCTGCGCTGAATTGAAATCCCACCAAGCTCCAAACTGGGCCCATTTGTGTACTCGTTCTGCCAGTTCAAATAAAAATACTCTCTAAAAAGCTCAACAGTAGGTTCTTCTTGAAGGTATACCTCACAAAAGACTTGGAAGTTACAGATGTTGGATATGAAATTGGGTCCAATGTCTTGCGGATGGAGTTTGAAGAAGTTTAAGACATCTCTGAAGAATTTAGAGCCGGGTGGCGAGAAACCCCGGTTCATATGGTCAGTAAAGACGATAACTTCACCATCTTTAGGCTGAGGCTTTTCTTCAGCCGGGTTAGGAGCACGGTAATGCATCACGCTCTTATTTGGCAGATATCCAACAGTAACGAAATCCTTGAAGGTGTCCTCGGTGACTGTGGAGGGAACCCAGTTGCAGGTTGTGATTGTTTTGGGCGGCATGGTGAAAGAACAACCTAAAAGACAGGAAAAATTGGCCGGCTCAAGATGATTGTTAAAATTGCAAGTTAGCAAGTGCAATATATGTTCAGGCTGGCAGCTTAAGTAAGGGCTAATGGTATATGGAGTAATGGTAAGCCGGCATAGTAAGCCGCCATGACTAAGATATTCAGGAGGTATCAAGAGTAAAATTTGCTAAGTGTTGGGACAAATAGGTTCTGCACATTAAGGTTATAAATTTGGATCTATCACTGTTCAGAAAAGGGAAATAAATTCGAAATATACAGAGCTGATAGTGGAAAGGCAAGATGCCCTAGAGGAGATCTGTCGCGGTGGGGGTATATTCTAGTGTCGAAAACAAGTGCTGAAACCACTACCGCGCAAGATTCATATGTTTTTTGGATCTAACTCATGGATCTAAAAAAGAAGAAAGAAGGGCGGAGATGAACATCGACGAACACTGACGAACACCGACAAAACCTAACAATAAATCTATGATGAAGGGAAAAGAGCTTACTGATGCGGTCAGGACAGTGGAGAGGCGCCGCAGTTCTCTGGTCTGTTCAGGACGATGCAGCGGCCGGAGTTGAGGTCGGAGACGGAGGTCGACGGCGGCAAGGCGCGTGCGGGTCGATGCATCGCGAGGAGGAAGAAAGGAGAAGGAGAAGAATGTAAGTTGAATCTACCGTCCTATTTATAAGGAAACAGGAAAACAGGCAGGCGCGAAAGACGTGGAGGCCAAATGATGGTTATCCAGCTAATTAGATGCCTCAATTTTTGGAAAGACATTAAGATAAAGATCCATTAAGATGACGTCGTGGCGGGTTTCCGAAATTTTTGGAGATGACGTCATGACGAGTTATAAGGTTTTCACAACAGACGTGGAAGGATTTTGCTAAGTGTTAAAGATTGACATGAACAAGTTCAAATCAATCTGGGGCCTAATGTTGGGGATATAACTATTAGGTATGACCCGCCCAGGAGGGGCCGGGTCATCCCTAGGAAGATTCATCACAATGAAGCCCAAGATCATATGGCGGTTCATAGATAGGCTTAGTAGAGGGCCTAGACCCGAAGGCGGCTTAAGGCCCATAGATATAAACCGCCGTGTACGTAAACTTCTATTGTAAGGTATGTAACAAAGGTCACCGAGCCGGATACGTTGTATAAACCGGCCGGGACTCTGTAGCCCGCAGGACGTCAACCCGTGTATATAAGGGGACGACCTAGAGGCGGCTTAGGACGAGAAACAACAAATCGAGAGCCGGGTCAAGCGTATTCGCCCCCCCCCCCCCCCCCCGCTCATCGAAACCCTAGCAATACCACATACAACTGGACTAGGCTTTTACCTTCATCGTAAGGGGCCGAACCAGTATAAACTCCTCGTGGCCTTTTTCCTGATTAACCCCTTTAAGCTAACCTCATCGCGATGGCTCCACGACTAAGTCCTCACACTAGGACATCTGCTGTGACAATTCCACGACAAGCTAGCCCCCAATCTATCAAATAAACGTTAAAAAACTGATGACTAAATAGGTCATGACCCACACGGCAGGGGGCGTGTTACATCTCTATTCCACATTCTAAGCATAGGAGGACTCATCCAAGTATATCCATATAGCACATGCCTTATCCATTCTCTCTACAAGATCGTCAATGCCGCTCTCTCTATGAGTGTGGTCCGTGCCATCGCCACTGCTCCCTCTTCATTGAGCTCCAGACACCTCTCGCTACCCTCGCCCCCAGCCCATTCCTCACCCTTGACCACCATGCCTTTCTCGCCAACATGGAGCTAGCTGCTCAACATGTATTGCATGAACATCGACTGACCCAATCCACGACACTCTTATCATCCGTGAAGGAAAAAGGCAATGGTGCGCAATGGTTGACGGTTGTTGGGAAGAACATATCTTAGAGCAACTCTACCAGAGTCGCCATATTGCCCAAAAATGATGCCATGTTGATGAGTGGATCCAATGATTATGAGGGTAGCAAATATCGGACTTTGCCATATCGCATGTCGGTAGCATTGCCAATATGGCGACTCTGCTAGAGCCGCTCTTAGGTCGTATGGCTCCAACATTTGCGCATCATGTTATTCGCTGCATGAAAGACTACTAAGAAAATAGCCTATTGCAACAACAAAAACTCATTGCATTAACACATAACTTGTTGCAACATGTCTTTGCTATAACTTTTTTCCTTCACAGCAACTGTAGTAAATCCTATGCTAATCGCAAATTGCAACGAAATTTGACTTGTGCTGATAAATTGTGAAATCGCAACATAATACTGCAGATATGGTCTTAGTAAAATTAAAAACTTCTAATACTGAGAATGAACTGTACTTACTAGGATAAAGACACCCGTGAAGAAATCACTATAACAAAGCATCAGACACTCCAATTACATGTGCAGTAAGCCAGTAACTGAGATAAACACTAATCAACCACCAATACAGTGTTCACTAAAAAAAACACCAACACAGTGTCACCAATTTCATACTACAAGTAATAAAGCCCTAGCAGACGTAAAAATATATGGCTGGATAAGATGGAAGCACACGGTACTGACAATGGAGTATATATATTTCAATTTCAATCAAAATCTGAAAGTTGCGTCGGGAGCTAGGTCGATGGGCTCGGCTGGGTGAAGAAGAGGTGGGGCGCGACGGGGGGCCGGGGCCGCGCGACAACTTCCGCCCTCCCCTTGCCGAGGGCGGCCTTCCAGGCGTGGACGTCAGATCTGCTCAGACTGTACTGCGGGAGCTCCAACGCCGACTCCACCGCGTCGAACCGCGCCAGCGCATCTGCTCTGGTCATCATTGTGCCGACGAACCCTGAGATAACCTCATCCCGGTGAGCCAACGACGTGTAAGAGGTCTTGGTGTGATCATCGTCATTGTCACCCTTGGCAGAGTAGCTCTCGGTTTCATAGTCGTCGTCGTCCTCCGCCGCGTCGGAGGAATTCATGGTGCTTTCGTCGTCGCCCTCCTCCGCGTCGGTGCTCTTGTAAGTCGATCGGCTCCGTTGGGTGAAGAAGAGGTGGGGCGCAGTAGGGGGCCGCCGCGTGGCTATGGCTGTCAAGGGGCGCTGCTGCGGAGCGACATTGCCATCGGTGTCATCCTCGTCCGACAGTTCATCGTTGCCGTCGTGGTCGCTCTCCGACGAGTCAGAGCTGCCGGTGTCGATGTCGTCGTAGTTGACCAACTCCGCCCAGACAGAGCCGTTGGTGTCATCCTCGTCTGAGAGCTCGCCGTCATCGCCGTAGTCGCTCTCCGACGAGTCAGAGCTGCCAGTATCAATGTCGTCGTACTTGACCAATCCGGCCATGTCGGAGCTCTGATCGGTGTCATCCTCGTCTGAGAGCTCGTCGTCAGAGCTGCCAGTATCGATGTCATCGTACGTGACCAGCTTCGCCGCGTGGGAGCTCTGGTCGGTGTCGATCTTGGCGCAGTGGGCACAGAGGACGCGCTCTGGGTGCACGGTGCCGTCGCCGTCGCCGTCCGGCGCGCCAAGGCTCAGCGTGTCAATGTCGTCCTCGGCGTCGGCGCCGTGGAACCCGCTGTCGTACCCAACGCTGCCCATGCTCAGGATGCTAGCCGCCAGATCGAAATCGAAGCAATCTCCGTTGGCGCCGAAGACGGCCTTGCTGCCCGCGAGGGCCGGGAGGTTGAGGTCGAAGTAATCGTCGTCGTCCTCGTCGCTCTCCTCCTCCTTGTCTTGGTTCTTGCCGCCTTCAGCCTTGGCATGGCTTCGGCTGCGCTGCACCATGGCGAAGCCCGCCTCGCTCCCGCTGTCGTCCATGGAGCACACGGTCTCGGCGTCGCTGCCGCTGTCGCCGAGAAAGACCCACTCCTCCATGGCCGCCGGCAACTCCCGGTACGTAGTTCGCCTTCGCCTTTGTGTTGGCTGATCGAAATCGAAAGAACTCGTGTGCTGCTGTTGTACTTCCTCGAGATCAAACGTACGCCGTATGTTTATAGGCGATCGATGCAGGGAACTTGTGTTGGACTAGGACTAGGACACGCTGCTACTGCCGTTCATATCGAGGACCCACACACGGACACGGACACTAACGTGAACAGGGCGTAAATTTGTATACATGACACGCAGAGTTTATTTAAACTCTATCTATAGATAAAGATATCTACACGGAGTCACATGCAAAATCAACCAAAAAATCCATAATAATTCTAGTGGGGAGTGCTAGCCGTCGGATCTTTAAAAAAGATCCGCCACCTCGATAACCGTTAGATTTGGCCACATCTAGATTTAGCGGCCCGGTCTCGTCCTCACAATTGCAACAAAGCCCGTTTTGCAGAACCCTTTGCAACATAGCTCATATTGCAGAAACATTTGCAATAAGGTTGTGTTACAATTTTTTTTCTTCATATTCGTCCTTTTGCAACATAGATGGTGTTGCGGAAAAAATTTTGCGAAAAACTTTTACAAATTTCAGTATTTTGTTAATCGGTTTTGCTAAAGCATATCTACGGGTCTGTTCTGAATCTCTCTAGCTCCAAACTTCACAAATTTTCAGAGAGTAGCCAGCCTGAACGCTTTTGATCCAGGAAGCTAAATTCACGAAGTGATCTTGGGCTCCCCGTTTTCCCGAATCTGGAGTTCCTCTTATTTACCTCCACAGTGCCACCGCAAAACAAAATGATTCGACCACTCTTGCTCGCTCGAACAGGTAAGCAACAGGAACACCGGTACCTCACACGTATCTCCCCCTCTCACTCATGTTCTCCCTCCCAAAACTCCCGCTACCGTCATTCCCACCGCCAAGCCCCGTCCCACCTGTCACCGGCTGGATCCTCCCTTCCGCCTATAGATCCGGCCTTCCCAGGCAATTTCCCGCCGGTTCCCGTCCTCACCGCCACCTATCCCGTGGTAAGCAAGGAGAAGCAAGCCCATGGGAAGGAGCAGCTCACCCCCACGGCACTGACGCCCGAGACACCCTCCCAAGCCAGGAGCAGCATCCCGACGACCGAGCCCCCTCCCGTCGGGGTTAAATCCGGCAAATCTCGGGTAGGCTGTCCCGAGCTGGTGATCTTGGCTAGATGGTAACATGACGAACAAGAGACACGATGTTTACTCAGGTTCGGGCTCTCTCGAAGAGGTAAAACCCTACGTCCCTATTCTGTTGTATTGATTGTGATGGAATACAAAGTACAGGATGATCTACCTCGAGAGCGTTGTGGATGAATCTAACTTAGACCACAAAGTTTATTATACTTTATCTAGAGATATCTACAGCAGTTACCTGCAAAATCAACCACAAAATCCATAATAATTCTATCATATTTTGTTCAATCTTTTGTCAAACTTAAAAGTCTCTGTATTTCATTAATATTAATAACTGATATTAACAACTTCTACACAACCATGTGCGTCCAATTTAAATTCCATGCATCCAATTTAGGAATGGAATAGGAGGGTTATAACGTTTTGTGAGAGAGTGGCTTGCTAGTTTCTTTGGAGTGGGTGCACCAACGATGATGTTCGCATCTCGTTAGGTTTCTTGTAATCAAATATCTCCCTTTTATAAAATATGGTATGCAATTTGCGTACTTAAAAAAATCCGTGTGTTACTAACGTGTTGCCAAGCAATAACATATATTTTTACATCTTCATGTATATCACAACAATAGAGAATGAAATGTCATCAAGCTTAGCGAACATACGCAATATTCTCCTCCTAAACGGACGAGAGTTAAGAAAATATCTGCAAAATCCCTGCACACAAACAGCCACATGCTATTGTTGAAGCTTCTTTTGCATAAGAGAATATCCACATCGACACAATGCCGAATGGTTTAATTATTGCATATGCTACCCCCCAGACCTTCCTTCTCATGGGGCTGGCAAAAGGGCAATTGTGTTTAAGCTCTCAGAAGGATTTCATGGCTTTCAACAAAGTGATCCGATCCGTCTCATGCAAGAACACTCCCGAGACCTGAACACTTCCAGGGCTAATCAGCCTCGTGACAACAGGTGCTTCCTCCGTAGTTCCATGGTCAAGGGGAAATACACTTGTGTTCCTGGTAGTATATGCACCCTATACGGGGATTTATTTTTAATTTTTTAATAAAAAGTCAAAATAGGTAAGAACTATTTTGACAAAATACTTGACTTACTTTTGCACTAGTATAAAAATCCCGACGAAAAAAACAAAAGTTGACCTCACAGCAAAAAAGACAAAATTTATTTGCTATTATAGGTCACTATTCACACTATTTTAGCCAAAAATTTGTCTTTTTTGAAAAGAAGTCAAAGGGATATTTTTTTCGTGGATTTTTTTCTCACGAATACAATAGAAGGTCAAGTTTATTTCAAAAATATTTTCAGGAATTTTTGACTTTTTGTTGAATTACTAAAAAATTTTCCCATATAGGGTGCATATGTCCCCATAGACCAAAAGTTCCCCTCCCATGGTCAAGCCGAAAGAGCTGGCCACAGCCCAGAGACAGGATGATGGAGCAGCTTCGTTCCCTGAAGCCTTCGAGGTTAAAGGGTGTGCATGAGGTTATCATAGACTATGAAACCCGTCTGCCTCAATATCTCCGCCGCACCAATAACTAGTTGCCGGTTCCATGTCTCTGCCGAGCCAGAGGTGGCCGGCGACAGCGTCCACATCGATATCCCAATGCTCTCCATGACGAACAAGCTCAGCCGGCCACGCACCGAGGCCAGGAGGAGGTGCTGGTCCACAAGGCTTTGCTCGCCCTTGTCCTTGTAGGGCATCATGCTGGAGATGCAGCCTGCCGGGAGGTCCATCGTCGTTGCCTACGCGGCGTCGACGTCCAGCACGAGGATCCTCCACTCCGGGTTCATTCGCGAGCCGCTTCGACGGTAGATCCAGTAGATGGTGCGGCCGACGACGGCCCGGTAGGCTCCTGCCATGGCGTCCGGTCGGCTACCGTCGTGGACGGTGGAGGTGGGGCCCTCCCGTATGCCGATGGTGCTGTTGCCCTAGTCCCGGCTCCTCTTCTCCGTTGTGCAGACCATCTTCGCGGTGCTGTGGTGAGACAGCATGGGAAGCTTCGTGTTCGTGTTGGCGCAGGGTGGTGGTCGGTCTGGTGGCGAGCTCCGGAGTGCCTGAGGTAGGGGCTGGGATCGGGAGAAATCTTTGTTGGCTTGGCCGACACCGACGCGGTGGCACCTGAGGGTGCCGCCGGACCTTCTTGGAGGGCGTCGGGGCTACCCTTCCTCTCTCCTCGCCGTGTACCGGGGGAAACCCTTGGCAGCAGCGTCGTCATCGTCGCGTCTCTTTGGAGGTGTTGTTGGGTACCGGCACTTCGGAGTCTCGGAGCTTGGTGGGTGATCTCCGGTGGACGCAGCGGTCACGAGGCTTCGTCGTTTTTGTCGATCGGCCGTTATCGGCATTTGTTTTTTTTCTTTTTTTCTCTTTTCTTTCTTTTGGCCGTGTTTGTGCTGCTTCCGCCCCAGCCCCTATCGTCGGTTGTATCGGTTGGTTGCTTTGTAATACAAAGCGGGGGGAAACCCTTTTTTGTCGACGACGGCGGGATAGGAAAAAACCACCCCATTTGTTTGGGGGGGGGGGGGGGGGGGGGGGGGGCGGGGGGACGAAGGAGGCCTGGCGGACGGCGCCCCATTTGCCGTCCTTGGACGAGAAGATCTGGAACCGCATGCTATTGTCCGCGAGGAGCAGGTCGAAGGAGCCACCATCGCCGGCGCTTAGCAAGGCGCGTCGGTACGCCTCGGGCATGGTGTCTAGAGGTGGGTGGGTGACGTGGCCGGTGAGGGTGTTGACGACGTGCAGGGAGATGCGGCCAAGAGAACGGTAAACGCACCGGTGGAGGAACAGACCGTCTCTGGCGACCAGGGGCGTGAGCCACGGGGGGTGGATGGTGCCGGCGTCCAGGCAGGCGAGACGCTGGTTTGCTTGGTCTGGGGCATGGATGATGCGATAGTTGGGGGTGTTGCTTTGGTAGTCGAATTCATGGTACGAGACGGCGAGGAGGAGGGCGGGGTCGAACTTGGCCGCGGCTGCTTGAAGTGCGAGGCGGCGGCCGAAGGCCGGGCCGAGGATGGCGCGGCGGAGGGCCCTGCCCGTTGCGGCGCAGCGGACGACGGTCGTGACGTCAGAGCGTAGGACGATCTCGAGCAGGAGATCTAACGAGAGGTCCTCCCTCGCCGACGACGAGGGCGGCGGCTTACGACCACGTCGGCGTCTTTTGGTCGACATGGTCGGCCTCTTCTCGTGTCTAGGAAGGTGAGATGGTGGGACTCTGAGCAACCGGCGGCTCGGATTATCGGGGGAATAGCAAATCTTCAACCGAACACCGATTTCCGGCTCAATTGAATGGAAGGTCATCGCTAAAATCACTAGTTAATCAGATGGAAAGAGATCAGATTGAACCGGCTGATTCTGTCGTCCGCGGAGCCGTCCGATCACGCGCGCGTAGCCTTCTGATAAGAACGGCTGCATGCATGCAACCTTTTTCACTACCGTCGATACAATTGTCTTTGGGATTCACTTTCAACACGGTAGTGCATGCATGGACTAGTCTGCCTCGCTAGCCAAAGACTTGTTCACCTTGTTGACCTACATGCAACATTGATCCTTGATCGGGTGTGGCTGTTGCAAGCGCGACATGCGGATGCTGCAAGGGTCGACCACCTCTTTCTACAAGCCGGAAGCACGCCGGTGCAAGACCGGTTGTCATTGTTCTTTTGCTACTACAAAGGCCACTATGTGGACGCTGCCACAAGTCGGGCGTGTGAATGTTGACCACATGGAGGTTGCAACTTGCAAAGATGTTCATCGTTGTTGCGACTTGTGAGTAGGACGCACATGTAAGCTAGAGACGCGACGTTGCAAGTTTATCGATTTTGCTATCGTATTTATAAAAATATCATGCTATATATGATAAAAATGCCATGTGTCCAACTTCCTAGCGTATGTGGAATTGCATTGATACAGGACATCTCATCAGCGTCTTATGCTACATGTGTATATAGCAAAAACAGACAATGAAACATAACCACCTGTAGTCAACAAATGCAATGTTCCATGTCGCCATAAATGGATGATATTATCCGCAGAACTTCCATACTAATTGGCCTTTTATGTAACACGGAATCATGGAAAATACTATCAGCGAAACATTTCTCCACAAAGGCAACATACCGTGCTTCTACACAATTATCCGACCCCAACCTCGACTGCATCTCGACATCTTGTGTGCCATCCAAAATTAAAAATTTCGGATGGCTCCTGCATCTTGATCGACTCAACACTCGTTAAAACATGCAACACAAAAACCTTTGACATACCGCCACATGTCCAATGTGCATGGCCCGTGACAAGGCTCGACTCCACCTCTTTCATTCGTTATCCTGCATTTGCTAGGATATGAAGGAAAGTAAGAATCCAACTCTCCGTCACACCCTTTGAAAACATACGGGAAACCGAGCCACCCGCGGGGCTGCCGCACACTCCTCACCATCTTCGTTATCCTCACATTGCTCTGGAAAATTTGGGATGTCAGGAATGCCTTCCGCCAGCAATGCCTAACGGTGGCGGATGTAATAAGAATCTCTCTCTCTCTCTCTCTCTCTCTCTCTCTCTCTCTCTCTCTCTCTCTCTTTCGAAAAGACCCTCATATCAATTAGCATAGAGCAACAGTACAAGGCAACCCCGAAAGAGAAATAAATTACAGAATGGTCCCTTGGAAGCCTCACGCCTTCTACCTCCTAGATAGGCCGATGGCGTGACGCCGCAACCGCTCCGGCAACCGCTTCGCTGCCAGACGTTGGTGAACCTTGTAGTATCGCATGGACGGG
This sequence comes from Triticum urartu, assembly GCF_056163025.1. NCBI lineage: Eukaryota > Viridiplantae > Streptophyta > Magnoliopsida > Poales > Poaceae > Triticum > Triticum urartu. The sequence continues at coordinate 581,279,460 of NC_141877.1, forward strand.
AATTTGGCACCAACAATCTCCTCAATGGTGATCATGGACTGTTGTGGCTGGTACTCCTTCTCTCCATGGGAATAGTTGTTTTGGGAGTAACCATGATCGGTGCATCATCCTTCAGTATCAGAGAATAGTCTAGGATATCGTGATCCCATGTTAGTGGGTTTAGCCTAGGTATCTTGATGCCGAAAAAATGCATTGCCGTCTTCCGGAATCATCGTGCATGACCACACTCCATCAAACTATAGAACGGTGTTTCATTGTCATGTCCACACATAGGACAATTTGACAGGGTTTTGATGTGCCTCCTCTTTAGCTCGCTATTGGATGGAAGAAGGTTCTTCACCACCCGCCACTAGAATACACAAAATTTACTTTTTCCCTTTTTGATACCCAAACTTCATTTTGTGCCCTATGTGAGACTTCCATCCATCTTGTGTCGTAGATGTACATACCAAACTAGCTTCTGCCGGATCGATTTGATCGTCTATCAGAATGTAGCGACTTCTCTTGTTGGAATGAACGCGAAACAAATAGATGGATTGCAATATCTAAGCGCAATTTTCCATAGTCTCCCGATACGCAGATCATACCGTAAACAATCCCGACTTCTCCCTAGTCCAGGGCCCAAATATATGCGCCTGCCCTTCGAGATCTCGGGTCGTTCTCTTGTTTCGTTCGTTGGGTTTCACTCGCTAGGTTTCTTTGTCGTTTTCGTTTTTCTTTCTATTTCTTCACAGGTTTTCTCGTTTTCTCTGTTTTTCACCGGTTTTATTTGTTTCTTTCTCGGTTTCATTGGTTCTTTCTTTTCTTTTCTTTTCTTTTCTTTTCCCTTTCTTTTTAACTGATTATCTTTGTTTCTTTCTCAACTGTTACTGTTTTTTCTTTGCCTATCATTTTTGGTTGTTTTTTGGTTTTCTTCATTTCTTTCGTTGGTATTCATGGTTTTTCGGGTTTTCTTTGTTTTTATTTCTTTCCTTCATGGTTTACATTGGGTTTTTCACTTTTCTTGGTTTTCTTTGTTTCTTTCTTGGTTTTCATTGATTTTGTTTTGGTTTGGTTTTCATTATTTATTTTTCGTGTACGTAAAGATTTGTTTTTGAATATAGGATTTAATATTTTTAAAATACATGTTTAACATTTTTTGAATGCATAGTAAACATATGTTATATGCACAACATTTTCCAGATTCTTGATTAACATTTTTCAAATACAAGATTAACATTTTTTGAATACATGATCAACATTGTTCTATACACATGTTAAACATTTTTAAATGCTTGATTAACATTTTTCAAATACAATATTTAAAATTTAATACATGGTCAACCTATTTTCTATACACATTTTACAATTTTCAAATGCTTGATAAACATTATTTCAAATGTGATATTTTTTGCATGATAATACATGTTTCATTTATATCATGATGATCATAGTACAAGTCACGTACGTACCGACCTAACGAAACTCAGAAGAACGCTAGTCTTTGCACAAAGGTATACCAGTCAAGGAGTAAAATTACAAACAAGAGCAAAAAATCCCGCTGAGCTTAACATTTTTAAATACATGGTCAACATTTTTTCTATATAGATTTGGCATTTCTTAGATGCTTGATTAAAAATGTTTAAATATAAGTTTAACATGTTTTAAATACAATACAAGATTTGTTTTCTGAATACATTGTCATCATTTTTTCTATATACATTTAATTTTTTTCAAATGCTTGATTAAAAAATCCAAATAATTATTTAATATTTTTTAAATGCTACATTACATTTTCTTGAATACATTATCAAAAAATTTCACACATATTCTATATTTTGTATTTATTTTCCGTATAGATGAGAAACATCTAAAAAAATTAAATATTTATTAACAATTTTTTTTGAAATGTTTTATGTAAAGTGTTTTTTGTAATATATTTATCTAGAATATTTGAAAGTATAAACAAAATAATAAAAACAAAATAAAAAACCTGAAAAATAAAAAGGAGGCCGTGGCGCTCCCCTGCCGTGAGGCTTCCTTACGTCTCGTTATAAGCGAGACATAGGGGCGCCAGTATTTGGCGGATCTAGCTGCAACAATGGGCGTAATTGATTACGAGGGCTAGAAGATATATCATCCCCAAAATTACCCTACTAATGTAGAAGTGCATGCTCTAGCCAATGCAATCAAAATACCGATCTAATGAAAGAGACTAAGCAACACATTATACGTCAATAATAGTTATCCACATATTGTGGTGCATTGCTATGAATGAAGAAAGTAAAGAAAAGGCTGCATAATGAGAAAGGAGAAAGAAAGCAAGACGGTGCACGCTCAGAAAGATTTCATGGCCTGCAGCAAAGAGGACCGATCTATCTCGTGCAAGAACACTTCCTTGACACCCAAACTTTCAACGCTACCAAGCCTCTTGAGGATGGGTGCCTCCTCCTTGTTGATTCCAAGGTCGAGTCGGAAGGGCATGCCAGAGCCCACAAACAGGATCAAGGAGCCGCTTTTTCCCCCGAGCCCCTCGAGGTCAACGCATACGCGCGTGAGATCATCGCCCACCTCTAGCTCTGCCTGCCTCAAGATCTCCCTCGCCCCGATCACCAGCTGCCGGTTCCATGTCGCCGCCGAGGCCGAGCCCCTCGAGGTCAACGTCCACATCGTTATCCCAAGGCTCTCCGTGACGAGCAAGCTCAGCTGGCCACGCACCGATGCCAGGAGGAGGTGCTTGTCGTTGTGACGGTAGGGCATCAGGCTGGAGATGCAGCCCTGCGGGAGTTTCATCATCGTTGCCTCCGCCGCGTCGACGTTTAGGGCGAGGATCCTCTCTGGGCCCGGCCCGCCCGGGTAGTAGCGTTGCCGGTCGTTCACAAGGACGAGCCAATAGACGGTCCGGCCGATGATGGCCGGGAGGGAGGAGCTGCTTATCGGGCGGTGCCGGGCGACGGAGGCTTGGCGGACGACGCCCCATCTGCCTTGCTTGGACGAGAAGATCTGGAATCGCGTGTCGTCGTCCGCGACGAGCACCTCGAACGATCCACCCACGTCGCCGACGCTGAGCAGCACGTATTGGTTCTGGCGCACGTCGGACACGGTGGCCAGAGGTAGCTCGGTGACCTGCCCGGTGAGCATGTTGCAGACGTGCAGGTCGACCCGGGAAGAAACGTGGAACGCGTCGCACCAGCGGAGGAGCAGAACATCTCGGGCGGCCACGGGCTTGAACCACCGATGGTGATGGATGCTGATGGCGTCCTCGTCGGCGCGGCGCCGGCTTGGCTCGCGGGTATGAACGACGCGGAGGGTGTACCGTCTGTGGCTGTCGTATTTCAGGTACGACTCGTACGAGACGGCGAAGAGGAGGGCGGGGTCGAACTGAAAGCCGGCCGCCACGAGCCGGCGGTGGAAGGCCGGCTCGAGGATGGCGCGGCGGAGGACCTTGCCGGTTGCGGCCCAGCGGACGATGGTTGTGACGTCAGAGCAGGCGACGATCTCGAGCAGGACATCGACCGAGAGAGTCTTCCTCGTCGACGCAGACGCCGGCGGCGTGCAAACACGTCGGCGTGTTGTGGTTGACATCGTCGGCGTGCGAATTTACCGGAGGCACGGATCATTGAGGGGAAGGTAATCTCCAGCGATTATAAAGGGGAAGGAAATCGGGGCGGTTATTATAGAAGTAAATCCGGACTTAACAGTACGGACTGCCGCGGGCAATTCTAAAACAGTTTGACTAAATCATATCTAGATGTTTTTTAGTTATTATGTCACATCTAGATTATCCATCACACATTAAAGCTTTAAGATTCGTGCAAAAAATTGCTTTTCTTCCCGCGTGCGTTCCACTGGTGTCTCCTTGTCACGCTGTTTTCTTGTGTCGTTGCTGTGGCCGTTTCCTGCCTTTGTGTGCCTGGTGTGGGCTTGTGTTTTACCTGGGCTGACTTTGTTTTTTTAGATTGTGTCCCCTTGCTGCCTCGGGCCATTGCCATGCTAGCAAAGTTGTAGGCTGATGTGTCCTTTTCTTCTTTGTGAAAAAATACATACTCGGAAAGTAAAAGCATGATTTAGTTGTGAAATAGTCAAGCCTTTTAATGTCTCGACTTGTTTCAATTTTTTTTGTCACGACCAAGTTCCATGTATTCGCCGTTTTCTTTTACTTTTTTTATTTCCTTATTTGTTTAAATTATGAACTATTTTAAATTCATGATTTTTTGTTTCTATTTGTCTTCTCTATTTCCTCCTTTCCATCTCTTTTTTCCTTGTTTATTTATTTGTTTTAATTTTTTGTACTGTTTTCGCTGTCATCTGTTTGCTTTAAATGCCATGAAAATCTTGATCGGGTTGTTTCGTCGCGAGCGTCCCGTGTCGCGCCATATGTATGGTGTCTACTTGTCAGCTTGCTCGCGTGTGCGTCTTTTGTTTCGCCGTTTTCGTGGCGCGGCTGAGGGTCCTGTGGCGCGATAAGAGTTAACAATGTCTCGTCTAACTCACATATTGTTAGATATAGGTGTTTTTGAGTTCTGCTCGTTGTCGTTGTGTTATGTTTTTTGTTCGTCCTTCGTGAAGCAGCGAGGCTTGATATGACTATTTTTTAGTTGGCCATTTTTATATTTTGTGCATTGAGTTTATTTTGTGGGTTGTAGTTTTTCGAAGCTCTAGTCGACCATGCCCTTTGGTCAAGTGGCAGACCCCGACAGACAAAGAGAGGAAGCGTCGGTCTACATTTCATGGGCATGTCTCTTTTTATTCTCATCTTTTGTTTATTTTGGTTTGAGCGTGTAGTTCGATGAGAGCGTAAGTAGATTTCTTTCCGATTTGCAGCAAATCTCATCTAGATAGATTTAGTGATGCCTCATTTAACTATAAATTTAACTATAACTATCTGATTTATTTGCTTTAATGTTCGCACAAACTCGATCATGCATACCTATGTCAACTTGTTCTTTTTTATCGCACGTCCTCATGTCCCATTTGTTCCATGTCGGATTGTTCTCGCGTTTCTTTTCACATGCCCATATATGTTGTTGTTTTGGGTATGTGGCCTGTTTCCTTTTTGTTCATTTTCGTTGTGTTCTGGTGAATTTATGGAGTCTACCCCTGACCCGTGAATGGGCTCGTAGTTATTCAAGTTACAAGTCCACCATCACCTAGCAACTGGGCATATGTATTGGTTTTCATCCCAGTTGCATGTTCACGTTCGACTCGTAATTGGGCTTGTAGTTTTGTTATTGTCCTAGTTGCAAGTCGGCCCTTACACGCAACTGGCCTCGTATTTTGGTAGTTGCCCGAGTTGCCAGCTAGTTCACCCTCGACTAGCAATTGGGCTCGTAATTGTCTGAGTTGCAAGACCACCCTCGACTCGCAACTGAAGCATGTGTTTTTGTTTTTCATCCCAGTTGCAATTCCACCCTTGACTCGCAGTTGAGACCATAATTTGTTTCATACCAGTTGTAAGTCGACCCTTGACCCGCAACTGGGCTTGTAGCTTTGTGGTTGTCCTAGTTGCAAGCCCATGTCCTAGTTGCAAGTTCATCCTTGTCTCGCAAATGGGCTCGTAGTTGTCCCAGTTGCAAGTACACCCTCGACTCACAAATGGGCTCGTAGTTGCCTTAGTTGCAAGTCCACCCACAGCTAGAAATTGGGCATGTGTTTGGTTGCCATCCGAGTTGCAAGTCCACGTTGACTCACAACTAGGATTGTAGCTTGTTATTGTTCTTGTTGCAAGTCCACCCTCTACTCGCAAATGGTATCATAGTTTTGTGTAGTTATCCCAGCTACAAGTCCGCCCTTGAGTGGGAATTAGGTCCGTAGTTCATCACATCCTAGTTGCATGTCCACACTTGACTTGTAACTGGGCTCATAGTTTCGTAGTTGTCCCAGTCGGAAGTCCACCCTTGACTCACAACTGGATCCATAGTTTTGTTTTTGTCCCAATTGCAGGTCCATCTGACTCGCAATTGAGCCCATAGTTTGTTTTCATCCCGGTTGCAAGTCCACCCTTGGCTCACAACTGGTATCGTAGTTGTATGTAGTTATGTCAGCTGCAAGTCCACCCTAGACTCACAACTGAGCCCATAATTTGTTTTTCATCTGGGTTACAAGTCCACCCTCAACTCGCAACTAGTATTCTAGTTCATTTTTCATCCCAGTTGCAAGTCCATCCTTGACTCGCTACTAGGCTCATAGTTGTCCCAGTTGCAAGTCCACCCTCAACTCACAACTAGGTCCGTAGTTTTGTTTTCATCCCAGTTGCAAGTCCACCCTCGATATGCAACTGAGGCCGACCAATATTTTTGTCCTAGTTGCAAGTGCACACTCGATATGCAACTAGGGGAGGGGGCCATTTGTCTTAGTTGCAACTCCAACCTCGATGCGCAACTGAGGTCCCGACCCATTTTTGTTCGAATTGCAAGTCCATCCTCCACACGCAACTGGAGCCGTGCAATGCAAGGGTCTACGTCAATGACGTTACCAGCAAGTACATGCGATTTGAAGCCCATGGACCAAAGTACTCTATCGATCTTATGAAGGGGGTACACAAGACCATGATCAAGGGCAGTGGTTGAAAGAAATTCACTTCTGACTTTTCTCTTTGGAAGGGTGTTGTGGTCATTTTTGACTTGGACATGCGCCCCTGCTAGGCATATGCTGTAAACTCCCTGATCAAGGGAAGTTTGTTTGTACGCCTGGAGTTGCAAGTCAATCATCGACTCACAACCGGGGGGGGGGGGGTTGTTGCAGTCTCTAGTTGCAAACCGACCATCAACTCAAAACTAAGGGTGCGTGTGTTTGTCGTGGTCCCCAGTTGCATGTCAACCATCGATTCGCAACTAAGGGTGTGTGTGTCTCAAGGTCCCAATTGCAAGCCAACCATTGACTCGCAAATAAAGGTATGTGTGTTTCGTCATGGTCCCCAGTTGCATGTCACCAATCGACTCACAACTAAGGGTGTGTGTCTTGTCAGGTCCCCCCGTTGCAAGCTGGCCATCCACTCACACCTAAGGGTGTGTGTGCTTCTGTCGTGGTCTCCAGTTGCATATCAACCATCCACTCACAACTAAGGCTGTGTGTTTTGTCGTGGTCCCAAGTTGCATGTCAACCATCGACTCGCAACTAAGGGTCTGTGTGTGTTTGTCGGGGTCCCTAGTTGCAAACCGACCATCGACTTACAACTAACGATGCGTGCATTTTTGTCATGGTCCCCAGTTACATGTCAACCATCAACATGCAACTGGGGAGGGTAGAGTGTTTTGTATGGGTTCTAGTTGCAAGTCAACCATCGACACGCAACTAGGGGGCAGAGGCGAGCATGTTTTTTGTACGGACCCTAGTTGCAAGTTAACCGTCGACTCGTAACTATGGATAGCGGCTGTTTTTGAAGGGCCCAGTTGCATGTCAACCATCAAATCGCAACTAAGTGTGTGTGTGTGTGTGTCTTTGTCGAGGCCCCCAGTTACGAGCCGACCATCGACTCGCAACTAAGGAGTGTGTGTGTTTGTCGTGGTCCCGAGTCATCTTCTCGCAACTAAAGGTGTGTGTTTGTCGGGGCCCCTAGTTGCAAGTCGACAATCGACTCGCAACTAAGGGTGTGTGTGTTTGTTGGGGCCCCAGTTGCAAGTTGACCATCAACTCGCAACTAAGGGTGCTTGTGTTTGTCATGGTCCCCAGTTGCATGGCAAACCACAAACGTGCAACTAGAGAGGGGAGCATATTTTGTACAGGTCCCAGTTGCAAGTCAACCATGCACTCGATACAATGAGGGGGGTGGTGTATGTGTGTGTTTGTCGAGGGCCCCCAGTTGCAAGTCTACCGATCGACTTGCAGGTGAGGAGGCGAGAGGGATTGTGTTTTGTACGGCCCTCAGTTGCAAGTCAACCATCAACGCGTGACTAGGGGGTGGAGGGGAACCAGTTTTTTGTACAGGCCCTAGTTGCAGGTTAACCAGCAACTCACAACTAAGGGTGGTGGCTGTTTTTGTAGGGCCCAGTTGCATGTCAATCATCGACTCACAGCTAAGGGTGTGTCTGTTTGTTGGGGCCCCCAGTTGCAAGCCGACCATCGACTCGCAACTGATGGTGCGTGTGTTTGTCGGGGCCTCCAGTTGCAAGGCGACCATCGACTCGGAACTAAGGGTGCGTGTGTTTGTCGGGGCCCCCAATTGCAAGTCGGTGGTCGACTCGCAACTAAGGGGGTGCGTGTGTTTGTCGGGGCCCCCAGTTGCAAGTCGATCATCGACTCGCAATTAAGGGTACATATGTTTGTCGGGGCCTCTAGTTGCAAGTCAACCATCGATTCGCAACTAAGGGTGCGTATGTTTGTCGGGGGCCCTAGTTGCAAGCCGACCATCGACTCACAACTAAGGGTGCATGTGTTTGTCGTGGTTCCTAGTTGCATGTCAACCATCGACTCGCAACTGAGGAGGGGAGAGGGAGTGTGTTTTGTACGGCCCCCAGTTGCAAGTCAACCATCGACTCGCAATTGGTGGGAGGGGGAGGGGAGTGTTTCTACGGGTCCAATTTGCAAGTTAACCATTGACTTGTAACTACGACTTTTATTTTTTTTTCTAAACCTTGGTTTTAGTGTGATCAATATTGTATAATCACTATTTTTACACAAACAACGTAACTCTATTTTTGTAGGAGCATACAGGCCAGTCTACATGTCAATCCCACACCAACCCACTGTACATTTAAAAACCATGCATGCATGCCATAGGTATACTCCATGCACATCGATCAATTTTCCCTCTAATTTCTTGTGTTAGTAGTACGTGATGAGCAACTGTGCGTGCATGTGACTAAGGCTACACGAATCCACGCACGCATATGCGTTGGCTAGTTTTTATAATTTTGGCAGTTTAGTGAAGAGTGAAAGACACTGGGTACTTGTGCTGGCATGGTACTCAAACACTGTGGCTAGTAAGTATGTTTTACTCCCTCCATTTTTATATGCAAGGCCATTATCAAAATTATAATTTATAACTATACAAGGCCACTAACACTAATCAAAGCAAAATTAATGGTGTTTGCCTCGTACTAGCAAAGGAAGATATTAAGTATCCCTTGCATGCATGCGGGAATGAGAAGGATGGCTTGCATGTGCCTCATTAATCAATCAAAGAGGAGTGAGAGCATTGGCATGTTGTGCGTGGGAGAGAAAATACACATTAATTAACACGGCAAATAAGGAGACAAGCTGGCTTGCAACTTTGACTTAGGCATGCATTAACTTTTGCCTTGGTACCTGTAATATGAGTTTGTGGCCTTGTATACAAAAATGGAGAGAGTAGTTTTGTTTTATAGGCTGGGCCTGGGCGCTTGTCTCACGAACAAAACACACAAATAACATGAAATTGAGACAAACAAACATACAACAGACAATGGATGGGCTTGTTTCTTTAGTGACATAGGATGATGTCATATTTAGGTGTGATATAGTTATGTCACATCTAAATGTGTCCTAGATAAGACCTAAAACCAAGGTTTAAAAAAAGTCGTAGATGGGTCTGTCTATGTCACAATATTGTATAAGTCGGGGCCTCCAGTTGTAGATGGGTCTATCTATGTCACAATATTGTAGATGGGTATCTCTATCTCACATCTGTATAACTAAATGTCGTATTTTTCCTTCTACGGGTCTGTCTATGTCACATCTAGATGTGAGATATTATCTCATCTAACTCCCTCTCACATCTAACTTCCTCATCTTTGATTTTTTTTAAGTCTTCCATGGATTTGTTTTGTCCTCAAGGATGAGAGAGTTAGATGTGAGATAATATCTCACATCTAGATGTGAAATAGTAAACCCGTATATATCAATATAAAAAGACCCAAAGAGCAGATCCAATTAATCTCGGCCATCAAATCATGTCAATCCAACAACCTAAATTTCTTCAATATCGAGCGCTCAACACGTTTAGTGTGCAGTTAATTTCATGCCAAATATAGTGTTAATCACATAATAACACACAAATAATATCATAATTAATATCCGCATGTACTAAATATACTTTCAAATTAACGTGCATTGCACGTACACATTGACTAGTTATAAAAAGGAAAACGCTACGCATCCGCCAACGGATAATATAAAAAGATCCGCCGCATCCGTGACCATTGGATGGAGCTGCGGATGGCGTCCGATCTACCTATGTGACAAGCCATATTTGCAACAAGTCTGTTGTTGCAGTATTTTCTGCAGCTAGGGTCTTGTTGCAAAATTTGTTTTGCAGCAGAGGTCTTGTTGCGGAATTTTTCCGCAAGTCTTATTGCAGAATCATTTTTATGAATTTTTCTGCAACATAAATCTCGTTGTAGAAATTTTTCGTAACAAATGTCTTGTTGCAGGATCATTTTTACGAGTTTTTCTGCAAGGGATCGAACGATATTGCCTCACACATGTGGTTATCGTTGCCTGCTATCGCCAAAGGCAAGTGGTGCCTGGTCCCAAGGTGCACGCACAACCACGATTCAATGGACCAGTCGGTCGCAATCTGACGGTCACGCGAGCGGCGGATGCGGCGAGAAGATCAGTCGGTTGTTTGAAAGCTTTTTCCTTATAAAAAGCAGCCAAGCTAAGGATTCCAAGATTTTACAGCTTGCACCACATAGAGTATATGCCACAATGCGTTTTCAACTTTTTTCCAGAGAAAGGTTATCATGGCTATCTTTATTAATATCAAAAACGCTTATTCATCCGCTAAAAGTTCAGAAATAAAAGCAGGAGGTGAATCCAACTACAAGTTTGATGGATTAGCACGACCATTTTGCGCTAGCACATGAGCTACCATATTAGAATCACAATTATAATGCTCTAAAACGGCCTTCCCGAAACCAACTAAAAGTAACCGGCATTCCTCAAGAATTGGGCCTGCCATCATAGTGTCATGTTTGTTGCAGAGTTTCTATTAGAACCATGCAGTCTGATTGCACCTAGATTGAATTACAACCAATTGTTGAAAACGCCACGGAATTCCGCCTTGACATTGGAATTCTTCAACCAGTCTGCTGCAATGAACATGCCAGTCCCACAGAATTGCTCCACAGGCCCCCATGTTATCTTCCTTCGAAAACGCCACACCCACAACTGAGCAGCGATTTCCGGACCAATTGAATGGAAGGCCATCGCTAAAATCGGGTGGTTACTAGTTAATCAGATGGAAATAGATCAGATTCAACCGGCTCATTCTGTCGCCCACGGAGCCGTCCGATCACGCGCGTGTAGCCCTCTGATAAGAGCAGCTGCATGCTACATGCAACCTTCCTTTTTTGCGGGGTAAAAGAGATTTTATTGCTTAACCTTGAGGATTACAATCGTTACGGTACATCAAATCAATCTCATCAGGACCAGACCTCAGCCAAACTGATGCTCGTATGTTATGGTGACCTATTTGACCTTCCTTGCATGCGCGTAGCCCCTGCCGTCGATACAATTGTCTTTGTGGAGAAATGTTCTGCTGATAGTATTTTCCGCGATTCCATGTTACCCGAAAGGCCATTTAATATGGTCGCGAGTTATAGTACTATCCGACCCCAATAATTCTACATTTACGGCCAAACTCTCCACGGAAACCACTTACGGACTCCCTTCCACCAGTCTCTCTTCCTCCCCTTGATTTTCAGTGCGGGACCCACCCTCTACTGGTTCCAATCGATGTGTCCCAGCTCTGCCCGTAACTCCATTCAGTAGGAATGAGCGCGTAAGTGTAGCATTGCCGATCCGACCCCAAGCTCGACTGCATCTCGGCATCTTGCTTGCCATCCAAAAAATTTCTCCTACATCTTGATCGACTCAACACTCGTAAAAACATGTGTCCAATGTGCATGGCACATGACAAGGATCGACTCCACCTCTTCATTCGTTCGGACTTTGCTACAGCTACTGGCAGTTTTCACCGAAAGTTGTTACGGAGATGAGGTGGAGACTTAGGATTTACCACGATTTGGATCCCACAGCTTAATTCACGGGTTGAGCATCAATGAGATTACGACACCCCATCCCGTAACTACCATCCGTAGGCTGGTTTCCGTAAGTCTAGCATTTTTGCATTCGTTATCATGCTTTTGCTTGGATATGAAGGAAAGTAAGAATCCAACAGTCCGTCACCCCCTTTAAAAACATATGGGAAACCGAGCTGGACGCAAGGCTGCCGCACATTCCACACCATCTTCGTTATCCTTACATTGCCTTGGAAAATTTGGGATGTGAGGAATGCCTTCCATCAGCAATGTCTAACGGTGGCAGATATAGTAAGAAACACTCTCTCTGTTCTCTCTCTATGGTCAAACCATCTCAAACAAACCTGAACTTAAAGCTCACTCTGGCTTGTGGCGCGACTAACTTTCCTTTCAATAGCCTTGTGCTTGCGAGACGGCTTTGAAATATATTCATATGGGGATCTTTTCCTCACCGGTGAAAGTTAATAAAGATGAAACAAAATTGGCCACATGTTGCTGGAGAATTTTTGCTACTAACAAAAGATGAAAGAAAAGGTTGCATAAGAAAGAAGAAAGAACGCAAAAAAGTGCGCGCTCAGAAAAAATTCATGGCCTGCAGATAAGAGACTTGATCTATCTCGTGGAAGAAGACGTCCTTGACACGGCCACTTTCCAGGCTGCCGATCCTCTTGACGACGACGGGTGCCTCCTTCATTCCAATGTCGAGGCGGAAGAGCACGCGAGAGCACGCAGACATGATCAATGAGCCGCTTCTTTGCCCGAACCCCTCGAGGTCAAAGGGTGTGTGCGTGAGATCGCTCCTCAAATGTAAGAATCCCGCCTGCCTCAAGATCTCGCTCGCCCCGATCACCAGCCGCCGGTTCCATGTCGCCGCCGAGCCAGAGGAGGTGAACGTCCACATGGATATCCCAAGGGTCTCCGTGACGAACAAGCTCAGCTGGCCACGCACCGAGGCCAGGAGGACGTGCTTCTCGCTGTAATGGCAGCGCAGCATCCTGGAGGCAAAGCCTGGCGGGAGGTCCATCACGGTGGCCTCCGCCGCGTCGACGTCCAGAGCGAGGTAGTGTTTCCAGCGGCCCTCGCCGATGATCCAGTAGACGGTGCGGCCGATGATGGCCGGGCGTGCGCAGGTGCTTCTCGGGTGCGTGTCGTGCCAGGTGACGGATGCTTCGCGGACGGCGCCCCATTTGCCGTGTTTGGACGAGAAGATCTGGAATCGCATGCTTTCGTCCGCGACGAGCACCTCGAATGAGCCACCGAGGTCGCCGACGCTGAGCAGGACGCGATGGTAGACGTCGGGCAGGGCGGCGAGAGGTAGCTCGGTGACCTGGCCCGTGAGCGTGTTGCAGACGTGCATGTCGACCTGGGGCGAATCGCACCAGCGGAGGAACAGAGCATCTCGGGCGGCCACGGGCTTGAACCGCCGATGGGGACGGATGCTGACGGCGTCCCGGAGGGCGGGACGCCGGGTTGGCTCGACGGTACGAACGACGCCGTGGGAGGTACTGGTGTCGTCGCTGCTATCGTCGCCGTAGTATTTCAGGTACGAGACGCCGACGAGGAGGGCGGGGTCGAACTCGATGCCGGCCGCTGCTTGAAGCGCGAGGCGGTGGCGGAAGGCCGGCTGGAGGATGGCGAGGCGGAGGGTCCTGCCGGTTGCGGCGCAGCGGACGATGGTTTTCACGTCGGCGCGGGCGACGATCTCGAGCACGAGATCGACTGAGAGCGTCTCCGTCGCCGACGCCGGTGCCGGCGGCGTGCGAGTGAGAACACGTTGGCGTCTTTTGGTCGACATGGCCAGCAACGGCGACTTCAAAACTGATCAACGATTTTCCCGAACTTCCTCCGGTGCATGGATGGAAGGAAGGCGATCGCAAAAATCGGGGCGGTTACTAGCTGACCATATTGCATGCAGACCTAAATACGTACAGGACGGACTGCCGCAACTAACTCTAAAGCCGGCCGGCACGTGCGCAAGCAAACCAGGAAGCCGAACACACAGTGGAACACGACGACGGTGAGGGCTGACCCTGCCGGGGCACGATCCAAGCGCTCAAAAGCAGTATCCACAGCAATGCCCTAATCTCCTGCATCTGACATGACAAGCCAGATGAGTAACTTATATGTAACTCGCAGGCACACAACAAGCATAGCATGCACCAAGACAGAGACACCGCATACACATGCACAAACAAGTCAACTTAAATAATGTCATCCATTTTGAGGGGAAATTGATGCTTGATACAAATCCTTGCACATGAGGGAAATTATGCAAATCGCTAGTTTAGAATTTCTTTCCGTACAAATTCGGGTTTAAAATTGTACAGTTGGGTAGTTTGCACTTTCTGAAACATGAAAGTGCAAATAATTGATTTTGTGAATTTTTTTGTTCTAGGAAGAATTAAACTGATGAGACATACAATGAAGCTGCGGGAGAGTCATTGAGCACCGCTTAAGAAGTATGACAAGCGTGACCAAAAATCAGTTTGTTTTCATGCCTGGGAGGTCGACCATGAAAGCCATTTTCTTGGTACAAGAACTCATGGAGAGATACATGGAGCAAAAGAAGGACATGCATATGGTATTCATTGACTTAGAGAATGCCTACGATAAGAAATCATGGAATGTCATGTGGTGGGTTTTGAAGAAACACAAAGTGTCAGCAAAGTACATTACCCTCATCAATGACTTGTGTGATAATGTTGTGACAAGTGTTCGAATAAGTGATGGCGACACTGATGACTTCCCGATTAAAATTGGACTGCACCAGGGGTTAGCTTTGAGCCCTTATCTTTTTGCTCTGGTGATGGATGAGGTCACACGGGATATACAAGGAGATATTCCATGGACCCATGGTGTATGCTCTTTGCGGATGATGTGATGCTAGTCGATGATAGTCGGATGGGGGTATAACGCCCCGAGACTGATGGGCCAGATATCTTTCAGTTATTCGCCGTCGTTGCCATGTCATTTGCATTTCATCTGCATGTTTTTTCAAAACTTGCATCCGTCCGGGTCTCCCGGTTCTCTCTGTTGTCCGCTCCGAGTCCTTTCACACTCGCACGCACTTGCCACACCTCAAGATCTTGTTTTATGAGCGGGAGAAAAACGTTCTCGGAATGAGCCGAGAGTTGACGAACGGTCTTGGTATATCACCGGTAGACCGCCTGACAAATTCCGTTCCATTTGAAGGTCGTTTGATGCCCCAACGGTTAACCGAGTTAACTGTCGGACGTTTCGGTACTCCGAGACGAACCGGACCGTATCTCGCCTTCTCTTTGCAGCCCAACACCTCTCCACAACAGCCCACTAGCCCATCTAACTCCTCTCCATGCTCTTCGTCGTCGGATCATGATCGTGTGGACGAAAACGACTCCTCAATACACCTCTCCTAGCTCCCTCTAGCTATTTAAACACCATCCCCTTCTAAATTTGGGCAACCCTAGCCCCTAGACCCCTTCCCCTACCTCTAGCCGCCACCCTTGCCTTGAAATATGTGCCCAACCACTCCCTCGCCGCCACTTGTCGCTGTCCCATGGGCTACGCCACCGCAACCGACGCCCTCGGCCAACCAGAGGCCGCCACATCGCCCCCCCCTCGTCCAGCCCTACCGCCGCGGCCCGCTAGGACCCAGATCGAGCCCTGGGAAGCCCATCGAGGCCCGCCTCGAGCCCGCGCTCGTCCATGAGCTCCTCCCCAGCGCCGCCTCCCCGCGCCATCGACCGCAGCTCCCCGCCGCCTCTGCCTCACCTCCGGTAGCTGCGTCGGGGAGCTCATCGCCGAACTTGCGTGCCGCGAGGTCGCGTCCCCGTCGCCTTCTCTCTCCCTTCACAACACTTCCTGGCGCCATGGCCGCCCTGGCTCTGCCCCGAGTCAACCCTCGTCGTCGGCGCTCGTCCCCACCGTATTTATATATCTCAGTTATAACACAATATGTAATTATTATGAACCTCGGATCTCCGGCTAACCAACGTGTTATGCTGTTGAAATTTCTGCTCCTGACTTGTCAAAAATTTGGCCTTCTTTGTAAGAAAACAAAGCTTTAGGGTGTTGAGTGCAAAAGGCTGCGCCTTTAGGCGGCGGCGAGGGAGGGGGAGGCAGGAGGAGGCGACCATCGGCGGAGATCGAAGGGCCCTCCCCGTTGCCTCGCGGGGGCGGCGCGGGAGGGTTTGGTTTCGGAAGGAGGGGGAGGCGCGCCCTGGTGCCTAGTGGGCACCTGGGTGTGCGCGTGAGGTTATCGTAGACCTCGAAGCCCGCCTGCCTCAGCATCTCCGCCGCTCCAATAACTAGTTGTCAGTTCCATGTCTCTGTCGAGCCAGAGGTGGCCGGCGACAGCGTCCACATCGATATCCCAATGTTGCAAAAAAAAAGTGAATACATTTTCTTTCTGCAACACAACCTTTGTTGCAAAAAAATAAATCCCATGACACAGCCTATGTTTCAAAGAAAATCCCATGACACAATCTATGTTGCAAAAAAAACCCGCAACACAACCTCTTTGTAAATGTTTCCGCAACAAGAAGTTTGTTGCAAAGTAGAGCAAGACGTTTAGCGGTAAGATTGTGTCGGATCTAATGGCTCGCGAGGCGGCCGACGCGTAGCAGCGCCCTTTCTCAAAAGCGGTAACTTTGTAGTGGTTTATATATATCAAAGTTATCCATTAATCTTGTTTGTAGTAAGGATTACAAGCTAAGATAACTTTACCGGCTCTAACTAGCACATTATGTTCGCTCGAGAAAAAAAAAAGTAGCACATTATGTGCAAATACATTTTTATTTTGACATGTATCTTTTGAATGCAGATCTATGCTGGATCCGGGTCTTGAATGCAGTAGTAGTGGTACAAAGTGTCACCGCCTCGAGCCGTAGCCAACTTCCTTACCGTTGCTACATCATAGTATCATACTAGTTTTGACTCTTGAGGAAACATTCAGAAAGCTCATATCCACTTGCTGATGTTTAACCACCATTTTTCATTGTGCAGTTCCCATCTTGGCATCCTTGTACAGCTGATCAACACGATCCTGCAGCATAATTTTGTTCTCTTTGTGAACCAAAAACCACTAACTGATACGAGCATGATGAAGTTTGTTCTCTCTAACCCTGTAATGTTTGAGCAGCTGGGGCCTCTTGAGCTTAAAAGTTGGGGTGATCAGGTCCTTGTCGATGCTGAATGGCACTGGCTCCAGGTGAACGGCCCTCAGCATCTCAAATCCTCTCAACTGCATGCATGGCAAGAGATCATAGCTTATGATGGGGAAAAAAATGGGCAGATCATAGCTTGCTAAATTTATCCGTGTATCGACGATGACGTACCCCGAGTTTCTTGCCGGTTTGATTCAGCTCATCCTGGATGTACCTCCTTGCCTTCGGATCATTGCACAACTCAGCGTAGTCACCAGACTTGCCGTTAAGTGCAGCCCAGTCCTCAATGGCTTGCTTCTCAGGGACGACCACAGCAACGAGGAAGGACTCGAAGCTGTTCCCGTAGACCCAAACCTTGTTCAAAGAGGAGAGACTCTTGGTCAGTTACATCTGAACAAAACCATGAATCTGACCCACAGCAATTTTATTTATTTATTCATTCCGTTTTGCTTATCGTACCGACGCAGCGAGTTGAGACTGCGCGTATGCGCTTTCCAGGACCTCCACTGCTACATACTCCCCCTGGGACAGCTTGAAGATGTTCTTCTTTCTGTCGATGATCTTCATCGTGCCATCCGGTTGCCACTCCCCGATATCACCTTAGTACATAAATTGGTTGCAAATTTTGTTAGGGACCATATATGTTCATTGATGTGTTGTGCGGTACGCTTAGGAATGGAAGAAAAAGGGCTGCACCTGTGTGGAACCATCCATCTGAGAACACTTCCTCTGTGAGGTCAGGACGCTTGTAGTACCCAGAGAACAAGGTGTGTCCCCTCAAGCAGATTTCGCCTCGCGGCGCACTGGAGAGCGCGTCGTAGCCCATTTCAGGAACGGACTCCAACCGTGCCTCGACTGCCGTCACGGGAGGGCCAACCGTCCCAATCATCGAAATAACGTTGGCGATCGACGTAAAGCATCCCGAGCAGCTCTCAGTGAGCCCTGCATACCAATTGCACGGTTAACAGTTTATCATCCCTCGGCATCAGAAGTAACTAGATTTCTAGGATACTGGTAGTAACTAGAGTTATGTAAATAATTTAAGATAAGATTACTGATATTGATTTCACATCATCGTAGTCCATAACAAGTTAACCGCTGAACCCATGAACCGAGTCATGACCAAAGAACCAAGGACAAACTTGCTAATATGGTTATGATGAGCAGAGTTGTCATAATAATTCTAACAGTCTCACCATATCCTTGTGCGAGGACACTGCAGCTGGTAACTCGCATGAACTCTTCAATGTGTCTTGGCAAAGGTGCCGCGCCTGATAGCATGAGACGTATGCGGCCTCCAAGCCCTTCCTTTATCTGTAACATTAATGATAAAAGAATCTTAAATATATACCAATGGAGTAAAAATAAAGAAACATGGGAACTTCAAATATTTTACGTACTTTGCTGAAGACTATTTTGTCAAAAAATGGCGATGCTTCATGCTGTTTGAATCCGTTCATTAAGTTGCCAAGTTTGCTGATGACAATTTGATGGGTTAGTTATGTTTAAACTCAAAACATGAAAGGGAGTAAAAATTAGATGCTTATTTAACCTTGTTGAAATACTTACGAGTTGTAAGCATATACTGAAAAAGAGTTAAAAAGTAGGTGTTTATTTAATCTTGTTGAAAATACTTACTAGTTGTAAGCATACTGAAAAAGGTGCTTGGCTATTAGCCCTCCAGACTGAATTTTTTGGTTGATACCTTCAGTTCACAAGATTCCCCAATTATGACAAAGAACACAATACGGTGGGAATTTTGGAACAACAATTATGGAGGTTTGCATTATACCTGTGTATATACGATCATAAACGCGAGGAACACCACAGAATATTGTTGGTTTCATCACTTGCACATCCTCCATCAGGTACCTAATGTCCTATTAAGAAAGTTTTGCCTCTTAGAGGATGAAGTTACAGAGAAGTGACATAATGTTTTTTGCTTGCAAGATATAGCTCCATACCCCTTGCCAGAATCCAATGGAAGCCCCTTTGGAGATGCAGTAATTCCCGATTACTTGATCGAAAATGTGAGCTAATGGAAGATAGGAAAAGTATGAATCATATTCGTCCACCTGCAAACATATTTTGATTTAGGTTATCATTAAACACTAATATTTATCAGGTTGACATGATAGGAAAACAAAGCTCTAAATCAAAGATGAACAAACCATGACCATTTTTCACTATTTTTTGATTAAAATATTTTTGTGAAAAACTACTTACGAATTATTTATAAATAAGAACACATTCATGCTCGATCGTTGTTCTTTTGTTTAACCTTTTTCGAAAAGAAAAAGGGAGACCTGTACAGGGAAAAGCCCCACTGAAATTCTAGTTTTGACGCATGTAAATAAAGGTTTACCACTTTATCTGTCAATTGGAGGAGGTGCTCTGTGGTCGTAACCCCAGCTACGATAGCCCTGTTCGTGATTATCACACCCTTTGGCTCTCCTGTTGTTCCACTGGTGTACATGATTGTACAAATGTCGTCCTTTTGTTTCTTAGGAAGTTCTTGAATGTCTTCTCCCTGTTAAAAGAGCATTTTATGGGTCAGACCATTTATGATCTTGTAATGGAGTAGTTTAATAGGAACTCACACTAACCATTGTAGAAAATTCTTCCCAGGAAAAGCAAGAAACTCCTAATTGTTCAACCTCCCTTTTCAGCTCAATCGTCACATCTCCAAAACTAACAATGGCTGAGGTTGCACATATAAAGTAAGAAATTAATCACACAAAATCGGGAATAGTTGATGTCCGGACCCCAGATAGCTAACCTTTGATGTGGGCTGTACACTTTGGGAGTACGGCGACAATCTGAAAAATTGCAGTTCAGGGACTAATTAGATGTGTCGGAAAGAATGATGTGTAACTGTGGTCTTCGCAACTAATCTCAAGCTTAGTAACATTGATTTCTCCAGGTTCAGGGCTAGTTTTTATTGTATCTCAGTTCCTATTAATCAACTCTATAGAAACAGTAGCATTTACTGGAGATATGCTAATATGTATGACGCCACGCAGAAGACAACAATATTTTGTATAGTTAAGGTAATGCTCATAGTAGTCAAAGATATATGGTTTTGCTTACTGATTTTATCTTGCTCTCCTGCATAAAGGCTATGGAGATCTCAGCATGGTCCAAGATAAATTCAACTGCATTTTGTCCTGCATTGCGTTGCAACTTATCCAGTCAATACAACATTGCAAGGTGCAAAGCAAAACATGGTTAAGAATCCAGACTTCCATTCATGGACTAATGTAAATTATCATTGTTTGGAAGAAAAAAAATTACACTGATATTGGACAAATTATTCTCCCAAATAAAAAGTGTTCTTCATGAACCCTTGTGCATTCACTAGAGGTTTGTGTCTTAGTGTGTGTGAGAAAGCCTCGTGAACCTACCGAGGGTGTCATACAGTGGTACATAACAAATTCCTTGGCTGTTGCAAGCCTGTACAAGAACCAATACAATGAAAATGAAATCTCACATCAGTTTACAAAATGTTCCTGAAATATACCTTGTTAAAATAAACGAATATCATGAATTCTCACCTGCATGGCCATGACCCATTCTGGGCAGTTGGACCCATATATGGCACAGTGAGCCCCCTACCAACACAAATCAATAATGTCGAACAAACACTCTGCTATGGATTCCAAGATCGAAAAAAAATCTCAGCGTTTAAAGACAGAGCAAGATTCTTGACTCACCGGCTTAACGCCGAAGCCTCTGATAGCTGCTCCAATCTGGATAACCTTCTGGTACACTTGCTCATACGTTTGCCACACATAGTCACCAGCCTGAATTTCACAGAAATTTTTTTGCATCCTCCCAAATCAAAATCCCCTTTATAATTACCATTTTGTCCATTATACTGAATTACTCTGCTTTACCTTGCCCTCAGAAACCTGGCGCCGGCCGAGCATTCTGTTCTTGGGATACTTCTTGACTGCCCCACTGCAGGAACGTACGGAAACAGAAAGGAAAAAAATGAACAAAGTTCTCTGAAATCTCAACACCTTCAGCGCTGGGATCACTGAAACTTAGTATAATGTGATGACAGAGTGCTTAGGAATGGAGTGTAAAGAAATCAGCATGCTGCCAGGACCCATGAACGAACCTGAAGAAGTCCCATGGGGAATGGATTTCCTGCGGAAGCCGCATGAGGCCGTCCTTGGCGTAGATGCTCCGGTAGACGGGCCCGGCCGCCGGCCTGCCGCCGGCGGCCGGCGTCGCCTCGCCCACCTTCACGGTGTACACCGTCTTGTCCATCGAACCTTCCTCTCCAGCTAGCAATGGGCGGCCGGACGGGGCTTGGTGCCGTCAGATGCAGATATTTTTTCTCCTTGAGCTTGCTGAGCTCGTAGCTTGAGTCAGTGAGTGAGGGCTTGGTGCTCAGATGTGTGGCAGTTATGGTGGTGGCGAAGGTTGGTGGCCAATTTAAAGCTTGTGTTCCTATTCTGGTGCTGCTGTTGCGTGTCTACTTGTAGGTTGGCTGCGAGGACAAATGCAATTTCTAATTGCCGTTGCAAATGAATTAGGGATGATTCGAAGCTGTCACTCAATATTACCTTTTTTACAATTTTATTTTGCATACAAATCCTAAAAAAATGCTTACCATAATTAAAAAATACATTTACATTTTTGAGGGAGCCTAAGTCTTCTTCCTCCTACATCCACCGGCGATGTGCCGTGAGCAAAACTCGTTGCCGCCTCTGAACCTCTATCTAGGCGGTAACTTCATTTTATCAACTGCCTCACATGTTTTAACTACATTTTTTTTCAAATTTAGTTTCTTTTAACTGCATCACATGTTTCAACTATATTTTTTTCAACTGCATCACACGTTACTACACTTTCTTCTGTGGCATGTTTGAACTACGTTATTTTTAATTACATCACATGTTTCTGTTGCATCAGTGTTTTGATTGATGTATATTTTGATATAATAGTTTTTCATTTGTAGCCTGGAGTGTCCCAAATTGCATATATTGGCAATGCTGGTGACCTTTTCCCTCGTCAAAGGAGATTTCATCATTCGGCACTTTGAGTGGCGGGCAGCTCTTGTCGCGGCTTGATTGCATGCTAATGCGGGCATGGTCATCACTTGCGTGGAATCTCACGTCACGGCCATGCGTGTATGTAGCTGATGAGATCGTGAAAAGTGAAGGTGGTGGCACATGAGGAGTTTGATTTGGCCGTACTTCTCGAGTACCCTGTCTTGAACTCGGTGCTGAAAATCCCAGGTCCGACCTTTCGTTGATCATACCGGGTAAGGCGGCGACACATGAGGTTTTGCTTGGAGTTTCTTCGGACCTGATCTTTGTGGTGAAAGCTCAGGATCTGGCCTTAAATGGTTGGATCTAGCGACGGTGATGTTGATACGTCCATTTTGCATCATGCTTTTATATCGATATTTATTACATTATGGGTTGTTATTACACATTATGTCACAATACTTATGCATATTCTCTCTTATTTTACAAGGTTTACATAAAGAGGGAGAATGCCGGCAGCTGAGATTCTGGGCTGGAAAAGGAGCAAATATTAGAGACCTATTCTGCACAGCTCCAAAAGTCCTGAAACTTCACCGAAGACGTTTTCAAAATATATAATAAATATTGAGCGCAAGAAGTTCACCAGGGGGGCACACCCTGCCCACGAGGGTGGGGGCGCGCCCTACCCCCTGGGCACGTCCCTACCTCGTGGGCCCCCTGGTGGCCCTCCGGTGGCCATCTTCTGCTATATGAAGTCTTTCGATGGGAAAAAAAATCATAAGCCATCTTCTCGGATGAAACTCCGCCGCCACGAGACGGAACCTTGGCGGAACCAATCTAGGGCTCTGGCGGAGCTGTTCTGCCGGGGAAACTTCCCTCCAGGAAGGGGAAATCATCGCCATCGTCATCACCAACGCTCCTCTCATCGGGAGAGGGCAATCTCCATCAACATCTTCATCAGCACCATCTCCTCTCAAAACCCTAGTTCATCTCTTGTATCCAATTCTTGTCTCCAAGTCCGGGATTGGTACTAGTAGGTTGCTAGTAGTGTTAATTACTCTTTGTAGTTGATGCTAGTTGGTTTATTTGGTGGAAGATCATATGTTCAGATCCTATATGCATATTAATACCCCTCTGATTATGAACATGTTTATGCTTTGTGAGTAGTTACGTTTGTTCCTGAGGACATGGGAGAAGTCTTGCTATTAGTAGTCATGTGAATTTGGTATTCGTTCGATATTTTGATGAGATGTATGTTGTCTCTCCTCTAGTGGTGTTATGTGAACGTCGACTACATAACACTTCACCATTATTTGGGCCTAGAGGAAGGCATTGGAAAGTAATAAGTAGATGATGGGTTGCTAGAGTGACAGAAGTTTAAACCCTAGTTTATGTGTTGCTTCGTAAGGAGCTGATTTGGATCCATATGTTTCATGCTATGGTTAGGTTTACCTTAATACTTTTGTTGTAGTTGCAGATACTTGCAATAGAGGTTAATCATAAGTGGGATGCTTGTCCAAGTAAGGACAGTACCCAAGCACCGGTCCACCCACATACCAAATTATCAAAGTATCGAACGCGAATCATATGAACGTGATGAAAATTAGCTTGACGATATTCCCATGTGTCCTCGGGAACGCTTTTCTCTATATAAGAGTTTGTCCAGGCTTGTCCTTTCTTACAAAAAGGATTGGGCCACCTTGCTGCACTTTATTTACTTTTGTTACTTGTTGCTCGTTACAAATTATCCTATCACAAAAACTATCTGTTACCACTTATTTCAGTACTTGCAGAGAATACCTTGCTGGAAACCGCTTATCATTTCCTTCTGCTTCTCGTTGGGTTCGACACTCTTACTTATCGAAAGGACTATGATAGATCCCCTATACTTGTGGGTCATCAAGACTCTTTTCTGGCGCCGTTGCCGGGGAGTGAAGCGCCTTTAGTAGGTGGAATTTGGTAAGGAAAAATTTAGATAGTGTGCTGAAATTTACTTTCACTTGTTACTATGGAAAATAATCCTCTGAGGGGCTTGTTCGGGGTATCTTCACCCGGACCAGTAGAGCAAAGAGTTGCTCCTCAACCTACTGAACCTACTGAAAATGAAAATGTCTGCTTTGAAATTCCTACGGGTATGATAGAAAAACTGCTAGCTAATCCTTTTGCAGGAGATGGAACAAAGCATCCTGATGAGCATCTAATATATGTGGATGAAGTTTGTGGATTATTTAAACTTGCAGGTGTACCTGAAGATGTTGTTAAGAAGAAGGTCTTCCCTTTATCTTTGAAGGGAGATGCATCGACATGGTATAGGCTATGTGATGATATGGGGTCATGGAACTATAAACGATTGAAACTGGAATTTCATCAGAAGTATTATCATATGCATCTTATTCATCGTGATCGCAATTATATATATAATTTTTGGCCTCGCGAAGGAGAAAGCATCGCTCAAGCTTGGGGGAGGCTTAAATCAATGTTATATTCATGCCCCAATCATGAGCTCTCAAGAGAAATGATTATTCAAATTTTTTATGCTCGGCTTTCTGATAGCAATAGCACCATGCTTGATACTTCTTGTGCTGGCTCTTTTATGATGAAGACTATTGAATTCAAATGGGATTTATTGGAAAGAATTAAACGCAACTCTGAAGATTGGGACCTCGACAAAGGTAAGGAGTCAGGTATAACACCTAAGTTTGATTGTGTTAAATCTTTTATGGATACCGATGTTTTTCGTAAATTTAGCACTAAATATGGACTTGACTCTGAGATAGTAGCTTCTTTCTGTGAATCTTTTGCTACTTATGATGATCTCCCCAAGGAAAAGTGGTTTAAATATCATCCTCCCATAGAAGTAAAAGTAGCTACACCTATTAAAGTTGAAGAAAAGACTATCACTTATAATGATCCTATTGTTCCTACCACTTATGTTGAGAAACCACCTTTTCTTGTTAGGATAAAGGATCATGCTAAAGCTTCAACTGTGGTTCGTAAAAGCAATATTAAAAACTATACACCTTCTGAGCAAATTAAAGTTGAACCTAATATTGCTATTGTTAAAGATCTCTTGGCTGATAATATTGATGGGCATGTTATTTATTTCTGTGATGAAACTGCTAGAATTGCTAAACCTTGTGCTAAAGATAAACCTAGACCTGTGGTAGGCATGCCTGTTATTTCTGTTAAAATAGGAGATCATTGTGATCATAGTTTATGTGATATGGGTGCCAGTGCTAGTGCAATACCTATTAGCCTATATAGAGAAATTATGCATGATATTGCACCTATTGAGTTAGAAGATATTGATGTCACAATTAAACCTGCCAATAGAGATACTATTTCACCAATGGGAATTGTTAGAGATGTTGAAGTCTTGTGTGGGAAAACTAAATATCCTGCTGATTTTCTTGTTCTTGGTTCCCCACAAGATAGCTTTTGTCCCATTATATTTGGTAGACCCTTCTTAAACACTGTTAATGCTACCATAGATTGCAAAAGGGATGTTGTTACTATTGGTTTAGATGATATGTCTCATGAATTTAATTTCTCTAAATTTAGTAGACAACACCGTGAAGAAGAATTACCTAGTAAGGATGAAATTATTGGTCTTGCTTCTATTGCCGTACCACCTAGTGATCCTTTAGAACAATATTTGATAGACCATGAAAATGATATGTTTATGAATGAAAGAAGGGAAATAGATGAAGTATTCTTTAAACAGGAACCTATTCTGAAACACAATTTGCCTGTTGAAATCCTAGGGGATCCTCCTCCACCCAAGGGTGATCCCGTGTTTGAGCTTAAACTATTGCCTGATACTCTTAAATATGCTTATCTTGATGAGAAAAAGATATACCCTGTTATTATTAGTGTTAACCTTTCAGAGCATGAGGAAGAGAGATTATTGAAAACTCTGAAGAAGCACCGTGCTGCTATTGGGTATACTCTTGATGATCTTAAGGGCATTATTCCCACTCTATGTCAACATAAAATAAATTTGGAAGAAGATGCTAAACCAGTTCGTGATCATCAATGACGGCTGAATCCTAAAATGAAAGAAGTGGTAAGAAAGGAAATACTAAAGCTCCTTGAGGCAGGTATAATCTATCCCATTGCTGATAGTCAGTGGGTAAGTCCTGTCCATTGTGTCCCTAAGAAGGGATGTATTACTGTCATTCCTAATGATAAAGATGAGTTGATTCCTCAAAGAATTATTACAGGTTATAGGATGGTAATTGATTTCAGCAAATTAAATAAGGTCACTAAAAAGGATCATTACCCTTTACCTTTTATCAATCAAATGCTAGAAAGATTATCCAAACATACAAATTTTTGCTTTCTAGATGGTTATTCTGGTTTCTCTCAAATACCTGTGTCAGCCAAAGACCAATCAAAGACTACTTTTACTTGCCCTTTTGGTACTTTTGCTTATAGATGTATGCCTTTTGGTTTATGTAATGCACTTGCTACCTTTCAAAGATGCATGATGGCTATATTATCTAACTTTTTTGAAAAGATTTGTGAGGTTTTCATGGACGATTTCTCCGTCTATGGATCTTCTTTTGATGATTGCTTGAGCAACCTTGACCGAGTTTTGCAGAGATGTGAAGAAACTAATCTTGTCTTGAATTGGGAAAAGTGTCACTTTATGGTTAATGAAGGTATTGTCTTGGGGCATAAAGTTTCCGAAAGAGGTATTGAGGTTGATAAAGTCAAGGTTGATGCTATTGAGAAGATGCCATGTCCCAAGGACATCAAAGGTATAAGAAGTTTCCTTGGTCACGCCGGATTTTATAGGAGGTTCATTAAGGACTTCTCAAAAATTTCTCGGCTTCTGACTAATTTATTACAAAAAGATATACCATTTGTCTTTGATGATGATTGTGTAGAAGCATTTGAAATACTTAAGAAAGCATTGATCTCTGCACCTATTGTTTAGCCACCTGATTGGAATTTACCCTTTGAAATTATGTGTGATGCTAGTGATTATGCTGTAGATGTTGTTCTAGGGCAAAGAGTTGATAAGAAATTAAACGTTATTCAATATGCTAGTAAAACCCTAGACAATGCTCAAAGAAATTATGCTACTACCGCAAAAGAATTCTTAGCAGTTGTATTTGCTTGTGATAAGTTCAGACCTTATATTGTTGATTCTAAAGTAACTATTCACACTGATCATGTTGCTATTAAATACCTTATGGAAAAGAAAGATGCTAAGCCTAGACTTATTAAATGGGTTCTCTTGCTAAAAGAATTTGACTTACATATTGTTGATAGAAAGGGAGCTGAGAACCCCGTTGCAGACAACTTGTCTAGGTTAGAAAATGTGCTTGATGACCCACTACCTATTGATGATAGCTTCCCTGATGAGCAATTAAATGTCATAAATGCTGCTCATACTGCTCCATGGTATGCTGATTATGCTAATTACATGGTTGCCAAGTTTATACCACCTAGTTTCACATACCAGCAAAAGAAAAAGTTCTTCTATGATTTGAGGCATTACTTTTGGGATGACCCACATCTTTATAAAGAAGGAGTAGATGGTATTATTAGACGTTGTGTACCTGAGCATGAACAGGAACAGATCCTACGCAAGTGTCACTCCAAAGCTTATGGAGGACACCATGCTGGAGATAGAACTGCACATAAGGTATTGCAATCTGGTTTTTATTAGCCTACTCTCTTCAAGGATGCCCGTAAGTTTGTCTTATCTTGTGATGAATGTCAAAGAATTGGTAATATTAGTAGACTTCAAGAAATGCCTATGAGCTATTCACTTGTTATTGAACCATTTGATGTTTGGGGCTTTGACTATATGGGACCTTTTCCTGCCTCTAATGGATATACACATATTTTAGTTGCTGTTGATTACGTTACTAAGTGGGTAGAAGCTATTCCAAC
Source organism: Triticum urartu (assembly GCF_056163025.1). Classification (NCBI taxonomy): domain Eukaryota; kingdom Viridiplantae; phylum Streptophyta; class Magnoliopsida; order Poales; family Poaceae; genus Triticum; species Triticum urartu. Next base: position 581,307,450 of record NC_141877.1, read on the forward strand.
TAGTAGTGCTGATCATAACACCTCTATTAAAATGCTTAAAGAAGTTATTTTTCCATGATTTGGAGTCCCTAGATATTTAATGACTGATGGTGGCTCACATTTTATTCATGGTGCTTTCCGTAAAATGCTTGCTAAGTATGATGTTAATCATAGAATTGCACCCCCTTATCACCCACAGTCTAGTGGTCAAGTAGAATTGAGTAATAGAGAGCTCAAATTAATTTTGCAAAAGACTGTCAATAGGTCTAGAAAGAACTGGTCCAAGAAACTTGATGATGCATTATGGGCCTATAGAACTGCATATAAAAATCCTATGGGTATGTCTCCGTATAAAATGGTTTATGGAAAAGCATGTCGCTTACCTCTCAAACTAGAACACAAGGCATATTGGGCTATTAAAGAGCTCAATTATGATTTAAACTTGCCAACGAGAAGAGGTTATTTGATATTAGCTCACTCGATGAATGGAGAACCCAAGCCTACGAAAATGCCAAGTTGTTTAAATAAAAGGTTAAAAGATGGCATGATAAAAGGATACAAAAGCGGGAGTTTAATGTAGGTGATTATGTATTGCTTGTTGGGGAATGTAGCAGAATTTTAAAATTTTCTACGCATCACCAAGATCAATCTATGGAGTCATCTAGCAACGAGGGAGAGAGGAGTGCATCTACATACCCTTGTAGATCGCGCGCGGAAGCGTTCAAGAGAACGGGGTTGATGGAGTCGTACTCGTCGTGATCCAAATCACCGATGACCTAGCGCCGAATGGACGGCACCTCCGCGTTCAACACACGTACGGTTGGAAGACGTCTCCTCCAACTTGATCCAGCAAGGGGGAAGGAGAGGTTGATGAAGATCCAGCAGCACGATGGCGTGGTGGTGGAAGCAACGGTGATCTCGGCAGGGCTTCGCCAAGCACAGGGAGACGGAGGAGTGCCACGGGAGGGAGAGGGAGAGGCCAGGGGCTAGGGTGCGGCTGCCCTCCCTCCCCCCGACTATATATAGGGTCCCTAGGGGGGGCGCCGTCCCTAGGAGATCCAATCTCCAAGGGGGGCGGCGGCCAAGGGGTGGCTTGCCCCCCAAGCCAAGTGGGGCGCCCCCCTACCCCTAGGGTTTCCATCCCTAGGCGCAGGGGAGGCCCAAGGGGGGCGCAACAGCCCACTAGGGGCTGGTTCCCCTCCTACTTCAGCCCATGGGGCCCTCCGAGATAGGTGGCCCCACACGGTGGACCCCCGGGACCCTTCTGGTGGTCCCGGTACAATACCGAGTACCCCCGAAACTTTCCCGATGGCCGAAACTTGACTTCCTATATATAAATCTTCACCTCCGGACCATTCCAGAACTCCTCGTGACATCCGGGATCTCATCCGGGACTCCGAACAACTTTCGGGTTACCGTATACTAATATCTCAACAACCCTAGCGTCACCAAACCTTAAGTGTGTAGACCCTACGGGTTCGGGAGACACGCAGACATGACCGAGACGACTCTCCGGTCAATAACCAACAGCGGGATCTGGATACCCATGTTGGATCCCACATGCTCCTCGATGATCTCATTGGATGAACCACGATGTCGAGGATTCAATCAATCCGTATATAATTCCCTTTGTCAATCGGTACGTTACTTGCCCGAGACTCGATCGTCGGTATCCCAATACCTCGTTCAATCTCGTTACCGGCAAGTCACTTTACTCGTACCATAATGCATGATCCCGTGATCAACCACTTGGTCACATTGAGCTCATTATGATGATGCATTACCGAGTGGGCCCCAAGATACCTCTCCGTCATACGGAGTGACAAATCCCAGTCTCGATTCGTGCCAACCCAACAGACACTTTCGGAGATACCTGTAGTGTACCTTTATAGTCACCCAGTTATGTTGTGACGTTTGGCACACCCAAAGCACTCCTATGGTATTCGGGAATTGCACAATCTCATGGTATAAGGAAATGATACTTGACATTCGGAAAAGCTACAGCAAACGAACTACACGATCTTTGAGCTATGCTTAGGATTGGGTCTTGTCCATCACATCATTCTCCTAATGATGTGATACCGTTATCAATGACATCCAATGTCCATAGTCAGGAAACCATGACTATCTTTTGATCAATGAGCTAGTCAACTAGAGGCTCACTAGGGACGTGTTGTGGTCTATGTATTCACACATGTATTACGATTTCCGGATAACACAATTATAGCATGAACAATAGACAATTATCATGAACAAAGAAATATAATAATAACCATTTTATTATTTCCTCTAGGGCATATTTCCAATAGTCTCCCACTTGCACTAGAGTCAATAGTCTAGTTACATTGTGATGAATCGAACACCCATGTAGTTCTGGTGTTGATCATGTTTTGCTCTAGGGAGAGGTTTAGTCAACGGATCTGCCACATTCAGGTCCGTATGTACTTTACAAATCTCTATGTCTCCATTTTGAACACTTTCACGAATGGAGTTGAAGCGACGCTTGATATGCCTGGTCTTCCTGTGAAACCTGGGCTCCTTGGCAAGGGCAATAGCTCTAGTGTTGTCACAGAAGAGAGTCATCGGGCCCGACGCATTGGATATGACTCCTAGGTCGGTAATGAACTCCTTCACCCAGACTGCTTCTTGTGCTGCCTCTGAGGCTGCCATGTACTCCGCTTCACATGTAGATCCCACCACAACGCTTTGCTTGCAACTGCACCAGCTTACTGCCCCACCATTCAAAATATACACATATCCGGTTTGTGACTTAGAGTCATCCAGATCTGTGTCAAAGCTAGCATCGACGTAACCCTTTACGACGAGCTCTTCGTCACCTCCATAAACGAGAAACATATCCTTAGTCCTCTACAGGTACTTCAGGATATTCTTGACCGCTGTCCAGTGTTCCATGTCGGGATTACTTTGGTACCTTCCTACCAAACTTACGGCAAGGTTTACATCAGGTCTGGTACACAGCATAGCATACACGATAGACCCTATGGCCGAGGCATAGGGGATGACACTCATCTTTTCTCTATCTTCTGCCGTGGTCGGGCATTGAGCCGTGCTCAATCTCGTACCTTGCAATACAGGCAAGAACCCCTTCTTTGACTGATCCATTTTGAACTTCTTTACTATCTTGTCAAGGTACATACTCTGTGAAAGACCAATGAGGCGTCTCGATCTATCTCTATAGATCTTGATGCCTAATATATAAGCAGCTTCTCCAAGATCCTTCATTGAAAAACACTTGTTCAAGTAGGCCTTTATGCTTTCCAAGAATTCTATATCATTTCCCATCAACAGTATGTCATCCACATACAATATGAGAAATGCTACAGAGCTCCCACTCACTTTCTTGTAAATGCGGGCTTCTCCATAAGTCTGCGTAAACCCAAACGCTTTGATCATCTCATCAAAACAAATGTTCCAACTCCGAGATGCTTGCACCAGCCCATAAATCGAGCATTGGAGCTTGCACACCTTGTCAGCATTCTTAGGATCGACAAAACCTTCCGGTTGCATCATATACAATTCTTCCTTAAGGAAACCATTAAGGAATGCCGTTTTGACGTCCATTTGCCATATCTCATAATCATAGAATGCGGCAATTGCTAACATAATTCGGACGGACTTCAGCTTCGCTACGGGTGAGAAAGTGAAAGAACATGCGGTGCCCCCATGTTTGGTTTTGGTAATTGATGACAATCTCTATGGACTAATGGTTGCCTTGAGTTATATTTGAAGGTTTTGTCCATAGGCTTTTCTTGGAGTACATGTGTTGGTCTCAAGGAGAGTTTGTGTCGACCAAGGTGCTATTCAAGGAATTACCTAAAGATTGGTCTCGTGAGAGGTTGATCAAGACCTTTTAAAGAGTGAATCAAGTTGATCAACCCACAAAGCGTAGAAGATGTACCGAGAGGGGTCAAGTGATCCCATGGTATGGTAAGCATTGTCAATTACGCTTTGTGTACTAACCCATGGTCTTCGTGAGGGTTCTTTGTGGGGTTAGGTTGCGGTGTGCAAGTTCAAGTGGAGCACCACGAAGAGATCAAATGCTTGAAGCTTGCTGTCCTTTGTGGTGACAATGGACCCGTGAAGATGTGCGAAAGAGTAGCTCACCCATAATAGAGTATGGGGGAGCAATCAACTAGTCTTCATCGAGTCAACACAATCAAGAAAGGTTGCAGTGTGCAAGTACAAGTGTAGAATCACGAAGAGATCAAATGCTTGAAGCTTGCCGTCCTTTGTGGTGACAATGGACTTGTGAAGATGTGCGGAAGAAAGGCTCACCCATAGTGGAGTATGGGGGAGCAATCAACTAGTCTTCATCGAGCCAACACAATCAAGAAAGGTGGTCCAACTTGAGGGAGTCAAGATCGTCATCATCTAGCTCAAGTGGACCATGTGCAAGGCAAAGGTTTGCCCTTGATAGGTTTTCTATTTTACCGGTCTGATGTTGGTAGTTGGGAGACCGGGTTATAGGATCGATTGCCATACTATCAAGGGGGGCTCTCGATGAGTAGCTTGATCGTATCATTCATTGAGAGCTCAAACCATTGCATCCTTGCATCATCTTTCTTGGTTCTTGTTTGGTTCTCTTTGTGAGTCTTAGAGCTTACGGTCATCTTGTTGACAAGCTTGAGTTCATCAAAAACGGAGTTCGCTTGCATCTTCTATGATGTTTTCGATGTTGGAGGTTTTGCCGGTTCTTCTCGGTTGGAGGTTTCACTCCTCTTTTTGTTAGGCATACCTCCCCTGCCTCTTCTTACTATAACCAGTCGCTGTTTTGATGCTACCCGTCGTCTTGTTTCCAACAAGCTTGAGTTTGCTCAATTCGGAGCTCATATGCAGAAGTTATGGCAGTTCTTGTTTTCTTGAGTGTGGTTTTTGTTAGGGTCCCAGCGGTAGTACCGCTGAGGGGTCTCAAGCGGCAGTACCGCTCCGCGGCGGTAGTACCGGCGGTGACTCCGCAGCAGTACTACCGCTGGCTTACCAGGTCCCTACCGCGTCGATTCGAGGGGTCTTTTTCTGTGTCGGATTGTGCGGTACCTTGCTGCGGCAGTAGTGCGGCAGTACCGCCCTTCCTCCGCGGTAGTACCGCCCGGTTCCCTCTTTCCCTTTCCCCTTCATTCTGCGCGGTAGTACCACCAAAGGGAGCGGTAGTACCGCTCAACCCAGCGGTAGTACCACTGTCTCCTGCGGTACTACCGCCCCAAGGTTCATGTTTTGTTGCTCCTTTTCCTTGTTTCTTCTGCCTGAGCGGTAGTACCGCTCGTGGAGCGGTAGTACCGCTCGTGTGCGGGCTGAGCACATAACGGTTGGATTTTCCCCCTCCTATAAAAGGGGGTCTTCTTCCCAATGAATCTTATCCTTTGAGCTCGTGTTCTTCCCCCATTGTTGACCTTCTTCGAGCTTGCTAACTCTCGATCCCTCCATGGATTCTTGCTAGTTTTTGAGGGAAAAGAGAGAGGAGATCTAGATCCACATTTCCACCAATCACTTTCTTCTCTATGTGAGGGGAACCCCTTGGATCTAGATCTTGGAGTTCTTGGTGTTCTCCTTCTTGTTCTTCCTCTCATTTTCCTCCCTAGCATTAGTTGCTTCGGTGGGATTTGAGAGAGAAGGACTTGGGCACTCCGTGTGCCCTTGCCATTGCATTTGGTGCATCGGTTTGAGTTCTCCACGGTGCTACGTGGAAGTGAAGTTTGAGAAGCTTATTACTCTTGGGTGTTTGGGCACCCTAGAGCTTGTTCCTCTTGGGTGCCTTGGCGCCCTAGACGGTTGGTGTTGTTCGGAGCTCAATCATTGTGGTGTAAAGCTTCGGGCAAGCGTCGGGGTCTCCAATTAGGTTGTGGAGATCGCCCCGAGCAATTTGACGGGTACCGGTGACCGCCCCAAGGGTTACCAAAGTGTACGGGTTCGGTGACCGCCCCCAAGGGTTGCCATTTGTACGGGTTCGGTGACCGCCCTCAAGGGTCCCTTAGTGGAATCACGGCATCTTGCATTATGCGAGGGCGTGAGGTGATTACAATGGCCCTAGTGGCTTCTTGGGGAGCATTGTGCCTCCACACCGCTCCAAACGGAGATTAGCATCCGCAAGGGTGTGAACTTCGGGATACATCATCGTCTCCGCGTGCCTCGGTTATCTCTTACCCGAGCCCCTTCACTTATGCACTTTACTTTGTGATAGCCATATTGTTTCTTGTCATATATCTTTCTATCACATAGTTGCTTATCTTGCTTAGCATAAGTTGTTGGTGCACATATGTGAGCCTAGTTGTTTTAGGTTTTGTGCTTGACAAATTAACCGCTAGGTTTATTCCGCATTTGTTAAAGCCTAAACCGTAATTATTTTAAAATGCCTATTAACCCCTCCCCCCTCTAGGCGACATCGACGATCTTTTAGAAAGTCTCATCGTAGTCAACCCCTTGAACTTGTCGATAACCCTTAGCAACAAGCCGAGCTTTATAGATGGTTACGTTACCATCCGCGTCTGTCTTGTTCTTAAAGATCCATTTATTTTCTATGGCTCGCCGATCAACGGGCAAGTCAGTCAAAGTCCATACTTCGTTTTCATACATGGATCCTATCTCGGAATCCGGGCCCGCCATCGCTTCTTCATAATTCGAAGGTTCACCGTTGTCTAACAACATGATTTCCAAGACAGGGTTGCCGTACCACTCTGGTGCGGAACGTGTCCTCGTGGACCTACGAAGTTCAGTAGCAACTTGATCTGAAGTTTTATGATCATCATCATTAAATTCCTCTCTAGTCGGTGCAGGCACCTCAGGAACATTTTCTTGAGCTTCGCCACTTACCGGTTCAAGAGGTAATACTTCATCAAGTTCTACTTTCCTCCCACTTATTTCTTTCGAGAGAAACTCTTTCTCTAGAAAGGACCCATTCTTGGCAACAAAGATCTTGCCTTCGGATCTAAGGTAGAAGGTATACCCAATAGTTTCTTTAGGGTATCCTATGAAGACGCAATTTTCCGATTTGGGTTCGAGCTTTTCAGGTTGAAGTTTCTTGACATAAGCATCGCATCCCCAAACTTTTAGAAACGACAGCTTAGGTTTCTTCCCAAACCATAATTCATACGGTGTCATCTCAACGGATTTCGATGGAGTCCTATTTAAAGTGAATGCGGCAGTCTCTAAAGCATAGCCCCAAAATGATAGCGGTAGATCGGTAAGAGACATCATAGATCGCACCATATCCAATAGAGTGCGATTACGACGTTCGGACACACCAGTACGCTGAGGTGTTCGAGGCGGCATGAGTTGTGAAACTATTCCACATTTTCGTAAGTGTGTGCCAAATTCGTGACTCAAGTATTCTCCCCATGATCTGATTGCAAGAACTTGATTTTCCTGTCACGTTAATTCTCAACCTCACTCTGAAATTCCTTGAACTTTTCAAAGGTCTCAGACTTGTGTTTCATTAAGTAGACATACCCATATCTACTCAAGTCATCAGTGAGGGTGAGAACATAACGATAGCCACCGTGAGCCTCAATACTCATTGGACCGCATACACCAGTATGTATGATTTTCAATAAGTTGGTTGCTCGCTCCATTGTTCCTCAGAACGGAGTCTTGGTCATTTTACCCATGAGGCATGGCTCGCACGTGTCAAATGATTCGTAATCAAGAGACTCCAAAAGTCCATCTGCATGGAGCTTCTTCATGCGTTTGACACCTATGTGACCAAGGCGGCAGTGCCACAAGTATGTGGGACTATCATTATCAACCTTACATCTTTTGGTATTCACACTATGAATATGTGTAACACTACACTCAAGATTCATTAAGAATAAACCATTCACCAACGGAGCATGACCATAAAACATATCTCTCATATAAATAGAACAACCATTATTCTCGGATTTAAATGAGTAGCCATCTCGAATTAAACGAGATCCTGATACAATGTTCATGCTCAAAGCTGGCACTAAATAACAATTATTGAGGTTTAAAACTAATCTCGTAGGTAAATGTAGAGGTAGCGTGCCGACGGCGATCACATCGACCTTGGAACCATTCCCGACGCGCATCGTCACCTCGTCCTTCGTCAGTCTCCGCTTATTCCGCAGCTCCTGCTTTGAGTTACAAATGTGAGCAACCGCACCGGTATCAAATACCCAGGAGCTACTACGAGTACTGGTAAGGTACACATCAATTACATGTATATCACATATACCTTTAGTGTTGACGGCCTTCTTGTCCGCTAAGTATTTGGGGCAGTTACGCTTCCAGTGACCACTTCCCTTGCAATAAAAACACTCAGTCTCAGGCTTGGGTCCATTCTTTGGCTTCTTCCCGGCAGCTTGCTTACCGGGCACGGCAACTCCCTTGTCGTCCTTCTTGAAGTTATTCTTACCCTTGACTTTCTTAAACTTAGTGGTTTTATTCACCATCAACACTTGATGTTCCTTTTTGATTTCCACCTCTGCTGATTTCAGCATTGAATATACCTCAAGAATGGTCTTTTCCATCCCCTGCATATTGAAGTTCATCCCAAAGCTCTGGTAGCTCGGTGGAAGCGACTGAAGGATTCTGTCAATGACCACGTCATCCGGGAGATTAACTCCCAGCTGAGTCAAGCGGTTATGCAACCCAGACATTTTGAGTATGTGGTCACTGACAGAACTATTTTCCTCCATCTTACAGCTAAAGAACTTGTCAGAGACTTCATATCTCTCGACCCGGGCATGAGCTTGGAAAACCATTTTCAGCTCTTCGAACATCTCATATGCTCCGTGTCTCTCAAAACGCTTCTGGAGCCCCGGTTCTAAGCTATAAAGCATGCCGCACTGAACGAGGGAGTAATCATCAGCACGTGACTGCCAAGCATTCATAACGTCTTGGTTCTCTGGGATGGGTGCGTCACCTAGCGGTGCTTCTAGGACATAATCTTTCTTGGCAGCTATGAGGATGATCCTCAGGTTCCGGACCCAGTCCGTATAGTTGCTGCCATCATCTTTGAGCTTGGTTTTCTCTAGGAACGCGTTGAAGTTGAGGACAACGTGGGCCATTTTATCTACAAGACATATTGTAAATATTTTAGACTAAGTTCATGATAATTAAGTTCATCTAATCAAATTACTCAATGAACTCCCACTCAGATAGACATCCCTCTAGTCATCTAAGTGAAACATGATCCGAGTTAACTAGGCCGTGTCCGATCATCATGTGAGACGGACTAGTCAACATCGGTGAACATCTTCATGTTGATCGTATCTTCTATACGACTCATGCTCGACCTTTCGGTATTCTGTGTTCCGAGGCCATGTCTGTACATGCTAGGCTCGTCAAGTCAACCTAAGTGTATTGCGTGTGTAAATCTGGCTTACACCCATTGTATTCAAACGTTAGAATCTATCACACCCGATCATCACGTGGTGCTTCGAAACAACGAACCTTCGCAATGGTGCACAGTTAGGGGGAACACTTTCTTGAAAGTATTACGAGGGATCATCTTATTTAAGCTACCATCGCTCTAAGCAAATAAGATGTAAAACATGATAAACATCACATGCAATCAAATAGTGACATGATATGGCCAATATCATTTGCTCCTTTTGATCTCCATCTTCGGGGCTCCATGATCATCGTTGTCACCGGCATGACACCATGATCTCCATCATCGTGTCTTCTTGAAGTTGTCTCGTCATCTATTACTTCTACTACTATGGCTAACGCTTTAGCAATAAAGTAAAGTAATCACATGACGTTTATGTTGACATGCAGGTCATAAATAAATAAAGACAACTCCTATGGCTCTTGCCGGTTGTCATACTCATCGACATGCAAGTCGTGACTCCTATTACAAGAACATGATCAATCTCATACATCACATATATCATTCATCACATCCTTTTCGCCATATCACATCACACGGCACATGCTGCAAAAACAAGTTAGACGTCCTCTAATTGTTGTTGCAAGTTTTTACGTGGCTGCTATAGGTTTCTAGCAAGAACGTTTCTTACCTACGCCAAAACCACAACGTGATATGCCAATTTCTATTTACCCTTCCTAAGGACCCTTTTCATCGAATCCGATCCGACTAAAGTGGGAGAGACAGACACCCGCCAGCCACCTTATGCAACTAGTGCATGTCAATCGGTGGAACCAGTCTCACGTAAGTGTACGTGTAAGGTTGGTCCGGGCTGCTTCATCCCACGATGCCGCCGAATCAAGATAAGACTAGTAACGACAAGCAAATTGACAATATCGACGCCCACAACTGCTTTGTGTTCTACTCGTGCATAGAAACTACGCATAGACCTAGCTCATGATGCCACTGTTGGGGAACGTGGCAGAATTTTAAAATTTTCTACCATCACCAAGATCAATCTATGGAGTCATCTAGCAACGAGGGAGAGAGGAGTGCATCTACATGTTGGGGAACGTAGCAGAATTTTAAAATTTTCTACACATCACCAAGATCAATCTATGGAGTCATCTAGCAACGAAGGAGAGAGGAGTGCATCTACATACCCTTGTAGATCACGAGTGGAAGCGTTCAAGAGAACGGGGATGATGGAGTCGTACTCGCCGTGATCCAAATCACCGATGACCAAGTGCCGAACGGACGACACCTCCACGTTCAACACACGTACGGAGCGGATGATGTCTCCTCCTTCTTGATCCAGCAAGGGGAAGGAGAGGTTAATGAAGATCCAGCAGCACGACGGCGTGGTGGTGGATGCAGCAGTGATCGCAGCAGGGCTTCGCCGAGTTTCTGTGAGAGGGAGAGGTGTAGCAGGGGAGAGGGAGGCGCCAAGACTTGAGGTGCGGCTGCCCTCCCTCCCCCCTTTATATAGGCACCCTGGGGGGGCGCCGGCCCTAGGAGATGGGATCTCCTTGGGGGGGCGGCGGCCAAGGGGGAGGCTTGCCCCCCAAGGCAAGTGGAGGCCCCCCCCACCCTAGGGTTTCCAACCCTAGGCGCAGGGGGGGCCCAAGGGGGGGCGCACCAGCCCACTAGGAGCTGGTTCCCTCCCCACTTCAGCCCACGGGGCCCTCCGGGATGGGTGGCCCCACCCGGTGGACCCCCAGGACCCATCCGGTGGTCCCGGTACGGTACCGGTGACTCCGAATCCTTCCCGATGGCCGAAACTGCACTTCCTATATATAATTCTTCACCTCCGGACCATTCCGGAACTCCTCGTACGTCCAGGATCACATCCGGGACTCCAAACAACTTTCGGGTTGCTGCATACTAATATCTCTACAACCCTAGCGTCACCGAACCTTAAGTGTGTAGACCCTACGGGTTCGGGAGACAAGCAAACATGACCGAGATGACTCTCCAGTCAATAACCAACAGCGGGATCTGGATACCCATGTTGGCTCCCACATGCTCCTCGATGATCTCATCGGATGAACCACAATGTCCAGGACTTAATCAATCCGTATACAATTCCCTTTGTCAATCGGTACGTTACTTGCCCGAGACTCGATCGTCGGTATCCCAATACCTTCTTCAGTCTCGTTACCGGCAAGTCACTTTACTCGTACTGTAATGCATGATCCCGTGATCAACCACTTGATCACATTGAGCTCATTATGATGATGCATTACCGAATGGTCCTAGAGATACCTCTCCGTCATACGGAGTGACAAATCCCAGTCTCGATTCATGCCAACCCAACAAACACTTTCGGAGACACCTGTAATGTACCTTTATAGTCACCCAGTTACGTTGTGACGTTTGGCACACCCAAAGCACTCCTATGGTATCCGGGAGTTGCACAATCTCATGGTCTAAGGAAATGATACTTGACATTCAGAAAAGCTACAGCAAACGAACTACACGATCTTTGAGCTAAGCTTAGGATTGGGTCTTGTCCATCACATCATTCTCCTAATGATGTGATCCCTTTATCAATGACATCCCCAAGTCCATAGCCAGGAAACCATGACTATCTGTTGATCAACGAGCTAGTCAACTAGAGGCTCACTAGGGACACATTGTGGTCTATGTATTCACACATGTATTACAATTTCCGGATAATACAATTATAGCATGAATAATAGACAATTATCATGAACAAGGAAATGTAATAATCATTTTATTATTGCCTCTAGGGCATATTTCCAACACTACATACCCTTGTAGATCGCGCGCGGAAGCGTTCAAGAGAACGGGGTTGATGGAGTCGTACTCGTCGTGATCCAAATCACCGATGACCTAGTGCCGAACGGACGGCACCTCCGCGTTCAACACACGTACGGTTGGAAGACGTCTCCTACAACTTGATGAAGCAAGGGGGAAGGAGAGGCTGATGAAGATCCAGCAGCACGACTGCGTGGTGGTGGAAGCAACGGTGATCTCGGCAGGGCTACGCCAAGCACAGGGAGACGGAGGAGTGTCACGGGAGGGAGAGGGAGAGGCCAGGGGCTAGGGTGCGGCTGCCCTCCCTCCCCCCACTATATATAGGGTCCCTAGGGGGGGCGCCGGCCCTAGGAGATCCAATCTCCAAGGGAGGGCGGCGGCCAAGGGGTGGCTTGCCCCCCAAGCCAAGTGGGGCGCCCCCCACCCCTAGGGTTTCCAACCCTAGGCGCAGGGGAGGCCCAAGGGGGGCGCACCAGCCCACTAGGGGCTGGTTCCCCTCCCACTTCAGCCCATGGGGCCCTCCGGGATAGGTGGCCCCACCCGGTGGACCCCCGGGACCCTTCCGGTGGTCCCGGTACAATACCGAGTACCCCTGAAACTTGACTTCCTATATATAAATCTTCACTTCCGGACCATTCCGGAACTCCTCGTGACGTCCGGGATCTCATCCGGGACTCTGAACAACTTTCAGGTTACCGTATACTAATATCTCAACAACCCTAGCGTCACCGAACCTTAAGTGTGTAGACCCTACGGGTTCGGGAGACACGCAGACATGACCGAGACGACTCTCCGGTCAACAACCAACAGCGGGATCTGGATACCCATGTTGGCTCCCACATGCTCCTCGATGACGGATGAACCACGATGTCGAGGATTCAATCAATCTGTATACAATTCCCTTTGTAAATCGGTACGTTACTTGCCCAAGACTCGATCATCGGTATCCCAATACCTCGTTCAATCTCGTTACCGGCAAGTCACTTTACTCGTACCGTAATGCATGATCCCGTGATCAACCACTTGGTCACATTGAGCTCATTATGATGATGCATTACCGAGTGGGACCAGAGATACCTCTCCGTCATACGGAGTGACAAATCCCAGTCTCGATTCGTGCCAACCCAACAGACACTTTCGGAGATACCTGTAGTGTACCTTTATAGTCACCCAGTTACGTTGTGACATTTGGCACACCCAAAGCACTCCTACGGTATCCAGGAGTTGCACAATCTCATGGTCTAAGGAAATGATACTTGACATTCGGAAAAGCTATAGCAAACGAACTACACTATCTTCGAGCTATGCTTAGGATTGGGTCTTGTCCATCACATCATTCTCCTAATGATGTGATCCCGTTATCAATGACATCCAATGTCCATAGTCAGGAAACCATGACTATCTTTTGATCAACGAGCTAGTCAACTAGAGGCTCACTAGGGACGTGTTGTGGTCTATGTATTCACACATGTATTACGATTTCCGGATAACACAATTATAGCATGAACAATAGACAATTATCATGAACAAAGAAATATAATAATAACCATTTTATTATTGCCTCTAGGGCATATTTCCAACATTGCTATACAACTCTCGTTTAAGATTTTTTGCAGGAAAACTTCTCTCAAAATGGGAAGGTCCTTACGTTATCGAGGAGGTCTATCGTTCCGGTGCCATAAAAATCAACAACTTCGAAGGCACAAATCCAAAGGTGGTGAACGGTCAAAGAATCAAACATTATATCTCAGGTAATCCCATAAATGTTGAAACCAATGTTATTGAAACCGTAACCCCGGAGGAATGCATAAGGGACACTTTCCGGAACGTTTTCAGACTCCGAAAAGGAATAGGTATGTGGTACGGTAAGTAAACCGACTCCAAAACAGTTTTTAAGGCAATATTTCTCCGTTTTGGAATATTTAGAAAAATAGAAAAATAAGAAGCAATCCAGGAAGGACACGAGGCCTCCACGAGGGTGGAGGGCGCGCCCCCTACCTCATGGGCACCTCGTGCGCTTTCCGGACTCCGTTTTCTTGCACGACACTTATTTTGGTTGGTGAAAATTCATTATATAATCTCCCGAAGGTTTTGACCTCCGTATCACGCAAAAATCTCCTGTCTTTGTTTCGAGCTGTTTTTCTGACAGATCCAGGTCATCATGTCGTCTTCAAGTGCCCCCAAGGACCAGTTCTTCGAGAAGGTCATCAACCCCTACCTCGCAAAAGTGCTGCAACACCCTCAAACCATTGAGATGCGTGAGGGGTTGTTGCACATCTGCGATGCTGAGGGACCAAGGAAGACCGGAAGCACGGAAGCAAGGCTCGAGGCATTGGAGCAAGAAGTTTTCAAGTATCAGGAGATGGTGGAGCATGGACTTGATTCCAATCACATTATGATCACGGAATTCACCAACAACCACAAGCTGGACGTCAAGGACATTGGGGAGGGCATCTTCAAGCTTCATGAGAAAATCGAGCACCTCCAAGCCCAGATTTATGACCTGCAAAATCAAAACTGTGAGTATGAATATAGATTCAAGAGGATGAGTTTGGCTGCAGATTTGAGGTTTCAGGAGACTCGATCATCCTTCTATGATGGTGAGCCTATGCCCTGGAAGAAGGACGACAAGCCTACGCCATCAACAAAACCACCACCTTCTTCACCAACAAAGAAGACATAATCACATGGGTATGGGCACTCCCCTTGGCAACTGCCAAGCTTGGGGGAGTGCCCCGGTATCGTATCACCATCACTTTTATCTTTACCATTTTTCTTAGTCCGATCCTTTTGATAATATCTTGATCTAGTAGAATAAAGTTTATGGCATGATCTAGTTCTGAGTTTTGCTTTATGATCCCTCTATGTAATCGTGTTCGTGAGCTATATATAATAAAGATTAGTGTTGAGTCAAGGGCTTGATTATTTTGCCATGATCCTAAGTGAATAAAAGAAAAGATAAATAAATAAATAAAAAGGAAACAAAGAGATCATATGGATCTTATGGTGAATAATGAGCTCACATAGAATAAGTATGATGAATAAAAGTTGTTGAGAGTTGACAAACATAGTTTTGGTCATCGTTGCAATTAATAGGAAGTAATAAAGAAAGAGAGGTCTTCATATATAAATATACTATCTTGGACATCTTTTATGATTGTGAGCACTCATTAAAATATGACATGCTAAAGAGTTGACGTTGGACAAGGAAGACAACGTAATGGGTTATGTTTTCTTACATCTGAGATAAATTATATTATCATGGATCATCCAACATGGTTGAGCTTGCCTTTCCCCCTCATGCTAGCCAAATTCATCGCACCAAGTAGAGATACTACTTGTGCTTCCGAATACCCTTAAACCAGTTTTGCCATATGAGTCCACCATACCTACCTATGGATTGAGTAAGATCCTCCAAGTAAGTTGTCATCGGTGCAAGCAATAAAAATTGCTCTCTAAATATGTATGACTTATTGATACGTCTCCGTCGTATCTACTTTTCCAAACACTTTTACCCTTGTTTTGGACTCTAACTTGCATGATTTGAATGGAACTAACCCAGACTGACGCTGTTTTCAGCAGAATTACCATGGTGTTATTTATGTGCAGAAACAAACGTTCTCGGAATGACCTAAAACTTCACAGAGCAACTTTTCAGAAAATATGAAAAATACCTGCAAAAGATGAAGGCCAGGGGGCCCACCACCTCTCCACCAGGGTGGGGGGCGCGCCTGCCCCCCTAGGGTGCGCCCCCTACCTCGTGGGCCCCCTGTTGCCTCTCTGACTCCAACTCCAACTCCATATATTGTGTTTTGGGAAGAACAAAATCAGGGAGAAGAAATCATCACGTTTTACGATACGGAGCCGCTGCCAAGCCCTAAAACCTCTCGGGAGGGCTGATCTGGAGTCCGTTCGGGGCTCCGGAGAGGGGAATCCGTCGCCATCATCATCATCAACCATCCTCTCCATCACCAATTTCATGATGCTCACCGCCGTGCGTGAGTAATTCCATCATAGGCTTGCTGGACGGTGATGGGTTGGATGGGATCTATCATGTAATCGAGTTAGTTTTGTTAGGGTTTGATCCCTAGTGTCCACTATGTTCTGAGATTGATGTTGGTATGACTTTGCTATGCTTAATGCTTGTCACTAGGGCCCGAGTGCCATGATTTCAGATCTGAACCTATTATGTTTTCATCAATATATGAGTGTTCTTGATCCTATCTTGCAAGTCTATAGTCGCCTATTATGTGTTATGATCCGTTAACCCCGAAGTGACAATAATCAGGATACTTACCGGTGATGACCGTAGTTTGAGGAGTTCATGTATTCACTATGTGTTAATGCTTTGTTCCGGTTCTCTATTAAAAGGAGGCCTTAATATCCCTTAGTTTCCGTAAGGACCCCGCTGCCACGGGAGGGTAGGACAAAAGATGTCATGCAAGTTCTTTTCCATAAGCACGTATGACTATATTCGGAATACATGCCTACATTATATCAATGAACTGGAGCTAGTTCTGTGTCACCCTAGGTTATGACTGTTACATGATGAACTGCAACCGGCATAATTCTCCATCATCGATCCATTGCCTACGAGCTTTCCATATATTGTTCTCCACTTATTTACTTTTCCCGTTGCTATTGCTATCATCAATACAAAATACCAAAAACATTACATTTACTACTATTACCTTTTGTTATCGTTATCACTGCCATCATATTACTTTGCTACTAAATACTTTACTGCAGATATTAAGTTTCTAGGTGTGGTTGAATTGACAACTCGGCTGCTAATACTTGTGAATATTCTTTGGCTCCCCTTGTGTCAAATCAATAAATTTGGGTTGAATACTCTACCCTCGAAAACTGTTGCGATCCCCCATACTTGTGGGTTATCAAGACTATTTTCTGGCGCCTTTGCCGGGGAACATAGCTCTATTGTTTGAGTCACTTGGGATATATATCTGCTTATCATTATGAAGAACATGAGAGATCCAAAAACCAAGATCTATCCCTCAACTACGAGGGGAGGTAAGGAACTGCCATCTAGCTCTACACTTGATTCACCTTCTGTTTTGAGTAAGCTTGCGACACCTACACCTCATTCTGCTATTCGTTCTGATATGTCGCATGTTATTGATGATGCCACTTCTGCTATGCATGATACTTATGATGAAACTACTTCTATGCTTGATACTACTATGCCACTTAGTGATTTTCTTGATGAACAACTTGCTAGGGCTAGAGAAATTGAAAATATTGAATCTGATGATACTGATGAAAGTGATGATGAAGAATCACTTGTTATTCCTAAGGGTTATGTTTTTGATCAAGAAGCTTATTTAGCTATTTTAGCTTGCAAAAATAGAAATGAACTCAAAAGGTTATTGGCTAAATGGAGTAAGCAATCTCTAAATGCTAGAATGAAACCTGACCCTGCTTTTGCTACTTCACCTATCTTTGTTACTGATAAGGATTATGAATTCTCTGTTGATCCTGATATAATTACTTTAGTTGAATCTGATCCTTTTCATGGTTATGAATCTGAAACTGTTGTGGCACATCTTACTAAACTTAATGATATAGCCACCCTGTTCACTAAAGATGAGAGAACTCGTTACTTTTATATCCTTAAAATATTTCCGTTCTCATTAAAAGGTGATGCTAAGATATGGTTTAATCATCTTGATCCTGGTTGTGTGCGTAGTCCCCAAGATATGATTTATTACTTCCTTGCTAAATATTTCCCTGCTCATAAGAAACAAGCTGCTTTAAGGGATATATATAATTTTGTGCAACTTGAAGAAGAGAGTCTCCCACAAGCTTGGGGGAGGCTTCTCCAATTACTTAATGCTTTGCCTGATCATCCTCTTAAGAAAAATGAAATACTTGATATCTTTTATAATGGACTAACCGATGCCTCCAGAGATTACCTGGATAGTTGTGCTGGTTCTATTTTCAGGGAAAGAACACCGGATGAAGCTGAAATTCTATTGAATAATATGTTGACAAATGAAAATAATTGGACACCTCTGGAACCAATTCCTGAGCCTATTCCTAAACCAACTTTGAAGAAGAGGGGTATTCTATTTCTCAGCCCTAAAGATATGCAAGAGGCAAAGAAATCTATGAAAGAAAAGGGTATTAAAGCTGAAGATGTTAAGAATTTACCTCCTATTGAAGAAATACATGGTCTTAATTTACCGCCTGTTGAAGAAACATATAATCTTAATCCATTACCTATTGAAGAAACTCATTGTCTTGATAACCCGACACAGGTAGTAAAGGTAAATTCTCTCTATAGATATGATAAAGCTGAAATCCCATTTACTAAATTTGCTAGCCCATGCTTAGATGAGTTTTATAAATTTATAGCTAAGCAAGAAGATTTTATAGCTTATTTTGGTAGAAAATTGAAATACAATTGAAATATGCTTGAACACTTGGGTGATTATATGGCTAATGTTAAAGGTGAACTTAAACTTATTAGTAAACATGCTTCTATGGTTACCACTCAAGTAGAACAAGTACTTAAAGCTCAAAATGATTTGCTCAATGAATTAAATAGTAAAGATAATGATAGTGTTGTTAGAGTTATGACTAGAGGTGGTAAAATGACTCAAGAACCATTGTATCTTGAAGGCCACCCTAAGAGAATTGAGCAAGATTCTGAGAGAAATAATATAGATGCACCTAGTTCATCTAAAAAGAAGAAAAAGAAAAATGATAGGACTTTGCATGCTTCTAGTGATCCTATTGTTGAAACACCTGAGAATCCAAATGATATTTCTATTTCTGATGCCGAAACTCAATCTGGTAATGAACCTGAAACTAGTGATAATCTTAATAATAATGTTCACGATGATGCTCAACCTAGTAATGATAATGATATAGAAATTGAACCTGCTGTTGATCTTGATAACCCACAATCAAAGAATCAATGTTATGATAAGAAAGACTTTGTTGCTAGGAAACATGGTAAAGAAAGAGAGCCTTGGGTTCAGAAACCCATGCCTTTTCCTCCCAAACCATCCAAGAAAAAGGATGATGAGGATTTTGAGCGCTTTGCTGAAATGATTAGACCTATCTTTTTGCGTATGCGATTAACTGATATGCTCGAAACCAATCCTTATGCTAAGTACATGAAAGATATTATTACAAATAAAAGAAAGATACCAGAAGCTGAAATTTCCACCATGCTTGCTAATTATACTTTTAAGGGTGGAATACCAAAGAAACTTGGAGATCCAGGAGTACCCACTATACCATGTTCCATTAAAAGAAACTATGTTAAAACTACTTTATGTGATCTTGGAGCCAGTGTTAGTGGTATGCCTCTCTCTTTATATCGTAGACTTGATTTGAATAAGTTGACACCTACTAAAATATCTTTGCAAATGGCTGATAAATCAACTGCTATACCTGTCGGTATTTGTGAGGACGTGCCTGTTGTAGTTGCAAACGTTACTATTTTAACGGACTTTGTTATTCTTGATATTCCGAGGACGATAGTATGTCTATTATTCTTGGAAGACCCTTTTTGAATACTGCAGGGGCTCTTATTGATTGCACTAAAGGCAATGTCACTTTTCATGTTAATGTTAATGAGCATACGATACACTTTCCGAGGAAACAACCTCAAGTTCATAATATCAACTCTATTGGAAAATTTCCATCGATTATATTTGGAGGTTTTGAATTTCCTCTTCCTACTGTCAAGAAGAAATATGATATTCTTATTATTGGGGATGTGCATATCCCCGTTGAGGTAACATAGTGTTATTTGAAATTTCTCCAGTTCCATGTTATTCGGAATGAGTTCGTTAACAAGACTTGATCAACCTTGTTAGTGGATTCCTTTTGATGATCATGAGATGGATGAAACTAGAAGCTAGGCACAACCTTCTGTACCCCACTTTTACTTTCTGTTACTTATTTTAAATAAAATGAAAATAAATATTTTTTCTGTCCATTATCTGATTATCCGTGCAATATAAAAATACCTCGAAAATAAAAGTTCTCCTAATGCCCTGAAATTTAAATATGATTTTTTCCAGAATATTTGAGAATATTTGGCACCGAGAACACAGCAGGGGGGGTCAACCACCTGCCCACGAGGGTGGAGGGCGCGTCCCCCTGCCTCGTGGGCCCACGGTGGCCCTCCTCCACTTATTCTTTCACCCACACACTCCTTCTTCCTCCCACAAACACAAATAACTAGCTCAAACCCGAGTCCAAGCTCGTTTTGCTGCCATTTTCGATCTCCTTGCTCAAAGCACCTCTCACAAAACTGCTTGGGGAGATTGTTCCTTGGTATGTGACTCCTCCATTGGTCCAATTAGTTTTTGTTCTAGTGCTTTATTCAGCAATTTTTGGCTGCTTAGGTGACCCTGTTCTTGAGCTTGCATGTCAAATTTATATGGTTCCAAGTAGTTTTGATGCATGATATAGGCCCTAGGCACTTGTCGGAGTAGTTGCTATCAATATTATTGAGTTTGGTTTACCTTTATTTTGAAGTTACTAAAAATTTAAGAATTTTTCAGAAAATGATGAGGAGACTTTTGAGGGGCTCATCGAGCCAAAGCTCGAAGGAAAAGGCACCAAAGCCTAAGTATAATCTGCCGCACACCGCGGAGGTTCGGGCGTGTGAATGGCCTTCCGGGGATTTCTTGAGAGCAGCTTGGATTTATGAAGACTTTCATGCATTGGCTAAGAATGCAGGCCTTACCGCTTTCCTCCACGACCAATGCGATCAGTATCTCTCACTCACAAATATCTTTGTGCAAAACTTTCATTTCCATTCTAGGAGCTCACCACATACGGTGGAGTTTTATTTATATGATGAGCATAAGGAGATGTCACTTTATGATTTTTGCCGGGTTTGTTAGTCCGTTTTGAGGGCAAGACAGAAGAACCACATCGCGATGATGTGGAGGGGTTTATTGATACTATCACTGTAGGGGAAACAAGGAAGGTTTCCGATGCACAAATCACTAGCATACATTTTCCTGTTTTACGTTATTTTGCATTATTTGCTAGTCGTTGCTTAATTGGTCGCGGAAACTGTGGAAACCTTAGTATCCCTAATATTATTATTTTGCTCCACGGTTTATATGGTGATAACTCTGTTAGTATGTGCGGCATTATTGCCAAACGGTTAAGTCTGAACCGTACAAAGGGCCCCATCTTTGGAGGCATCTATGCTTCACGCCTAGCTGCACATTTTAACAAACCTATTAGGCATTATGAGAAGGAAGAAAAAGTGCTACCTCGTGTTTATCCAGATTATAAAAGTATGGTGGCACATGATTTTATTGTTAAGAATAGGGAAGGAGAGCTTAAATATCAATTGTTCTTTAATAAACATCATCCTGAGACTCTTACCCTGCCTGCTCCTTCTTTGTTGATTTACCCGTAGGCCAGTACCTTGTTCCGTTGAAGGCTATTCACGCCTACCGGAACCCTGCACCAGCCGTGGAGCCAGAGCCGGAACCACAAGTTGATCCTTCACGACAGTCTAATTACCAGTGGGATCCGGAGATGATTGTCAGCCAGTGGCAATCGGAGTCTTCCTCTTCTTCTTCTCAATATGACCCCAACTACTATTATGGATATCCGTCAGGCCAGGCGTGGCCATAGACCAACTTAGGCCAAAAGCCTAAGCTTGGGGGAGTACGTATTTCCCACTGACATTCAATTTATGTTCACACACTCATTGCTAGATGTCGGTGCTCATACTTTTTCATTGTATCATCCATGCTAGTTTATTTTCCTTTTTGTGCTTTCTTCTTGTGTGTTTAATAAACCTTAAGAAAAACCAAAAAAAATAGTTGTAGCTTTTAATCAGTTTAATTTCCATGCTTGTAGTAGTAATTAAAAAGAAAACCGAAAAAGATGTCATGTTCTTCTTTTACTTGTTGGGAGCTCTCCCATGTAAATAGTTTTATTTCTTTTCTTTTCTTTGGGGGTCGATAGGAGAAGACCATAATTGAAATTGTTGAAGTGGCGCTTATATGCATTATTGTTGATCTGACAAAAGAGCCTATATTGCCTTGTCTTCTCCTGTTTCTTGAATGCCTGCAGATTCCAGCTTAGTCCAATGCACGTGCACTATTATTATTATTCACATCATTCGATCGTGCAAGTGAAAGGCAATTATGATGATATATGATGGACTAGCTGAGATGAGAAAAGCTGGTATGAACTCGACCTCTTTTGTTTTTGTAAATATGATTAGTTCATCGTTCCTGATTCAGCCTATTATGAATAAACATGTTTGCAATGACAGCTAGAGATCATAGTTTCTTGTGCCATGCTTGATTAGCTTGAAGGAAATATGCCCTAGAGGCAATAATAAAGTTATTATTTATTTCCTTATATCAATGATAAATGTTTATTATTCATGCTAGAATTGTATTAACCAGAAACATAATACATGTGTGAATACATAGACAAACAGAGTGTCACTAGTATGCCTCTACTTGACTAGCTCGTTAATCGAAGATGGTTATGTTTCCTAACCATGAACAAAAGAGTTGTTATTTGATTAACGGGATCACATCAATAGAAGAATGATGTGATTGACATGACCCATTCCATTAGCTTAGCACCCGATCGTTTAGTATGTTGCTATTGCTTTCTTCATGACTTATACATGTTCCTATGACTATGAGATTATGCAACTCCCGTTTGCCGGAGGAACACTTTGTGTGCTACCAAACGTCACAACGTAACTGGGTGATTATAAAGGAGCTCTACAGGTGTCTCCAAAGGTACATGTTGGGTTGGCGTATTTCGAGATTAGGATTTGTCACTCCGATTGTCGGAGAGGTATCTCTGGGCCCTCTCGGTAATGCACATCACATAAGCCTTGCAAGCATTGCAACTAATGAGTTAGTTGCGAGATGATGTATTACGGAACGAGTAAAGAGACTTGCAGGTAACGATATTGAACTAGGTATTGAGATACCGACGAT
Organism: Triticum urartu; assembly: GCF_056163025.1. Taxonomy (NCBI): domain Eukaryota; kingdom Viridiplantae; phylum Streptophyta; class Magnoliopsida; order Poales; family Poaceae; genus Triticum; species Triticum urartu. The sequence goes on from NC_141877.1 coordinate 581,330,532, forward strand.
CGAATCTCGGGCAAGTAACATACCGATGACAAAGGGAACAACGCATGTTGTTACGCGGTCTGACCGATAAAGATCTTCGTAGAATATGTGGGAGCCAATATGAGCATCCAGGTTCTGCTATTGGTTATTGACCGGAGACGTGTCTCGGTCATGTCTACATTGTTCTCGAACCCGTAGGGTCCGCACGCTTAAGGTTTCGATGACAGTTATATTATGAGTTTATGAGTTTTGATGTACCGAAGGAGTTCGGAGTCCCGGATGAGATCGGGGACATGACGAGGAGTCTCGAAATGGTCGAGACGTAAAGATCGATATATTGGACGACTATATTCGGACATCGGAAAGGTTCCGAGTGGTTCGGATTTTTTCAGAGTACCGGGGAGTTACGGGAATACGGGGAAGAAGTATATGGGCCTTATTGGGCTTTAGGGGAGAGGGAGAGGCAGGCCGCGCCCCCCCCAAGGCCTAGTCCGAATTGGACTAGGGGGAGGGGCTGCGCCCCCTCCTTCCTTCTCTTCCCTCTTCCTCTTCCTTGTCTCCTACTCCTACTACATGCAAGGACTCCTAGTTGGACTACTCCCGGTGGGAGTAGGACTCCCGTAGGGCGCGCCACAGAGAGGGCCGGCCCTCCCCTCCTCCACTCCTTTATATACGGGGGTAGGGGGCACCCCATAGACACACAAGTTGATCCACGTGATCATATTCTTAGCCGTGTGTGGTGCCCCCTTCCACCATAATCCTCGATAATATTGTAGCGGTGCTTAGGCGAAGCCCTGCGACGGTAGAACATCAAGATCGTCACCACGCCGTCGTGCTGACGGAACTCTTCCCCGACACTTTGCTGGATCGGAGTCCGGGGATCGTCATCGAGCTGAACGTGTGCTAGAACTCAGAGGTGCCGTAGTTTCGGTGCTTGATCGGTCGGTCCGTGAAGACGTACGACTACATCAACCGCGTTGTCATAACGCTTCCGCTGTCGGTCTACGAGGGTACGTAGACAACACTCTCCCCTCTCGTTGCTATGCATCACCATGATCTTGCGTGTGCGTAGGAAATTTTTGAAATTACTACGTTCCCCAACAGTGGCATCCGAGCCAGGTTTTATGTGTTGATGTTATATGCACGAGTAGAACACAAGTGAGTTGTGGGAGATATAAGTCATACTGCTTACCAGCATGTCATACTTTGGTTTGGCGGTATTGTTGGATGAAGCGGCCCGGACCGACATTACGCGTACGCTTACGCGAGACCGGTTCTCCCGACGTGCTTTGCACAAAGGTGGCTAGCGGGTGACAGTTTCTCCAACTTTAGTTGAACCGAGTGTGGCTACGCCCGGCCCTTGCGAAGGTTAAAACAGCACCAACTTGACAAACTATTGTTGTGATTTTGATGCGTAGGTAAGATTGGTTCTTGCTTAAGCCCGTAGCAGCCACGTAAAACATGCAACAACAAAGTAGAGGACGTCTAACTTGTTATTGCAGGGCATGTTGTGATGTGATATGGTCAAGATATGATGCTAAAATTTTATTGTATGAGATGATCATGTTTTGTAACCAAGTTATCGGCAACTGGCAGGAGCTGTATGGTTGTCGCTTTATTGTATGCAATGCAATTGCGCTGTAATGCTTTACTTTATCACTAAGCGGTAGCGATAGTCGTGGAAGCATAAGATTGGCAAGACGACAGCGATGCTAGATGGTGATCAAGGTGTCACGCCGGTGACGATGGTGATCACGACGGTGCTTCGAAGATGGAGATCACAAGCACAAGATGATGATGGCCATATCATATCACTTATATTGATTGCATGTGATGTTTATCTTTTATGCATCTTATCTTGCTTTGATTGACGGTAGCATTTTAAGATGATCTCTCACTAATTATCAAGAAGTGTTCTCCCTGAGTATGCACCGTTGCGAAAGTTCTTCGTGCTGAGACACCATGTGATGATCGGGTGTGATAGGCTCTACGTTCAAATGCAATGGGTGCAAAACAGTTGCACACGCGGAATACTCAGGTTATACTTGACGAGCCAAGCATATACAGATATGGCCTCGGAACACGGAGACCGAAAGGTCGAGCGTGAATCATATAGTAGATATGATCAACATAGTGATGTTCACCAATGAAACTGCTCCATCTCACGTGATGATCGGACATGGTTTAGTTGATTTGGATCACGTGATCACTTAGAGGATTAGAGGGATGTCTATCTAAGTGGGAGTTCTTAAGTAATATGATTAATTGAACTTAAATTTATCATGAACTTAGTCCTGGTAGTATTTTGCAAATTATGTTGTAGATCAATAGCTCGCGTTGTTGCTTCCCTGTGTTTATTTTGATATGTTCCTAGAGAAAATTGTGTTGAAAGATGTTAGTAGCAATGGTGCGGATTGGATCCGTGATCTGAGGTTTATCCTCATTGCTGCACAGAAGAATTATGTCCTTGATGCACCGCTAGGTGACAGACCTATTGTAGGAGTAGATGGAGATGTTATGAACGTTTGGCTAGCTCAATATGATGACTACTTGATAGTTTAGTGCACCATGCTTAATGGCTTAGAATCGGGACTTCAAAGACGTTTTGAACGTCATGGACCATATGAGATGTTCCAGGAGTTGAAGTTAATATTTCAAGCAAATACCCGAATTGAGAGATATGAAGTCTCCAACAAGTTCTATAGCTAAAAGATGGACGAGAATCGCTCAACTAGTGAGCATGTGCTCAGATTGTCTGGGTACTACAATCGCTTGAATCAAGTGGGAGTTAATCTTCCAGATAAAATAGTGATTGACAGAATTCTCTAGTCACCATCAACAAGTTAGTAGAACTTCATGATGAACTATAATATGCAAGGGATAACAGAAACGATTCCCAAGCTCTTCGTGATGCTAAAATCGACGAAGGTAGAAATCAAGAAAAACATCAAGTGTTGATGGTAGACAAGACCACTAGTTTCAAGAAAAGGGCAAAGGGAAGAAGGGGAACTTCAAGAAGAACGGCAAGCAAGTTGCTGCTCAAGTGAAGAAGCCCAAGTCTAGTCCTAAGCCTGAGACTAAGTGCTTCTACTGCAAAGGGACTGGTCACTGGAAGCGGAACTACCCCAAGTGATTGGCGGATAAGAAGGATGGCAAAGTGAACATAAGTATATTTGATATACATGTTATTGATGTGTACTTTACTAGTGTTTATAGCAACCCCTCAGTATTAGATACTAGTTCAGTTGCTAAGATTAGTAACTCGAAACGGAAGTTGCAGAATAAACAGAGACTAGTTAAGGGTGAAGTGACGATGTGTGTTGGAAGTGGTTCCAAGAGTGATATGATCATCATCGCACACTCCATATACTTTCGGGATTAGTGTTGAACCTAAAGAAGTGTTATTTGGTGTTTGCGTTGAGCATGAATATGATTTGATCATGTTTATTGTAATACGGTTATTCATTTAAGTAAGAGAATAAAATGTTGTTCTATTTACATGAATAAAACCTTATATGGTTACACACCCAATGACAATGGTTCATTGGATTTCGATCATAGTGATACACATATTCATAATATTGAAACCAAAAGATGCAAAGTTAATAATGATAGTGCAACTTATTTGTGGCACTGCCATTAGGTCATATTGGTGTAAAGCGCGTGAAGAAACTCCATGCTGATGGGATTTTGGAATCACTTGATTATGAATCACTTGGTGCTTGCGAACCATGCCTTATGGGCAAGATGACTAAAGACTCCGTTCTCCGGAACAATGGAGCGAGCAACAGATTTGTTGGAAATCATACATACTGATGTATGTGGTCCGATGAATATTAAAGCTCGCGACAAGTATCATTATTTTCTGACCTTCACAGATGATTTAAGCAGATATGAGTATATCTACTTGATGAAACATAAGTCTGAAAAGTTCAAAGTATTTCAGAGTGAAGTGGAAAATCATTGTGACAAGAAAATGAAGTTTCTACGATCTAATCGCAGAGACGAATATTTGAGTTACGAGTTTGATCTTCAATTAAAACAATGTGGAATAGTTTCACAAACTCATGCCACCTGGAACACCACAGCATAATGGTGTGTCCGAACGTCATAACCGTACTTTATTGGATATAGTACAATCTATGATGTTTCTTACCGATTTACCAATATCATTTTAGGATTATGCATTAGAGACAGCTGCATTCACATTAAATAGGGAACCATCTAAATCCGTTGAAACGACACCGTATGAACTATGGTTTGGCAAGAAACCTAAGCTATCATTTCTTAAAGTTTGAGGTTGCAATGCTTATGTGAAAAAGTTTCAACCTGATAAGCTCAAACCCAAATCGGAGAAGTGTGTCTTCATAGGATACCCAAAAAGAAAATGTTGGGTACACCTTCTATCACAGATCCGAAGGCAAGATATTCGTTGCTTTGAATGGATCCTTTCTAGAGAAGGAATTTCTCTCGAAAGAAGTGAGTGGGAGGAAAGTAGAACTTGATGAGGTAACTGTACCTGCTCCCTTATTGGAAAGTAGTTCATCACAGAACTCTGTTCTTGTGACTACTACACCAATTAGTAAGGAAGCTAATGATGATGATCATGTAACTTCAGATCAAGTTACTACCGAATCTCGTAGGTAAACCAGAGTGAGATCCGCACTAGAGTGGTATGGTAATCCTGTTCTGAAAGTCTTATTACTAGACCATGACGAACTTGCGAACTATGAGGAAGTGATGATGAGCCCAGATTCTGCGAAATGGTTTGAGGCCATGAAATATGAGATATGATCCATGTATGAGAACAAAGTATGGACTTTGATGGATTTGCCCGATGGTCGGCAAGCCATAGAAAATAAATGGATCTTCAAGAGGAAGACTGACGCTGATAGTAGTGTTACTATCTACAAAGCTACAATTGTCGCAAAAGGTTTTCGCCAAGTTCAAGGTGTTGACTACGATGAGAGTTTCTCACTCGTATCCATGCTTAAGTCTGTCCGAATCATGTTAGCAATTGCTGCATTTTATGAAATCTGGTAAATGGATAAACAAAACTAAATTCCTTAATGGATTTATTAAAGAAGAGTTGTATACGATGCAACTAGAAGGTTTTGTCGATCCTAAAGGTGTTAACTAAATATGCAAGCTCCAGCGATCCATCTATGGACTGGTGCAAGCATCTCGGAGTTGGAATATGCGCTTTGATAAGTTGATCAAAGCATATAGTTTTATACAGACTTGCGGTGAAGCCTGTATTTACAAGAAAGTGAGTGGGAGCACTACAACATTTCTGATAAGTATATGTGAATGACATATTGTTGATCGGAAATAATGTAGAATTATTCTGCAAAGCATAAAGGAGTGTTTTGAAAGAAAGACCTCGGTGAAGCTGCTTACATATTAAGCATCAAGATCTATAGAGATAGATCAAGACGCTTGATAAGTTTTTCAATGAGTACATACCTTAACAATATTTTGAAGTAGTTCAAAAATTGGAACGGTCAAAGAAAGAGTTCTTGACTGTGTTACAAGGTGTGAAATTGAGTAAGACTCAAAGCCCGACCACGGCAGAAGATAGAAAGAGAATGAAAGTCATTCCCTATGCCTCAGCCATAGATTCTATAAAGTATGCCATGCTGTGTACCAGATCTATTGTATACCCTACACAGTGTTAAGTAAGGGAGTACAATAGTGATCTAAGAGTAGATCACTGGACAGCGGTCAAAATTATCCTTAGTGGAATAAGGAAATATTTCTCAATTATGGAGGTGACAAAAAAGGTTCGTCGTAAAAAGTTACGTCGATGCAAGTTTTGACACTGATCCAGATGGCTCTAAGTCTCAATCTGGATACATATTGAAAGTGGGAGCAAATAGCTAGAGTAGCTCCGTGCGGAGCATTGTTGATATAGAAATTCGCAAAATACTTATGAATCTGTATGTGACAGATCCGTTGACTAAAATTTTCTCACAAGCAAAACATGATCACACCTTAGTACTCTTTGGGTGTTAATCACATAAACGATGTGAAATAGATTACTGACTCTAGTAAACCCTTTGGGTATAGGTCACATGACAATGTGAACTATGGGTGTTAATCACATGGTGATGTGAACTATTAGTGTTGGATCACATGGCGATGTGAACTAGATTATTGACTCTAGTGCAAGTGGGAGACTGAAGGAAATATGCCCTAGAGGCAACAATAAAGTTATTATTTATTTCCTTATATCATGATAAATGTTTATTATTCATGCTAGAATTGTATTAACCAGAAACATAATACATGTGTGAATACATAGACAAACAGAGTGTCACTAGTATGCCTCTACTTGACTAGCTCGTTAATCGAAAATGGTTATGTTTCCTAACCATGAACAAAAGAGTTGTTATTTGATTAACGGGATCACATAAATAGAAGAATGATGTGATTGACATGACCCATTCCATTAGCTTAGCACCCGATCGTTTAGTATGTTGCTATTGCTTTCTTCATGACTTATACATGTTCCTATGACTATGAGAGTATGCAACTCCCGTTTGCCAGAGGAACACTTTGTGTGCTACCAAACGTCACAACGTAACTGGGTGATTATAAAGGAGCTCTACAGGTGTCTCCAAAGGTACATGTTGGGTTGGCGTATTTCGAGATTAGGATTTGTCACTCCGATTGTCGGAGAGGTATCTCTGGGCCCTCTCGGTAATGCACATCACATAAGCCTTGCAAGCATTGCAACTAATGAGTTAGTTGCGAGATGATGTATTACGGAACGAGTAAAGAGACTTGCCGGTAACGATATTAAACTAGGTATTGAGATACCGACGATCGAATATCGGGCAAGTAACATACCGATGACAAAGGGAACAACGTATGTTGTTATGCGGTCTGACCGATAAAGATCTTCGTAGAATATGTGGGAGCCAATATGAGCATCCAGGTTCTGCTATTGGTTATTGACCGGAGACGTGTCTCGGTCATGTCTACATTGTTTTCGAACCCGTAGGGTCCGCACGCTTAAGGTTTCGATGACAGTTATATTATGAGTTTATGAGTTTTGATGTACCGAAGGAGTTCGGAGTCCCGGATGAGATCGGGGACATGACGAGGAGTCTCGAAATGGTCGAGACGTAAAGATCGATATATTGGACGACTATATTCGGACATCGGAAAGGTTCCGAGTGGTTCGGATTTTTTCAGAGTACCGGGGAGTTACGGGAATACGGGGAAGAAGTATATGGGCCTTATTGGGCTTTAGGGGAGAGGGAGAGGCAGGCCGCGCCCCCCCAAGGCCTAGTCCGAATTGGACTAGGGGGAGGGGCTGCGCCCCCTCCTTCCTTCTCTTCCCTCTTCCTCTTCCTTGTCTCCTACTCCTACTACATGCAAGGACTCCTAGTTGGACTACTCCCAGTGGGAGTAGGACTCCCCTAGGGCGCGCCACAGAGAGGGCCGGCCCTCCCCTCCTCCACTCCTTTATATACGGGGGCAGGGGGCACCCCATAGACACACAAGTTGATCCACGTGATCATATTCTTAGCCGTGTGCGGTGCCCCCTTCCACCATAATCCTCGATAATATTGTAGCGGTGCTTAGGCGAAGCCCTGCGACGGTAGAACATCAAGATCGTCACCACGCCGTCGTGCTAACGGAACTCTTCCCCGACACTTTGCTAGATCGGAGTTCGGGGATCGTCATCGAGCTGAACGTGTGCTAGAACTCGGAGGTGCCATAGTTTCAGTGCTTGATCGGTCGGGCCGTGAAGACGTACGACTACATCAACCGCGTTGTCATAACGCTTCCGCTGCCGGTCTACGAGGGTACGTAGACAACACTCTCCCCTCTCGTTGCTATGCATCACCATGATCTTGCGTGTGCATAGGAAATTTTTGAAATTACTACGTTCCCCAACATAGCTATGAGTTATAATGGTTTACCTTGCGTGCCAACATGCTATTGAGATAGTTATGATGTGGTATGATAGGGTGGTATCCTCCTCTGAATGATTTAAGTGACTTGACTTGGCGCATGTTCACGCATGTAGTTGAAACAAAATCAACATAGCCTTCACGATATTTATGTTCATGGTGGATTATATCCTACTCATGCTTGCATTCGATGTTGATTAATTTTAATGCATGTTCATGACCGTTGTCGCTCTCTAGCTAGTCGCTTCCCAGTCTTTTGCTAGCCTTCACTTGTACTAAGCGGGAATACTGCTTGTGCATCCAATCCTTTAAACCCCAAAGCTATTCCACATGAGTCCACTATACCTACCTATATATGGTATCTACCTACCGTTCCAAGTAAATTTGTATGTGCCAAACTCTAAACCTTCAAATAAATATCATGTTTTGTATGCTCTAATAGCTCATATATCAACTAGGGTTGTCTGTATCTTCCATGTTAGGCGGGTTATTCTCAAGAGGAGTGGACTCCGCTCCTCACTCACGAGATAAATGGCTGGTCACCGGGATGCCCGGTCCCATGCTTTATGCAAACTAAATCAAAATAATTGCAAACAAAACTTCCCCTGGGAATCTTGTTAGTTGGAGGCACTCGTTGTTTCGAGCAAGCCATGGATTGATGCTTGTTGGTGGAAGTGGGAGTATAGACTTTACCATTCTATTTGGGAACCGCCTATAATGTGTGTAGCATGGAAGATATCGCCATCTCTTGGTTGTTATGTTGACAATGAAAGTATACCGCTCAAAATATTATTCACCTCTATTTCAAAACCGAGCTCTAACACCTCTACAAATCCCTGCTTCCCTCTACGAAGGGCCTATCTATTTACTTTTATGCCGAGTCATCATCCTCTTATTGAAAAGCACCAGTTGGAGAGCACCGCAGTCATTTGCATTCATTAATGTTAGTTTACATTGAGTATGACTTGACTGGATCTCTTTTACCATGAATTACAATGTCTAGTCAGTCCTTGGTCTTTAAAGGTGCTCTACATTTATGTTTTGCGGTCTCAGAAAGGGCTAGCGAGATACCATCTTGTTATATCATATTATGATTGTTTTGAGAAAGTGTTGTCATCCGAGATTTATTATTATGGCTTGCTAGTTGATTATGCTATTGATATGAGTAAACTTGAGACCTATGCGTTATTGTGAATGTGGTTAGTTATAATCTTTGCAGAAAACTTGAATGCTGGCTTTACATATTTACAACAACAAGAGCAAACAGAGTTTGTAAAAGTTTTTCTTTATCACTTTCAGTTTATCAACTGAATTGCTTGACGACAAGCAAAGGTTTAAGCTTGGGGGAGTTGATACGTCTCCGTCGTATCTACTTTTCCAAACACTTTTGCCCTTGTTTTGGACTCTAACTTGCATGATTTGAATGGAACTAACCCGGACTGACGCTGTTTTCAGTAGAATTACCATGGTGTTATTTATGTGCAGAAACAAACGTTCTCGGAATGACTTGAAACTTCATGGAGCAACTTTTCAGAAAATATGAAAAATACCTGCAAAAGATGAAGGCCAGGGGCCCACCACCTCTTCACGAGGGTGGGGGGCACGCCTGCCCCTTAGGGCGTGCCTGCCCCCTAGGGCGCGCCCCCCTACCTCGTCGGCCCCCTATTGCCTTTCCGACTACAACTCCAACTCCATATATTGTGTTTCGGGGAGAAAAAATCAGGGAGAAGAAATCATCGCGTTTTACGATACGGAGCCGCCATCAAGCCCTAAAACCTCTCGGGAGGGCTGATCTGGAGTCCGTTCGGGGCTCCGGAGAGGGGAATCCATCGCTATCGTCATCATCAACCATCCTCCATCACCAATTTCATGATGCTCACTGCCGTGCGTGAGTAATTCCATCGTAGGCTTGCTGGACGGTGATGGGTTGGATGGGATCTATCATGTAATCGAGTTAGTTTTGTTAGGGTTTGATCCCTAGTGTCCACTATGTTCTGAGATTGATGTTGGTATGACTTTGCTATGCTTAATGCTTGTCACTAGGGCCCGAGTGCCATGATTTCAGATCTGAACCTATTATGTTTTCATCAATATATGAGTGTTCTTGATCCTATCTTGCAAGTCTATAGTCGCCTATTATGTTTTATGATCCGTTAACCCCGAAGTGACAATAATCGGGATACTTACCGGTGATGACCGTAGTTTGAGGAGTTCATGTATTCACTATGTGTTAATGCTTTGTTCCGGTTCTCTATTAAAAGGAGGCCTTAATATCCCTTAGTTTCCGTAAGGACCCCGCTGCCACGGGAGGGTAGGACAAAAGATGCCATGCAAGTTCTTTTCCATAAGCACGTATGACTATATTCGGAATACATGCCTACATTATATCAATGAACTGGAGCTAGTTCTGTGTCACCCTAGGTTATGACTGTTACATGATGAACTGCAACCGGCATAATTCTCCATCATCGATCCATTGCCTACGAGCTTTCCATATATTGTTCTCCACTTATTTACTTTTCCCGTTGCTATTGCTATCATCAATACAAAATACCAAAAACATTACATTTACTACTATTACCTTTTGTTATCGTTATCACTGCCATCATATTACTTTGCTACTAAATACTTTACTGCAGATATTAAGTTTCCAGGTGTGGTTGAATTGACAACTCAGCTGCTAATACTTGAGAATATTCTTTGGCTCCCCTTGTGTCGAATCAATAAATTTGGGTTGAATACTCTACCCTCGAAAACTGTTGCGATCCCCTATACTTGTGGGTTATCAAGACTATTTTCTGGCGCCGTTGCTGGGGAACATAGCTCTATTCTTTGAGTCACTTGGGATATATATCTGCTTATCATTATGAAGAACTTGAGAGATCCAAAAACCAAGATCTATCCCTCAACTACGAGGGGAGGTAAGGAACTGTCATCTAGCTATGCACTTGATTCACCTTCTGTTTTGAGTAAGCTTGCGACCCCTACACCTGCTCCAAGTCCGGGATTGGTACTAGTAGGTTGCTAGTAGTGTTAATTACTCTTTGTAGTTGATGCTAGTTGGTTTATTTGGTGAAAGATCATATGTTCAGATCCTATATGCATATTAATACCCCTCTGACTATGAACATGTTTATGCTTTGTGAGTAGTTATGTTCCTGAGGACATGAGAGAAGTCTTGCTATTAGTAGTCATGTGAATTTGGTATTCGTTTGATATTTTGATTAGATGTATGTTGTCTCTCCTCTAGTGGTATTATGTGAACGTCGACTACATAACACTTCACCATTATTTGGGCCTAGAGGAAGGCATTGAGAAGTAATAAGTAGATGGTGGGTTGCTAGAGTGACAGAAGTTTAAACCCTAGTTTATGCGTTGCTTCGTAAGGGGCTGATTTGGATCCATATGTTTCATGCTATGGTTAGGTTTACCTTAATACTTTTGTTGTAGTTGCGGATGCTTGCAATAGAGGTTAATCGTAAGTGGGATGCTTGTCCAAGGAACGACAGTACCCAAGCACCAGTCCATCCACATATCAAATTATCAAAGTACCGAACGCGAATCATATGAACGTGATGAAAACTAGCTTGACGATATTGCCATGTGTCCTCGGGAGCGCTTTTCTCTATATAAGAGTTTGTCCAGACTTGTCCTTTGCTACAAAAAGGATTGGGCCACCTTGCTACACTTTATTTACTTTTGTTACTTGTTGCTCGTTACAAATTATCTTATCACAAAAACTATCTGTTACCACTTATTTCAGTACTTGCAGAGAATACCTTGCTGGAAACTGCTTATCATTTCCTTCTGCTCCTCGTTGGGTTCGACACTCTTACTTATCGAAAGGACTACAATAGATCCCCTATACTTGTGGGTCATCAGACGTCCATGCATCACTTCCTACATTGAGACGTTTTTGAAGAACCTTACCCGCGCTCATTATGTTGTCATGATATGGTTGGCACCAATGGTTGTTGTTGCATTTTGCCGGTCGCTACGGTTTTGTTTTTCACCTAGACGTAGCTCCGATCTTGTATGTTTTTTGCTCTTTGATGACATGATCTTTTTTGTGTTTCTGTGTTGGTATTGATTGTGTTTTTGTGCAACCTAATCATGCAAAAACCAAATGTGTGTTTGTATTCCCTTAATGCTTCCTTATGGGTCAATAAATAGTGCCCTTTATCGGGGAAAAACAAGACAAAGAATATGGTGGCTACATATGTTTAAACAAGTGATAACATATGACAAAAATTCGGTAGCAAAATAGTGTTCAAGCACTTAATCTGAATATGCTTTAAAAAGAAACTCACCGATGTCTCTTACTCCTATTTACTTGCACTCCGGATAGCAACACTGCCTGTACGTACTATCTTGAAAGCAAAACTAAATGAGCAATCCTCAAATGGCCAAGTTGTTATCAGATGGACGAGATGTGGCGGCAATTGAAGGCGTTGCATGCCAGCAGTGGAAAATGCAGGTCCGAGACTCAACAACTTTGGGCAGCATTCACACATCCATTTTTAAAGCCTCCAGGCATCTTGATCCATTGGCAGACAATGAATACAGTGATGTTGCTGCTTTCTTAACTATATAGCTGCCATCTCAATTACTCCTGTAGTACATATCACCTGTGTGACTTTTCTGGCATCTCAATAATACTCCTGTAAGAAAAGTCGCCAACAATCACAAGTTCGAACAGCTGTGTGGTTTGGATCTGGTCCAGAGAAAGTCATTGACATCATACGTCGTGATTGTAACACTTGAGTTTGAGTAATACAAGTTTTCGCAATAAAAAATTAAAATCGCCAACAGTTAATATAAATTACAAGGAGCTCTCACGTATGTCGCCAATATTTTTTTTCCAGGAGTCAACACTTTTCGCACAAAGCGACATCTATGGCGTTGTCCGACATGGTGCCATCTCCCAGCTCTTGGCCACCGGTTGAGCGACGGCCAATTGGGGGCACCGTGGTACGGCAACCGATAGAGGGCACGGCTATGTGCCACCTTTTTTTTTGAGCAAGAAAGCTAGGTCTTTATTGATTAATACCAATGTTTACAGAAAAAGCGATTATGTCACTCGACGTGCCCAACCAAATATGGCGCCCAAAAGGGAGAGAAGTACCTGAACCTAGCTAACCTATGAGCTATCTGCCACCTGATGTGATGCCTAGGCACGGTTCGCCTGCAGGAGCTGGAAACGGGCCGGCCCTGTAACCAGGTGCCCCACCGTGTTAATTTCATGATGATGTCACGCGTGTTTCCTCATTTTTTTCTTCACATTTATATTTAATTTTTTTACTTGTACTTATTTCGAAACATTCCAAATATATACCTTACTAAAGCACTTCCATTAAAAAATTGAAAATTGTTAATCATGCATTTAAGAAATGTTAAACATGTATAGGAAAATGCTTCTGATGTATACGAAAAATATATAATGTAAATATAAAAGTTACAAAATGTTATTTGTGTATAAAAAAATTGTTAATCATATGTATGAAAAAAGGTTTGTGATAATTAAAAAATGTCACATATTTCAAAAAAAATGTACGTCGCATTTAAAAAAATTCTTCACCTGTTTAAAAATGTGTCTGCATCATTTTCGTATAATGTTTGTACAATGTACAAAAATGATCCATACTTAAAAAATATTTTATTGTTAAAAAACGGTTTAACATGTATTTGAAAAATATATTTAAAACATTTTTTCGAAATATTAGTGATGTATTTGAAAAATGTTAAACTCGTAAAACAATTTTTTACATGTATACAAATAATGTAAAATGTGTATGGAAAATTAGAAATGTATTGAAAAGACAGAGAGTTGACAAAGAAACAAAAAGAAAAGCGAAGAAATAAAAAAAAATCTAAGAACTCCAAAAAGGGAAGAAAGAAAAGCAAAGTATATAGAAGAAAAAGAAAAGGCAAAGAAAATCATTGAAAAACATAGAAAACGCAAACATGTAACAAAAGAAAAAAAAGAAAAAACCAGTGACAACACAAAGAAAACCAGAGAAAAAACAGATTGAATGCAACGACCAGACGCGGGCGAGCGAAGGGAACGAGCGAACCAACTAAAGAGTCAGCCCGTAGTTGTTCGCTTGTACGTGATTCCTATTAGAAATTGGTATATGGGCAGACATAGCCGATCAATCGAGGTTGGGTGGAATCGCCCGATGAGGAGAGCAATTAACCGAGGGGTACCCTTTTGTGGGAGCTTCTAAGGATACTTTTGGTGGGTTGAGAGTGCACCACTTGGCACGTTCATAGACGCCGTCACGTGTCCTCCCTCAGAATTTTATCTTATTTATTTTTTGTACGTGTTTTCAGGATTTAGATAGGTTTTGGGGGTTTTTTCTGCTTCTTGATTTCCCCCGAAATGTTGGAGAAAAGCAAAAAATGTGTTTTTTTTCCGTGACTCTCACAAAGAAAAAATGTATTTTTTTTCGGGCACAGATTTTCTTCCGCGGGAGGCACACATGTGCCTCTTGGGAAAAAGAGAAAAAATATATTGTTCAACACAGTACAGACATGAAACGCTCATACAAACGCACATACACTCATCCAGATGAACGCACACACCCACACACTATCTCTATGAGCACCTCAAAAGACTGAGTCGCACATGATCTTGAGATTAATGAAGTCGCCATATATGCCCTCGTAGTCGACGGAAACGTCTGCTCCCACTGAACGCACATCGCCGAAATAAATTCAGGGAATGCGAGCACCAATGCCAAGTCTAGACTTAAACTTGCGTGGGCTGTGGATAGCACTGTCCTCCTAACCAACCAACCACATATTGGTTCGCAAAAACACATTTTTTTTTTGCTTTCATGAGAAGCACATATTGGTTTTCTTATAAAGGCACATATTTACTTTCGTTAGAGGTATAGTTGTGCCTCTCGGAAAGTGAAAACCGCATGCTTTTTTTGGATTTCGTGAGAGGCCCAACTGTGCTTTTTTTCCAGAAGAGGCACGTATCTGCTTTTCATGAAGGCATAGATTTGCTTCCGCGAGAAGCACAATTGTGTCTCTTGGAAAGAGAAAAAAGATATAGAAAAAAAGTTTTTAGCTATGAGTCTCTTATCAGTTTTTCCTGGGGTTTTTTGTGGAGAAAATATTCATCAAAATCTATAAACATGGGATCTACTTTCATAGATCTCGTCGTGACGAATCCGATGATGAAAACAGTACAGAATTTCGATGCACAGTTTAAGAGCTAAAATATTTTGGAAAACAAATCTACGTGAAAAGTAAAAACTCCCGGATTGCCATTTGTGAGCACCCAAGGTAGTTTTTTTTTCCTTTGCAGACCCCCTTAAACAAATGATTTCTCCTGATGGGGCTCGAGGCTTGTTCGCGCACTCGCGGACACTAAAATGATAATAAGCGGATAAAAAGGGAGCTCAAAAGGGATTCGGTCCTTGTTCTCCTTGATAGTTGGCTGTTGTGGTAGCCAACAAGCCAGCGTCCAATTTGTGGCATAGAACTAGGGTATGACCTACTTGAGGCGAAAACGAGAGACATTTTCAAAGGTTTTTCCTAGTTGTTATGATATATCTCTCTCAAAATAGTTTTGGTCATTGATGACAACATGTTTGCGGACTAATCTTGTGCTTTGAATAATTCACAGATTCTCTCCTGGCACGAGACGCTTTCTTCCCTTCGGAGTGTATATCAAGACGGTGTAGCTCTTTCGTTTCTTTCTCGGTGGACTAGTTGCGTAGAGGGCACCGTACTATCAAGAGGAGGTCTGCTAGGGTATTGCATGGGTGGAATCATCACGTACACATCAGCTTCTCACCCTTCGAGCATCTCCATTCCATTGAAGAGATCTCTCCTCTCTTCCTTATCCTGTCTGGGTCCAAGCGGTAGTACCGCGCAACCCAGCGGTAGTACCCCTGAGGAGCCAAGCGGCAGCACCGCTCCACAGCGGTAGTACCGTCCGTGGCTCCACAGCAGTAGTACCGCTGGGGTGCCTGGCACCTCCGCCTTGTCCTCAGCATCTTTGAGAGATTCTCTCTCTCGCGCGCGCCCCAGCGGTAGTACTGCACTGCCAGCGGTAGTATGGCTGAAGGGTCACAAGCGGCAGTACCGCTCCACAGCGGTAGTACCGCCCGTGACCCAGCTGTCGTAGTACCGCTGGGCAGTCTGGCTCCTACCGCCTCGATTCGAGAGGTCTTTTTCTCGTGTCGGGTTTTGCGGCACTAGTTGCGGTTGTAGAGGCGGTAGTACCGTTCCAGGAGCGGTAGTACCGCCCCTACCACCGCGGTAGTACCGCGTTTGGGCCATTTCCCTACTAGTCTTCTCAGCGCGGTAGTACCGCTGTCCTGGCGGTAGTACCGCCCCGCCTCAACGGTAGTATCGCCCTGTGCGGGGCTGGTTGGTGGTGGGCAACGGTTGGATTGTTGCCCCCACTATAAAAGGGAGTCCCCTTCTTCTCTTTCACCTACCTCTTCCTCCCCCAAGCTCCATTTATTGCTCAAGCTCCATTAAATGCTCCAAGCTCCATTTTCGCCCGATCTATCTCTCTAGCCAATCAAACTTGTTGATTTGCTCGGGAGTGGTTGAGAAGGCCCCGATATACACTTCCACCAAGGGATTTTCGATTCCCCCACTCATCCCTAGCGGATCTTGTTACTCTTGGGTGTTTGAGCACCCTAGACGGTTGAGGTCACCACGGAACCATAGTCCATTGTGGTGAAGCTTCGTGGTCTTGTTGGGAGCCTCCGATTAAGTTGTGGAGATTGCCCCAACCTTGTTTGTAAAGGTTCGGTCGCCGCCTTCAAGGGCACCAATAATGGAATCACGGCATCTCGCATTGTGTGAGGGCGTGAGGAGAATACGGTGGCCCTAGTGGCTTCTTGGGGAGCATTGTGCCTCCACACCGCTCCAACGGAGACGTACTTCCCTTCAAAAGGAAGGAACTTCGGTAACACATCCTCGTCTTCACCGGATCCACTCTTGGTTATCTCTTACCTTTACTTGGGCAAGCTCTTTAGTGTTTCTTCCCTTGCTTGCTTGTATGCTTGTTGTTATTGCATCATATAGGTTGCTCACCTAGTTGCACATCTAGACAACCTACTTTGATGCAAAGTTTAATTTGGTAAAGAAAAGTAAAAATTGGTAGTTGCCTATTCACCCCCTCCCCCTCTAGTCAACCATATCGATCCTTTCAATTGGTATCAGAGCCTCGTCTCTTTATTAAGGACTTTACCGTCCAAAGAGTATGGTTGATACCGTAGACAGTGTGGAGGAACACTCCGGTGTGAATCCGATCTCGTCTACGGGAGATGGGGGAACCTCGGTCTCTCGTGAGGAGTTCAATGTGGCCTTGGAGACATTGAAAACCTCCATGACGTCCGAAGTTGAAAGCATGTTTACTAAATTTCTTGAGGGGCTTAAACTATCCACTGCACCGTTGAAAATGGGTAACCCCGCCAACAAGGTGACGGATGCTATCCCCGACAAGGGGGAAGCTAGTAGTGAAAAGGCTCCTTCTTCTAGTGGTAAGAATGGCACCGACATCTTTGCCCACGTGGAACCACCACTTGTTTATGGTGGACCTGTTCCTTCCACTCATTTGAATCATGCCGGTCCTCCCCCTAAGATTGTGAAAAATGAGGATTTTGATTCTTGGGTTTACCGCTTTAAACGTCATTTAAATCATGTGAACACTAACCTTTGGAGAATCATTTAAGAAGGTTTCTATCCACATGATCCAAGCAACTTCACTCCTCGGGAAGCCGCGGACAATCAATTCAATGATAATGCTCTCTTCATCATTCAAGATGCAATTTCACCCGAAGACCTACCTCATCTTTGTCCCTTCGCCTTGGCCAAAGATGCATGGCATTGTGTTGTCTCTCTCTACCGGGGAAGCGCAAGCATTCAACGCTCCAATTATGAAGTGGTACAAGATGAGGCCGATGAGTTTGCAATGAAAGAAGATGAAGAACCTTGTGAGCTTTATCGGAGAGTAACCAAACTCGCGGTCTCACTACGAGATCACGGGAGCAAGGACACGGATGACAATTGGATCAAGCGCAAATTCCTCAAGGCAATGATGCCCTATCACAAGGCCATGTCCTCCGTCATTCGTCAAAGACCGGACTTCCACACTTTGACCTCAAGCGAAGTGGTGGATGAGTTTGTGGCCATGAACATTTTGGACAAGACCGCCGACAATGCGGTGCTCCGTTCTCAATGGGCAAAGAAGCCTAATCTTGCATTGAAGGCCAAGCTCACCGTGGAAGAAGAAGAAGAGGAAGAAGAGGAGAGCAACCCCGAAGATACGAAGTATGCATATCATGAACACATGGCACTTGCTTCAAGGCAATTTTGGAGCAAGAAAAACTCGAGGCCAAACTTTAGCAAAAACAACTCGAGTGGCACGAGGGGCAAGCAACGTGTAAGGACTTGCTACAATTGCGGCAACGTGAGTCATTTCGTTGCGGAATGCCCGTATGAGAAGAGGGAAGACAATGGTGGCAAGCTCATCCGAAAGGACAAGGCCAAGTCGTTCCCCAACAAGAACAACTTCACCAAGAAGACTCCTTCCAAGGCTTTGGTTGTGCAAGAAGAGTACAATGAGGATGATGAGGATGATGAAGATGATGAGTCGGTTGCCATGGCCTCCGTTGCCATTGCAACAACGTCACGGGTGTCTCTCTTCGACTCACCCAATGAGAGCATCACCGCCAAGTGCCTCATGGCTAAAGCCACCAACAAGGTAACCCCCAACATCAAAACTACCATCATTAATCATCCTTCCCCGACGGATAGCATTAACGAACTTGAGGGAGCTAATGTGGAGGCTAACGAGTTTGAGGCCTTTATGGGCAAACTCAAGGGAAAATCCAAGAAGCACTTTGTTGCTCTCTTGGAATAACTTGGTGAAGCCAATGACATGATCGAGGCTCACGAAGACACCATCACTAAGATGGAAGGGCATAGTCGTGACTATGCCGATGAGATTTCGGATCTTTCCAATGCTCTTGAGGAAGAGCGTGGTCTACGTTTGGCTCTTGAGGAGTCACACAATGTTGATCATGCTAAGTTAAAGAAAGATTATGATCATGTCCTCATAGTTTCTCATGTGCTAAACCCCGAGAAGGCCGAACTTGAGGTTGATCTTGCTAGACTCAAAGAGGAGTTTGATCTACTTGACAAGGCTCACAAGGTCTTGAAGGGTGCTCATGCTAGCCTCAAAGAGTCTCATGATCAACTTCAAGTAAAGCTAACCAAGGAAAAAGCCACTTTCCCTCGTATGATGTTAATTGATAATGCAAATGCTACTAACCCGTGTTGTGAGCATGTGCATCTCGTTGAGGAGAACGCTAAGCTAAAGGCACAACTTGAGAGAGGTCTTGCAACTTGCATACAAGGCAAAAAGAACCTCAACGATCTCTTGATCAACCAAAAAGGGGTTGTGGCCAAGGAAGGGGTTGGGTACGTGCCCGACTCCAAGAACAAGAAGAAGAATGACAAGACCAAACGACCTCCTCCTCTCATGCAAACCTTTGTGAAGGAGGGAGAGAGTGCCTCCGAGGAGAAGAAGAAGAACAATGTCAAGAAGGGCAATGTCACCCCTCCCAACAAAGCTGGCGATTTTAATCCTTCTTACGTGTTATGCCGTGCTAGTGATGGGCATGTTTGTGCCAAATTTGTTGGTTCTCTTCATGAGTACATTGAATGGTCTATTTGGGTTACAAAGACCCTTGTTACTAACATCAAAGGACCCATTACAAAATGGGTACCTAAAACCAAGCATTGATCTCTTGTAGGTGTTTGCTTCCGGTGGTGGATCATGGTTGCTCGATAGCGGAGCTACAAATCATATGACCGGAAGCAAGGACTTGGTGGTGGACGTGCACAAGGTTCCATCTATGCCCACCAATGTCGAGTGGGGTGACGCCTCATCTTCTAAGGTATTGGGACTTGACAAGGTGGTCATCTCTCATGATCTCACGATCGAGAAGGTCATGCTTGTTGAGTCCCTTGCGTACAATTTACTTTCCGTTCGTCAACTTGCAATCATGGGCTTTGCCACTTTCTTTGATATCGATACCGTGGCCCTCTTGTGGAGCAAGACTCTGAAAGTAGCTTTTGTTGGGCATGTCGAGAATGGTCTATATGTGATTAACTTTTTGGAGCGACCCACTAAGACCGTGACATGCCTAATGGCTAAAGTTGATGTGGGATGGCTTTGGCATCGCCGTTTAGCCCATGTCAATATGAGATCTTTGCAAAGTCTCCTCAAGGGGGACCATGTCCGTGGACTAACGAATGTTAGTTTTGCTAAAGATCGTGCTTGCAGTGCCTGTATCGAAGGAAAGCTACATGAGAAGGCTCACCCTCCCACGACGATCATTTATTCGAAGAGGCCTTTGGAGCTCCTTCACATGGATCTCTTTGGGCCTCCATCTTTCGATAGTCTTGGAGGTAGGAAGTATTGCTTGGTGATTGTGGATGACTACTCAAGGTACACCTGGGTGTATTTCTTCAAGAGGAAGAGCGAGACCCAACAAACCGTCATTGACTTTGCAAATGAAGCACAACGTCAACACAATGCAAAGATCTTGATGATAAGAAGTGACAACGGCACCAAGTTCAAGAACTACACCTTGGATGAATTTCTTAGTGATGAGGGAATCAAGCATCAATATTCTGCACCCTACACCCCTCAACAAAACGGTGTTGCGGAGAGGAAGAACCGGACGTTGATGGATGCGGCAAGGACCATGATGGCGGAGTTCAAGTCTCCGTACAACTTTTGGGCCGAAGCCATCAACACCGCGTGTCATGCATCCAATCGGCTCTACCTCCGCAAGGGCTTGAACAAGACTCCATATGAGATACTCACCGGTAACAAGCCCAATCTCAAGTACTTCCGGGTATTCGGGTGTAAGTGTTTCATTCTCAAGAAAGGTGTTCGGTTGTCTAAATTTGAGGCTAGAGCTTATGAGGGCATATTTGTTGGCTATGCTACAAACTCTCATGCTTACCGTGTCCTCAATAAATCCACGGGACTTATTGAGGAGACGTGTAACGTGGAGTTTGATGAGAATAACGGCTCCCAAGTGGAGCAAAGTGGCACTTGTGATGTAGGTGATGAAATTCCTCCCCAAGCTATAAGAAGAATGGGTGTTAGCTTTATCCTACCCATTGAGGAACCCCTTGTGGCTGAAGGAGAAGGACAAAGCTCCACTCAAGTGGAGCCATCACCAACCCAAGGCCCACACGCTTCCGAAGAACAACATGAAGGCCCTCATCCTCAAGAACATGACCAAGGGAAAGATCACACTCAAGACGGTGTTGATACATCAAGTGATGCCCAAGGTCAAGTTCTCTCCTCCGAGCAAGTTCAAGAACAAGTACAAGCCCAAGACGACGCTCAAGATGATCAAGTGACCACTCCTCGTCTCACCCCCGAGGAGGAATTAGAGCATCGTGCCGCCAAGGTTGCTTCCAAGCTCTCCACCAAGGATCATCTCATGACGAATGTGCTTGGAAGCTTAAGAAAGGGGGTAAGCACTTGTAGACAATTAGCAAATTATTGTGAGCATCACGCGTTTGTTCTTGTGTGGAACCCCACAAGGTCTATGAAGCACTAGAAGATCTGGATTGGCTCAATGCCATGCATGAAGAACTCAACAACTTCGAGCGCAACAAAGTGTGGAGGTTGGTGCCAAGACCGACTGGGAATCACAATGTCATAGGAACCAAGTGGATATTCAAGAACAAGCAAGATGCCCATGGGTTATCATTCGCAACAAGGCTCGTTTGGTAGCACAAGGCTACTCCCAAGTCGAGGGTATCGACTACGGTGAAACCTTTGCTCCCGTTGCTCGTCTTGAATCCATTCGCATGTTGATTGTATATGCTTCTCATCATAACTTTAAGTTACAACAAATGGATGTGAAGAGTGCTTTTCTTAATGGTCCTATTAATGAATTGGTTTACGTCAAGCAACCCCCCGGGTTCGAGGATCCCTACTTTCCCGATCATGTGTATCAACTCGATAAGGCACTCTATGGCCTTAAACAAGCCCCACGTGCGTGGTATGACCACCTTACCGAGTTGTTACAAGACCGTGGTTTTGAAGTTGGGCTAATCGACCCCACTCTTTTTACTAAGAAGGTCAAAGGGGAGTTGTTTGTGTGCCAATTATATGTTGATGATATTATCTTTGGTTCTCCTAACAAAGCTTTCAATGAGGAATTTGCCGCTCTCATGACCTCAAAGTTCGAGATGTCCTCCATGGGAGAGTTGAAGTTCTTTCTAGGGTTCGAAGTGAAGCAAAGAAGAGAAGGAACCTTCATCAATCAATCCAAATACACTCAAGACATGCTCAAGAGATTCAAGCTAAATGACGTCAAGCCGGCCTCCACTCCAATGCCCACCAAGTGCCAACTTGACTTAGATCCGAATGGTAAAGTGGTGGATCAAAAGGTATATCGTTCCATGATTGGATCCTTGCTTTACCTTTGTGCATCTAGACCGGACATCATGTTGAGTGTGGGAATTTGTGCACGGTTTCAAGCCGCACCAAAGGAAAGTCACTATGTGGCGGTCAAACGAATCTTTCGATATTTGGCTCATACCCCAAACTTTGGCTTATGGTACCCAAGAGGATCAAACTTCAAGCTTGTAGGGTACTCGGATTCCGATTGGGCAGGAGACAAAGTGGATAGGAAGTCCATTTCCGGAGGGTGCCAATTCCTTGGTTGCTCTTTGGTAAGTTGGTCTTCCAAAAAGCAAAGTTGTGTGTCTCTCTCGTCCACTGAGGCGGAGTATGTTGCCGCCGGTAGTTGTTGTGCACAACTCCTATCGATGAGGCAAACTTTAAAGGATTACGGTGTCACTTGTGACAAAGTGCCTCTTTGGTGTGACAATGAAAGTGCCATCAAGATCTCTCTCAACCCGGTGCAACACTTCAAGACGAAGCATATTGAGATTCGGTATCACTTCATCCGGGATCACATTAGGCGAGGAGAGATCGAGCTCAACTATGTCAACACTCATGACAACCTTGCCGATATTTTCACGAAGCCCTTGGATGAAGCAAGATTTCGTGAGTTAAGGCATGAGCTAAATATCATTGAGAAATGTGGCTTGAACCCTTGCACACCCCACCACGCTCAATTTGTTGTCTAGTTGAGGTGTAGGCATGGACGTTGGGGGAGTGTTGTTCTCTCAATGAACTCTCCCTCCCCCCATTATGCATAAATTGATCAAGTCTTTCACTTTAGCCATTGTTGATGGTACTTGTGCTTCAAAGACGAGTTTTGGTCATGGGCCCAAGGTTAAAATCTTCGCGGCACCATACCTATTAACTCAAACATAGGTGGCCTCGGCCACCGCCCTCTTTCGAAGAGGTGTGTCGTTTCTCGTGTGCTCATGTGGTCTCTTTCCTTTCTCTCTTTTCTTGCCGTTTTGCATTTCCTTCGAGCTAAAAGCCTTGTTTGTTTAGTTGCCGTGGCGTGCTGGGCGGTACTACCGCTGGTGGTGCGCGGTACTACCGCTCGTAAGCGGTACTACTGCCCCCAGCACGGTACTACCGCTGAGGGACGGGACCAGGGGTTAAGTCGGGGCAGGGGGGGTTTCTTCTCCCCCATACCCATTCACTTCGCCCCCTCTTTTCTCTTCCTCTCTCCAGCCTCCACTCGCCGCGGGAGGGCTCCGGCAGATCTCCGTCTCCGGGGCGTCCCTCTCCATTTCCTTTGGTGGAGTCGATCCCCACCTCGTTCTCTTGCCATGGATGCCGGTATTGCCCCTGTTTCTTCTTTCCTTTTGTCTCGTTTTCAGATCTTGTTTCTTAGGGGCAATGGTGGTTGCATCTCTAGATTTTTGGCCAAATCTAGGCTTGAGTAGGTTGGAGAAGGCAACTAGACTATCTCGATTAGAGTTTGGTAAGAATATTTTTGAATTTGGTAGGCCGGTAGTGCCGGATCTGACCACGGTAGTAGGAAACCGCCGTTTCACTGCCTCGTGCTGTAGGAAACTGCTGTTTCTCCGCCTCGAGCAGTACTACCGCTCTCACTGGAGCGGTACTACCGCTTGACCTCGAGCGGTACTACCGCTCTCTTTGGGCGGTACTACTGCTTGGGGCGGTACTACCGCGGGCATGTCACGGTACTACCGCTGCAAGCCAAATTCCATCATTTTCCTGCCTTACCTTGATCATTTCTGTTGAGTTTGTTGGCTTATGCTCGTTCTCTCTAGTTGTTTTGCGTGTTCTTGTGTTTGGCTCCAGGTGATGACCATTTCGAGCAGCAAGGTCGCTGTATCAACCCCGGGCGTGCTACATCAAAACGCTACCGCACCTCAGAGCCAGCCGGTGGTTCCTCGAGCACCCAACCGCATCCGGCAAGTGCGTCTGCAAGTGTTCCTCCACCGCCTCAGCAATCAAAGAAATCCGCCAACAAGCCAAAGGGGAAGACTGTGACTGAGATGACCAACAAGGAGTTTTGGGAGAAGCGTCGCCGCAACCCCTATGCGGTGTACCAAGAACCCACTTTGGTCAACCGCCCGTTCTGGAACCGTTTTCAGTTTGCCATCTACTTTGATGTGATCAAGGCCAAGAAGAATCTTTTTGTTGATGTTCGCTCCATTGACACTGATGCTATGGAGAAGGACCCGGAGTACTTTGGCGAAGCCCTTCAGATGTGCACTCAGCTGAACATTCTCATGATCATGCAATTCAACAAGGATTTCGATGCGGATTTGGTGGCTCAATTCTATGCCACCGTCCATCTTGGGACGGATGTCGACAGGACTCTGACATGGATGACCAATGGCAAGCTGCTTTCTGTCAAGTGGAAGGCTTTCATGGAGTTACTTGATGTGGTGGATCACGGGCTTGAGACTCCTGTCGGTTTCCGCCCTCACCGCAATGCTACGTCCACCCACAAGCAAGCCCTTTGGCCCTACTGCACTGTGAAAGTTCACCCAGTAACTGAGAAGAAGACCTATGAGCTGTCTCCGTATCTGGACATTCTTCATCGCATCTTCCGTGAGACTCTCTTCCCTTGGACCGGGAATCTGGATATGGTCCACTCTTACCTCGTGGACATGCTCCTTTTCTGTCAGCATGAGAAGGAAGCAAGAACTGGAGAGAGCCTGGATATTTCTCATGTCATGTGGTCTGAACTTCTCTCTGCCGTGTCTGAGCGCAAGTGCCCTATATATGGTCCATTCATCATGAGGCTCATTGAGAGGGCCTGGGCACAGACTTATCCCAGAGTGTTGCTAGAAACTAGAGACTTGGTTTCTCATGAGATCAAGCGTCTGAGGAAGAAGGACAATTGGACAGCACCTCACACAGGGGGTCCATCTGCTACTGCTGCCACAGGGGGTCCGTCTGCTGCGGCTGCCATGGGGGATCCGTCTGCTGCTGCTGCTGCCATGGGGACCGAGGGTGGGGCTGCTACTAATGATCATGAGGAGGATTTTGGCCCCTCTAGTACAGAACCGTCGTGGGCACAGAAGCTTAAGCGCATGATGAAGAAGCTTTTCTGCATGGAGTCTCATGGTCAGTACATGACTCATGTGGCGGAGAAGCATGCCAGGACGTGCCACAAGGAGCTCATGCGTCAGTTGGGAGCAACAGTTGCCAGTGGGTCTGAGGGTCAGATCACTGAAGAGGAGGAATGGATTCATCAGCATTGCCCTTGGACCGACTCCGATGCCGAGCAGTTTTCGACCCACGATGAAGATGCAGAGATGTGATGTTCGAGATCTTCATCTTCCCATCACCTGGAGTCGTAGCGTCACTCTTTGCCCTTTTTGGTGTCTCGCTGCCAAAGGGGGAGAGAGTGTAGGGATTTGTGTTTGTTTGCCATGCTTTGAGTCGTCTTGTGGATTCTTGTGTGTTCTCTCGGTGTCTTTATTTGGTTTGGTTTGGTGTGAGACCTAAGTTCTAGACATATGGTGTGAGACATATGCTCCCTATCGCTACCTTATTACTTATGTCTATTCAGAGTACTGTAGTTTATTATGAGATGCATGCTTGTCCTGTTTATTCTCTTCTCTCATATATCTTGTGCTTAGTATTGTTGGACTATAAAATATAGGGGGAGTGTTGATCCGAATGTGTGTGTCGTACCATATCTAGGTGCACACATTCTGGGGGAGCCCGTCTATATTTTGTAGTTCTTAGTTTTCTTCGTTTTATTTCTTTTCCTTGCACAAATCCCAAGTTGTCATCAATTCACCAAAAAGGGGGAGATTGTTACGGCATATCTCTCTCAAGGTAGTTTTGGTGATTGATGACAACATGTTTGCGGACTAATCTTGTGCTTTGAATAATTCACAGATTCTCCCCTGGCACGAGACGCTTTCTTCCCCTCGGAGTTTATATCAAGACGGTGTAGCTCTTTCGTTTCTTTCTCGGTGGACTAGTTGCGTAGAGGGCACCGTACTATCAAGAGGGGGTCCGCTGGGGTATTGCATGGGTGGAATCATCATGTACACATCAGCTTCTCACCCTTCGAGCATCTCCATTCCATTGAAGAGATCTCTCCTCTCTTTCTTGTCCTGTCTAGGTCCAAGCGGTAGTACCGCGCAACCCAGCGGTAGTACCGCTGAGGAGCCAAGCGGCAGTACCGCTCCACAGCGGTAGTACCGCCCGTGGCTCCACAGCAGTAGTCCCGCTGGGGTGCCTGGCACCTCCGCCTTGTCCTCAGCATCTTTGAGAGATTCTCTCTCTCTCACGCGCGCCTCAGCGATAGTACTGCACTGCCAGCGGTAGTACGGCCGAAGGGTCACAAGCGGCAGTACCGCTCCACAGCGGTAGTACCGCCCGTGACCCAGCTGCCGTAGTACCGCTAGGCAGTCTGGCTCCTACCGCCTCGATTCGAGAGGTCTTTTTCTCGTGTCGGGTTTTGTGGCACTAGTTGCGGTTGTGGAGACGGTAGTACCGTTCCAGGAGCGGTAGTACCGCCCCTACCACCGCGGTAGTACCGTGTTTGGGCCCTTTCCCTACTAGTCTCCTCAGCGCGGCAGTACCGCTGGCTGGCGCGGCGGTACCGCTGTCCTGGCGGTAGTACCGCCCCCCCTCAGCGGTAGTACCGCCCTGTGCGGGGCTGGTTGGTGGGGGGGCAACGGTTGGATTGTTGCCCCCACTATAAAAGGGAGTCCCCCTCTTCTCTTTCACCTACCTCTTCCTCCCCCAAGCTCCATTTATTGCTCAAGCTCCATTAAATGCTCCAAGCTCCATTTTCGCCTGATCTATCTCTCTAGCCAATCAAACTTGTTGATTTGCTCGGGAGTGGTTGAGAAGGCCCCGATCTACACTTCCACCAAGGGATTTTCGATTCCCCCTGAGGGAGTCCTGGATTAGGGGGTGTTCGGGTAACCGGACTATACCTTCAGCCGGACTCCAGGACTATGAAGATACAAGATTGAAGACTTCGTCCCGTGTCCGGATGGGACTTTCCTTGGCGTGGAAGGCAAGCTTGGCGATGCGGATATTCAAGATCTCCTACCATTGTAACCGACTCTGTGTAACCCTAACCCTATCCGGTGTCTATATAAACCAGAGGGTTGTAGTCCGTAGGACATCAAGTCCATATACAACAATCATACCATAGGCTAGCTTCTAGGGTTTAGCCTCCTTGATCTAGTGGTAGATCTACTCTTGTACTACCCATATCATCAATATTAATCAAGCAGGAGTAGGGTATTACCTCCATCGAGAGGGCCCGAACCTGGGTAAAAACATCGTGTCCCTTGTCTCCTGTTACCATCCGGCCTTGACGCACAGTTCGGGACCCCCTACCCGAGATCCGCCGATTTTGACACCGACATTGGTGCTTTCATTGAGAGTTCCTCTGTGTCATCGCCTTCAGGCCCGATGGCTCTTTGATCATCAACAACGATGCGGTCCAGGGTGAGACTTTTCTCCCCGGACAGATCTTTGTCTTCGGCGGCTTTGCACTGTGGGCCAATTCGCTTGGCCACCTGGAGCAGATCGAAAGCTACGCCCCTGGCCATCAAGTCAGGTTTGGAAGCTTAAACTACACGGCTGACATCCGCGGAGACTTGATCTTCGACGGATTCGAGCCACGGCCAAGCGCGCCGCACTATCTTGAGGGGCATGATCTAGCTCTACCTCCGGACAGTGTCCTGGAGGCCGCACACGCACCGGTTCCGACCCCTAACTCGGAGCCTATTCCGCCAATCGAGGATGAGCGGTTGGATGTCACCTCGGGGGCTGCAATCTCAAAGGCGATCGAGCCGAGCACCAGCCCCGCACTCTGCATGACCCGTGACTCCGAGGATCCGGACTCCTCCCCGGACTCCGAACCCCCCGCGCCCCTGCCAATCGAATCCGATTGGGCGCCGCTAATGGAGTTCACCGCCGCGGACATCTTTCAGCACTCGCCTTTTGGCGACATCCTGAATTCTCTCAAGTCTCTCTCTTTATCAGGAGAGCCCTGGCCGGATTACGGTCAGCGAGGATGGGATACGGACGATGAAGAAGTTCAAAGCCCACCCACCACCCACTTTGTAGCCACTGTCGACGATTTAACCGACATGCTTGACTTCGGCTCCGAAGACATCGACGGTATGGACGATGATGTAGGAGACGAACAGGAACTAGCACCTGTAGGGCGCTGGAAGGCCACCTCGTCATATGACATATATATAGTGGATACTCCAAAAGATGGAGATGGCGATGGAATAGCGGGGGATGACACCTCCAAGAAACAGCCAAAGCGCCGGCATTAGCGGCGCCGCTCTAAATCCCGCCAAAGCAAAAACGGTGATTCCGGCACGGGAGATAATACTACCATGGATAGCGCCGAAGAACACCCACCGCAGCAAGATTCGGCACAGGAAGATGGAGAAGCCAACCCTCATGATAGAGCGGCAGACCGAGAGGTCGAGGATGATAACTATATGCCTCCCTCCGAAGACGAGGCAAGCCTCGATGACGACGAATTCGTCGTACCATCAGACCCTGCCGAACAAGAGCGTTTCATACGTAGGCTTTTAGCCACGGCAAGCAGCCTCGAGAAAAAGCAGCAACAGCTTAGAGCTGACCAAGATTTGCTAGCTGATAGATGGACTGAAGTCCTTGCGGCCGAAGAGTATGAACTCGAACGCCCCTCCAAGAGTTACCCAAAGCGCAGGCCGCTACCCCGATCAGAGGAGGAAGCACCTACATCACTAGCACACGACATGGCAGACCGGCCACCTCACGGCCGCGACAGAGAGGCCTCTCGGCCCTCCACCCAAGCCGTGCCCTGACGCCGCTCAACTAAGGCACGGGAAAATGCGCCAGACCTGCGAGACGTACTGGAGGATAAGGCAAGACAAACAAGATCGATCTACGGATCGCGCAGGCGCCCTACGGCACGTGACGATGATCTTCACTCCGGATACAACAAATCCGGCCGGGCCGAACACAACAGACATAGCTCTTCCGAGCTGCGTCGTGATATAGCCCAGTACAGAGGCGCCGCACACCCGCTATGCTTCACGGATGAAGTAATGGATCATAAAATCCCAGAGGGTTTCAAACCCATAAACATCGAATCATACGATGGCACAACAGATCCGGCGGTATGGATCGAGGATTATCTCCTTCACATCCACATGGCACGCGGCGATGATCTACAGGCCATCAAATACCTCCCGCTCAAACTTAAAGGACCGGCCCGGCATTGGCTTAACAGCTTGCCAGCAGACTCAATCGGTTCTTGGGAGGACCTGGAAGCCGCATTCCTCGACAACTTCCAGGGCACTTACGTGCGACCACCGGATGCCGACGACTTAAGCCACATAATTCAGCAGCCAGAGGAATCGGCCAGGCAATTCTGGACACGGTTCCTAACAAAGAAAAAACAGATAGTCGACTGTCCGGACGCAGAGGCCCTAGCAGCCTTCAAGCAAAACATCCGCGACGAGTGGCTTGCCCGGCACCTGGGACCATGGTTGTCAGAATCGCGATTCTATTATACGATTCTACGACTTTACGATCCAAACTAACCCCTCTGATTCTACGATTTTAGTTCGTAGATCTACGTTTCTACGATACTGATAGTGAAGATTCTACGATTTGCGATCCTACCATCGGAGCTCCGATCCGATTCAAAATCACGATTCTGACAACCTTGCCTGGGACAGGAAAAGCCGAAATCTATGGCAGCCCTCACGACACTCATGACCCACTTTTGCGCGGGAGAAGACAGCTGGCTAGCTCGCAGTAACAACTTATCAAAGAACCCTGGTAATTCGGATACCAAGGACAAAAGTGGCAGGACACGTCGGAATAAGCAAAAACGCCGCGTCAGCAGCGACAGCAATGAAGACACGGCAGTCAATGCCGGATTCAGAGGCTATAAATCCGGTCAGCGGAAAAAGCCATTCAAAAAGAATACTCAGGGCCCGTCCAGTTTGGACCAAATACTCGACCGCTTGTGCCAGATACATGGCACCCCCGAAAGGCCAGCCAATCACACTAACAGGGATTGTTGGGTGTTCAAGCAGGCAGGCAAGTTAAGAGCCGAAAACAAAGACAAGGGGCTGCACAGCGACGACGAGGAGGAGCCCAGGCCGCCGAACAACAATGGACAGAAGGGCTTTCCCCCACAAGTGCGGACGGTGAACATGATATACGCAACCCACATTCCCAAGAGGGAGCAGAAGCGTGCACTACGGGACGTATACGCGATGGAGCCAGTCGCCCCAAAGTTCAACCCATGGTCCTCCTGCCCGATCACTTTTGATCGAAGGGACCATCCCACTAGCATCCGTCATGGCGGCTTCGCCGCATTGGTTCTCGACCCAATCATCGACGGATTTCATCTCACAAGAGTCCTCATGGACGGCGGCAGTAGCCTGAACCTGCTTTACCAGGATACAGTGCGGAAAATGGGCATAGATCCCTCAAGGATTAGGCCCACAAAAACGACCTTTAAAGGCGTTATACCAGGTGTAGAAGCCAACTGTACAGGCTCAGTAACACTTGATGTGGTCTTCGGATCCCCGGACAATTTCCGAAGCGAAGAGTTAATCTTCGATATAGTCCCATTTCGTAGTGGCTATCACGCCCTGCTCGGACGAACCGCAGTCGCAAAGTTCAATGCGGTGCCGCACTACGCATATCTCAAGCTCAAGATGCCAGGCCCTCAAGGAGTAATCATGGTCAACGGAAACACCGAACGCTCCCTCCGTACGGAGGAGCACACGACGGCTCTCGCAGCGGAAGTACAAAGTAGCCTTCTTAGGCAATTCTCCAGTCCGGCCGTTAAAAAGCCAGACACTGCCAAGCGCGCCCGGAGTAACCCACAGCAGGACCGCCTAGCACGCTCTGAGCAAGCGTAGCAATGCGGCCCCAACCCCAGCTCTCGTGACATAGCGAAACCAGTGCCTCGCGTACATAACTATGCCCTTGAAATACCATGGGCACAGGGGAAGGGGCACAATAACGGCACGCCCAAAATACGGCTTAAAACGTACTAGGGGCTGCCGGATTCTTTTTTTTAATTTTTTCTTACTTTCAGGACTCCATACTTCGGACGACCTGTTCGGCAATTCGACTGCCGCACAAACGATGCAAGATCCAGGGAGGCAGACAAGCCATGCCGCATTATGGAACTCCCAGGTGGTCTCTGTTACGAGCAGTATACCTGTTTTGAATACAATTCCGCGGCCTGCCCCTGGTCAGGACATGTTAAATAGTCCAATATCTTTTTGCTTATCGCACTATTTATATTGTTCGGCTTTGATAAATAGCCTCTCTATAAACAATGCATAGCTTTTTGTCTATTTTTTGCATTATCCTCTTTTCACATATATGTTTATTAAATGACATGATTGCACCCGTACACCATGGTACGACAAACACGCCAGGGGCTTCAGTACCCCTCATTATGGTGTGAGAAGTCCGTACACTTTCACAAGTGCGGCACCCCAAACTTATAGCACTATATGCATCGGCTCCGAATCATGATTTGGGTCAATAGTTGGGTTTGCCCGGCTCCTATGTTTTGGTGCCTTACGTTCCGCTATATCGGCTAAGGTAGCACTAGGAGAACCACTGCGATTGTGCCCCGGTTCAGCTGGGTTAAGCACCTCAGTGGAGAAAGCTAAAACTGACTGTCATGATGAGGCAAGAGACCGGTCGCTGTTCGAGAGGTTTTTTGAGTCCCTAAAGACTTATGTCGCTTCGAGCGAGGAGCTGGCTTTGTCCGGCCAAGGCGTGGATAGCGCCCCGAACTCGGTCTTCCGAACTAGGGGCTTCACCGATATTTAAAATTATAGAGTTCTATGGCTAAGTGAGAGTGTTCAAGCATTATAGTCCGATTGCCTAGTTCGTTGTGCTGAGTGCCTCCCTCGAAGGACCCAACTATGGGAAAAAGAGCGCTCAGGTTTATCCTGAACACCCCAGCACTAGTGGCATGGGGGCAGAAACCGACAACTGGCCATCTCTCAATTTTTTGATAAACGGCCGCACAGAAAGTAATATTTTAAATTCAATAAGCATTGCTTAGCGCATATGAACAAGTTTTCAGCGCACAGGATAAACACGAGCGAGTTCATTCAAAAATCACATCCTTGGTACATTCATCCGCCACAAGGCGGGCACCTGCAAGAACATCCTTGTAGTAGTTCTCGGGCTTGCGATGCTCCTTCCCCGGTGGCGGCCCGTCCTTCACAAGCTTCTCACCGTCCAGCTTGCCCCAGTGCACCTTTGCACGGGCAAGGGCCCGACGGGCACCTTCGATGCAGACGGAGCGCTTGATGACCTCGAGCCTCGGACAGGCCTCCACCAGCCGCCGCACCAGCCCGAAATAGCTCCCAGGCAGGGCCTCTCCGGGCCATAGCCGAACTATGAAGCCCTTCATGGCATGTTCGGCCGCCTTGTGGAGCTCGACCAGCTGTTTCAGCTGGTCGCTCAAAGGCACAAGGTGTCCGGCCTCAGAATACTGAGACCAGAACACCTTCTCCGTCGAGCTGCCCTCTTCAGCTCGGTAGAATGCAGCGGCGTCGGATACGCTGCGGGGAAGATCTGCGAATGCCCCTGGAGAGCTCCGGATTCGGGTAAGTAACAAGTAGTTTACTTTTATATTTCTGCTTTGCATAAAGAATGCCTTACCCGCTGCTATCTTCCTCATCTCCTCCAACTCTTGGAGGGCCTTTTGGGCTTCGGCCTTGGCAGACTTGGCAGTCTCAAGGACCGTCGCAAGCTCGAATGCTTGCACCTTTGACTCAAGCTCCAAACTCTCATGTTTTTTCATGAGAGCCTGAAGCTCTTGCTGCACCTCGCCGACCTGAGCCCCAAGTCTGTCTCGCTCGGTACGCTCCGCGGCCGTTTTCTTTTCGGCCTCAGACAGCGCCTGCTTAAGGGTCGCCACCTCAGTCGTGGCCCCTACAATAAGCAGTACAATCCTGTTATTTTTTTGCAATCATGCCTTTTTATAGGCACTTTTTCTGTAAGGTATTTCTTACCTTCTTTCTCCTCGAGCCGCCGCCTGGCAAGGCCGAGCTCTTGCTCGGTCCGCTCGAGGTCCTGCTTCAGGACACCCATCTCCGCAGTCAGTGCGGTGGTGGATAGCAGCGAAGCCTGCATACGCATATTGACTCTTTTTTGTTAGACTCCTGCGATATTTAATAGATCCTCTATTTGGATTTTCTTTCCGAATGCCAAACAGAGCATCGGGGGCTACTGTCTATGCGGTAATATTTTTACATATTTTTACTTACCTCGAAGCCTGTTAAAAGGCTAGCGCAAGCTTCAGTCAGTCCGCTCTTGGCGGACCGAACCTTCTGGATCACCGTACTCATAATAGTACGGTGCCCCTCGTCGATGGAGGCGCCGTCAAGCACCTCCAGCAAATTGTCCGGCACCTCCGGTTGGACGGAGGCCGCCGGCTCAGAAGGCTTGCTCCTCTTGGAAGGAGTTCGCTTACTGCGGTCCGGAACTGTGGAAGATTCCGGCGCGGTGTCCGGCACAAAGCCGGACTTGGAGACCTGGGGGGCCTTACCCCCTTCACTCCTGGAGTCCGGGAGGTTGCCTTGCGGCTCCTCCGGGACCACCTCCTCCTGCCCCGGAGCTTGTTGCGACGCCACTTCGGCGTTGTCTGCAGTGCGGGGGGAGACAGCGGGCGGAACTGAGTTCACGTCCGATGAGTCCAGGGAGCCGCCCGACGATTCGTTGAATTCGGCCCGGGGCAGGCTGCATAATTACGTTCGACATTAGGGAAAGCTGTGCAACAAAGGAACATCATGAGTTACTCTGATATCCGAACTTACGATTTTGCCGGACGCTTGGCCCTGTTTGGCCACTCCTCTTCGCCCTCTTCAGCGTCGGGGGAGTAGTCCGGCGGAGGGGTCTTCCTTTTCCTAGACCCCTCCCCTGTTGGGGCGGCCTTCCTCTTCTCTCCTCCCTCCGCTGGGGGGGAGAGTTTTCTTCTTCCTCCTCCTCGTTTTCACGGGAAGAGGGCGTCTCGGACTCGTCGGATGACGAGTCCGACACCACCACGTTACGGGCACTCTTTCGAGTCCCCGTGGTCTTCTTCTTCTTGGACTTCTTCTCCGGCACCACATAAGGCGCCGGAACCAGCAGCTTCACTAGTAGAGCTGGGGCTGGGTCTTCGGGCAGCGGAGCCGGACAGTTAATCGGTCCGGATATTGCCCGCCAAGCCTGTCAAAGGTAAGGGAGTTTAGATCCCGCATAGAGTCAAACTATGAAAAAAGCTTAACATCCTGTAAAAGGTGAAGATAGCTTACCTCGCTAGCGTGACGCTGCGAGCTGTATCCGCGGTCCTCGGAAGCGGATGCGGGAGCCTCGGCGCCCTTGAATAGCACCTTCCAGGCATCTTCGTACGTCGTGTCGAAGAGCCCGCTAAGGGTTTGGTGCTGCGCTGGGTCGAACTCCCACAGATTAAAATCCCGTTGTTGGCACGGGAGGATCCGGCGGATGAGCATAACCTGGATTACATTAACAAGCCGGATTGTCTTGTTCACCAGGGACTGGATGCATGTTTGCAATCCGGTCACCTCTTTTTCGTCACCCCACGACAGGCCCGTCTCTTTCCAGGACATAAGCCGCGTGGGGGGTCCGGATCAGAACTCGGGGGCTGCGATCCATTTCGGATCGCGTGGCTCGGTGATGTAAAACCACCCGGATTGCCACCCCTTTAGGGTCTCCACAAAAGAGCCCTCGAACCATAGGACGTTGGCCATCTTGCCTGCCATGGCGCCTCCGCACTCCACCTGGCTGCCGCGCACCACCTTGGGCTTGACGTTGAAGGTCTTGGGCCAGAGGCCGAAATGAGGGCAGACGCGGAGGAAAGCCTCGCACACGACGATAAACGCCGAGATGTTGAGGATGAAGTTCGGGGCCAGATCGTGGAAATCCAGGCCCTAGTAGAACATGAGCCCCCGGACAAATGGGTGGAGTGGAAAACCCAGTCCGCGGAGGAAGTGGGGAAGAAATACTACCCTCTCATGGGGCCTCGGGGTGGGGAGAAGCTGCCCCTTTTCGGGAAGCCGGTGCGCGATGTCCTTAGACAGGTATCCGGCCTTCCTTAGCTTCTTGACTTGGCCCTCCGTAGCGGAGGAGACCATCCACTTGCCTCCTGCTCCGGACATTGCTGGAGAAGGTTGAGGTGGGAAGTGCGGGCTTGGGCGCTGGAGCTCGAGCGCGCAGGAGATGGATAGGCAAAGGAGGAAGAAGGCGTAGGTAAAAAGGTGGATCCTTATCTCCTTATATGGGCGGATGCGGTTGTGCGTCCCCACCAGCCTAGTAAAACTCACTTGCCTCCCAAGCGCCGTGATAAATGGCGCGGTTGGGTTACCCACGTCCGTATTGATGAGAATCCCGTAAAAGGGGTACACGATCTCTGCTTTGACAAGACGTGCCAAGGAAACCGCCTCGCAAAACGTGCTGAGGTGGAAAAGTAAAAACGATTCGAGTAAAGGACTTGGCCGTAGTGTGATGACGCACTACGGAATACGTCAGCAGATTTGATTTGTGTTAATATTATTCTCTCTATGACAATATGTGGAAACTTATTTTGCAAAGCCGGACACTACTCTTGGTGTTTACAATCTTCTATGAAGGACTTGGAGGAGGAACCCGCCTTGCAATGCCGAAGACAATCTGCGCGCCGGACTCATCATCATTGAAGCCTGGTTCAGGGGCTACTGAGGAAGTCCTGGATTAGGGGGTGTTCGGGTAGCCGGACTATACCTTCAGCCGGACTCCAGGACTATGAAGATACAAGATTGAAGACTTCGTCCCGTGTCCGGATGGGACTTTCCTTGGCATGGAAGGCAAGCTTGGCGATGCGGATATTCAAGATCTCCTACCATTGTAACCGACTCTGTGTAACCCTAACCCTATCCGGTGTCTATATAAACCAGAGGGTTGTAGTCCGTAGGACATCAACTCCATATACAACAATCATACCATAGGCTAGCTTCTAGGGTTTAGCCTCCTTGATCTCGTGGTAGATCTACTCTTGTACTACCCATATCATCAATATTAATCAAGCAGGAGTAGGGTATTACCTCCATCGAGAGGGCCCGAACCTGGGTAAAAACATCGTGTCCCTTGTCTCTTGTTACCATCCGGCCTTGACGCACAGTTCGGGACCCCCTACCCGAGATCTGCCGGTTTTGACACCGACACCCCCACTCATCCCTAGCGGATCTTGTTACTCTTGGGTGTTTGAGCACCCTAGACGTTTGACGTCACCACGGAGCCATAGTCCATTGTGGTGAAGCTTCGTGGTCTTGTTGGGAGCCTCTGATTAAGTTGTGGAGATTGCCACAACCTTGTTTGTAAAGGTTCGGTCGCCGCCTTCAAGGGCACCAATAGTGGAATCACGGCATCTCGCATTGTGTGAGGGCGTGAGGAGAATACGGTGGCCCTAGTGGCTTCTTGGGGAGCATTGTGCCTCCACACTGCTCCAACGGAGACGTACTTCCCTTCAAAAGGAAGGAACTTCGGTAACACATCCTCGTCTTCACCGGATCCACTCTTGGTTATCTCTTACCTTTACTTGGGCAAGCTCTTTAGTGTTTCTTCCCTTGCTTGCTTGTATGCTTGTTGTTATTGCATCATATAGGTTGCTCACCTAGTTGCACATCTAGGCAACCTACTTTGATGCAAAGTTTAATTTGGTAAAGAAAAGTAAAAATTGGAAGTTGCCTATTCACCACCCCCTCTAGTCAACCATATCGATCCTTTCACTAGTTTTTTCTATTTCCTTTTTTTCTTCATTTTTATTTGGCTTTCTACAGGTTTTGTTTTCTTTTTTCCAATTTTCTTTTCTTTTTGTTTTTTCCTTATTTCTCCCCCTTTTTTCCCGTTTTCCTTTTGTTTTTCCTTTGTATTTTTTCATTATTTTTATCGGTTTTCCTTTTCTTACTCATTTCCTTCATCATTTTTCTTTTTTTTTCTTTCTTGTTTGTCATTTTTTTGTTATTCTTTGCCTCTTTATTGATTTTTACTGTTTTTCATTTTTTTTGTTTTGCTTTCTTTTTCACTTCTCATTGTTTTTTTCTTTTCTTTCTTCTAGTTTTCATTCTGCATTTTTCGTATACGTCTAAAAGGTTTTTCAAACACACGTTTAACATCTTTTAAATATGAGTTTAACATTTTTTATACATCATCAAAAACATTTCTATACACACTTTCAACATTTTTCAAATGCTTGTTTAAAAAATACAATATTAGCATTTTTATTTTTATTTCGTTTCTTTCTTTTACTTTTCATTATATAGTTTTCGTATATGTCAAGAACATTTTTCAAATACACGTTTTACACTTTTCAAATTCGAGTTTATGATGTTTGAATACATGGTCAACATATTTTCTATACACATATTCAATATTTTTCAAATGCTTTATTAACAATCTTCAAATTACTATTTAACATTTTCAAAATACAAGATTAGCCTTTTCATTAATACATGGTCAACATTTTTCCTATACACATTTTCAACATCTTTGAAATGCAAGATTATCATTTTTAAGATATGGTTGACATTTTTATATGCACATGTAACTTTTTTAAATGATTAATTAATATTTTTAATACATGGTCAACAATTTTTCTATAGACAATTAAGATTTCCCAAATACCTGATTAACATTTTTCAAATACTTGTTCAACATTTTTTACAATGCTTGATTAAAACTTTTATAAAAATGATCATAAAAGTTTATCATATTTAAGTACATGATCATTGATCAACAATTTCTCTATACATGTTCAACATTTTTCTGAATACTTGATTAATATTTTCAAATACTTGCTCAACATTTTTCAAATATTTGTTCAACATTTTTCAAGTACTTGTTCAACATTTTTCAAATATGTTTTGTAGAGTCTTTTTTAAATATATTTAGAATATTTTAAAGTATATAAAAGCACAAAAATAAAGCAAAAAAACGAAAATGGAAACATAAAACATTAAAAAAAAGAGAAATGAGGCTGTGGCCTCCCGTGCTCCTGGGCCGGCCCATTATGGTCTTTCCTTCAGCGAGGGTTCCTCCCCTCTTGCTGATGGCGAGATATAGGGTTGCCTTTGTTCACCGTCATGCCGCTCGCGTGGGCAGGGAAACGCTCAGCACGGGCTCTGTCCAAGTCCTAATACACATGGACCGAAAGGCAGATTGGGCCACGGCCATGCCTTCTTCCTGACCAGGATTGTTTTTATAAAGAAGTAATGGGCCGTGCCACCGGTTTGGGCTATGTAAATTCGGTCCACGAACATCTTTTTTGGATTCTCTTTTCTGCTTTAGCTTGTATGTTTTTTTACACAATTTTAGCTTGTATGTTATATTTAGGCACAGTTCTTTTGCAAGATTCTCCTAGAATCTGACCCCTACCTAGATTCTTTCAGAATCTTTGAGCCCCATTTGTTTTACAATCCTATCTAGTTAGGGTCTAATTAGGTAGGATTGTAAAACAAAAGGGGGTCAAAGATTCCAGAAGAAGCTAGAGAGGGGCAGATTTTGAGAGAATCCTGCAAAAGAACTGGGCCTTAAGGGAATGTTCAGGGCACACCTTTTTTTCCGGGAACCTGACGATATATTCATCTTCAATCATGGCAGTACAACGAACATTAGAAATAATAAAAATTACATCCAGATTTATAGACCATCTATAGCGACGACTACAAGCACTGAAGCGAGCCGTTAACCACTGCCGGACTTGCCACATGGCACCTCTTTGTCGTGAGCTCATTGTTTGGCTCTCGGCATACAAAGTGTTTGCCGAGTTTCTTGTTTTTGCCGAGTATGTTTTACATATTGTCTCGGTGTAAATGCATGTGTTTGTCGTGCTGCATCTATTGCCGAGTATATAAGTCTCTCGGCTTACGTCGCTTTGCTCAGTGCCCGTGTTTTGGCTCTCGGCAAAGAGGTAAACACTCGGCGTAGAGTGTTGGGCCGAGTAGACCTTGACAGCCTTCTTCCTTCTCTTCAACAGTAGACAAGTTGTCGACAACGGTTGGAATAGAAGCAGTGCCTTCAGGTGAGTCGTCCCCGTTGCCGTCAGGTTCAGTAGTTACAGTGTGTATGCTGACACATAGGCATACTATTGTCTCAATGTTTAAATTCAAATGTATCCAATTGTTTCTGAGCCGTATCAAAGTTTCTCGGTAGAAACCTTGGTCCAATAAAGAATTGAATGGAGGGGATTGAGCTACTTTTTGTGCCCAATCTAAAACGCAATAATAATAAAAGTTTAAAACACACATGAGTTACATATAAGAAAGAAAAGAAGGAACAAAGCAGGTACTCCACAATATAGTCATGCTCAGAATGATTTCATGCCCTGCAGCAAAGAGATGAAATCTGTCTCGTGCAAGAACAATCGGTAGATCGATCGTCGGACCGACACACTTCCCGGGCTAGTGAGCCTCCTGATAACGGGTGCTTCCTGGTCCTCCATAGCTCCAATGTCGAGCCGGAAGATCTGGCCACGCTTGTCCAGTGACATGATCACGGAGCCGCTCCTTTCCCCGAACCCGTGGAAGCTAAAACGTGGGCTCCTGAGGCAGTAGCTCTCCTCCAGCCCCGTCTGCCTCTTGATCTCTTGATTGCCGATCACTAGATGTCGGCTCCACGTCGCCGCCGAGCCAGACGAGTCAGGCTGCAACATCCACATCGCTATCCCAGGGATCTCCGTGATGAACAAGCTCAGACGGCCATGCACGGAGGCCAAGAGGAGGTGCATAGGTCGCTTAGAAAACCTCTTTCTCGTGCGGCAGCCTGGCGGGAGCTCCATCGTGGTCGCCTTTGCCGCTTCGACGTCTAGAGCGGCGATCTCATCCCAGCGGTCCGGATCTGATACACGCATGCAGCAGGAATAATGGACGCGTCTAGGGAGCAGCCGGGTGCTCCCTAGCGTTTCCTGGCAGCCACCCAGAAAAGGTAATTTTCTGTCCCCACTGTCCAGGATAAGAAAGTACCTGGCCCCCGCTCCCGATTCCCGCAGCCACCCATCGAGCGGTCAAAACACCTGGTCCTCCCCTTTGCCCGATCCCTCCCCCACCCCTGCGCATCTCCTTCCTCCTTTGTCCTCACCAGCCCCATCTTCTTCTCTCTCAAGCAAAGAAGGACAGCACGCCCCTTCCCCTCACCACTTCCAGATCCAAAGCAAACCTTCACAGCCCACCAATGGCGGCTTCATTGATGTTTCTTCTCTAGGCGCCTGGTTCCTGATTGCCCTGCAAAAAGGCAAAAAAACAAGACAAAAAGGTCAGATTTGGCTCATCTTCCAGATCCCCCTCCTCTTTCCCCACGATTTGCCTCTTCTGTAAGGCTTCAGATGTGCAAAACATTGTGTAAAAAAGCTGTGATGTTAAGCATGTTTAGACTGCTGTTTGGGCAAGTTTCAGCCCCCTGATTTGGGCAAGTTTAGTCTGATATTAAGCATCATATTTCTTCCCAGGCTTCAAAATCTATTTCCAAATCTGTTGCATATGAACACATTTATAAATCTGTAGGCAAGTGCTGATAGTAAATGCTGACAAAAAAATTAGGAAAATATAATGGCTTGAGCAAGAAAAACAACTGAGCAAAACAGTGCTTATAAGAGGATGAGAAACAAACAGATCATGATCTTTCTGACGTGTTCCGGTTCTATTAATTGCTTAAAACAGTGAAAAAATAAACATTCTGTTTGAGCAAAGACAGTGCTATAATGAGGCAACTAAGTATATGTCTGCACAAAACTTTGAAAACTTATGCCATGGCAAAAACATGAACACTTTTGAAACTTATAAGACAATGAATACTGACATCAATGTGGCTTATTGGAGCAACTTACAAATATAGGATTAAGCAAAAAAGCATAATGATGTCGAGGCAACTCTTGAAGAAACTAGAAAAAAGATTCCTCTTGGACATTTGTTTCCATTATTCCTTGGTTACGATAGTGAAAACACACTAGAAGAAATAAATGTAACTGAAATTGCAACTAAAAAACAAGAGACAGTTGCATAGTACAAATTACCTTTGTCGTATCATATCCTTCACCATGATCCAAAAAAAGTTGGAAAAGTTGCCAGTATACAGTTGCAAAATTATTAGTATTTCATCCTGCAAAAGAAGGAAAAAGCCAACAAAAAATACATATACCAACAACTATCTCAGCTGCGAAACATTACTTCAAAAGCATACTGAGCATATCCAAAGACACACAAACTTGCTGCTATAAAAGATGAAACCTAAAAATGTCAACTTAAGTTCTTTCTAACACACTAACATGCCCATAATTCTAGCTTAAGTTTTTCCTAACACTAAACATGCTCTGATCTCTCTGAATTTGGAGTGAATTCCATCCTGAAGACACTTCAAAAGTAGCACTCTCTATGGCGGTATGCTTGCTTCCCCAAAAATCAAATGTTGCCTGCATTTAAAGAAAAACAAAAAAAGAAAATATATTATGAAACACAAAAAACAAAAAGCCTATGTTATGTTTATATGTACAAACATGGTTCATTCAGGCAAGCTCTATGCATATCCTGCAAATAATATATTGCCTGACATATATAGTTTGACTTGCCTGATTATATGGTTTGGGTTGCCTGATAGTGCACTTTGAA
This sequence comes from Triticum urartu, assembly GCF_056163025.1. Lineage (NCBI taxonomy): Eukaryota > Viridiplantae > Streptophyta > Magnoliopsida > Poales > Poaceae > Triticum > Triticum urartu. The sequence continues at coordinate 581,372,525 of NC_141877.1, forward strand.
TTGCCTGGTTATGTTCAACTGCTATCTTGTGAATCTGGTGTGCTTGCGTTGCTGTGTTGTTTGCTTGCCTGATTTTAGTGTGGTACTAGCTTGCCTCAACAACGTAAAAATTGCTTTGGTTGGTGGGTGAGCTATTGGCTTGCCTCTATTTACTGTGCTACTTGCTTCCATCCCTCTGCTGACTTGCTTTACTTTTTCCCATATTCTCAATGAATAAAACAGGTTGACAATGATTGATCTGAATGAAGTACCAGCTGAAAATAATGATGATCCATTGTACTGTACACAACATGTTGCTGGAAATGCAGAATTTGTGGCGGAATCACCTAATCCCCCTATCATCCAAAGAGTCGATGGTGCTGCTACAGAAGCAATGGAGGCAGATGGGCAGTCAAGTCATGGGGGTCGTGCTCCGGGCAGTACACAAGTACCTGCAGCTATAGCAACTGGGAGTGATGCTCATACCCTGGATGGCACAGGTGCTGCAGGTGATACCGGTGGCACTGTTGGTAATGGTTTGGGTGCTGAAAATGATGATAAAGCTTGGTCACAGCCCAAGGAGCCTTACGTGGGCATGAGGTTCGACACTTTGGAAGATGCCAAGGTGCATTACAATGCATATTCCTTGCAAATGGGGTTTTCAATCAAAATGAATAGTTCAAGGAAGGATCTCAAAACAGGGGAGTTGATAAAACAACAGTTTGTTTGCAACAAGTTTCGGAAGCCTGATGTTGATGACGGAGGGGCAGAAAAGATTCCCGTGCTAGATGACATTGTTGAGCAAGAAAAAAATGATAATGAAGATGAGGCTATTGTCTTTCTTGATGATGATAGTAAAGGCAAAAAGAGGAGCAAGAAACGAAAAAGAGATAAAATTGTGCAAACTGGTTGCAAAGCTAAGATGATTGTGAAGGTAATAGATGGCAGATGGGAAGTGATCTACTTTGTTAGCGAGCACAACCACCCATTGGTTGACAAGCCATGTTTGACTAAATATTTGCGATCACACTAAGGGATCCCGCCGGAAGAAAGGGCCTTCCGTACTCATCTTCATAACTGCAATTTAACTACAGGTATTGAACCACACCCACCTCCCCCCATCTTCTAACTTTAAGAACCTGCACATGCCTACTGGTTGTGTGTTTCTTAGCCTATCAACAAGTGCCTGTTTTTGCTTGAACCATGTCACTGATTTGCTTCAAACAAATGCCTTAGTTGCTTGATAGTGCCACTAAATTGCTTACAACAATAGAAAAAAGAAATAAATTGCCTGATTTGTTTCTGGATAGTTTCTTGCTTGCCTAGTTTTTTTGTAGCTAATGTTTACCTGTTTGTTGCTCAATGCAAAGTTTCTTGCTTGCCTAGTTTTTTTATAAAACAAATTTGGTGTTGAATGTGAACTTGCCTATGGTTAGTCTCTTTGTAGCTAAAATGTACAATAGTACTTGTTTCTGGATAGGGTCAACTTGCCTATGATTGAAATTTGTATTGCTCGCTAAATGCATAGTTACCCCCCTGGTTTGTTTTGTGTATTTTGCTCATGTGTTGCCTGGGGCATATGGTTGTAGTTGCTTGTATAGCTTCATGAATTGCCCAAACTTTGCATTTGAGTTGCCTTGCTGAAAACAGAAAAGAAACTATTTTTGGCACTGTTTTTGTGTAGAAGAAGGATTGACCACCATTGTGACTTCATGTCAACAAGTCGTATGATGCACATCATGTCAGATTTCTATGGGACAGAACTCATTGTACCTTATGGCACTAAACACATTACAAACCTCAAGACGCTCTTGAACAAGGATGATACAAAAGAGGGGATACGATAGAGACAGTTGCTTACTTTAAAGATCAGCAGAGAGAGGATCCAGATTTTTTTTACAAGATAAAATATGATGAGGAAGACAGGGTTGAGAATATTTTCTGGGTCGATGGTGCAGCAAGGAAGGCGTATGTGGAATCTTATCATGATTGTATCTCCTTTGACACAACGTATATGACTAACATGTACAACATGCCCTTTGCACCATTCATTGGGATTAACAGGCATGGGCAGTCGTTCATGTTGGGTTGTGGCTTTGTTAGGCAAGAGTTGGCATCGAGCTTTGATTGGCTATTCCAGACCTTCCTTGAGGCAATGCATAATGTAGCACCCACCAACATCATAACTGACCAAGACATCGCAATGGCACGGTCAATTAAAAAGATCTTTCCTACAAGTGTGCATCACTGTTGCCGCTGGCATATTATGAAAAAAGCACAAGAAAAGCTTGGAGCATTGCTGGGGCAAAACCCTGGCTTGTCCAAAGATTTCAACAACTGTGTTGACTTCAGCTTGACGCCGGAAGAATTTGAGGCAAGGTGGTGTGAGCTGATGATGAAGTATGAGGCTATGACTGACTCCCACTTCGAGAATCTATACAAGTACAGAGAGACATGGGTGCCCTGCTACTTCAAGCACCAATTCTTCCCTTTCTTGCAGTCAACTCAACGCAGCAAGGGGTTCAACGCTGTCCTTAAGCGATATGTGAACCCACACAAGTCCATTTTGAACTTTGTGAAGCAATATCAGAAAATCCAAACAAACATACTAGTCCGGGAGGGTTCAAAAGACTACAGGACAGGACATTTACAGACTGAAATGTGGTCATCTTACCCAATAGAGAAGCAGGCGTACGGTTCGTATACTAGGGACTTGTATGAGAAGTTTCGTGATGAGTTTCAGTTGACTACAAGGTACAATGTGCGACCACATGGTGAAAACTTGTATGAGGTTTACCCCAATCAAGAGTGGGTTGCCAAATATGGTTCTATGGGCTATTTTGTCACGGTGGAAGCTAGTGCTGGAGACTACAGATGTGACTGCTGCAAGGTTGAGAGGGACGGCATGCTTTGCTGCCATATCTTGAAAGTTTTCGACCACCTTGGTGTTGATGAAATCCCAGCGCAGTACATACTTAAAAGGTGGACACCTATGGCAATTCCCAACGCACCCCCTGCTGTCGAAGAGCAACCTGATGAGATGCCACCACAATCGAAAAAGGAACTCAGGCATGCAAATTTGATGATGGATTTTGGTAGTCTTGCCCGGGTTGCTAGTGCATCAGATGCTGCGACGGATATTGTAAAGAAACATATGCGTGGTGCGCGTCATGAAATCAAAAATCTCAACATGTCAAAGAAGAAGAAACCGACAGCACCAACAAGTGGGCCCTCTGGTGGTCCTCCACCATCAGCTGATGGTTCTGCACCACAACCGAGTAACTCTCAGGCAACTAGTGGCCCTGCGGTGCGTCCTGGAGGGCCTTCACAAGCCCCTTCTGGACCTGGGCAGCAGAGACCTGCTTCTGCGCCACCACCAAGAAACACTCAGGCAACTAGTGGCCCTGCGGTGCGTCCTGATGAACATGCACAAACCTCTTCTGGACCTAGGCAGCAGCGACCTACTTCTGCAACGCAGAGAAAAAATGCACCAAACCTAACTGGCAACTCTATGAGTGAGGATAGACACCAACAGACAGCATTCGGGGGTGCAGTGATGCAAAAAAGGGCTGTACCACTACCCATGAGCCCTCCCACACAAGGCTGCTGGCCTGTACAGCAACTGTCAGGATATGTGCCACTGAACAGTGGAGCAGCGCTGCAACTTTCAAGGGGCTCAACAATGACAAGGACTGTGCAAGTGCTAAGAGGAGCTGCGCCACAACTTTTGATGGATACGGCACTAGCAAGAGGGCCTGCGCGACCTCCTATGGGTCCTAGACCAGCAATTTGGCCTGCACCACAGACTATGGTGGCTATACAACCACCGCGGGGGCCTAACACAGCAAACACAACCTATGTGGCTGGTCCTGGACTGGCACCATTGCCTGCATCAACAGCAACGCTGGATGGCTGGATTGGGCAGCATCCAGAGTCTTCAACAACACAGGAAGAAAATGCCAATGCAATTTCATCTCCTACTGCGCAAGCTCCTGGTGGATATGCGCACCAGCCGCTCAGTATGGCATCTCTACATGCAGCTGTTGCAGCCGCACAAGGTACTACGATGGTTGAACCACAGTTTGGAAGACCTGCTACCACACTTGGCCCTGCAATTCCTAGAGACCCTCCAAAATCAACAACAAAAGGGAGGGCAAAGTCAAAAAGAATTCAATCAGCACTTGAGCTGCATCCGAAAAGAAAGAACAAGTGCAGCTAGAACCACAATGGTGCAAGCTGCCCGACCAGATTGGTGTAATGGTCACACAGTGACCAGATGGCTGAAAAAGATGTGTCGAATGGCATTGACGAGTTAAACTATTTGTGGGTCTGTATGTTTGAACATCCTAAACTATTATTTATGGTTTACGGTTTCTTGTGGCTGACTTGCCTGGTTATAAGTTTTGAGTTGCCTGGTTATAAGTTTTGAGTTGCCTGTTGTGAGATTTGAATTGCCCCGCAAACACCCTTGCCCCACCACCCCCCCATAATATTCGAAAACTTACATACATAAGATTCTGCAATTCTATAAAATGCAACAATTCCCTGGTTATGTAATGATCATACTATTTGTCTTTCATTTGTCTTTTATGGGTTCTTCTGAATAACTTGCCTCAAAATAAAGCTTAAATTGCCTGTTTATGCAATAGAATTGCCTGGTCCAAGTTGTTATATAGGCAACTCCTCCCCCGGCACTCCAAAATTCACAAAAGAGCAAAAAATAAACAACACATGCATTTTACATGGATGTAGCGCGCGTGGGGGGAGAAAAAACTGACCTATGCTAACTTGAGTATGGTTTTCCATGGAGCAGTGTTGTTGGCGTTGTCAACCCACATGTTAGTCAAATGTTTCCTGATGCTTGGAATGTCATCAGCTGTGAAATTTGGAACAGCCCTTGCCTCCCAACCGTTTGCTATCGTCAGAGCAAAAACACCACAGTCGAACCTAAACAAAAAATTGAAAAAAAGAACTGGATGCTTACTCTATGTAGTATTGTGTCTCTTGTAAAAAACTGAACAAGACCATAGTTAATATGTGAAAAAGAAGTGGATGCTTACTCATTATTTTGTTTTGGGACGTCGATGTTGGTAAGCCCAAACTCATCCAGCGAGATGCGGGAACTGGCGTAATGCTCTTCCCATAGAGACTGAAAACTTGCAACCATCTTCCTTGCGCAAACATCTAAAGACTTGTTTTTGAGCGTCCTCCAAGAATCAAGAGTTTCAAAACATTGATCCCTTATGTTCACATTAAAAATCCAGTAATGATTGCCTGTTTTAGGTTTTGTCTTGTCGATGTTCTCTAACACTGGGAACATAATCTGTTAGAAAAAACAAAAATTGGGTTAGTAGAAAAAAAATACAAATACTAGAAACTGGACTGAAGAAGCAAACAATGCACATGCCAGTTTTGTGCTAGTGTGAGTAACTTGACAAAAACAGAAAATGCATTATCTGCTTGTGTGAGCAACCAGCCAAAAATGCACAGGCAATTTGTGCAAAAAATGTAAGCAACTTGCCACATAAAAAAACAATTAAGAAGATGCAAAAATGCACATGCCAGTTTTGTACTAATGTGAGTAATTTGCCAAAAACAGAAGATGCATAGGCAACTTATCTACTTGTGTAAGCAAAACCAGCCAAAAATGCGCAGGCAAGTTGTGCAAAAAATTTAAGCAACTTGGCACATAGAAGCAAATTTTCATGAGTGTAGTCAACTAGCCCACCACACAACACACCACCCACCCCCCCACCCCCCACCCTAAGAAATATTTACATTTGTGTGAGCAAAAGTTTTAGCATAAAAAGTCATATATAAAATAAAAATGCATTGGTAAAAAGTAAAGGAACCATTAACTTACCATGTCTTTACGGTCCAAGCGATTCGACTTCTTGAACCGGGAAATGAGCTCCTTGCCGTTCAATTCCATGTTTAGCATCTGAACCTGATGTAAAAAAAATACAGACATGAACATGACCTTTTATGAAAAAAAGAAAAAGAAAAAAAATGCAAAACTACACTATTAGTTGCTTCGCATTTTCTTACCGAGAACCTGACGGGCATCACGAGCTTCTTTGAGTCTGGTGGCAAGTTCATCATTATATTCTGTATACCAACTTCCATTACATGGCTCAAGACAAAACCTTCTTTCTTCATTGAGTTTGCGAGATCCCTCACCGTAACAAAGTATTTGCCATGTTCAATTACCCTTACGCTGCATGGGAAGAAAAAAAGAGGCATTCAGCTCACAAAATCATTCCATGAATTGCCTACCACCATATCAACTCAGGGAAAACACATAGGGGCATGGGAATATCAAGAGGATAAACTACTTCAAAAAATAAGAATTTCACACTAAGCCAAGTTGCCTGATTCTATAGATGGCTTGCTTGTAAAAACAGTTTGAATTGCCTGGATAACATGACAGACTTTGCCTGGGGGAAAAATGTGATATACTGTCATACCTGGTATCCACATCTGGTGACTCTTCTTCATTAATTCTTCCATGCAAAATAACTGATGCATACAATCTATTTGCTTCGGGTTTGGACATGTAGACTTTCTTCTCATTATAGTCAATGAAAGGTGACCTCTTGCAAGGAGGTCGCTTGATAATCCTTCTCTCAAATTGATGTGGATGCATCTCTCCTGAACTACTACTGCTGTAAACCTTGCTGCCTGACCCCACTTCTCCTTGGTTGCAACTTTTTTCAGGTGTTTGGTACGCATTTCCTTCTGCTTGAACACACGGTTCGTCCATGCCTTCAACCTCCAACAGATAATCATCATCGGTTATATCGATGATTGGCTGGTTACGTACTGGGAGTTCCTTGAACTCATGCTCTGTAAATGTGCTTGACCCAACATGTTGATGTGTTGTGTTGTCTGCAGATCTTGTGTGCAAATCATCTATGCCTAGACCGAAACTTGGTGCTGGGCAGTACTCTCTGAAAAAGTCATTTGATCTTTCGGTGTCCCTTTGCTCAAAATGTTGTTTATCTTTATTCGCTGAGCTGTGATTTGTGGAGTTGGATTGGGCATTCTTGTTGTTTGGATCAACACACCTTGCAAACAGCTCACTCACATCTAGAACATTGATTTCTAGTGCATTGGTTGTCTTCCCACTAACACGCATGAATTCACGGTACATCTCCTCCACATGAGAGAAATGGGAAGTGTTCCCCTGGCCAGTTGCTTCTACTGCTTCTGGAACACTTGTGGCCTCAGGTTGGGCAAGTACAGTTGAGCAGACAGGCAATTTCCCTAGGGCTCTTAGCAACTTTTGTTCCGGACTTTTTCCCATGGTTACAGCTTCGGGCAGGTCTTGTATCCTATTCATCTCCGTACATGACACCGGAGGGATGTTCTCTTTCTCCTTTTTGTGTCCTGCATGATTTAATGGAGCAGCCTCGGGTGATGCGTTGAAATCTTGCACCTTGGCCCTCTGGATACCATTGGCTGACTGCATCACATTCCCCCGAGATAGAGGAGACACTTGACCATTTAAGTCACCTAGTGGTTGTGTTCTGCTGTTGTTTCCTGTGCTTACTACCACAGTGGGTCCCTTCTTGAGTTGAACTGGCCTTACTTTTGTGGTATCCAGTGTTTCCTCTGCAGAACTTGCCTGAAAAACAGCTGGCCTTGCTTCCTCCTTAGACTGAGTTGCCAGAATATGTGATCCACTTGCTTGACATTGGGAATGAAAATTACCCGACTGCTTTGAATCTACTCCTGTAGGTACTGCCTCATCTCCAACTATGCTGCACGGGGGTGCTGCCGAGCTTGATGGTGTACTCTTTACCACCTGTGTTTTGGCATTCCCATGGATTGCCTCTTTTGTTTTAGAAAATGCCTCTTGTTGCTGCTGGGGAGGACCGGATTTTTTCATGGCTGACTGCCTTGACTTCCCCCCTTGGCCGTAACCGGGATTTTCGGCACGATATGCCTGCAGATGAATTGCTGTTTCATTCATCACAGATGGCTCCAATACAAAACTGACAGTTTTCTTCATCTTCTTTGATGGCGGGAGTGGTGGTAGTTGGTTTCGACAAGCAGTCTTCTGTTCTATAGCTTCATTTAGAGCACCAAGTTCTCTCATTATTTTCTGCCGAGTCGCCTTTGGGCATATTTGCTTGGGGTTGAATGTGAAGACCATATCCAAATCTTCCCCCCTCAACAACTCTTTGAACACCCTCCTCGCTTCAGTTGCCATGAATATGTCATCAATATCCAACATTTATTTCACTTCAAAAACAGGGAAGCGTGGTTTTGGGGAAACAGCAGTTTTGAATTCTATCATCACAAGGTCTCTGATAGATATCCTATCTGCCTCATCCAATCCTTTTGCCTTTCTGCCCCTCTTCTTTTCAATTAGAAATTGCAGCGTGCATTGTTCATCATCATCGCTACTTGCATTTTCAGCTGCGGGATCTCCGTCCCGATCGGAGCCACCATTGGTACCTGAACCACCATTGCCACCTCCGCTGTCATCCTCATCATCTTCATCCTGCTTCCCCTGCCCATCATGTTCCTTGTCTTTGTCATCCCCATCACCTTCTTCATCGTCATCGTCCTCCTTTCCTTCATCATCTTCTTTTTCGTCGTCCTCTTCTTCTTCATCATCATCATTGTCCTCGTTCCCCTCAGTTCCGTCTTTACCTCCCATCTCAGCACTTTCCCCCTGGTGGTGATCAACCGTTTGTCGTGCTCCCTGGCTACTTGATTTCCCCTGAACTCCACTTGATCCATCATGACCGTCATCGCTGTCTGAACTGCCATCGGTGTCGCTTTCATAACTACCTTCATCCCTGCCATCTCCCTCACTTTCACTGTCGGCTGCCTCGTTGTCGTCGCTGTCAGAATTAAACGACTCCTCCTCACTTGGTAAGCTGTCTCTTCTGGCTGGTACTCGCTTGCCCCTTCTGTTAGACTGCCGCCTGCTTGTCTCCGCAGTAGTAGGATCTGCCTCCTTTGTCCCCCATTCATCATCATCTATCTTCCCAACCCCAGTCACGAGCTTCCCAACTGCATGTGAAATTACAGAACACATGTCGTGCACCAACCCTGTGAGCTTCTTTTGCTTCTGTAAAACATAAAAGTGGATGGTAGAGAACATGATAAGTACATATCTTCTATTGAAGATTCTGAAAAAATGGTTGAATGTACAAATGGCGATAAAAAGGGGAACAACAGTGAGAGGAAAAAACAAAGTGCTAGATAAACTTACTGATTTGTCATATGACTCAGGCAATCTTGCTGCAACAAATTTGGTGATGTGGTCCATACTGCCAAACAAGCTATCATCCGCACACCGGGAAAACTCCGTCTTGAGCTGGTGGTTTTATAGCCAAAAGAAGATTAAAAAAACTATGAGTGACAACAATTCTGGCACTCCCATACCAAAAAAGACCTAAGAAAAATGAAGGAAAATAGTACTACTAATAGTCTGAAAATTCCTGCAACCATTATGCCACTTCCCCCTGTTGCCTACTATTAGTTGATACTGTAATCAACAAAAAATGAGGAACTAGTATGCAAGTTGCCAGTTTCTAGAACATAAGTTGCTTGTGTTGTTGTGTAAATTTGCTACTTTTCAACATGTAAATTGCTCAGACAGAAAAAAGAGCTAAAAAATGTACTACAGAAGCTACTATTAAATACAAGAACAAAACAAATCCTTCCTGTGAACATTATCCAACTGTGTGCATGGCAAACGATATAAAGTTTGATTAAGTCTGATAACTACTTGGGCATACTTGAAAAAATATGTATGTCACTTGCCCAAAAAGATACATTGCCTTGCTTGCTCTTTGAAAGTGAATTGCCTACTCTAAAAAAATGGTAGTGTTTCCTAAAAACAATATGACAATGATATGTATACTAAAACAGAAAAATTCAGTTACCCGCAATTGGCCATATTCTCCTGGAGCCTTCCTGTGCTTCTTGATAACTCTGGAGATTAAATCTGAATTCCAAACTGAGACCCTCGGTACCAAGTTCGGGATTGGCTCATCAACATCCAGAGAGTCTAGGTACAACAGCTGCAAAGAGACACGGAGAAAGATCAAAAAGTTTAAGTTAGCTAATGAATGCAAAAAGAAAGGAGAAGGTAACTAAACAAAAGGATTCTTGAAAAAACAAAACAGCTTGAAGCACTTACAACAAGGTGGAAAACACAACAACAAACAGCCTTCTTGTTGGCACGCCCCGAAGTGAACGCAAGCTTTAATTGATCAACAACAAACTGGCATATATTGGTTTCCGTTACTCCATTGACATCCATGACCGCCGGAAAGCTCTTTGGGGAAATACTCAAACTAGTTGAAGGGGCAAGGAAGCATGAAAAAACAAGAGCTAGCCAAGCGCGGACAAAATCATCATCATGAGATCCTCCCATGTCAACGATCATCTTGCACCATTCTGTGAGGGTTGGGGAGTTCTTGGATGTGATGTTGTAAATACTGTACATTGCCTTTGTGATTTCAGGCCGATTCTCGAAGCACACCTTCCTGCCCCTGTTGGGAAAACCCCATATCCTACGGACACTTGCAGCATCTACAGGAATCTTCCCCCTTTCTGGAATGACTATCTGCGAAATCTCCGGGTCGTAATGCTTCATTGTCCACTGGCTGAGATCTCCGGGCATGCTACTCGCTGCAAGGTCCAGAATGCCACCAAATTCTTTTCCGATGATGACAACCTTTTGGTCAGGAACCAAGTCCTTGTTCAACTTGAAGAGCCTTGCAGGGGATGCCCTGTTCCTACGACCCTATTGCGCATAAGGAAAAAACGTAAACAAGGGATTAGCAAAAAAAGAAAAAAGGTTCATCACAACATATGGAACTTAGGCAGCATTGCTGGGCAACTGCTCAGTGAAAACTGAGGCAACTATGCAAAATACCTCAGTTCCTCCCGTCTTCTGGCGTTTTGCTTTTGGAGGCTACTCGACGTCTGCACCTTCAACATTTTTATTCCCCGCATCTGCAGCTTGGCTCTCATTACTATTCTCAGTACTAATGATATCATCAGGTCGCTTCCCCCGATGGACAACTGCCTTAGTTCTCATACGCTTGTGCCCAGTTATTGGTGCACTGCTCCGTGGCTGGGAGATGGAAACCACATAAATCAATAAAAAATGAAAAAAAACAAACTCTGTTATGTACAGGAAGAACAAAAAACTTCCTGAGCATGTGCACACCTGTGCTTGATGCTCTTCATTCCCATGAGATGCAAGGTCGTCATGACTTGATCCAGCAGGTCCATCCTGTTTAGACTTATGACTTGTCCCAGCCATCTATTTTCTGCTGCATATTTAAAAGACAAAACAGTGAGATTCATCATAAAAAGCACATTAGAAAAATTATTCTGAAAGAACTCTATATCATCCAACGAATTTCGTTTTACTAAATTCTTACTGAACTTAAGAAACAGCAACTTACAAAAAGTGGGCAGGCAGTGAAAAGGGTTGTAAACTATCTGATTTTCACTATATTACAACTATCCTATAATTGGCCCTATTACCCTCCCTCTACATGTCCTACAAAATCTGAAACAAATAAAGGCGCATAGAACAGAAAATCACAAAATGAATCCTCGTGAAATGCTTAAAACTGTCCTACAAATAGCCCTATTAACCTCCCTCTACTGGATTACTTCCTACGTCACACACACACACAACAAAGTCACATGTGCATTTTCCATTGCTAAATCATTACTTTCCTGCACTGAAAATCAAAACACACCGTCAAACCCACCTTCGTAGGCAACACACGGTCCATATCAGGCAAGTCACTCACAAAAACAAGGGCAACATTAACATGAGACAGGCATTGCTATCCTACAATAAACCAAAAACACACTTTCAAAACACCTTCGTAGGCGACACATGAAACATGTCAGGAAAGTCACTCACAATACAGGGGCAACATTGACATGAGAGAAGCATTACTGTCCTACGCTAAATGAAAACACACTGTCAAAAACACCTGCGCAGGCAACGTATCAACCATATCAGGCAAGTCACTCACAAAACAAAGGCAACATTGACATGAGAGAAGCATTATTCTCGTACACTAAATCAAAAACACTGTCAAACACTCCTGTGCAGGCAACACATGAACCATATTCAGGCAAGTCAGTAGTTAATCAGGATCGACCTCCACATCTACAACACCAGAAAACTACAGCCCCAAGGCTTGCCTTCGAAACCTACGAATCCCAGTTCACCAGTAGCCTAGGAACACGAAATGCCCCGTGTCATCGTCCATCTCCAAATTAACAAGTGCTCCAAACAATTTCTACCATCTGCTACTCGATTTCATCAACTTAGTGCAGGGGCGCGTCGACCCGCCGCGATTCGGCACCGCGGAGACCCGTCAACGCGCGCCGTTCCTCCTCTGTCCGCTGCGGAGCGGCAGAGCACATCGATTTGGTGTTCCTAAACGCAGATGACCGTAAGAGATCGATAGGCATGGAGGCATACCAGGGATTTGCCGCGATTTTGCCCTTCTACGCCAACAGAACAACGGCCGCGCACGCCATTCCTCCTCTGCCGAGTCTCCGGTGCTGCTCCTTCTGACGCGGCCTGCAGCGCGTCGTCTCTCCTCGGTCGCGTCTCCGCCGCTGCACCGCCTTCCTTCACGCCGCGCCCTCTGTCCCGCCCTAGCTCCGGTAGAAGACAAGCGCCGAATCGCCGACACGCCGCCGGCTGCTCTCGCGCTGGATTTGGGGGAGGAGTTGGGGGGATTGGAACGACATCTGTCGCTGGGCTCGGGGCAGTTTCGAATGGGAGGGGGAGTGGAGAGGAACAGGAGAGGGGATGAGAGAAGCAACTGCACTCGAGAACCAACGGGTCTCGACCACCACGACCAGGGGACACCTGGCGCGTGCATCGATGGTTTCCCCTGAGCCCATTGGAAAACGCGCGTGACCGCAAGATCTCGATCGGATGTCGCATGAGCTCGAGTGCTCTTTAAGACAAAGTAGCACTCGACCACTTTTTAGGATTTAGGATTGATCTTGGGGGCGGAGGCTTGGCGGAGGGCACCCCATTTGCCGTCATTGGACGAGAAGATCTGGAATCGCATGCTTCTGTCTGCGATGAGCAGCTCGAAGGAGCCGCCATCGCCGACGCTGAGGAAGACGTCCGGGAAATTGGTAATGGCGGGCACGGCGACGGGAGGGAGGGATGTGAAGTGGCCGGTGATGGTGTCGCACACGCGCAGGCACTGGAAGACGTGGAGGGAACGTGCGGACATCTCTAGGGGCATCAGAGAGAGGAGGAGCAGGCCGTCGCGGGCCGCCACGGGTTGCAGTTCGAAACAGTGTGGCTGGATCTGGACGTCAAGGCTGTCGTCGTCGAGGCGGGCGCGGGGCTGGGTTGGCGCTGGCGTATGGATGACGCGACGGGTGGTCTTCTCGCTGGTCCTGTCGTATTCCTGGTAGGAGACTCCGAGGAGGAGGGCAGGGTCGACGCCACCGCCGGGCGCTGCTGCTTGGAGCGCGAGGCGGCGGCGGCGGAAGGCCGGCTCGAGGATCCCGCGGCGGAGGATCCTGCAGGTCGCCGCGCAGCGGATGACGGTTGCAACGTCAGAGCGGGCGAAGATCTTGAGCAGGAGATCGGCCAACAGGGGCTCTGAGGCCGGCGGCGGCTCCGTCGCGCCGCCGCGGCACGCGAGAACACGTCGGCGTCTTTTGGTCGACATCGTACTCGTAGGCTTCTTCCTGACTAGGAAGGTGTATGTAGCCCTAGCTAGGTGCGTGAGATCGTGGTACTCTCAGCAATTGGCGGCTCGATGGAATCGAGGGGAACTAGTATACGATAATCCTGTTTCAACTTGAATTGAGCGATTGTGGAAAATAAAAATGAGAAAACCTCACGTACCACGCTTCGAGCCGGGGTGGTTAGCAAGGCGATCTCAAGGCGAGCAGCGGGTCCCCGCCGGCATCACCGCTGGTTCCCTCTCCCTCCGCCAGCCGCTCCGGCAGCAGGAGGAAGATGAGAATCTTGGACCTGTGTGTCCGGTGTGTTTTCAATAGGGTTAGGGTTATGGGAGTCGCTGCCGAGGCTGTTGCGTTGGCGGCGCGTCTGAATAAGTTTCTCTGGGCTTCGTTCGCGGTCAGACGGGACTCTAGTCTTCGTCTAGGAGCAAGCAGGGGTGGGTCATCCCTGTATCTCGTTGACGTCACGGGTTATTATGTCTGGAGGTTGAACGGCACTGGCTGGTTTGGTCCTCCGATGGGTGGTGGTTGTGTGAAGATGAAGATTCTTCTTCCTCGTCTATATCATTTTTTTTGTTGTTCTTCCTTTTTCTTTGTGCTGCTGTTGGAGGGATTGAAGGAAATATGCCCTAGAGGCAATAATAAAGTTATTATTTATTTCCTTATATCATGATAAATGTTTATTATTCATACTAGAATTGTATTAACCGGAAACATAATACATGTGTGAATACATAGACAAACAGAATGTCACTAGTATGCCTCTACTTGACTAGCTCGTTAATAGAAGATATGTTTCCTAACCATGAACAAAAGAGTTGTTATTTGATTAACGGGATCACATCATTAGAAGAATGATGTGATTGACATGACCCATTCCATTAGCTTAGCACCTGATCGTTTAGTATGTTGCTATTGCTTTCTTCATGACTTATACATGTTCCTATGACTATGAGATTATGCAGCTCCCGTTTGCCGGAGGAACACTTTGTGTGCTACCAAACGTCACAATGTAACTGGGTGATGATAAAGGAGCTCTATAGGTGTCTCCAAAGGTACATGTTGGGTTGGCGTATTTCGATATTAGGATTTGTCACTCCGTTTGTCGGAGAGGTATTTCTGGGCCCTCTCGGTAATGCACATCACATAAGCCTTGCAAGCATTGCAACTAATGAGTTAGTTGCGAGATGATGTATTACGAAATGAGTAAAGAGACTTGCTGGTAACGAGATTGAACTAGGTATTGAGATACCGACGATCGAATCTCGGGCAAGTAACATACCATGACAAAGGGAACAACGTATGTTGTTATGCGGTCTGACCGATAAAGATCTTTGTAGAATATGTAGGAGCCAATATGAGCATCCAGGTTCCGCTATTGGTTATTGACCGGAGACGTGTCTCGGTCATGTCTACATTGTTCTCGAACCCGTAGGGTCCGTACGCTTAAGGTTTCGATGACAATTATATTATGAGTTTATGAGTTTTGATGTACCGAAGGAGTTCGGAGTCCCGGATGAGATCGGGGACATGACGAGGAGTCTCGAAATGGTCGAGACGTAAAGATTGATATATTGGACGACTATATTCGGCCATCGGAAAGGTTCCGAGTGATTCGGGTATTTTCGGAGGTACCGGGGAGTTACGGGAATACGAGGAAGAAGCAATGGGCCTTAATGGGCCTTAGTGGAAAGGACCAGGAGGTGGCGTGCGCCCCTCCCAAGCCCAGTCCGAATTGGACAAGGGGTTTGGGGCGCGGCCCCTCTCTCCCTTCCTTCCCCTCTCCCCCCCTTTCCCCCTTCTCCTAGTTGGACTAGAAAAGGAGGAAACCTACTTCAACTAGGAGTAGGAATCCTACTCCCTGGCGCGCCCCTCCTAGGGCCGGCCTCCTCCCCCTTGCTCCTTTATATACGGGGGCAGGGGGGCACCTCTAGACACACAAGTTGATCTTCATGATCGTTCTCTTAGCCGTGTGCGGTGCCCCCCTCCACCATAATCCTCGATAATATTGTAGCAGTGCTTAGGCGAAGCCCTACAACGGTAGAACATCAAGATCGTCACCACGCCGTTGTGCTGACGGAACTCTTCCCCGACACTTTGCTGGATCGGAGTCCGGGCATCGTCATCGAGCTGAACGTGTGCTAGAACTCGGAGGTGCCATAGTTTCGGTGCTTGATCGGTCAGGCCGTGAAGACGTACGACTACATTAACCGCGTTGTCATAACGCTTCTGCTGTCGGTCTACAAGGGTACGTAGATCACACTCTCCCCTCTCGTTGCTATGCATCACAATGATCTTGCGTGTGCGTAGGAATTTTTTTGAAATTACTACGTTCCCCAACAGTGGTGTCAGAGCCAGGTTTTATGTGTTGATGTTATGCACGAGTAGAACACAAGTGAGTTGTGGGCGATATAAGTCATACTGCTTACCAGCAGGTCATACTTTGGTTCGGCGGTATTGTTGGATGAAGCGGCCCGGACCGACATTACGCGTACGCTTATGCGAGACTGATTCTACCGACGTGCTTTGCACACAGGTGGCTGGCGGATGTCAGTTTCTCCAATTTTAGTTGAACCGAGTGTGGCTACGCTCGGTCCTTGCGAAGGTTAAAACAGCACCAACTTGACAAACTATCGTTGTGGTTTTTGATGCGTAGGTAAGATTGGTTCTTGCTTAAGCCCGTAGCAGCCACGTAAAACTTGCAACAACAAAGTAGAGGACATCTAACTTGTTTTTGCAGGGCATGTTGTGATGTGATATGGTCAAGACGTGATGAGATATAAGTTGTTGTATGAGATGATCATGTTTTGTTGAAGTTATCGGCAACTGGCAAAAGCCTTATGGTTATCTCTCTATTGCATAAGATGCAAGCGCCAAATAATTGCTTTACTTTATCGCTATGCGATAGCAATAGTTGCAAGAGCAATTGTTGGTGAGACAACCATGTGACGACACATTGATATAGATCAAGATGATGGAGATCATGGTGTCATGCCGGTGACGATAGAGATCATGACAGTACTTTGGAGATGTAGATCAAAGGCGCAAGATGATGATGGCCATATCATGTCACATATTTTGATTGCATATGATGTTTATCTTTTTATACATCTTATTTTGCTTAGTTTGACGGTAGCATTTTAAGATGATCTCTCACTAATTATCAAGAAGTGTTCTCCCTGAGTATGCACCGTTGCGAAAGTTCTTCGTGCTGAGACAACACGTGATGATCGGGTGTGATAGGCTCTATGTTCAAATACAACGGGTGCAAAACAGTTGCACACGCGGAATACTCAGGTTATACTTGACGAGCCAAGCATATACAGATATGGCCTCGGAACACGGAGACCGAAAGGTCGAGCGTGAATCATATAGTAGATATGATCAACATAGTGATGTTCACCATTGAAACTACTCCATCTCACGTGATGATCGGACATGGTTTAGTTGATTTGGATCACGTGATCACTTAGAAGATTAGAGGGATGTCTTTCTAAGTGGGAGTTCTTAAGTAATATAATTAATTGAACTTTAAATTTATCATGAACTTAGTCCTGGTAGTATTTTGCAAATTATGTTGTAGATCAATAGCTCGCGTTGTTGCTTCCCTGTGTTTATTTTGATATGTTCCTGGAGAAAATTGTGTTGAAAAATGTTAGTAGCAATGATGCGGATTGGATCCTTGCTCTGAGGTTTATCCTCATTGCTGCATAGAAGAAATATGTCCTTGATGCACCGCTAGGTGATAGACCTATTGCAGGAGCAGATGCAGACGTTATGAACGTTTGGCTAGCTCAATATGATGACTACTTGATAGTTTAGTGCACCATGCTTAACGGCTTAGAATCGGGACTTCAAAGACGTTTTGAATGTCATGGACCATATGAGATGTTCCAGGAGTTGAAGTTAAAATTTCAAGAAAATACCCGAGTTGAGAGATATGAAATCTCGAAGAAGTTCTATAGCTATAAGATGGAGGAGAATCGCTCAACTAGTGAGCATGTGCTCAGATTGTCTGGGTACTACAATCGCTTGAATCAAGTGGGAGTTAATCTTCCAGATAAGATAGTGATTGACAGAATTCTCTAGTCACCATCACCAAGTTAGTAGAACTTCATGATGAACTATAATATGTAAGGGATAACGGAAACAATTCCCAAGCTCTTCGTGATGCTGAAATTGACGAAGGTAGAAATCGAGAAAAACATCAAGTGTTGATGGTAGACAAGACCACTAGTTTCAAGAAAAGGGCAGAGGGAAGAAGGGGAACTTCAAGAAGAACAACAAGCAAGTTGCTGCTCAAGTGAAGAAGCCCAAGTCTGGTCCTAAGCCTGAGACTAAGTGCTTCTACTGCAAAGGGACTGGTCACTGGAAGCGGAACTACCCCAAGTGATTGGCGGACAAGAAGGATGGCAAAGTGAACATAAGTATATTTGATATACATGTTATTGATGTGTACTTTACTAGTGTTTATAGCAACCCCTCAGCATTTGATACTGGTTCAGTTGCTAAGAGTAGTAACTCAAAACGGGAGTTGCAGAATAAACAGAAACTACTAAAGGGTGAGGTGACGATGTGTGTTGGAAGTAGTTCCAAGATTGATATGATCATCATCACACACTCCCTATACTTTCGGGATTAGTGTTGAAACTAAATAAGTGTTATTTGGTGTTTGCATTGAGCATGAATATGATTTGATCATGTTTATTGCAATACGGTTATTCATTTAAGTAAGAGAATAAATTGTTGTGCTGTTTACATGAATAAAACCTTATATGGTTACACACCCAATGAAAATAGTTCGTTGGATCTTGATCGTAGTGATACACATAATCATAATATTGAAACCAAAAGATGCAAAGTTAATAATGATAGTGCAACTTATTTGTGGCACTGCCGTTTAGGTCATATTGGTGTAAAGCGCATGAAGAAACTCCATGCTGATGGGCTTTTGGAATCACTTGATTATGAATCAGTTGATGCTTGCGAACCATGCCTCATGGGCAAGATGACTAAGACTCTGTTCTTCGGAACAATGGAGCGAGCAACAGATTTGTTGGAAATCATACATACTGATGTATGTGGTCCGATGAATATTGAGGCTCGCGACAGGTATCATTATTTTCTGATCTTCACAGATGATTTGAGCAGATATGAGTATATCTACTTGATGAAACATAAGTCTGAAACATTTGAAAAGTTCAAAGAATTTCAGAGTGAAGTGAAAAATCATCGTAACAAGAAAATAAAGTTTCTATGATCTGATCGTAGAGAAGAGTATTTGAGTTACGAGTTTGGCCTTCAGTTAAAAATAATGTGAAATAGTTTCACTACTCACGCCACCTGGAACACCACAATGTAATGGTGTGTCTGAACGTCATAACCGTACTTTATTAGATATGGTGCGATCTATGATATCTCTTACCGATCTACCACTATCGTTTTGGGGTTATGCATTAGAGATAGCTGCATTCACGTTAAATAGGGCACCATCTAAATCCGTTGAAACGACACCGTATGAACTATGGTTTGGCAAGAAACCTAAAGCTGTCGTTTCTTAAAGTTTGAGGTTGCAATGCTTATGTGAAAAAGTTTCAACCTGATAAGCTCAAACCCAAATCGGAGAAGTGCGTCTTCATAGGATACCCAAAAGAAAATGTTGGGTACACCTTCTATCACAGATCCAAAGGCAAGATATTCGTTGCTTTGAATGGATCCTTTCTAGAGAAGGAATTTCTCTCGAAAGAAGTGAGTGGGAGGAAAGTAGAACTTGATGAGGTAACTGTACCTGCTCCCTTATTGGAAAGTAGTTCATCACAGAAATCTGTTCATGTGACTACTAGACCGATTAGTGAGGAAGCTAATGATGATGATCATGTAACTTCAGATCAAGTTACTACCGTACCTCGTAGGTAAAACCAGAGTGAGATCCGCACCAGAGTGGTACGGTAATCCAGTTCTGGAGGTCATGTTACTTGACCATGACGAGCCTACGAACTATGAGGAATCGATGATGAGCCCAGATTCCGCGAGATGGCTTGAGGCCATGAAATCTGAGATGAGATCCATGTATGAGAACAAAGTATGGACTTTGATTAACTTGCCCAATGATCGGCGAGCCATTGAGATTAAATGGATCTTCAAGAGGAAGACGGACGCTGATAGTAGTGTTACTATCTACAAAGCTAGAATTGTCGCAAAAGGTTTTCGACAAGTTCAAGGTGTTGACTACGATGAGAGTTTTCTCACTTGTATCTATGCTTAAGTCTGTCCAAATCATGTTAGCAATTGCCGCATTTTATGAAATCCGGCAAATGGATAAACAAAACTGCATTCCTTAATGGATTTATTAAAGAAGAGTTGTATATGATATAACCAGAAGGTTTTGTCAATCCTAAAGGTGCTAAAAAAATGTGCAAGCTCCAGCGATCCATCTATGGACTGGTGCAAGCATCTCGGAGTTGGAATATGCGCTTTGATGAGATGATCAAAGCATATAGTTTATGCAGACTTGCGGTGAAGCCTGTATTTACAAGAAAGTGAGTGGGACCACTACAACATTTCTGATAAGTATATGTGAATGACATATTGTTGATCGGAAATAATGTAGAATTATTCTGCAAAGCATAAAGGAGTATTTTGAAATAAGTTTTTCAAGGAAAGACCTCGGTGAAGCTGCTTACATATTAAGCATCAAGATCTATAGAGATATATCAAGACGCTTGATAAGTTTTTTTTCAATGAGTACATACCTTGACAATATTTTGAAGTAGTTCAAAAATTGGAACGGTCAAAGAAAGAGTTCTTGGCTGTGTTACAAGGTGTGAAATTGAGTAAGACTCAAAGCCCGAACACGGCAGAAGATAGAAAGAGAATGAGAGTCATTCCCTATGCCTCAGCCATAGGTTCTATAAAGTATGCCATGCTGTGTACCAGATCTATTGTATACCCTACACTATGTTAAGCAAGGGAGTACAATAGTGATCTAAGAGTAGATCACTGGACAACGGTCAAAATTATCCTTAGTGGAATAAGGAAATATTTCTCAATTATGGAGGTGACAAAAAGGTTCGTCGTAAAAAGTTACGTCGATGCAAGTTTTGACACAGATCTGGATGACTCTAAGTCTCGATCTAGATACATATTGAAAGTGGGAGAAATTAGCTAGAGTAGCTCCGTGCAGATCATTGTAGACATAGAATTCGCAAAATACTTATGGATCTGTATGTGACAGAACCGTTGACTAAAATTATCTCACAAGCAAAACATGATCACACCTTAGTACTCTTTGGGTGTTAATCACATAAAGATGTGAACTAGATTACTGACTCTAGTAAATCCTTTGGGTATAGGTCACATGACAATGTGAACTATGGGTGTTAATCACATGGTGATGTGAACTATTAGTGTTGAATCACATGGCGATGTGAACTAGATTATTGACTCCAGTGCAAGTGGGAGACTGAAGGAAATATGCCCTAGAGGTAATAATAAAGTTATTATTTATTTCCTTATATCATGATAAATGTTTATTATTCATGCTAGAATTGTATTAATCGGAAACATAATACATGTGTGAATAGATAGACAAACAGAATGTCACTAGTATGCCTCTACTTGACTAGCTCGTTAATCGAAGATATGTTTCCTAACCATGAACAAAAGAGTTGTTATTTGATTAACGGGATCACATCATTAGAAGAATGATGTGATTGACATGACCCATTCCATTAGCTTAGCACCCGATCGTTTAGTATGTTGCTATTGCTTTCTTCATGACTTATACATGTTCCTATGACTATGAGATTATGCAACTCTCGTTTGCCGGAGGAACACTTTGTGTGCTACCAAACGTCACAACGTAGCTGGGTGATTATAAAGGAGCTCTACAGGTGTCTCCAAAGGTACATGTTGGGTTGGCGTATTTCGAGATTAGGATTTGTCACTCCATTTGTCGGAGAGGTATCTCTGGGCCCTCTCGGTAATGCACATCACATAAGCCTTGCAAGCATTGCAACTAATGAGTTAGTTGCGAGATGATGTATTACGAAACGAGTAAAGAGACTTGCCGGTAACGAGATTGAACTAGGTATTGAGATACCGACGATCGAATCTCGGGCAAGTAACATACCGATGACAAAGGGAACAACGTATGTTGTTATGCGGTCTGACCGATAAAGATCTTTGTAGAATATGTAGGAGCCAATATGAGCATCCAGGTTCCGCTATTGGTTATTGACCGGAGACGTGTCTCGGTCATGTCTACATTGTTCTCGAACCCGTAGGGTCCGCACGCTTAAGGTTTCGATGACAGTTATATTATGAGTTTATGAGTTTTGATGTACCGAAGGAGTTCGGAGTCCCGGATGAGATCGGGGACATGACGAGGAGTCTCGAAATGGTCGAGACGTAAAGATCGATATATTGGACGACTATATTCGGACATCGGAAAGGTTCCGAGTGATTCGAGTATTTTCGGAGGTACAAAGGAGTTACGGGAATACGAGGAAGAATCAATGGGCCTTAATGGGCCTTAGTGGAAAGGACCAGGAGGTGGCGCGCGCCCCTCCCAAGCCAAGTCCGAATTGGACAAGGGGTTTGGGGCGCGGCCCCTCTCTCCCTTCCTTCCCCTCTTCCCCCCTTTCCCCCCTTCTCCTAGTTGGACTAGGAAAGGAGGAAACCTACTCCAACTAGGAGTAGGAATCCTACTCCCTGGCGCGCCCCTCCTAGGGCCGGCCTCCTCCCCCTTGCTCCTTTATATACGGGGGCAGGGGGGCACCTCTAGACACACAAGTTGATCTTCGTGATCGTTCTCTTAGCCGTGTGCGGTGCCCCCCTCCACCATAATCCTCGATAATATTGTAGCGGTGCTTAGGTGAAGCCCTGCAACGGTAGAACATCAAGATCGTCACCACACCGTCGTGCTGACGGAACTCTTCCCCGACACTTTGCTGGATCGGAGTCCGGGGATCGTCATCGAGCTGAATGTGTGCTAGAACTCGGAGGTGCCGTAGTTTCGGTGCTTGATCGGTCGGGCCGTGAAGACGTACGACTACATTAACCGCGTTGTCATAACGCTTCCGCTGTCGGTCTACAAGGGTACATAGATCACACTCTCCCCTCTCGTTGCTATGCATCACCATGATCTTGCGTGTGCGTAGGATTTTTTTTGAAATTACTACGTTCCCCAAGAGGGATGTCCTGCTTTGCCCGGGCGGTTGGCCTGAACACTGTCCCGGAACCGGATCCTAGTTCTCTACCATCTAAAAGGGGCACATATAGCAGTACTCAAAGCCATAGATGGCGAAGGTTAATGGAGGTGTGTTGGATACACATGTGTGTCCTTGTCTTTTTCGGCGCGGGGGTGAAGAGGTAGGGGAGCAGCATGGCGATGATTATGCCGTGGTTGAATATGATGATCTTCTTGGGTCTGGTTGCAGATTATTGTGTTGCAGGGGACTCCTCGCAAGGTTAAGGGATGATGACACATAGCTACGGAGGTCATCGCGTTTTGCTGGTTGTTTTAGGGTGCTCTTTGTTATTTTGATCTTTTATGCATGTGTTAGGATGTGCTTGTTCAGATTAAGAACTTTGTATATTATGTCATGATTTGAATACAAGCATACTTTTGAAAAAATAGTCTTGTATGTGTCATGCATATGGGTTGTTTTTGGGGGACATGGACTGATTTTCTGGCGCGCTGTAGGCCGCCGCCTATGCCAGGTGATGAAGCTATGTACCTAGGGTAGGGTCATGGACCTGTCCTACCTACCCTACCCGAGGACATCTCTAGAAGAAATCACCTTTCAATCGACTTGAAGGTGTTCCACTCGACAGACTCGAAGACACTCGACAGACTCGAAGACACTCGACCAAGAAGCAATCACTCGACCAAGATCCAACCACTCGAGGGCCAGGAGACCTAAAGTCACTCCGCACGCTAACGGTCGGTCATTAAATAGCTTTTTATGGTCATCATAGCACTTTATTACTAGCGTTACCAGTAACGCCTCGCCTTAATGAACATTGAACCCTTGGTAACGTGGGCTGGCCGGGGGCCTGGCGCACTCTATATAAGCCACCCCCCCCTCCGAGACAAGGGTTCGCACCTCTGTAACTCATACACGCATAATCCAGTCGACCGCCTCCAGGCTCCGAGACGTAGGGCTATTACTTCCTCCGAGAAGGGCCTGAACTCGTAAACCTTGTGTGCTTACAACTTCTCCATAGCTAAGATCCTGCCTCTCCATACGTACCCCCCTACATCACTGTCAGGCTTAGAACCACGACAGTTGGCGCCCACCGTGGGGCCGGTGTTTTAGCGTTTTGTTGGAGGAGTTGCGATCTTTTCTGACCCGAATCATCATGGTTTTCGACGGAGTTTTGGTGGAGGGCTGCGAGATCCGTCTCGGCGCGCTCACGTTCATCGCCAACGACTCCGCCTGGCTTTAGGAGGCTCCACTCGACGTGGACGCACTCCCTGCCCGTGGGGCAACGCACTTTCGTGCGTGCGTCCGCGGCGTTCTCCTGCGGCAACCGTCGACCCCTTACCGGTCGGCTCCTGTGCTGTCCTCCCTCCCCGTTTCCCGTCGGCGCAAGCGCTCCGGTCGGTCGAGACTTTAGCGGTGGGTGAGACACGCAGTGGCCCGTCAGTCGTCCATCCCTCAAGTCGCGGTGATCGAGCCCGACGAATCCCTCTACGGCCTGTTCGATCTGTCACTGGCTCCGCAGAGACCGCATCTGAGTGCGGCAGCAGCGATTCGGCGGCTGAGGTTCTGATGGCCGATGGACCACCCAGTCCTCCCGGTTTTCCCGGCACCGACGGAGGCACGGGCGGAGGCGACCCGTCGCGTCCCCATGAGGAATATCTTCCCGAGCCTCTCACGTCGCTGCAGAGGGAAGAACTTCGCCGCCGGAACATGGATGCACTGCACACTCCTATCATTGGAGAAACCCTCGAGGCTCACGCCTGGCAAATTTGGCCGAGCGTGCTCGACTGGAAAACCTCCAGCGAGCACTCAACGAGCGGGCGCGACAACGGGTTCCCGAATCCAGTCGACGTCAGCTTTTCCCACCCCCGCAGGTATATCGAACTCTGATTCAGAATTTAGCAGCTGCAGCCCGCATAGCGGAGTCGATTCAGCCTTCCCAGTCGGAGGCTGGCAGAGGCTTGCTGCAGATCAGAGCATTGCTCCGGACAGCAGGAGATCAGAATTCCGCTGTTTCTCAGTCGCGGGACAGGATTCATAGCAGATCCGTTGCCACGGACACAGTCCAGTCGGCTCACAGCCCGAGATCGCCCCCGAAGCATGAGGGACGTGGGGACCGGCGTGACCGGTATGGGAACCATGAATAGTATGAACACCGAGTCGGTCGTGACGGTCGGCGTCGAGTGCCCACGCCTCCCCCGAGGAGCGGGTCATATGTGCCTCGCTAGCAGGATGACAAGCGCACTCATAGTGGTGGGCGAAGGGTTTCTGTCGACCCCAGAGGGCCAGGCTTTGACGCGAGATCCATTCTCGTCCAAGGATTGGTCGACCGGAACAGGGCTCACCGAGAATGTCACGACAGAGATGCCCCTACCAATAGCAGAGTGCATGTATTTGGGCCAGAGTGCTTTAGTCGAGCCATCAGGGTCGCTGTGATTCCTCCCAACTTCAGGTTGGCGACTGGAGTCAGTAAGTTCACTGGCGAGTCCAAGCCCGATACTTGGCTTGAAGATTACCGAGTGGTCGTCCAGATCGGCGGCGGCAATGATGAAGTGGCCATGAAGCACCTGCCTCTCATGTTAGAGGGCTCGGCCAGAGCATGGCTGAACCAGTTGGCGCCTAGCAGCATTTACACTTGGGAGGATCTCTCTCGAGTGTTCGTCACCACATTCGAAGGCACGTGTAAGCGACTGGCAGGGCTGACGGAACTGCGGTCTTGTGTACAGAAACCAAATGAAACTTTGAGGGATTACATCCAGAGGTGGATCACGTTACATCACTCGGTGGAGAATGTGCCTGACCACCAAACGGTTTGTGCTTTCAAGGAGGGCGTCAAGTACAGAGAACTGAGCTTGAAATTCGGTCGAACCGGAGAGATGTCCCTGAATCGGATGATGGAGATTACCACCAAGTACGCTAATGGTGAAGATGAGGATCGACTCCGGAGCGGCAAGCTGAAGTCACTCGCCCAAGAAACCGGAGGGAATTCCAATCGCAAACAGAAGCGGAAAGCCGAGCCAGCTACTCCCGGGGAAGCCTTGGCCGTAACTCAGGGAAAGTTTAAAGGGAAACCTAAAGGGCCTTGGAACCCCAAAAAGGTTAAAGGCCAGGACGGAAATGATGTGTTGGACTTGCCATGTCTCGTCCACACGAAGAAAGATGAAGAGGGTAATTTCATTGACCCAAAACATACCACTCGACAGTGTCGACTCTTGATCCAACAGTTCCAGGGTAAGAAACCCAAGGGTAAGGAAAAGGAGTCGGACAAAGTCGAGGACAAAGAGGACAGTGACGACGGATACCCTCAAGTCAATTCCACCTTGGTGATTTTTGCTGATGTTGAGAGCAAAAGTCGACTGAAAGTCATCAATTGAGAGGTGAATATGGTTGCTCCGGCGACACCAAGTTATCTGAAATGGTCCCAGACTGCCATCACGTTCGACCAGTCCGATCACCCAACGCATATTGCCGCCCCTGGGAGGCAAGCTCTGGTGGTCGACCCAGTGGTTGAAGGCACTCGACTGACCAAAGTCCTAATGGATGGTGGCAGTGGTTTGAACATATTGTATGCAGAGACATTGAAAGGGATGGGCATTCCGATGTCCAGACTCAGCGCCAGCAACATGAGTTTCCATGGAGTCATTCCTGGGAAGAAGGCTAAATCACTCAGCCAGATTGCCCTTGATGTGGTTTTTGGTGATTCCAAGAATTACCGGAAAGAGAAGTTGACATTTGAAATTGTAGACTTCCAGAGTGCCTATCACGCTATTTTGGGCAGGCCGGCTTATGCACGCTTCATGGCCCGACCGTGTTATGTGTATCTCAAATTGAAGATGCCTGGTCCCAAAGGTGTGATCACCATTACAGGCAATCAGAAGAAAGTAGAAGAGTGTTTTCAGAAAGGCTCAAAGATTGCTGATGCTCAGATGGCAGTGGTCGAGCTGCAAGAGTACCAGAAGACTGCTGATCCGAGTGAGTTACTACGAGCCAAGAAGCCTGCTTCAGAATCAGCTTTTCAGTCATCCGGTGAAACGAAGCCAGTTCAGATTCACCCGACCGATCCCAATGCTGCTCCAACTCACATCTCAACGACGCTCGACTCCAAATAGGAAGAAGTGCTCATCCAGTTCCTCCGTGAGAACTGGGACATCTTCGCATGGAAGCCCTCTGACATGCCGGGTGTTCCCAGGGAGCTGGCTGAGCACCGCCTAAGAGTCGACTCAAAAGTAAAACCTGTCAAGGAACATCTCCGACGGTCCGCCGTCCAGAAGAGAAAGGCTATTGGCGAAGAGGTAGCTCGGCTTTTAGCGGCGGAGTTTATCCGAGAAATCTACCACTCCGAGTGGCTCGCCAATGTTGTCATGGTTCCCAAGAAGGACAAGTCACTTCGCATGTGCATTGACTTTAAATATATCAATCAGGCCTGCCCGAAAGATCATTTTCCTCTCCCCCGCATCGACCAGATAGTCGACTCAACTGCGGGATGTGAGCGACTGTCTTTTCTAGACGCCTATTTCGGGTACCATCAGATCCGTCTGTATGGACCTGATGAGATTAAAACAGCTTTCATCACCCCATTCGGGTGCTTCTGCTATGTTACCATGCCATTCGGCCTCAAGAATGCCGGAGCCACGTTCATGAGGATGATTCAGAAGTGTTTACTCACCCAAATCACTCGGAATGTGGAGGCATACATGGATGATATTGTGGTTAAGTCACAGAAGGGTTCCGACCTGCTGACTGACCTTGCTGAAACCTTTGCCAACCTCAGGAGGTATGATATCAAGCTCAATCCATCAAAGTGCACATTCGGAGTTCCAGGCGGAAAGCTACTCGGTTTTCTTGTTTCCGAACGGGGAATCGACGCCAATCCTGAAAAAATTGGTACTATACTCCAGATGAAGCGTCCTGTGCGTGTGCATGACGTCCAGAAGCTTACAGGTTGCTTGGCCGCTTTGAGTCGATTCATCTCTCGTCTCGGTGAAAAGGCATTGCCTCTTTACCGACTGATGAAGAAGTCTGACAAGTTCGAGTGGACTCCGGAAGCAGATGCAGCATTTGCAGAGCTCAAAGCTCTGCTCTCCACCCAGCCGGTGCTTGCTGCCCCAATCAGCAAGGAGCCTTTACTGCTTTACATTGCAGCCACAGGACAAGTTGTCAGTACAGTACTTACGGTCGAGCGGGAAGAAGAAGGAAAAGCCTTCAAAGTTCAGCGCCCAGTATATTATATTTCTGAAGTCTTGACCCCATCGAAGCAAAGATACCCTCATTATCAGAAGCTCGTATATGGGATTTACATGACTACAAAGAAAGTTGTCCACTACTTCTCTAATCATTCCATTACAGTCGTCAGCGACGCTCCGTTGTCAGAGATCTTGCACAACAGAGATGCAACTGGTCGAGTGGCCAAATGGGCGATTCAACTCCTTCCCCTAGATATCAAGTTTGAGGCAAAGAAAGCTATCAAGTCCCAAGCAATTGTAGATTTCGTCGCCGAGTGGATTGAACAGCAACTTCCGACTCAAGTTCACTCGGAGCACTGGACCATGTTCTTCGATGGATCTAAGATGCTGAATGGTTCCGGTGCTGGGGTAGTATTGGTTTCCCCCCGAGGAGATAAGCTCAGATATGTTCTCCAGATTCACTTCGATTCCTCCAATAATGAAGCAGAATATGAAGCACTTTTGTATGGGTTGCGCATGGCCATTTCACTCGGCGTCCGTCACCTCATGGTCTATGGCGACTCAGAT
Organism: Triticum urartu; assembly: GCF_056163025.1. Taxonomy (NCBI): domain Eukaryota; kingdom Viridiplantae; phylum Streptophyta; class Magnoliopsida; order Poales; family Poaceae; genus Triticum; species Triticum urartu. Next base: position 581,401,185 of record NC_141877.1, read on the forward strand.
TTGGTGGTTAATCAGGTGATGAAGGAGTGGGACGTCAGAAGTCTAGCTATGACTGGTTATTGTAATGTAGTAAGAAAGTTAGAGAAGAAATTCGAGGGGTTAGAGCTTCATCACATCCCCTGACTGAAAAATCAAGCAGCTGATGATTTGACAAAGATAGGCTCCAAGAGAGAAGCCATCCCCAGCAATGTGTTTTTGGAACACATCCACTCGCCGTCAGTCCAAGAAGATCCTTTTACAGATGAAGTCCCGCAGCCAAAGAGTGCCACGGATCCGACTGAAGTCGAAACTCCAGCGGTGGTCGACCTAATCATGGAAGTCTTGGCAATCACCCCCGACTAGACGATACCGTACATCGCGTATATCCTGAGGAAGGAACTCCCGGATGACGAGGAAGAGGCTCGACAGATCGTCCGTCGATCCAAGGCCTTCACAGTCATAAAGGGATAGTTGTATAGAGAAAGCGCGACTGGAGTCGGTCAGAAGTGTATAACACCAGAAGAAGGTCAGATAATCCTTGATGAGATCCACTCGGGGACCTGTGGTCACCATGCGTCCTCTCGGACCATTGTGGCTAAAGCATACCGAGCGGGTTTTTTCTGGCCAAGAGCAAATGAAATGGCAAAAGAGATAGTCGACAAGTGTGAAGGGTGCCAGTTCTACTCCAACATGTCGCACAAACCCGCATCAGCCCGGAAGACCATTCCACTCGTCTGGCCCTTCGCTGTTTGGGGGTTGGATATGGTTGGTCCATTGAGATCAGGCAGGAGCGGTTTCACACATGTGCTTGTGGCAGTCGACAAGTTTACCAAATGGATTGAAGCCAAGCCTATCAAGAATCTTGATGCTTGCACTGCCATCAGTTTCGTCAGGGAGTTAACATTCAGATATGGGGTCCCACATAGCATCATCACTGACAATGGGTCAAACTTTGATTCAGACAAGTTCAGAGCTTTTTGCGCCTCTCAAGGCACACGAGTCAACTACGCATCGGTCGCCCACCCCCAGTCGAATGGGCAAGTAGAAAGGGCAAATGGTCTAATTCTCAAAGGACTAAAACCTCGGCCGATGCGTGATTTCAAGAACGCAACAGGTGCATGGGTCGACGAGCTTCCGTCAGTTCTGTGGGGATTGAGGACCACCCCGAATAGGTCGACTGGAAGAACCCCGTTCTTTCTGGTTTACGGAGCGGAAGCAGTCCTGCCGAGTGATCTACTTCACAATGCACCCCGAGTCGAGCTTTACACCGAAGATGAAGCAGAACAAGCCCGGCAAGACGCAGTCGACCTCCTGGAAGAAGAAAGAGAAATGGCTATGATCCGATCGACCATTTATCAGCAAGACTTACGTCGGTTCCATGCCAGAAATGTGAAGAGTCGAGCCTTCCAAGAAGGAGATTTGGTCCTCCGAGTGGATCAACAGAAACCACAGAAGCTCGCTCCTACTTGGGAAGGCCCCTTCATCGTCACCAAAGTCCTCCACAATGGAGCGTATCATCTTTACAATGTCGATCGCCAGATCGATGAGCCACGAGCCTGGAATGCGGAGCTACTCCGCCCCTTTTATACCTAAATTCTCACTCGGATGAGATATAATAAGAAAAACTCCTGTAGTTTATTTATCAAAGACAAGAGCGTTATAATTTTCCCAATGATTATTATTGTTTTTTGTTTGCGTAAGAAATCCCCCAGTGGGTGGCTTAGCTGCGAATCCTCTTCGCCTAAGTTTGTAAAAACAGTTTCCTACCGAGTGGCGAGCCAGCCTCCCACTCGGGGGGCTTAGCTACGAATCCGTTTCGCCTAAGTTTGAAAAAAAATCCTACCGAGTGGCGAGCCAGCCTCCCACTCGGGGGCTTAGCTACGAATCCGTTTCGCCTAAGTTTGAAAAAATTCTACCGAGTGGAGAGCAATCCTCCCACTCGGGGGCTTAGCTGCAGTCCAGTACTTGCCTAAGTTCTCCCACTTAGAGACTTAGCTGTAGTCAGGCACTCGCCTAAGTTTGAAAAAAAATCCTACCGAGTGGAGAGCAATCCTCCCACTCGGGGGGCTTAGCTGCAGTCCAGTACTCGCCTAAGTTCTCCCACTTAGAGACTTAGCTGCAGTCAGGCACTCGCCTAAGTTTGAAAAAAAATCCTACCGAGTGGAGAGCAATCCTCCCACTCGGGGGCTTAGCTGCAGTCCAGTACTCGCCTAAGTTCTCCCACCTAGAGACTTAGCTACAATCAGGCACTCGCCTAAGTTTGAAAAAACCCTACCGAGTGGAGAGCAATCCTCTCACTCGGGGGCTTAGCTGCAGTCCAGTACTCGCCTAAGTTCTCCCACTTAGAGACTTAGCTGTAGTCAGGCACTCGCCTAAGTTTGAAAAAAAAATCCTACCGAGTGGAGAGCAATCCTCCCACTCGGGGGCTTAGCTGCAGTCCAGTACTCGCCTAAGTTCTCCCACTCAGAGACTTAGCTGCAGGCAGGCACTCGCCTAAGTTTGAAAAATCCTACCGAGTGGAGAGCAATCCTCCCACTCGGGGGCTTAGCTGCAGTCCAGTACTCGCCTAAGTTCTCCCACTCAGAGACTTAGCTGCAGTCAGGCACTCGCCTAAGTTTGAAAAATCCTACCGAGTGGAGAGCAATCCTCCCACTCGGGGGCTTAGCTGCAGTCCAATACTCGCCTAAGTTCTCCCACCTAGAGACTTAGCTGCAGTCAGGCACTCGCCTAAGTTTGAAAAAACCCTACCGAGTGGAGAGCAATCCTCCCACTCGGAGGCTTAGCTGCAGTCCAGTACTCGCCTAAGTTCTCCCACCTAGAGACTTAGCTGCAGTCAGGCACTTGCCTAAGTTTGAAAAAACCCTACCGAGTGGAGAGCAATCCTCCCACTCGAGGGCTTAGCTGCAGTCCAGTACTCGCCTAAGTTCTCCCAAACACATCTCAATCCTCAAGGACGACGAGGGGCAGGTCGACTGCCACCTTCTCCTAGAGAGCTTCGCCACAAATACAATGTGCGATTCATCCCGCTCTACAGTAACAAAGTACGGGTCGACTGCCCCCCCACCCTTCTCCTGGAGAGCTTTGCCACAAATACAATGTGCGCTCCATCCCACTCTGCTGTAACAGGGTGTGGGTCGACCGCCGCCCGCCCCTGGGGAGCTTCGCCACAAATACAAGGCATGGGTCGACTACTTCCCCCTCCTTCGGAGCTGTGCTGCGAATACAGAAAGTTGTCTCGAATAAAGGTTGGGTTCACTCAGCAGGAGATTCATAAAGATATTCAACGGTAAACCAAGTTCAAATAAAATCCTAAAGGTTCTGGATCACGGATCGAGGTACTCGGGCATGCGACCCGAAAAAGTTTAACGGTTACAAAAACCACTCGGCATTCCGAGGCAAATTTAAGGTGGGACATAAGAGTTTGTTCACTCCGCGGGAGGAGGGCTGGCAGGCTCGACGAACTCATCCAGGTCGACGCCGTCGGCTATCCGAGTGGCTGCAGCGATGAAAGTCTTCATAAAGGTTCGGAAGTCATGCTTCTGGGTGTTGGCGACCTTGATTGCTGCCAGCTTGTCTTGTAGCACCTCCTTGCAGTGGACACGAACCAAAGACAGAGCCACATCAGCGCTGCACCGAGCAGAAGACTTCTTCCACTCCTGCACTCGGTAAGGGATTCCGTTAAGACGAGTCATCAGAGACTCGACATCATTTTGGAGCGTAGCCTCTGGCCAAAGTGCCGGGTCGATCCGTGACATGGCGACCTTCAGTCGAGCCAAGTAGTCCACGGCACCGTCAATGCGAGATTCCAGTCGGAGCAAATTCATGGCAGCTTCATCTTTGATTGGATCCAAACCTGGTTCGATCCGCCCAGTCTCCTCTTCAAAGTTTTGGCAAAACTCTGCATTCACGATCCAAGGATAAGTCAGTTTTCATACACTGAGTCGACACAAAAAAGAATCAGTCGGAACTAAAGGTGCACCTTCAAGCTTGATATACAACTTCTTGGCAAGGCTCCTCAAGTAGCTCTCCAGATCGTCCCTCCTGCGAGCAATGCCTTCCATCTTTTCGTTCAGGTTGAGGTTATCCTTCTTCCAGCGTGTACACTCCCTGTTGGCTTCATTCAGAGCGGTCTTCAGCCTGGTATTCTCTTCTTCTAACTGGCCGACCGAAGCCAGCTTCTGTTCGGCCAGAGCGGTCTTGTCGTCAGCCTCCTTACGGGCAGCAGCCAAGTCCTGATCCTTTTTCGCCAGAGCTTCTCTCAGTTTTTCTGCAAAGAAATGATGATTGATTCAGAAATAGCAGAAGGGTACGCAAGCCTAAAACTAACCAGCCGACAAAATAGTCTTACGTGCGGCGCCGTCTCTGGCCTTTTGCAGCTCTGTCCTGGCCAGCTCCAGATCAAGGTTCAGTTGAATCTGCTGCTTCTCCAAGTCAGCAAAGCGAGCTCCAAGATCGCAAGATTTCTGAAGTTAAAGGGGAGAAGTTATTTTACAGCGAAAAACAACAAAGGCAATAAATACTAAGACTACGGTCGACTGCCAGCAGTCCACCATAGCCTCGGGGACTACACCCAGTGGGTGCACTTAGCGTGCCCCCACCGGTTCTGACCCCGCTCGACCGGCCCACCGAAGTCGAGTCCAAAAAAAAGAGAGAAAGAACTCAGACTACAGTCGACTGCCAGCAATCCACCGTAGTCTCGGGGACTACACCCAGTGGGTGCACTCAGCGTGCCCCCACCGGTTCTGATCCCACTCGACCAGATCGAGTGGAAGAGACAAACTATACATTCGACAAAATACTAAGACTACAGTCGACTGCCAGCAGTCCACCGTAGTCTCGGGGACTACACCCAGTGGGTGCACTCAGCGTGCCCCCACTAGTCCAAGAATTCAATCGACGCACCCAGTGGGTGTGCAGATGCAAAGATTTTCGGAAAGACTCTTCAGCATTCACCTCGTCCTCCGGGACACGATGGGTCGCAAAAATTGAAGGCGGGTCAATAGGGGCCTAAGCAGTTGATGAAGAAGGCAAAGCACTTGACAGCGGCTCAGCGAAGGTAACAGGACCCCGATTGACGTCGCCAGTGTCCTGAACAACTGGTTCCTCCCTCGGCGTCGTCTGTAGCGCCCCGCTTGCAGGAGCTCGCCTGTTCTTCCTCGTCAAAGGCCTCTCGGGATCTCCTTCATCATCAGGGAGGTCAATAATGTTGGGAGCTGTGCAAGGTTCAAATTGCCAAAAGCACGTCACCCAGTGATGCACGATACAGTTGAATCGACCAAAAAAAGATAGTATGGCAGAAATCATACCCGGATTAGAAGTGACCGCATCCTCCATCGCCTCATCATCATCCCTGTAAGCTGAGGTTCTGGAAGTGGCAGCGCTAACAATTCCAAAGTTCGTCCAGTTAAAACAAGAAAAACAAACAGCGCGGAGCGTCGAGTGAATACAAGGAGAGACACTCACGCGAAGGCGACAGGGATATCGATCTTGATCTTTGGTAGCGCCTTCCGAGTCTTCGGCTCTGCAACTTTGGGGTGCTTTGGCGCCTTCCCAGTCGGGGTTGGTGAAGATATCCGAGGGCGCTTCGAAGACTGACCAACCGGAGCAGTTGCCTTGTCGCGAGCACTCGGCCGTTCTTGGTCAAGCTTGGATCGCCTCTCCCTGCGAGGAGGCGACTCGACTTCTTCTCCAGCGCTTGAGTCGTCGCTCCCTCTGTCCCCTTCACCATCGGAAGCCCCCTCGCCGCTTTCGCCGCCACTCGCCTCGCCTTCCAGAGCTTGCTCTTGCTCCCCGTTGGGCATGGAATACATTTCAATAATGGCCTGAAAGAAAGCAGGGAGAACAAAGTCAGTCGACGCAATACAGACAGCTGCATGAGTGAACTCAGATTACAAGCAAAAACTTAGAATCAGACCTGCTCGGGTGCATGGGACTGGTCGAATGGAGGGACTCTCCTGGCTCCCCTGGGATTGTCCTTATTCCCGGTAATGCCAGACAGCCACTTCTCCAGCGTGTCGTCGTCGACCTCCTCCGGGTGGATCCAAGTGGAGTCTTCAAGACCCGAATACATCCACATCGGATGGTCTCGGGCTTGGAGAGGCTGGATGCGCCGCTGAAGGAAGACCTCCAAGAGATCCATACCAGTGACCCCGTCGCGAATAAGCTGGACCACTCGGTCGACCAGCACCTGCACGTGCTCCTTCTCCTCCGGGAGCACCTTCAAAGGGGAGGGTTTTTCCACTCGGTCCATGGTAAAAGGAGGGAGGCCGGTCGATTGCCCTGGCGTCGACTGGTCTTTGCAGTAGAACCAAGTCGACTGCCATCCGCGAACTGAATCGGGGAGAATCATGGCCGGAAAGGAGCTTTTTCCCCTCGTCTGGATGCCAAGACCCCCACACATATGGATCACTTGGGTCCTCTCGTCACTCGGATTAGCCCTTTTCACTGTCTGGGAGCGACAAGTGAAGATATGCTTGAAAAGACCCCAGTGAGGTCGACAACCCAAGAAGTTCTCACACAAGGAAATGAACGCGGCAAGATAAACGATTGAGTTGGGGGTAAAATGGTGGAGTTGAGCCCCAAAGAAGTTCAGAAACCCTCGGAAGAAAGGATGAGGAGGCAAGGAAAACCCACGGTCGACGTGGGTGGCAAGAAGAACGCGCTCACCCTCCCGAGGCTGCGGCTCGGATTCCTTCCCCGGAAGCCGCGCCGCATCGTAGGGGATCAGCCCCCCTTCGGCCAAGTCATCGAGGTCGTCTTGGCAGATCCTCGAGTGGATCCAGTCGCCCTGGATCCGCCCCGGCTGGTCGCCTTCCCCTTCGACTTTGCCGTCGCCTTCTTGGCCCGCTCCAGAGCCGCTGTCTTCTCCCTTCCCATTGTCGCCGACGAGGCGCGTGCGGTGCGGTGGTGTTAGGGCGAGAGCGAGCGCGGCGGAGGGACGTGAGGGAGAGAAGAGGTAATGGGATGCACTGCTCGGGGGACTCCGGTCTAGGCGCTTTATATCAGGCCGCTCCCGAGTGGCTGACGGGTAGGCCCAGGTGGCCCTGTCAAATCCCGCAACGACCGCACGAGCGATACGTGGCGAAAAAGGTGGTGCGGGGATCGAGGCGGCTCCGCTCTATCTCGTCCGATTACTGCGGCCTCCCCCGTCCCACGCGCTTCCCAAAATTCAGATCCCACTAAATCCGCGGGCAGCGAATAACTTGTCAGACCAAGGATCTCCTCCACACCATCACTCGGAGCCTTACAAGTAAAGAAACCCACTCGACGAGGAATTAAGAATGGATCAAGGCGACTGGAAAGGAAGTTGCTGCCATCACTCAGGCCCATTGATCTGAAACTAGATATGCTCACAACATGAAAAACGAGTCGGAGAAGCTCTCAAATCCTTCCCCACTCAAACATCGATCCATTCGGGGGCTAATGATGAAGCTATGTACCTAGGGTAGGGTCATGGACCTGTCCTACCTACCCTACCCGAGGACATCTCTAGAAGAAATCACCTTTCAATCGACCTGAAGGTGTTCCACTCGACAGACTCGAAGACACTCGACAGACTCGAAGACACTCGACCAAGAAGCAATCACTCGACCAAGATCCAACCACTCGACGGCCAGGAGACCTAAAGTCACTCCGCACGCTAACGGTCGGTCATTAAATAGCTTTTTATGGTCATCATAGCACTTTATTACTAGCGTTACCAGTAACGCCTCGCCTTAATGAACATTGAACCCTTGGTAATGTGGGCTGGCCGGGGGCCTGGCGCACTCTATATAAGCCACCCCCCTCCGAGACAAGGGTTCGCACCTCTGTAACTCATACACGCATAATCCAGTCGGCCGCCTCTGGGCTCCGAGACGTAGGGCTATTACTTCCTCCGAGAAGGGCCTGAACTCGTAAACCTTGCGTGCTTACAACTTCTCCACAGCTAAGATCCTGCCTCTCCATACGTACCCCCCTACATCACTGTCAGGCTTAGAACCACGACACCAGGCGCCCTCGTCTTTAGTAGGCTGGCCCATCTAAATGGTTTTTGAAGGTTCTATAGACCGGTTGGTTCGGTTTTAGAACTCAAACTAGTCTATAAAATCCTAAAACGGTTTACAGAACATTTCATGCGTTTCTTTTTCTGTTTATATTTTTTGTGTTCCTTTCATTGGGTTTCTTCAGCTTTTTATCTTTTTCCTTTTTCCCTTTTCCTTTTGGTTTTCCTTTCTTCCAACACATGTCGATCATACGGGGCTGCCACCCAGATGTATAGGTCAGGCTATGTCGAAAGGACAATGCGAACGGGTCGACGAATTGGCCACCACGTAAAATCACCAAGCTGCCACCCATGCCATGCGAAGCAAGGCCCTACCCCATGGGGCCATGGCGGAATCACCATCCGAGGTCGTCGCCCGGCTTCCACCACCCTCACCGGGAGAGCAACGTAGCGCAAACATTAGCTCTAGCGAGCGCCAAGGTCATGGCCTCACAGGCGACACCTCCAAGAAGATGTATCATCGTAGATGCCATCGTTGCCCGCTCCGACGGAGCTTGAGTTTTCACCCGGATACCGAGACGATGATGGAGGTAGAAACAAGCTCACGACCACGCCCCCAATAAGGAAAAGACGACACACAAGGTGTCTTCATGGTCAGCATCAATCAACTTCGGTGCTAGGCTTTCGCCCGGAGTTCTGACACCCTGACAACCTCCATGGGAAGCAAGCTGCTGCACAAACCCAGCTCTGTCGCTCACCACCACGTAAAAACACTATCCGCTTTGGCCGTGACAGGCACCGTGCCTGCCGTGAGGGCCAGATCCACACTCAAAGCTCTCGATGTGTGCCCCCACAGCAGCCACGACAAGGCCCACCAATGACCCCACCCCGGGGCCGACATCCCAGCCCTCACGCGTCGCTGCACAACCTCACACAGGGTTAAGAGCAACCAACGCAACTGTCGGTTGCAGAACAGATCCGCGCATCACGGCCAACACTCGCCGTCCTTCCGCATGGCTCACCGCCCTCGCCACGAAACTACAAATGCCAGCCAGAATCGCCACATCCCAACCAGCCTGCCACCCCGCAGTGGCCCGCCGCAGCCGCCACCGATTACACCAGATCTACGTCGGGACCCCGACTCGCCCCCCTTCAAGCAGCAATGCCGAGGAACCGCTGATGCGCTGCGTCAACCCCGCCACTGCATCCTCGGGAATGCTCCACCGGCATGCCCGTGTCGCAGAATCGCAATCGTCACCCTAGTCGACCCAGACGGTCGCCAACTCCAACACGAGGAGCATCCCCGAGGTTGCCGCCACCGCAACAACAGGAACCAGCGGCAATGGGGGGGAGGAAGTGCGGGAGAGGGAGGAATTTGGGTGGCGGTGCAACACCGGGAAGGGGGTGGAGCTATCATGCATGTAGATACGGTAATCTCTTTCCAACCTTGTCGTGAGTCCATGATGGTAATATGCGACAAAACGAAGTAAATTCGTACTTCATCCGAAATTAGTTGACACTGAAACGGATGTATGGTAAGCATCAACTAATTCTGAAAAAAAAAGAGTAATTGCACTAATTGACTCCTTCGCACGTGCGCATCGGAACGCTCGCTTTCCGACCACGGAGGCCGCGTTGTTCCTTTTTGGCAACCGTAATTAAAAACAGTTCATCTAATTCACATCTAGATATTTTTTAAGAACGTCACATCTAAATTCCCACAAATATATAATGCAACAACAAGAAACAAAAAAATAAAAAATAAATAAACCGTAAACAAAATGAACATCAGTTTAGATGTGACATAACTATGTCATATTTAGACATGTTCTAAACACATCCAATTAAAAAAGCAAGAGCTGCCACTTTTTGCATGCGCGTCAGCCACAACACGAGGCCAAGGGTAACGTGCACGACATGACATGCAGGACCCACGCCTAATCTCTCGGGCCCCTGTTTAAACCCCACTTATTGCAAATCTACTCAATCCACTGATTTCAGGACAGCGATTGGGAATAAGTAATCCTACGCACTTTCCAAACCAGGAACAAAACAACCTGTCGGGAATCGGCCGTTCCTACGCGCGCGCGTAGTACACCCTCTGTTTCTAAATGTAATGGTAGGCCTTGGCAGTTCAACACACATTTAGGAATCCAGGTAGTAATACACAGTACTAACTGAAAGTGTCAAGTTCTTAGAAGAATTAATAGCACTCGCACGACTTATTTTCTCGATCGATACCTCCTAGTGCCCACAGCAAAGCTTGCGAGCGAGCAAGCAACCAAAATCCGGTCAAGAAAATGCGACCTCTCCGGCGTCCGGTCGCTCCTCCACGAGCATCGGCTCGCACGCGAGCACGGCGGGCGCGACCAGCGCCAGCGTGTTGGTGTGCGCGGCGTACTCCGCGCCGTCCCACCGTTTCTCCTCCTTTTCCTCTTCCTCGTCTTCCTCTTGAGCCACCGGCACCCTGACCTCGCGCCGCCCCCGCGTCCGCACGTCCAACGCCACCAGCCGCCTGCCGGCCAGCGCCACCACCTCCAGCTCCGCGCCCTGGAACCCCAGGAGCCGCACGCCGTCGTCCAGCCGCACCACCTCCTTCTCCACGATGAAGGAAGACTGAGCGACCAGCTCCTGTCCGCTCGCCTCGCCGGTCTCGTGCCCCGCGGGCTTTGTCAGCCGGCGTGGCAGCAGCTCCCGGACGGGCACCCTCGCGGCGGCCTCCTCCCAGCTCCCGTCCTCGTCAAGCCGGAACACGGCGACGCTGTTGTCATGATCACGCACGGCGCAGTGGAGCTTGCCCCCGGCCGAACCGATCTCCCACATGCCGCTGTCGCCGGGGCAGAGTACCATCTCGACGCGCCCCGTCAGCGGGCTGTACCCAACGGCCGTGCCGACGCTCGTCCGCCACCACGCCGTCCCACCGGCCGCCACGCCCGACGCGGCGACGAGCCCTTCGGCGGGCACGACCGCGTCGGTGGCCCGCCACGCGCCCGTCCCGGACGTGAACACCAGGAAGCAGTAGGCGCCGGAGCCCGGCGCGCACTCGGCGGCGCAGACGAGCGCGTAGTCGCCGCGGAAGTTGTACGGCGTGGCGTCGAAGAGGACGACGACCGCGGGGCGCGGCCAGGTCCGGCACGGCGGGCACGGGACGGGCGCCCAGGACGCGGTGGCCGGGTTGCACACGAAGAACGCGTCGTCAGCCGGCGAGTAGCAGCACGCGACCCCGCGCGACGACGACAGCACGGTGACCCCCTCCGAGGCCGGGGCGAAGGCGAGCGTCGGGGACGGCACGGCGTCGTCGGGCCCGTCGAACGGGAGGAACCCGGCCTTGGGGACGAAGATCCCCGACATCCTTCGCGGGGCGGCCGCGTGCGCCACGGCGAAGAGCGGGGACGCGAGCCGGCGCTCCCAGGACGGGTGCACGAGGCGGAGGCGCGCGGCGGCCGCCGGCGGGAGGTGCACCAGCGCGCGCTCCCGCAGCACGTCGGCGAGCGGCGGCGCCCGGACGGCGGTCACGCGGCTCCGCAGCCGGCGCCTCGACGGCCCCCGGCACGCCCGCGGATCCTCGCTGGTCGACGCGTCGCCGGAGTACATGGCTGCCTGACCAGCAGACGGATCGTGCCCACGCGCGCTACCTTTGTCTGCCGCTCCGCGGCGGATGTTACAAGCAGAGCAGATCGAGATCCACGTGTGCGGCTTCGTGGAAATTTCACTTTCGTCGCGGCGAAGGCATCCGCCGGGCAGGGTAGAAATCGACCGGGTTCTTCTCGGTGCGCGACTTGGCTGACGCGACCGAGGGGTCAATGCGCAAGTCGTGTCAATTTTTCATATTATATAGGAGCATCTCTCCATCTCTATGGCGTAGCGCAACGGTGCATCGCCATGGCTGGGTTTCGGAGTTGCCGTCCGGGCCGGGGAGGAACACGACGGCCGTTTTAAAATCGGATTAGCCGTGGCATATGGTGCTGATATCCGTTGTACGAAATCTGATTGATTCATAACCTCCCGATTCAAACGATCGGCTTCCACAGAAATCGCCAATCGGTTGTCGTGTTAGTTACCCTTCCTTGATGACTATAGCGCTTCCAGTTGCTCTACGAGTACGAGTCGTGCCCGCGCGTGCGTCGTGGCAGATGGCACGGAAAAGTGAGTCCGAGGATCCCACGACGACAAAAAGGCGAAGAAAAAAAAACTATGACATCTATATTTTTTTTAAGTATGTCACATCTAAGCTCCTACAAATATATAATGTAGCAACATGAAATAAAAAAACTATGACAAAAAATAGACCACAAACAAAATGGACATCAACTTAAAAGTGATATAGTTATGTCACATCTAGATATGTCCTAGACATTGCAAAAAAGAGAGGGAAACGATGTCACGAATAACCTGCCTGGACTAGAAGAGACACGCGTTGAACAACAAGCCGATCGACGATGTCGACCACCAAACGAGGCGTTGGCAAATGTAGCGGCGCGGTCATCACGCGCTTCGACGTGACGACTGCTGTAATAATGAAGTAAAGACGAAACACTATAATTAAAAAATATTTAAGAAAATATAAAGTAAAGATGTCCTAATAATAATGAAGTTGAAAATATTGAAGAAACGCTATAATTTAACATTGCAGAGTAAAAACGAAACTAATTACTTATTGCCCAATACGTTTGAACTTCTTATACAATGTCAGGAATCTTGGGTGCATTATCACTCTCATTTTGCTACACCAAAAATTATTTCCTTTATTCCCAACAATCGTATAACAAATATAAGGCATTATCATGAAAGCAATGGTAAGTACCAAAAAAGTACTGATTTGTTTGGTAGTTGTACCCATCATCCATTAGGCGAACACCTTTCCATGCTATTCTATTAGCATCATGGTAATATTCTAGTACAAGATAGTGTTCTTTTTACAATGATAACTATCCTTTTAGTGATATCTTTGAACGTGAGGTCTTGACTTGACTGACACGGTACGCAACACAAGAATATTTCCATGCATATCTTGTATAGTTTGCATTAACTTTTTATGCCATCACCCAAACATAAAACATAGGCTCTTCGCTTCCCTTTCTTTCTCAATGTAGTGTTCAGGAGCTGAGTTTGCCTGGACAACATAAACTGTTGTTAGGGTATTCCCAAAAGAGTGGGTGGCTTGTTAAAGAAGGTTGCTTAAACAATAGAACATAGCTCTAATAGATAGAGAAAAGGCAATAAAAATATATTTGAAAAATGAACATCCCCTAGCAAACAGAGTAGTAACATTTGAACATTAAAAATGCAAGAAAGATTGTTCAAACATCACCAGTGTTCAGTAACGGAAATACTACATGACACGTTACAAGGCCAACCACTGCGCTGCAATAATATTTGCAGGGCTCACAAGTAACTCTTGGGAGTTATATTTGCTGGTGATGATAAGTTTGGAATAAAACAAAAAAGAGAAACCATTTCGGGCAACTTATAAAAAGTGTTCCCATTAAATTAGCTCTACAGAAGAGGATCATGCATGTATTAATCAATAAACAACCATCTCCAACCAAACTTAGTGCTTACCTGCATGGAATGGAGATTGATCACAATGTGAATACTTCTTTGAACAATTTATTTCAAGATTGAAGCCTAAAAGAAACAAAAACAAACCAAACAATTTTAATAATATGTTTCCACATAACCAATTCAAATACTTTCTTTTTTCGAGAAAACAATACGAATACTCTTTTGTATGGTATGAGCCAAATTTGGACCGCACACTTTCTAATATCCCATTTATTTACGAATAAACGAAAAGACATAGGAGTCCATAACCTGTCAATGTGCATTCCCTGATAACATTAGTCTTATGCATTGAGTCTAGCACCGGCGTGGGTACAACAAGGATGTCCACACAAGAGATAGCGGCACCAAGAAGAGACATCTCTGAAGCTATGGTTCTACTGGAAATCCCACACACTACCCTGAATCCACAACATGTTAGCTAGATCACCTTCAGTTCCAGCGGATACGGGATCTGATTGGAACAAAAACTCCCAAGAGAGGCCAAAATTTAGATGAAGTTCCAATGGAAAGACCAATTTTTTGTAGACCATGGGATTCAATGGTGTTACCTGGAGAAGGGGAGGGTGTCCGCGTGCAAGGTCTCCTACTGCTCCCGCAGAAACACCTGTCCTTCTTTGTTTATCAGATCTCTTGGCTCAATAGATGTTGTTGAAAAAAGCATGATTTATTCGAGAAATTAGTACCAAACCTACAACACACAAAAAAGATCAAATTGTTATGAAACCCGCCATCTGTCCTGAAGCTAGTTCAGTAAGAAAGAACATTTATCAAAATCTTTTCTAAAAGTTTGTGGCGAGCATGCAGTGTGCAGAACTGGACAAATCATTAATTCTAAAAAAAAGTGAAACAAGGATACAGAAAAAGTTGATACTCGCGTAACTCACCATCTGTCCTGAAGCTAATTCAGTAAGAAAGAACATTTAGCAAAATCTTTTCTTTAAGTTTGTGACAAGCATGCAATGTGTAGAACTGGATAAATCATTAATCTACTATCCCAATAAAAGACCCACAGGGGGCAGATCCAAACAATCAGGACTATCGATCAAGAAGATCTAAAGGCCCAAAGGCCGACACTCGAGTAACTACCGCCTGAAAATATCATACTGCAAATTTTACATTGCCCATGAATTCTGGGTGATTACTGGTACGTCTCCGTCGTACCTACTTTTCCAAACACTTTTGCCCTTGTTTTGCACTCTAACTTGCATGATTTGAATGGAACTAACCCGGACTGACGTTGTTTTCAGCAGAACTGCTATGGTGTTATTTATGTGCAGAAACAAAATTTCTCGAAATGACCTGAAACTCCAAGGAGATTATTTTTGGAAATAATAAAAAATACTGGCAAAGAATCAAGGCCAGGGGGCCCACACCCTAGCCACGAGGGTGGGGGCGCGCCTGCCCCCCTGGGCGCGCCCCCTTGCTTCGTGGGCCCCCTGGAGCTCCACCGACCTCAACTCCAACTCCATATATTCGTGTTTGGAAAGAAAAAAATAAGGGAGAGGGATTCATCGCGTTTTACGATACGGAGCCGCCGCCAAGCCCTAAACTCTCTCGGGAGGGCTGATCTGGAGTCCGTTCGGGGCTTCGGAGAGGGGAATCCGCCGCCATCGTCATCATCAACCTTCCCCCATCACCAATTTCATGATGCTCACCGCCGTGCGTGAGTAATTCCATCGTATGCTTGCTGGACGGTGATGGGTTGGATGAGATTTATCATGTAATCGAGTTAGTTTTGTTAGGGTTTGATCCCTAGTATCCACTATGTTCTGAGATTGATGTTGTTATGACTTTGATATGCTTAATTCTTGTCACTAGGGCCCGAGTGCCAAGATTTCAGATCTGAACCTATTATGTTTTCATGAATATATGTAAGTTCTTGATCCTATCTTGCAAGTCTATAGTCACCTACTATGTGTTATGATCCGGCAACCCCGAAGTGACAATAATCGGGACCACTCCCGGTGATGACCGTAGTTTGAGGAGTTCATGTATTCACTATGTGTTAATGCTTTGGTCCGGTACTCTATTAAAATGAGGCCTTAATATCCCTTAGTTTCCGTTAGGACCCCGCTGCCACGGGAGGGTAGGACAAAAGATGTCATGCAAGTTCGTTTCCATAAGCACGTATGACTATATTCGGAATACATGCCTACATTACATTGATGAATTGGAGCTAGTTCTGTGTCACCCTATGTTATGAATGTTACATGATGAACCACATCCGGCATAATTCTCCATCACTGATCCATTGCCTACGAGCTTTCCATATATTGTGCTTCGCTTATTTTCTTTTCCGTTGTTATTGTTATCATCACTACAAAATACCAAAAACATTACTTTTGCTACCGTTACTTTTGCTATTGTTACCACTACTACCATATTACTTTGCTACTAAACACTTTGCTGCAGATATTAAGTTTCCAGGTGTGGTTGAATTGACAACTCAGCTGCTAATACTTGAGAATATTCTTTGGATCCCCTTGTGTCGAATCAATAAATTTGGGTTGAATACTCTACCCCCGAAAACTGTTGCGATCCCCTATACTTGTGGGTTATCAAGACTATTTTCTGGCCCCGTTGCCGGGGAGCATAGCTCTATTCTTTGAGTCACTTGGAATTTATATCTGCTGGTCATTATGAAGAACTTGAAAGATCCAAGAACCAAGATTTATCCCTCAACTACGAGGGGAGGTAAGGAACTGCCATCTAGCTCTGCACTTGATTCACCTTCTGTTTTGAGTAAACTTGCGACACCTAAACCTACTTCTGCTATTAATTCTGATATGTCGCATATTATTGATGATGCCACTTCTGCTATGCATGATACTTATGATGAAACTACTTCTATGCTTGATACTACTGTGCCACTTGGTGAATTTCTTGATGAACAAATTGCTAGGGCTAGAGAGAATGAAATTATTGAAACTGATAATATTGATGAAAGTGATGATGAAGGCTCTCCTAATAAATATGAATTGTCTATTGTGCCTGAGGGCTATGTTATGGATGAAGAAACTAAAAGAGACTTTCTTGCATGCAATGATAGAAGTGATCTTAAGAAATTATTAGCTAAGCTTAAACAAAAAACTCTGAACGCTAGAATGAAATATGATCCTGCTTATGCTACTTCACCTATCTTTGTTACTGATAAGGATTATGAATTCTCTATTGATCCTGATATAATTACTTCGGTTGAATCTGATCCTTTTTATGGCTATGAATCTGAAACTGTTGTGGCACATCTTACTAAGTTAAATGATATAGCCACCCTCTTCACTAATGATGAGAGAACTCACTACTTTTATATCCTTAAAATATTTCCGTTCTCATTAAAGGGTGATGCTAAGATATGGTTTAATTATCTTGATCCTGGTTGTGTGCGTAGTCCCCAGGATATGATTTATTACTTCTCTGCTAAATATTTCCCTGCTCATAAGAAACAAGCTGCCTTAAGGGATATATATATAATTTTGTGCAAATTGAAGAAGAGAGTCTCCCAAAAGCTTGGGGGAGGCTTCTCCAATTACTTAATGCTTTGCCTGATCATCCTCTTAAGAAAAATGAAATACTTGATATCTTTTATAATGGACTAACCTATGCTTCCAGAGACCACCAGGATAGTTGTGCTGGTTCTGTTTTCAGGGAAAGAACATCGGACGAAGCTGAAATTCTATTGAATGATATGTTGACAAATGAAAATAATTGGACACTTCCTGAGCCAGCTCCTGAGCCAAATCTTGAGCCTATTCTTAAACCAACTCCGAAGAAAAGGGGTGTTCTATTTCTCAATCCTGAAGATATGCAAAAGGCAAAGAAATCCATGAAAGAAAAGGGTATTAAAGTTGAAGATGTTAAGAATTTACCTCCTATTGAAGAAATACATGGTCTTAATTTACCGCCTGTTGAAGAAATATATGGTTTTAATCCATAACCTATTGAAGAAACACATGGTCTTGATAACCCGACACAGGTAGTAAAGGTAAATTCTCTCTATAGATATGATAAAGCTGAAATCCCTCCTACTAAGTTTGCTAGCCAATGTTTGGATGAGTTCGATAACTTTATGGTTAAGCAAGAAGACTTCAATGCTTACTTTGGTAGATAATTGAAACAAAATGCTTATATGATTGAACACTTGGGTGATTATATGTCTAGAGTTAAAGGTGAACTTAAACTCATTAGTAAACATGCTTCTATGGTTACCACTCAAGTAGAACAAGTACTTAAAGCTCAGAATGATTTGCTCAATGAATTGAATAGTAAGAAAAATGATAATGCCGTTAGAGTTATGACTAGAGGTGGTAAAATGACTCAGGAACCTTTGTATCCCGAGGGCCATCCTAAGAGAATCGAGCAAGATTCTCAGAGAAATAATATTGATGCACCTAGTCCTTCTAAAAGGAAGAAAAAGAAAAATGATGGGACTTTGCATGCTTCTAGCGAACCTATTGCTGAACCACCTGAGAATCCCAATTATATTTCTATCTCTGACGCTGAAACACAATCTGGTAATGAACATGAACCTAATGAAAATGTTAATGATGATGTTCATGTTGATGCTCAACCCAGTAATGATAATGATGTAGAAATTGAACCTGCTGTTGATCTTGATAATCCATAATCAAAGAATCAACGTTATGATAAAAGAGACTTTATTGCTAGGAAACACGGTAAGGAAAGAGAGCCTTGGGTTCAGAAACCCATGCCTTTTCCTCCTAAGCCATCCAAGAAAAAGGATGATGAGGATTTTGAGCGCTTTGCTGAAATGATTAGACCTATCTTTTTGCGTATGCGTTTGACTGATATGCTTAAAATGAATCCTTATGCTAAGTACATGAAAGATATTGTTACTAATAAAAGAAAGATACCGGAAGCTGAAATTTCCACCATGCTTGCTAATTACACTTTTAAGGGAGGAATACCAAAGAAACTTGGAGATCCCAGAGTACCAACTATACCATGCTCCATTAAAAGAAACTATGTTAGAACTGCTTTATGTGATCTTGGAGCCGGTGTTAGTGTTATGCCTCTCTCTTATATTGTAGACTTGATTTGAATAAGTTGACACCTACTGAATATCTTTGCAAATGGCTGATAAATCAACTGCTATACATGTCGGTATTTGTGAGGATGTGCCTGTTGTGGTTGCAAACGTTACTATTTTAAATGACATTGTTTTTCTTGACATTCCCGATAACGATAGTATGTCTATTATTCTTTGAAGACCCTTTTTGAATACTGCAGGGGCTGTTATTGATTGCAACAAAGGCAATGTCACTTTTCATGTTAATGGTAATGAGCATACGGTACACTTTCCGAGGAAACAACCTCAAGTCCACAGTATAAATTCTATTGGAAAATTTTCAACAATCACTATTGGAGGTTTTGAATATCCTCTTCCTACTTTCAAGAAGAAATATGATATTCTTATTGTTGGGGATGTGCATATCCCCGTTGAGGTAACCTAGTGTTATTCGAAAATTCTTCGGTTTCATGTTATTCGGAATGAGTTTGTTAACAAGACCTGATCAACCTTGTTAGTGGATTCCTTTTGATGAGCATGAGATGGATGAATTTAGAAAGCACAACATTCTGTACCCTCCTTTCACTTTCTGTTATTTAGTTGAAATAAAGTAAAAATAGTATTTTCTGTCAGTTTTCTGAATTATCCGTGCAATATAAAAATACCCTGAAAATAAAAGTTCTCTAAATGCCCTGCCAATTTAATATGATTTTTCGGAATATTTGAGAATATCTAGCACTGAGAACACAGCAGGGGGAGCTGGCACCTGGCCACAAGGGTCTAGGGTGCACCCCCTGCCTCGTGGGCCCACGGTGGCCCCCCTCCACTTATGCCTGCACCCACACACTTCTTCTTCCTCCCAAAAAAATCACCAGCTAGCTCAAGCACGAGTTCTAGCTCATTTTGCTGTGATTTTCGATCTCCTTGCTCAAAGCACCTCTCACAAAACTACTTTGGGGGATTGTTCCTTGGTATGTGACTCCTCCATTGGTCCAATTAGTTTTTGTTCTAGTGCTTTATTCATTGCAAATTTGTGCTGCCTAGGTGACCATGTTCTTGAGCTTGCATGTCAAATTTATATGGTTCCAAGTAGTTCTAATGCATGATATAGGCTCTAGGCACTTGTAGGAGTAGTTGCTATCAATTTTGTTGAGCTTGGTTCACTTTTATTTGAAGTTACTAAAAATTTCAGAAATTTTTTAGAGGAAGAAATATGTTTAGGAAAATGTACCAAGGTGGTCCTTCAAGGAAGCAAGGACCCAGGTTTGCAATGCGTGATGCTGATGATGAACCACCAAGGGACGCCCTAGTGCGGCCTTGTGAATGGCCTTCAGAGGACTTCATGGATCAAGCAGGAATTAAGAAAGAATTTAACGCATATTTGCGTAACGCTGATCTTGTGAGCTTCGACGCAGCAAAGTGTCGTCAGTACCACTATCTCACTAGTTCCTTTGTGAGGAGGTTTGAATTTTCATCTTCACGCAGTTCTCAAACTGTCTTGTTTGATCTCTATGAAAATTCTTATACTATGGACTTAGAGGATTTTACCACTGCTTGCAAACTTCCACAATGGGGTAGTACTAGTGAACCTCGCAAATCTGAGTTTAGAGATTTTCTTGCTAGTATAACTGTAGGGGAATCTAGAGATATAGCACAAGCTACCATATGGACCATTCATTTTCCTGCTATACATCATTTTGCTCTCTTCATAGGTAGGTGCATAAATGGTAAAGATGAAGCATGTCATATGTGTGTACCTGACCTCAGTATTCTTAGGAGTGCTGTGCTAGTGTAACGCCCCGGACATACCCGCCGGTGGTCGTCACTCCTGGCGGGATCTAGACTGGCCCCACAGATCAATACTAGTCTTTTCTGCGCACTTTGTCCTCACTCGTGCGCACCCAGGAGCAACTTCCCGGTCGGTCACCCATCCTGACACTACTCCAAGCTGAGCACGCTTAACTTTGGAGTTCTGTCCGAATGGGCTCCCGGAAAAGAAGGAATTCCTTATTGATATGAGTAGTCTATCATCCCTAATAAGCCAGGCTATCACATACACCCCCACTCAGAGGAACCGACGTCCTCGTCGGACCACAGGAATGTTCCCTCTTGGCACAAACGTCTGTGCTTCCAGTCCGATACATGTGACATGCCGGGTGCCACGACGGGTCACAAACGTCATGAACAACATGACCACGCACCTGTCCGCAACCATCCGTGTAACCGCGAGGGTCGGCTCTGATACCAACTTGTAATGCCCCGGACATACCCGCCGGTGGTCGTCACTCCTGGCGGGATCTAGACTGGCCCCACAGATCAATACTAGTCTTTTCTACGCACTTTATCCTCACTCGTGCGCACCCGGGAGCAACTTCCCGGTCGGTCACCCATCCTGACACTACTCCAAGCTGAGCATGCTTAACTTTGGAGTTCTGTACGAATGGGCTCCCGGAAAAGAAGGAATTCCTTATTGATATGAGTAGTCTATCATCCCTAATAAGCCAGGCTATCACAGCTAGGAGATAAACATTATAATTTGGGAGCCATTGTTGCACGTAGGTTGCATCATAATAGATTTAATGGAGATTTCTTTGGTGGAATTTATACAACATGTATAGCTAATTTTCTTGGTATAGCCATACGTGAGGATGATATTGAGTTGCCTCCTACTTATTTGAATTATGAGGCTATGGTTCGTCATCATTTTGTTGAGAGGAACGGTCAGTTCCTCCAGTACCGACTAATCTTTGACAGACGACGCACCTATCACGTCGCTCTTCCTGCTTCTACTTTCTTTGACTTTCAGGCAAAAGGGAGATATTTTATAACCAGAGAGGAGGCAGAAGAGTATAAGAGGAGGGCTGAGATAGCTCGCCTCCAAGCTACAACTCACGATGCAATGACTGCTGCATCTCAGTACGACCCCAGCTACAACTTTGGATATCCGCCAGGTTATCCGTGGCAATAGAACAACTTAGGCCAAAAGCCTAAGCTTGGGGAGTACGTATTTCTCACCAACATTACATTCATGTTCACACACTCATTGCTAGATGTCGGTGCTCATACTCTTTCACTGTAATATCCATGTTAGCTTATTTTCTCTTTTTATGCTTTCTTCTTGTGTGTTTGAAATAAACCTTAAGAAAAACCAAAAAATCAGTTGTAGCTTTTAGCTAGTTTTAATTTCCATGCTTGTAGTAGTAATTAAAAAGAAAACCCAAAAAGATTCCCTGTTCTTCTTCTGCTTGTTGGGAGCTTTCCCGTGTAAATAGTTTTATTTCTGTTATTTTCTTTGGGGATCGAGAGGAGAAGACCATGATTAAATTGTTGAAGTGACTCCTATATGCATTATTGTTGATTTAACCAAGAGTCGATATTGCCTTGTCTTCTCCTGTTTATTGAATTCTTGCAGATTTCATCTTAGTCCAATGCACGTGCACTATTATTATTATTCACATCATTCGGTCGTGCAAGTGAAAGGCAATTATGACGATATATGATGGACTGATTGAGATGGGAGAAGCTGGTATGAACTCGACCTCTCTTGTTTTTTGTAAATATGATTAGTTCATTGTTCTTGATTCAGCCTATTATGAATAAACATGTTTGCAATGAAAATTAGAGATTATAGTTGCTTATGCCATGCTTAATTAGCTAGGAGCTTATAATGGTTTACCTTGCGTGCCAACATGCTATTAAAATGGTTGTGATGTGGTATGATAGGGTGGTATCCTCTTTTGAATGATTCGAGTGGCTTGACTTGGCACATGTTCACGCATGTAGTTGAAACAAAATCAACATAGCCTCTACGATATTTATGTTCATGGTGCATTATATCCTACTCATGCTTGCATTCGGTGTTGATTATTTTAATGCATGTTCATGACTGTTGTCGCTCTCTAGCTGGTCGCTTCGCAGTCTTTTTCTAGCCTTCACCTGTATTAAGCGGGAATACTGCTTATGCATCCAATCCCATAAACCCCAAAGTTATTCCATATGAGTCCACCATACCTACCTATATACGGTATCTACATGCCGTTCCAAGTAAATTTGTATGTGCCAAACTCTAAACCTTCAAATAAATATTCTATTTTGTATGCTCGAATAGCTCATGTATCAACTAGAGTTGTCTGTATCTTCCATGTTAGGCGGGTTATTCTCAAGAGGACTGGACTCCGCTCCTCATTCATGAGAAAATGGCTGGTCACCGGGATGCCCAGTCCCATGCTTTATGCAAATCAAATCAAAATAATTGCAAACAGAACTCCCCCGAGACTATTGTTAGTTGGAGGCACTCGTTGTTTCGAGCAAGCCATGGATTGGTGCTTGTTGGTGGAGGGGGGGTATAAACTTTACCATTCTGTTTGGAAACCGCCTATAATGTGTGTAGCATGGAATATATCGCCATCTCTTGGTTGTTATGTTGACAAGGAAAGTATGCCGCTCAAAATATTATTCATCTCTATTTCAAAATCGAGCTCTGGCACCTCTACAAATCCCTGCTTCCCTCTGCGAAGGGCCTATCTATTTGCTTTTATGTTGAGTCATCACCCTCTTATTAAAAAGCACCAGTTGGAGAGCACCGCTATCATTTGCATTCATTACTATTAGTTTACATTGAGTATGACTTGACTGGATCTCTTTCACCATGAATTACAATGTCTAGTCCGTCCTTGATCTTTAAAGTGCTTTGCATTTATGTTTTGCGGTCTCAGAAAGGGCTAGTGAGATACCTTCCTGTTATATCATATCATGATTGTTTTGATAAAGTGTTGTCATCCGAGATTTATTATTATTGCTCGCTAGTTGATTATGCCATTGATATGAGTAAACATGAAACCTAAGTGTTATTGTGAATGTCGTTAGTTCATAATCCTTGCTGAAAACTTGAATGCTGGCTTTACATATTTACAACAACAAGAGCAAACAGAGTTTGTAAAAGTTCTTCTTTATCACTTTCAGTTTGTCAACTGAATTGCCTGAGGACAAGCAATGGTTTAAACTTGGGGGGGTTGATACGTCTCCATCGTATCTACTTTTCCAAACACTTTTGCCCTTGTTTTGCACTCTAACTTGCATGATTTGAATGGAACTAACCCGGACTGACGTTGTTTTCAGCAGAACTGCCATGGAATTATTTATGTGCAGAAACAAGAGTTCTCGGAATGACCTAAAACTCCACGGAGATTATTTTTGGAAATAATAAAAAATACCGGCGAAGAATTGAGGCCAGGGGGCCCACACCCTAGCCACGAGTGGGCCCCCTGCCCCCCTAGGCGCGCCCCCTGCCTCGTGGGCCCCCTGGAGCTCCATCGACCTCAACTCCAACTCCATATATTCGTGTTTGGGGAGAAAAAAGTAAGGGAGAGGGATTCATCACATTTTACGATACGGAGCCATCGCCAAGCCCTAAACTCTCTCGGGAGGGCTGATCTGGAGTCCGTTCGGGGCTCCGGAGAGGGGAATCCGTCGCCATCGTCATCATCAACCTTCCCCCATCACCAATTTCATGATGCTCACCGCCGTGCGTGAGTAATTCCATCGTAGGCTTGCTGGACGGTGATGGGTTGGATGAGATTTATCATGTAATCGAGTTATTTTTGTTAGGGTTTGATCCCTAGTATCCACTATGTTCTGAGAATAATGTTGCTATGACTTTGCTATGCTTAATGCTTGTCACTAGGGCCCGAGTGCCATGATTTCAGATCTGAACCTATTATGTTTTCATGAATATATGTGAGTTCTTGATCCTATCTTGCAAGTCTATAGTCACCTACTATGTGTCATGATCCGGCAACCCCAAAGTGACAATAATCGGGACCACTCCCGGTGATGACCGTAGTTTGAGGAGTTCATGTATTCACTATGTGTTAATGCTTTGGTCCGGTACTCTATTAAAAGGAGGCCTTAATATCCATTAGTTTCCGTTAGGACCTCGCTGTCACGGGAGGGTAGGACAAAAGATGTCATGCAAGTTCTTTTCCATAAGCACGTATGACTGATAACCCACAAGTATAGGGGATCGCAACAATTTTCGAGGGTAGGGTATTTAACCCAAATTTATTGATTCGACACAAGGGGAGCCAAAGAATATTCTCAAGTATTAGCAGCTGAGTTGTTAATTCAACCACACCTGGAAACTTAGTATCTGCAGCAAAGTGTTTAGTAGCACAGTAATATGATAGTGGTGGTAGAGGCAACAAAAGTAAAGACAGCAAAAGTAATGTTTTTGGTATTTTGTAGTGATTGTAACAGTAAAAGCGGGAAAGTAAATAAGCGTAAACTAGTATATGGAAAACTCGTAGGCACCGGATCAGTGATGGATAATTATGCCGAATACGGTTCATCATGTAACAGTCATAACATAGGGTGACACAGAACTAGCTCCAATTCGTCAATGTAATGTAGGCATGTATTCGGTATATAGTCATACGTGCTTATGGAAAAGAACTTGCATGACATCTTTTGTCCTACCCTCCCGTGGCAGCGGGGTCCTATTGGAAACTAAGGGATATTAAGGCCTCCTTTTAATAGAGAACCGGAACAAAGCATTAGCACATAGTGAATACATGAACTCCTCAAACTATGGTCATCACCAGGAGTGGTACCGATTATTGTCACTTCGGGGTTGCCGGATCATAACACATAGTAGGTGACTATAGACTTGCAAGATAGGATCAAGAACTCACATATATTCATGAAAACATAATAGGTTCAGATCTGAAATCATGGCACTCGGGCCCTAGTGACAAGCATTAAGCATAGCTAAGTCATAGCAACATCAATCTCAGAACATAGTGGCTACTAGGGATCAAACCCTAACAAAACTAACTCGATTACATGATAAATCTCATCCAATCCATTACCGTCCAACAAGCCTACGATGGAATTACTCACGCACGGCGGTGAGCATCATGAAATTGGTGATGGAGGATGGTTGATGATGACGACGGCGACGAATCCCCCTCTCCGGAGCCCCGAACGGACTCCAGATCAGCCCTCCCGAGAGGTTTTAGGGCTTGGCGGCGGCTCCATCGTAAAACGCGATGATTTCTTCTCTCTAATTTTTTTCTCTCCGAAAGCAAATATATAGAGTTGGAGTTGGCGTCGGAGGGTTTCCAGGGGGCCCACGAGGTAGGGGGGGCGCGCCCTAGGGGGGCGCCCCCCACCCTCATGGAAAGGGTGTGGGCCCCCTGGTCTTCATATTTGGCGAGGATTTATTATTATTTTTTCTAAGGTATTCCGTGGAGTTTCAGGACTTTCCGAGAATATTTGCTTTCTGCACATAAAACGACACCAAGGTAATTCTGCTGAAAACAGCGTCAGTCCAGGTTAGTTCCATTCAAATCATACAAGTTAGAGTCCAAAACAAGGGCAAAAGTGTTTGGAAAAGTAGATACGACGGAGACGTATCAACTCCCCCAAGCTTAAACACTTGCTTGTCCTCAAGCAATTCAGTTGACAAACTGAAAGAAAGAAAGGAAAAACTTTTACAAACTCTGTTTTCTCTTGTTGTTGTAACTATGTCAAGCCAGCATTCAAGTTTTCAGCATAGATCATAACTAACCACATTTGCAATAATTCTCAGGTCTCACAATTACTCGTATCAATAGCATAATCAACTAGCAAGACATAATGATAAATCTCGGACGACAACACTTTCTCAAAACAATCATAATATGATATAACAAGATGGTATCTCGCTAGCCCTTTCTGAGACTGCAAAACATAAATGCAGAGCACCTTTAAAGATCAAGGACTGACTAGACATTGTAATTCATGGTAAAAGAGATCCAATCATAGTCATACCCGACATAGATTAATAGTGATGAATGCAAATGACAGCTGTGCTCTCCAGCTAGTGCTCTTTAATAAGAGGGTGATGACTCAACATAAAAGTAAATGGATAGGCCCTTCGCAGAGGGAAGCAGGGATTTGTAGAGGTGCCAGAGCTCGGTTTTGAAATAGAGATAAATTGTATTTTGAGCGGTATACTTTCATTGTCAACGTAACAACTAAGAGATGGCGATATCTTCCATGCTAAACACATTATAGGCGGTTCCCAAACAGAATGGTAAAGTTTATACTCCCCCTCCACCAACAAGCATCAATCCATGGCTTGCTCGAAACAACGAGTGCCTCCAACATACATCAGGTCCCAGGGGGAGTTTTGTTTGCAATTAATTTTGATTTAGTTTGCATAAAGCATGGGACTGGGCATCCCGGTGACCAGCCATTTTCTCGTGAGTGAGGAGCGGAGTCCACTCCTCTTGAGAATAACCCGCCTAACACGGAAGATAAGGACGGCCTTTGTTGATACATGAGCTATTCGAGCATACAAAACAGAATGTTTATTTGAAGGTTTAGAGTTTGGCACATACAAATTTACTTGGAACGGCACGTAAATACCGCATATAGGAAGGTATAGTGGACTCATCTGAAATAACTTTGGGGTTTAAGGGATTGGATGCACAAGCAGTATTCCCGCTTAGTACAGGTGAAGGCTAGAAAAAGACTGGGAAGCGACCAACTAGAGAGCGACAACAGCCATGTACATGCATTAAGATTAATAAACATTGGCTGCAAGCATGAGTAGGATATAATCCACCATGAACATAAATATCATGAAGGCTATATTGATTTTGTTTCAACTACATGCGTGAACATGTGCCAAGTCAATTTACTTAAATCATTCAAAGGAGGATACCACCCCATCATACCACATCATAGTCATCTCAATAGCATGTTGGCACACAAGGTAAATCATTATAACTCATAGCTAATCAAGCATGGCACAAGCAACTATGATCTCTAATTGTCATTGCAAACATGTTTATTCATAATAAGCTGAATCAAGAACAACGGGCTCATCATATTTACAAAAAGAAAAGAGGTCGAGTTCATACCAGCTTTTCTCATCTCAATCAGTCCATCATATATCATCATAATTGCCTTTCACTTGCACGACCGAACGGTGTGAATAATAATAAGAGTGCATGTGCATTGGACTAAGCTGGAATCTGCGAGCATTCAAGAAACAGGAGAAGACAAGGCAATATGGGCTCTGGGTTAAATCAACAATAATGCATATAAGAGCCACTTCAACAATTTAATTATGGTCTTCTCCTACTGACCCCCAAAGAAAAGAAAATAAAATAAAACTATTTACACGGGAAAGCTCCCAATAAGCAAAAGAAGAGCGGGAAATATATTTTTTGGGTTTTCTTTTTAATTACTACTACAGCAGGAAAGTAAATTACTACTATTTTTGTTTTTCTTAAGGTTTACTAAACACATAAGAAGAAAGCAGGAAAAGGAAAATAAACTAGCATGGATATTACAGTGAAAAAGTATGAGCACCGACATCTAGCAACGAGTGTGTGTGAATATAAATGTAATGTCAGTGAGAAATATGTACTCCCCCAAGCTTAGGCTTTTGGCCTAAGTTGGTCTATGGCCACGGCTGGCCTGGCGGATATCCATAATAATAGTTGTTGGGGTCGTACTGTGATGAGGAGGAATAGTTGGGATCATACTGTGATGAAGAAGAAGACTCTAACTGTCACTGGCTGACAGTCATCTCTGGATCCCAAGAATAAATAGATTGTCGTGGGGGCTCGTTTTGTGGTTCCTGTTCTGGCTCCTCAGTGGGTGCAGGGTTCCGGTAGGCGTGAATAGCCGTCAACGGAACAAGGTATGTGCCTGCAGTCAAATCAAACAAAGAAGGAGCAGGCAGGGTGATAGTCTCAGGATGATGTTTATTAAAAAAACAATTGATATCTAAGCTCCCCTGCCCTATTCTTAACAATAAAATCATGTGCTACCATACTTTTATGATCTAGATAAACACGGGGCAGCACCTTTTCTTCCTTCTCAGCATGCCTAATAGGTATGTTAAAATGTGCGGCTAGGCGTGTAGCATAAATGCCTCCAAAGATGGGGCCCTTAGTACGGTTCATATTTAACCATCTGGCAATAATACCACCCATACTAAAAGTGTTATCACTGTATAAACCTTGGAGTAGAATAATTATATCAGGGATACTAAGGTTTCCACAATTTCTGCGTCCAATTAAACAACGACTAGCAAATAATGCAAAGTAACGTAAAACAGGAAAATGTATGCTAGTGATTCGTGCATCGGAAACCTTCCTGGTTTCTCCTACAGTGATATTATTAATAAATCCCTCCACATCATCATGGTGTGGTTCTTCTGTCTTGCCCTCAAAAGGGACTAAACAAATACGACAGAAATCAAAAAGTGACATCTCCTTATGCTCATCATATAAATGAAATTCCACCGTAGGTGGTGAGTTCCTAGGATGAAAATAAAAGTTTTGCACAAAGGTATTTGTGAGTAAGAGATACTAATCGCATTGGTCGTGGAGGAAAGCGGTGAGGCCTGCATTGTGAGCCAATTCATGAAAATCTTCATATATACCGGCTGCTCTCAAGAAATCATCAGAAGGCCATTCACACGCCCGAATCTCCGCGGTGCGCGGCAAATTATACTTAGCCTTCGGTGCCTTTTCCTTTGAGCTTTGGCTCGATGAGCCCCTCAATAATCTCCTCGTCATTTTCTGAAAAATTCTGAAATTTTTAGTAACTTCAAACAAAAGTGAACCAACTTCAATAATATTGATAGTAACTACTCCCACAAGTGCCTAGAGCCTATATCATGCATCAAAACTACTTGGAACCATATAAATTTCACATGCAAGCTCAAGAACATGGTCACCTATGTAGCATAAATTTGCAATGAATAAAGCACTAGAACAAAAACTAATTGGACCAATGGAGGAGTCACATACCAAGGAACAATCTACCCAAGTAGTTTTGCGAAAGGTGCTTTGA
Organism: Triticum urartu; assembly: GCF_056163025.1. Taxonomy (NCBI): domain Eukaryota; kingdom Viridiplantae; phylum Streptophyta; class Magnoliopsida; order Poales; family Poaceae; genus Triticum; species Triticum urartu. Next base: position 581,430,593 of record NC_141877.1, read on the forward strand.
GCAACGAGATCAAAAATCACAGCAAAAGTGGCTGGAACTCGTGCTTGAGTTGGTTTTTCGGGTTTGTGTGAGGCAGAGGAAGAAGATGGATGCTGGGATAAGTGGAGGAGGGCCACCGTGGGCCCACGAGGCAGGGGGGCGTGCCCTAGGGAGGGGGGCGCGCCCACCACCCTTGTGGCCAGGTGGCAGCTCCTCCCGCGGTAATTTTTGCACAGTAAATCCCCAAATATTCCCGAAAAAATCATATTAAATTGGCATGACTTTCTGAGGACTTTTATTTTCGGGATATTTTTATATTGCACGGATAAGTCAGGAAACAGATAGAAAAATACTATTTTTACTTTATTTCTACTAAATTACAGAAAATATAAAGAGGGTACAGAAGTTTGTGCTTCTAGTTTCATCCATCTCATGCTTATCAAAAAGAATCCACTAACAAGGTTGATCAAGTCTTGTTAACAAACTCATTCCGATAATCATGAAACGGGAGAAATTTCGAATAACACTAAGTTACCTCAACAGGGATATGCACATCCCCAATAATAAGAATATCATATTTCTTCTTGACAGTAGGAAGAGGGAATTCAAAACCTCCAAATATAATCGATGGAATTTTTCCAATGGAGTTGATACTATGAACTTGAGGTTGTTTCCTCGGAAAGTGTACCGTATGCTCATTACCATTAACATGAAAAGTGACATTGCCTTTGTTGCAATCAATAACAGCCCCTGCAGTTTTAAGAAAAGGTCTTCCAAGAATAATAGACATACTATCATCCTCGGGAATATCAAGAATAACAAAGTCCGTTAAAATAGTAACGCTTGCAACCACAACAAGAACGTCCTCACAAATACCGACAGGTATAGCAGTTGACTTATCAGCCATTTGCAAAGATATTTCAGTAGGTATCAGCTTATTCAAGTCAAGTCTACGATATAAAGAGAGAGGCATAACACTAACACCGGCTCCAAGATCACATAAAGCAGTTTTAATATAATTTCTTTTAATGGAGCAAGGTATAGTAGGTACTCCGGGATCTCCAAGTTTCTTTGGTATTCCACCCTTAAAAGTATAATTAGCAAGCATGGTGGAAATTTCAGCTTCCGGTATCTTTCTTTTATTAGTAATGATATCCTTCATATATTTAGCATAAGGATTTGTTTTGAGCACATCAGTCAATCACATACGTAAAAAGAAAGGCCTAATCATTTCAGCAAAGCGCTCAAAATCCTCATCATCCTTCTTCTTGGATGGTTTCAGAGGAAAAGGCGTGGGTTTCTGAACCCAAGGTTCTCTTTCTTTCCCATGTTTCCTAGCAACAAAGTCTCTTTTATCATAACGTTGATTCTTTGATTGTGGGTTATCAAGATCAACAGCAGGTTCAATTTCTACATCATTATCATTACTAGGTTGAGCATCATCATGAACATCATCATTAATATTTTTACTAGGCTCATGTTCATTACCAGATTGTGTTTCAGCATCAGACGTAGAAATATCATTTGGATTATCAGGTGGTTCAGCAATAGGTTCACTAGCAGTTTGCACAGTTCTATCATTTTTCTTTTTCTTCTTTTTAGAAGAACTAGGTGCAGCAATATTATTTCTCTGAGAATCTTGCTCGATTCTCTTAGGGTGGCCTTCAGGATACAAAGGTTCCTGAGTCATTCTACCAGTTCTAGTAGCCACTCTAACAGCATAATCATTTTTCTTACTATTCATTTCATTGAGCAATTCTTTTTGAGCCTTAAGTACTTGTTCTACTTGAGTGGTAACCATAGAAGCATGTTTGCTAACAAGTTTAAGTTCTCCTCTAATATTAGCCATATAATCACCCAAGTATTTAATTATATCAGAATCATATTTCAATTGTCTACGAAAATAAGCATTGAAATTTTCTTGTTTGACAATAAAATTATCAAACTCATCAAAGCATTGCCTAGCAGACTTATAGTGAGGGATATCACCTTCATCAAATATATAGAGAGAATTTACATTTACTACCTGTGTTGGGATATCGAGAGGTTCCTCAATGAATAAAGGATTAAGATCATATACTTCGTCAACAGGCGGTATATTAAGACCATGTATTTCTTCCATAGGAGGTAAATTCTTAACATCTTCAGCTTTAATACCTTTTTCTTTCATAGATTTCTTTGCCTCTTGCATATCTTCGGGACTGAGAAATAGAACACCTCTCTTCTTCGGAGTTGGTTTAGGAATAGGATCATTAATTGGAGCGGGAGCTGGCTCAGGAGTTGGCTCAGGAGGTGCCCAATTATTTTCATTTGTCAACATATTATTCAATAGAATTTCAGCTTCATCTGGTGTTCTTTCCCTGAAAAGAGAACCAGCACAACTATCCAGGTAATCTCTGGAAGCATCGGTTAGTCCATTATAAAAGATATCAAGTATTTCAGGTTTCTTAAGAGGATGATCAGGCAAAGCATTAAGTAACTTGAGAAGCCTCCCCCAAGCTTGTGGGAGACTCTCTTCTTTAATTTGCACGAAATTGTATATTTCCCTCAAAGCAGCTTGTTTCTTATGAGCAGGGAAATATTTAGCAGAGAAGTAATAAATCATATCCTGGGGACTACGCACACAACCAGGATCAAGAGAATTAAACCATATCATAGCATCGCCCTTTAATGAGAACGGAAATATTTTGAGTAAATAGAGGTAACGTGATCTCTCATTATTAGTGAATAGGGCAGCTATATCATTTAACTTAGTAAGATGTGCCACAACAGTTTCAGATTCATAGCCATAAAACGGATCAGATTCAACCAAAGTAATTATATCAGGATCAACAGAGAATTCATAATCTTTATCAGGAACACATATAGGTGAAGTAGCAAAAGCAGGATCGGGTTTCATTTTATCTCTAAGTGATTCTTTGTTCCATTTAATTAATAACCTCTTAAGCTCATATCTATCTCTGCAAGCTAAAATAGCTAAAGAAGCATCTTTATCAAAAAGATAACCTTCAGGAATAACAGGCATATTTTCATCATCACTATCATCATCGTATTCAGCTTCATCAATTTCTCTTTCTCTAGCCCTAGCAATTTGTTCCTCAAGAAATTCACTAAGGGGTACAGTAGTATCAGGCATAGAAGCAGTTTCATCATAAGTATCATGCATAGTAGAAGTGGCATCATCAATAACATGCGACATGTCGGAACGAATAGCAGAAGCAGGTGTAGGTGTCGCTAACTTACTCATAACAGAAGGTGAATCAAGTGCAGAGCTAGATGGCAGTTCCTTACCTCCCCTCGTAGTTGAGGGATAGATCTTGGTTTTTGGATCTCTCAAGTTCTTCATAGTGTCCAGCAGATATAAATCTCAAGTGACTCAAAGAATAGAGCTATGCTCCCCAGCAACGGCGCCAGAAAAAGGTCTTGATAACCCACAAGTATAGGGGATCGCAACAGTTTTCGTGGGTAGAGTATTTAACCCAAATTTATTGATTCGACACAAGGGGAGCCAAAGAATATTCTCAAGTATTAGCAGCTGAGTTGTCAATTCAACCACACCTGGAAACTTAGTATCTGCAGCAAAGTGTTTAGTAGCATAGTAATATGATAGTGGTGGTAGCGGCAACAAAAGTAAAGACAGCAAAAGTAATGTTTTTGGTATTTTGTAGTGATTGTAACAGTAAAAGCGGGAAAGTAAATAAGTGTAAACCAGTATATGGAAAACTCGTAGGCACCGGATCCGTGATGGATAATTATGCCGGATGCGGTTCATCATGTAACAGTCATAACATAGGGTGACACAGAACTAACTCCAGTTCATCAATGTAATGTAGGCATGTATTCCGTATATAGTCATACGTGCTTATGGAAAAGAACTTGCATGACATCTTTTGTCCTACCCTCCCGTGGCAGCGGGGTCCTATTGGAAACTAAGGGATATTAAGGCCTCCTTTTAATAGATAACCGGAACAAAGCATTAGCACATAGTGAATACATTGTAACATCCCAAATTTTCAATTTGGAATGTTATACATTAGGTCATCATGCATATCATATTTTATTTTGCTTTTGGTTTTGATACTAGAAAATCCTAAGCAACTCAAAGACCCACGGAGAGAGTTAGGGATTTCGTTATTTACATATTTGAGTTTTCTCAAATTATGTAAACAGGATCATTTGATTTTGTTTATTTTATCATCAATTATTTCTATTACAAAAATATGAGAGAGGGAATAAAATGATTTTCCCAAAATATAGAAATATTGAGGATTTAATAAAAAAATCAAATAAGATTTATTTCGGAGTTTTTTGGTATTTTTATTTGAATTTAGGAAAAATGCGCGTTTTTCAAAGTTGTAGTTTGGGCCCAGATAATTGTTCACTTTATCGGGCTTGATTTTAGGTACTCGGCAAAATTTATTTCGTGATTTTTGGAGTCCGTTTAGTATTTCTTTTTATTTTTCTTCCGAGCAGATTTATATAAAAAAACGCGAACCGACTACGGGCCGTATTTGGGCCTGGACTCCGCCGGCCTAGGCTATATAAGCCGCTGCCCCGGCCCGAGGGGAGCCCAGCCGCCAGCCCCGGAAACCCTAACCCTAATCCGCCCCGCCGCCGCCTCAAGCCGCCGCCGCCGCCCGCCGGAGTTGCGCGCCTTTCGTGGTTCGCCGCCGCCTCGTTTTCCGTGCAGTTTTTTTTAAAAAAAATCTGTTCGTCGTTTTTCTTTTTCGTCGGATTTTCCGCGGTTATTTTCTGATCGTGATTTCTGATCCGATTTTCGATTTAGTATAACTTTTCGCTCGTTTATCGGAATCAGGCGATTCAAGCGCCTGGAGTTTCGTCTCGAAACCCTCTTTCCGAATAATCAACTTAAACAAGTTTTTGCTACTGTAAAATTTTCCTTAGATCCAGATTACTAGAATGAAGTTGTTTTCTTTCGCCGTTTGATTTCTTTTGCTTCGTTCGATTTGATTCTTTTTGCCAACCAGGGTTCTTAAGTTGAACTTTCTGGTTAGATCTTCTATTTGAGTTTTACCTGTGCATTAGATGAGTACTTATTGTATGCTTGTTGTTTGTCTGCGATAGAATACCCGGAGTGCGCCGCCTGTTACTTCGAATCTCTAGGTTACGCGGATCATCAGCAAGGCAAGTAACACTTTGATCATACCTTTTCTACAACCCAATTTTATTGCATTAGATCAACCCTCACACATTGCATGATTAGGATCTAATTAAACTGTGGGATGGGAAGTAGATGAGGTAGTACCTATTACCTGTTTATTATCAAACCTTTGGGAGTTACTTCTACGTTTGCTTATTATGCCATGCTATGCCAGTAGACGTGGATTGGGTGAGTGAAATCCATGACAGATGTGAGATTTATAATTAAGGGTTTATCTAAGGTGGCAACCTAACACACATCTGGATGGATTGAGGCACCTGGGGTTACCAGGACTTGCCTGTTTTTCTTTGGACCGCCACCCAGGCCCAAAGGGATCATGCGATTATTCATACTAGAAACTTCCGTGTGCAGCCGCAAGCCATTATGGGCTCTGGCATAGTTGACTAAGTTGTGCGAACTCTTACAGTGGTAGACTAGCAGATGTAGGGGAAAGTAGGTGTACCGGTCTACCCGTCGTAAGGTGCTAGCGCTTCTGAAAGACTGTGTCTCGGTCATCCGTCTTCTCAAACACCCTGCAGTGCGAGAAACCAAACGGAGGCGATCGAGTCTTGTGGGGAAAAGTGCACAAACCTCTGCAGAGTGTAATAAACTAATAATGATTAGCCGTGTCCCCGGTTATGGACATCTTGAGTATCTAGTACCTGGATTATCATGTGAATCTCAACATGTTACTCTAAAATTAATTTTGTGGGATTTTAATGATGTTATTTAATTGGGATTGAGAATGCTGTCAACCATTCTCAATGTTTAACAACCACCATGATAGTAATTAATTTTATTCCTTTGAAGTAGGGAAAAATTGGCTTTACGCAAAAACAGTAACCATAGAGCTTTCCACCAGCCAAACTTGCATATAGTATAGCTGTTGCATTCCATTACTCTCTATGTGTTACCTTGCCAGCATATTCCATGTGCTGACCCGTTTCGGGCTGCAACGTTAATGTTGCAGACTTTTCAGACGACGATTGAGGAATTTTAGGTCGTGGTTCTATACTCAGTGATGCCGTTGGAGTTGATGGACTCACTTATCTTCCAAGCCTTCCGCTGTTATCGTTATTAGATGGCCTTAAGCCATATTTATTGTAATGAGTTCTCTTTTGAGACACTCGATGTAATAAGTGTGTGAATGCTACTCTGCTATAAATCCTCCGAGTACTGTGTGGTGTCAGCATTACTGATCCAGGGATGACACCGGAGCACAGAGATCAGACTGTTTGAGGTCTGGTCGCTATAGAGATGGTATCAGAGCACACGCTGACTGTAGGACACGACCACTAAGCTAAAGACCTAGATCACTACTCACTCTCTTCTCTTCTGACCTCTCATCTCTTCTACTCTTTAGGATGGCGGATGCAAGGAACAAGTTCACACAATCGGATGAAGATACACCCTTTGGACGCCACTTGAAGGAAGTCACTAGATACCTGAACATAGGAATGCCAAGCTTCACGGGAACCTACAACGCCACTTTACCTGAAGAAGAGCGCTGGATGATTCAAGTTCAAGTTCCAGGAAGGACGTTCATGCCAGTCACTGAGCCCATAGAGTTTTCTTTTGATGCACCAACTTGGAGTCTAGGGAAGAGTATGGCACCTCACATCGCCATGGGACGCATTGGAGAAGTCTACCGCAAGGATCTTAAGGATACTATCTACCAGATTTGCGGACGCCGAGATGAACACTGGGAGATGATTAGTACCAGGAAAGATAGATCAATTGCAGCTTTTATTCAGGAGTTAAATCAGCACATTCGATGCCAGGAGAACCAGATGTGCGCCGACATGATAGATCTGAAGAAGGCTAAGACTAGAATTAAGGAACTGGAGGAAGAACTCAAGGCTACACGCGAAGGTTATGAAGAAGAAATTGAAGTACTGGTGGAGAAGAATGACGATCTGATCAAGAAGATTGGAATATTTACGGGAGGCCCGACACCAGTAGATGAAGACGAGGAACCCAAGGAGATTAGCCCGGAGGACTACATCATCATTGACGCCACCGACTCGGAACAAGATAGTAGCGATTATGACTATGTGGATGAAGCAGGAGCAGATATCATGGAGTCTACAACCGTAGAATATTTCTAGTAGACCACCTCATCAGTAGTAGTAGTCCACCATGTAAATATAGTAGTCCGAGCACTTTTGCGATAGTTAGATCGATTGTATGTCTTGTTTGATTGATTGAAGTGAATTGTGTGCTTTTGCCTCATGTGCATATGGGTAGTGTTTTCCCTTTAGACCCCCTCTATTCTTATATCTCATCTTTTCTAAACCCTCAGATGCCTCCGAGACGTGACCCCGGATTTGCCTTTCCGCCGGAGCTTACCCAGTTGATCCAGCAGCAGAACACCTTGATGCAGTTGCTAGTTCAGAATCGGAATCAGGGGAACAACAACAACAACCCACCACCACCACCACCTGTTGACCACTTAGCCCGTTTTCTTAGGCTGAATCCGCCGGTGTTTTCCAGTAGCACCGAGCCGATAGTAGCAGATGATTGGCTCCGCAAGATAGCTAGAGAGTTGACCACAGCGGGATGCACAGATGTGGAGAAGGTTAAGTTTGCCGCACATCAGTTAGAAGGACCCGCAGCCTCTTGGTGGGAGAATTTCACAGCCACCTTCCCAGTCGACACTGTCACATGGGACCAGTTTCAGCAGGCTTTTCGTACTGCCCATGTTTCAGCAGGAGCAATGGTCATGAAGAAGCGTGAGTTTCGCAACTTGCGCCAAGGAGGACGGACAGTTGGCCAGTATGTGGAGGAGTTTAGTAAGCTAGCACGTTATGCCCCAGATGACGTTGCTACGGATGCAGCTAAGCAGGAGAAATTCCTGTAAGGACTGAATGATGAGTTGAGTATGCAGTTGATGGTAGCCACCTTCAACAACTACCAGGAGTTGGTAGATCGTGCTCTTATGATTGAAGGGAAGCAGCAGCAAATTGAGAACCGCAAGAGGAAGTATGGACAAGGGAAGTATAATTCAGGAGCTCAGCAGAAGCCACGTTTTACCCCTAGGCCAGGAGGACATTTTCAGCATACCCATGGAATAGGTAGCTCGCACAATCACAATGGCACCAAGGATGGTAATGGGAATGGAGGAAGTAATGGACAGAACCGCAGCACCCCATCAACCCCAGCCAAGAAGGATTTGAGCCACGTCACTTGCTATAAGTGTTTGAAGCCAGGACATTATGCAAATGACTGTTCTGAAGGACAAAACTGCAATGGAAATTCTGGAAAGAAGCCGAACCCTTTCAATAGGGGACAGGTGAACCATGTCAATGTGGAGGAGGTTGAAGCTCAGCCCGATGCAGTAATAGGTAAGTTTTTGGTTAAGTCATTTACTGCACTCGTTCTTTTTGATACTGGTGCATCGCATTCATACATATCAAGGGGATTTGTGGAAAAGTATAGTCTGCCCACTAGGATTCTTAAAACACCTATGCTAGTAAGCTCACCAGGAGCGGAGTACATGGCCAGTCAAGGATGTTTTCAAGTGCCATTAAGTATAGGAAGGCATGTTTTCCCAACGGATTTAATTATTTTGGAATCCCAAGGTCTGGATGTGATACTTGGTATGGATTGGCTGTCGATGTATGGGGGAAACATCGATTGCGTCAGTAAGACAATTTTGCTCACAACGCCAGAAGGAAGAAGGATCAAGTATGTATCCCGGCATGCGCCAAACAGGACACAAGTAAATTCATTATCAGGAGTTGTGCAGGAGGAAGTACCAGTGGTAAAGGATTTTCCTGATGTATTTCCCAAAGAGTTGCCAGGCATGCCACCGGATAGAGACATTGAGTTTTTGATTGAGCTTTTGCCAGGCACTGGGCCAATATCGAAGAGACCATATAGAATGCCAGCAAAAGATTTGGTGGAAATTAAGAAGCAGATTAAGGAGTTACTGGATAAGGGATATATTCGCCCAAGTTCTTCGCCTTGGGGATCGCCAGTACTTTTAGTGGAGAAGAAGGATGGATCGTTAAGGATGGTTGTTGATTATCGAGGATTGAACGAAGTAACGATCAAGAACAAGTACCCACTACCAATGATCAACGATCTGTTTGATCGATTGCAAGGAGTTAAAGTGTTTTCCAAGATCGATTTGCGATCAGGATACCACCAGTTGAAGATTCGAGAACAGGATATTCCTAAGACAGCTTTTACCACCAGGTATGGGCTGTATGAGTATACCGTTATGTCATTTGGACTGACTAACGCGCCTGCCTATTTTATGAACATGATGAACAAAGTGTTTATGGAGTTTTTGGATAAGTTCGTCGTAGTGTTCATTGATGATATCCTGGTATATTCGAAGAATGAAGAGGAGCATAAGGAGCATTTGCGTTTGGTACTTGGAAAGCTCAGAGAACATCAGTTATATGCCAAATTCAGCAAATGTGAGTTTTGGTTGAAGGAAGTAGGATTCCTCGGACACGTTATATCTGGAGAAGGTATAGCAGTAGATCCCGCTAAAGTTGAAACCGTGACCAAGTGGGAAGCACCAACAACAGTTGGAGAGATCCGGAGTTTTCTTGGACTCGCAGGATACTACCGGAGATTTATTGAGAATTTCTCAAAGATTGCAAAACCTATGACAGAGTTGTTGAAGAAGGATACTAAGTTCAAATGGACCGAGGAGTGTGAGGCAAGTTTCCAGGAGTTGAAGAAACGTTTGGTTACCTCACCAGTGTTGATTTTGTCAGATCAAACCAAGGATTATGAGGTGTATTGCGACGCTTCACGTCGAGGACTTGGAGCAGTGCTTATGCAGGAAGGGAGAGTTGTTTCGTATGCTTCACGACAACTGAAGCCCCATGAATTAAATTATGCCACGCATGATTTGGAGTTAGCAGCCGTAGTGCATGCATTGAAGACATGGAGACATTTCCTCATCGGAAATCATTGTGAGGTGTACACGGATCATAAGAGTTTGAAGTACATTTTCACGCAGAAGGAGTTAAATCTCAGACAAAGGAGATGGTTGGAGCTTATCAAGGATTATGATATGAAATTGCATTATCATCCCGGGAAAGCTAATGTAGTAGCTGATGCATTAAGTCGTAAGAGTCATGTCAATAGAGTAATGACGGGAGAAATACCCAAGGAGTTAGCAGAAAATCTTCGTGAACTATGTGTGGAGATAGTTCCGAGAGGCTATGTAGCAGCATTGGAAATTCAGTCAACATTGATGGATAGAATCAAAGAAGCTCAGAAAACTGACAAGGAGATTGCTTCTATAAAGGAGAAACTGAGCAAAGGAAAAGCTAAAGGATTTCGTGAGGATGAGCACGACACCCTATGGTTTGAAGATCGTGTTTATGTGCCCAATAACCCGGAGATCAGAAAGTTGATTCTGCAAGAGGCACATGATTCACCGTATTCGATTCACCCAGGAAATACCAAGATGTATTTGGATTTGAAGGATATTTTCTGGTGGACCGGAATGAAGAGGGATATTGCGAAGTATGTAGCAGTTTGTGACGTATGTCAGAGAGTAAAGGCAGAACATCAGAAGCCAGCAGGATTGTTGCAACCATTGCCGATACCCGAATGGAAGTGGGATAAGCTAGGCATGGATTTTATCACGGGATTACCAAGGACTCGTTCAGGCTATGACTCGATTTGGGTTGTAGTTGATCGATTGACAAAGGTAGCACATTTCATCCCAGTAAAGACCACTTACACCAGTGCTAAGTTGGCAAAGATATACATGACCAGAATCGTATGTTTGCATGGAGTTCCGAGGAGCATCATATCAGATAGAGGAACCCAGTTTACCTCAAAGTTCTGGAAGCAGTTGCATGAGACTTTAGGTACTAGGCTAGAATTTAGTACAGCTTTTCATCCTCAGACAGATGGACAGACTGAGAGAGTCAATCAGATTTTGGAAGATATGCTGAGAGCTTGTGCGCTAGATTATGGATCTAGTTGGGACGATAATTTGCCATATGCAGAGTTTTCTTACAATAAAAGCTATCAGACCAGTTTGAAGATGGCCCCTTTCGAAGCTTTGTACGGAAGGAGGTGCAGGACACCGTTGTCATGGGACGAAGTTGGAGACCGCCAGTTGTTTGGACCAGATTTGATTAAGGAGTCTGAACGGAAGGTGAAGTTGATTCGCGATAGGCTCAAGGTAGCCCAGTCCAGGCAGAAGAGCTACGCAGATTCTAAATGCAAGGAGACAGTTTACGAAGTCAGAGATAGAGCTTATATTCGAGTATCCCCACTTCGAGGGATTAAGCGCTTTGGAGTTAAGGGGAAGTTAGCGCCACGATTTGTAGGGCCATATCGAGTTTTGGAACGTATGGGAGAAGTGGCCTACAAGTTGGAGTTGCCAGAAGGATTGGCCGGAGTGCATGATGTGTTTCACGTTTCTCAGTTGAAGAAGTGTCACGCGGAGATGGTTGACATACCATTGAGAGACACAGTGCCATTAGAAGCAATTCAGTTGGATAACAATTTGACCTATGAGGAGAAACCAGTCAAGATCCTCGAGTTTGCCAGCCGAGTTACTCGCAGCAAGGTTATCAAGTTTTGCAAAGTTCAGTGGAGCCACCACACGGAGGATGAAGCCACCTAGGAGCGAGAGGAAGATTTGCTCAAAGACCACCCTCACCTATTTTCTAGCCAACCCGAATCTCGAGGGCGAGATTCATCTTAAGGGGGGTAGGTTTGTACCATCCCAAATTTTCAATTTGGAATGTTATACATTAGGTCATCATGCATATCATATTTTATTTTGCTTTTGGTTTTGATCCTAGAAAATCCTAAGCAACTCAAGGACCCACGGAGAGAGTTGGGGATTTCGTTATTTACATATTTGAGTTTTCTCAAATTATGTAAACAGGATCATTTGATTTTGTTTATTTTATCATCAATTATTTCTATTACAAAAATATGAGAGAGGGAATAAAATGACTTTCCCAAAATATAGAAATATTGAGGATTTAATAAAAAAAATCAAATAAGATTTATTTCGGAGTTTTTCGGTATTTTTATTTGAATTTAGGAAAAATGCGCATTTTTCAAAGTTGTAGTTTGGGCCCAGATAAATGTTCACTTTATCGGGCTTGATTTTAGGAACCCGGCAAAATTTTATTTCGTGATTTTTGGAGTCCGTTTAGTATTTCTTTTTATTTTTCTTCCGAGCGGATTTATAAAAAAAACGCGAACCGACTACGGGCCGTATTTGACCTGGACTCCGCCGTCCTAGGCTATATAAGCCGCCGCCCCGGCCCGAGGGGAGCCCAGCCGCCAGCCCCGGAAACCCTAACCCTAATCGGCCCCGCCGCCGCCTCTAGTCGCCGCCGCCGCCCGCCGGAGTTGCGCGCCTTTCGTGGTTCGCCGCCGCCTCGTTTTCCGTGCAGCTTTTTTTTTTAAAAAAATTCTGTTCATCGTTTTTCTTTTTCATCGGATTTTCCGCGGTTATTTTCTGATCGCGATTTCTGATCCGATTTTCGTTTTAGTATAACTTTTCGCTCGTTTATCGAAATCAGGCGATTCAAGCGCCTCGAGTTTCGTCTCAAAACCCTCTTTCCGAATAATCAACTTAAACAAGTTTTTGCTACTGTAAAATTTGCCCTAGATCCAGATTACTAGAACGAAGTTATTTTCTTTCGTCGTTTGATTTCTTTTGCTTCGTTCGATTTGATTCTTTTTGCCAACCAGGGTTCTTAAGTTGAACTTTCTGGTTAGATCTTCTATTTGAGTTTTACCTGTGCATTAGATAAGTACTTATTGTATGCTTGTTGTTTGTCTGCGATAGAATACCCGGAGTGCGCCGCCTGTTACTTCGAATCTCTAGGTTACGCGGATCATCAGCAAGGCAAGTAACACTTTGATCATACCTTTTCTACAACCCAGTTTTATTGCATTAGATCAACCCTCACACATTGCATGATTAGGATCTAATTAAACTGTGGGATGGGAAGTAGATGAGGTAGTACCTATTACCTGTTTATTATCAAACCTTTGGGAGTTACTTCTACGTTTGCTTATTATGCCATGCTATGCCAGTAGACGTGGATTGGGTGAGTGAAATCCATGACAGATGTGAGATTTATAATTAAGGGTTTATCTAAGGTGGCAACCTAACACACATTTGGGTGGATTGAGGCACCTGGGGTTACCAGGACTTGCCTGTTTTTCTTTGGACCGCCACCCAGGCCCAAAGGGATCATGAGATTATTCATACTAGAAACTTCTGTGTGCAGCCACAAGCCATTATGGGCTCTGGCATAGTTGACTAAGTTGTGCGAACTCTTACAGTGGTAGACTAGCAGATGTAGGGGAAAGTAGGTGTACCGGTCTACCCGTCGTAAGGTGCTAGCGCTTCTGAAAGACTGTGTCTTGGTCATCCGTCTTCTCAAACACCCTGCAGTGCGAGAAACCAAACGGAGGCGATCGAGTCTTGTGGGGAAAAGTGCGCAAACCTCTGCAGAGTGTAATAAACTAATCATGATTAGCAGTGTCCCCGGTTATGGACATCTTGAGTATCTAGTACCTGGATTATCTTGTGAATCTCAACATGTTACTCTAAAATTAATTTTGTGGGATTTTAATGATGTTATTTAATTGGGATTGAGAATGCTGTCAACCATTCTCAATGTTTAACAACCACCATGATAGTAATTAATTTTATTCCTTTGAAGTAGGGAAAAATTGGCTTTACGCAAAAACAGTAACCATAGAGCTTTCCACCAGCCAAACTTGCATATAGTATAGCTGTTGCATTCCATTACTCTCTATGTGTTACCTTGCCAGCATATTCCATATGCTGACCCGTTTCGGGCTGCAACGTTAATGTTGCAGACTTTTCAGACGACGATTGAGGAATTTTAGGTCGTGGTTCTATACTCAGTGATGCCGTTGGAGTTGATGGACTCACTTATCTTCCAAGCCTTCCGCTGTTATCGTTATTAGATGGCCTTAAGCCATATTTATTGTAATAAGTTCTCTTTTGAGACACTCGATGTAATAAGTGTGTGATTGCTACTCTGATATAAATCCTCTGAGTACTGTGTGGTGTCAGCATTACTGATCCAGGGATGACACCGGAGCACAGAGATCAGACTGTTTGAGGTCTGGTCGCTACATACATGAACTCCTCAAACTATGGTCATCACCGGGAGTGGTCCCGATTATTGTCACTTCAGGGTTGTCGGATCATAACACATAGTAGGTGACTATAGACTTGCAAGATAGGATCAAGAACTCACATATATTCATGAAAACATAATAGGTTCAGATCTGAAATCATGGCACTCGGGCCCTAGTGACAAGCATTAAGCATAGCAAAGTCATAACAACATCAATCTGGGAACATAGTGGATACTAGGGATCAAACCCTAACAAAACTAACTCGATTACATGATAAATCTCATCCAACCCATCACCGTCCAGCAAGCCTACAATGGAATTACTCACGCACGGCGGTGAGCATCATGAAATTGGTGATGGAGGATGGTTGATGATGACGACGGCGACGAATCCCCCTCTCCGGAGCCCCGAACGGACTCCGGATCAGCCCTCCCGAGAGGTTTTAGGGCTTGGCGGCGGCTCCGTATCGTAAAACGTGATGATTTCTTCTCTCTGATTTTTTTCTCTCCGAAAGCAAATATATAGAGTTGGAGTTGGCGTCGGAGGGTTTCCAGGGGGCCCATGAGGTAGGGGGGCGCGCCCTAGGGGGGGCGCCCCCCACCCTCGTGGAAAGGGTGTGGGCCCCCTGGTCTTCATATTTGGCGAGGATTTTTTATTATTTTTTCTAAGGTATTCCGTGGAGTTTCAGGACTTTCCGAGAATATTTGCTTTCTGTACATAAAACAACACCAAGGTAATTCTGCTGAAAACAGCGTCAGTCCAGGTTAGTTCCATTCAAATCATACAATTTAGAGTCCAAAACAAGGGCAAAAGTATTTGGAAAAGTAGATACGACGGAGACGTATCAATGACTATATTCGGAATACATGCCTACATTACATTGATGAATTGGAGCTAGTTCTGTGTCACCCTATGTTATGACTGTTACATGATGAACCACATCCGGCATAATTCTCCATCGTTGATCCATTGCCTACGAGCTTTCCATATATTGTTCTTCGCTTATTTACTTTTCCGTTGTTATTATTATCATCACTACAAAATACCAAAAACATTACTTTTGCTACCGTTACTTTTGCTATCGTTACCACTACTATCATATTACTTTGCTACTAAACACTTTGCTGCAAATATTAAGTTTCCAGGTGTGGTTGAATTGACAACTCAGCTGCTAATACTTGAGAATATTCTTTGGCTCTCCTTGTGTCGAATCAATAAATTTGGGTTGAATACTCTACCCTCGAAAACTGTTGCGATCCCCTATACTTGTGGGTTATCAATTACCTTTTGTACAATGGTGTCCTGGTCAAAGATCTCCTACCAAGGGCAGAAGTGATACCAAACCTGAAAAATATCACTAGGATTATACCTTCGTTAATACATATTCCATTATTACTGCAGACGAATCCTGATAAGTGGATTGCATACCATACAATATGCAGTACACATGACAGCAATTATCAGTTATATGTACTAAGGAACATATATTCGATAGGATGCTTCAGGTAAAAGTTTTTTCCTATAGATTACTGAAGAGGCGATAAAGGCTCTAGATCAAGACAACCTAGAAAATACTCCATTACAATTCTTGAAGAGTTATAAATCTAAAGAGTACAAATACAGAGCCATCCAAGCTACTGATGTATTAACTATCAGCGGCATCCGGTCAAGTATTTCAAGAGAGGAGCCGAAGAGAATGAAACCAAAGCAGATCCCAGGCTCTAAAAACAGCTTCAACAAACTTAAACTTCCATCCTATTAATTAATCTAGACAACCAGAGAACCTTGTGTATACCCAGAAAAACAGATTAACTCTCTCAAACCAAAGAAATAGCTTCACCACATTTCGCCAAAAGTGACAAATTAGTATATAACCTGGGGCAATACAGAGCATATCCAGAGCTCATACGAGCACTCAAGCAAGGGGATTTGGAATTGGAGACCTACATGGGCCATTGCAATAGTGTTTTTTTGCTTGCTATGACAGGTCATCTCCTAACGCTGTTCAGACTTTCATTGGATAGGACTCTTGAGTCTTGACGGATGGCACCTAATGTGTTCAGTCGATAGCAGCAGTAACAGTGAGGCATTGAAAGCGTGCAAGTCAACAAAGAGCAGACAAGGCAGTGGATCAGGCGACACAACAAGCTTGCGTTGCACCGTAGGCACTATGACAACAAACCAGAGCATTGGACTTTAATACAGTACATGCAGAGCATTTGGCATATGTTGTTTAAACTTTGTGCAGAACATGCAGAGCTATGGCTTCCATAAATGATTAAGTTCAAGCTCATCATCAAAATTGATGTTTCAAAAGGGTTATCCATTCTGGATTTTCTCAAAGGCTATAAGCCGCCGGGTTATAAAAAATTCCCGCTTACAATGAATGTGCATTAATTCGCCATCAGCCAAGAGCCGCCGAGTATTTAAACTCCGGATTTACTTGTCAACCGATAAGGTATTCACATCTTTCATAGCCAAAATTGGCTGGATTTTCATGATGATATTGAATGATTGAGGTTTTCATACCGTATTATATTATTCAAATCTTGAATAGCCAACATGGCTGGTTTTTTATTATGGTTATCAATAACCAATATTATGATTGAGGTTTTCAAAGTCGCTCCGGCGCAATGGCTATTATTTATTTATCAATGGATATGATTTATTCTGCAATGAAAGGAATAGTCCCGAGTCGCTGCAGGCTTACGACCCGGCACTTGGGGGCTACATTATTCAAATCATGATTATACCAAATATGGAAGTCTCATGTCGCTGCAAGCATGCACCATGACACTTGGGGGCTAATGCAAGGTCATTTCTTACTTGCCTCGTTGAAGACCCGACTCATCACATCGTAATGAGCCGGCCCTTGGGGGCTATTAATTGCTCTTGTTAAAAATTCAAGGTACACAAGTTAAATCCATTATATTGAAGGGCCCATCGCTCAGTTGGTAAAGCACAAGGCTCTTAATCTTGTGGACGTGAGTTCAAGCCCTACAATGGAGGCTACATTATATGATGTTATTTTCAAAGGAAGTATATATAAAGTCCTATCTCAGTATTATCTTACTGAGCCGGCCCTTGGGGGCTACACTGGTTGAAGTTTTCATGAGTATAAGGCAATTACAAGTCCCAAATTGCTGCAAGCATGACAACCCGACACTTGGGGGCTACATATGTGGAATATTCAGTTTTGACTAGTGATTGAGATGAACAACCTGGATTTCTTTAAGGTTGCAACATTCATATTGAAGCAAGTCTTAAGTTGTTACTACGCTCCCTTCTTAAGACTTGGGGGCTACAAGTGATATGGATATAAGAGGTACATTTTCAAGCTTGATGTTAGCAACAATTATGACCCGGTGCTATCAATATTTACAAACCGGCAATTGTGGCAAGAATAAACCGACAAGTTCTACATCCTTAAGCCGGCTAAAATCAGATGAGTATTTCATGACCAATATTTTTTAACCCGGTGCTTTGGAAGCCGACTCAAGTGGATTATTTCTTACAATATTTCTCTACAAGAGACCAATGTCCGCAAATTGACTCTGAAACTGGCCTATTGACACGGATTTTTAAAAGAAGTATCTGGATTTTTTGCATTGACAAAGTTGAAACATATCTGCTAAAGAAGATTTGCTATGAGATCATGGGTATGTATACAACAACAAGGAAATGACAAGGATTTAACGATGATCAAGTGTCGGCTCAGAAGGACCTTCGACCCGACATATAATCTATCAAAGTTGGTCTTGTTTTGTAGGATAAGTTTACCATGGATAAATCTAAACTAAACTGGGGGCTAATGTTGGGGATATATGTAACACCCACAATGCGGCTATATCTCCCACATGTCGGAGCACGACTTAGAGGCATAGCCGCATGGTAGGTTTGTCGCAAGAGGGGTAATCTTCACACATCCCATGTACTGAATAAGAATGGATAAAGAGTTGGCTTACAATCGCCACTTCACACAAATACAAGTTAAACATACATCATCCAGAATACAATCAAGGTCCGACTACGGAACCAAAGTAAAAGAAGACAACCCGAAATGCTAGATCCCCGATCGTTTCAACTGGGCTCCACTACTGATCAACTGGAAACGAAACAACACAACGAACACGATCTTCATCGAGCTCCCACTTGAGCTCAGTTGCGTCATCTGCACTAGTATCATCGGCACCTGCAACTGTTTGGAAGTATCTGTGAGCCACGAGGACTCAACAATCTCACACCCGCGAGATCAAGACTATTTAAGCTTATGGGTAGGAAATAGTAGTGAGGTGGAGCTGCAGCACTAAGCATATATGGTGGCTAACTTACGCAAATGAGAGCGAGAAGAGAAGCAATGCACGGTCGAGAAACTATAAGTGATCAAGAAGTGATCCTGAAGCTACTTACGTTCAAGCATAACACAAGACCGTGTTCAAGCATAACAGAAGAGACCATCACGGCTACACACGCGGTTGATTTATTTTAATTAAGTTAAGTGTCAAGTTCTCTACAACCGGATATTAACCAATTCCCATCTGCCACATAACCGCGGGCACGGCTTTCAAAAGTTCAAACCCTGCAGGGGTGTCCCAACTTAGCCCATCACAAGCTCTCACGGTCAATGAAGGATATTCCTTCTCCCAGGAAGACCCGATCAGACTCGGAATCCCGGTTACAAGACATTTCGACAATGGTAAAACAAGACCAGCAAGACCGCCCGATGCGCCGACATCCCGATAGGAGCTGCACATATCTCGTTCTCAGGGCAACACCGGATTGTCCAAGATTTTGGTAGGCTAACCCAGAGTTGCCCCTGGTGGCCACCGGCGGCTGACAGGTTCGGACCAACACTTAGACAAGCATTGGCCCGGGGGGTTAAAATAAAGATGACCCTTGGGCTCCGGAAACCCAAGGGAAAAAGGCTAGGTGAGGCAAAAGTAAAACCAAGGTTGAGCCTTGCTGGGGGAGTTTTATTCAAAGCGAACTGTTAAGGGGTTCCCATAACACCCAACCGCGTAAGGAACGCAAAATCAAGGAACATAACACCGGTATGACGGAAACTAGGGCGGCAAGAATGGAACAAAACACCAGGCATAAGGCCGAGCCTTCCACCCTTTACCAAGTATATAGATGCATTAAAGTAAATAAGAGATAATAATGATATCCCAAAAATCCATGTTCTAAACAAGGAACAAACTTCATCTTCACCTGCAACTAGCAACGCTATAAGAGGGGCTGAGCAAAGTGGTAACATAGCCAAACAATGGTTTGCTAGGAAAGGTGGGTTAGAGGCTTGACATGGCAATACGGGAGGCATGATAAAGCAAGTGGTAGGTATCACGGCATAGCAATAGAGCGAGCAACTAGCAAGAAAAGATAGAAGTCATTTCGAGGGTATGGTCATCTTGCCTGAAATCCCGCAAGGAAGAAGAACGAGTCCATGAAGAAGACAAACGGACGTAGTCGAACGAATCCTCACAACTCCGGAACGAAACCGAAGCTAACGAGAGAAGCAACCCGGAAAGAAACAAACAACATAGTAAACAACCATCACATAAACAAGGCATGATGCACAACCAAGTATGATGCATGTCCGGATTAATGAGGCATGGCATGGCAAAGTGCACAAGCAAAACTACAAGTTAAGTGCAGCTCAATATGCAACGAGTTGCATATTGACGAAACACCATATTCAAGTTATTTAGTTCGATCTTGTTTATGTACCCAACAATATTAAATGTTGATTAACATGGCAAGAGATGAAGCAAAAGTAAACAACACAATCTAAGCAATTTAAATGGGGCTGGAAACATCAAACAACAATTTTGATAAATCCCCATATGCATTTAGCAATTTAATGCAAACAACAATTTTAACATTCTTGATGTTGTTATCATGATGCGGATGACATGTGCAAGTTTATGCAATTTTTAATACAAGTTGATATGAGCATATTATGAAGCATTTGTCATCGTGGTGGAAAACGAAAGGGGTGACACGGCAATGAATCCGAAAATGATGCCACGGCAACATATCGGTTCCGGTAGCTCATGGAGATACCGGTGCAAAAGGAAAAGTGACGGGAGTGTGTCATGCAAGGATGGTGGGGTGGCTCCGGATACCGGGTTCCCACGGTTCGACGACGGTGCCAGGCGAGGGAAACAACTAACGTTCACGGGAGGATACAACATCCAAACATGCATCTAATACAACACATGCATTCGTTCACGGGCGGTCGTCTCGGGGTTATACCTTTGAAGCGAGCATCTTCGGACGGTTCGGGTTCGATGGGATGTCGACGAAAGTAGATGTTCATGGGTCGTAGTGGGAAGTAGTCGTTCTCGTTTTGTAGTTATACACACTCCGTAGGTGTTCGGGGTCACAACGAGGAACTTGACGTCCACGGGGTCTTCGAGGGTCGACGGTAGTGGTACTCAATCGTTTCGAAGAGGTACTTGGGGTCTTCGAACTTGTCGGTCTCGTCAACTTGAAGGGGTACTTGGCATTTCTGCTACCCGGGTCATCGGCGACGGTAGTTGTTCTATGCATCGGGCGTCAAGGTACTTGTCGTTTTTAACGATTCCGAAGACGGCAGTAGTGGTACACTTTTCGAAAAGGAACTTGACGCATCTGATGTTTCGGGGGGTGATGGTAGTTGTACACAATCGTTGTTGGACTTGACGAGTCTGAGGTTTCCGGGTGTAGTGATACTTGGCGTCTCGTCGCATAGTCGTTTGTTGTAGTCGGACTTGACAAAAAACACACCGGCCGTAGTTGTGGTATTTGGTGTTCTCGTCCTTGTCGACCCAAAACAACGCGAGCCAAAAAGGCCTCTGGTGGGCAGCAGCAAGGCCGGGCGGTGCGTGAGCAGCGGCAGGAAGCGGGCACGGGACTCGTGGTAGAGGAGGTCCGGCGAAAATGTGGGCAACCGGCCGCGGGGCTCATCAGTCACCGTCTGGAGACGATACAGGACAAGGCACGCGAGGCCATGGAAATGGAGGCGCGGCTGGAGGAGCTTGCCGCTGAACTGCAGCGGTGGCGCTGCTGCCGGTGGCTTGCAGGCAGGGAGGCCATGGACGCGGGAAGAAGGAGGGCAAGGGCAGGGAGGCCCTGGTGGGGTGGGGACGAAGCAGCAGGGCGGCGGCCTCTCTGGAGTGGGGAAGGCGGCGGCACTGGACCTCGAGGAAACCGGGCGCGGGGCTTGAAGGCGAGGAGGAGGGCGTGGGGGTGATGCTTGGCGGCGGCGAACTCCAGGACAAGCGCGTGGAGCAGAGAAGCACCAACTCGGAGCTGGAGGAAGGCCATGGCGCACAGGGGCCCGGCTTCCTAGTGGTACTCCGGCGAAGACAGCCGGAGCGGCGGTGGACGACGGGCACGACGCAGCTGGAGGGCGCCACGGCGCGCGCGGGAACGGGGTAGCCGAGGACGGCGGTTCGGCGTTGACCGGAGCAGGGGAAGAAGAGGGAGGTGTGGCGCTGCTCTTTCTCCCTCTCTAGCGGCGCATCGAGGGAGGAGGGAATCGAGCACGGGGCGTGCGCTCCTCTCCGGAGCGATGTGAGTGTGTGTGGCGGCGCGAGGAAGGGAGATGGGAAGTGGATCGAGAGAGAGAGGAGTTGGGCTCCCTGGTGGCTAGGGTTACCGCGGGTCTGCTGGCCCAGGGGAGGTTTGGGCCGGTCTAGGCTGTAGATGGGCCAGCCAGCTGGGCTCTCTCTCTCTCTCTCCCTCATATTTCTTTAGCAGAAAATAAAAATAAAGAAAGGAAAAGAAAGAGAGGGTTAGGGAAAGATTTTGGGCATGGGGATAATTTTCCCGAACTCACAAAAATATGCTTGTTCCGCGAAAATAGAAAAGGCCAGATCGAACGGTAAGAATTCAAACTCATTTGAATTTAATTCAAATGGGTTTGAACTAGAATGAGGTTTTAGGAGTATCCAAAAATGTTGAGAATTTTGGTAGAGCTCTGGAAAATGGTAAAATAAATATTGGCAAGGCTAGAGAGTCAAAACTTGATGAAGAAAAGACCAAGGAATTTAATATGCAAGTGGGTTCAAGGGTAATTTCAAAACAATGGAATATTTTATAATATCTCCCTAAATATCGGGAGGGTATGTTTTAAAGAGAAACCACCATGTGAGTTCCCTCAATTTAAATGGATCGAAGATCCATACGGTTTATTTAGTTGAGTTGGAGAGATTAAAGACATGATGACATGATGCAATGCACATGATGCAATGATGAATGCAACAAGCAAAAACAAATCCCACAACGGATCTTGGAAACCCTGGAAGGCATCTGAAGCTCCGGTCTTGGGGCGTTACAATATACCCTGTGGTGTAACCCGCCGGATGTATGACCTGGCTGGAGCTTGGCGACTCACTGGCGACCCGTCCGGACCTGGCGGTTTACGGGCAACCCGCCTGAACATTGCAACTCATAGGTGACCCGGCGGGCGGGTCAGACGGACGATAAGGCCCAAGGCCCAGTAGGCCGGTTCATGTGATGGTGGGCCGGCTTAAGAGGGAAGGTGTAAGGAATATTTCCCTTACAAGGAATCAAGACCCGGACTTGTATCCGGCTTGTAATAGAAGGTAGACTAATCCTAATCCTACTAGGACTCCATATGTAACCCGCCCCTCCAACTTATATAAGGAGGGGCAGGGCACCCCAAGGGAGACAGGCTGGATAATCTCGAGGGCTAGACACAACTACAGGAGAGCCGGTTTATGCGGCGACTCCCTCATGAGCATACGGAATACGACCTAGCCACAAACAGCATGTAGGGTTATTGCCAGTTGATGTTTCCCGGGGCTCGAAGCTGTCTAAACCCTTGTCTTGTGTGTTAATCCGCCTCGCGTCTCTCATCCCGATCAACCCCTCTCAAGCTACCACATAGATGCGTTGGCCTCGCGACTAAGTCCTGACACTAAGGACATTTGTCGTGACAGATCCATGACACAAAGGGAGAACGAAGTGTCTGCAACGAGCGACAGACGTGAATTGAGGCTCTGCGAGCGAATGAGCTGCTAGCCTCGCCGGAGCAAACGGACGTGGTGGCAGGGTTCAGTGCATTGAACAAGCATAGGTGGGTGATGATTCAGGAGGGAACGTTGTATGGTGCGAAATAAAACAATCAGACAACTGCTATAGGTGACCGGCCGAAAATTAGGCTGGTTGGCCAGCGCCCGGAGTGCCCCACAAAAATAGCCACCAAAAAATTCCTAACTACAGGGTCCTAGCAATTACAAATAACTGTCACAAAGCAAATTCAAAGAACCAAGTTGCAAGAGATCAAAGATGGGTAAAACCCAATCCGATGTTTGTTAAATTAAATGTTGATGCTTCTTTCTTTGTAGATGAGGGTGTTGGTGCTTCGGCGGCAGTCATCAGAGACGTGAAGGGTAATTTTCTGACAGCCCAATACAAATATATTCCAAACGCACTTGACATGGTTACTTCGAAAGCTATAGCAATGAGGGACAGCTTGATCTTTGCAAATTCACTTGGTTTCAACCGGATAGCAACATTTCACCATCCTTTCTGTCCTTTTACCCGGTTTTTTCTCCACAAAAAATTCGGGTAAAAGGACAGACAAGATGGTGGGATGTTGCTGCTACAGTATTCACAGAATGCGTGGATGTATCTTCATTAAGTAGGAAGTTTATCTTTAAATGTTGTCTTGGTTCTTCAAACCAAGCGGCGCATGTGCAGCTAGTTATAGTTTATAGTAATAAAATTGTTGTAACACTTGGACCGATGAGCCTCCGGCCTGTCTGGTTTTCGAACTATTCGGCGATGTAATTCTGTTTGAGATCAATAAAGCTACTCATGTTGCCCTTCCTTAAAAATAAACTTTCTTTTACAAGTCCTATAAGTGCACGAACAAAGAGTCATTTTCCAAAACGGTAGCAACCCAAATTTTCTTCCATCAACAAACTGCATAAAATAGGACGCCGATAACTGCCACACGTGTGGCACGATGGACACCCGCCCACACGACCCTGTGTGGCAAACCCCGTAGGCAGCCCACACGACTTTGTGTGGGCGAATATTAGAACTGCCCACACGTGTGGCAGGAGGAGCATCCTACCACACGACTCCTTCGGTACAATGGGATCGATCTCACGTACGAATTCGTTTGATAGGGAACCCACACCCCACACGCCTCCATCAGACCAGTGTTGGGGAACGCAGTAATTTTCAAAAAATTTCCTACGCACACGCAAGATCATGGTGATGCATAGCAATGAGAGGGGAGAGTGTTATCTACGTACCCACGCAGACCGACTGCGGAAGCGTTGACGCAACGTAGAGGAAGTAGTCGTACGTCTTCCCGATCCGACCGATCCAAGCACCGTTACTCCGGCACCTCCGAGTTCTTAGCACACGTACAGCTCGATGACGATCCCCGGGCTCCGATCCAGCAAAGCGTCGGGGAAGAGTTCCGTCAGCACGACGGCGTGGTGACGATCTTGATGTTCTACCGACGCAGGGCTTCGCCTAAGCACTACAACGATATGATCGAGGTGGAATATGGTGGCAGGGGGCACCGCACACGGCTAAGGAACGATCTCAAGGATCAACTTGTGTGTCTAGAGGTGCCCCCTGCCTCCGTATATAAAGGATCCAAGGGGGAGGGGTTCGGCCGGCCCTATGGTGGCGCAGGAGGAGTCCTACTCCTACCGGGAGTAGGACTCCCCCCCCCAATCCTAGTTGGAATAGGAATCCCCGAAGGGGGAGAGAGAGAGAGGGGGGCCGGCCACCTCTCCTAGTCCTAATAGGACTAGGGGAGGGGGGAGGCGCGCGGCCACCTTGGGCTGCCCCTTTCTCCTTTCCACTAAAGCCCACTAAGGCCCATATAGTTCCCGGGGGGTTCCGGTAACCTCCCGGTACTCCGGTAAAATCCCGATTTCACCCGGAACACTTCCGATATCCAAACATAGGCTTCCAATATATCAATCTTTATGTCTCGACCATTTCGAGACTCCTCGTCATGTCCGTGATCACATTTGGGACTCCGAACTAACTTCGGTACATCAAAATGCATAAACACATAATAACTGTCATCGTAACATTAAGCGTGCGGACCCTACGGTTCGAGAACCATGTAGACATGACTGAGACACATCTCTGGTCAATAACCAATAGCGGGACCTGGATGCCCATATTGGCTCCTACATATTCTACGAAGATCTTTATCGGTCAGACCGCATAACAACATATGTTGTTCCCTTTGTCGTCGGTATGTTACTTGCCTGAGATTCGATTGTCGGTATCCAAAACCTAGTTCAATCTCGTTACCGGCAAGTCTCTTTACTCGTTCTGTAATACATCATCCCGCAACTAACTCATTAGTTGCAATGCTTGCAAGGCTTATGTGATGTGCATTACCGAGAGGGCCCAGAGATACCTCTCCGACAATCGGAGTGACAAATCCTAATCTCGAAATACGCCAACCCAACATCTACCTTTGGAGACACCTGTAGAGCTCCTTTATAATCACCCATTTACGTTGTGACATTTGGTAGCACACAAAGTGTTCCTCTGGCAAATGGGAGTTGCATAATCTCATAGTCATAGGAACATGTATAAGTCATGAAGAAAGCAATAGCAACATACTAAACGATCGGGTGCTAAGCTAATAGAATGGGTCATGTCAATCAGATCATTCAACTAATGATGTGACCTCGTTAATCAAATAACAACTCATTGTTCATGGTTAGGAAACATAACCATCTTTGATTAACGAGCTAGTCAAGTAGAGGCATACTAGTGACACTCTGTTTGTCTATGTATTCACACATGTATTATGTTTCCGGTTAATACAATTCTAGCATGAATAATAAACATTTATCATGATATAAGGAAATAAATAATAACTTTATTATTGCCTCTAGGGCATATTTCCTTCAGTCCCCCACTTGCACTAGAGTCAATAATCTATATTACACTGTAATGATTCTAACACCCATGGAGCCTTGGTGCTGATCATGTTTTGCTCGTGGAAGAGACTTAGTCAACGGGTCTGCAACATTCAGATCCATATGTATCTTGCAAATCTCTATGTCTCACACCTGGACTAGATCCCGGATGGAATTGAAGCGTTTCTTGATGTGCTTGGTCCTTTTGTGAAATCTGGATTCCTTTGCCAAGGCAATTGCACTAGTATTGTCACAAAAGATTTTCATTCGACCCGATGCACTAGGTATGACACCTAGATCGGATATGAACTCCTTCATCCAGACTCCTTCGTTTGCTGCTTCCGAAGCAGCTATGTACTCCGCTTCACATGTAGATCCCGCTACGACGCTTTGTTTAGAACTGCACCAACTGACAGCTCCACCGTTTAATGTAAACACATATCCGGTTTGCGATTTAGAATCGTCCGGATCAGTGTCAAAGCTTGCATCAACGTAACCTTTTACGGTGAGCTCTTTGTCACCTCCATATACGAGAAACATATCCTTAGTCCTTTTCAGGTATTTCAGGATGTTCTTGACCGCTGTCCAGTGATCCACTCCTGGATTACTTTGGTACCTCCCTGCTAAACTTATAGCAAGGCACACATCAGGTCTGGTACGCAGCATTGCATACATGATAGAGCCTATGGCTGAAGCATAGGGGACATCTTTCATTTTCTCTCTATCTTCTGCAGTGGTCGGGCATTGAGTCTGACTCAACATCACACCTTGTAACACAGGCAAGAACCCTTTCTTTGCTTGATCCATTTTGAACTTCTTCAAAATCTTGTCAAGGTATGTGCTTTGTGAAAGTCCAATTAAGCGTCTTGATCTATCTCTATAGATCTTTATGCCTAATATGTAAGCAGCTTCACCGAGGTCTTTCATTGAAAAACTCTTATTCAAGTATCCCTTTATGCTATCCAAAAATTCTATATCATTTCCAATCAGTAATATGTCATCCACATATAATATCAGAAATGAAGGAAATATGCCCTAGAGGCAATAATAAAGTTATTATTTATTTCCTTATAATCATGATAACTGTTTATTATTCATTCTAGAATTGTATTAACCGGAAACATAATACATGTGTGAATACATAGACAAACAAAGTGTCACTAGTATGCCTCTACTTGACTAGCTCGTTAATCAAAGATGGTTATGTTTCCTAACCATGAACAATGAGTTGTTATTTGATTAAAGGGATCACATCATTAAGAGAATGATCTGATTGACATGACCCATTCCATTAGCTTAGCACCCGATCGTTTAGTATGTTGCTATTGCTTTCTTCATGACTTATACATGTTCCTGTAACTATGAGATTATGCAACTCCCATTTACCGGAGGAACACTTTGGGTACTACCAAACGTCACAACGTAACTGGGTGATTATAAAGGAGTACTACAGGTGTCTCCAAAGGTACATGTTGGGTTGGCGTATTTCGAGATTAGGTTTTGTCACTCCGATTGTCGGAGAGGTATCTCTGGGCCCTCTCGGTAATGCACATCACATAAGCCTTGCAAGCATTGCAACTAATGAGTTAGTTGCGGGATGATGTATTACAGAACGAGTAAAGAGACTTGCCGGTAACGAGATTGAACTAGGTATTGGATACCGACGATCGAATCTCGGGCAAGTAACATACCGATGACAAAGGGAACAACGTATGTTGTTATGCGGTCTGACCGATAAAGATCTTCGTAGAATATGTAGGAGCCATGTCTCGGTCATGTCTACATTGTTCTCGAACCCGTAGGGTCCGCACGCTTAAGGTTACGATGACAGTTATATTATGAGTTTATGCATTTTGATGTACCGAAGGTTGTTCGGAGTCCCGGATGTGATCACGGACATGACGAGGAGTCTCGAAATGGTTGAGACATAAAGATTTATATATTGGAAGCCTATGTTTGGATATCGGAAGTGTTCCGGGTGAAATCGGGATTTTACCGGAGTACCGGGAGGTTACCGGAAACCCCCGGGAGCTATATGGGCCTTAGTGGGCTTTAGTGGAAAAGAGAAAGGGGCAGCCCAAGGTGGTTGTGCGCCTCCCACCTTCCCCTAGTCCTATTAGGACTAGGAGAGGTGGCCGGCCCCCTCTCTCTCTTTCCCCCCTCAAGGAGTCCTATTCCAACTAGGATTGGGGGGGGGAATCCTACTCCCAGAGGGAGTAGGACTCTCCTGGCGCGCCTCCTATGGCCGGCCAGCCTCCCCCCTCTAGTCCTTTATATACTGAGGTAGAGGCACCCTAGAACACACAAGTTGATCCACGTGATCTATTCCTTAGCCGTGTGCGGTGCCCCCAGCCACCATATTCCTCGATAATACTGTAGCGGAGTTTAGGCGAAGCCCTGCTGCTGTAGTGCATCAAGATCGTCACCACGCCGTCGTGCTGACGGAACTCTTCCCCGACACTTTGCTGGATCGGAGTCCGGGGATCGTCATCAAGCTGAACGTGTGCTCGAACTCGGAGGTGTCGTAGTTTCGGTGCTTGATCGGTTGGATCATGAAGACGTACGACTACTTCCTCTACGTTGTGTCAACGCTTCCGCAGTCGGTCTGCATGGGTACGTAGACAACACTCTCCCCTCTCGTTGCTATGCATCACATGATCTTGCGTGTGCGTAGGAAATTTTTTGAAATTACTACGAAACCCAACAGTGGCATCCGAGCCTAGGTTATTTATGTTGATGTTATATGCACGAGTAGAACACAAGTGAGTTGTGGGCGATATAAGTCATACTGCCTACCAGCATGTCATACTTTGGTTCGGCGGCATTGTTGGACGAGACGACCCGGACCAACATTACGCGTACGCTTACGCGAGACCGGTTCCCCCGACGTGCTTTGCACATAGGTGGCTTGCGGGCGACTGTCTCTCCAACTTTAGTTGAACCAAGTATGGCTACGCCCGGTCCTTGCGAAGGTTAAAATGGAGTCTATTTGACAAACTATCGTTGTGGTTTTGATGCGTAGGTGAGATTGGTTCTTGCTTAAGCCCGTAGCAGCCACGTAAAACTTGCAACAACAAAGTAGAGGACGTCTAACTTGTTTTTGCAGGGCGTGTTGTGATGTGATATGGTCAAGACATGATGCTGAATTTTATTGTATGAGATGATCATGTTTTGTAACCGAGTTATCGGCAACTGGCAGGAGCCTTATGGTTGTCGTTTTATTGTATGCAATGCAATCGCGATGTAATGCTTTACTTTATTACTAAGCGGTAGTGATAGTCGTAGAAGCATAAGCTTGGCGAGACGACAACGATGCTACGATGGAGATCAAGGTGTCACGCCGGTGACGATGGTGATCACGACGGTGCTTCGGAGATGGAGATCACAAGCACAAGATGATGATGGCCATATCATATCACTTATATTGATTGCATGTGATGTTTATCCTTTTATGCATCTTATCTTGCTTTGATTGACGGTAGCATTATAAGATGATCTCTCACTAAATTATCAAGAAGTGTTCTCCCTGAGTATGCACCGTTGCGAAAGTTCTTCGTGCTGAGACACCACGTGATGATCGGGTGTGATAGGTTCTACGTTCAAATACAACGGGTGCAAAACAGTTGCACACGTGGAATACTCAGGTTATACTTGACGAGCCAAGCATATACAGATATGGCCTCGGAACACGGAGACCGAAAGGTCGAGCGTGAATCATATAGTAGATATGATCAACATAACGATGTTCACCATTGAAAACTACTCCATCTCACGTGATGATCGGTTATGGTTTAGTTGATTTGGATCGCGTAATCACTTAGAGGATTAGAGGGATGTCTATCTAAGTGGGAGTTCTTTAATTAATTTGATTAACCGAACTTAAATTTATCATGAAACTTAGTACCTGATTAGTATCTTGCTTGTTTATGTTTGATTGTAGATAGATGGCTCATGCTGTTGTTCCGTTGAATTTTAATGCGTTCCTTGAGAAAGCAAAGTTGAAAGATGATGGTAGCAATTACACGGACTGGGTCCGTAACTTGAGGATTATCCTCATTGCTGCACAGAAGAATTACGTCCTGGAAGCACCGCTGGGTGCCAGGCCTCCTGCAGGAGCAACGCCGGATGTTATGAACGTCTAGCAGAGCAAAGCTGATGACTACTCGATAGTTCAGTGTGCCATGCTTTACGGCTTAGAATCGGGACTTCAACGATGTTTTGAACGTCATGGAGCATATGAGATGTTCCAGGAGTTGAAGTTAATATTTCAAGCAAATGCCCGGATTGAGAGATATGAAGTCTCCAATAAGTTCTATAGCTGCAAGATGGAGGAGAACAGTTCTGTCGGTGAGCATATACTCAAAATGTCTGGGTATAATAATCACTTGATTCAATTGGGAGTTAATCTTCCAGATGATTGCGTCATTGACAGAATTCTTCAATCACTGCCACCAAGCCACAAGAGCTTCGTGACGAACTATAATATGCAAGGGATGAACAAGAATATTCCCGAGCTCTTCGCGATGCTGAAAGCTGCGGAGGTAGAAATCAAGAAGGAGCATCAAATGTTGATGGTCAACAAGACCACTAGTTTCAAGAAAAAGGGCAAAGGGGAGAAGAAGGGGAACTTCAAAAAGAACGGCAAGCAAGTTGCTACTCAAGAGAAGAAACCCAAACCTGGACCTAAGCCTGAAACTGAGTG
The DNA here is from genome assembly GCF_056163025.1 of Triticum urartu. Taxonomy (NCBI): domain Eukaryota; kingdom Viridiplantae; phylum Streptophyta; class Magnoliopsida; order Poales; family Poaceae; genus Triticum; species Triticum urartu. The sequence goes on from NC_141877.1 coordinate 581,461,485, forward strand.
CTTCTATTGCAAGCAGACTGGTCAATGAAAGCGGAGCTGCCCCAAGTATTTGGCGGATAAGAAGGATGGCAAGGTGAACAAAGGTATATGTGATATACATGTTATTGATGTGTACCTTACTAATGCTCGCAGTAGCACCTGGGTATTTGATACTGGTTCTGTTGCTAATATTTGCAACTCGAAACAGGGACTACGGATTAAGCGGAGATTGGTTAAGGACGAGGTGACGATGCGCGTGGGAAACGGTTCCAAAGTCGATGTGATTGCAGTCGGCACGCTACCTCTACATCTACCTTCGGGATTAGTATTAGACCTAAATAATTGTTATTTGGTGCCAACGTTAAGCATGAACATTATATCTGGATCTTGTTTGATGCGAGACGGTTATTCATTTAAATCAGAGAATAATGGTTGTTCTATTTATATGAGTAATATCTTTTATGGTCATGCACCCTTGAAGAGTGGTCTATTCTTATTGAATCTCGATAGTAGTAACACACATATTCATAATGTTGAAGCCAAAAGATGCAAAGTTGATAATGAGAGTGCAACTTATTTGTGGCACTGCCGTTTAGGTCATATCGGTGTAAAGCGCATGAAGAAACTCCATACTGATGGACTTTTGGAACCACTTGATTATGAATCACTTGGTACTTGCGAACCGTGCCTCATGGGCAAGATGACCAAAACACCGTTCTCCGGAACTATGGAGAGAGCAACAGATTTGTTGGAAATCATACATACAGATGTATGTGGTCCAATGAATATTGAGGTTCGTGGCGGATATCGTTATTTTCTCACCTTCACAGATGATTTAAGCAGATATGGATATATCTACTTAATGAAACATAAGTCTGAAACATTTGAAAAGTTCAAGGAATTTCAGAGTGAAGTTGAAAATCATCGTAACAAGAAAATAAAGTTTCTACGATCTGATCGTGGAGGAGAATATTTGAGTTACGAGTAAGGTGTACATTTGAAAAATTGTGGAATAGTTTCGCAACTCACGCCACCTGGAACACCACAGCGTAATGGTGTGTCCGAATGTCGTAATCATACTTTACTAGATATGGTGCGATCTATGATGTCTCTTACTGATTTACCGCTATCGTTTTGGGGATACGCTCTAGAGACGGCCGCATTCACGTTAAATAGGGCACCATCAAAATCCGTTGAGACGACGCCTTATGAACTATGGTTTGGCAAGAAACCAAAGTTGTCGTTTCTGAAAGTTTGGGGCTGCGATGCTTATGTGAAAAAGCTTCAACCTGATAAGCTCGAACCCAAATCGGAGAAATGTGTCTTCATAGGATATCCAAAGGAAACTATTGGATACACCTTCTATCATAGATCCGATGGCAAGACTTTTGTTGCTAAATTCGGAAACTTTCTAGAGAAGGAGTTTCTCTCGAAAGAAGTGAGTGGGAGGAAAGTAGAACTTGACGAGGTAACTGTACCTGCTCCCTTACTGGAAAGTAGTACATCACAGAAAACTGTTCCAGTGACACCTACACCAGTTAGTGAGGAAGCTAATGATAATGATCATGAAACTTCAGATCAAGATACTACTGAACCTCGTAGATCAACCAGAGTGAGATCCGTGCCAGAGTGGTACGGTAATCCTATTCTGGAAGTCATGCTACTAGATCATGAGGAACCTACGAACTATGAAGAAGCGATGGTGAGCCCAGATTCCACAAAGTGGCTTGAAGCCATGAAATCTGAGATGGGATCCATGTATGAGAATAAAGTATGGACTTTGGTTGACTTGCCCAATGATCGGCAAGCAATTGAGAATAAATGGATCTTCAAGAAGAAGACTGACGCTGACGGTAATATTACTGTCTACAAAGCTCGACTTGTCGCGAAAGGTTTTCGGCAAGTTCAAGGGATTGACTACGATGAGATTTTCTCACCCGTAGCGATGCTTAAGTCCGTCCGAATCATGTTAGCAATTGCCGCATTTTATGATTATGAAATTTGGCAAATGGATGTCAAAACTGCATTCCTGAATGGATTTCTGGAAGAAGAGTTGTATATGATGCAACCAGAAGGTTTTGTCGATCCAAAAGGAGCTAACAAAGTGTGCAAGCTCCAGCGATCCATTTATGGACTGGTGCAAGCCTCTCGGAGTTGGAATAAACGCTTTGATAGTGTGATCAAAGCATTTGGTTTTATACAGACTTTCGGAGAAGCCTGTATTTACAAGAAAGTGAGTGGGAGCTCTGTAGCATTTCTGATATTATATGTGGATGACATATTACTAATTGGAAATGATATAGAATTTCTGGATAGCATAAAGGGATACTTGAATAAGAGTTTTTCAATGAAAGACCTCGGTGAAGCTGCTTACATATTAGGCATAAAGATCTATAGAGATAGATCAAAACGCTTAATTGGACTTTCACAAACAACATACCTTGACAAAATTTTGAAGAAGTTCAAAATGGATCAAGCAAAGAAAGGATTCTTGCATGTGTTACAAGGTGTGAAATTGAGTAAGACTCAATGCCCGACCACTGCAGAAGATAGAGAGAATATGAAAGATGTTCCTTATGCATCAGCCATAGGATCTATCATGTATGCAATGCTGTGTACCAGACCCGATGTGTGCCTTGCTATAAGTCTAGCAGGGAGGTACCAAAGTAATCCAGGAGTGGATCACTGGACAGCGGTCAAGAACATCCTGAAATACCTGAAAAGGACTAAGGATATGTTTCTCGTATATGGAGGTGACAAAGAGCTCGTCGTAAATGGTTACGTTGATGCAAGCTTTGACACTGATCCGGACGATTCTAAATTGCAAACCGGATACGTGTTTACATTAAACGGTGGAGCTGTCAGCTGGTGCAATTCTAAACAAAGCGTCGTAGCAGGATCTACATGTGAAGCGGAGTACATAGCTGCTTCGGAAGCAGCGAACGAAGGAGTCTGGATGAAGGAGTTCATATCCAATCTAGGTGTCATACCTAGTGCATCGGGTCCAATGAAAATCTTTGACAATACTGGTGCAATTGCCTTGGCAAAGGAATCCAGATTTCACAAGAGAACCAAGCACATCAAGAGACGCTTCAATTCCATCCGGGATCTAGTCCAGGTGGGAGACATAGAGATTTGCAAGATACATATGGATCTGAATGTTGCAGACCCGTTGACTAAGTCTCTTCCACGAGCAAAACATGATCAGCACCAAGGCTCCATGGGTGTTAGAATCATTACGGTGTAATCTAGATTATTGACTCTAGTGCAAGTGGGAGACTGAAGGAAATATGCCCTAGAGGCAATAATAAAGTTATTATTTATTTCCTTATAATCATGATAAATGTTTATTATTCATGCTAGAATTGTATTAACCGGAAACATAATACATGTGTGAATACATAGACAAACAAAGTATCACTAGTATGCCTCTACTTGACTAGCTCGTTAATCAAAGATGGTTTTGTTTCCTAACCATGAACAATGAGTTGTTATTTGATTAACGGGATCACATCATTAATAGAATGATCTGATTGACATGACCCATTCCATTAGCTTAGCACCCGATCGTTTAGTATGTTGCTATTGCTTTATTCATGACTTATACATGTTCCTGTAACTATGAGATTATGCAACTCCCGTTTACCGGAGGAACACTTTGGGTACTACCAAACGTCACAACGTAACTGGGTGATTATAAAGGAGTACTACAGGTGTCTCCAAAGGTACATGTTGGGTTGGCGTATTTCGAGATTAGGTTTTGTCACTCCGATTGTCGGAGAGGTATCTCTGGGCCCTCTCGGTAATGCACATCACATAAGCCTTGCAAGCATTGCAACTAATGAGTTAGTTGCGGGATGATGTATTACAGAACGAGTAAAGAGACTTGCGGTAACGAGATTGAACTAGGTATTGGATACCGACGATCGAATCTCGGGCAAGTAACATACCGATGACAAAGGGAACAACGTATGTTGTTATGCGGTCTGACCGATAAAGATCTTCGTAGAATATGTAGGAGCCAATATGGGCATCCAGGTCCCGCTATTGGTTATTGACCGGAGACATGTCTCGGTCATGTCTACATTGTTCTCGAACCCGTAGGGTCCGCACGCTTAAGGTTACGATGACAGTTATATTATGAGTTTATGCATTTTGATGTAACGAAGGTTGTTCGGAGTCCCGGATGTGATCACGGACATGACGAGGAGTCTCGAAATGGTCGAGACATAAAGATTTATATATTGGAAGCCTATGTTTGGATATCGGAAGTGTTCCGGGTGAAATCGGGATTTTACCGGAGTACCGGGAGGTTACCGGAAACCCCCGGGAGCTATATGGGCCTTAGTTGGCTTTAGTGGAAAAGAGAAAGGGGCAGCCCAAGGTGGCTGTGCGCCTCCCCCCTTCCCCTAGTCCTATTAGGACTAGGAGAGGTGGCCGGCCCCCTCTCTCTCTTTCCCCCCTCAAGGAGTCCTACTCCAACTAGGATTGGGGGGGGAATCCTACTCCCAGAGGGAGTAGGACTCTCCTGGCGCGCCTCCTATGGCCGGCCAGCCTCCCCCCTCTAGTCCTTTATATACTGAGGTAGAGGCACCCTAGAACACACAAGTTGATCCACGTGATCTATTCCTTAGCCGTGTGCGGTGCCCCCAGCCACCATATTCCTCGATAATACTGTAGCGGAGTTTAGGCGAAGCCCTGCTGCTGTAGTGCATCAAGATCGTCACCACGCCGTCGTGCTGACGGAACTCTTCCCCGACACTTTGCTGGATCGGAGTCCGGGGATCGTCATCGAGCTGAACGTGTGCTCGAACTTGGAGGTGCCGTAGTTTCGGTGCTTGATCGGTTGGATCGTGAAGACGTACGACTACTTCCTCTACGTTGTGTCAACGCTTCCGCAGTCGGTCTGCGTGGGTACGTAGACAACACTCTCCCCTCTCATTGCTATGCATCACATGATCTTGCATGTGTGTAGGAATTTTTTTGAAATTACTACGAAACCCAACAAGAAATGCTACAGAGCTCCCACTCACTTTCTTGTAAATACAGGCTTCTCTGAAAGTCTGTATAAAACCAAATGCTTTGATCACACTATCAAAGCGTTTATACCAACTCCGAGAGGCTTGCACCAGTCCATAAATGGATCGCTGGAGCTTGCACACTTTGTTAGCTCCCTTTGGATCGACAAAACCTTCCGGTTGCATCATATACAACTCTTCTTCCAGAAATCCATTCAGGAATGCAGTTTTGACATCCATTTGCCAAATTTCATAATCATAAAATGCGGCAATTGCTAACATGATTCGGACAGGTTTAAGCATCGCTACGGGTGAGAAGGTCTCATCGTAGTCTACCCCTTGAACTTGTCGAAAACCTTTCGCGACAAGTCGAGCTTTGTAGACAGTAACATTACCGTCAGCGTCAGTCTTCTTCTTGAAGATCCATTTATTCTCAATTGCTTGCCGATCATCGGGCAAGTCAACCAAAGTCCATACTTTGTTCTCATACATGGATCCCATCTCAGATTTCATGGCTTCAAGCCACTTTGCGGAATCTGGGCTCACCATCGCTTCTTCATAGTTCGTAGGTTCATCATGATCTAGTAGCATGACTTCCAGAACTGGATTACCGTACCACTCTGGCGCGGATCTCACTCTGGTTGATCTACGAGGTTCAGTAGTATCTTGATCTGAAGTTTCATGATCATTATCATTAGCTTCCTCACTAGCTGGTGGAGGTGTCACTGAAACAGTTTTCTGTGATGTACTACTTTCCAGTAAGGGAGCAGGTACAGTTACCTCGTCAAGTTCTACTTTCCTCCCACTCACTTCTTTCGAAAGAAACTCCTTCTCTAGAAAGTTCCCGAATTTAGCAACAAAAGTCTTGCCTTCGAATCTGTGATAGAAGGTGTATCCAATAGTTTCCTTTGGATATCCTATGAAGACACGTTTCTCCAATTTGGGTTCGAGTTTATCAGGTTGAAGCTTTTTCACATAAGCATCGCAGCCCCAAACTTTCAGAAACGACAACTTTGATTTCTTGCCAAACCACAGTTCATAAGGCGTCGTCTCAACGGATTTTGATGGTGCCCTATTTAACGTGAATGCGGCCGTCTCTAGAGCGTATCGCCAAAACGATAGCGGTAAATCAGTAAGAGACATCATAGATCGCACCATATCTAGTAAAGTACGATTACGACATTCGGACACACCATTACGCTGTGGTGTTCTGGGTGGCGTGAGTTGCGAAACTATTCCACAATTTTTCAAATGTACACCAAACTCGTAACTCAAATATTCTCCTCCACGATCAGATCGTAGAAACTTTATTTTCTTGTTACGATGATTTTCAACTTCACTCTGAAATTCCTTGAACTTTTCAAATGTTTCAGACTTGTGTTTCATTAAGTAGATATACCCATATCTGCTTAAGTCATCTGTGAAGGTGAGAAAATAACGATATCCGCCACGAGCCTCAATATTCATCGGACCACATACATCTGTATGTACGATTTCCAACAAATCTGTTGCTCTCTCCATAGTACCGGAGAACGGTGTTTTAGTCATCTTGCCCATGAGGCACGGTTCGCAAGTACCAAGTGATTCATAATCAAGTGGTTCCAAAAGTCCATCAGTATGGAGTTTCTTCATGTGCTTTACACCGATATGACCTAAACGGCAGTGCCACAAATAAGTTGCACTCTCATTATCAACTCTGCATCTTTTGGCTTCAACATTATGAATATGTGTATCACTACTGTCGAGATTCAATAAGAATAGACCACTCTTCAAGGGTGCATGACCATAAAAGATATTACTCGTATAAATAGAACAACCATTATTCTCTGATTTAAATGAATAACCGTCTTGCATTGAACAAGATCCAGATATAATGTTCATGCTCAACGCTGGCACCAAATAACAATTATTTAGGTCTAATACTAATCCCGAAGGTAGATGTAGAGGTAGCGTGCCGACCGCGATCACATCGACTTTGGAACCGTTTCCCACGCGCATCGTCACCTCGTCCTTAGTCAATCTTCGCTTAATCCGTAGTCCCTGTTTCGAGTTGCAAATATTAGCAACAGAACCAGTATCAAATACCCAGGTGCTACTGCGAGCATTAGTAAGGTACACATCAATAACATGTATATCACATATACCTTTGTTCACCTTGCCATCCTTCTTATCCGCCAAATACTTGGGGCAGTTCCGCTTCCATTGACCAGTCTGCTTGCAATAGAAGCACTCAGTTTCAGGCTTAGGTCCAGGTTTGGGTTTCTTCTCTTGAGTAGCAACTTGCTTGCTGTTCTTCTTGAAGTTCCCCTTCTTCTTCCCTTTGCCCTTTTTCTTGAAACTAGTGGTCTTGTTGACCATCAACACTTGATGCTCCTTCTTGATTTCTACCTCCGCAGCTTTCAGCATCGCGAAGAGCTCGGGAATAGTCTTGTTCATCCCTTGCATATTATAGTTCATCACGAAGCTCTTGTAGCTTGGTGGCAGTGATTGAAGAATTCTGTCAATGACGCAATCATCTGGAAGATTAACTCCCAATTGAATCAAGTGATTATTATACCCAGACATTTTGAGTATATGCTCACTGACAGAACTGTTCTCCTCCATCTTGCAGCTATAGAACTTATTGGAGACTTCATATCTCTCAATCCGGGCATTTGCTTGAAATATTAACTTCAACTCCTGGAACATCTCATATGCTCCATGACGTTCAAAACGTCATTGAAGTCCCGATTCTAAGCCGTAAAGCATGGCACACTGAACTATCGAGTAGTCATTAGCTTTGCTCTGCCAGACGTTCATAACATCGCGTTGCTCCTGCAGGAGGCCTGGCACCCAGCGGTGCTTCCAGGACGTAATTCTTCTGTGCAGCAATGAGGATAATCCTCAAGTTACGGACCCAGTCCGTGTAATTGCTACCATCATCTTTCAACTTTGCTTTCTCAAGGAACGCATTAAAATTGAACGGAACAACAGCACGAGCCATCTATCTACAATCAAACATAAACAAGCAAGATACTATCAGGTACTAAGTTCATGATAAGTTTAAGTTCAATTAATCAAATTTCTTAAGAACTCCCACTTAGATAGACATCCCTCTAATCCTCTAAGTGATCACGTGATCCAAATCAACTAAACCATGTCCGATCATCACGTGAGATGGAGTAGTTTCATTGGTGAACATCGCTATGTTGATCATATCTACTATATGATTCATGCTCGACCTTTCGGTCTCCGTGTTCCGAGGCCATATCTGTATATGCTTGGCTCGTCAAGTATAACCTGAGTATTCCGCGTGTGCAACTGTTTTGCACCCGTTGTATTTGAACGTAGAGCCTATCACACCTGATCATCACGTGGTGTCTCAGCACGAAGAACTTTCGCAACGGTGCATACTCAGGGAGAACACTTCTTGATAATTTAGTGAGAGATCATCTTATAATGCTACCATCAATCAAAGCAAGATAAGATGCATAAAAGGATAAACATCACATGCAATCAATATAAGTGATATGATATGGCCATCATCATCTTGTGCTTGTGATCTCCATCTCCGAAGCACCGTCATGATCACCATCGTCACCGGCGCGACACCTTGATCTCCATCGTAGCATCGTTGTCGTCTCGCCAATCTTGTGCTTCCACAACTATCGCTACCGCTTAGTGATAAAGTAAAGCATTACAGCGCGATTGCATTGCATACAATAAAGCGACAACCATATGGCTCCTGCCAGTTGCCGATAACTCGGTTACAAAACATGATCATCTCATACAATAAAATTCAACATCATGCCTTGACCATATCACATCACAACATGCCCTGTAAAAACAAGTTAGACGTCCTCTACTTTGTTGTTGCAAGTTTTACGTGGCTGCTACGAGCTTAAGCAAGAACCAATCTCACCTACGCATCAAAACCACAATGATAGTTTGTCAAATAGACTCCGTTTTAACCTTCGCAAGGACCGGGCGTAGCCACACTCGGTTCAACTAAAGTTGAAGAGACAGTCGCCCGCAAGCCACCTATGTGCAAAGCACGTCGGGAGAACCGGTCTCGCGTAAGCGTACGCGTAATGTTGGTCCGGGTCGTCTCGTCCAACAATACCGCCGAACCAAAGTATGACATGCTGGTAGGCAGTATGACTTATATCGCCCACAACTCACTTGTGTTCTACTCGTGCATATAACATCAAACCATAAAACCTAGGCTCGGATGCCACTGTTGGGGAACGCAGTAATTTCAAAAAATTTCCTACGCACACGCAAGATCATGGTGATGCATAGCAACGAGAGGGAAGAGTGTTATCTACATACCCACGCAGACCGACTGCGGAAGCGTTGACGCAACGTAGAGGAAGTAGTCGTACGTCTTCCCGATCCGACCGATCCAAGCACCGTTACTCCGGCACCTCCGAGTTCTTAGCACACGTACAGCTCGATGACGATCCCCGGGCTTCGATCCTCAAAGCGTCGGGGAAGAGTTCCGTCAGCACAACGGCGTGGTGACGATCTTGATGTTCTACCGACGCAGGGCTTCGCCTAAGCACTACAACGATATGATCGAGGTGGAATATGGTGGCAGGGGGCACCGCACACGGCTAAGGACGATCTCAAGGATCAACTTGTGTGTCTAGAGGTGCCCCCTGCCTCCGTGTATAAAGGAGCCAAGGGGGAGGGGTTCGGCCGGCCCTATGGTGCCCCCCCCAATCCTAGTTGGAATAGGAATCCCCGAAGGGGGAGAGAGAGAGAGGGGGGGGGGCGGCCACCTCTCCTAGTCCTAATAGGACTAGGGGAGGGGGGAGGCGCGCGACCACCTTGGGCTGCCCCTTTCTCCTTTCCACTAAAGCCCACTAAGGCCCATATAGTTTCCGGGGGGTTCCGGTAACCTCCCGGTACTCCGGTAAAATCCCGATTTCACCCGGAACACTTCCGATATCCAAACATAGGCTTCCAATATATCAATCTTTATGTATCGAACATTTCGAGACTCCTCGTCATGTCCGTGATCACATCAGGGACTCCGAACTAATTTCGGTACATCAAAATGCATAAACTCATAATAATTGTTATCGTAACGTTAAGCGTGCGGACCCTACGGTTCGAGAACCATGTAGACATGACTGAGACACATCTCTGGTCAATAACCAATAGCGGGACCTGGATGCCCATATTGGCTCCTACATATTCTACGAAGATCTTTATCGATCAGACCGCATAACAACATACGTTGTTCCCTTTGTCATCGGTATGTTACTTGCCCGAGATTCGATCGTCGGTATCCAAAACCTAGTTCAATCTCGTTACCGGCAAGTCTCTTTACTCGTTCTGTAATACATCATCCCGCAACTAACTCATTAGTTGCAATGCTTGCAAGGCTTATGTGATGTGCATTACCGAGAAGGCCCAGAGATACCTCTCCGACAATCGGAGTGACAAATCCTAATCTCGAAATACGCCAACCCAACATCTACCTTTGGAGACACCTGTAGAGCTTCTTTATAATCACCCATTTACTTTGTGACGTTTGGTAGCACACAAAGTGTTCCTCCGGCAAACAGGAGTTGCATAATCTCATAGTCATAGGAACATGTATAAGTCATGAATAAAGCAATAGCAACATACTAAACGATCGGGTGCTAAGCTAATAGAATGGGTCATGTCAATCAGATCATTCAACTAATGATGTGACCTCGTTAATCAAATAACAACTCTTTGTTCATGGTTAGGAAACATAACCATCTTTGATTAACGAGCTAGTCAAGTAGAGGCATACTAGTGACACTCTGTTTGTCTATGTATTCACACATGTATTATGTTTCCGGTTAATACAATTCTAGCATGAATAATAAACATTTATCATGATATAAGGAAATAAATAATAACTTTATTATTGCCTCTAGGACATATTTCCTTCAGCCAGATCCCTTTTCCCTGTGAAAAAAAACGAACAAAAAGCCCACTAACAACAAATTAAATGAAAAGGCCCAGTTTTAGGTTTTTTCTGTACAAATAAAAGCCCAGATTATTCTCAGATACTAAAAAATGCCATAAAAATGCCATCAGCTGCTTTGAAAATAGCAGAAAAATGCCATTCGAGTTTAACCAAACTATTTGCCATTATATTTGTTTTTTAACAATGGCAAAGGTTTATGAACACATATATAATGCCCAAAATGAAATATGGCAAATCTGCCATGACAAGAAAAATCAATATTGCCATGTAAAAAAAATGCAAAAAGTTAAAAAATTCATGTGCAAAGAACACATAAATTTGACAAGACAATAAAGATAAAAATGCAATTGCATTTTTAATTAAAAATGCCATGAAAGTTTAATCAAAATTGCCGTGTTTTGAAGGAGAATTTTGCCGTGTGTGAGAAAAAACACAAAATGTTGAAAATCAAGTATAAACAAAGAGATTTGCCATGGCAGATTGGTATCAAAGAATTGTCGTGTTTTGTATGATGAATTTAATGTGTTGAAAAACACAAAAAATTTGGAATTCAACTATGAACAAGAAACTTGTCATGGAAAATTCGTATCAAAACTTGCCACGACGAAATTCACGTAAACTAAATTTTCCATGAACAAGAAAAATTGCCATGGCAGATTCATATTGAAACTTGCCATGGCAGAAAAAATCATTTAAACTAAATTGCCATGATCAATAAAATAAAATTTCCATAAATTGTAAACTAAGTTTGCCATGAACCAATAAACTAAAATTTGCCATGATCAATAAACCAAATTTGTATCAAAACTAGGCACGGCAGACTTATATCAATAATTGCCATGTTCTGGTATGATGAATTTGCCATGTGTGTAAAAAACAGAAAAGTTAAAAAATCATAAATATGAACAGAAAAAATTGGCACGGCAGAAATTCACGTACACTGATTTTGCCATGACCAAGAAAAATTGCCATGGCAGATTCATATTGAAACTTGCTATGGCAGAAAAGAATCATGTAAACTAAATTGCCCCGATTTGAAAACGTATCAAAACTTGGCATGGCAGATTTGTATCAAGAATTGCCATGTTTTGGTATGATGAATTTGCCTTGTGTGTAAAAAACACAAAAGGTTGAAAATCAAAAAATATGAACGAGAAAATTGCCATGGCAAATTCGTATCAAGAATTGCCGCTTGTTTGTATGATGAATTTGCCGTGTGTGAAAAAAAACACAAAAAAGTTGAAAGTCCAGTATAAACAAGAAAAGTGCCATGGTAGATTCATATCAAAACTTGCCATGGCGAAATTCACGTAAACTAAAATTTGCCACGATTTGAAAACTAAATTCTCCATGACTAGTAAACTAAATTTGCCATGAACCAAATAAACAAAATTTGACATGATCAAATAAAAATCAGTTTGCCATGATCAATAAACTAATTTTGCCATGGCCAATGAACTAAATTTGCCATTATCAACAAACTAAAATTGTCGTGGTTAACTAAGAAACAAAAGCATAAAGATTGTCATGGGCGTGTTTAAAAAAAACTAAATTTGCGATGACTAGTAAACTAAATTTGCCATGAACCAAATAAACTAAATTTGACATGATCAAATAAAATCAGTTTGCCATGATCAATAAACTAAATTTGCCTTGGTCAATAAACTAAATTTGCCATTATCAACAAACTAAATTTGCCGTGGTTAAGTAAGAAACAAAAGCATAAACATTGTCGTGGGCGTGTTAAAAAAACGAAATTTGCCATGACTAGTAAACTAAATTTGCCATGAACCAAGTAAACTAAATTTGCCATGAACCAAATAAACTAAATTTGACATGATCAAATAAAATCAGTTTGCCATGATCAATCAACTAAATTTGCCATGGTCAATAAACTAGATTTGCCATGGTGTTTTGCTTATAAATAGAAATATATGTTATAGAATTGCCATCGATAAAAGTTTAACAACTGCCATGATTTCTGACCTCAATCTGACCACATGTATTCTGTAAATAACAACACCAGATAATTAACAAGCCTCGTGACCTGGGGTACTACTATAGGTACACATGTTTAAGCTATGTGACCAACTTAAAATGCCATGGGTGTTAAATTTGCCATGTCTCTGAAATTTACCATGGCATCATCAAAAATTGCCATGACTCTGAAGTTGCCATCACTGCATGCTCGAAAACTGCCCATGGAAACTACAGACTATCCATCCAATTCTAAACAAAATGCTAAATTATCAGATTCAAAACTGTACTGAGATGATTGGTCAAACAAAAATCATCGCCCTGCTGCCGTGTGCATGAACACACAACACACGAAACTGAGAGAGGGAAAATCAAACCTCCATGGCATCGGGTGCCGGAGGAGCACGGAGCAGATGGGCCTTCCTGAAGATCACATCGAGCACACGGATGTCGCCGTGATTGCAGTAGTTGCTGGGCTGCCGCGACGCCCTGACGAACAAGCCGTTGCCTCCCACGACCACAAACCCATCGATGCTGACGACGAACACGGGGTGGCGCTTGCCCACCGGGTCGAGTAGCTCCGGCCCGCGCCTGCGCCCACCACGGAGGCCGAGCCCCACCAGGGATACCCGCCGGCCCGCCGCCGTCGTTCCCGGGGCAGGAGTTGGCGAGTAGCGCGGCGGCAGCACGCAGATAGACTGGCGCGCGGCGGAGCTCGAACCTCAGAAGTAGCCGCGCGCGCTTGCCTCCTCCGCTTCAGCCATCCGCCCCCCTGACCTCCCCCTCACAGCCGGGAAAACCACGCAACTCTCCCTCAACGCCACCCAAGTCGCCATGGGAGAAGGGGGATCCACCCGGTGCTCACCACCAACGCGCCCCTCACGCCTGCCACCGCCCATCTCGCCGGCCACCTACTGGTCACCACAAAGATACATATGAGAGGGGATTACGAGCAGAGGGGAAGAAGAGGAGCGACACGGGGCGGTGGGAAGAAACCTGGCTGCGCTAGTGTGGGAGAGGCGCCGGGGTCGCTCGGGGTTGAGCTCCTTGGCGCGTGGCCACCGTCGATGCGGGGGAAAGGCTCCGCCACAGCTGCTCTAGCGAGTGGAGTGGGGATGGGGGGCCTGAGGCGAGAGGATAAGGTGCGATGGACTCGGCAGATGCATTAAGATTCGACATTTAACGCGTTCGGGCCGAATTGTCAACTGCCACACGCGTTCGGGCGAGTAGTGTTTCGCCCGCACAACACCGTTTGCTTACGTGGCTTTTGACCCGGATGGTAATTGCTGTAAAATTCGTGCAAACAGATCGAACGGCATCGAGTGCATGTGGGCAGGTTTTTAAATACCACACATGTGGGCGTCAGTATTTTCCATAAAATAAAAACCTATACTGTACCTAGATTAGATTCTCCAAAAACCCTGCCTAGCTAGGCTGGATTACAACAAGCCGACGATGTCGTCCAAACGACGCCGTCGCAAGTGCAGCAGGACGGCGCCGGCGAGGGAACCCCTCCGGGTCGATCTCCTGCTCGAGATAGTCGTGTGCACCGACGCCATAACCGTCGTCCGCTGCGCCGCCACCTGCAGGATCCTCCGCCACGCCATCGTCGACCTGGCCTTCCGCCGCCCCCTGGCGCTCCTGTCTGCGACCGATGGCCGCGGCTTCGACCCCTCCCTCCTCCTCGGTGTTTCCTACCTGCGACGGCGACACATCCCTCGTGTGATCCCCACCCCAACTCCGCCCCAGATCCACATCCGCCCGGGCACCCACAGCCTCCCGGACTCATTCGAGCCCCGGACGTCTCGCGACGGCCTGCTCCTTCTCTGCCGGTACGGGCGGTCAGGTAACCTCCAGCTGCGCGTCTGCAACACCTTCACCGGAGACGTAACCTCCTGTCCCAAATTCGACGAGACGTACGCGCCCGTCTTCCTCAGCGTCGGCGACGCCGGTGGCTCCTACGAGCTGCTCGTCTACAGCAGGAACATGCGGTTCCGGACCTTCTCCTCGAAGCATGGCCAATGGGGCGTCATCCGCCAAGCCTCCGTCGCCGAGCACCACCAAAAGCCGAAACGGCTGCTTGTCTCCCGTCCCGTCGTCATCGGCCGCACCGTCTTCTGCCTCTGCTGCCTCCTAAACGCCCAGATTGGGTACCAGCCGGACGGCATCGTCGCTCTGGACGTCGACGCGGCAGAGGCGACGACCATGAAGCTCCCGCCAGGCTGCACCTCCACAACCACAAGGATCCTCCGTGACGAAGACGAGCACCTCCTCTTGGCCTCCGTGCGTGGCCGTCTGAGCTTGCTCGTCGCCGTGAGAGGTGGGATATCGATGTGGACCTTGACGCCGGCCTCGTCGCCTGAGTCCCTGGCGACCTGGAACTGGCGGCTGGGGATCGGTAGGGTGGAGTTTGAGAAGCAGGTGGATCAGGTCGGCTCGCCTCCTCGATATGTTATTGAGGGGTTCGGAGAGAGGAGCGGCACAGTTATCGTGCGGGGCAGCAGCGACCTCCTCCGGGTTGATCTAGGAACCAAGGTCGTCACCAAGCTCCATTGCTCGCGAAATGCGTTGGTCGCGTACCCGTTTTTGTTATGGCACGAGGAAGATTTGGTCTCTTTGCTTCAAGCCATGAAGTATTTCTGAACATGCATGTAGCTAGGTCATGCGCTCTGTCAATTCCATTATTTACTGCATTATTTGTACTACGTTATTATGGGTATATATAGAGTGCTAATTGAGGTGATGGCCTTTTCTTTCGCAAACCGTGTAATTCGGGAACAGTGATATTCGAATTGTTGCCGAAACTGTGTAATGTTTTAATACCCAATTTTGCACATTCATACACAGTGATGGCCTTTTCTTTCGAAACCCTCAAAGTGGGCTCTACTTTATTAATATCAACATCGCAAACAATGTAGTACAAAAAGGAATGTCCCTAAGGCCTCGTTGGACAAGGGAGGTTTTGCAGCCCCGGAGTGGAGGGGGATCTGAGAGGATTTGGTTAATCCCTCACTTTCACCCAATCCCTTCAATTCCCCATTAATCCCTCCCCCTCATAAACTCCTCTATTTGGTTAAACCTTCTACAACAGCAGCAGCAAAGCAAACGTTGGTTAGCTAGAGATACCTTGGAGAATAGGAATCCTAGAGATACCTTGGTTAGCTAGAGCTTCCATTACCTTAAAAAACGGAAAAACTAACGCCCACACGTGTGGTCGTTTGCACATCACTCACACGCCTTCATCATCATTTATTTTGTCACGTATAATCAGATGACATCAACAAAAATCTTTTTGGTTTTCGACTTAAAAATATTTTATCTCCTAATTTAAAAAGAGAATTAAAAATCCGTTTTCACCATTAAATCAGTCTCGGCGAGATCTTCAAAACTAGACCTCATGTCGAAATATATTTAATGGTGAAAACGGATCTTCAATCAGATTTTCATTTAAAAGATAAAACATTTTAAAAACTAAAACATGCATGTATGCGCTGACATGTCGTAGTCTGTATGTTATATGGCGTGTGGGCGGTTTGGCTCCCACCACACGTGTGGGCTTTAGCGTTGTCCAAAAAAAAGCTACAGCTTCCAATGATCCTAAAAAAAAAGCTAGAGCTTCCAATATTCTACGAGTCATGAGTCGTGACTGCTGGAAGGAAAAAGAGAGTCCAACGATCTCACGCCTAACAAGCCAACGACGATGTCGACCGAACGACGCGCTCGCAGGTGCAGCAGCACGGAGAGCACGACAGCGCCGGTGACAGGAGCCCTCCCGATCGATCTCCTGCTCGAGATCGTCGCGCGCTCCGACCTGACAACCTCGTCCGCTACGCCGCGACCATCAGGATCGACCGTTGCGCCATCCTCGACCCCGCCTTCCGTTGCCGCCTCGCGCTCCGGCTTCGACCCCGCCCTCCTCCTTGGACTCTCCTTCCTTCGGTGGACCAAATACAGCGTGGTGCCCGCCCGTCGCGTGATCCACACCCCGTCTCCATCCAAGCACTGCGTCCACCTCGACACCGACAGCAGCCTCTGGAAACCGTTCGAGTCCCTGGCGGCGCGCGACGGCCTACTCCTCCGCCGCCGCTACAAAGTTCCTTCCATCGACCCCGAGTCTCCCGGCCTCTTAGAGCTGCACGTCTACAATACCGTCACCGGCCGCATCGCCCATCTCCCTCCCACCAGCGTGCGCGACGACTACCACGCGTTCCTCAGCAGCGGCGACGGCGGCAACGCCGGGTTTGGATTTTTAGAACACATGCACCCCGGTTCTGTTATCTTAGACCAACTCCATCGCGCGATCTTAAACGGACGTCCGAATTGGCCTGAATCTGTCCCTTTGGGGCGCCGATGGGTACGCCCGTGTCCGGCTGTGTCCATTGGGTCATGCGTGCGCCCATCGCGCGGCCGCACCCCAAATCATGTCCGGGGTGCACGGGATTAAAAATAATAATTAAATGACTAAAAAAGTAAATAAACGCATTTTAAAAAAACATAAAACATATATATAGGTTGGCCACAAAACGGCCCAGTTTCAACGGCCACTTAAAAGGCCCAGATTCATAATTAACATAAGAAGAAAATAAAAAAAACTCCTCCCGCGCGCTCCTGCCGCGCCCGTCGGTGCCGTGGCCGTGGCCGTCTTCACTGGCCGCCGGTGTCGTCGTCGTCGCTGACGAGGTCGACGTACTCCGGCGGCGTCCAGAGGTGGGCCGGCGGTGCGTGGTGGACGGGGGCGGGCTGGACGGCCGGAGGTGCCTGCACCACCTCCTCCCGCGGCGACGCGTCCCGCTCCGGAGCGGGGCACCAGTTCACGCCCAAGTCGGCGGCCATCTCCGGCGCAGTGCACGACCAGCCCCACTCCTGGACCAGGAGCTTGTCGAACGCGGGCGAGTCCTCCTCCATCGGCTCTTCCTTGGCGGCCGCCGGCTGCAGCTCCGGGAATGCGACGTCCCTGGCGGCAGAGAGGGCCATGGCCTCCTCCAGGCCGTCCCACTGCCGCTCGTCGTGCGTGTTCATGGAGTCGTCCATGACACGCTGCAGGAGGCGGGCCTCCTCCTCCGCTGTCATGCGAGGAGGGGGAGGGGGCGACGGAGACGGGGAAGGCGGCGGCGTGGGCGTCAGGCCACGCACCCGCGTACGCCTGCGCGGCTCTGCACGTGGCCTCCGCGGCCCCGACATGGTGCTGGCGAAGTAGGACGCGCGCCGCACGTCGTGCTCGTCCTAGAGCCATGTGTCCCAGAGCGGCGAGTCGGGGGCATACCTGTGGTCGTAGTACAAATCGTCGGGGAGGAGGCGGCGGCGGCGGTTGATCTCATCACGCCGTGCACGGCCAGTCGCCGGCACTGGCGGGATGGGGACCCGGTCCGCGGAGAGGTGCCACCTGTTGGGGAGGTGGGCGTCGCTCCACGGGACCGGCGTCCTCGTCTCCCAGTACCTCCGGCACACGTCCGCGCAGATGTACTGCCGGTCGCGCTCGCCGGAGGGCCTAGGGGCAATGGTGAAGGGGGCCAGTGCGGGGGCTCGACGGGAGGAGTGCCGCGGTGGCGCGGGGGCCCGACGGGAGGAGCGCGGCGGAGACGCGGGCTCCTCCTTCTTCATGGAGCCGCGGTGGCGCCCCGAGGAGGAGCCGGCCTCGCGGTCGTGCTTACCCTTGCCGTTCCAGAAGCCCATGGCGAGGTGGGCGGCCGGCGAGCTCGAGGAGGAGTCAGGCTAGGGTTTCTGCGCTGTCGGGGTTCGAGGAGGCCGCTGGGTGGCGTGGGGCAGTGTGGACGACGACCCGTCCACGCTTCCTACTTAAAGAAGGACGGCGACCGCTCGACGTGCGGATGACAGGTGGGGCCGCCCGCTCGTGCGCATTGATGTGGGTGGGTGGAAGGTGGGTGGCCGCCTGCCACGTGGCCCCGATGCGGACGAGCGCGCGTCCGTTTGGTGTCCGCCGCGACCCAAACCCGACGCAAGTTTGCGCTCGAAATGGGTCGGCCCGGATACAAAACGGACAAGATGGGTCCGGGCCGTCGCGCGCTGGGCCGCCTCCTTTGTCCCTTTTACCCCAAACGGACGGGGCCGGACAGGATAGGGTCGCGCGGTGGAGTTGGCCTTAGATCTTCAATATCGCTTTAAGATCCGTGCGACACAACTAACTTTCTATATGAATTTTTTCTTTTTTGTTTCTCCCGCATAAATCATATCTTGAAGTTCAAATCTGTGCAGCGTGGCAAAGCTTTCTAAGTAGAATCTAGGATAAATCTTTAAGAATTATTTATTCGACATAAATACTAAAAATATGATTTTTTTTAATCAAACAAAATGTATTTTCTATATTTATGTTTGACAAAAAAATCTGAAAGATTTATCCTAGATTGTACTTAGAAAGATTTGTCACGCTGCATAGGTTTTTACTTTAAGATATGTTTTTGTTGGGGAACGTTGCAGAAAACAAAAATTTTCCTACTCGTTTCACCAAGATCCATCTAGGAGTTCATCTAGCAACGAGTGATCGGATGCATCTACGTACCTTGTAGATCGCGAGCGGAAGCGTTCAAAGAACGGGGATGATGTAGTCGAACACGACGTGATCCAAATCACCGATGACCAAGTGCCGAACGGACGGCACCTCCACGTTCAACACACGTACGGAACGGATGACGTCTCCTCCTTTCTTGATCCAGCAAGGGGGGGGGAGAGGTTGATGAAGATCCAGCAGCACAACGGCGTGGTGGTGGATGCAGGGCGTCACAGTAGCAGGGCTTCGCCTATACTACAAGAGAGAGACGTAACGGGGAGAGAGGGAGGCGCCAGGGGCTGGTGTGTCAAGTCCCTCCTCTCCCCCACTATATATAGGAGGGCCAAGGGGGGGTGGTGTGCAGCCTAGGAGATCCAATCTCCTAGGTGCGGCGGCCAAGGGGAGGTTTCCCTCCCCCCCAAGGCACCTAGGGGTGCCTTCCACTAGTGGGACTCCTCCCTCATGGAAACCCTAGGCGCATGGGCCTAGTAGGGCTGGTGCCCTTGGCCCATGTAGGCCAAGGAGCACCTCCTGCAGCCCATGTGGCCCCCCGGGACAGGTGGCCCCACCCGGTGGGCCCCCGGGACCCCTCTGGTGGTCCCGGTACAATACCGATAACCCCGAAACTTGTCCCGATGGCCGAAACAGCACTTCCTATATATAATTCTTTACCTCCGGACCATTCCGGAACTCCTCGTGACGTCCGGGATCTCATCCGGGACTCCGAACAATATTCGGGTTACTGCATACACATATCTTCATAACCCTAGCGTCACCGAACCTTAAGTGTGTAGACCCTACGGGTTCGGGAGACATGCAGACATGACCGAGACGACTCTCCGGTCAATAACCAACAGCGGGATCTGGATACCCATGTTGGCTCCCACATGCTCCACGATGATCTCATCGGATGAACCACGATGTCGAGGATTTAATCAACCCCGTATACAATTCCCTTTGTCAATCGGTATGTTACTTGCCCGAGACTCGATCGTTGGTATCCCAATACCTTGTTCAGTCTCGTTACCGGCAAGTCACTTTACTCGTACCGTAATGCATGATCCCGTGATCAACCACTTGGTCACCTTGAGCTCATAATGATGATGCATCACCGAGTGGGCCCAGTGATACCTCTCCGTTATATGGAGTGACAAATCCCAGTCTCGATCCGTGTCAACCCAACAGACACTTTCGGAAATACCTGTAATGCACCTTTATAGTCACCCAGTTACGTTGTGACGTTTGATACACCCAAAGCATTCTTACGGTATCCGAGAGTTACACGATCTCATGGTCAAAGGAAAAGATACTTGACATTGGAAAAGCTCTAGCAAACGAACTACACGATCTTGTGCTATGCTTAGGATTAGGTCTTTTCCATCACATCATTCTCCTAATGATGTGATCCCGTTATTAATGACATCCAATGTCCATAGCCAGGAAACCATGACTATCTGTTGATCAACGAGCTAGTCAACTAGAGGCTTACTAGGGACATATTATGGTTTATGTATTCACACGTGTATTACGATTTCCGGATAATACAGTTATAGCATGAATAAAGACAATTATCATGATCAAAGAAATATAATAATAATACTTTTATTATTGCCTCTAGGGCATATTTCCAACAGTCTCCCACTTGCACTAGAGTCAATAATCTAGTTACATTGTGATGAATCAAACACCCATGGAATTCTGGTGTTGATCATGTTTTGCCCTAGGGAGAGGTTTAGTCAACGGATCTGCTATATTCAGATCCGTATGTACTTTACAAATCTCTATGTCTCCATCTTGAACATTTTCACGAATGGAGTTGAAGCGACGCTTGATGTGCCTTGTCTTCTTGTGAAACCTGGGCTCCTTGGCAAGTGCAATAGCCCCAGTGTTGTCACAAAAGAGTTTGATTGGCCCCGACGCATTGGGTATGACTCCTAGGTCGGTGATGAACTCCTTCACCCATATTGCTTCATGTGCTGCCTCCGAGGCTGCCATGTACTCCGCTTCACATGTAGATCCCGCCACGACGCTCTGTTTGCAGCTGCACCAGCTCACTGCTCCACCATTCAACATATACACGTATCCGGTTTGTGACTTAGAGTCATCCAGATCTGTGTCGAAGCTAGCGTCGACGTAACCCTTTATGACGAGCTCTTCGTCACCTCCATAAACGAGAAACATTTCCTTAGTCCTTTTCAGGTACTTCAGGATATTCTTGACCGCTGTCCAGTGTTCCTTACCGGGATTACTTTGGTACCTTCCTACCAAAATTACGGCAAGGTTTACATCAGGTCTGGTACACAGCATGGCATACATAATAGAACCTATGGCTGAGGCATAGGGGATGACACTCATCTCTTCTATATCTTCTGCCGTGGTCGGGCATTGAGCCGAGCTCAATCTCACTCCTTGCAAAACAGGCAAGAACCCTTTCTTGGACTGATCCATTTTGAACTTCTTCAAAATTTTATCAAGGTATGTGCTTTGTGAAAGACCTATGAGGCGTCTTGATCTATCTCTATAGATCTTGATGCCTAATATATAAGCAGCTTCTCCAAGGTCCTTCATTGAAAAACTCTTATTCAAGTAGGCCTTGATGCTGTCCAAGAGTTCTATATCATTTCCCATCAAAAGTATGTCATCTACATATAGTATGAGAAATGCTACAGAGCTCCCACTCACTTTCTTGTAAACGCAGGCTTCTCCATAAGTCTGCGTAAACCCAAACGCTTTGATCATCTCATCAAAGCGAATGTTCCAACTCCGAGATGCTTGCACCAGCCCATAAATCGAGCGTTGGAGCTTGCACACCTTGTTAGCATTCTCAGGATCGACAAAACCTTCCGGCTGCATCATATACAATTCTTCCTTAAGGAAACCATTAAGGAATGCCGTTTTGACGTCCATTTGCCATATTTCATAATCGTAGAATGCGGCAATTGCTAACATGATTCGGACGGACTTTAGCTTCGCTACCGGTGAGAAAGTCTCATCGTAGTCAATTCCTTGAACTTGTCGATAACCCTTAGCAACAAGCCGAGCTTTATAGATGGTCACATTACCATCCGCGTCTGTCTTCTTCTTAAAGATCCATTTATTTTCTATGGCTCGCCGTTCAACGGGCAAGTCAGTCAAAGTCCATACTTCGTTTTCATACATGGATCCTATCTCGGATTTCATGGCTTCTAGCCATTTGTCGGAATCTGGCCCGCCATCGCTTCTTCATAGTTCGAAGGTTCACCGTTGTCTAACAACATGATTTCCAAGACAGGGTTGCCGTACCACTCTGGTGCGGAACGTGTTCTTGTGGACCTTCAAATTTCAGTAGGAGCTTGATCAGAAGTATCTTGATCATCATGAATAACTTCCTCTCTAGTCGGTGCTAGCACCTCAGGAACATTTTCTTGAGTTGCGCCATTTACCGGTTCAAGAGGCAATACTTCATCAAGTTCTACTTTCCTCCCACTTACTTCTTTCGAGAGAAACTCTTTCTCTAGAAAGGATCCATTCCTGGCAACAAAGATCTTGCCTTCGGATCTGAGGTAGAAGGTATACCCAGCAGTTTCTTTAGGGTATCCTATGAAGATGCATTTTTCCGACTTGGGTTCGAGCTTTTCAGGTTGAAGTTTCTTGACATAAGCATCGCATCCCCAAACTTTTAGAAACGACAGCTTAGGTTTCTTCCCAAACCATAATTCATACGGTGTCGTCTCAACGGATTTCGACGGAGCCCTATTTAAAGTGAATGCGGCAGTCTCTAAAGCATAGCCCCAAAAAGATAGCGGTAAATCGGTAAGAGACATCATAGATCGCACCATATCTAATAGAGTGCGATTACGACGTTCGGACACACCATTACGCTGAGGTGTTCCAGGCGGCGTGAGTTGTGAAACTATTCCACATTTTCTTAAGTGTGTGCCAAATTCGTAACTCAAGTATTCTCCTCCACGATCTGATCGTAGAAACTTGATTTTCCTGTCACGTTGATTTTCAACCTCACTCTGAAATTCCTTGAACTTTTCAAAGGCTTCAGACTTGTGTTTCATTAAGTAGACATACCCATATCTACTCAAGTCATCAGTGAGGGTGAGAACATAACGATAGCCACCGCGAGCCTCAACACTCATTGGACCGCACACATCAGTATGTATGATTTCCAATAAGTTGGTTGCTCGCTCCATTGTTCCTGAGAACGGAGTCTTGGTCATTTTTCCCATGAGGCATGGTTCGCACGTGTCAAATGATTCATAATCAAGAGACTCTAAAAGTCCATCTGCATGGAGCTTCTTCATGCGTTTGACACCTATGTGACCAAGGCGGCAGTGCCACAAGTATGTGGGACTATCATTATCAACCTTACATCTTTTGGTACTCACACTATGAACATGTGTAGTAATACGCTCGAGATTCATTAAGAATAAACCATTGACTATCGGAGCATGACCATAAAACATATCTCTCACATAAATAGAACAACCATTATTCTCGGATTTAAATGAGTAGCCATCTCGTATTAAACGAGATCCTGATACAATGTTCATGCTCAAACATGGCACTAAATAACAATTATTGAGGTTTATAACTAATCCCGTAGGTAAATGTAGAGGTAGCGTGCCGACGGCGATCACATCGACCTTGGAACCATTCCCGACGCGCATCGTCACCTCGTCCTTCGCCAGTTTCCGTTTATTCTGCAGCTCCTGCGGTGAGTTACAAATATGAGCAACGGCACCGGTATCAAATACCCAGGAGTTACTACGAGTACTGGTAAGGTACACATCAATTACATGTATATCAAATATACCTTTGGTGTTGCCGGCCTTCTTGTCCGCTAAGTATTTGGGGCAGTTCCGCTTCCAGTGACCCTTCCCTTTGCAATAAAAGCACTCTGTCTCAGGCTTGGGTCCATTCTTTGACTTCTTCCCGACAGCTTGCTTGCCGGGTGCAGCAACTTCCTTGCCGTCCTTCTTGAAGTTCTTTTTACCCTTGCCCTTCTTGAACTTAGTGGTTTTATTCATTATCAACACTTGATGTTCCTTCTTGACTTCTACCTCTGCTGATTTCAGCATAGCAAATACTTCAGGAATGGTCTTTACCATCCCCTACATATTGAAGTTCATCACAAAGCTCTTGTAGCTTGGTGGAAGCGACTGGAGGATTCTGTCAATGACCGCGTCATCCGGGAGATCAACTCCCAGCTGAGTCAAGCGGTTATGTAGCCCAGACATAGTGAGTATGTGCTCACTAACAGAACTATTTTCCTCCATCTTACAGCTGAAGAACTTATCGGAGACTTCATATCTCTCGATCCGGGCATGAGCTTGAAAAACCATTTTTAGCTCTTCGAACATCTCATATGCTCCATGTCTCTCAAAACGCTTTTGGAGCCCCGGCTCTAAGCTGTAAAGCATGCCGCACTGAACGAGGGAGTAGTCATCAGTACGTGTCTGCCAAGCGTTCATAGCGTCTTGGTTCTGTGGGACGGATGGATCACCTAGCGGTGCTTGTAGGACATAATCTTTCTTGGCAGCTATGAGGATGATCCTCAGGTTCCGGACCCAGTCCGTATAGTTGCTGCCATCGTCTTTCAGCTTGGTTTTCTCTAGGAACGCGTTGAAATTGAATACAACGTTGGCCATTTGATCTACAAGACATATTGTAAAGGTTTTAGACTAAGTTCATGATAATTAAGTTCATCTAATCAAATTATTAATGAACTCCCACTCAGATTAGACATCCCTCTAGTCATCTAAGTGTTACACGATCCGAGTCGACTAAGCCGTGTCCGATTAACACGTGAGACGGACTAGTCATCGTCGGTGAACATCTTCACGTTGATCGTATCTTCCATACGACTCGTGTTCGACCTTTCGGTCTCTGTGTTCCGAGGCCATGTCTGTACATGCTAGGCTCGTCAAGTTAACCCTAAGTGTTTTTGCATGTGTAAAACTGTCTTACACCCGTTATATGTGAACGTAAGGATCTATCACACCCGATTAACACGTGGTGCTTCGAAACGACGAACTGTAGCAACGGTGCACAGTTAGGGGAGAACACTTCTTGAAATTGTTGTAAGGGATCATCTTATTCACTACCGTCGTTCTAAGTAAACAAGATGCAAAACATGATAAACATCACATGCAATCAAATAATAATAGTGACATGATATGGCCAATATCACATAGCTCCTTTGATCTCCATCTTGGGGCTGCATGATCATCCT
The DNA here is from genome assembly GCF_056163025.1 of Triticum urartu. Taxonomy (NCBI): domain Eukaryota; kingdom Viridiplantae; phylum Streptophyta; class Magnoliopsida; order Poales; family Poaceae; genus Triticum; species Triticum urartu. The sequence goes on from NC_141877.1 coordinate 581,487,137, forward strand.
GTCACCGTCATACTCATCGACATGTAAGTCGTGATTCCTATTACAAGAACATGATCAATCTCATACATCACATATATCATTCATCACATCCTTTTGGCCATATCACATCACATAGCATACCCTGCAAAAACAAGTTAGACGTCCTCTAATTGTTGTTTGCATGTTTTACGTGGCTGCTATGGGTTTCTAGCAAGAACGTTTCTTACCTACGCAAAGACCACAACGTGATATGCCAATTGCTATTTACCCTTCATAAGGACCCTTTTCATCGAATCCGATCCGACTAAAGTAGGAGAGACAGACACCCGCTAGCCACCTTATGCAACTAGTGCATGTCAGTCGGTGGAACCTGTCTCACGTAAGAGTACGTGTAAGGTCGGTCCGGTCCGCTTCATCCCACGATGCCACCGAATCAAGATAAGACTAGTAACGGCAAGCATATTGAACAAAATCAACGCCCACAACTACTTTGTGTTCTACTCGTGCAAGAGAACTACGCATAAACCTAGCTCATGATGCCACTGTTGGGGAACGTTGCAGAAAACAAAAATTTTCCTACTCGTTTCACCAAGATCCATCTAGGAGTTCATCTAGCAACGAGTGATCGGATGCATCTACGTACCTTGTAGATCGCGAGCGGAAGCGTTCAAAGAACGGGGATGATGTAGTCGAACACGACGTGATCCAAATCACCGATGACCAAGTGCCGAACGGACGGCACCTCCGCGTTCAACACACGTACGGAACGGATGACGTCTCCTCCTTTCTTGATCCAGCAAGGGGGGGGAGAGGTTGATGAAGATCCAGCAGCACGACGGCGAGGTGGTGGATGCAGGGCGTCACAGTAGCAGGGCTTCGCCTATACTACAAGAGAGAGACGTAACGGGGAGAGAGGGAGGCGCCAGGGGCTGGTGTGTCAAGTCCCTCCTCTCCCCCACTATATATAGGAGGGCCAAGGGGGGGTGCGCAGCCTAGGAGATCCAATCTCCTAGGTGCGGCGGCCAAGGGGAGGTTTCCCTCCCCCCCAAGGCACCTAGGGGTGCCTTCCACTAGTGGGACTCCTCCCCCATGGAAACCCTAGGCGCATGGGCCTAGTAGGGCTGGTGCCCTTGGCCCATGTAGGCCAAGGCGCACCCCCTGCAGCCCATGTGGCCCCCCGGGACAGGTGGCCCCACCCGGTGGGCCCCCGGGACCCCTCCGGTGGTCCCGGTACAATACCGATAACCCCGAAACTTGTCCCGATGGCCGAAATAGCACTTCCTATATATAATTCTTTGCCTCCGGACCATTCCAGAACTCCTCGTGACGTCCGAGATCTCATCCGGGACTCCGAACAATATTCGGGTTACTGCATACACATATCTTCATAACCCTAGCGTCACCGAACCTTAAGTGTGTAGACCCTACCGGTTCGGGAGACATGCAGACATGACCGAGGCAACTCTCCGGTCAATAACCAACAGCGGGATCTGGATACCCATGTTGGCTCCCACATGCTCCACGATGATCTCATCGGATGAACCACGATGTCGAGGATTTAATCAACCCCGTATACAATTCCCTTTGTCAATCGGTATGTTACTTGCCCGAGACTCGATCGTTGGTATCCCAATACCTTGTTCAGTCTTGTTACCGGCAAGTCACTTTACTCGTACCGTAATGCATGATCCCGTGATCAACCACTTGGTCACCTTGAGCTCATAATGATGATGCATCACCGAGTGGGCCCAGTGATACCTCTCCGTTATATGGAGTGACAAATCCCAGTCTCGATCCGTGTCAACCCAACAGACACTTTCGGAAATACCTGTAATGCACCTTTATAGTCACCCAGTTACGTTGTGACGTTTGATGCACCCAAAGCATTCTTACGGTATCCGGGAGTTACGCGATCTCATGGTCAAAGGAAAAGATACTTGACATTGGAAAAGCTCTAGCAAACGAACTACACGATCTTGTGCTATGCTTAGGATTAGGTCTTGTCCATCACATCATTCTCCTAATGATGTGATCCCGTTATCAATGACATCCAATGTCCATAGCCAGGAAACCATGACTATCTGTTGATCAACGAGCTAGTCAACTAGAGGCTTACTAGGGACATATTATGGTCTATGTATTCACACGTGTATTACGATTTCCGGATAATACAGTTATAGCATGAATAAAGACAATTATCATGATCAAAGAAATATAATAATAATACTTTTATTATTGCCTCTAGGGCATATTTCCAACAGTTTTGTGTGGGAGAAATAAAAAATAAAAATATACTTGCACGAATTACAATGCGAAAAATGGATGGCTAGGGTGCAGGTGCTCTATTATATATTTTTCCAACGTCGGGAGCTCCTATGAGCTGCTCCTCACGGACAATCACATGAAGTTCTAGATCTTCTCCTCGAAGAACTTCTTCGAGGGTCAATGGGGAGCTGTCCGAGAAGCCCCCCTCCCTAAGCAGTGCCCCGCCCCATCTGCGTGCCTCCTCCCGCCTGGTCGTCGTCATTGGCCGCACCGTCTACTGGCTCTGCCCTGCCAACTTCTAAGAATGGGAGGGGTCCTACGGGATCTTCGCTTGCGCTCTGGACGTCGACGCGGCGGAGGAGACGACTATACAGCTCCCGCCAGGCTGCTTGTCCAGAAATTCTGAATCAGAATGATGCTTCACAAGAAAGACAAGCACCTCCTCTTGGCCTCCGTGCGTGGCCGTCTTAGAGCATCTCCAATAGCATGTGCATATTTGGATGTCTATATATTCATATAGATAATGGTCTAAAAAGATCCCCTCATATACACGTCTAGTTTTGCATCAGAACGTCTATATACAGGGACTATGACAGGTGGACCGTTGCCGGGGAGAGAAAAAAAATCACGACTGCAGCTGAGTTTAGACCACGCCTTCACATTGTCCAGGCATGGACATTGTCACTGTCGATTTAGAGGATGTGTATATTTGGACGACCATATAGACAAGCTATTGGACGTCTGTTTTGGGCTCACATCGTGAAAAACGAGTATAGACAAGCTAGCAGCTGCTAGTCAGAGATCGAGAAGGCGGTGGGGCTGGTCAGCTCAACTCTGCCATTCGTTCTCGAGGGGTTCGGGGAGAGGAGCGGAGCTCAACCTGGCAGTCGGGTCAGGTTTGACCAGATCGGATCTCAAATTAGTCCCATACCCGAACCCATCAAGTTACCAGACCTAATCAGGCACCCATCGGGCAGGACTAAAATTATTATTAGTTTAAACTAACAAAAATGCCCGTGCGTTGCAACGGGAGAGAAAAAATTGCACGCTCCTGTTTCAAGACCCCATAGGTCAAATCCTTTTCTCAACATGACGCCCATCCGTGACAATGGACGTCCTCCTTCCCACTGTCACCGACAATGGTTGCAGTGCCCGAGACTACACCCATGCTTTGGTACAGAGCAAAGCAAATACTGCTAACCATATGTTTATTAACATAACTTCCTATCATTAATAATAAGCACAAAGATTATTAATAGTACATACCATCAAATTTATGACCTTTTAATGTAACTAACAAATTAGGCTAGCTAACAAAATCACTTTAAGATTATTAAGAAAATTAATAAATTTCCTCAGTAAAGAATCAAATCATTACATGAGCATTTGGATTTGTCTATTATATAGTTGAATTACTATTACTAATTTTAATCCACTGTACATTTTTTCCATATTTATTAATCAAAGTGCATGTGTTAATTCTTTACTTTAACTGGCAATGCATTATCTTTTAATCTTTGCGAGTGACCAATTTTTTGGCACCGGTGTAGCCATAAGCTCCACTTATTATATTTGTGCTTATAAAAAATAACATGGTATTTTACCTCATAAATATATATTGTTGTAAACTGAAACAAAGTCCAGTGAAGACATTGCCACACGATGGAGTTTGGAGACATGTACTAACTTTTCTTCTGAATGGTCGTACCTTCAAAATTCGGGGTCTTCTGCAAAATCAAAATTAGGCCCTATATTTAAAAATATAAATTAAAATATCTGTATAAATTATTGCGGTGCTACATATTTTTTCAGGGAGTTCACATTTTATCTTAAAATTTAAATCTACCCAAATTAATGATGTATCAGAAAGAACAAAAATTATGACAGTAGAAACTTTAGAGGGGTGAAAGGTTGGAGACCATGAATGGCAGGCATCACATGGGATGGGGTCGCTCTACTAAGAACCATGCAGTGAATGAGAAACAAAAATACAGGGAGAGAGAGAGAGACGTGAGGTTGGCCTGTATTTTAGGGCGAGTCCTTTTCATTTATTTCGCTCTTAAAAGCCGATTAGCACCTAATCACTTGACCAGTAGTTGTTTTTCTTTGAACAATATGTCTTGACCTAGTAATATCAATCTCTGATTTTGGCACCCCTGGAATTTGGATGGGGTCCGTCTCGCGTGCATGCAGTCTCAGCAGCTAGCTTGCCAAGGCTCATTTCACCATTACAGAGGCTATAAAATAAATAATTAACACATGATATAACTTCAGATGCAATGCATCAAGTGTCTATATTATCTTGTACCTATATTTGCATATTAATTCCCCACAAAAATATGTTTCATGTCTACTGTTTTATAGTATTATGTTTTAGAAGTGCCTGCCGCTCATTTCCTTAGGAATGCCAACTTCTTTTTTATTTCCCTACCTATTGGTGTGTGCGATCTATTATTAAGAGCATGGCCGGATGGGTGTAAAAGGTTGGCCCTGGTGGATGCCTTTGATTTCTTTCTTGCATGTTTCCTTGGATCCGTTTATAGCCGACCACATATATAGAATGCGAATTAGCTTCTATTTTCTTTCCCGTTTATAATATAGCCCATCACATATATAGAATGCCAATTAGTCTCTCTTTCCTTCCTTATTCCCTGAGCTACTTTTTCCTTCCTTATTTTGATCACGTTGGAAATCCTCTTTTAAATGGGCGTGCAGTAATAATTAGCCTCTCTTTCTTTTGTAATATCTTTCTCATGATTCACCGCTTCCTAATACCCAAAAAACTCAAAGACATATTTAAATTGGGTGAGTTGGATGTAAAGCAGCGAGGCGGTACTATTTAGTAGGAAAGTAAACTTTGGATTGAACATGCAAGGTGTGCTGGATGGGTTGGTCGCTACAATATTTATCAAACTGCAGGTCCCGAGTTCGAACTCTGGTAACCTGCATGTTTTTTACCTCGTTTCCTTTGTATTACAACCGGGCTTGCATGGGCCTATTTTGGAGTGCGGATGGGCTGCATGATATGGCCTAGCCGGGATGGGTGAGCGTAATGATGCCACTTTATGTACAAATATTTTAATAGGTTTGAAGAAGTTAGTACAGAAAATTAGTACCACCTTGGTTAGAAACTTAGAGTCCAAACTGAAAGCGTAAATTCACATGAAGAAAGCGTATTGTGACGGTGAACCCACGGAGTCAATCCGTGCTTTATTATTATTAGGGATAGATTTTCGCTTACAGTAATATTCTTATAGTGGCGAACCAAGCTCGCGTATAGTACTACGTATATTGACACGGCAGAGCGCAAGGAACCAGGTGTCCACCTGCTACCTTTATAGTGATGCCGAAGCCGCACTTCTCCTTAGCTAGGCGAGGTGATACTAAACTTGGATGCATCTATCCACTTTTGCCAATGCTAACCCATGGGTGAATATAGCAAACCATACCTTACTCATTCGGGTCGGATGCCCATAAGCATGATCACCTATGGATCGGATTGCCGGGTTGAAGCGGAGCTGTTATTCTGCGGGTGGACGGAAGCAAGCTCGTCCGGCTCGACCTAGGAACCAAGTCCGTCACCAGGATCCCTAACTGGACGGATGGGTCCATCACGTGCGTCTTCTTGCCCATAATGATAGGGTTATAGTCCAGTGGCAGTGGTGCCTCAATACACGGAGGACCACGGTGTAGCCATACAACAGTAGTATATTCATATCGACTATAACTAGCCAAACGATCTGCTATCCTATTTTGTTCACGGGAAATTTTTGGGGAATAAACTCCCTATCAATTATCAAAAACTTTATCTCAGCAACTAGATGACATACGCAGAGTGATCCAGATTATCGCCTTTGAGAGAAGCCAATGCTGTCGAGGAATCAGACTGCACAATGATCGGGCCTTCTAAGTGTTGTTTCGCTAGTTCCATACCTTGCATCAAAGTGTGAATCTCAGCCTCCAACGCATCATTACAGTTAAATAAAAACATGTATGCCGCGAAAATAACACTCCCGTCATGTCTTCGTAGGACCATACTGGCGGCCGCCGACCCGTCAGCCTCTGAAAATGCTCCGCCACCGAGAGGGCCACATGATCTACAGGGGGTTGTAGCCATAGCGGGGGGCGGCGGTGAGACCTTGATTACAGGAGATGGAAGTAAATCTTCACATATCATTTTCCCCTTAATGATTTCCTCTATAGTATATATCCTTGACAGCCGCAACGAATTAAAGCAACTATGTAAAAAATCAACAGATATTTGAGTGGAGGAGCTTCTTTACCATGAACCATGTCTATACGTAAGTTCAAGATCCTCCAAATCAACATGATTATCATATCCCGAACGGTGCCGTTGCATGAAGAAAGCAAACTCAGAAGCCAATCTCCTCCCGTATTAATCAACAAGTCGCGGCCGGGCAGCGGCCAGATCCTACGCATTAAGTCCCATAGTACTGCAGCGTGATTGCATGTAACAAGTGCGTGGAATGATGTCTCCACCTCCAGGGCACAATCGAACATGAACTACGCATGGGCAAGTGCCGATAGGATTTGCATTGATTTGTTGCCAGCGCCCTTGATACAGTTTTCCACGTCATTATTTTCATTTTTTGTGGTACTGATGAACTCCAAATGCAGCGCCATAAAGAGCGGTCTCCCTCTGGAAAATTGCTCGATGCGCCCCCAACAAATAGATCATCATGTTCAGTAGATGCTAGCTTGTACGCACTCTTAACAATGAAACAACCGTTCCTCTCAGGGAACCAAGCCAAGAAATCCTGCCGGTTTCTTGGGGAGGTTCTGATTTTTACAATTTCCAGTATATCCATATGCCAAAAATGTTCTTGGAGCCGTTGCATATTCCAGGCGCCATGTTCGTCTAGGAAATCCACAACCCAATTAAATCAACAATTTCTCTTAGGAGTAATAGGATGACAGCCTTTACCACGAGGAATCCATGGGTCTCTTCAAATACGGATCAGAGACCCATCACCCACTCGCCATATTAATCCTTTTTTGACAAGATCAAGGCCATGCTCAATTCCCTTCCACACCGCTGACGCATTACCAGAGAAAACCGTGTCAAGCAGGTTACCTCGGGGATAGTATCTAGCCTTCAGTAAACGTGCACATAAACTGTCTGGGCTGTCAATTAATCGCCACGCCTGCTTAGCAAGCAAGGCCTGGTTAAATGCCCTCATATCTTTGAATCCTATGCCACCCTTCGACTTAGGAAGCCTCATTTTATCCCAGCTCAGCCAAGCCATTTCTATTTCTACTAAACCACGGGTAAGAATCATTCAATAGAGATCATGTTTGTTTGGACTTTTACTTCTGCTTTTGCAGCTTTTTTACTTTGACAAAAAAACAAAAAGCTTCTAAATAGGTGTTTTTTGCTTCGGCTTCTGGCATATATACCATCATATAATAATATTGATTCATAAGCCAAACAACCTTTGACAAAAGGTGCCCTCTTCTAGGAGTAATAATTTTTCTATTTGCACAATTAGGGATCCATGCATCTCTTCGAATATCAATATTTTATTCATTTTCAACTCGCCAGATATAGCCATTTCTTAAGGAGTTGACTCCCGCCATAATGCTTTGCCAAGTAAAAGAGGACCCCTTCTTTAAACTAGCATTCATCAAATCGCCCTTAGCGAAATACTTAGCTCTCAAGATAGTGGCACGTAAAGAATCAGGATTATCAAGAAGATGGCACGCTTGTTTAGCTAACAATGCCAGATTGAAACAATGTACATCTCAGAAGCCCATACCTCCTTCATCTTTTGGAACACACATCTTCCATCATGCCATCCAATCCATCCTCTTCTGATTGTCCTCCTCACCCCATCAAAATCGCGACATCATGTGAATAATTCCTTTGCAAATTTTTTAGGCATTTTAAAGACGAACATGGCATAGGAGGGGATGGCTTGTACAACATATTTGAGCAAAATTTACTTCCATCCACTAGATAACAATTTTTCTTCCATCCACTAAATTTCATAATAATTGCTTTTGTCCATACCCACATTGGCGGGCAAGCCCAAGTAATTTTCATTGAGGACTTCAGTCATATAACATTTAGAATTATACATATGTGTGCCTTGTCTTCCACTTTTGTATTGGGACTAAAAAATATATTAGATTTTTCAACACTTGTCATTTTCCCCGAGGCGGCACAATAAGAATACAAAACTGATTTCAAAGCCTCCACACTCATGGAATTGGTTCGCATAAGGATCAAGAATCAACAACAAAGAGGAGATTAGAAATTGATGGGGCATATCTGGTAACATGTATACCGGAAATGCTTCCATTCTCCTTTGCATTAGCTAAAAGGGCAATCAGGCCCTCTATACATAACAAGAATAAGTAGGCAGAGATGGGATCTCCCTGCCTCAATCCTCTAGTAGGTTTAACACTCTTAGTCTCTTCGTCATTAAAACAGATTCGATACTCCACAAGGATACACTTTGCATAATTAAATTCACTCAATTCTCTTTAAATCCCAGTTTCAACATAATTTCCTTTAAGAAAGACCACTCAACTCGATTATATGCTTTTTGCAAGTCTAATTTGATGGCACACAGACCATCTTTACCCACCCTTTATTCTTTATTGTATGGAAACACTCATATGCCACTAAGATATTGTGTGCAATCATTTTTTCTGGGCACAAAAGCACTTTGAGTTGGGCTGATAATATCTAATAGGATTATCTTTAGACGAGCAGCAATCATTTTTGAAATAACCTTATACACCCCATTGCACAAACTGATTGGTCTAAATTGAGTTAGCGTTTCCAGAGAAGTAATCTTTGAGATCATTACAATTGCAGTACCAATCCACCCAGGCGGTATACAAGAAGTATTTACCGCCTGAAGAACCTCTTCATCAGGTCATCCCCCTACATGGACCAAAATCTTTTGTAAAAAATAAAATTGAGGCCATCAGGGCCCGACGCTTTTAAATCATCTATCAAATAGGGCTTTCCGAACCTCCTCGACCGTATAGGGGGCGAGAAGAGCATTATTCATTTCATCGGTCACTTTTCATTGGACAAGAGATTTTGTCCCAAGTCCAACTTTATAAGAGCCTTTCTAGCAGATTCCTTATGCTAAAAGTCCAAAATCTTCTCCCGATCCCATTTTCCTGAGAAACTAGTGAAATGATGGCAGCTAGTAGATCCCCTATCCTAATTTTTTATTTAAATTCTTCAAAAAATTTGCTCAGATAATTTTGACAAATTTATCACATTTTCATAGCTAACACCACCACAACGTTCCCACACGTGTCTCCTCCCTCTGCGCCAAGATCCATGCCGTCATCCAACGGCAGCTAGTACGTTCGCTGGAGATTGTTAAAAACCGACGTCAGCCATATAGCGCTTTCAATGGTGAAAACTCTTGTCTAATCAAGTACGCCCACTGACATTTCAAGTGAAAGTAACAGAAACTTTTTTGGATTTCCCACCAATCTAGAAGGTAGTAATTTGGATGAAAAAGTATCTTAGAAATTGCACTTTTTCATCAGAAGAAAACTGGGTGAAAGCTGGCCCCCTTTATTACCCAAGAGTTTCGTCAATTTTGTTTTTTTTGTGAAATAAGAGTTTAGTCAATAGAAATTGAAAATACAAGTCCTACTTTTAATGGGCTCGGTATTCTTCACAGCCCTATCCACAACGCTCCCACACGCTGGGCTTTCGTACGGGCCTTGTGGGCCTTCGCGCGCGTGCGTTCCAGAAACGTCTGGTGTCCCTTAGTAAAAAGAAAAGCGTCCCCACGACGAGAAGGATAAATAATTCCGCCGCATCTTCTTGTCCACCCCCTCCTCCACATCGCCGCCGTTTCATTGTTGCAGAACCCGGCGAGTTCGTCGACGGACCGTTCCGGCCGCATCGCTCGCCGCCGTCTCGCCCCGCGGCTTCGGTAAAATCGCGGTACGCTCTCCTTCCGCCCCTATCGTTCTAGCCTCCAGGGAAAGGTTCAGTGTCGCCGCTCAGGCACAGAGGCACTCATCCGGCTCCCACGCTTTGGCACAGCACAGACGCGCACGGCATGCTCCGCCGCGCGGCCTCCTTGCTACGCGGGCGCGCGGCCTGGCCCCCTCGCCGGCCAGTGACGGCCGCGGCGACACTGGCCCGACGCCGCCCGGAGCCGGAGGCCCGCCCCCGCGCCGTCGACGGCCGGGGCTACGCGCGCATGGCGCGGCGGATGCCGCCCACGAGGCCTGACGGGTACTCCACCTCCGACGGCGAGGCCGACGCCTACGGAGACGTCGAGCACCTGGAGGACGTGGAGCCGGCGGCCGCCGCGGACAGCGAGGAGGACGCCTCCGATGGGGAGGGGTGGGACGGGTTCACGCTGGACATGGGCGCCGGATCCATCGTGGACAATGACGATGAGGAGGAGGAGGAAGAGGAAGTAGATAAGTAATGCGAGGGTCGCCGGCGAGCCGGAAGCGCACGCAAGGTGTTTGCTGAAATGACCAAGGCCATTGTTTGCATGCTCGTTGCTCCAATACCCATGTACTCGTAGCATGGTAGTATTTGAAGAGTTGAACTGTCAAATAATCCGTGTACTACTCCCGGTTCTAGTAGTTGGTTTTCACCTGGGATTGGGAATTCACCGTTCGGTTGCAGCAGCTCTCCTAACCGTGCCTCTCATTGCTTTTTTATTTACGGCAGACTCCTAGCTACTGCTCCTACAAGATGCGAGAGTCCCTGGATCGCGCGCTCAGGTACCTCGCGCTCGCGGTGGATCTCCTTCTCGACATCATCGCTCCCGCCTCCCGGTGGATCAAGACAATGTGGAAACGTTGGTGCGGCCGGACAGCGGCGGCGCCGTCGTCGGAGGCCCTCCCGGTGGATCTCCTTCTAGAAATCATTGCTCGCGCCGACGTCACAGCCATCGTCCGCTGTGCCGCGACCAGCAGGATCCTTCGGCGCGGCATCCTCGACCGGGCCTTCCGGCGCAGCATCATGGCCCGCCACCACGGCGGCTTCGATCGCGCCCTCCTCCTCGGCGTCTCCTACCGGGAACGCGGCGATGTCACGACCCACCGCGTCATCCACACCCCAGGGCCAACAAAGCTCGCTGCCCGCCTCGACGAACTTAGCTTCCCGGACCCGCTCAGGGCCGTGGCCTCGCGGGCCGGGGCAGCCTGCTCGTCCTCTGCCGGCACCCCCAAGGCCTTGATGTCAAGCTGCGGGTGACGCATTCACCGGTCATGTCACCTCACTCCCACCCGCCAGTTTGCCGGACCCGTGCCTCCACGTCGTGCTCAGCATCGGTGACGCCGGCAGCTCCTTCGAGCTGCTCGTCGCTGACAAGAACATACAATTCCACCAGACATTCTCGTCCAAGAGCGGTCAATGGAGCGCCGTCCACCAGGTCTCCGTCCCCCACCCAGACAAACATGTCGGCTCTTACTGCTCTGCCGTCATCGGTCGCACCGTCTACTGTCCCTGTCATGTCCACGCCGTCTCCTATTGGGACCATGTCCTCGCTCTGGACCTCGACGCGCGGGAGGCGACGATGATTAAGCTCCCACGGGGCTGCTTCTCCAGAATGGCGACCAGTAAGAAAAACGAGCACCTCCACCTGGCCTCAGTGCACGGTCGGTTGTGCTTGCTAGTCGCCGAGAGCTGCGGCATAGCGATGTGGACGTTGACAGCGGCGACATGGAGCCAGCGGGTGGTTATCAACACTCTAGAGATCGCGAGGCAGGTGTGGTTCTCTCCCTACGAATATGCCCTTGCGCCGTTGAGAATCGAGGGGTTCGGGGAGAGGAGCGGTGCCGTCATCCTATCCCAGCCAAGGTCTGGTATAAACAGCGGTGAGTTACTCCGGCTCGACCTTGGAACTATGAAGAAAGTGCCTGTCGTCACGAGTCTCAGTGGTCCTGGAAACGTAGTGCGGGTCGCGCGCGCTTGTTCTTGCACGAGGTTGATCTACTCTCTGTACTGGATTTACTGGAAGCCATGAAGCATTTCTAAGCATGCACTACTTTCTCCTTTGTTATGCAAGATGCGTGTATTAGTTTTAGCTCTATTATTACGTTGTACTAGGAAATGACTATTGTTCAAAGATTTTCTTTAATCAGTGACTTACGTACTATTACAGTAGATAATGCATTTTAGAAGGAAATGGGTATTGTTTATCGGGTGATGATGCTTAAAACATATTGCATTTACTCCGGCCATTCACGCATAAGTAAACCTAGAAGTAAGTACACACTTTGTTGTGTGGTTTCCTTTATAGGGTTTATTTCATGCATGGCGGTTCCTTTGGTGGTGGTTGTTTTCGTGGTTTTAGTGGGGATGAACTAAGATGTGGTATCGCTCGAAAGCATAGGTATGGTTGAAGAGTCCATACTTTCACACGTAGAAGGTTGTCACCAGCCTCGATAAAGTAAACACTGCTTATTTAACCCGAGAAACTCTATACAAATGATGGCGCTGTGTCCTCTTCCAGAAGATCTAGTCACCCCTAGTTCTTCGGTCCATGACAATGGCACCTTACCTGCATGCCAATCTCTAACATAACTATTGTGGATACCGATCCAACGGTACTATCAAAGGCGAGCACCTAGCACAAGAAACATAGACAACACTCAACATGTACTAGTGTTTCCTCCCTTCATCGATCTATGACATGATGATATGACAACATGCGGCCCAAAACGCCTCTAATGAATTACATGAGTAACCGAGGTGTTGGCCCAGGCGGTGAAAAACATTGCTTAGTCGACGACATGTGTGGCCAGCCGTGAATCCACATCCCAGAATGCTAAGAGCTCGTTATTTCTATGGAGAGAACAATCGTATAAATTATGTAGGTTGGGTAGTAATCAGTTACAACCTTAATAAAAGGATACACACTTGTTTGTTTGCCAAACTCATTTCGATACAATACCCCATCACCGCAGGCGGGTCTACCGCCCCTCTTACTTGGCCGGTAGTTGTCTGAGCTTGTCATAGGTTTTTTTTAGGCAATCTCGCGAAGCTTTTATTTCAAATTGTTATAATGTTTACAAGGACGAAAGGAATTCCCTCTGGCTGGCGTAGCCAAACATGACGACCAGGCCCTAACTTTAAAGCATGCTTCGCTAAATTGTGAGCCTCCTTATTGGAGCTCCTAAATTCATGAACTATATTACATGAAGTAAAAGATGTAGCCGTCATCTTGATCTCTTCGATGATAGCTCCGTAGGCTGATCCACTCCCCTTCTTGATTTCTGACACAACACCTTGGCAATCTGAAGCTAGATGTACATAGTTTAAATTCAGATCTTGGGCTAGTGCCAAGCCTTCCCTGATAGCAAGCGCTTCAAGGGTAGCTGCATCATTTTGATTTCTGAAAACATAGGCCGACGCGCCAAGGAAAGTGCCTTTGCTGTTTCTGCAGATAGTACCCACCGTTCCGTGGTTTCCTCCCCTACTCACTGCTGCATCAGCATTAAGTTTCGTAATATTCTCGGGCGGTGCTAGCCAACCCGACCGCCCAGCTACTGCACTCCCGTGGGGCTCACCCTTTTGAGATAGCTGAAGAAGTTCTCCTAGGTAAGAGTTAACGAAACCATGAACTGCATATGGGCTTTTGAATATATCTTAATATATTGCCTTGCGCCTCGCACCCCAGATGGCCCATAGAGTTATTGCAAACCTGGTGAACTCCTCCGGTTCCAATGTTCTACCCATGACAAAAATCCAGTCCTTAGCACAATCATGTTGGTTAATGCTCAGTTGATCCAGGATGGCTTCGGATGACAGCGCCCACGTGCTCCTTGACATAGGACAGTCCAACAATGCATGCCTCCATGAGTCATGAACACCACACAAACTGCATGCTGCAGATGTCGCCATGTTTCTCTTATGTAACACTGCAGCTGATGGGATCGAGTTCTTTGCCAATCTCCACATGAAGACCCTGATCTTCGATGGGACCTGTACCTTCCACAACGACTTCCAATCAGCTCCTTCTGCTTCTACTCTTGATGTACCCCCGCGACCCTCTAGCCACACTTCTCTGTTCAGCTTTGTGCGGGTGAGCATATGATAAGTTGAGCTGACTGAAAAGTGGCCCCGAGGCTCCTCACTCCAAGCCCAAAAATCAGAGATCCTACGAGTACATAAAGGTATCTTGACAATTGCTTCCGCATCAAACAGTGTGAAGACAGCCCGCACCAACTCTTCTCTCCAAGTTGCTGTTGATGTTTCTATGAGCTCTGAGACACGTCGAGGTGGGTTCGGAACCAAGGAAGCAATCGGTCTTCTGAAACTCTCTCTTGGGATCCAGTTATGATTCCATATATCTATCTCTTCTCCATCACCTATGCGCCGAATAATTCCTTGAGCAACTACATCTCTTCCATCAAGTATCCCTCTCCAGATTTGGGAGGGGTGAGAGCCCAACTCTGCATTCAAAAGGGATCGATCTGGGAAGTATATTGCCTTCAAAATTCTTGCACTCAACGACTCTGGGTCATACATCACCCTCCATGCTTGCCTTGCCAAGAGAGACAAGTTGAACAGTTCCAGATCACGAAATCCCATACCCACCACATATTTTGGCATAGTCATTATATCCCATGCAACCCATGCTGGTTTCCTTCTGCCTCCCTTGCTTCCCCACCAAAACTGCCGAATTATAGTTGTAACACTATCACACAGCCCTCTTGGGAGCCTGAAACAAGACATAGAATAGACCGGTATAGCCTGAGCCACCGCTTTTATTAGCACCTCCTTTCCAGCTGCCGACAGTAATTTGCCCATCCATCCTCTCACTTTCTCCCAGACTCTATCCCTCAGATATTTGAAAGTGTCGTTCTTTGAGTGTCCAACCTCAGTTGGCATACCCAGGTAACGATCACTGAGAGACTCATTGTACACATGAAGTCCTTCACCCCGTCCCTTATTGTTTGAGGACAACCCTTACTAAAGAAGATGGATGACTTTGCATTGTTTATTTTCTGTCCGGAAGCCCCACAATAGGAAGTTAGTAGGTTTGATACCTTCTCCGCACCCTCCATAGTAGTTTTGAAAAGCAACAGGCTATCATCTGCAAATAGAAGATGGTTAACGGCTGGTGTCGTGGGTGCCACCTTGATACCTGCCAACAATGATGACTGAGAACTGAATTTCAGGAGACACGAAAGGCCCTCTGCTGTAATCAAGAAAAGGTAAGGGGAGATAGGATCTCCCTGCCGAAGCCCTCTAGATGGGTGGAAATTCTCAAGTTTCTCGCCATTGAATAACACTGAAAAAGATACACTGGATACCATAGACATGACGGTGTCAATCCAAGCCTGAGCAAAACCCAGCTTTGCCATGATGGCTTTGAAGTAATCCCACTCCAGTCTGTCACAAGCTTTCATCATATCCAGTTTTAGAGCACAAAAACTATTATTTTTTTGACTTTTTCCTCTTCATAAAATGCAAACACTCATAAACACATATGATATTGTCTGTTATCAGTCTCCCTGGCACAAAGGCTGACTGTTCTTGAGATATGATATCTGGTAGAATTTGCTTCAATCTGTTGGCCACTACCTTTGATGCTATCTTGTACAAGACGTTGCATAAACTTATCGGTCTGAATTGCGAGAGGAGATTGGGATTGTTCACCTTTGGGATGAGTACCAAGATGGTATTATTAATGCATTCAGGGCTCTCCTCCCCTCTCACAATCCTTAGAACAACATTGGTCACATCATCTCCACACACATCCCAGTGTTTTTGGTAGAACTGAGCAGGAAAACCGTTAGGACCCGGAGCCTTAGTAGGGAACATATGGAAGAGTGCAATTTTGACCTCTTCACGGGTATACGGAGCACAAAGATGTGCATTCGTTGCTGCTGTTACTTTACTCAGTACATGTTCAAGTACATCCTCAACACCCTGCACCCCCTCTGATGTGTAAAGATTTTGATAAAAGCATTCACCATCGACTTCAACTCAGTTGGATCGCTTACCCCCACACCCAGAGAATTTTCAAGGGCCCTTATCATATTCTTCTTTCTTCTCAAACTAGCTCGAAGGTGGAAGAATTTTGTGTTCTTGTCTCCCGAAGAAAGCCATTCAGCCCTCGCACGTTGCCTCCACATGATCTCCTCTCGGTGGTAGAGCTCCACCAGCCTTTCATCGATTTTGAGCTCCACATGTGATGGTGCCGAACGAAGAGGGTCCCCTTTTAGTTCCTTCAATCTCAGTTTAAGGTCCCTGATCTCCCGTCTCAGGTTTCCAAAAGATTGCCTGCTCCATCTCGTTATCCCTTTGGAAACAGTGGCCAATTTATCATGCAGCTGTTGTACAGTCACACACGGTTCCGAGGCTGCCCATTCAGTACTCACAGCCCCTCCAAATCCTTCATGTTTTTCCCACATCGCCTCGTACCGAAAGGATCTCGTTGGTGTTTCTGCTTGTACTCGGCCAAAATATAAAACAATTGGGCCATGATCTGAGGTAGCCGCTGCATGGTTCTCCAGGCTCGCAAGAGGAAAACGAGCCAGCCACTGAGGATTAACCAACGCTCTGTCCAATCTACACCGCATATAGGTTCCGCCAGTTACCTTCTTTTCAAACGTCCAAAATCTTCCTTTATGTCCAATGTCCATCAGCATGCAAACATCCGTAGCCTTGCGAAAAGCTTGGATTTGTGCGTTGCTGCGTTGTCCAATCCCCTCATGTTCGTTTGGACGTAAAACCTCGTTGAAGTCACCCATACATAGCCATGGTAACGAGCTCAAAGTACTTATGTTTTTTAACACTGTCCACGTCTGATGCTGCAAATGAGTTTGGGACTCGCCATATACACACGTCAATCTCCATATCTCTTGCCCCGGTTCCTCCACAGACACATCAAGATGATAACAAGAGTAACCCAAAACTTCAATCTTTATTTCATTATTCCAGAACAAACCTAACCCACCACTTCTACCTTGACTATCAACTGCATAAGCATTATCATACCCCAACGTATTTGCTAATTTTTCTACCCTAGATCCTTCGATTTGTGTTTCAACAATGCATAAGAGGGTAGGGGCAAACTTCTTCGCAAACTCGCGAAGTTCTTGGACCGTCGCGGCGTTGCCCACACCACGACAGTTCCAACATAATGCACTCATTGGGCCCGGCGGCGCTCCTTGAAGGAGCCCGCCAAATTCTTTACTGCAGTGCTTGAGTTTTCCTTTTCCTCGCCTTCTGTCCTCGACCGCTTCGGGTCTCTGATCAGAGGTGGGCTAACCATGTTGGTACCGGCAGGCACGATAGCTAGTGCCTTTGGATCTGCCTTCTACTGCTCTGTGAACTTATTGCTTCTGCTCAGGTCGTCCCGTTCAGCCCTCTTCCTGCTTTGATTGTCCAGTGTCATATCATCCATCCCCGGGTATACCTCTTCATCAAAACCATCTTCTCTGCCAAGATCCTCCCTTGCTGCACCTCTGTTTCCCCTACCACGGCCTCCTCTTCGGCCTCCACGGCGGCCCCTTTCACCTCCAGGACCTCGTCCTCTCCTCATGGACCATGATGCGCGCAAATCCTTGAACACCAGTGCAGACTTTGGGTGGATACCATCACCGTGCTCCTTGAAAGTATGTCCTAAATGACCACAAACCGCACACCAATCTGGCAACCGTTCGTACTTCACCCTGTAGATCTGTCTCCTTGTATCCCTTATTAATGACACAGCGTTCTTTAGGGGCCCTGTGTACATTGATCTTAACCCATACATGGTAAAAATTACCCGTGAAATCATGTGAGCCTTTCTCAAAAAACATAACTTCCCCTACTTTGGTCGCCATTGAAGGTACCAAATGTGCATACAGATTCGGGACATCGTGTATCTGAATCCATATATCCAAAGTGTCAAGCTTAACCTGAGATGGTTGAGTCACCCCGTCATAGGGAGTGATGATCACATCATGACCCCTAAAGTTCCACGTCCCTTCCTGCATCACTCTTTCCCAGTCGCCCAGGCAACTAAACTGAATTGTATACAAATTCTCCTCCAGGGGTTTGAAGTTCACTTCCTGCGCAAGATCCCAAGCTGCTCGCATGTTTCTAAAGAACCAGCCTTGACTGTAGGGTTTATCGATATGAACCCTAGCCACCGCCATCCACCTAGCCTCATCCTGAGGAATAGATCCCTCATCGACCACGACATCATCCATATCATCCTCACGCAGCCCAAGCTCCGCCATCATCCTCTCCAACTCTGGCGCAGATGAGGAGGCATCTGCCGACGCCGTTCCAACTCCCATCTTCGCCGCCATACTACAAACCCTAGCCCGCAGATGTGGATCGCCGGGCCTTCTTGAAAAAACCAGTGGTGCCCTACACCGGGCCAACTCCTAGGGGAGGGACGACAGGGACTAGAAGCCCCGGCCACGCCTAACAGGGAGATCGGCAGGAGGGAACAAGGTAGGAACTCAACGGCGGCTGTGATCGCCTCCGAGAGCAGTAAACCCTAGCAAGAGGGAAAAAAGGCTTGTCATAGGTGTGACACCTTGCGCCGCAAAAAATATCTTATAAGCACCTTAATTAATTAGTGTTTTGCCAACTTCGGAGTTCGCAGCTAGGGATAGGTCTTGCCTAACCTATTGACATTTTGAGTGAAACCGACTCAAACTTTTTGGTTTTCTTTTTTTACCTTTTTAAGAGGTTATTCTCTTTTTGCTAGAACTTGTTCTGTTCCACTTGGGTATAGTCAGTGAAAAAAGGATATGAACATCTCACAAAAAAGGGATATGAACATGTTTGGCTCGGCCTTGCACAAGTGTTTCACAACTATCGTCGCTGCCCCTTTTTTGCGAAAAAACTTTCAATCTATTCATCTTCAATCATGGCAGTACAATGAACATCAAAAATAATAAAAATTAGAAGGAATCTCCTATTCCGTGTGCAACACGTCCAAGGATGACCAAACACACATCACAAGGCACTCGCTTCGGCTGGTTGGCTAGTCAACCTAGTTGCGCCTCAGCACATTTGTAGAAGTGAAGGTAAAGAAATAGAGGCAGAAAACCGAGAGAATATATATCATGCCCCCCAAAAAATGAAAAATGTTCGCAATTTTTTTTAAACATTCGTAAAAGGTAAAAAAAAGTACTTGAAGTAAAAGTCATGTTTATGGATTTGAAAATATATTTATAAATTTTAAATATATTTACAAACATTATAAAATGATTGTGAGTTCAAATTTAAAAATGATGACAACTTTTTGTATTTGAAAATTACTTTTTGGTTTTAAAAAATAATTAACTCAAAATTTCCATAAATTTGGAACGAATTTGTAAATGTTAATATTTATTAAAATGTTCTCTAATTTCAGAAAAATAAACAAAGATGTTTACCAAATTTCAAACGATATTAATCAATTTTAAAACTGTTAACAGATGTGAAAAAAATTATGGATATAAATAGATGTTCATAATTTTCAAAACAGTAAAAAAAATAAAACAAGAAAATGAAAGAAGAAAATTCAGAAATATGGAAAACCAATAAAACAAAAGAAAACACATAAAAAGGAAAATGAAGAAATTCGAAACCGGAAGATAAGGCGTGAAGCGAGCTCAGTAGTTTTTTTTTTTGATAAATACCTTTGATTTTTTTTCATACTCATAATAATTACAGGTAATCTGACTGTCATTTTTTTACAGGTACATTGATTTGGACCTAAGATTTAAGAAAATACAAAGTAGTAACTCCTATGACTAAGAATTACAACACTCTCTCTTTTTTTTAGAAAAGGAGGATGTACCCCGGCCTGTGCATGCATGCAGCCATATTATTAATTATTCACAAAGACCATACAAGGTGATACATCAATAAGTCTGAAGTCACCATCTTGGCAACACTGTTGCTACTTCTATCCCCTTGATGAAGGCGTGCCGAATGTCCGAAGGCCTAATACCAAACAGACATCCAACCAAAGCCTAACATCTAAAGCCGGGTGTCCCATCCAAGCCACTACCTGGATTGGGTCCCACACTGGTTTGGCACACTCCCAGTGAGCACCGCACGCCGCAAGGGCCATCACCTCCATCATCCCTCTGTCCATCCTCAGAGCAGAACTGAAGCACCGACCTTGCCAGGCCTCTCTGTCATCGACGCCACCATGACACCAGACAACTTCCTCCTCCTGCGCGAGTTCATCTCCACGTATCAGACGCCGAGTCTCCACAGCGCCACGCTGCCGAGATCCGCCACCATCAATGTGTAAGATGAAGTACCGCTCCACCAAAGACACCGTCCTCCGGTCCCTCTAGCCCGTGTGCACCTTCAAGAATGACGCCCTAAGGGGGAAACGACATCAGAGAGCCGCCGTCATCCGATCTATTGATCTAGGGTTTCCCCCGGAGGTAGCAAAGAGTGGCCTTGAACTTCTCCACAGCGATGCCTTCAGGAAGGGAACGACGCAGACAGCGTCGCCATCACCGGCCTTGGCAATAGCCAATAGCAGGTTTTCACCCAGATCTGATCGAAGACCTCCATCTCATGTGCACAGGTCGCCGCCATCCTTGCCGGGATCTGGATGATCCAGGCCGCCGCTGCCATATCTCAGCAAGGAGAAGTCCCCCCACCGAGACCCGCCGGCCGAGCAGGGGAGGCCGAGACCGCGCCCGTAGGACCAGATCTGTGATGGATCCGTGCCCGCGCCGCTGCCCCGGAGCCACCCCCGTGCGCAGCCGCCATGGCCTGGCCGCTGCTTGCGCCGTCGTCTGGCCGCCGCGCCGCCCGATGCGCCCTCGCTGCATCAACACCAAGACTTCGATAAACGTACCAATGGAAGCGCCTTGAGTTGTCCATCCAAAAAGATGGTAAGCCTTGGTCGATGGACGTACTTCGGCCGGGGATGATCCCCTAGAAGTGCAGGTCGTCGAATCACTATATCTTCACCATGATGTCGATAAAAGATTTCACCTCCATAAAGAATCAGACCAACCAAAAAAGCTTGACACAAAAAAACTCATCATATTAGAATAATCGAATCTACAAGGACATAAAACTCTCTAATCTCATGACATCGCCAGAAAAACAAAAGGAAATTAATTCTTACAAAACTATGATGATCACTAGAAGTTGGTGAAGAACATAAAAGTCTTGAAGATCCAAGATCCCCCACCTTTGAGAGCCAAGATGATACAGAGGCGAGGGAACCTAAATTTCTCAAATCGCGGCAGCCACGTGGCGCGAGAAAACCCTCATACAGGAGCAGACTATCGCTGATGCGAGCTTAGTAGCTAGCCTACCTGTGCAGAACCGATAGGAAAAGGGCGCGAGACTATATCTCATTTCAAGCTAGACAGACCGGGACTGGCCGGCCTGGTTACACCGTTACTTCTTTTCAGATTTCATTATTTGGCTTACTCGATTTTGTTTATTTTTTTCGAAAACAACATAATATGTATATCAATAAATATTTAGTTCGAAAAAAAGTTTTTGTGTAGTCTTAAAAATGTTGGTGCAACTTCTGAAAAATGTTGATAGTGTCCAGAAAAAAATGTTTCAAGAATTATTAAAACAATATTTAACACATATTTTAACAACAAATATTCAAATATGTATGTTTGAAAAATGTAAATAACACGTTTAAGAAATGTTAAAAATATATAAAAAATATTTCTAATATATATGAATATGTATAATGTGTATGAATAAGTGTTAATCACGTGTTAATTTTTTAAGGGTGTATAAAAATAATCCTTATGTATACAAAAATTATAGAACGTGTATTAAAAATATTGGTCATGTATTAAAACTATTAATTATATACTTAAAAATATTAAAAATGTATTAAAAATGTCCTGGTATATATAAAAATGTAAAATATGTATAACGAAAGTAGTTCTCAAAAATAAAATTTTAAAAGATGTTAATCATGCAGTTGAAAAATTGTTACACATATACAAATAATGTTCCTGACGCAGAGAAAAATGTACACATATGTACCAAAAAATTTAGACATGTGATGAAGAATAAAAGAAAAAACAAAGAAAGATGGTGAAAACCTAAGAAACAGAAGAAAGGAGCAAGAAAAAAAGAAAACCGATGAAAACCAAGAAAGAAACAAGAAAAAAAGGAAAGGAGTAAAAACCAGTGAAAAAGGAAGAGAGAAACAAAGAAAAACAATGAAAAAGGAAATAAAAAACCATGAAAGAAGTGAAGAAACCCGATGTAAAAAAAATAGAAAACTGATGAAGAAAAAGAGAGAACCGAATAAGTGAACAGAAGAAAAAAAATGACCCCCCCTCCCCTCCTAGAATCACCCCCTCCCCAACTTCTTCCAGAATCGCCTCTCTATATTTTTCTTTACAGTCATATCTAGTTAAGGTCTAATTAGCTAGGATTGAAAAAAATATATGAAGTAGCAATTCTGGTAGAAACCGAGGAAGGGAGGGGGGGGGGGGGGCAATTCTGAGAGAATCGTCCAAAAAAACTGGCCCATTGTTTTGGTGGTGGGAAAGAATCTTAGAAAATCCTATGGGACGTCCGCCTGAATCATATAGGTGCGCCAGAAACGTGAGGCAAGATGGGTTGGCTCACTCGGCACGTCTGCGCATTTTTGTTTTTTTTGTTTTTGTGTGTGTGGTTTTGCTCTTGGCTTTCTGTTTTGTTTTTGTTTGCTTTTTGAGATTCTGGGTTTTCTTTTATTTTTTTTCATTGTTTACATTTTATTGATTTTTAAGTTTTTTTGTAATATATGGTGAACATTTAATAATAATATAGAAGAAATATTTCTAGTATATGATTAATATTTTATTTTTTATATACAATAGATCTTTTTAAAAATTATACGATTTATTTATAACACACACCAAACATTCATTGAATATAGATTAAGCTTCTTTATTTATGTACACTGGACTTTTGTATAGTATGTAACACATACTGATTGTTTTATAAAACTACTTTTCAGAGGTTTTATAAAACCGAAGAAAAAAAGAGAAACCCGTGTGACGGGCAGAGCGGGCCGGCCCGTTTGAGTCGGCTTTCCGCAATGAGGCTCCCCTATTTCTTGATGTCCTCGTGGGCCTTCTCGAACGACCGGGGGCGTGCGTGTTCCGGACTTCTCCGGAAGCGTCCCGCCGCGTGCCCTCCGCCGCCGCCGCATATTCTTTTCTTTTCTTCTTCTTCTTCCCCAAGATGAACCGACCGATTTCTCATCTTACAACGAAAAGGAAAAAAAATAAAAAAGAGAAGGAAACCGACCCCTCCTCCCTTTCCCACTCGATTCTTTCTTGCTGCACAAGAAGAGCGCGCCTTAATCCGCAACGAACCCGCCCACAGAGGCACCCAAACCCCGCCCGCCGCCTCCGCCCCCTCGGTTCCGCAGAATCCCCCGAGCTCGTCGGCGGAGCTGCTCCGGCCGCCTCGCTCGCTCGCCGCCGTTGCGCCATGGTACGCCCTCCTCCCCGCCCCGGCCCTTCGTTCTCGCGTCGTTCCAGTGAAGATCCGGCGTCGCTGTCCTGTGTCGTTCCTCCTGCCGTGCCCCGCGGCTCCGGCCTCTGTCGCTAGGTAGATAGATAAGAGAGATATAGGCCCCTCCCGAGCCGGGTCCGGCGGCTGGGCGAGAGTTACGGCGGGACAGCGACAGTGCCTGGGAAACTTCCTGCGTGTCAGTCCCCCCAATTCGGGATGGGGTTTACTGTTCCGCCGTCGGCGACGGCGACCGGGCCGGTACTGGCGGGGCTGCTAGCGTGCCTGGTGGGTTGGTTGAATCGGGCCATCGCAGGGTCCCGGCGGCGAGCGTGGTCCGCTGGTCCGGAGAGGCGGCAGCAGTCGCTCACTGCAGCTGCCGTAATCCCCTGCACCACGCTGGTCCAGACGAACAGTGCTGGACAACGATTGCAGTCTGCCTGGCTGGGTTCGTGTACCTGGCATGGATTTAGGAATTTGTGGTTGAACTAAATCATTTGGGTCCAATTTGCAGTTATATCAGGATGAATTTCTTCTCTATTATTGTGTAGTATCTGTTGGAATGCATAACTGAACCTGAACGCAATTCACAAGCCTACTCATGTGATGTTCAGAGTATGATTCTGATTTTTTAGCTCTGTCATCGATCGATCTAATCAGTGTGCTGGAACATTCTCTGGTACCACAGGCTACGCCGCTGGTAGCTGGGCTGTCGGTAGCTGCTGCTGCCATGGGAAGCAGATTCATGATTCAGGCATGGCAGGCCTTTCGAATCCGGGCGGCGATGCCACGTGTGCGTAAATTCTATCCTGGCGGATTTGAGAGGGAGATGAGCAGAAGAGAAGCGGCACTGATCCTTGGCGTAAGGTGATGTTTCTTCTCCAGCCTGTCCTTGTTAACCTGTATCTTGATAATGTCGCTGAAATCCTGTGCGACTGAAATGATGTACAGTTGTTTTTTGAGTTACATTGAGATGCTGAAAATATGAAACTGTCATTGTTCAGAGAACGTGCTGCACTGGACAAGATAAAGGAGGCCCACAAGAGGGTGATGGTAGCCAACCACCCTGATGGTGGCGGCAGCCATTACATTGCTTCCAAGATAAACGAGGCCAAGGACATGCTCATGGGGAAGGGCAAATCCGGGTCCATTTTTTAGCCAGTGCATACGAGATGGAGGTTATTTTGCATTGTTCGCGATGAGGTAGTGATTCGCTTTCCGTTGACATCATTAACAGTGTTGTGCTGATACCGTGCATCTGAACAAAGATGCACGTTATGGAAACAGAGTAACTTGATTATGTGGCTGATGTAAGTTTACCCAGCGGCTCCAGATATTATGCTAACCTTCTGTTGTGACCATTGGGCTGTCTTACTTGAAAGATTGTATATTTGGGGCTTGTTGCTTACTGATGTGTGTGTATGCTATCAGTTTGTTTCTCATTGTTTAATGTCATTGCTGATAAAAGCATAAACTGTTTATGATCATATCGTCAGTAAATGTTTCATGCATCAGGTTGATCTTATCTCTGTTGTAACAATTGTCCAGCTTTTTGTTTCTTCTATTCTAGGAAGCTCCTAGTAATTCATAAAAGACCACAGCACCCCACCCCGAAATGTCCAATTCAGCACACAGTGATGAATATATTGTTGCACTGTCAAAGCTACCAATAAATGCATAGCATGGAGAGGAGCAGTGGACATTCTTTGTCGAAAAGTCTGCACTGAATCTCTTTGATGCACAATCCACATCAAACATTTAAGCTCCAGTTGAAAGCTTCATTGGAGATTTGCAGTGTTCTGTAAAAAGAAGCATAGATATTGTTCCAGTTCAGGCTATATCCTCTTTTTGTGGGGGAGTTCAGGCTATATCTTGACCAAAATGACAGCTGTTTGTCAAATATTCATCCACAGTGCGACTTATAGCAGTTAAATATGCACTTTATACTATCCTAAATCCATCAGCCCCTGTTCATGCAAATTGACAACACAGATTTTGTGCCCAAAAATCAAACTTCTGTGGACGCAAGTTTGAAAATTTCAGAGAACGATTCAATTACGTGGGCATCGAAAAAAGGATTGTCGCATTCTATTGGAATAATTCATGCAATTCATATCATCTACTCGTTTACCTTTTTGGGAACGCTGAAGAATTCATTACCTTTTTGTTTGAAATCCTGTTTGCGCAAATTGACGACAGCAAGTTTATGCCCAAAAATTCAAACTCTTGTCATCAGCCAGGTGAAAATAACTGATGCTGAAGGCAGGAAGTCAGAAACTTCAAGGAAGAATTCAGTTCAAGCAACTCATACCGTCTAATACTCATCTTCTTGTGGGCACACAGATGTATTTATTACGCTGTTCTAAAAAATGAAGAATGTTCAAATGGAACTCTTGAACAGCACCCCAACTATTTTTGTCGATCAGTTAGTCGATGACTGCGGAAATGGTCCAGACCAATTCATAATTGACATTGTTGCAGTGTCAAAATCTCGTGTATGAGCCATCATCATGTGGTAGCAGACATTCTTCACGCAGTGCAGCTTGCATTAACTTCGTTCAACTCTTAGAAAGACCCCAAACCATTGTGGTAATGTTTGAAGTTCGTTGAACATTCAAACTGTCATTGATAATGTTTGAAGTTTGTCGAACTTTCTAACAATGGATAGATCGCAAGTTGCAAAACATTGTGGTAACAGTGTAATTTTGTAATAATATCTGACGAAGATGACGACCAACGCAGTTCCTCTGTTCAGTCAAATGCATCAAGGCAGTCCGAAATCCTAATACAGGCATATAGAACTGTTACCTTAAGTTTTCACTTTTGGGGTAATTTTTATGTCATGAAAGAACCCTGAATCATGGCCTTGACATTATCCTGGGAGTAAATCAGCACGTGATTAACATGCAGCTGGCTTAAGTAATTAACCATCGTTAGTTCAAGTTGATGACCAGATCATGTAACTCACGGGGTCGATTTTCTTGACCAAACCACAGATCTCTCTGAGGACACCTTTTGATGTTAAGGTTTCATCACAGGACCGAATCGTAGTAATCTGTCCCAGGCGGAATGGTCAATCCGAGCATACGGTGACCTAGAAGTCACCATAACAAATGTAATATTCTGCCGGCAGTCCAAATTTGACAACACAAACATCTTATAGTAGTACAAAATATTCAACCCTGGGCCATTTGTCCAGTCAAAAGTAGAACTATTGGGTGGTCATCTGCATTTGCTCCTCCTGAGTCCTGAATACTCAGCCATCATCTTGTCCGTGGGACCAGCAGAAGAACTTCCAAAAAACAGGGGGCCCTCCCCTCATCTTGATCTCTTTGCTTGCAGCCTAGTTCCTCTCACTGTACTTGGGTTGGGATCGACGGCGGCGAAGAATTCGCAAGAAACAAGGAACAGAACATGCATGCATAACACGACTGACAGCGACGAGGATTTATGTAGCTTGAGCAGACCTGAAAACAGTCACATAGTTATCTCACATTTCCCTTGGCTCATGGAAGGATGCTGCCGGCCAACCTGAAAGGAACAATTCTGTCACTGGACATCGAATGCGATGGTTGGAATGCATTGTGGCTGCTTGACCTTGTAGATCATTTCAAATTTGAGCTGGCTTCCCGCCTATTCCTTCTGTCCTGGACCAGGTACAATTGTTCGTTACATATGCTATATCACACTATGCTTATACTGCTGCTATAAATTTGCAGCAGTTCCTCTTCTGACCTAACAGTCGGATTTTGGTTGAAAGCAAGAGAGCACAACCATAATTGCACTGAACCACTCAATGTCATATCAGTTGTGGTGAGTCAGGGGTCATCAGATGTAGGCCTGTTGCCACATTTGACAGTATCAGCAGCATTACTATGCAGCATTTGTGAGTGTCTCTAATCTCTGAAAGAATGTTGCTAAGAACTAGTACAGTCTTCAATGAATTATTAGGTACAAAAGTACATTTTCGTCTGTTGATGGTGAATTCATTGGCCCTGATCTTTGCTTCATTTTCCCTATAAGTTGGCTGGACCGGAAGGGCCGAATGTACTGTTTCAGGACAGAATACCGAAAACTGCTGCACCGAAAGAAGTGAGCAATTCAACTTCTACTGATGTATACGTATGATTCAGAGGGGTGATAATATGCCCATCTTTTTGACAAGATAGGCAACACAGAATTCCACAAGGCATCAGAATATTTTTTTAAAGATCTGAAGCCACATCAGAAACGCAACCAGATACCTAATACTCCCTCCGTTCCTAAATACTTGCCTTTCTAGGCATTTCAATAAATGACTACATACGGAGCAAAATAAGTGAATCTACACTCTAAAATATGTCTACACACATCCGTATGTAGTAGTCATTTGAAATGTCTAGAAAGACAAATATTTAGGAACGGAGGGAGTACATTCGCATGCATTTCAGAGCCCACTGTACTGTTTCATGACAAAATACAAGAAACTGCTGTACCGAAAGAAGTGAGCAACTCAACTTCTACTGATGTATACGTATGGTTCACAAGGAAGATAATATGACGATCTTTTTGACAAGATAGGTAACAAAGAATTCCACGAGGCGTCAGAATATTTTTAAAAGAAAACCTCATACATTTGCGATTTTGCTACTCGTCAGTCGTCTGAATAGTAATAGTCTGGGATATAATTTTGGTATAGCTTATGTAGCTTTCTGTACGTCCATCAATTCAAGTCTCTGAAGAAAGAAGAGATACATTTCAGAGCTCACCAAACATCTGTGGCCAGGCTAATATAATAACCAACGTGCTTAAAAAAACTTTTCTCCTTGGATGATCACATGTTTTTTGTCTGTTTGGGTTTCAGTCTGAAATCTAGCATGACAATTCCAGAGCCTCGATATCACATCCCAGAAGATAGCTGACACTTGCCTCTGGTCAGTGCTACGTGACAGAAACAAAAGATATGCATTTTTATTTTGCGGGATGATATGCATCTTCTTACCTAGTCTTGGTTCCCAAGTGCAATCGAACTCTAGCACGTTAACTATGGATTAGCACGGACCGATTAAGCTAATCTACTGTTTTTTAACAGCCAAGATGGGCAATCTTGGAACGACTCCTGCGCTTGATAAACTGTCACGGCCGACAGATCCTGTCAATAACCCTACCATTCACTTGCCTCGGACCTTGGTTAACCTAAAAAGGGTGAAAAGTGTCGCTTATGTTAGGAAAAATGAAGCGCCAATATGCTGCTTCCAGTTACATTTCACACTAGCTAGTTATTACTCAGTCATCTCAAACATAAAAAATGAACATACCCACTGACTTTGCTTAATTGTGTCTATACAAACATGCATGACCGTGTGACAAATCTGCAGCACCCTAGTTAAAAACTCGCCAGGGGTACACGCAACCATTTTCTTGTGTGCCAGTTCCTGTTTTTTGTGTTGAGAAGTGGAGCATCGACCCGACGTCGCCTCTTGACTAGAGGACAAGAGCCGTTCAAAGGCGCCGTTTTTCTTTCTCTCCCTCGGAAGGTCCAGAAGGATGACATGGGGCTTCGGCAAATGCATGGAAAAGTGAATGATGAAAGATCAGAGGGAGGGAGAAGTATTCTTTGCTCTTGTTGGTGCAGTATATAGGTGTTTTTACTGGTGGAGGCGTGCGTGGTGATGTGTATGTCCATGGGAAACGCCGAAACGGTCGAGGTTCCAAAAGCTTCCAAAGTTTCGCTTGGTTAACCGCACCTTCCGAGAAGAAACGAAACGGATGCCAATGGTCACGGTCATGTGGATGTTATCTTCATGCATGGACATGGAAGTCAAACCGTTGGACATGGCGCTGTGTTTTACCATCCATCCAGATTTATTAGTATTTTTGTATTTTGTGCTAAACTTTGACCTTAGATTTAACTAGCAAAATATAAATTGTATGCCATAAAAATTATGTTGATAGATTAGCATTTAAAATAAATTTTCAATGATAATTTTTTTGTAACTCGATTCATACAACTTTATACTAAACCTGCGACCAATAATATGGATTGGAGGGAGTACATACACATTATATTTTGCTAGTTGAATCTATGGTCAATTTTGACCCAAAATGCGAGGGGGACTAATAAACACGATGGAGGTAATACGACCTACGGGCAAGCATGATTTAGACAAACCGATGTCTATAATGTTCTTTCCTGCCGGTTGGCCGGTTTGAGGTTCGTGGTTGCAGGTGTTGGTTGTTTTTAACCGAGGCTGCTGGTGTTCGTGATGGCTGGTCCTAGTTCTTCTTGCTTCTGGTGTAGGTCCATACTGAGGTGTGTGTCTGTTTGTCTCGCCATTTGACCAGTTTTGTGCAAGAGCCCGATGGTCTCATCTGCCGGATTAGCGAGTCTGTGAATCACCTTACAATGCCGCATTTCCTTTCAACAGTCCTCCCCCTCTTTTGAGGAGTGTTGTTGGGGACAACCGGACGTCAAGCTCAAAGCGCTCTCGCCTTACTTGGTAAGTGAGGATGAAAGTTGAAAATGATTGAGAAAAATAGCATTGCTACATTTTTTCAAAACTATATTATTTGTTGATTGATTGCTTAAATACAACCTTTACAATTTGTGAGTGTAAATTAAGATGATATCATATACAACAGAAAAATAACCACAATATGTAAATTGGCTACAAAAATCTTACATATGGTTTTTACAAGCAAGTGACATTATCTCACTTTGTTATCTTTTAGTGCCAAAAAAGTCAATGTGGCACCTCTTGCGGAGAACTGAAATCACATTGTTATAGTGGCTGGAGCAGTCCCACCCCCCTTCCCTACTCTCCACCATATTAATTTAGTATTTTCAACAAAAAATAAGCAAGCCCAACCCTCTCCCTACTCAACTCACCTCCAATCCTCCTGCCATTGTACCACCCAAAACCAGCTGCCACCAACCGCCATGAAATTTCCCTTCAGCTACCAACCACTGATGTCATGTGATGTCTTTAGCTACAACTTGTGGAGCTTATCCAATTCTAGGGAGCCACCCTAAAAGGGCTTTAGAGAGGCAAATTTAGTGGAGTTGATTAGAGTTGCTCTTAGGCATTGTCAAAATTTTGCCAAGTTACATGACAATATTTATTTAGACATCACTAGGGCATCGTGTTGCCAATGACGGAGTAAAGAATGATATTGGTGTCGAGTTCTGTTCTACTGATGAAATCTAGATAATAGTGGAGTTATGTATACATTTTTTGACTGGAAGTTATCCATATACATGTGTGCCCTAGCCCTAATTTTATATTATGCCTTATGGGGGGTTCAAATTGGTACCCAAATAGGACTCAAATAATGGAACCCAAAACCGCGCGTGCACGCCAAGAGGGGGGCGGGCGGATGGTGAGAGGTAAATTAAATTGACTTGACTAGGGCAGGACCAACTCACGTCGCAGCAACATACTAGGTGCATGGGCCCCACTGATGGTGGTTTCTACATAATCTCCCTTAGGTCTTGTTTGGTAGAGAGCTATTAGAGGGATTACGTGGATAATCCCGATCGATCATGAAAATCCAAAATGGTTGTTTGGTAGGGTGGTATTGGATTATTTGAACCCTGATAATCCCCACAAAAACCCGAGAAGCTTATATTAATTGTTCAATCCACTACCCCGACCTATTGTTTTCTCCAGGATTGAGGGAATTGGATGAAGGGATAGGTTTCACCCAATCACTTTGGGGATAATCCCCACTTATCCCCCTCTAACCCCTATGCCAAACAAGCCTTTAGGCATTTCTCACAATATGTCCAAGCTCTCATAAACCTGCAAGATAAATTACTTATCATACTTATGGTGTATTTGCATGTGTTTTCTCGTAAAAAACATGTCATGTTTGTCCCTCGAAAAAATACATACCATGTTTGGAAAGCGGACTTGTAGGGAATTTCTACAAGACACTATTGGTGCCTGTCCGACCACCTGGAGGGAGGGAGGGAGGAGGGGGGGGGGGGGGGGGGTTACGGTGATACACTCACTTTCGGTGCTACAATTGTTAGCGATGGATGGTAGCACCTATAAATTATTATGAAACTATTTTGAAACAAATGAGTGAGTCAATAGGAAGTGTCTACAATCCCACATTTTTTTAATCCAAATTCAATTTAAACACAGATAAGCAAAAAAAAAGGAAGACGAATCAAGATATAAATAGTGCATGGAAGACGAACATAGGACACTAATCACAATTGATTTGCGCTCTTCATTTTGTAATGTGCAGTTGAAACCTGGATTTTAATTTTTGTATAAGACTATAGATGCCATATTGTCAACCCACTCGATTTTTTTTTTCCCAAAATGGCCAACAATTTTCTAGGGGTACAAGTACAACCTCACATGCATTGATAGCACCGTAAGTAAACAGGTTGTTTCATCAATTTGAATATGTGATGCCGGCTCACTATTTCGGAGATGCTCATAGGGGTAGGTCATGTATGCATGCGTTTATAGAGATGGATGTATCTGCGTAGATATGAGGTTCTGCAATTGTACAATGTTAAAAAAAAGTTTGCCCTTTCAACGGTTCAACTTTTTTCTCCACAAAGGCCTACGTGTGTCTGCCACATCCGTGGAATCATGCTATAGTCAGAACTTAATATGTTGTACAATGTCGGTACATAGTTGTGATAGTCAAGAAGACATTTTCTTTCTTTCTTTTATACCCTTTCAGCGGTTCATCTTTTTTTTCCACGAGGGCCTACGTGTATCTCCCACATCCGTGGAATCATGCTATAGTTGGAACTTAATGCGTTATACAATGTTGGTACATAGTTGTGATAGTCAAGACGACCGTGTAATCGTACAGAGGTCAATTTTGCATCCCGAAGATGAACAACGACACATACAGTAGAATGTACGTACGGAAATTTGAATGATTTGAAAATTGTTCACCACACCTGCTGCGGATTGTACGTACGAAGATGGATCGGTCTATTCTGGTGATTAATAATGTACGGCACGATAGCGAAAACCTTGTAGTAATAAGCACGAACCTAATTAGTTAGGCGTGGAAAAAACACAGCCGGCTCAATCAGGATTAGCTGAAAGCTCTGCTTAGCCGCAGCAGTAATCCTGCTAGGTCTGTTTTTGTTTTCTCCCGAAATGCATCGCGTCGCCCCTTTATTTCTTGACGTTCCAACTTTCTTCTTCCCTAAAAAGAAAGAGCTCCAACATCTTCAACCGGTTAAATGTTTTCCACGCGTACGGCCATTTCAGTCGAGACCCCATGTTGTAGGAGCCTATTGTCCCGGGGAAAATAACCAGCCTTTTGTTCAATCTGAAATGGTTCCTTGACCTTTGGTTGCGAAGGGAGACATAATTTTTTTTTTGGCCCCAAGACTGGACACTGATATGACTTTGTAATGCCTGAACAACAGCCACCGGTTCGCGGCTGTTACGTCTGGCTACTACCTGTGATCTACACTAGCCTATATCAACATGGTGTTTTCTGTGTACTTTATGCTCACTCATGTACATTTAGGATCAACTTCCTGATCGGTCACCAGTCGTCAAATTACCCCAAGATCAAGCACACTTCACATGGAGGTTGTTTGGAGATGAGTTTCCGAAAAGTAAGGTGAACATTATCGATATATCGATGGTCTACTAATCCTATTAATCAAGATGTCACATACAACTCCCCCCCCCCCCCCCCCCTAAAAGATCCGACGTCCTCATCGGCGCAACAGGAACCTTCCCTCTTGGCACACACATATTTGTCCAGTGTCGGCACATGTGCCATGCTATATGCCTTGACAGAACACACGCGCCATACGCCACATGTGGGAGCCCATGATGCACACACGCCCGTGTAATCATGAGAGTCGACTCTGATACACTTTTGTAACACATCGACCATAGCCACCGGTTCCCGAACGTTAGGCTTAGCTACCACTTTGGATATACACTAGACCATACCAACACCGGTCTTTCCTCCACAATTTTCCCTCACCCGTGTGGACTTGCATTCAACTTCTTGGTTGGTCACCCATCCTCACGCTTAACCTGGATGTTCTCTGGAGGCAAGCTTCCGGAAAAGAAGGTGCACATTATCAATATGAATAGTCTATCAATCTTAATGACCAGGATGCCACCCTCCCTTCCGAAGGATCCGACGTCCTCATCGGCGCAACATGAACCTTCCCTCTTGGCACACTTTTGTCGTCCAGTGTCGACACATGTGCCATCTCGTGTGCCTTGACGGGGCATGCTTGGCATGCGCCACATGCCCACACCCCTAACCCACACACACCCGTGTAACCATGAGAGTCGACTCTGATACAATTTTTTAATGCCCTGGACATAGCCACCGGTTCTAGCTATTACAACTGGCTACCACCTAGGATCTACACTGGCCCCACAGACCAACGCTGGTTTGTTTGTGAACACTTTGTCCTCATTTTGCGCACCCTGAGATCAACTTCCTGATCAGTCACCCATCCTCAAATTACCTCAAGGCCAAGCACGCTTAACCAGATGTTCTTTGGAGACGAGCTTTCAGAAAATAAGTGCACTTTATTGATATGAGTAGTCTATCAAGCCTATTAACCCAGATGTCACACTCCAAGAGAAAAACTTACTGCCTGGACCGAGCGGAATGAGTGTATTGTATCGACCCATTGTTTGTTGTTGGCTCTAAGCTATGTTTGGAGGTGATAACTCCAAATATGGCCTCTCTTGGCTGTTGGGATCTCATCTTAAAGGGTTTTTTAGTACCGTGTTCTCTACCGGTTCGTGTGTCGTGGTGGTGGTGAATGTTGATCCCTATCGATATGATTATTATAATATTTTGCTTGTCATTTTTTCTATTTTGGAAACAGACTCCTTCATCCCTAATGCATGTTATCTTTTGCAATAAAATTATGCTTGTGCACACCCAAGGATGTCATGTGTCGTGGTTTCAGTCACCAAGGCCTGCTTATTTTTCCTTGAGCTAGGGTACTAAGTTCATACTCAACCATTCAGGTAGATTTCGATATGAACTAGATGATCTTTAGACTTTTACAAACAGGTTGGCTCCTTCAGCTAGTATATAGATACATGTTACTGGCGAGTGAAAACATGTCTACAATGCAGGCCCATCAGTTATACCCAAAATTTCCTCAAAATGCATAATTGAGCGTTGGCATTTCGAAAGATCTAGGAGGCAAATCAGAAGGAGAAATAAAAACTGCTTACTACATGATTCACACTAGGCATGAATTTTGCGCTAGGAGTGACATGGTCGTGCTCCTGTTTAGCTTTGGTGGCACCAGACGCCATTCCGTTGTTATCGACCCAAAAGAGGAGCGAGAGGGCACATCAGTGTGGGTGTGGGTGGGTGGGGGGGGGGGGGGGGGAGCTGGAACCCTGAAGGCCCTCTAGCTCCTCCTACCATCCTAGTTTCCCACATTTAGGCGAATACTAACTGGCTTCCGTGTCGCAAAGAAGGCATAAGCACCAACCGACTTGTCCAACACTCACAGATGTATGGGAAACTGAAGAAATGAGTTTTTCTTGTAAATATTTGAGGGACTCTGATGACTTTGGCAAAATGCTCAACCCTCGTTCCACGTCAAGTCCCCCTCTTATATCTTAATAGTATAACTTTTTATATGAGGCGTTTGCGTGTCTATATTATAAGACAACACATTATATACTTGGCACAACTCTAGCAGAGTCGTCAAAAGCGCAGCCACCATAATTATTGTGAAGTGCATTCCTCCCCCCAAAATATTATGGATGCTTGAGAGGTAACACGCAAGCTCAGAATCTCGATATTTGCCGCCTCCATAATTGTAGGTCCCACTCGTCAATGGGACATCCTTTTCCCTCAAGTTTCCCGCCATCCCACGTGAGGTGGGTGACCACTTGATGCTTCCTTTGTGCCACATGCGACCTACATGTAACTGCTATATGAAGTGTGGCACAAAAGGCAGCCCCGAGACGCTAATATGGCGACTGAGAGACCAGATATGGAGGGTACTTCGTAACCCTCACAAAATGGCGTCTCTGCTTAGATGAATTTCTTTTTTGCCAAAATCGCTATAATAGCTATTTATGTTTTTTTTTGGAAAAGGGGTGATTCCCCGGCCTCTGCATCAAAAAGATGCATACGGCCATCTTATTAACCAAAAAAAAGTACATGGTTCCAAAGGTCTTCACAAAAAAACATAAACAGCTCACACAGAGCCGAGGAAAAAAACGCCACAACCGGCTGGCTAAAAGATAGATAGGAAATCTAAATGCCTATCCTATTACATGACCGCCATCCAAACCGGTTGAATATATCCCGAGCTACCGTCTCCCAGCGGAAAGACCCAGTAACCAAATGCTCCCTGGCCTCCGTCTGGGTGAGTAGCGACCATGAACGGATCAGTGCCGTAGTACGGAATATGACCTGCAAAAAATGTATACATGATATTCTGCTAGAGTTGCTCTTAGCCAGAACCGATGCTAACCGCCTTCTAAGAGAACCTCTAACATAAATGTGTAGGTGTAACCGCAGCATTGCTCACATTAGCTCCACCTCCACGGTCAACGAAGGCTACATACATATCCTGCTCCTCCACGATCCATTCCATGCTGGTTCTTTTTAGTGTGTGGCAAAACGACTTACTGAACCCACCATACTTAGGTTCAAAAAACACAATGTTTTACTTTTTCTTACACTAACCTACTTTACTTTTGTTGCTCTATTCCACCAGTGTCCCCCCAAAGGTTTAATTCTTCTCCTTTTCTTGCCCGATCCATCTCCGTACGTACGATTGTTTCCAGTTGAAATGCACAAACTGGGCACAACATCCTTTAAACCAGGTCAGGCAGACTGAGAGAGTACAGTTGGTCCGTACCTTAGCCCGGTGGTAATTAGCACTTTGCACCATCGCATGCGTCATCACAAAGAAATTGCCAGGAAAGAAGTCATCCAACCAAGATCTCTCTTTGTGTCTCTAGAGTCTAGACTAGATCTCGATCTTTACCCTTGACAACAACAAAACCGAATATGTTCGCAAATATTCCTTTCTCTTTGTGCAGGGACCAGTCAAGGGCTGTGTACTGTGTATGAGCTCATGCCCTTTGATTAGTTTCTCTTCTAACCTATGCTATGCACACGCGCGTGCGGCCGACTACTGTTCTTGCATGTGACTAACCTATGCATGCTTTCCCATGAGCACTGAAAAATTGACACTCATTTTAACTCCTTGTATGCCTTCTTAGGGCATCTCCAACGTCAACCCGTAAATTCTCTCCGGCATCCGTCCATGGACATTGATGCCGGAGACCGCCATCCGTCCACGGACATTGATGCCGGAGACCGTCATCTTATACCGTCCCCATACATTTTAAACAAATTTTCAACTAACCGAACGAAATTCATGCAAACACAACGGATTTTCATATAAACTGGACGAGATTCATGCAAACACGATGAATTTTCATTACATTTCGAACATTTAGAATAATAAAATAAAGAAACATACTCTAAACCCATCCTATGGCGGTGGCCGTCGTCCACTTCCTCTCTATTCCGCATTGGTGACCATCTGCTCCATCTGCCGTCTCCATGAGCGGCGACGGTAAGACCCGTGAAGTGAAGGTGCGGTCCTCAGCGAGAAATAGTAGAACATGGAAGACGGATCAGCCCACTTAGGACACAATGCCCCGCAGCCTCCCATGCCCTACTCATCCACGAAGGAGTCCGCGATCTTTCTGTCGCCGACGTCGGTGGACGTAAGGTCGATGATGGACGTGGATGGTCCGTCACTATCCACCTGCCACGTGCAACCCCGATAGTTCGACGGTGGCGCATAGGAGGCACAACTGGCGGCCGTGTTTGCGTCCGGCTGCGGCGAAACTTCGTTGTGGGCGACGCGCGTGGCCTCGTAGATCGTGCGCTGCTCCACAATGAAGTTCCGGTTCGTTGCCGCCATGGCGTCCATAGCCTCCTCACTTGCAGGCTCGCCGTAGATTTGGCCCTCCACTAGCGGATGCTGCTCGAGGAGGAACATGTTGTACCTCTGCTCCTCCTGACCCTACCGGAATGCCAACAGAAGAGTCGGCGCAAGTTGCAACTCCTCCGCCGCCATGACAGTGTCGTAGTGCGCTTGCGCCTACTCCATGGTTAGGCCGGCTTGCACCGACATGGATTCGGGCAACGTGTCATCATCGGAGGCCATGAGGTCGTTGTCAGAGACCTCGGGCGAGTTGGCCGGCATGCCTTGCTAGATTCGCCTGGCACGAAGAGACTGCCAGGCGTCTACAAGGGCAACCACCTCGTGTTTCATCTCCGGCGATAGATTATCCCATAGAGCATTCCTACTCGTGGTCGTCGCAGATGTGAAGCAAAGGGAGGCGGATGTGTTGTGGTGTGGAGATAGCCGTGTGTGGCCGTCTTTAAATAGAGAATTCCGGTGAGGCCAAGCATCTGGGTGCGTCAATGCACGACGTCGGAGTTGGTTCCTTGGCCGGCAAGCCTGCTTAATGGCGGGATACAGACAGACGGGCACTGAACGGACGTGGTAGATATCCGTCGCACCCCGTACAGCAAACACCGCTCCGACATTGAACATGCATGGACACCGAGGACGCGGCGAGGGCGGCTCCCTCGGCCGACGCGATACTTCAATGCCGGCGCCAGTGAGAGGTCGCGTCCGCTCTGGGCCAGTGTCATTGCTGAGTGACCGCTCTACAACGGCATGGAGGCGGGCAGTTGGCGCCAGGTGGGAACGCACACGGGCGAGGGAGGAGGGTTTTTTTGTGTACCAGGGCGGTCAGGAGCGGGCGTGTCAGCAGTCCAGACGCCCATAACCCCCCTCCCCCCAGTTTGTTTCCGGTTAACGGGAAAAAGCACGCCCGAAAAGCCCGGAGGACCGATACAGGCCCACGTTGGGTGGCAAAACATATCCGGACATATGCGGACGGTTTGAGGGTTGATGTTGGAGATGTTTATATACTTGGCTTCTTAAAAGTTTGCTCCATTTAAGATGACGGAACCAAGCCGAACCCGTATATTTAACTCTCTAATTTTTTGTAGACAAATTCTTCTAGCCTTTATCACATACATTTTGTACAACTGATGATATTTCATCAATCATTCAAATTCAACATACACAACAAAAACCATAAACATGCATATAGTTTATCTAATAGAGCAATTTAAATTAAAACATGCATATAGTTCATCCTACTTTTTTGTTCCCAACCTCTTCGTTGGCGCGGACAGCGGTAGAGGGGTCGATTCTGACGGCGTTGCAGTCGGCGTGGTAGCGGAGGAGCCTTCCAGTTCCATTCCATTTGGAATTGGGGCTGCGGTGTCCGCGGCGGTGAAATTGGATGGTGGTGGCGAGAAGTGGTGACGGCTCGCGTAGGAGGATGAGAGGCCATTTGTATCTGCTTACAAGTGTTGCCAATATCTTTGGTCACTGGTTGGACGGCATTTCAAATAGGTTCAAAATGCTAGTTCGGGTGGGAGCATATGCCTTATTATGGGCACTCTGGCTATGTAGAAATGATTTGGTTTTCGAGGGCAAAAACACCTCTCCTTTGCAGGTTATTTTCCGTTGTACGCACTCGCTTCATACGTGGTGTGTACGCACTCGCTTATTTACCGGCAAGTCTCTTTACTATACCGAACGAAGTATCAACCGATATTCAAGGCGGTGTGTACGCGGTTGGAGCGGGTGGCTAGGAAGGTCTTTGCCCAGCATGGGTGACAGCATAATCTACGGATAGCCGTACCAACTCCTTTGACATAGGCGGACCGCCGGTCCTATATGATCCTATTGTTGTTGATATGTCGCCCTTTTTATTTTCTTTTAATTTATTTTTGTTTGGCTGTGTGTATCTTAGTTATGCAGAGGCCGGATGATGCTTATTATGTTTTATATCCGCTTAATGCTACATTTTAAATCAATAATAATGCTCTTTATCGAAAAAAGGAGGATGAGAGGCCAAAATTATCTGAGAAGTGGCACCGGAAGAATAAAAATGTGAGAGTTGGGCTGCCTTGCAGGGATAACTCCTTAATTTTTTCAAAAATGCTACACACCTACATAATTTTATCACGTAAAGCTACGTTTCGAGTTTTCTTAACCAATCAACCACTTGATTTTCACGGGGTCGGCCTGGGCCTTCTTAATTTCCAACCATCTCGTTCGTAATTTAAGTAACAATGTTTTCGTATGTGTAGCAAAGCCGTAATTTTTTACTCTCTAACTGTTTAAGAGTTAAGCTAGATGCGGCTAGCTCTTAAATTTGCTTCTCTGAGAGCAACTCCAACAGGCCGACCCAAACGGATGGCAATTTTGTTTGCTTTTTGTCCATTTGAGTTGGCCAGACGAACACGAACGTCCGCTTTCGCGTTTGGGTCGGGGTATGCGTCCAACGCTCGCCCGACCCATTTTGATAGCACCGACAAAAAAAACAATGTATGCATATTTAATATAAAAACAACTTAATTAAACATTAAAGCCGGCGAGGAAGGCCGGCGAGAGTCCACGCGTCCACATTAGCATTAAATAAAACTAAAAGCAAACTAAACTACGAGGCGGCGCGCTACCTTAGGCGGCGGCGTCGTCGTCCTCGGGGTCGGTGAGGTCGATGAGCGTCGGCGTAGGGCCAGCCTAAGGGAATGCCGTGTTCCAGGCGGCGGCGATGTCGGTCGCGGGCAGCTGTGCCGCCACGGGGGGCTGTGCGGCCACCTGTGCAGCCGCGGCCTGGCGCGCCTCCTCCTCGGCCTCGCGCTCCTTCTCCTCGAGATCGCGCTCAAGCATCTCCTCATACTCGCCGCGACATCGCTCCTCGGCCAGCCATTGCTGGCGCCACATCTCGAGGTACGCCGCGTCCTGCGCCGGCGTCACCTCCATCCAAACCGGTGACGCGGAGACCCACTCGTGCAATACTCCTGTCCAGGAGTAGTGCTCGATGGCAGACGGCTCGGGCTCGGGCTCCAGCTGCGGCTCCGGCTCGGCCTTGACATGGCGTCGGGGAGGGGATGGCGGGGCCACCGGCGGCAGCACGCAGTCGCCCGCCGCGGAGAGGGCAATGGCCTGCGCCATGGCCGCCTCATACCGAGCCTCCTCTTCCTCCACCGCCTCCACCCTGTGCCGCTCGTCCTCCTCGCTCTCCCGGTAGATCGCCGCAAGGGCCGCATGGTCCTCCTCGCGGACGACGAGCGGCGGCGGCGGCACACTGCGGTCAACGTCGCGCACGCCGTGTTGCCTCGCCTCCTCGTGCTTGAAGGCGAACCACCTCGTTCAGTTGGGCGAGTCGGTTGCGTAGGCGGGGTCGCGGCGCTGCTCCGGCGTCAGCAGCGCCCGCCGGCGCAGCACCTCCTTCGCGTGCGCCCTAGCTGACCGCGGCGCCGTCGGCACTGGGTTCCTCTCCGGATCCAGATGCCAGTCGTGCGACAGGGTGACGTCGGGGTATAGGAGAGGCATGTGGTGCTGCCAGTGCCACTCCGCCTGGAGCACTGGCACGTTCACGCGCTGCCTCTGCCGGCGAGCCGGCGTCAGCGGAGGCGGGAAGAACTCCAAGGGGAAAGGGATGGTGGGGGCCTTGCCCTTGGCCTTGCTGCTACTGGCGCCGGAGAAGAGCCCCATCTCGCTGTGGTGGTGGTGGTGGCTAGGGTTTGCCGGCGACGGGGAAGCAAAGCTTGCTAGATGTGGACGACGATTCGGATGAGGACGGCCCCGCCACACGGTCGGCTTAAAAAAACAATGACCGCCGTCGCTGACGCGTGGGCTCGAGGTCATAAATTAAGCTGACTAGGTTGGCCGCGGGCGGTTGGACGACCGTTAGGTGGGGCCGCGGTGGACACTGAGAAGGCGCACATGGCGTCTGTTCCGCGTCCGCGCTGATGCATTTGAGACGCAAATTTGGGGTACAAATGCGTCGGCGCGGACGCGAAGCGGACAAGATTTGGGTTTGGGTCGGCGCGTTGGGCCATCATTTTTGCCCGCATCGATTCAAACGGATGCAGACGGACGAAATGGATGGCCTCATTGAAGTTGCTATAAAGATTCAAGGGATTGGCTAGAAATGTTATTAGATGGTACACATGCAAGCACAATACGTAAATGAGAAGCTGCTGTGAAGAAGATTCGTCAAGATCGACTGTGGCGAGAGAAGTCAGACCAAGCGACTTAGACTGGAATTATGTCACCTCCTTACCTTCTTGCAGAGCCCTCGCCTCGGTAGCTTTCACCTTAATTTTCTTAACTCCAAGGCCACCAAGAGCTTCCTACCCTATATATACAACGCATATTCTCAACACAAGGAAGAAGATCCATACAAGTGTAGAACTAGGCAGAGTAGAAACAGCAGCAAG
Organism: Triticum urartu; assembly: GCF_056163025.1. Lineage (NCBI taxonomy): Eukaryota > Viridiplantae > Streptophyta > Magnoliopsida > Poales > Poaceae > Triticum > Triticum urartu. The sequence continues at coordinate 581,529,126 of NC_141877.1, forward strand.
CAAGACGTATAAACGAGAACAAAGGCAAGATCGCAGGAGAAGCTTTGCTAGATAGCTAGCTGAGATTGATTTATGATGGTGGCCAAGGCGGAGATGAGCGCCATAGAGATGGAGAAGGCGACGAGCGACGGGGAGGTGGTGCTCGGCGCCGGAGACGAGGAGGATGACGACGACGTGGTGCTGCCGGGGTACCGGTTCCACCCCACCGACGAGGAGCTGGTCACCTTCTACCTCCGCCGCAAGGTGGCCAGGAAGTCGCTCCGCATCGAGGTCATCCGGGAGATGGACATCTACAAGCACGACCCGTGGGATCTCCCCAGTAAGCTCCTTCTCTCCATGCATCATTCATCGTGCGCCGTGGCTCGATCAAGTGCAATTTCTTTTCTGGGACAAAGATTTTCTATCTTACAAGTGCAATCGTCCACTTGCAAAATACGCAGAGGCGAGCACGGTTGGTGGGGAGAAAGAGTGGTACTTCTTCTGCCTGAGAGGGAGGAAGTACCGGAACAGCATCCGGCCCAACAGGGTGACCGGCTCTGGCTTCTGGAAGGCCACCGGCATCGACCGGCCAATCTACTCCGCTGCCTCCGGCGGTGCCTCGGGTTCCAGCGTGTCCATCGGGCTGAAGAAGTCGCTCGTCTACTACCGTGGCAGTGCCGGCAAGGGCACCAAGACCGACTGGATGATGCATGAGTTCCGCCTCCCGCCGGTCGCCGCCGCCGCGGCCACCAACTCCTCCCCGAGCATGCAGGAAGCCGTAAGTGGTCCACGCGTGCATTCCATTTCCACACAAAGTCACGGTGCGGCTACCTTACCGGGCACGTGTGATGTGGTGCTGGTGAGTGTAAGATTGACCCTCTGACGTGTGACCTGAAAATGCAGGAGGTGTGGACCATCTGCAGGATCTTCAGGAGGACCATCACCTACCGGAAGCAGCAGCAGCCGTGGAGGCCGGCGCCCACGCCATCCGCCGCCATCACCACCGCCGACTCGAACTCCAATACAGGGAGCTTCGAGTCGTCGGAGGGCGGCGACGAGTACATGAACTGCCTGCAGGCTCCGGCAGCCGCCGCTCCTTGCATCCCCCAGCAGCAGCAGCACCAGTACGTCAGTCAGACGGGCACCAGCACCAGCAATTTCTTCTACAGGGACACCATGCACAACCAACATTTCCAGGGCCAATGGAACGCTCCGCTGGCCGGGCCGATACCGGAGCAGAAACCGCAAAATCCATTGTCGACGGCCGACTCCTTCCACCAGAATGACCATAGCCTCGCCGTCGCCACCAACGATTTCCACAAGGTCGAGGCCCTCGACGGGTATTTGGAGGAGATCGCGAGGATGATGGAGGTGACGGATCCGGCAGGGTTTTACGACTACAGATCATACGGTTCATCAGCAGCAAACAGAGGGCCTAGCTTCGTACGCACCCTCCACTCCCCGGCTCCGTAGGCTCCCGCGAGTTCGCCGACGGTCCGGTCCGGCCGCCTCGTTCGCCGCCGTCGCCCGGCGGCTTCGGTAACACCATGGTTCGCCCTCCTTCCCACACCGGCCGTTCTCGCGTCGTTCTAGAGAAGTTCAGTATCGATGATCTTCAGGGAAGCTGAAAGGTGGCGGAACAGCGACGGTGTGGAAGCTTCCTGCCGATCCGTCTGCCCAATTCGGGATGGGGTTTACTGTTCCGACGTCGACAAGGTAGTAGTACTCGGCTGCTACCCTCTGGTGGTGTCTAGTGGATTGGTTGAATCGGGTCATCGGAAGGTCTTGAAGTGGAGTCCCGGCGGCGAGGATGGTCCGGGGAAGCAGCGGCAGTCACTGACGGCAGCAGCCGTAATCCCCTGTGCCGCGCTGGTCGAGACGAACAGTATACAAGAGAACGATAGCTGTTTTGCCTGGCTGGGCTCATGTATCTGACATGAATTGAGGAACTTGTGGTTGAACTAAATCATTTGGTTGGGTCCATCTTGTCCTTGTGAACATGTATCTTCATAATGTCACTGAAATCCTAATCATGTGCAATTGGAATGACGTTTGATAGTTTTTTGAGTTAGGCAAAGTGTAATAAGGGGCTCCCAAAACTGATCCTCGATCCCCTGAAGATCCTTTAGGGGGCATTTCTAACCGATCCCTGATCCGGCGTTAGAGAAGTAATTTCGGTTTTACTCATCTAATCGGCACCCGGCCAAGCCCCTGAACCAAATTGAGAAGGATAATTTATCCTCCACTACTTATCCCGCCCCTATATTTGCTCGGCCGCTACTGTTTGGAGGAAAAAATCCCCTCCCCTCCATTGCCTCATCCACCCACTCTCGCGCCGCTTCTACGTCGGCACCATGCCCCCCCCCCCACGCCGGCCACTACCCGCCCCCACGCCGCCCACCACCCGCCAACAGGGACACTCCGTAGGCCCCGCCGCGGTCCTTGCCCACCCGGATTTGTGCCTCCCCACGCTGTCACCGCCATAGAATCGGTATATCTGCTACTGCCGTCGTTGTGGCCGGATTTGACACATCCGGCGTCGGCAACGACGCCTTTGTCATAGATTGGCCAGGTACCGAATCGCACATCCCCGACAATGCCTCTACGCCGCATGCAGGTATGGCCTCCGCCTCTAGCCGCTCGGAACTCACTCGTCGATGGTTCGTCTGGAAAGACATGCCCGGCCGTCGGCCGGGCTCGGCATTGACCCAGCAGCTCGCCGGCTCCCTGTTGCCGGTCATTAAGTGTGATGACTGCCCGCGGCAGGTGGTGCACCACGTTTCCACCACGCCGAAACACCTCGGAGGGTTGTTCTTCAAGTGCAAAAAAGATGGGATGAGTGCTTCTTTTGATTCGGTTGTTCACCGGATTCTGCGCCGTTTCTAGCTCATTGTTTGCTTAAATATGTGTGTAGGATGGATGCATGTTTTGGTATTGGGAAGAAGATTACATCGATCTATTGATGGAGAGAAATTTGATAGATGTTCACGCATTTCTCTCTAGAGTAGAGACTGGAGATGAGACTAGATGCGACGCAATATCGAATTTGTCGGAACCGAAGAAGAAAAAAGTGTGCAAGTTTGAGAAGCCAATACAAAGAATCAACAATGAAGACATCAAGAAAATATCAATCCAACTAGCGGGACCACTTATGGAAGTTGGATATATATTAAAGTGTCTAATTGTGGTTCTTGTTTTTTTTTGGTTTCATTCTAGTAGCAAAGAATTGGTAAATTATGTGCTCCAATGTATCAAAATGTCGTTCAATGACATAAAGATGCAATGAAATTTGTTTTAGTGGACGAAAATGAAATGCGATGATTTTTTTGCTCCGTTATATTTAAGGAATCGGTTAGGTCCGATCAAAACTTAATGGAGTAAATATACTCCACGAAAGAATTACTCGGCCGTATCCTCCTTTATTTATAGGGGACCGGTTAGAGTTAGCCTAAGCATTAGTTAGCGGACCCCCTAAAACCAAATTTACTAAAATTATAAGTTTTTCTCCCTAAAAACCATCCCCAAATAACTATATATGGTCCAAATAGCATCCCTGGAGCAGCTCTCAACTCACAGTTGACTAATACTCCCTCCATCAAGTAAAGAGTGTACATCTAGGTTCAAAATTTGTCCACAAAAGAGTGTACTTCTATCTTCCCAATGCACTTTAAAGTAGAAAAAAAATACTTCTCTCTTATCACACAGTAATCAAGACCAATAGCAATCTACACATGGCCCCCTTAATTTCTAGATGCACTTAGCTCATTGAGGGTTGGGTAATTAAAGAGGAGAGAGATGGTGTCTTGCACCTTTCCAATGCATTTTTTTACTTAACCTCATAATTTTTCCTAAAATCTCTAGATGTACACTCTTCACCGGACGAAGGGAGTAGTTCATAAAAGACCAGAAAGGCTTCCCCAGATTACTGGGAACATCAATTCAATACACAACAATGATTTAAGTCGTTGCAGTGTGAAAGCTACCATTGAATGCATAGCATGGAGACGAGCAATGGATATTCTTTGTCGAAAAGTCTGCACTGGATTTCTTTGCTGCAATCCACATCAAACATTTAAACTCCTTTAAGCTTCATTGGAGATTTGTAGTGTTATGTAAAAAGAAGCATATATACTATAAGCTCATTAACTACTTGACTTCCCATCTAGTTCGACCTAGAACATGACCATCTATTCATCCATATTAATTCATATCATGGGCAAAGCCCTCCTCCCCTCTATCCCCTTTGGCGAGCCCGTGCATTCACCTCCCCTCTGCCTGCTGCTACGGCGGGCAATGGCGGGGAGGAGAATCCTACTGTCTCGGCTCTGTCTAGTAGATAGGCTAGGGTTTTAGTCCTCAAGGGGTGTCGCTCGAACGGATGGCGATATTTCTTCTTTGAGTCAGTCTTTTGGGCTCTGAGCTCCCCAAGTTAGTCTGCCGGGACAGATTAGAAGAAGCTCTAACATAGATTTCTGCCAGCTCCTCAGGGCGGCGAGGTTAGAACTTATCGCCGGGGTAAGCGGCAGAAAGATTTGATGTCAGGTGTTCTGATCGATTCAAGGGTTCAACAACAATGATTGTGGCTCTGGGGCGCTGGCCTATAGGGGTAGCTGCACGAAGATTTTCCGAATGTCATCGACAAGGCCAGGGCATCATCAACCCTTCCCTATTAGGAACATAACATGCATGCATAACACGACTGGCAGCGATGAGGATTTTAGCTCGAGCAGACCTGAAAACAGTCACATAGTTATCTCACATATCCCTTGGTTCCCCTGTGGCAGGATACTACTCATGGAAAGATACTGTCGGCCAACCTAAAAGGAACAATTCTGATCTGAACCTCGAACGCGATGGTTGGAAAATGGATTGTGGCTGCTTGACCTTGTCGATTGTACCGAGCGCTTCCTAGGTATCCTCTCCGTTCAAGACTAGGTACGATCTTTAGTTACATATACTGCATCACACTATGGTTATGTTGCTCCTATTAGTTTGCATTATGTAACGCCCTCGATGCGGCTATAACTCCTACATGTCGAGGCACGACTTAGAGGCATAACCGCATTGAAAGCAATGTCGCAAGTTAGGCAATCTTCACAACATCCCATGTAGTATAGATAACAAAAGGCGAGAAACATAGTTGGCTTACACTTGCCACGTCAATCAAAGTACATAAATAGCATTACAACATTCAAACACTTATGGCCCGACTACGGCGCCAAAAATAAAAGATAACCTAACATGCGACACGGTCCCGATCGCCCCAACTGGGCACCACTACTGATCATCAGGGAAACACACGTAGTATCGGCGTGAGTCCTCGTCAAACTCCCACTTGAGCTCAAGCGCGTCATCTGGAACGGAATCATCAGGCCCTGCATCTGGTTTGGAAGTAATCTGTGAGCCACAGGGACTCAGCAATCTCGCACCTTCGCGATCAAGACTATTTAAGCTTAATAGGTAAGGCAAGGTACAATATGTGGAGCTGCAGCAAGCGACTAGCATGTATGGTGGCTAACCTGTTCGCAAAAGAGAGCGAGAAGAGAGGTCAAAGCGCGAACGAGTAACTAGAGGACAACCTGCGACAAGCATTACTCCAACACCGTGTTCACTTCCCGGACTCCGCCGAGAAGAGATCATCACGGTAACTCACACGGTTGATTCATTTTAATTAGGTTAAGGTTCAAGTTATCTACAACCGGACATTAACAAATTCCCATCTGCCCATAACCACGGGCACGACTTTCGAAAGTTCAGATCCCTGCAGGGGAGTCCCAACTTAGCCCATGACAAGCTCTCACGGTCAACGAAGGAATAGACCTCCTCCCGAGACATTTCGATCAGACTCGGTATCCCGGTTCTACAAGACACCTCGACAAGTTAAAACAAATCCAGCAACACCGCCCGAATGTGCCGACAAATCCCGATAGGAGCTGCACATATCTCGTTCTCAGGGCACACTCAGATTGTCCAAACTTCCGGTAGGCCAGCCCAGAGTTGCCCCTGGTGGCCACCGGCGGCTGACGAGGTGGACCAACACTCAGAGGAGCACTGGCCCGGGGGGGTTTAAAATAAGATGACCCTCGGGCTCTAGAAACCCAATGGAAAAAGAGGCTAGGTGGAAAATGGTAAAACCAAGGTTGGGCATTGATGGAAAAGCTTTAATCAAGGCAAACTATCAAGGGGTTCCCATTATCACCCAACCGCGTAAGGAACGCAAAAATCCGGGAACATAACACCGATATGACGGAAACTAGGGCGGCAAGAGTGGAACAAAACACTAGGCGAGAGGCCGAGCCTTCCACCCTTTACCAAGTATATAGATGCATTAAGATAACAAGGCAATATAATGATATCCCAACAAGTAAATAATGTTCCAACAAGGAACGGTCTCCAATCTTCACCTGCAACTAGCAACGCTATAAGAGGGGCTGAGCAAAGCGGTAACATAGCCAATCAACGGTTTGCTAGGACATGGTGGGTTAGAGGTTGGACATGGCAATTTGGGAGGCATGATAAGCAAGTTGTAGGCATCGTAGCATAGGCATAGCAAAAGAGCGAGCATCTAGCAAAGCAAAGATAGTAGTGATTTCGAGGGTATGATCATCTTGCCTGCAAAGTTGTCAGAGTTGACTGGATCCTCGAAAGCAAACTCAACGGGTTCCTCGTTAGCGAACTCGTCTCCCGACTCTACCCAAACAAGACAAACAAGCAATAAGGACACAATCAACCACGTGCAAAGCTCAAACAATATGATGCAAAGATGGTATGCTATGCGGGATGCGATATGTGATGCATATACAAGATTTGACAAGGAATGAATGAACCTGGCCTCAACTTGGAAATCCAAGTGTTCCACTGGAAAGGTGAGATGAAATCGCTTGAACACGATATAAAGATCACCGGAATCGGAGTTACGGTTTGGGAATGGCAAGCATTTCAAATATGGCACCGGTCTGCGATAAACAACAAGTAGCCATCTAAATGCAACAAGATGAATATGCTACAGCACCCAAACATGGCATCAAAATACATGGCAGGGATTCATTCATGATGATTAACAAAAGATGAACACTGAGCAACGTCTAATTCATCCATTAACAGGTTCAAACAAGCATGGCAAAAATGCATTTGGTAAACAGATTTCAGACTTAGTGAAATTAACACTTGTCTGGAATTTCAGGTCAGGTAGCACAGTTTGGAGCATGAAAACTATATGCTACAGGAACTGAACATGGCAAAGTAAAGCATGGCATGGAGCTACTCAAAGAGCTTAACAAAAGTCCCTTAATGACCTTGAGCCGAAAGGGATCAGAAAATACATTTGCAAGCATGTGAACATGGCAAAAACATAATCAGATCACAAACTTAGTGAAAACTGGAGCATGTAAAATCAGATATCAAGTAGGCATGTTTACGAGCTCGATGCACTCACTGCAGAGCATGTCATGACAATCTAAGCATACACCCATCAAGAATACACATTATGCAAGCTATACATGACAAGAACAATAACATAGCATGCACGGATCAACTACAACATCCTCGGCAAAATCGCTAACAAGTAGACAATCTGCCCAGATTCACGAAATAGCAAAAGTAGAGCTCGATTGACTCAAGCTAGGGTGCTCCATAATTGCAAACAAAAACATGGATGGATAAAGCACTACAAGATTAACAAAACATCCTTACCGACCATCCTCAAAAGAGGCACGGATCACTAGAAAACAACATGAACATATGGCATAATGAAATAACCAGATCAAGGACTTAGTGGAATTGCTAAGTCCCTGAAATCAGCATTAATGAATGCACCACTTTGCAAGCTTGTGCTAGTCACCACACACATCACAAAAATACATGGGTTGTACCTATGGAAAGATGGCAAAACATATAACAAAACACATGTAGAGCTCAGGGGCATATCATGCACACAATAATCATGGCAAAAATGACAAATATCTAATTGGAGCAGCAGATCTGGCAATTATCTCAAATAGCACTCTTCCAACAGCATTTCGGGCATCAAGATGAACTCAAATGAAAATGATGCAATGAGATGAAATGATGTACTCTCTGAGATGAACATTTTGATATGCTATATGCCCAAAACGGAGTTACGGATGCAGAGTTACGATGCAATGAACATAGCAAATAATTAGGGTTTCAGGCAAAAAGTCAACCGAGACAAATCCCAGATCTAGATCCGGCCCGCGTGTACTGTAGCAGTGGCGTGGTTTCTGAAGTTCGCCGGGGAGCTTGGGGCTCGCCGGAGTCGTTGGAGGCCGCCGGAGGAGGGGAAGACGGCCGGGGTGGCGGTGGCGATGGCGGTGGCCGACGATGGCGGTGGGGAAGGTCCGGCCGCCGGAGGAGGAGCGGGCGGCGCCGGCTTCCGGCGAAGTGACGGCCGCCGGCCTGGAGGCAGACGAACGCCGGCGGGGAGGCGGCGGATGGCGGCGGGCGAGTGGAGAGGCGGCGGGGCGCGCGGGCCTCGGGGGCCGGCGATGGGCCTGCCCGAGCCGGCGGCGCGGGGCGGTGATGTGGGGCGCGCGGGGACATGTGGTGCCCCAGGATTGGTGGCCGCGGGTGGCGGACGCGTCCGGCGCCGTCCGGACGTGTCCGGTGGCGGCAGAGACGATTTTTTTAGGGTTTGGACGGGGGAGATCCGGAATTTCGAGAGGTTGGTCTTTATATAGGCATAGAGGGAGCTAGGAGTGTCCAAATCAGGTGCGGTTTTCGACCACGCGATCGTGATCGAACGCTCTAGATGATGGAGAGGGTTTTGGTGGGTTTTGGGCCAACTTGGAGGGGTGTTGGGCTGCAACACACACGAGGCCTTTTCGGTCCCTCGGTTAACCGTTGGAGCATCAACGAAGTCCAAATGGTACGAAACTTGACAGGCAGTCTACCGGTAGTAAACCAAGGACGCTTGGAAAGTCTCGGTCCAATCCGGAAATGTTTATCCCCACACACGAAAGAAAGGTAGAAATGACTACCGGAGGATAACGGAGCGTTGGAATGCAAAACAGACAACGAGGAAAATGCTCGGATGCATGAGACGAACATGTATGCAAATGCAATGCACATGATGACATGATATGAGATGCATGACAACGACAACAACACACGGAGACAAAAACCCGAACCCGAGAAAATAAAATAACTTAATGCCGGAAACGGCAAGAGTTGGATTACATATTAGGTAAATCATATCCGGGGTGTTACAACACTCCACCACTACGAAAGGATCTTGTCCCGAGATCTAGGACTGAAAGAACGCCGGGTACTCAGAACGGAGGTGATCCTCGCGTTCCCAGGTAGCTTCACGGTCGGAATGGTGTGACCACTTGACTTTGAGGAATTTGATTGACTTGTTGCGAGTCTTGCGTTCAGTCTCTTCAAGAATAGCAACGGGGTGATCACGATAAGAGAGATCTTCTTGGAGCTCAATGTCCTCGAAGTTAACGGTGCGGTCAGTAGTCTTGAAGCACTTTCGGAGCTGAGAGACATGGAACACGTAATGCACATTTGCAAAGTTTGAAGGAAGATCGAGTTGATAGGCGAGATCGCCTCTCTTGTTGACGATCTTGAAAGGTCCCACGTATCTGGGGGCAAGTTTTCCTTTGATACCGAAGCGACGAGTACCTTTCATTGGAGAGACGCGGAGGTAAACATGATCTCCGATCTCGAAAGCCAAATCAAGGTGCTTACTATCATAGTAGCTCTTCTGGTGGGATTGGGCTGCTTTGAGGTTATCTCGAATGACTTTGCACATTTTCTCTGCCTCTGTGATTAAGTCATTACCCAGAAGCTGACGTTCACCCGTTTCAGACCAGTTGAGAGGGGTACGACACTTCCTGCCATACAGAATTTCGAATGGGGCCTTGCCCGAACTTGCTTGAAAACTGTTGTTGTAGGAGAATTCAGCATATGGAAGACAATCCTCCCACTTCATGCCGAAGGAGATCACACAAGCCCTGAGCATATCTTCAAGAATCTGGTTGACACGCTCGACTTGACCGCTAGTTTGAGGATGGAAAGCTGTGCTGAAGCGGATGTTGGTGCCCATGGCCTTCTGAAAAGAATCCCAAAACTTAGAGGTAAAGATGCTGCCACGGTCTGAAGAGATCACTTGAGGAATACCGTGTAGAGAGACGATTCGAGAGGTATAGAGTTCCGCCAATTGAGCTGCAGTGATTGACTCTTTGATAGGCAGAAAGTGAGCCACTTTAGTGAGTTTGTCGATGACAATGAATATAGCATCATTGCCACGTTTGGACTTTGGAAACCCAGTCACGAAGTCCATCTCAATGTGGTCAAACTTCCATTCTGGAATGGCAAGAGGTTGGAGGAGACTAGGTGGCCTTTGGTGTTCTGCCTTCACTCTTCTGCAGACATCACATTCATTCACAAACTGAACAATCTCGCGCTTCATTCGAGTCCACCAATAAGCCTGCTTGAGGTCCTGATACATCTTCGTGCTCCCAGGGTGGATGAAGAGGAGAGAATTGTGAGCCTCGTTCATGATCACTTTACGAAGGTCACCTTTGGGAACAACAATACGATCCTCGAAGAAGAGAGTATCCTTGTCATCAAGGCGGTAGCACTTGTACTTGGATTGACTCTTGGCAATCCCAATCTTCACCTTTTTCACCATAGCATCAAGAAGCTGGGCTTGGCGAATCTGGTCTTCCAAGGTAGGAGAGACTTGAAGGTTGGCGAGGAAACCTTGAGGAACAATTTGCAGATTAAGTTTGCGGAAAGCTTCACAAAGCTTGGGTTGATAAGGTTTGAGAATAAGACTGTTGCAATAAGTCTTCCTGCTCAATGCGTCAGCAATCACATTGGCCTTGCCTGGAGTATACTCGATACTCGGATTATACTCTTGAATCATTTCGACCCATCGAGTCTGCCTGAGGTTGAGATTAGGCTGAGTGAAGATGTACTTGAGACTCTTGTGGTCAGTGAAGATGTCCATTTTTCTTCCCAATAAGAGATGTCTCCAAGTCAAAAGAGTATGCACAACTGCCGCCAACTCGAGGTCATGAGTGGGGTAGTTCTTCTCGTTGGGCTTCAACTGGCGAGAGGTATAAGCCACAACTTTCTTCTCTTGCATCAACACTGCACCAAGATCTAGGAGAGAGGCATCGCAAAAGACCTCGTACGGTTTGGATTCATCAGGAGGAGTCAGAACTGGAGCAGTGACCAATTTCTCTTTCAAAGTGTTGAAAGCGATGTCACATTCCGAAGACCAAACGTACTTGACGTGCTTCTGGAGAAGATTTGAGAGAGGCTTCGCGATCTTTGAAAAGTTTTCAACGAATCTTCGACAATAGCTTGCAAGATCGAGGAAGCTACGGAGTTGCTTCACGTTCTGAGGTGGTTCCCAATTCATAATTGTAGACACCTTCTCAGGATTCACCACAATGCCCTTGGCAGAGATGATATGACCAAGATAAAGAACCTCATTGAGCCAAAATTCGCACTTGGAGAACTTGGCGTAGAACTGGTGTTCCCTGAGCTTATCGAGTACCAAACGCAAGTGCTTGGCATGATCTTCCTTGTTCTTCGAAAAGACCAGAATGTCGTCGAGATAGACCAAAACGAAGTCATTTGTGTAGGCGTTGAAGATGAAGTTCATCATGCGAGAGAAAGTCGGAGGAGTGTTGACGAGGCCAAAAGACATGACAGTGTATTCATATGACCCATAGCTTGTCCTGAAAGCCGTCTTGGGAATATCTTGCTCACGGATACGAATCTGGTGATAACCCATACGGAGATCAAGCTTGGAGAATACTTGGGCGCCTTTAAGTTGTTCGAACAGCTCATTGATGTTGGGAAGTGGGTATTTGTTCTTGATAGTCTTCTTGTTCAATGGACGGTAGTCAACACAAAGTCGGTCCGTTCCATCCTTCTTCACAAAAAGAACACCACAACCCCACGGAGAAGAACTAGGTCGGATGAGACCCATTCTCTCTTGAATGTCGAGTTGCTTCTTCAGCTCCTTCAACTCTTCAGGACCGAGCTTGTAAGGACGCTTGCACACTGGTTCCGTGCCAGGCTCAAGATCGATGACGAATTCAACTGGCCGGTGCGGAGGCATTCCTGGAAGCTCTTCTGGAAAGACGTCTTGATATTCGCAAACGACTGGGATTTGCGAGATGGCATCCAGTTCACCCTTCTCATTGAGAGAAAACAAACGGATTGTATTATCCTGAGCGGCAAAGACAATTACATCCTCAGACGAATGAGTCAATTGAATCTGCCTGGCTGCACAATCAAGCTGAGCCTTGTTCTTAGAAAGCCAATCCATCCCGAGAATAAGTTCAATATCCGAGTTACCAAGAACCATTGGAGAAGTCAGAAACTTGAAATCACCCATCATGATAGAAATATCCGGAATCTCGTGGTTAGCGAGCAAACATTTACCCGGATAGACAACTGCTAATGGTTTATGCATAACTTGGGAAGTCAACTCATGCTTAGATGCAAAAGGTTTCGAGATGAAACAATGCGATGCACCAGTGTCAAAAAGAACTCTTGCAGGAATATTGTTAATAGGAAGGTTACCCATGATGACATCTGACGAGTCCTCTGCCTGAGCTGCATTCATCAAGTTGACCTTGGCGTGCTTGGGGTTATGCTTGACCACAGCTATACTTGCCGATCTCACAGGAGGAGGAGGGAGACGCCTCTGGTTGAAGCACTTGTTGGCATAGTGACCCTTCTGTTGGCACTTGTTGCACGTGACCTCTGAAAGCGGACGGTGATACAGAGCACTCAATCTTGGAGCTTGAGACGAAGTCTTGTTCTGAAAGCCAGGGTTGGGTGGGTGGAAAGATCCACTGCCACCTTTACTCTTTTGCTGATACGGCTGACGGAACGGAGGAGGAGGAAGCCAATACTTCTGCTGCTTGGCCACTTGAGTAGAGGAAAAAGGAGTAGCATCTCTGACTCGCTTCTTGGAAGCATCACACCTCAGTTGAGCAGCCTCTTGCTTCAATGCCATGTTGTAGAACTCGTCGTACCTTAAGGGCTCGAAGAGAACAAGAGCTAGCTGGATTTCTTCTCTGAGACCACCCCTGAACTGGTATATCATGCTCTTCTCATCGGGGACGTCCTGCTTAGCAAAGCGGGCGAGCTTCTGAAAAAACTTGTTGTAGTCATAGACAGACAAAGAGCCTTGCTTCAGGTTGCGGAATTCCTCACGCTTGCTTTCAACCACGCTCTGAGGAATATGATGAGCTTTGAAATCTTGACGGAATTCATCCCAAGTAATCACATGGCCTCCTCTGGAATCCTTGTACTGCTGGAACCATTCTGCAGCTTGGTCTTTGAGTTGGAAGGAAGCAAACTTGACAAAGTCCTCAGACATGACGTTACTACACTCGAAATGCTTGCACAGATCCACAAGCCAATCGTCAGCATCAGTTGCCTCAACACAATTGCTGAAAGTCTTTGGCTGATTTGCAAGGAACTGGTTGAGTGTAGCAAAGTGATTCTGATTGTTGCCTTGGTTCGCTTGATTGCGCTCTTGAAGAATTTGCATGATCAACTGTGTGTTTGCATTGGTTGCGGCCATCACAGCTTGCCATGCCTCCGGAGGAGGTGGAGGTGGTGGCGAATCCTGATTTTGATTGCTGCTCTTAGCGGGAGCCATCCTGAAGAGGGTGACAACCGTTAGCACATTGATAGATAAAATGAAGCTGAATCAAACGAGTTGAAATTGCAACGTAAAGTCTTCACATTCGAACATAAGAACGAATGCATTCCACTTGAAATGGTCACATATCCATAAATTGAGAAGCCACTTAGGATTTAGGTAGAGGGATAAATCAACAAGGTACGGATCACGAACGAATACTTGGTAAGAAATCCCAATCTCAAACCAAATATCCATGGAAGAAGAACTAGAGTTACAAGAATTCCCACCTATGAAACTCCCGAACCTTTCCGGTTATGCAATCAGGTGTTGGGAATACAGGGGAAGCATAATATCTCATCCAAATCTAGCAATTCCTACATCCAGCTGTATCCATCCTTCAACACATAACCGAGAAAACTTCGGAAACCTTCTACCTCAACCTTTGAAAAGCATCCGTTATACAAGTTATGGCAATACTCCTGAACACCCGCCCAGTACTGGGTGGCGTCGAGGTTATCTCACCAACGAACTACATAAAAGAGATTTTTGATGTCGGCGTACTAAACTCAGGTATTCCAGAACTGCAACGATAAAATTGTGACGACAACACCTCGGAGCTCAACTCCCCGGGACACTGCGACAACCCCTAAAGACAGGAGGCACCAAGAACAATGTTCTCGTCACAAAACCATCGGAGCGATTCCAAGATACCCGCGTGATCCTAATTTTTTTTAGTGAAATTTGAGAAGAGAAGAGTCAAAACTCTATGCCAGGATGCCTTACCAGAGCGATGAGGAGACTGGGGAGTAAAAAGAATTCCTAACTCTCCGATATATAATTCCTAAATGACTCAAAACAATTTTTCTAGACTCAACAACGGCTGCTAAAAACGATCAAGAAATGGGGGCTCCTAAGGTCGGGGAAGGCTCTGATTACCAACTTGTAACGCCCTCGATGCGGCTATAGCTCCTACATGTCGAGGCACGACTTAGAGGCATAACCGCATTGAAAGCAATGTCGCAAGTTAGGCAATCTTCACAACATCCCATGTAGTATAGATAACAAAAGGCGAGAAACATAGTTGGCTTACACTTGCCACGTCAATCAAAGTACATAAATAGCATTACAACATTCAAACACTTATGGCCCGACTACGGCGCCAAAAATAAAAGATAACCTAACATGCGACACGGTCCCGATCGCCCCAACTGGGCACCACTACTGATCATCAGGGAAACACACGTAGTATCGGCGTGAGTCCTCGTCGAACTCCCACTTGAGCTCAAGCGCGTCATCTGGAACGGAATCATCAGGCCCTGCATCTGGTTTGGAAGTAATCTGTGAGCCACAGGGACTCAGCAATCTCGCACCTTCGCGATCAAGACTATTTAAGCTTAATAGGTAAGGCAAGGTACAATATGTGGAGCTGCAGCAAGCGACTAGCATGTATGGTGGCTAACCTGTTCGCAAAAGAGAGCGAGAAGAGAGGTCAAAGCGCGAACGAGTAACTAGAGGACAACCTGCGACAAGCATTACTCCAACACCGTGTTCACTTCCCGGACTCCGCCGAGAAGAGATCATCACGGTAACTCACACGGTTGATTCATTTTAATTAGGTTAAGGTTCAAGTTATCTACAACCGGACATTAACAAATTCCCATCTGCCCATAACCACGGGCACGACTTTCGAAAGTTCAGATCCCTGCAGGGGAGTCCCAACTTAGCCCATGACAAGCTCTCACGGTCAACGAAGGAATAGACCTCCTCCCGAGACATTTCGATCAGACTCGGTATCCCGGTTCTACAAGACACCTCGACAAGTTAAAACAAATCCAGCAACACCGCCCGAATGTGCCGACAAATCCCGATAGGAGCTGCACATATCTCGTTCTCAGGGCACACTCAGATTGTCCAAACTTCCGGTAGGCCAGCCCAGAGTTGCCCCTGGTGGCCACCGGCGGCTGACGAGGTGGACCAACACTCAGAGGAGCACTGGCCCGGGGGGGTTTAAAATAAGATGACCCTCGGGCTCTAGAAACCCAATGGAAAAAGAGGCTAGGTGGAAAATGGTAAAACCAAGGTTGGGCATTGATGGAAAAGCTTTAATCAAGGCAAACTATCAAGGGGTTCCCATTATCACCCAACCGCGTAAGGAACGCAAAAATCCAGGAACATAACACCGATATGACGGAAACTAGGGCGGCAAGAGTGGAACAAAACACTAGGCGAGAGGCCGAGCCTTCCACCCTTTACCAAGTATATAGATGCATTAAGATAACAAGGCAATATAATGATATCCCAACAAGTAAATAATGTTCCAACAAGGAACGGTCTCCAATCTTCACCTGCAACTAGCAACGCTATAAGTGGGGCTGAGCAAAGCGGTAACATAGCCAATAAACGGTTTGCTAGGACATGGTGGGTTAGAGGTTGGACATGGCAATTTGGGAGGCATGATAAGCAAGTTGTAGGCATCGTAGCATAGGCATAGCAAAAGAGCGAGCATCTAGCAAAGCAAAGATAGTAGTGATTTCGAGGGTATGATCATCTTGCCTGCAAAGTTGTCAGAGTTGACTGGATCCTCGAAAGCAAACTCAACGGGTTCCTCGTTAGCGAACTCGTCTCCCGACTCTACCCAAACAAGACAAACAAGCAATAAGGACACAATCAACCACGTGCAAAGCTCAAACAATATGATGCAAAGATGGTATGCTATGCGGGATGCGATATGTGATGCATATACAAGATTTGACAAGGAATGAATGAACCTGGCCTCAACTTGGAAATCCAAGTGTTCCACTGGAAAGGTGAGATGAAATCGCTTGAACACGATATAAAGATCACCGGAATCGGAGTTACGGTTTGGGAATGGCAAGCATTTCAAATATGGCATCGGTCTGCGATAAACAACAAGTAGCCATCTAAATGCAACAAGATGAATATGCTACAGCACCCAAACATGGCATCAAAATACATGGCAGGGATTCATTCATGATGATTAACAAAAGATGAACACTGAGCAACGTCTAATTCATCCATTAACAGGTTCAAACAAGCATGGCAAAAATGCATTTGGTAAACAGATTTCAGACTTAGTGAAATTAACACTTGTCTGGAATTTCAGGTCAGGTAGCACAGTTTGGAGCATGAAAACTATATGCTACAGGAACTGAACATGGCAAAGTAAAGCATGGCATGGAGCTACTCAAAGAGCTTAACAAAAGTCCCTTAATGACCTTGAGCCGAAAGGGATCAGAAAATACATTTGCAAGCATGTGAACATGGCAAAAACATAATCAGATCACAAACTTAGTGAAAACTGGAGCATGTAAAATCAGATATCAAGTAGGCATGTTTACGAGCTCGATGCACTCACTGCAGAGCATGTCATGACAATCTAAGCATACACCCATCAAGAATACACATTATGCAAGCTATACATGACAAGAACAATAACATAGCATGCACGGATCAACTACAACATCCTCGGCAAAATCGCTAACAAGTAGACAATCTGCCCAGATTCACGAAATAGCAAAAGTAGAGCTCGATTGACTCAAGCTAGGGTGCTCCATAATTGCAAACAAAAACATGGATGCATAAAGCACTACAAGATTAACAAAACATCCTTACCGACCATCCTCAAAAGAGGCACGGATCACTAGAAAACAACATGAACATATGGCATAATGAAATAACCAGATCAAGGACTTAGTGGAATTGCTAAGTCCCTGAAATCAGCATTAATGAATGCACCACTTTGCAAGCTTGTGCTAGTCACCACACACATCACAAAAATACATGGGTTGTACCTATGGAAAGATGGCAAAACATATAACAAAACACATGTAGAGCTCAGGGGCATATCATGCACACAATAATCATGGCAAAAATGACAAATATCTAATTGGAGCAGCAGATCTGGCAATTATCTCAAATAGCACTCTTCCAACAGCATTTCGGGCATCAAGATGAACTCAAATGAAAATGATGCAATGAGATGAAATGATGTACTCTCTGAGATGAACATTTTGATATGCTATATGCCCAAAACGGAGTTACGGATGCAGAGTTACGATGCAATGAACATAGCAAATAATTAGGGTTTCGGGCAAAAAGTCAACCGAGACAAATCCCAGATCTAGATCCGGCCCGCGTGTACTGTAGCAGTGGCGTGGTTTCTGAAGTTCGCCGGGGAGCTTGGGGCTCGCCGGAGTCGTTGGAGGCCGCCGGAGGAGGGGAAGACGGCCGGGGTGGCGGTGGCGATGGCGGTGGCCGACGATGGCGGCGGGGAAGGTCTGGCCGCCGGAGGAGGAGCGGGCGGCGCCGGCTTCCGGCGAAGTGACGGCCGCCGGCCTGGAGGCAGACGAACGCCGGCGGGGAGGCGGCGGATGGCGGCGGGCGAGTGGAGAGGCGGCGGGGCGCGCGGGCCTCGGGGGCCGGCGATGGGCCTGCCCGAGCCGGCGGCGCGGGGCGGTGATGTGGGGCGCGCGGGGACATGTGGTGCCCCAGGATTGGCGGCCGCGGGTGGCGGACGCGTCCGGCGCCGTCCGGACGTGTCCGGTGGCGGCAGAGACGATTTTTTTAGGGTTTGGACGGGGGAGATCCGGAATTTCGAGAGGTTGGTCTTTATATAGGCATAGAGGGAGCTAGGAGTGTCCAAATCAGGTGCGGTTTTCGACCACGCGATCGTGATCGAACGCTCTAGATGATGGAGAGGGTTTTGGTGGGTTTTGGGCCAACTTGGAGGGGTGTTGGGCTGCAACACACACGAGGCCTTTTCGGTCCCTCGGTTAACCGTTGGAGCATCAACGAAGTCCAAATGGTACGAAACTTGACAGGCAGTCTACCGGTAGTAAACCAAGGACGCTTGGAAAGTCTCGGTCCAATCCGGAAATGTTTATCCCCACACACGAAAGAAAGGTAGAAATGACTACCGGAGGATAACGGAGCGTTGGAATGCAAAACAGACAACGAGGAAAATGCTCGGATGCATGAGACGAACATGTATGCAAATGCAATGCACATGATGACATGATATGAGATGCATGACAACGACAACAACACACGGAGACAAAAACCCGAACCCGAGAAAATAAAATAACTTAATGCCGGAAACGGCAAGAGTTGGATTACATATTAGGTAAATCATATCCGGGGTGTTACAACACTCCACCACTACGAAAGGATCTTGTCCCGAGATCTAGGACTGAAAGAACGCCGGGTACTCAGAACGGAGGTGATCCTCGCGTTCCCAGGTAGCTTCACGGTCGGAATGGTGTGACCACTTGACTTTGAGGAATTTGATTGACTTGTTGCGAGTCTTGCGTTCAGTCTCTTCAAGAATAGCAACGGGGTGATCACGATAAGAGAGATCTTCTTGGAGCTCAATGTCCTCGAAGTTAACGGTGCGGTCAGTAGTCTTAAAGCACTTTCGGAGCTGAGAGACATGGAACACGTAATGCACATTTGCAAAGTTTGAAGGAAGATCGAGTTGATAGGCGAGATCGCCTCTCTTGTTGACGATCTTGAAAGGTCCCACGTATCTGGGGGCAAGTTTTCCTTTGATACCGAAGCGACGAGTACCTTTCATTGGAGAGACGCGGAGGTAAACATGATCTCCGATCTCGAAAGCCAAATCAAGGTGCTTACTATCATAGTAGCTCTTCTGGCGGGATTGGGCTGCTTTGAGGTTATCTCGAATGACTTTGCACATTTTCTCTGCCTCTGTGATTAAGTCATTACCCAGAAGCTGACGTTCACCCGTTTCAGACCAGTTGAGAGGGGTACGACACTTCCTGCCATACAGAATTTCGAATGGGGCCTTGCCCGAACTTGCTTGAAAACTGTTGTTGTAGGAGAATTCAGCATATGGAAGACAATCCTCCCACTTCATGCCGAAGGAGATCACACAAGCCCTGAGCATATCTTCAAGAATCTGGTTGACACGCTCGACTTGACCGCTAGTTTGAGGATGGAAAGCTGTGCTGAAGCGGATGTTGGTGCCCATGGCCTTCTGAAAAGAATCCCAAAACTTAGAGGTAAAGATGCTGCCACGGTCTGAAGAGATCACTTGAGGAATACCGTGTAGAGAGACGATTCGAGAGGTATAGAGTTCCGCCAATTGAGCTGCAGTGATTGACTCTTTGATAGGCAGAAAGTGAGCCACTTTAGTGAGTTTGTCGATGACAATGAATATAGCATCATTGCCACGTTTGGACTTTGGAAACCCAGTCACGAAGTCCATCTCAATGTGGTCAAACTTCCATTCTGGAATGGCAAGAGGTTGGAGGAGACTAGGTGGCCTTTGGTGTTCTGCCTTCACTCTTCTGCAGACATCACATTCATTCACAAACTGAACAATCTCGCGCTTCATTCGAGTCCACCAATAAGCCTGCTTGAGGTCCTGATACATCTTCGTGCTCCCAGGGTGGATGAAGAGGAGAGAATTGTGAGCCTCGTTCATGATCACTTTACGAAGGTCACCTTTGGGAACAACAATACGATCCTCGAAGAAGAGAGTATCCTTGTCATCAAGGCGGTAGCACTTGTACTTGGATTGACTCTTGGCAATCCCAATCTTCACCTTTTTCACCATAGCATCAAGAAGCTGGGCTTGGCGAATCTGGTCTTCCAAGGTAGGAGAGACTTGAAGGTTGGCGAGGAAACCTTGAGGAACAATTTGCAGATTAAGTTTGCGGAAAGCTTCACAAAGCTTGGGTTGATAAGGTTTGAGAATAAGACTGTTGCAATAAGTCTTCCTGCTCAATGCGTCAGCAATCACATTGGCCTTGCCTGGAGTATACTCGATACTCGGATTATACTCTTGAATCATTTCGACCCATCGAGTCTGCCTGAGGTTGAGATTAGGCTGAGTGAAGATGTACTTGAGACTCTTGTGGTCAGTGAAGATGTCCATTTTTCTTCCCAATAAGAGATGTCTCCAAGTCAAAAGAGTATGCACAACTGCCGCCAACTCGAGGTCATGAGTGGGGTAGTTCTTCTCGTTGGGCTTCAACTGGCGAGAGGTATAAGCCACAACTTTCTTCTCTTGCATCAACACTGCACCAAGATCTAGGAGAGAGGCATCGCAAAAGACCTCGTACGGTTTGGATTCATCAGGAGGAGTCAGAACTGGAGCAGTGACCAATTTCTCTTTCAAAGTGTTGAAAGCGATGTCACATTCCGAAGACCAAACGTACTTGACGTGCTTCTGGAGAAGATTTGAGAGAGGCTTCGCGATCTTTGAAAAGTTTTCAACGAATCTTCGACAATAGCTTGCGAGATCGAGGAAGCTACGGAGTTGCTTCACGTTCTGAGGTGGTTCCCAATTCATAATTGTAGACACCTTCTCAGGATTCACCACAATGCCCTTGGCAGAGATGATATGACCAAGATAAAGAACCTCATTGAGCCAAAATTCGCACTTGGAGAACTTGGCGTAGAACTGGTGTTCCCTGAGCTTATCGAGTACCAAACGCAAGTGCTTGGCATGATCTTCCTTGTTCTTCGAAAAGACCAGAATGTCGTCGAGATAGACCAAAACGAAGTCATTTGTGTAGGCGTTGAAGATGAAGTTCATCATGCGAGAGAAAGTCGGAGGAGTGTTGACGAGGCCAAAAGACATGACAGTGTATTCATATGACCCATAGCTTGTCCTGAAAGCCGTCTTGGGAATATCTTGCTCACGGATACGAATCTGGTGATAACCCATACGGAGATCAAGCTTGGAGAATACTTGGGCGCCTTTAAGTTGTTCAAACAGCTCATTGATGTTGGGAAGTGGGTATTTGTTCTTGATAGTCTTCTTGTTCAATGGACGGTAGTCAACACAAAGTCGGTCCGTTCCATCCTTCTTCACAAAAAGAACACCACAACCCCACGGAGAAGAACTAGGTCGGATGAGACCCATTCTCTCTTGAATGTCGAGTTGCTTCTTCAGCTCCTTCAACTCTTCAGGACCGAGCTTGTAAGGACGCTTGCACACTGGTTCCATGCCAGGCTCAAGATCGATGACGAATTCAACTGGCCGGTGCGGAGGCATTCCTGGAAGCTCTTCTGGAAAGACGTCTTGATATTCGCAAACGACTGGGATTTGCGAGATGGCATCCAGTTCACCCTTCTCATTGAGAGAAAACAAACGGATTGTATTATCCTGAGCGGCAAAGACAATTACATCCTCAGACGAATGAGTCAATTGAATCTGCCTGGCTGCACAATCAAGCTGAGCCTTGTTCTTAGAAAGCCAATCCATCCCGAGAATAAGTTCAATATCCGAGTTACCAAGAACCATTGGAGAAGTCAGAAACTTGAAATCACCCATCATGATAGAAATATCCGGAATCTCGTGGTTAGCGAGCAAACATTTACCCGGATAGACAACTGCTAATGGTTTATGCATAACTTGGGAAGTCAACTCATGCTTAGATGCAAAAGGTTTCGAGATGAAACAATGCGATGCACCAGTGTCAAAAAGAACTCTTGCAGGAATATTGTTAATACGAAGGTTACCCATGATGACATCTGACGAGTCCTCTGCCTGAGCTGCATTCATCAAGTTGACCTTGGCGTGCTTGGGGTTATGCTTGACCACAGCTATACTTGCCGATCTCACAGGAGGAGGAGGGAGACGCCTCTGGTTGAAGCACTTGTTGGCATAGTGACCCTTCTGTTGGCACTTGTTGCACGTGACCTCTGAAAGCGGACGGTGATACAGAGCACTCAATCTTGGAGCTTGAGACGAAGTCTTGTTCTGAAAGCCAGGGTTGGGTGGGTGGAAAGATCCACTGCCACCTTTACTCTTTTGCTGATACGGCTGACGGAACGGAGGAGGAGGAAGCCAATACTTCTGCTGCTTGGCCACTTGAGTAGAGGAAAAAGGAGTAGCATCTCTGACTCGCTTCTTGGAAGCATCACACCTTAGTTGAGCAGCCTCTTGCTTCAATGCCATGTTGTAGAACTCGTCGTACCTTAAGGGCTCGAAGAGAACAAGAGCTAGCTGGATTTCTTCTCTGAGACCACCCCTGAACTGGTATATCATGCTCTTCTCATCGGGGACGTCCTGCTTAGCAAAGCGGGCGAGCTTCTGAAAAAACTTGTTGTAGTCATAGACAGACAAAGAGCCTTGCTTCAGGTTGCGGAATTCCTCACGCTTGCTTTCAACCACGCTCTGAGGAATATGATGAGCTTTGAAATCTTGACGGAATTCATCCCAAGTAATCACATGGCCTCCTCTGGAATCCTTGTACTGCTGGAACCATTCTGCAGCTTGGTCTTTGAGTTGGAAGGAAGCAAACTTGACAAAGTCCTCAGACATGACGTTACTACACTCGAAATGCTTGCACAGATCCACAAGCCAATCGTCAGCATCAGTTGCCTCAACACAATTGCTGAAAGTCTTTGGCTGATTTGCAAGGAACTGGTTGAGTGTAGCAAAGTGATTCTGATTGTTGCCTTGGTTCGCTTGATTGCGCTCTTGAAGAATTTGCATGATCAACTGTGTGTTTGCATTGGTTGCGGCCATCACAGCTTGCCATGCCTCCGGAGGAGGTGGAGGTGGTGGCGAATCCTGATTTTGATTGCTGCTCTTAGCGGGAGCCATCCTGAAGAGGGTGACAACCGTTAGCACATTGATAGATAAAATGAAGCTGAATCAAACGAGTTGAAATTGCAACGTAAAGTCTTCACATTCGAACATAAGAACGAATGCATTCCACTTGAAATGGTCACATATCCATAAATTGAGAAGCCACTTAGGATTTAGGTAGAGGGATAAATCAACAAGGTACGGATCACGAACGAATACTTGGTAAGAAATCCCAATCTCAAACCAAATATCCATGGAAGAAGAACTAGAGTTACAAGAATTCCCACCTATGAAACTCCCGAACCTTTCCGGTTATGCAATCAGGTGTTGGGAATACAGGGGAAGCATAATATCTCATCCAAATCTAGCAATTCCTACATCCAGCTGTATCCATCCTTCAACACATAACCGAGAAAACTTCGGAAACCTTCTACCTCAACCTTTGAAAAGCATCCGTTATACAAGTTATGGCAATACTCCTGAACACCCGCCCAGTACTGGGTGGCGTCGAGGTTATCTCACCAACGAACTACATAAAAGAGATTTTTGATGTCGGCGTACTAAACTCAGGTATTCCAGAACTGCAACGATAAAATTGTGACGACAACACCTCGGAGCTCAACTCCCCGGGACACTGCGACAACCCCTAAAGACAGGAGGCACCAAGAACAATGTTCTCGTCACAAAACCATCGGAGCGATTCCAAGATACCCGCGTGATCCTAATTTTTTTTAGTGAAATTTGAGAAGAGAAGAGTCAAAACTCTATGCCAGGATGCCTTACCAGAGCGATGAGGAGACTGGGGAGTAAAAAGAATTCCTAACTCTCCGATATATAATTCCTAAATGACTCAAAACAATTTTTCTAGACTCAACAACGGCTGCTAAAAACGATCAAGAAATGGGGGCTCCTAAGGTCGGGGAAGGCTCTGATTACCAACTTGTAACGCCCTCGATGCGGCTATAGCTCCTACATGTCGAGGCACGACTTAGAGGCATAACCGCATTGAAAGCAATGTCGCAAGTTAGGCAATCTTCACAACATCCCATGTAGTATAGATAACAAAAGGCGAGAAACATAGTTGGCTTACACTTGCCACGTCAATCAAAGTACATAAATAGCATTACAACATTCAAACACTTATGGCCCGACTACGGCGCCAAAAATAAAAGATAACCTAACATGCGACACGGTCCCGATCGCCCCAACTGGGCACCACTACTGATCATCAGGGAAACACACGTAGTATCGGCGTGAGTCCTCGTCGAACTCCCACTTGAGCTCAAGCGCGTCATCTGGAACGGAATCATCAGGCCCTGCATCTGGTTTGGAAGTAATCTGTGAGCCACAGGGACTCAGCAATCTCGCACCCTCGCGATCAAGACTATTTAAGCTTAATAGGTAAGGCAAGGTACAATATGTGGAGCTGCAGCAAGCGACTAGCATGTATGGTGGCTAACCTGTTCGCAAAAGAGAGCGAGAAGAGAGGTCAAAGCGCGAACGAGTAACTAGAGGACAACCTGCGACAAGCATTACTCCAACACCGTGTTCACTTCCCGGACTCCGCCGAGAAGAGATCATCACGGTAACTCACACGGTTGATTCATTTTAATTAGGTTAAGGTTCAAGTTATCTACAACCGGACATTAACAAATTCCCATCTGCCCATAACCACGGGCACGACTTTCGAAAGTTCAGATCCCTGCAGGGGAGTCCCAACTTAGCCCATGACAAGCTCTCACGGTCAACGAAGGAATAGACCTCCTCCCGAGACATTTCGATCAGACTCGGTATCCCGGTTCTACAAGACACCTCGACAAGTTAAAACAAATCCAGCAACACCGCCCGAATGTGCCGACAAATCCCGATAGGAGCTGCACATATCTCGTTCTCAGGGCACACTCAGATTGTCCAAACTTCCGGTAGGCCAGCCCAGAGTTGCCCCTGGTGGCCACCGGCGGCTGACGAGGTGGACCAACACTCAGAGGAGCACTGGCCCGGGGGGGTTTAAAATAAGATGACCCTCGGGCTCTAGAAACCCAATGGAAAAAGAGGCTAGGTGGAAAATGGTAAAACCAAGGTTGGGCATTGATGGAAAAGCTTTAATCAAGGCAAACTATCAAGGGGTTCCCATTATCACCCAACCGCGTAAGGAACGCAAAAATCCGGGAACATAACACCGATATGACGGAAACTAGGGCGGCAAGAGTGGAACAAAACACTAGGCGAGAGGCCGAGCCTTCCACCCTTTACCAAGTATATAGATGCATTAAGATAACAAGGCAATATAATGATATCCCAACAAGTAAATAATGTTCCAACAAGGAACGGTCTCCAATCTTCACCTGCAACTAGCAACGCTATAAGAGGGGCTGAGCAAAGCGGTAACATAGCCAATCAACGGTTTGCTAGGACATGGTGGGTTAGAGGTTGGACATGGCAATTTGGGAGGCATGATAAGCAAGTTGTAGGCATCGTAGCATAGGCATAGCAAAAGAGCGAGCATCTAGCAAAGCAAAGATAGTAGTGATTTCGAGGGTATGATCATCTTGCCTGCAAAGTTGTCAGAGTTGACTGGATCCTCGAAAGCAAACTCAACGGGTTCCTCGTTAGCGAACTCGTCTCCCGACTCTACCCAAACAAGACAAACAAGCAATAAGGACACAATCAACCACGTGCAAAGCTCAAACAATATGATGCAAAGATGGTATGCTATGCGGGATGCGATATGTGATGCATATACAAGATTTGACAAGGAATGAATGAACCTGGCCTCAACTTGGAAATCCAAGTGTTCCACTGGAAAGGTGAGATGAAATCGCTTGAACACGATATAAAGATCACCGGAATCGGAGTTACGGTTTGGGAATGGCAAGCATTTCAAATATGGCACCGGTCTGCGATAAACAACAAGTAGCCATCTAAATGCAACAAGATGAATATGCTACAGCACCCAAACATGGCATCAAAATACATGGCAGGGATTCATTCATGATGATTAACAAAAGATGAACACTGAGCAACGTCTAATTCATCCATTAACAGGTTCAAACAAGCATGGCAAAAATGCATTTGGTAAACAGATTTCAGACTTAGTGAAATTAACACTTGTCTGGAATTTCAGGTCAGGTAGCACAGTTTGGAGCATGAAAACTATATGCTACAGGAACTGAACATGGCAAAGTAAAGCATGGCATGGAGCTACTCAAAGAGCTTAACAAAAGTCCCTTAATGACCTTGAGCCGAAAGGGATCAGAAAATACATTTGCAAGCATGTGAACATGGCAAAAACATAATCAGATCACAAACTTAGTGAAAACTGGAGCATGTAAAATCAGATATCAAGTAGGCATGTTTACGAGCTCGATGCACTCACTGCAGAGCATGTCATGACAATCTAAGCATACACCCATCAAGAATACACATTATGCAAGCTATACATGACAAGAACAATAACATAGCATGCACGGATCAACTACAACATCCTCGGCAAAATCGCTAACAAGTAGACAATCTGCCCAGATTCACGAAATAGCAAAAGTAGAGCTCGATTGACTCAAGCTAGGGTGCTCCATAATTGCAAACAAAAACATGGATGGATAAAGCACTACAAGATTAACAAAACATCCTTACCGACCATCCTCAAAAGAGGCACGGATCACTAGAAAACAACATGAACATATGGCATAATGAAATAACCAGATCAAGGACTTAGTGGAATTGCTAAGTCCCTGAAATCAGCATTAATGAATGCACCACTTTGCAAGCTTGTGCTAGTCACCACACACATCACAAAAATACATGGGTTGTACCTATGGAAAGATGGCAAAACATATAACAAAACACATGTAGAGCTCAGGGGCATATCATGCACACAATAATCATGGCAAAAATGACAAATATCTAATTGGAGCAGCAGATCTGGCAATTATCTCAAATAGCACTCTTCCAACAGCATTTCGGGCATCAAGATGAACTCAAATGAAAATGATGCAATGAGATGAAATGATGTACTCTCTGAGATGAACATTTTGATATGCTATATGCCCAAAACGGAGTTACGGATGCAGAGTTACGATGCAATGAACATAGCAAATAATTAGGGTTTCGGGCAAAAAGTCAACCGAGACAAATCCCAGATCTAGATCCGGCCCGCGTGTACTGTAGCAGTGGCGTGGTTTCTGAAGTTCGCCGGGGAGCTTGGGGCTCGCCGGAGTCGTTGGAGGCCGCCGGAGGAGGGGAAGACGGCCGGGGCGGCGGTGGCGATGGCGGCGGGGAAGGTCCGGCCGCCGGAGGAGGAGCGGGCGGCGCCGGCTTCCGGCGAATTGACGGCCGCCGGCGTGGAGGCGGACGAACGTCGGCGAGGAGGCGGCGGATGGCGGCGGGCGAGTGGAGAGGCGGCGGGGCGCGCGGGCCTCGGGGGCCGGCGATGGGCCTGCCCGGGCCGGCGGCGCGGGGCGGTGATGTGGGGCGCGCGGGGACACGTGGCGCCCCAGGATTGGCGGCGGCGGGTGGCGGACGCGTCCGGCGCCGTCCGGACGTGTCCGGTGGCGGCGGAGACGATTTTTTTAGGGTTTGGACGGGGGAGATCCGGAATTTCGAGAGGGTGGTCTTTATATAGGCATAGAGGGAGCTAGGAGTATTCAAATGAGGTGCGGTTTTTGGCCACGCGATCATGATCAAACGCTCTAGATGATGGAGAGGGTTTTGGTGGGTTTTGGGCCAACTTGGAGGGGTGTTGGGCTGCAACACACACGAGGCCTTTTCGGTCCCTCGGTTAACCGTTAGAGCATCAAACGAAGTCCAAATGGTACGAAACTTGACAGACAATCTACCGGTAGTAAACCAAGGCCGCTTGTCAAGTCTCGGTCCAATCCGGAAATGTTTAATCCCCACACACGAAAGAAAGGTAGAAATGACTACCGGAGGAGAACGGAGCGTCGGAATGCAAAACGGACAACGGGGAAAATGCTCGGATGCATAAGACGAACACGTATGCAAATGCAATGCGCATGATAACATGATATGAGATGCATGACAACGACAACAACACACGGAGACAAAAACCCGAACCCGAGAAAATAAAATAACTTAACGCCGGAAACGGCAAGAGTTGGATTACATATTAGGTAAATCATATCTGGGGTGTTACACATTAGTTCTTCTTCTGACCTAATAGTACGATTTTGGTTGGAACCAAGAGAGAATAATCCTAAACTTTTCCATGTCATATAAGTTGTAATATAACAAGTCACGGATCACCACATGAGCAGCATTACTATGCTGCATTTGTGAGTGTCTCCAATCTCTGAAATGATATTGCACAGAGCTACAGTCTTCAGTGAATTATTAGGCGCAGAAGTATTCATTGGCCCTGACTTTTGCTATAAGTTGGTTGGAGAGAAAGGGCCTAAAGGTTGACGCACGGTACTTCTTCTGGACGAAATACAGGGAACCGCTGAACTGAAATAAGTGAGCAATTCAACTTCTACTAATGTATATATGTAGGGGCAATAATATGACGATCTTTTTGACAAGATGGATTACATTACATATAATTCCACAAGCATCAGAATATTTTACAAAAATATCTGAGACCATATCAGAAATAGTACTCCCTCAGTTCACTAATATAAGGCACTTTTGCTTTTTCTTGATTTGTATATATCTAAAGTTCTAAACACATTTTAGTATGTATGTCCACTCATTTTAGTATGTATGTAGTTAATATGGATATAGCTAAAAGGTGGAAGTAACAAGATATCTACGTCTTCTAATCCATATTAATTGTCGTTGATATAGTACAACTTTATATTAAGTCAGCGGCAACTATTGCGGATCGGAGGGAGTAATACATTTGCGATTTTGCTACTTGGTGGTCGTGTGAATAGTAGTAGGCTGGGATATAATTTTCTTCAGCTTTCTGTAGAACATATAAGATTCAAAGCTCACCAAACATCTGTTGCCAGCTGGCTAATAACCAACGTGCACAAAAAGAACAAGAAAAACTTTTCTACATGGATGATCACACATGATATTTTTATTTGGGTTTCAGTCTGAAATCTAGCATGAAACTTCAGAGCCTCGATATCACATCCCAGAAAATAGCTGATACTTGCGTCTAGTCAGCACGTGATATATATAGAAACAATAAAAAGTGCATCAAACCTAGTCCCTTTCCCTTTTTTTCCCAATTGGAATCTAACTCTAATACGTTAACTAAGCATTAGCATGGACCGATTAAGCTGATCTACTGTTTTTGGCAGACAAGCTGGGCAATTATTGGAATGACTCTTGAACTGTCACGGCCGACAGATCAGGTCGATAAGACGATAACCCCGCCAGTCACTTGTCCCGACCCATGGTTATTGGTTAATATAAAAAAGGTGACAAGCAAGTGTCGCTTATCCTAAGGAAAACAAAGCAGTAATATGCTGCTTCCACTTACAGTTCACACTAGCTTGTTCCTCCTCTTAGTACACCTTAATCATAAATTATTCCGTAGTGTCTGAAGAGTAGCGTTTTGGCACATGGGAAAGCACGCTCCTGGTTTTTAAAATCTGTTTTAAACATATTTTGAAATGTCAAATAATTCCAAATAAAATATTAGCACGTACATCTTGATATTGTACATGCTCACAAAGTTGTTTCGCGAAAAACCGACAACTTATGTGTTATGTGTGAAAAAGACAAAATTCAGTGTTAAAAATTACTTTTCACAAGACATCCTTTTGTCTTTTTTACACAAGCCACAAAAATGTCTGTTTTCTTCGAAACTTGACCTGCACACATACAATGTCGAGATGTATGCGTCAAATCTTTGTTTGGAATTTTTTCACACTTTAAAATATTTTTTCACGTGCAGGAGCGCGTGCTCCCGGGAGCACCAGCGGATTTCCGGTACTGTCGGACTTTATTTAGTTATGTGTATAAAAACCATGGTTTTAAATAGCTCACTATATCACCGCTATAGTACACTATAGCGTTTAGAAGAGGTCCTACACTAAGAAGTCTTTTGTTCAAACACATAAGCAAACATTTTAAATAGCACGCTATAGTATCACCATAGCATGCTATAGCATATAGAAAAGGTCCGCCTCTAAGAGGCTTAACACATTATTTAAAACTTTGTTAAAAACATGATCGTGTGACTAGGGTGCAGACAACAAAAAATCACCACAGGCAAGTACGTGCTCTCATGTGCCAGTTCCTTTTTTCTGTGTTGAGAAGTGAAGCATCGATCCGACTCTGACGTTGTCTCTTGACTAGAGGACATGACAAGAACCGTTCAAAGGCGCCATTTTTCGCTCTCAGAAGGCACAGAAGGATGAGATGTGGCTTTGTTCCGCATATAGAAAGGTGACAGGTGAAAGATTAGTTGGGAGGGAGAAGCATTCTTCCCTCTTGTTGGTGCAGTATACTATTGTTACTAGTGGACCCGTGCGTGGTGATGTGTATGTCCATGGAAACGGTAGAGATTCCAAAGCTTCCAAAGAAATTAATTGGTTAGCCACACCTTCGAGGAAGAAACGAATTGGATGCCAATGGTCATGGTTATGTGGATATTGTCTGCACCCATAGCCATGTAAGTCAAATGGGATTTGTTTTTTACTGACCAACTGCATCGTTTGACATGGCATTCTACTGTACCAGTACCTCCTCCGTCCAGGTATATAAGTTCCCTCGTAGTTTTGATCAATCTTTGACAATAAATTTAACTAATATAAAGAGTATTTATATATTAAAAATGTATCAGTGAAATCTTTTTAAAATACTAGATAAATCTAAGACAAGTTCTTTGGGACAGAAGTAATATAGTCAAAACTTCATCCAAAATACCAGCTGGACCTATAAATCCTGACAGAGGAAGTATAACCTAAGGGCACATACGAATGTGGGTAAACCATTGTCTATGTCGTTCTTTCATGCCAATTGTCGATATATTGCTTAAATTTAAGTTTTATAATTTGTGAATGTAAACCAAGATGACATCACGTATAACAGAGAAATAATTACAGTATGCACGTAAATCAACTATGATAATCTTGTAGATTTTTTTAAAAAACAAGTGTGTTATGTCTATTTGTTTGCTTTGAACGCCAAAAGAAAATCAGTGTGGCACCTTTTGCAGAAAACTGATATCACATTGTCGTATTGTTGTACGGACTGATTTTAAGATTTTTAGCAAAAATAGAAACTCCAACTCTCCCCACTCTCCACCCTATTCCCTATTTTAGGCATTTTCAGCGAAAAGAAAGTCCAGTCCTCCCCTACTCTCCACCCTATTCCCTAGCATTTTAGGGATCTTCAGCAAATTAAAATAAAACAAGTCCAACCCTCTCCTGCTCAACTTCCTAAAAAACCCCGCCAATAACCACCATGAAATTTTCCTTACGCTACCAACCGTTTGGATTTGTTGAGGCGATTTTAGTAGAGTTGGTTAGAGTTGCTCTTAGGAGCTGTCAAAATTTGCGAATTTTATGGACGATGTTTAATAAGAGATCACTAGGGCACTGTGTTGCCAATGAGGAAGCAAGCAAGAATATAGTTGGGAGTTCTCTTTCTATTGATCAAATCTTAATGTGAGTCATCTATACATATGTTTCTCTCGTCGCGCTATAACCTTTCTCTCAACGAGGGCCTATGTGGATCTGCCCACATTCATGAATTATATGTTGTACTCCCTCCGTCCCAAAATTAAGATCATTTTTTACATGATTATAGTCTTAAAAATGATCTTATATTTTGAGACAGAGGGAGTACTAGTCATGACTTGAAAAGTTGAAATGCATTGCTATTCTTCACAGCCTAATATTGGTACACAGTTCTAGTCTCTTTTCTTTTGCGAGGGTAAAAAGAGTTTTATTGCAAGTTCATAGAGTTACAGTCAAGAGGCCACAAGTCCTCGATACAAGGTGGAACCGAGCCAAGCCACACAGCTGTAGCTCGCTCAGACCGGCTATAATTAGCTAACCAATCGGCAACTCTATTTTGATTGCGACTAATTTTCTGAGGCACAAACTCCTTACTACCAAGCAGATCCTTAATCTCTAGAACCAACTGGCCATAGGCCGACCGAACCAAAGAATCATCTGACAGGCTTGATAGGGCTACAGAGGAATCCGACTGAAGTATGACTGTTAGAGTAGAATGTTGGATTGCGAACGTCATGCCCTGCATGATCGCATGCAGTTCCGCTTCCAGCGAGTCATTGCAATGAAAGATGAATCGATAAAAAGCAAATATAAGAGACCCGTTGTTGTTCCTTAGGACGATGCCTGCAGACGCTGACCCGTCGGCCTCCTGGAATGATCCGTCGACCGAGAGGGCTAACGTGCCCACAGCAGGTGCCAGCCAAGGAGCTGGATTGATTAACTTCTTCTCTGCAGGTTTGACAAACATGGCAGGCTGCATCTTTCCTTTCACAATTCGTTCTTCTGAGTACATACCAGCGAGCTTGACAGACTCGTAGTAGCTGTCCAAAAACTCAACCGAGGCTAGGACAGGTGGGATGTCCTTATCATGGGCCAAGTCGTTGCGCAACTGCCAGATTCGCCACGTTAACATGATGATCATGTCTCGAATATCTCCAGGGCACTTGTTCAGCAAGTGTAAGAACCACTCCTTGCCACTATCGGTCAGAAAACCATCGCCTATGAGAGGCCATCTCCGTCGCATATTAACTCCACAAAATTCGTGCATGTGTGCAGGAGATCAATGCGTGAAATGTGCTTTCCTCTTCCACACCGCAAAGTGGGCATGTTGAGCGAGTCGAGATGCGCCTGAACCTCTTGTATTGCTGTGTGGCCAACGTACCAGTTGCTGAAATTTTATCTATTTTGGCCTAGGCCAATAGCAGTTTCAGAAATTCCTAATAAATCTTAAAGGCCCACACAGCCCATTTGTACAAGGCAAGAGGTGGAACAAAAGTTTAGGCCCACATTTCTAGTTTAGAGGGAGTTGGACCTTTTTATAAGGGAGGTTCTTTCCCCACATGTATGAGCATGAGAACAAGAGTGACATCCACGCACGCTCCTCCTCCGCCGCCCACCATACCGCTACGCGCCGCGGGAATGAGCCGAGATGGGTATACGAAAGGTCACTCGGGAGCTGGAAAGCTTTTGCTGTAGTGGATATTGAATACGAACGCTGCACCCTTTGGCTGCCGTCTGTTCGTTTCATCTCCCGCGTTCCCTTCAGTTCCCGACGCAGCCTCTCGCTTCCTTCTCTTGCGCCTATAAAAGGGAGGTCGCTCCTCTCAGAGAGACGCACCAGAACTTCTCCTTCCTCTCGCCACCGGTTCCAATCTCTGAGTTGCTGCTGTCTTCCTCATCCCGGCTTGCGGCGTGCACCGCAGGTCGGGACAGTAGGCCTCCGAAACCGCACCTCTTTGAGTCCTGTACGGGAGAAGGGTGATAAGGTTTTTGGGGAGCGCTCTGCGCGACTACTGACTGACTACTTCATCACGGACGCCCCGGACTCCGACGACTTCTTCCCCGATGTCGACAACCTCCTCAACGACATGGCTGGCGAGGACACCGACCCCAAGTCCAGTGCTGCTGCTGCTGCTGTCTTGTATGTGTTCTTCTTTCTGTTAGATATCCTGCCACAGTTTCTCGTACTAGTACTTGCCCTAAATATGTTAGGTTCTACCTCATATATGCAACTAGTTCTAATGTCTGCTATAGATATGATAAGCTACGGTTTATATATGCAGAAGCTATTTTCCTTCTCTCTGTCAGAACGCATGACTTGTTTTATCTCTACTATATTAGTCATGCTTTATCTAGTATTTCTGTTAATAAAATCATTCAGTAAATTGCTCATATTTTCAACACCAGTCTCCACTTTCCAAGATGTGATTTTCATCTTTTGGGGCACTGTTGATCGACAAACACTCTTCCACAAGGTGCGTCGACCATCCGGGTTTGTGTTTGATGCACCAACAGCGAAGGTACAATTATGCTCTTGAGTTGCCAGCTTGTAAGCGCTTCTCACCATAAACATACCGCTCTTCTCCGGAAACCAAGAGAGAAAGTCAGAACATTGACAAGGTGAGGTTTTGATCTTTAGGATTTGAACAACATCCATGGGCCAAAAAGCTCCTGTCAAGCGATCCACTCGCCACGCACCATTAGCGTCCAAGAAATCCGATACATGGTTAAAGCGACATGATCCTTTCGGAGATATAGGCCGGAAGGAATAGGGCCATGGAATCCAGGGATCCCGCCATGTACGAATTGAAGTACCGTTGCCCACACGCCAAATGACACCTCTCTTCAACAACTCTAGTCCATGTAAAATTCCCTTCCAAACAGCAGAACCATTGGCGGGGAAGGCCGTATCCAAAAGATAACCAGATGGATAGTACTTTGCTTTCAATAACCGAGCACATAAGCTGCCCGGCATCTCAAGTAATCTCCAGGCCTGTTTGGCTAGCAAGGCCTGGTTAAAAGCCCTCATGTCTCGAAAACCCATGCCCCCCATGGATTTGGGGAGTCTCAATTTGTCCCAGCTCATCCAAGCCATTTTCTTCTTCCCATTCTCCACTCCCCACCAATATTGGCGTATCATACGAGTCAACTCATCACATACTGAGGCGAGGAGTTTAAACACACTCATGACATAAGATGGGATGACCTGAGCCACTGATTTGATTAGAATCTCCTTCACACCCGAGGAAGAATATTGCTCACTCCAATCTATAAGTCTCTTCCTCAACCGCTGTTGTACTATTTCGAAATTACCTTTATGCATTCTCCCTTCAGGAACTGAAAGGCCCAAATATTTGGGTTCAAAAACCTCCCAAGAAATCTCCAGTATACCCTTTACCTCTTGAACCACACTGTGCAGTGTGCATGCAGTTATCTGAGAAGAGGATGGAGCACTTGAAAAGCATATCGTACGAAGGTTAGTTTTACATCGCAGAGATGAGCAGCCACAGATACACTAAAATGTAGGCACGAATATGGACAGGTTGGTTGACTTCAGTGATTATAGTGCACGGGACATAAAGTGAATACCTTTTTTTTGCGGGTTAGGCACGGGAAAAGCGCATCCAGTTCAGCAATGACATGATGAAGTCAAGGAAAAAAAACAGCACGCTATACAATATATAGCACCGTCTTTTAAATTATGTTATTAGCGAGACATTGTACACTGATTTATTTAGTGAGATAATTCTCTACACGCTATAGCGTGCTATTAGTACGCTATTTTTCCGTGGATGAAATACTCCCTACCTTTGATCAAAGTCAAGCTTTGTAAACTTTGACAAATTAATAGACCAAAATATTAAAATGTACAATAACAAATCAATACCATTAGATTCATTATTAAATATATTTTCACATTATATAGATTTGTTATGGTAAATATTTATATATTTTTCTGTAAACTTGGTCAAACTATACAAAATTTGACTTCGGTGAACTCTAATATGCAGAGTAGCTGAAAATCCTGCTTAGCTGCAGCAGTAATCCCCGCTTAACTTGCGAATCAACCTGTGGTTGAGTTGGTTAGGTGGACAGTGGTATCCCCAACCCACCAGGGTTCAAATCCTGGTCCTCGCATTATTCCTGGATTTATTTCAGGATTTCCGGCGATGCGCTTTCAGCGGGAGGAGACGTTCCCGTCGATGACGAGGCTCCTACGGTGACTTCGTAAATCTCAAGATGATATGCCGGCTCAGTCTCTCGGAGATGCTTATAGGGATAGGGTGTACGTGTGTGCGTTCATAAGGGTGAATGTATGCGCGTATATATAAGCGCTTGTGTCTGTACTGATGCTTAAAAAAAATCCCGGCTACTTGTGACGTGCGAACAGGTGGTGTGGATGGGGCTGCATGCAGAAGAGTGGTCCGAGCAGACAGTGCGGCGGCTGGCCCGGTTCGACGTGGAAAACGATTGTTAGGTGAGGTCCTTTTCTGTTCCGCAATGCGTCGCCCCCTCACTTTCAACGTTCCAACATTCTTCTTCCCTCAAGATAAAAGTTCGACAAGTACGTTGTCTTTCAGAAAAGAAACCGCCTTTTATTACCCATCGAAGAAAGGAGACAAGAGTGCCTTGAGAGAGAAATGTATGTTCTAAAAAAAAGGGTATGTTCTCGGCACAAGTTGTTTTCTTGTGCGGGAGGCATATTAGATGTTAGTATTGAGGGATTTGATGACGATATGGTTCATGGTGTTCTCTATTATATACTCCCTCTGTTCCATAATATAATACCGTTTTTCAAACTATGTTAGCTTCAAAAAAATTCTTATATTATAGGACAGAGGGAGTATGTAGAATGGTGGTGCTGAATGATGATCCCCAACGATATGGTTGTTATTGATGACGGAGAAAAAGACTTGGATACCAAGTTCATGCTTGAGCACTCGAGGTCGATCTCCATACAAAGCAAAGCACACGATCTTCGGCCTTTTGCAAAGTTATTGGCTCCTTCCCCTACTATGGAATACACGCATGTGAATATGTATACATTGTAGGGTCATCTGTGATTCATGAAATTTGAAGGATTTGGAAACGAACCTGAAGGAGAAACAAAAACTACTTAGTACATGATCCAAATTAGGAACGGATTCGCGCCGGCAGTGATATGGGCATGCTCCTATTTTGCTTTGGTGGCGCCGGCGTCAGTCTGTCATCCTCGACCCAGAAGAGGAACGAGAAGGCATCGGTGGTGGGCATGGGGCTGCGTTTAGGAATATGTGGTCCATGGTTGGGTCAAAATGCAATTTATATCATGATGAGTTTCTTCCTTATTACTCCTATTGTGTATATTGTTGGAAAACCTGCACAAAATTCACAAGCTTACTCATATCATGTTTGGAGTATGATTCTGAATTTTAGCACTGTCATCGATCGCATAAGTGTCCTGGAACATTCTCTGGTACCACAGGCTGGTAGCTAGCTAGGCAGTCGGTGGCTGCTTCTGCAATGGGAAGTAGATGCATGATTCAGGCATGGCAAGCCTTAAATTTTATCCCGGCGGATTTGAGAGAGATATGAGCAGAAGGGAAGCGGAGTTGATCCTTGGGGTAAGAGCATCTCCAGCCGCCCCCCAGGAAGCCTCCCCAAGGCACTTTTTGGACGCCGGCGGGCAAAAAACACCCCACCCGGGCCCCCAGAGACACATTTTTCACCGGATTTCGCGAGATTTACGGCCGGCGCTACCACCCCAAACCCAGCCCCCCGGGGGGCAGCTGGGGACGTCGGCAAATGACTTTTGCATGCACAGGGCCACTCGTCAGCCCCTCTCTCTCCTCTCTCCTCCCCTTTCTTTGTTTTCTTTCTCCTCTCCTCTCTTCTCCCTTTCCTTCCACACAACACGCATGGCCGGGGCAGGGCTCGCGGACCATCTCCTTCCTCCTCGCTTGGGCGCTATGGCCACCATCCTCGCAAGATCCAGCACATCTCCTCCGCGTCCGCCCAGTGGGCGTTCCGGCAGACCCGGTCGGCGCCGTCGCTCGCCGCCGAGTTCGCGGGCGGCCCGCTCAAGCATTGGTGGGACTGGGGCCTCGGATGGCTGAGGCTTCGCCGGCGACCTGGAGATGAACGAGGAGGAGGCCCCGAGCGCTCCCCTCCTCCTCGTTCATCTTCAGGTCGGATGGCTGAGGCTTCGCCGACGACTTGGAGATGAACGAGGAGGAGGCCCCAAGCGCGCCGGCCACGGGCGGCCCGCTAAAGCGCTGGTGGGACTGGCGCCTCGGATGGCTGAGGCTTCGCCGACGACCTGGAGATTGATACGTCTCCATCGTATCTACTTTTCCAAACACATTTGCCCTCGTTTTGGACTCTAACTTGTATGATTTGAATGGAACTAACCTGGACTGACGCTGTTTTCACCAGAATTACCTTGGTGTTGTTTTATGTGCAGAAAGAAAATATTCTCGGAAAGTCCCGAAACTCCACGGAATACCTTAGAAAGAATAATAAAAAATCCTCGCCAAATATGAACACCAGGGGGCCCACACCCTTTCCACGAGGGTGGGGGGCGCCCCCCCTAGGGCGCGCCCCCCTACCTCGTGGGCCCCCTGGAAACCCTCCGACGCCAACTCCAACTGTATATATTTGCTTTCGGAGAGAGAAAAATCAGAGAGAAGAAATCATCGCGTTTTACGATACGGAGCTGCCGCCAAGCCCTAAAACCTCTCAGGAGGGCTGATCTGGAGTCCGTTCGGGGCTCCGGAGAGCGGGATTCGTCGCCGTCGTCATCATCAACCATCCACCATCACCAATTTCATGATGCTCACCGCCGTGCGTGAGTAATTCCATCGTAGGCTTGCTGGACGGTGATGGGTTGGATGAGATTTATCATGTAATCGAGTTAGTTTTGTTAGGGTTTGATCCCTAGTATCCACTATGTTCTGAGATTGATGTTGCTATGACTTTGCTATGCTTAATGCTTGTCACTAGGGCCCGAGTGCCATGATTTCAGATCTGAACCTATTATGTTTTCATGAATATATGTGAGTTCTTGATCCTATCTTGCAAGTCTATAGTCACCTACTATGTGTTATGATCCGGCAACCCCGAAGTGACAATAATCGGGACCACTCCCGGTGATGATCATAGTTTGAGGAGTTCATGTATTCACTATGTGCTAATGCTTTGTTCCGGTTCTCTATTAAAAGGAGGCCTTAATATCCCTTAGTTTCTAATAGGACCCCGCTGCCACGGGAGGGTAGGACAAAAGATGTCATGCAAGTTTTTTTCCATAAGCAGGTATGACTATATACGGAATACATGCCTACATTATATTGACGAACTGGAGCTAGTTCTGTGTCACCCTATGTTATGACTGTTACATGATGAACCGCATCCGGCATAATTATCCATCACTGATCCGGTGCCTACGAGTTTTCCATATACTGGTTTACGCTTATTTACTTTTCCGCTTTTACTGTTACAATCACTACAAAATACCAAAAACATTACTTTTGTTGTCTTTACTTTTGTTGCCGCTACCACCACTATCATATTATTGTGCTACTAAACACTTTGCTGCAGATACTAAGTTTCCAGGTGTGGTTGAATTGACAACTCAGCTGCTAATACTTGAGAATATTCTTTGGCTCCCCTTGTGTCGAATCAATAAATTTGGGTTAAATACTCTACCCTCGAAAACTGTTGCGATCCCCTATACTTGTGGGTTATCAAGACCTTTTTCTAGCGCCGTTGCCGGGGAGTATAGCTCTATTCTTTGAGTCACTTGGGATTTATATTTGCTGGACACTACGAAGAACTTGAGAGATCCAAAAACCAAGATCTATCCCTCAACCACGAGGGGAGGTAAGGAACTGACATCTAGCTCTGCACTTGATTCACCTTCTGTTATGAGTAAGTTTGCGACACCTACATCTGCTTCTGCTATTCGTTCTGATATGTCGCAGGTTATTGATGATGCCACTTCTACTATGCATGATACTTATGATGAAACTGCTTCTATGCCTGATACTACTGTGCCCCTTAGTGAATTTCTTGAAGAACAAATTGCTAGGGCTAGAGAAAGAGAAATTGATGAAACTGAATACGATGATGATAGTGATGATGAAAATATGCATGTTATTCCTGAAGGTTATCTTTTTGATAAAGATTCTTCTTTAGCTATTTTAGCCTGCAAAGATAGATATGAGCTTAAAAGGTTATTAATTAAATGGAACAAAGAATCACTTAGAGATAAAATGAAACCCGATCCTGCTTTTGCTACTTCACCTATATGTGTTCCTGACAAAGATTATGAATTCTCTGTTGATCCTGATATAATTACTTTGGTTGAATCTGATCCGTTTTATGGCTATGAATCTGAAACTGTTGTGGCACATCTTACTAATTTAAATGACATAGCTGCCCTGTTCACTAATAATGAGAGATCACGTTACCTCTATATACTCAAAATATTTCCGTTCTCATTAAAGGGTGATGCTAAGATATGGTTTAATTCTCTTGATCCTGGTTGTGTGCGTAGTCCCCAGGATATGATTTATTACTTCTCTGCTAAATATTTCCCTACTCATAAGAAACAAGCTGTTTTAAGAGAAATATACAACTTTGTGCAAATTAAAGAAGAGAGTCTCCCACAAGCTTGGGGGAGGCTTCTCAAGTTACTTAATGCTTTGCCTGATCATCCTCTTAAGAAACCTGAAATACTTGATATCTTTTATAATGGACTAACCGATGCTTCCAGAGATTACCTGGATAGTTGTGCTAGTTCTCTTTTCAGGGAAAGAACACCGGATGAAGCTGAAATTCTATTGAATAATATGTTGACAAATGAAAATAATTGGGCACCTCCTGAGCCAGCTCCCGCTCCAATTAATGATCCTATTCCTAAACCAAATCTGAAGAAGAGAGGTGTTCTATTTCTCAGTCCCAAAGATATGCAAGAGGCAAAGAAATCTATGAAAGAAAAAGGTATTAAAGCTGAAGATGTTAAGAATTTACCTCCTATTGAAGAAATACATGGTCTTAATATACCGCCTGTTGACGAAGTATATGATCTTAATCCTTTATTCATTGAAGAACCTCCCGATATCCCGACACAGGTAGTAAAGGTAAATGCTCTCTATAGATTTGATGAAGGTGATATCCCTCACTATAAGTCTGCTAGGCAATGCTTTGATGAGTTTGATAATTTTATTGTCAAACAAGAAAATTTCAATGCTTATTTTGGTAGACAATTGAAATATGATTCCAATATAATTAAATACTTGGGTGATTATATGGCTAATATTAGAGGTGAACTTAAACTTGTTAGCAAACATGCTTCTATGGTTACCACTCAAGTGGAACAAGTACTTAAAGCTCAAAAAGAATTGCTCCATGAAATGAATAGTAAGAAAAATGATTATGCTGTTAGAGTGGCTACTAGAACTAGTAGAATGACTCAGGAACCTTTGTATCCTGAAGGCCACCCTAAGAGAATCGAGCAAGATTCTTAGAGAAATAATATTGATGCACCTAGTTCTTCTAAAAAGAAGAAAAAGAAAAATGATAGAACTGTGCAAACTTCTAGTGAACCTATTGCTGAACCACTTGATAATCCAAATGATATTTCTATGTCTGATGCTGAAACACAATCTGGTAATGAACATGAACCTAGTAAAAATATTAATGATGATGTTCATGATGATGCTCAACCTAGTAATGATAATGATGTATAGATTGAACCTACTGTTGATCTTGATAACCCACAATCAAAGAATCAATGTTATGATAAAAGAGACTTTGTTGCTAGGAAACATGGTAAAGAAAGGGAACCTTGGGTTCAAAAACCCATGCCTTTTCCTCCTAAACCATCCAAGAAAAAGGATGATGAGGATTTTGAGCGCTTTGCTGAAATGATTAGGCATATCTTTTTACGTATGCGATTGACTGATGTGCTCAAAACAAATCCTTATGCTAAATATATGAAGGATATCATTACTAATAAAAGAAAGATACCGGAAGCTGAAATTTCCACCATGCTTGCTAATTATACTTTTAAGGGTGGAATATCAAAGAAACTTGGAGATCCCGGAGTACCCACTATACCTTGCTCCATTAAAAGAAATTATATTAAAACCGCTTTATGTGATCTTGGAGCCGGTGTTAGTGTTATGCCTCTCTCTTTATATCGTAGACTTGACTTGAATAAGCTGACACCTACTGAAATATCTTTGCAAATGGCTGATAAATCAACTGCTATACCTGTCGGTATTTGTGAGGACGTGCCTGTTGTGGTTGCAAACATTACTATTTTAACGGACTTTGTTATTCTTGATATTCCCAAGGATGATAGTATGTCTATTATTCTTGGAAGACCTTTTCTTACTACTGCAGGGGCTGTTATTGATTGCAACAAAGGCAATGTCACTTTTCATGTTAATGGTAATGAGCATACGGTACACTTTCCGAGGAAACAACCTCAAGTTCATAGTATCAACTCCATTGGAAAAATTCCATCGATTATAATTGGAGGTTTTGAATTTCCTATTCCTACGGTCAAAAAGAAATATGATATACTTATTATAGGGGATGTGCATATCCCTGTTGAGGTAACTTAGTGTTATTCGAAATTTCTCCAGTTTCATGATTATCGGAATGAGTTTGTTAACAATACATGATCAACCTTGTTAGTGGATTCTTTTTGATGAGCATGAGATGGATGAAACTAGAAGCACAAACTTCTGTACCCTCTTTATATTTTCTATAATTTAGTAGAAATAAAGTAAAAATAGTATTTTTCTGTCTGTTTCCTGACTTATCCGTGCAATATAAAAATATCCCGAAAACAAAAGTCCTCAGATAGCCACGCCAATTTAGTATGATTTTTTTAGGAATATTTGAGGATTTACTGTGCAAAAATTATCGTGGGAGGAGCTGCCACCTGGCCACGAGGGTGGTGGGCGCGCCCCCTTGCCTCATGGGCCCACGGTGGCCCTCCTCCACTTATCCCAGCACCCATCTTCTTCCTCTATCTCACACAAACCCGAAAAACCAACTCAAGCACGAGTTCCAGCCACTTTTGCTGTGATTTTCGATCTCCTTGCTCAAAGCACCTCTCGCAAAACTGCTTGGGGAGATTGTCCCTTGGTATGTGACTCTTCCATTTGTCCAATTAGTTTTTGTTCTAGTGCTTTATTCATTGCAAATTTTTGCTGCATAGGTGACCATGTTCTTGAGCTTGCATGTCAAATTTATATGGTTCCAAGTAGTTCTAATGCTTGATATAGGCTCTAGGCACTTGTAGGAGTAGTTACTATCAGTTTTATTGAAGTTGGTTCATTTTTGTTTGAAGTTACTAAAAATTTCAGATTGTTTCAGAAAAATGATGAGGAGATTATTGAGGGGCTCATCAAGCCAAAGCTCGAAGGAAAAGGCACCTAAGCCTAAGTATAATTTGCCATGCACCGCGGAGATTCGGGCGTGTGAATGGCCTTCTGAAGATTTCTTGAGAGCAGCCGGTATCTATGAAGATTTTCATGAATTGGCTCACAATGCAGGCCTCACCGCCTTCCTCCACGACCAATGCGATCAGTATCTCTTACTCACAAATATCTTTGTGCAAAACTTTTATTTTCATCCTAGGAACTCACCACCTACGGTGGAATTTCATTTATATGATGAGCCTAAGGAGATGTCACTTTATGATTTCTGTCGGATTTGTTTAGTCCCTTTTGAGGGCAAGACAGAAGAACCACATCATGATGATGTGGCTGGGTTTATTGATAATATCACTGTAGGAGAAACCAGGAAGGTTTCCGATACACGAATCACTAGCATACATTTTCCTGTTTTGCGTTACTTTGCATTATTTGCTAGTCGTTGTTTAATTGGACACGAAAATTCTGGAAACCTTAGTATCCCT
Organism: Triticum urartu; assembly: GCF_056163025.1. NCBI lineage: Eukaryota > Viridiplantae > Streptophyta > Magnoliopsida > Poales > Poaceae > Triticum > Triticum urartu. The sequence goes on from NC_141877.1 coordinate 581,572,685, forward strand.
GATTTAATTATTCTGCTCCAAGGTTTATATAGTGATAACACTTTTAGTATGGGTGGTATTATTGCTAGACGGTTAAATATGAACCATACTAAGGGCCCCATCTTTGGAGGCATCTATGCCACACGCCTAGCCGCACATTTTAACATACCTATTAGGCATGCTGAGAAGGAAGAAAAGGTGCTGCCCCGTGTTTATCTAGATCATAAAAGTATGGTAGCACATGATTTTATTGTTAAGAATAGGGCAGGGGAGCTTAGATATCAACTGTTTTTAATAAACATCATCCTGAGACTATCACCCTGCCTGCTCCTTCTTTGTTTGATTTGACTGCAGGCACATACCTTGTTCCGTTGACGGCTATTCACACCTACCGGAACCCTGCACCCACTGAGGAGCCAGAACAGGAACCACAAAATGAGCCCCCATGACAATCTGTTTATTCTTGGGATCTAGAGGGCAGTCAGAGTCTTCTTCTTCATCACAGTATGATCCCAACTATTCCTCCGCATCACAGTACGACCCCAACAACTATTATTATGGATATCCGCCAGGCCAGCCGTGGCTATAGACCAACTTAGGCCAAAAGCCTAAGCTTGGGGGAGTATGTATTTCAAACCGACATTATATTTATGTTCACACACACTCGTTGCTAGATGTCGGTGCTCATACTTTTTCACTGTAATATCCATGCTAGTTTATTTTCCTTTTCCTGCTTTCTTCTTGTGTGTTTGTTAGACCTTAAGAAAAACAAAAAATTATTAGAAGTTTATTTTTCTACTGTAGTAGTAATAATTAAAAAGAAAACCCAAAAATATTTCCCGTTCTTCTTTTGCTTGTTGGGAGCTTTCCCGTGTAAATAGTTTTCTTTTCTTTTCTTTGGGGGTCAGTAGGAGAAGACCATAATTAAATTGTTGAAGTGGCTCTTATATGCATTATTGTTGATTTAACCCAGAGCCCATATTGCCTTGCCTTCTCCTCTTTCTTGAATGCTCGCAGATTCCAGCTTAGTCCAATGCACGTGCACTCTTATTTTTATTCACACCGTTCGGTCGTGCAAGTGAAAGGCAATTATGATGATATATGATGGACTAACTGAGATGAGAAAAGCTGGTATGAACTCGACCTCTTTTGTTTTTGTAAATATGATGAGCCCGTCGTTCTTGATTCAGCTTATTATGAATAAACATGTTTGCAATGACAATTAGAGATCATAGTTGCTTGTGCCATGCTTGATTAGCTATGAGTTATAATGATTTACCTTGTGTGCCAACATGCTATTGAGATGACTATGATGTGGTATGATGGGGTGGTATCCTCCTTTGAATGATTTAAGTGACTTGACTTGGCACATGTTCACGCATGTAGTTGAAACAAAATCAACATAGCCTTCACGATATTTATGTTCATGGTGGATTATATCCTACTCATGCCTGCATCCAATGTTTATTAATTTTAATGCATGTACATGGCTGTTGTCGCTCTCTAGTTGGTCGCTTCCCAGTCTTTTTCTAGCCTTCACCTGTACTAAGCGGGAATACTGCTTGTGCATCCAATCCGTTAAACCCCAAAGTTATTCCAGATGAGTCCACTATACCTTCCTATATGCGGTATTTACCTGCCGTTCCAAGTAAATTTGTATGTGCCAAACTATAAACCTTCAAATAAATATTCTGTTCTGTATGCTCGAATAGCTCATGTATCACCAAAGGTTGTCCTTATCTTCCGTGTTAGGCGGGTTATTCTCAAGAGGAGTGGATGTTGCAAATATGCCCTAGAGGCAATAATAAATTAGTTATTATTATATTTCATTATTCATGATAATCGTTTATTATCCATGCTATGATTGTATTGATAGGAAACTCAGATACATGTGTCGATACATAGACAACACCATGTCCCTAGTAAGCCTCTAGTTGACAAGCTCGTTGATCAATAGATGGTTACGGTTTCCTGACCATGGACATTGGATGTCGTTGATAACGGGATCACATCATTAGGAGAATGATGCGATGGACAAGACCCAATCCTAAGCCTAGCACAAAGATCATGTAGTTCGTATGCTAAAGCTTTTCTAATGTCAAGTATCATTTCCTTAGACCATGAGATTGTGCAACTCCCGGATACCATAGGAGTGCTTTGGATGTGCCAAACGTCACAACGTAACTGGGTGGCTATAAAGGTACACTACAGGTATCTCCGAAAGTGTCTGTTGGGTTGGCACGAATCGAGACTGGGATTTGTCACTCCGTGTAACGGAGATGTATCTCTGGGCCCACTCGGTAGGACATCATCATAATGTGCACAATGTGACCAAGGAGTTGATCACGGGATGATGTGTTACGGAACGAGTAAAGAGACTTGCCGGTAACGAGATTGAACAAGGTATCGGGATACCGACGATCGAATCTCGGGCAAGTATCGTACCGCTAGACAAAGGGAATTGTATACGGGATTGATTAAATCCTTGACATCGTGGTTCATCCGATGAGATCATCGTGGAGCATGTGGGAGACAACATGGGTATCCAGATCCCGCTGTTGGTTATTGACCGGAGAGTTGTCTCGGCCATGTCTGCATGACTCCCGAGCCCGTAGGGTCTACACACTTAAGGTTCGATGACGCTAGGGTTATAGGGAATAGATATACGTGGTTACCGAATGTTGTTCGGAGTCCCGGATGAGATCCTGGACGTCACGAGGAGTTCCGGAATGGTCCGGAGGTAAATATTTATATATGGGAATTCATCATACGGTCACCGGAATAATTCGAGGGTTTACCGGTATTGTACCGGGACCACTGGAGGGGTTCCGGGGGTCCACCGGGAGGGTCCACCTGCCCCGAAGGACCCTATGGGCTGTGTGTGGAGAGGGACCAGCCCCTTAGTGGGCTGGGCGCCTCCCCCCTAGGGCCCATGCGCCTAGGGTTTGGGGGAACCCTAAAGGGGGGGCGCCCCTCTTGCCTTGGGGGGCAAGGAAACCCCCCTGGCCGCCGCCCCCTCCTCAGATTGGATCTGAGGGGGCCGGCCCCCCTCTCCCTTGCCCCTATATATATGTGGGGGTTGGGAGGGCAGCCGCACCCAAGTTTTGGCGCAGCCCTCCCCCTCTCCCAAGTCCTCCTCTTCTCCCGCGGTGCTTGGCGAAGCCCTGCAGGATTACCACGCTCCTCCTTCACCACCATGCCGTCGTGCTACTGCTGCATGGAGTCTTCCCCAACCTCTCCTTCTCCCCTTGCTGGATCAAGGCGTAGGAGACGTCATCGGGTTGTACGTGTGTTGAACGCGGAGGTGCCATCCGTTCGGCACTAGGATCATCGGTGATTTGGATCACGGCGAGTACGACTCCATCAACCCCGTTCACTTGAACGCTTCCACTTAGCGATCTACAAGGGTATGTAGATGCACTCTCCTTCCCCTCGTTGCTAGATGACTCCATAGATTGATCCTGGTGATGCGTAGAAAATTTTAAATTTCTGCTACGATCCCCAACAGTGGTATCAGAGCTAGGTCTATGCGTAGTTTCTATGCACGAGTAGAACACAAAGCAGTTGTGGGCGTCGATATTGTCAATTTACTTGCCGTTACTAGTCTTATCTTGATTCGGCAGCACGTGGGATGAAGCGGCCCGGACCGACCTTACACGTACTTTTACGTGAGACTGGTTTCACCGACTGACATGCACTAGTTGCATAAGGTGGCTAGCGGGTGTCTGTCTCTCCCACTTTAGTCGGATCGTATTCGATGAAAAGGGTCTTTATGAAGGGTAAATAGAAATTGGCATATCACGTTGTGGTTTTCGCGTAGGTAAGAAACGTTCTTGCTAGAAACCTATAGCGGCTACGTAAAAACTTGCAACAACAATTAGAGGACGTCTAACTTGTTTTTGCAGCATATGCCTTGTGATGTGATATGGCCAAAAGGATGTGATGAATGATATATGTGATGTATAAGATTGATCATGTTCTTGTAATAGGAATCACGACTTGCATGTCGATGAGTATGTGTCGGGTGGTAGGTGCGACATATGCCAACGGATGGCTTATCATTATGGGAGCCAGTAAGACGTCGCCGGTGCCTGGAAACGGGATGAGGCGAAGACATGCACGCCGGCGAATCTTACCCAGCTTCGGGGCTCTCCGTGGAGATAACACCCCTACTGCTGCTCTGCGGGGTCTCCGCATGATCACTAGATGGACAAGTAGCTACACAATGCTCCTTGAGCTGTTCGGTGGGAGGAGGAAGAAGGGCACGACTAGCTTGCTTCTTCTCCTTGTGTGGTGTCTAAAACTAGCTGGGGGTCGAACCCTTTACATGGGTGCCCCGGGGGGTTTATATAGGCCTACCCCCCGGGGGTACAATGGTAATCCGACTGGGGCGGGGCCCAGCCGTCTGTGACTGCGCTCGCCGGCTTCTGCGCCGGCCGCTGGGGCCTGCCGACTGGTGGGTCCCGCCGGCTGCCGGCCCCTCGGTCGACAGGCAGGCCCCACTGTCCGGGACCTGGTCGACAGCTGGCTACTGTTGCTCCATCTTGGTGACGTGGGCTTCGTCGTGGTAGGCGTGGCTACAGTACCACCGTCCGGCGGGCGATTGCTGTAGCCTCTCCGCGTCTTGTCTCCTTAATGGGGCGTCTCCTTCGAGGAGGGCGGCAAGCCGGCTGCGGGGAGCCGGCTCTGTCTTGGGCCGACTGGGGGAGGCGGGGCCGCCTTCGGGCGTCTCCCTGCCCGAAGGGGCCCACCGCCCATGGGCCGTACTGGCAGCCCATCGTGGATGGCGTCAGGGTCAACATGGCAACAGTGTTGCGCCGGGCGGGTCATGGTCACCCGTACGGCGCACTGTGCCGGTCGTGCTCCGGGATTTGGGGGTGGCAGGCTTCACTGTAGCCATGCCCCGTCTCATCGCCGCTAGGTGGATGCAAACTTTGCGGGTATGGTCTCGACCGCTTTATGGGAGCTGGCTTCCTGGAGTCGGCCTTCTCGCGGCCGGCTTCTGGAAGTCGGCCCTCCCATGGCTTTCTTCATGAGGGCTAAAGTCGGGCCGCCTTCCGAAAGCCGGCCTGGGTGACAGCCAGCAAGGGGAAGGCGGCCCCATGTCTTGGATTCTTGAGAGCCGGATGGGCTCGTAATTTTTTCAGAAGGGCCAGGGGAAGCCGTCTAGGCTACCCATGGCTATTTACTCCGACAGTAGTCCCCGAAGCTGATCGAGCTTTGAGGCGGACAGAGGGACGAGAAGCTTGGTCAGCTTCCTACCCTGAGGAGCCGGCTTTGCTGGTGTATGCCGATTTCAGAGAGCTCTTGTGTCTTGCAGGCGGGATGGTGGTTGACCCGCGTGCCGACCGCGGGCCCTCTCGGGGCCACGTGGCAGCGGAAACCTGCCAGTGCACGCGCGCGACGGGACGCCGCCACAGGCCCGGGCCCGCCACTCCTAGGCCTCGGCCCGAGCGCTGATCTTCTGCGGCCCAGATGGACCGCTCGCCTTCCCGTGGCGATTTTATTTCGCCTTTAGGGCGTAATAAACGCGGGACGTGGGGGAGTGGGCACGATCGATCCCCACGTTTCCCCACGCCGCGCCTCCTCGGCTCTGCCACGCGAGCCTATAAGTAGGGGGGGGGAGGAGGGGGAGAGACAGAGGTTCGCATACTCTCCCTCACTCTGCCCCTCTTCGTCCTCCTTTCTTCCTCTCGCTGCCGTCGCAGCTTCCCGTCTCAGCGCCGCCGTGCCGCCGCATCGTCTTGCTCCCATGGCGCTGTCGAGCTCGTGGGACGGCTCCAACGTCCACGAGGACCATGTTGAGTCCTCCGCCAGACTCGGCGCCTGCCCGACGCTAACCTCGTGCGGGTCCGCCTGGCGCCGGAGGCGGAGATATCGCCGGCACCGGAGGAGGGCGAGCGGGTCGTCTTCCGCTCGCACTTCCTGCGCGGCTTCGGCCTTCCGGCGAGCGGATTCCTGCGCTCCTTCCTCAAGTTCTACAATCTTCAGCCGCATCACCTCACGCCCAACGCGGTGATGCTGCTGTCGGCCTTCGTCTCTCTCTGCGAAGGTTTCTTGGGGGTGCTCCCCACGCTGGAGCTCTGGGGGGAATTCTTCCAGAGCAAACTCGGCACCGTCGTCGCAGGCGTGCCCGCCCCCTGCGGGGCCTACATCGTCATGAGGAGGTCGGGCGAGAACAACCCGTTCCCGTCCATCCTCCTGATCCAGTCGGTGAAGTTCTGGCAGAAGTCGTACTTCTACATGAAGAACGTCGCCCGGCAAGGAGACCACATCAACCTGCCGGCTTAAGTAGCCGGCCCGCCGGCTGGGAGGCAGCCCTCATGGAGTTTCCGGTCCAGGTCACTCTCTCTGGCCGGGAACGCTGCCGTCTCCCGGCTTTGGGTGATGATCCAGTCGGAAGGTCTGCACGGGGCCGACTTGGTGGCCGCCTTCGTGGAGCGCCGGATACTTACTCTCCAAAGCCGGCCCCACATGATGTGTCAGATGAGCGGCCGCTTCGACCCAAGCCGGCTGAGCACCAGGGAGATGCCTCATGCGGAGGTGTCGCTCATGGTAAATTATATCTCCAATTGCAAGCTCGCCGAGGACTGGCGATACGGAAAGGCGCCGTATTCTCGCGCCAACCCTCCGCCCGTGGTAAGCTTTCCTCTCTTTCTTCTTTTTGTCGGTAGCCGGCTTTATGATGGCCGGCTTCTGATCAGTCGGTTCTTCTTAGTAGAACCCTCTTATTCCGCTGACGACCGGGGCAGCAGGGATATAACGCCAGTACGTCCCCGACCGCACGGTGGACGACGTCGACGACCCGGATTTGGGGGCGGCCGCCATGGAAGACGCCGTCGTGGGGGACAACGCCGAGCCCGGAGGTACAGGGCTTACTGCCAGCTTCAAGGACTGGCCGGATGATGCCAAAGCCGAAGTCGCCCCGTGTCGCCAGCCGGCGGCCGACCATCAAGGCACGGGCTTGTCCACCGCGCCGGCTGCCAGCGGCGGCGCACAGAAGCGCTGGGCCGCGTCAACCCTCTTCGGCGGTCGGCCGAAGAAGTCCAAAGCCTCCACCGCGGCGACCAAACGAGATGAAGCGGCCGCGAAAGCGGCCCGCTTCCGCAAGGCGGTGAAGTAGCCTCAGGCGGTCTCAGTGTAAGTCGTCGATTGCCTAGACGCATGCTTTCCATTGTTCTCTTCTGTTGAACATTCTTCCTAACCTTTCCTCGCTCGCTGGACAGGGCGCCGCTTTCCCTTGAGCGGGGTCCGGGCGGCTCCATAGTTGGGCCGACTGGAGGGTCTTCAGGCTCCCGCCACGTGGACCCCCGCGCTGACCTCAGGGAGGCCACAGAGCAGAACGCCCGTGAGGCGCGGGAGGAACGGGAGGCGGCGGAACAAGCGGCCGCCCAGGCGGCGAAGGAGCAGGCCGACGCGGCAGCCAAGGCCCAAGTGGAGGCGGCGACCGCGGAGACGGGGGCAGAGGGCTCGCGTAACCAGCCTCCGTTGTTCGCCATTCCCCTTCGGGCCGTGGCCCCTGATACCCCATTGCCCCTGGCGGAGGAAATCGTCCAAGACCCGCCGCTGATGGAGAGGGGGGAGGACCTCGTGGTCTTCGCGGAGAGAGCGCCGCCGGCAGCGCGAACTGGAGCGGGCCAAGGCGGCCAATCGTCAGCGGCGCCAAAGGAGCCGGCCGGGGGTGAGCCGGAGGTCGGAGCCGGCCTCGAGGTGCAGCTGGTGACGCGTCGGCGCGCAGGGGGAAGCGCCGCTCCACCGGAGTCGCGCTGAGTTGCGGGCGCCGGCCAGTCGGCGGAGGCCCTGGAGGCGGCCAGCACCGCCACGTCCGAGTGGACTCCCAGCGGGGGGACTGGCGAGCTGAATGTGGCGGCCCAAGAGGTCTGGAGCCGGCTTCAAGCTCAGGCCGCCCTGCTGCAGCAGTACACCCAGGAGTTCCTGTCGACGCGGGCCGCCATCCGGGTGAGTCTTTCATTCTTGGCCACTTTGGTCTCTTGATTTCTTCCGTGGGGGCGCGTCAGCGCACCCACTGGGTGTAGTCCCTGAGATTCGGGCCGACTGCTGAGCAGTCGGGTCGGATCTTCCTTGACGACTACCTTATTCTTGCTTCCTGTCTGAACTTCCAGGAATATCATAACTCCCGTGCCGCCGCCTTCAACTCCCAGGCTCAGGAGTTGGGTCGGAAGACCGACGACCTGGCCAACAGCCGAAGTAAGTGCTTGAACTTGTTTTCTTCCGTGGGGGCGCGTCAGCGCACCCACTGGGTGTAGTCCCCGAGATTCGGGCCGACTGCTGAGCAGTCGGGTCGGATCTTCCTTGACGACTTTTTCCTTATTGGTTTTTTTCTTTCGTCTTTCGTGCTTTCAGGGACCAAGGCCGACTTGAGGAGGGAGCTCGGCGAAGCGCAGTCCGCCCTTTGCACCAAGGATGCCGAGTACGCTGCCTTGGTCCAGGAGCGTGACCGCCTGGCCAAGAAGCTGGCTGACCAGGAGGAGAGCCACAAGGCGGCCCTGCAGAAAGCACAGGATAGCGAGGCCGCCCTGAAGGCAGAGTTTGAGACCGAGGCGGCGAGCTGGGCTGAGACCCGGCAAGCGCTGGATGAAGGCTTCGGCCGCATCGAGGACTTGATCGACGGTAAGCCGCCTTCCTCGCTCCTCTCCTGCCCCTTGCCGCCTGGTTTTTGGCCTAACTTGTGCTGCTGCCTATTTTCTTGCGCAGACTACTTTCCCGGCTACTCCGCCTTCGCCGCCCAAACCATCGAGGCCCATCGCGAGGCGCGCCGTCAGGCGGGGGTCAACATCGCGCCGGACGCGAATCGGGCGCTTGAGGAGCAGCTCTTGGCTGTCCAAGCGCGGCTGCAGCCGGCTCACCGGATGCTTCGCCGGCTCCAACGTGCCGGGGCGCAGGTGTTGGCCGCCCTCTGGCCTGGCAAGACGATCCCCCGCACCCCAAGCCAGACTGCCGACTGGCTGGAGGTCGCAGTCGGTCGCTTTGAAGCTTGGAAGGCGTCGGCAGCCCGTCTTGGAGCCGGGCGGGCGTTGGAGTTCGTCCGAGCCTGGTACCCAGGGCTGAACCTGGACCAGCTGCGTACTTGGCGGCTGGAGGCCGACGCAGAGCTGGAGGAGGTGCGGCCGGCTATCGCCCAACGCGCTTCGACGATCGCCGAGTGCACCGACATCAGCGTTTTTGCGCCTGAACTCAACGATGACGGCGTTGCCCAGCCGGAGGAGTGGTTCGGGCTGAACCCGGCGGTGGGCGAGGACTCGGCAGAGGAGATCGCCTCCAGCGACGAGGGCGAAGATGACGAAGAAGAGGACGGTGAAGACGTCAAGCCGGCTAGTGGAACAACCGGGCGGCCTCAGGCTGACCGTGCCTCTAGCAACGAGGCGCGCGGAAGCGCGCCCTCTGCGGGAGGCGGTGATCAAGCCGAGGTTCGCCAGCCGGCCACTCCTTCAGCCGGCACAACCGTCTCCACCGACCAGCCCGGCTCGTCGGTCGCTCCGCCGGCTTAACCTACCGTCCTTGTTTTTCCTGCTTGTTGCCTTTTGAACAATCTTTATTAAGCTTTCGCAGTTCCACCCACTAGGGGTGTATCCAAACTATGTTGAATGCTGGCCTCTTGGAGGTCTTTTATGTAAATATTATTGTGTGCATGTTTGGTTTCCATTCGTGTATGCTTTTTATCCTTAGGCTTTTTCCTTTGCCGCCTTCCCTCTTTGGGGAGGCAAGTACTCGAGCTTTCTTGGATTGAAGTGAAGTGAATGGAAACCGGCCGGCCGGCTACTCTGGTAGTCGGTCGGTGGTAGGCGGCAAACCGGCTGTCGTTATATTAATCCGTTGGTCCCTAGCCATTTTTCGTGTGGGCATCCTTTCCTGCTTTTGACTTTTGCCAGCCGGACAGCCGGTTCTTGGAACTGCGACTTTGGCAAGAGCTAAGCTTGGGTGTCGGCACACTACTTGTCTAACCGCGGGTAGGACTTCTAATATAACTCCAGTCGGCCAGTCCCCGGGCCGACTAGTCGAACCGCTGCCGGACGGAACAAGTAAATGAAATGACAAGGTCATAAGCATGACACTCTTCATTCATAGATAAAGGATGGCAGTCCCCGAGCGCTCCTCGGGGGGCCTATTGTCTCGTACTTAGTACAAAAGTTAGCGTGATACATACTGCATTTCAACTGTAAAACCTTCGAAGGAGGTTGGCGTTCCATGGTCGTTCCGACTCCTTGCCGGAGTCGTCTCTCTTGCGTGCCTTGGGTTTCTGTGTGTCGATTAGGTAGTAGGAGTCGTTGCCTAAAGCTCTGCTGATGACGAAGGGGCCCTCCCAAGGGGCCGAGAGCTTGTGCTGGCCGGCTGTTCGCTGGATCAGCCGGAGCACAAGGTCGCCCTCTTGGAAGGATCTTGGTCTGACCTTCCGACTGTGGTAGCGGCGCAAACCCTGCTGGTAGATGGCAGACCGGCTGAGGGCTAACAGCCAGCCTTCTTCCAGCAGGTCGACGCCGTCTTCTCGTGCTTCCTTGGCCTCTGCCTCCATGTACATGGTTACCCGGGGCGAGTCGAACTCGATGTCGGTTGGGATGATCGCCTCGGCACCGTACACGAGGAAGAAAGGAGTGAAGCCGGTTGACTTGTTTGGGGTAGTGCGCAGATTCCAGAGGACAGCGGGCAGCTCGTCGAGCCAACAGCCGGCTGAACGCTCCAGTGGTACGACCAGTCGGGGCTTGATGCCGGAGAGGATGAGGCCGTTGGCTCGCTCGACCTGGCCGTTTGACTGCGGGTGGGCGACGGACGCTAAGTCCAGCCGGATACCTTGCGTTGCACAGAAACGTGCCAAGGCTCCTTTGGAAAAATTCGTGCCATTGTCGGTGATGATGCTATGTGGCACGCCGTACCGAGTTGTTATGTCTGCGATGAATGTCACGGCAGTCGGCCCATTCAGCTTCTTGATCGGCTTTGCCTCGATCCACTTTGTGAATTTGTCCACGGCGACGAGCAAATGTGTCATGCCGCCGCGCGCCGGCTTGAATGGGCCCACCATGTCCAGTCCCCAAACGGCGAAGGGCCAGGTGAGGGGAATGGTCTTGAGTGCCGAAGCCGGCATGTGTTGCTTGGAGCTGAAGAGTTGGCACCCTTTGCAATTTTTAACTAATTCTTTGGTGTCATCCAAAGAAGTCGGCCAAAAGAAACCATGGCGGAAAGCTTTGGCGACGAGTGATCTTGAAGCCGCGTGGTGGCCGCATTCTCCTTGGTGGATGTCTCTGAGGATTGCAATGCCCTTCTCTTGCTCGACGCACCGTTGGAGGACTCCAGTGACACTGCGCTTGATGAGTTCTCTGTTGACGATTGTGTATGCTCCGGCTCGACGTTGGACTTGTCTTTCCTCTGTTTCGTCAGCCGGCAGATCTTGGTTTGCTAGGAAGTTGAGGATGGACTGAGCCCATGACGGAGCCGCGACTTCTCCTACTGCCAATGTAGCTACTGCCACCAGGGTGGGCGGGCTGGGTGGTGAAATGCTGGAGTTGGCCGCCGGCTGTTGTGTTGGTGCAGTCCCCGGGCCAACTACTGCAGTCCCCGAGCCGGCTACCGAAGTCCCCGGGCCGACTACTGAAGTCCCTGGGTCGCCTGCTTGGTTCTTCGAGCCGGACCCGGCCGCGTCGGGGTCAGGTGGTACGAAGATGGAATCGGATTCTAGAGACGGCTTGATGGACGGCTTGAGGAGGCGTTGTAGAGCGACGCCGGTTGGTATTGCATGCCGAGTGGAGCCTATTCGAGCCAGGGCATCGGCTGGCTCGTTGTCGGCTTGCGGTACATGGAGGAACTCGCATCCTTCAAAGTATCCGCTGAGTTGTTGAACCAGGAAGCGGTAGCTTGCCATATTTGCGTCCTTGGCGTCCCAGTCGCCGGATGATTGTTGAACCACCAAGTCTGAGTCGCCATAACATAGGATCCGGCGGATGCCGAGTTCCTTGGCAAGCCGGAGCCCGTGTATGAGTGCCTCGTATTCGGCTACATTGTTGGAGGCAGCAAAGTGAATCTGCAGCATGTATCTGAGCTTGTCGCCTTTAGGAGAGGTAAGGACGACGCCGGCTCCCAAGCCAGTGCGCATCTTGGACCCGTCGAAGTGCATGCGCCAATGGGTGGAGTCGGGAGCCGGCGGCAGGTACTGGGTCTCGGCCCAGTCGACGAGGAAGTCGGCCAGTGCTTGGGACTTGATGGCGGTGCGGGGCTGGTAGAAGATCGTGTAAGGGGCTAGCTCGATGGCCCATTTCGCCACCCGGCCGGATGCATCCCGGCTGCCTATGATCTCGGCCAGCGGGGCGGTGCATACGACCGTGACGGGATGCTCTTGAAAGTAGGGCTTCAGCTTCTTGGCGGTGAAGTACACGCCGTAACACATCTTCTGGTAGTGCGGGTAGTTCTGCTTTGAGGCGGACAGCACCTCGCTCAAATAATACACTGGCCTCTGGACCGGCTGGGCTCGGCCTTCTTTTGGGCGTTGGACTACGATGACGGTGCTGACCACCCGGCTGGTTGCGGCAATGTAAAGGAGCATGGGCTCTTTCTCAGTCGGCGCCGCTAGGACAGGCGGCGTGGCCAGCATCTTCTTCAGCTCGTGAAAAGCTTGGTTGGCCTGGTCATTCCACTCGAAATGAGTGCTCTTCTTCATGAGGCGGTAGAGGGGGAGAGCTTTCTCTCCGAGCCGGCTGATGAAGCGGTTCAAAGAGGCCAAGCATCCGGTGAACTTCTGGATGTCTCGAAGCTTGGTGGGGATCGCCATTCTCTCGATGGCCTTGATCTTCACCGGGTTGCATTTGATGCCGCGTTCGGAGACCAGGAAGCCTAGGAGCTGGCCGGCTGGCACTCCGAACACGCATTTCTCGCGGTTGAGCTTGATTTGGAAACGACGTAGGTTCTCAAATGTTTCTTTGAGGTCTTCCAGCAAGGTGCCGCGCTTCTCCGTCTTCACCACAATGTCGTCTACGTAGACGTGAGCGTTTCTGCCGAGTTGCTTGAGGAGGCACTTCTGCATGCAATGCTGAAAAGTGGCACCGGCATTTCTCAAGCCGAATGTCATAGTCAGGTAGCAGAAGGCTCCAAATGGCGTGATGAAGGCGGTCTTCAGGCGGTCAGCCGGATCTAGCTTTATCTGGTGATATCCTGAGTAAGCATCCAAGAAACTCAACAACTCGCATCCGGCCGTGGAGTCTATCACTTGGTCAATCCTCGGCAGGGCAAAGGGATCTTTAGGGCATGCCTTGTTGAGGCTTGTGTAGTCTATACACATGCGCCACTTGTTGTTCTTCTTCAGCACGAGGACCGGGTTGGCAAGCCACTCTGGAAAGAAGACTTCCATAATGAAGCCGGCCGCCAGAAGCCGGGCTATCTCCTCCCCTACAATCCTTCTCTTTTCCTTTGATAGTCGGCGGAGGGGCGGCTTGACTGGTTTCGCGTCTTCTCGGACGTGTAGTTTGTGCTCGGCGAATTCCTTCGGAACACCCGGCATGTCCTTGGGGGACCATGCAAAGATGTCCTGATTCTCACGGAGGAAATCGACGAGCTCGCCTTCCTATTTGCTGTTCAGGCTTGCCCCGATGACGGCAAACCTCTCGGGGTGCTCGGGGTCAAGGGGTATCTTCTTGGTTTGTTTGGCCGGATGGAAAGATCCTTGGGCATCATACTCCTTGGGGTCGGGGGACCGGTTCGGCTGCTTGCTGGCCATGGCCACGACCCGGTCCAATATCTTCTTCTCTTCGGCAATCACAAGGGACTTGGCCAGCCGGCTGCTGGTGGCAGTGCACTCGGAAGACTTCTTGTAATCGCCGGCTACGGTGATGACGCCCTTGGAACTCGGTATCTTCATCTTGAGGTATGCATAGTGGGGAACTGCCATGAACCTGGCCAAGGCGGGTCGGCCAAGCAACGCATGATAGGGGCTCTCCAGGTCCACCACTTCAAACCGGATTGCTTCCCGGCGGAAATGCTCCTTGTCCCCAAAGAGCACATCAATCTTGATCTTGCCGATGGGGGCGCAGGACAAGCCGGGTACGATGCTGTGGAACACCGTCCGGGTAGGCATGAGTTGCTTCGTTTTGACATTTAGCATCTCCAGGGTGTCACGGTACAGGATGTTGATGCTGCTCCCGCCGTCTATCAGCACGCGGGAGAAACGGGCGAAGCGTCTGTCCGTCGCGAGGGTGGCTTCCAGGACCAACGCATAAGAGCCGGGAGACGGCATCACCTCTGGGTGGCCGGCCCGGCTCCAGCTGATGGGTTTTTCTAACCAATGCATGTGTCCGGCGGGGTTGGCAGCGACCACGCTGACTTCTTGGTGCTCTCGGCGTTTGTCGCGCCGGTCTTCGAGCTGGCTTCTAAAGACGATGTAGGTTGCTTGCTCGTCGGGGAATTCGTCGTGCACGGCTCCGACTGCGGGCCGAGCGGCCGGAGGCGGCGGGCCGGCAAGCGGAGGCGGCGCGAGCCCTTCGCCTTTAGAGATTTGGGTGAGCCAATGGTACTTCCGGGTTGTGTGGTTGGACGGCTTCGCGCCGCTATGGAATTTGCACGGGGCGTCGAGATTTTGCTCGTAGGAGAAAGCCGGCTGCCAAGCCGGCCGGCCGCCCTTGGGCTTCTTGGGCGCGGGCCGCCCTTCAGGCGGCGCATCTTCGACCGTGGCCACCTGCCGACTGGCGGGAGGCGGCGCAGGACCCTTGCGCTTGTGGTCGTTCGGGTGGGGGCGTCGGCCGGAATCCCCTGCCGGCGTCTTGGGCGCCGGGTTGAGTACTTTCCCGGACGCGTCTACCCGGAGCTCGATCTTCATCGAAGAGTCGGCGGTGGCGTATTTGTCTGCTATGTCCAGAAGCTCGTCGAGGGTAGTCGGCTCGTCGCAGAGGAGCTTGTGCTTGAGGAGGGTACCTTCTCAGCACCCGGCAGTGAAGTATTTGATGGCTTGCACCTTGTGCACCCCCTCGCAAGAATTGCGGAGCTCGGCCCAACGCGTGAGGTAGTCGCGAGTGGACTCGGCTGGGCCCTGTATGCACAGGGAGAGCTGCCTGGGCTTGGGAGCCCGCTTGTAGGTGCTGGTGAAGTTGCGGATGAAGGCTTCGGTGAAATCTAGCCAGATGTTGATGCTGAGAGGCTTGAGGCTGTTGAGCCAAGTCCGCGCCGTGCCTTGCAGCATGAGGGGCACGTACTTCATGGCAACGCGCCGGTTGCCGTTGGCTATGCTGACCGCCGTGGAGTAGTCGATCAACCAATCTTCCGGCTTCACGGAGCCGTTGAACTTGGGCGTGTCTCTTGGGAGCGAGAACCCTTTGGGGAAAGGCTCGTCGCGGATGCGGGGGCCGAAACAAGGCGGGCCGACATCGTCTTCTTCTTCCAGCGTCAGGGATCGCGCCAGGCAGGCTATCCGATGGCGGGCGTCGTTCTCGCCGACTCCTTCACGGCGACCTAGTCGGCCGCTGAGAGTCGGGTGCGCCACAGGCGGCGGAGTGGGATATCTCTCTCCGCGGGGTCGAGGCGGAGGCGGGTTGCCTCGCCATTCCATGGCTCGGGGATGGCCGTCTGCGTCTCGCTCGATGGAGATTCGGGTCCGGCTTCGGCTGGCCTCCGGCTCTTTCTCGCGCCGCGCGCGGGTGTTGCTCGTAGTCGGTGTCCGGGACGTCGCGCCGTGATCTCGGCGCGGGGGAGGGCTTCCCGCATGGGCGTCGGCTTCGTGCCGCCGTGCGGCCGCGTTAATCAGTTGCTGGATGCGCCGAGTCATGTGGGGGATTTCTTCGGCCTCCAAGTCGTCCAACTCATCCACGGCCGCCTGGGCGGCATGCAAGTTCTCGAGCGGAGTGGCATAGACCGGGCGGTCAACTCCCAGCGTGTCGGCGATGACGGCGCCGCGTTACTTGACAACGCCGGCCCGGCTTGGCCCGCCCGGGGCCGGCGTGCCGAAGGCGGCGCTGTCAGCTTTGCGCTGGTAGGCCTCAGCGAGGCGTCTCACGGAAGCCAGCCTCTGGCCCTCTCCGAGGAGGGTGAGGCGGCATGCCTCCAGTGCTTCGTCGTCGGCATCAGCCGGGAGGGGGATGGACAAGTCGTGGGCCGCCGCGTGCGGGGCGTCGTGGGCGCTCTCGTCGGCCGGGCCGCCGTGGCCGATGACCATCACCTCGGTGGTGACAGTATCGCGGCCGTCGGTCCGAGGAAGCGGGTCGTTGTAGATCGCGACGTTGGTGGGGAAGGTGTCGAAGGAGGCCGTGTCGGAGTCGACAGGCATCGGGTCAGTGGAGCCAACCGACTCCAGATCCACAGCGGGCTCGCTAGAGACATGGAGCTGGCCGAGGAGGTTGGCGAGGTGGTCGGTACCCGCATCGGAGGCGAGCTCGTCGGAGATGAGGGTTTCGTCGAGGAGATCGGCGAGGCTGCTCGCCGCGCAGATGCTGGTGACGCCTTGCAGCGCGTCGTGGCAAGCGCCATCGGGCGTGCCGGGCTGGCTACGCTCGCTGGGAAGGAAGAGGGTTCCCGTTCAGAACAGGTCTCCGGACAACGGTGCACCTGGCCCCACGGTGGGCGCCAAATGTCGGGTGGTAGGTGCGACATATGCCAACAGATGGCTTATCATTATGGGAGCCAGTAAGACGTCGCCGGTGCCTGGAAACGGGATGAGGCGAAGACATGCACGCCGGCGAATCTTACCCAGCTTCGGGGCTCTCCGTGGAGATAACACCCCTACTGCTGCTCTGCGGGGTCTCCGCATGATCACTAGATGGACAAGTAGCGACACAATGCTCCTTGAGCTGTTCGGTGGGAGGAGGAAGAAGGGCACGGCTAGCTTGCTTCTTCTCCTTGTGTGGTGTCTGAAACTAGCTGGGGGTCGAACCCTTTGCATGGGTGCCCCGGGGGGGTTTATATAGGCCTACCCCCTGGGGGTACAATGGTAATCCGACTAGGCACGGGGCCCAGCCGTCTGTGACTGCGCTCGCCGGCTTTTGCGCCGGCCGCTAGGGCCCGCCGACTGGTGGGTCCCACCGGCTGCCGGCCCCTCGGTCGACAGGCAGGCCCCACTGTCCGGGACCTGGTCGGCAGCTGGCTACTGTTGCTCCATATTGGTGACGTGGGCTTCGTCGTGGTAGGCGTCTTGGGCATCTCCTCATGGGGCGTCTCCTTCGAGGAGGGCGGCAAGCCGGCTGCGGGGAGCCGGCCCTGTCTTGGGCCGACTGGGGGAGGCGGGGCCGCCTTCGGGCGTCTCCCTGCCCAAAGGGGCCTACCGCCCGTGGGCCGTACTGGCAGCCCATCGTGGATGGCGTCAGGGTCAACATGGCAACAGTGTTGCGCCGGGCGGGTCATGGTCACCCGTACGGCGCACTGTGCCGGTCGTGCTCCGGGATTTGGGGGTGGCAGGCTTCACTGTAGCCACGCCCCGTCTCATCGCCGCTAGGTGGATGCAAACTTTGCGGGTATGGTCTCGACCGCTTTATGGGAGCCGGCTTCCTGGAGTCGGCCTTCTCGCGGCCGGCTTCTCGAAGTCGGCCCTCCCATGGCTTTCTTCATGAGGGCTAAAGTCGGGCCGCCTTCCGAAAGCCGGCCTGGGTGACAGCCAGCAAGGGGAAGGCGGCCCCATGTCTTGGATTCTTGAGAGCCGGATGGGCTCGTAATTTTTTCAGAAGGGCCAGGGGAAGCCGGCTAGGCTACCCATGGCTATTTACTCCAACAGTATGACAACCGGCAGGATCCATAGGAGTTGCATTAATTTATTTATGACCTGCGTGTCAACATAAATGTCATGTAATTACTTTAATTTATTGCTAAAGCGTTAGCCATAGTAGTAGAAGTAATGGATGACGAGAAAACTTCAAGAAGACATGATGATGGAGATCATGATGATGGAGATCATGGTGTCATGCCGGTGACAATGATGATCATGGAGCCCCGAAGATGGAGATCAAAAGGAACAAAATGATATTGGCCATATCATGTCACTATTTGATTGCATGTGATGTTTATCATGTTTTACATCTTATTTGCTTAGAACGACGGTAGCTTAAATAAGATGATCCCTCGTAATAATTTCAAGAAAGTGTTCCCCCTAACTGTGCACCGTTGCGAAGGTTCGTTGTTTCGAAGCACCACGTGATGATTGGGTGTGATAGATTCTAACGTTCGAATACAACGGGTGTAAGCCAGATTTACACACGCAATACACTTAGGTTGACTTGACGAGCCTAGCATGTATAGACATGGCCTCGGGACACGAAAGACCGAAAGGTCGAGCATCAGTCGTATAGAAGATACGATCAACATGAAGATGTTCACTGATGTTGACTAGTCCGTCTCTCGTGATGATCGGACACGGCCTAGTTGACTCGGATCATGTTTCACTTAGATGACTAGAGGGATGTCTATCTGAGTGGGAGTTCATTAAATAATTTGATTAGATGAACTTAATTATCATGAACATAGTCTAAATTGTCTTTGCAAATATGTTGTAGATAAATAGCCCATGTTGTAGCTCCCTGTTTCAATACGTTCCTAGAGAAAGACCAAGTTGAAAGATATTGTAAGCAATGATGCGGACTGGGTCCGTAGTCCGAGGTGTGTCCTCACTGCTACACAGAAGGCTTACGTCTTTGATGCACCGCTCGATGTGCAAACCCCTACAACGTCGTCTGTGGATGTTGTGAACACCTGACAGACATATCCTGATGACTACTTGATAGTTTAGTGCACCATACTTTACGGCTTAGAATCAGGATTCCAATGATGTTTTGAACGTCAAAGAACATATGAGATGTTCCAAGAGCTGAAATTGGGATTTCAAGCTCATGCCCGTGTTGAGAGGTGTGAGACCTCTGACAAGTTCTTTTCCCAACAAGATGGAGGAGAATAGCTCAGCTAGTGAGCATGTGCTCAGAATGTCTGGGTGCTACAATCACTTAAATCAAGTGGGAGTTAAACTTCCAGATAAGATAGTGATTGATAGAGTTCTCTAGCCACTATCACTAAGCTACTAGATCTTCGTGATGAACTATGACATGCAAGGGATGGAGTTTATCCCGGAGCTGTTCGCGGTGCTTAAGACCGCAAAAGGTAGAAATCAAGAAGGAGCATCAAGTGTTGATGGTTTAACAAGACCACTGGTTTCAAGAAGAGCAAGGGCCAGAAGGGAAACTTCATGGATGGCAAACCAGTTGCCGCTCCAGTGAAGGAACCCAAGGTTGAACCCAAACCCGAGACTAAGTGCTTCTATTGTAAGGGGAACAGTCACTGGTAGTAGAATTACCCCAAATGCATGGTAGATAAGAAGGCTGGCAACTTCAAAGTATATACGTGTTATTAATGTGTACCTCACTAGTACTCCTGGTAGCACCGGGGTATTGGATACCGGTTCAGTTGCTATTATTGGTGACTTGAAGCAAAAGCTACGGACTAAACGGAGACTGGCTAAGGGTGAGGTGACGATGTGTGTTGGAAGTGTTTCCAAAGTTGATGAGATCACCATCGCACGCTCCATCTGCCTTCGGGATTAGTATTGAACCTAGATAAATGTTATCAGGTGTCTACGTTGAGCATGAATATGATTAGATCATGTTCATTGCAATACGGTTATTCATTTAAGTTAGAGAATAATGGTTATTCTGTTTACATGAATAATACCTTCCATGGTCATGCACCCTATGTGAATGGTTCAGTGAATCTCGGTCGTAGTAATACACATGTTCACGCCAAAAGATGTAGATAGTACCACTTTCTTGTGGCACTGCCGCTTAGGTCATATTGGCGTAAGATGCATGAAGAAACTCCATATCGATGGATGTTTGGAGTCACTTGATTTTGAATCACTTGACACATGCGAGCCATGCCTCATGGGCAGGATGACTAAGACCCCATTTTCAGGTACAATGAAACGGGCAAGTGACTTGTTGGAAATCATACATGCTGATGCATGTGATCCAATGAGAAATTGAAGCGTGCCGTGGACATCGCTATTTTCTCATCTTCACTGACAATTTGAGTAGATATAGGTATATTTACTTAATGAAGCACAAGTCTGAAACGTTTGAAAAGTTCAAGCGATTTCAGAGTGAAGTTAAGAATCATCATAACAAGAAGATCATATTCCTACGATCTGATCAATGAGAATTTCTGAGTTATGAGTTTGGTAAACACTTAAGACATTGTGAATTGTTTCGCAGTTGAAGCCACTTGGAACACCACAGCGTAATGGTGTGTCTGGACGTCGTAATCGAACCCTATGAGATATGGTGCGATCTATGATGTCTCTTACCAATCTACCGTTTTCATTTTGAGGTTATGCGTTAGAGACAGCTGCACTCACTTTAGATAGGACACCATCTAAGTCCATTGAAACGACGTCGTGTGAACATTGGTTTGGCAAGAAACCAAAGTTGTCACTTCTTAATGTTTGGGGCTGCGATGCTTAAGGCTTCAGCCGGAGAAGCTCGAACCCAAAAGCGGACAAACACATCTTCATAGAATACCCAAAGGTGACAGTTGGGTATACCTTCTATCTCAGATCCGAGGGCAAATTGTTTGTCGCTAAGAACGGGTCCTTTCTCGAGAAGGAGTTTCCCTCGAAAGAATTGAGTGGGAGGAAGATAGAACTTGATGAGGTTGTCGAACCTTTACTTCAACCAGAGAGTGATGCAACACAGAAAGATGTTTTCTGTGGCGCCTACGTCTGTTGAAGAGGAAGTTAATGATAGTGATCATGAAGCTTCGGATCAAGTTGCTATCGAACCTCATAGGTCGACAAGGATATGTACTACTCCTGAGTGGTACGGTAATCCTGTCTTAGATATCATGTTGTTAGACAACAATGAACCTGCGAGCTATGGAGAAGCGATGGTGGGCCCGTATTCCGACAAATGGTTAGAAGCCATGAAATCCGAGATAGGATCCATGTATTAGAACAAAGTATGAACTTTGGTGGACTTGCCCGATGATCGGCAAGCCATTGAGATAAATGGATCTTTAAGAAGAAGACGGACGTGGGCGGTAATGTTACCGTCTATGAAGATCGACTTGTGGGAAAGAGTCTTTTCACAAGTTCAAGGAGTTGACTACGATGAGAATTTCTCACCCGTAGCGATGCTTAAGTCCGTCAGAATCATGTTAGCATTAGCTGTATTTTTCGATTATGAAATCTTACAGATGGATGTCAAAACAAGTTTTCTTACCAGTTTTCGTAAGAAAAGGTTGTATGTGATACAATAAAAGGTTTTGTCGATCCTAAGGATGCTAAAAGGTATGCTGGCTCCAGCGATCCTTCTATGGATTAGAGCAAGCATCTCGGAGGCGGAATATATGCTTTGATGGAGTGATCAAAGCTTTTAGGTTTATACAATGTTTGCTAGAAACTTGTATTTACAAGAAAGTGAGTGGGAGCACTACAATATTTCTGATAAGTATATGTGGATGAAATATTGTTGATCCGAAATAATGTAGAATTTCTGGAAAGCATAAACGGTTGTTTGAAGAGTGTTTTTCAAAGGAAGACCAGGATAAAGCTGCTTACAAATTGGGCATCAAGATCTATAGAGATAGATCAAGACGCCTGATGATACTTTCAAAGAACGCACACCTTGACATGTTTTTGAAGGAGTTCAAAATAGATCAGTCAAAGAAGGGGTTCTTACCTGAGTTGTAAGGTGTGAAGTTGAGTAAGACTCAAAGCTTGACCACGACAAAAGAAAGAGGAAGGACAAAGGTCGTCCCCTATGCTCTTGTCATAAGCTCTATATGGTATGCCATGCTGAGTACCGCACCTGATGTGTGCCTTGCCACATGTCTGGCAAGAGGGTACAAAGGTGATCTAGGACTGGATCACCAGATAGTGGTCGAAATTATGCTTAGAGGAATAAGGAAATGTTTCTCGGTTATGGAGGTGATAAAGAGTTCAACGTAAAGAGTTATGTCGATGCAAGCTTAACACCTATCCGGATAGCTCTGAGTAGAGATACCGGATACGTATAATGGAGCAATAATTTGGAATAGCTCCAAGTGGAACGTGGTAGCAGCATCTACGATATAAAGTTTTGCGAAATACATAGGGATCTGAATATGGCAAGACCCGATGACTACAACCTCTCTCACGAGCATAACATGATCAAACCTAGAACTCTTTGAGTGTTTATCACATAGTGATGTGAACTAGATCATTGAGTCTAGTAGACTCTTGGATGTTGGTCACATGGCGATGCGACCTGTGAGTGTTAATCACATAGCGATGTGAACTAGATTATTGACTCTAGTGCAAGTGGGAGACTGTTGGAAATATGCCCTAGAGGCAATAATAAATTAGTTATTATTATATTTCATTGTTCATGATAATCGTTTATTATCCATGCTATAATTGTATTGATAGGAAACTCAGATACATGTGTGGATACATAGACAACACCATGTCCCTAGTAAGGCTCTAGTTGACTAGCTCGTTGATCAATAGATGGTTACGGTTTCCTGACCATGGACATTGGATGTCGTTGATAACGGGATCACATCATTAGGAGAATGATGTGATGGACAAGACCCAATCCTAAGCCTAGCACAAAGATCGTGTAGTTCGTATGCTAAAGCTTTTCTAATGTCAAGTATCATTTCCTTAGACCATGAGATTGTGCAACTCCCGGATACCGTAGGAGTGCTTTGGGTGTGCCAAACGTCACAACGTAGCTGGGTGGCTATAAAGGTACACTACAGGTATCTCCGAAAGTGTCTGTTGGGTTGGCATGAATCGAGACTGGGATTTGTCACTCCGTGTAACGGAGAGGTATCTTTGGGCCCACTCGGTAGGACATCATCATAATGTGCACAATGTGACCAAGGAGTTGATCACGGGATGATGTGTTACGGAACGAGTAAAGAGACTTGCCGGTAACGAGATTGAACAAGGTATCGGGATACCGACGATCGAATCTCAGGCAAGTATCATACCGCTAGACAAAGGGAATTGTATACGGGATTGATTAAATCCTTGACATCGTGGTTCATCCGATGAGATCATCGTGGAGCATGTGGGAGCCAACATGGGTATCCAGATCCCGCTGTTGGTTATTGACCGGAGAGTTGTCTCGGCCATGTCTGCATGACTCCCGAGCCCGTAGGGTCTACACACTTAAGGTTCGATGATGCTAGGGTTATAGGGAATAGATATACGTGGTTACCGAATGTTGTTCGGAGTCCCGGGTGAGATCCCGGACGTCACGAGGAGTTCTGGAATGGTCCGGAGGTAAAGATTTATATATGGGAAGTCATCATACGGTCACCGGAATAATTCGAGGGTTTACCGGTATTGTACCGGGACCACTGGAGGGGTTCCGGGGGTCCACCGGGAGGGTCCACCTGCCCCGGAGGGCCCTATGGGCTGTGTGTGGAGAGGGACCAGCCCCTTAGTGGGCTGGGCGCCTCCCCCCTAGGGCCCATGCGCCTAGGGTTTGGGGGAACCCTAAAGGGGGGCGCCCCTCTTGCCTTGGGGGGCAAGGCAACCCCCCTGACCGCCGCCCCCTCCTCAGATTGGATCTGAGGGGGCTGGCCCCCCTCTCCCTTGCCCCTATATATATGTGCGGGGTGGGAGGGCAGCCGCACCCAAGTTCTGGCGCAGCCCTCCCCCTCTCCCAAGTCCTCCTCTTCTCCCGTGGTGCTTGGCGAAGCCCTGCAGGATTACCACGCTCCTCCTTCACCACCATGCCATCGTGCTGCTGCTGGATGGAGTCTTCCCCAACCTCTCCTTCTCCCCTTGCTGGATCAAGGCGTAGGAGACGTCACCAGGCTGTACGTGTGTTGAACGCGGAAGTGCCATCCGTTCGGCACTAGGATCATCGGTGATTTGGATCACGACGAGTATGACTCCATCAACCCCGTTCACTTGAACGCTTCCGCTTAGCGATCTACAAGGGTATGTAGATGCACTCTCCTTCCCCTCGTTGCTAGATTACTCCATAGATTGATCTTGGTGATGCGTAGAAAATTTTAAATTTCTGCTACGATCCCCAACGGTGGACGCCGCTCCTCACTGACGAGAAAATGGCTGGTCACTGGGATGCCCAGTCCCATGCTTTATGCAAACTAAATCAAAATTAATTGCAAACAAAACTCCCCCTGGGACCTGATGTATGTTGGAGGCACTCGTTGTTTCGAGCAAGCCATGGATAGATGCTTGTTGGTGGAGGGGGAGTATAAACTTTACCATTCTGTTTGGGAACCGCCTATAATGTGTTTAGCATGGAAGATATCGCCATCTCTTAGTTTTTACGTTGACAATGAAAGTATACCACTCAAAATACAATTTATCTCTATTTCAAAACCGAGCTCTGGCACCTCTACAAATCCCTGCTTCCCTCTGCGAAGGGCCTATCCATTTACTTTTATGTTGAGTCATCACCCTCTTATTAAAGAGCACTAGCTGGAGAGCACAGCTGTCATTTGCATTCATCACTATTAATCTATGTTGGGTATGACTATGATTGGATCTCTTTTACCATGAATTACAATGTCTAGTCAGTCCTTGATCTTTAAAGGTGCTCTGCATTTATGTTTTGGGGTCTCAGAAAGGGCTAGCGAGATACCATCTTGTTATATCATATTATGATTGTTTTGAGAAAGTGTTGTCATCCGAGATTTATCATTATGACTTGCTAGTTGATTATGCTATTGATATGAGTAATTGTGAGACCTGAGAATTATTGCAAATGTGGTTAGTTATGATCTATGCTGAAAACTTGAATGCTGGCTTGACATAGTTACAACAACAAGAGCAAACAGAGTTTGTAAAAGTTTTTCTTTCTTTCTTTCTTTCAGTTTGTCAACTGAATTGCTTGAGGACAAGCAAGGGTTTAAGCTTGGGGGAGTTGATACGTCTCCGTCGTATCTACTTTTCCAAACACTTTTACCCTCGTTTTGGACTCTAACTTGTATGATTTGAATGGAACTAACCTGGACTGACGCTGTTTTCAGCAGAATTACCTTGGTGTTGTTTTATGTGCAGAAAGCAAATATTCTCGGAAAGTCCTGAAACTCCACGGAATACCTTAGAAAGAATAATAAAAAATCCTCGCCAAATATGAAGACCAGGGGGGCCACACCCTTTCCACGAGGGTGGGGGGCGCCCCCCTACCTCGTGGGCCTCCTGGAAACCCTCCGACGCCAACTCCAACTCTATATATTTTCTTTCGGAGAGAAAAAAATCAGAGAGAAGAAATCATCGCGTTTTACGATACGGAGCCGCCGCCAAGCCCTAAAACCTCTCGGGAGGGCTGATCTGGAGTCCGTTCGGGGCTCCGGAGAGGGGGATTCGTCGCCGTCGTCATCATCAACCATCCTCCATCACCAATTTCATGATGCTCACCGCCGTGCGTGAGTACGGCCATCATAGGCTTGCTGGACGGTGATGGGTTGGATGAGATTTATCATGTAATCGAGTTAGTTTTGTTAGGGTTTGATCCCTAGTATCCACTATGTTCTGAGATTGATGTTGCTATGACTTTGCTATGCTTAATGCTTGTCACTAGGGCCCGAGTGCCATGATTTCAGATTTGAACCTATTATGTTTTCATGAATATATGTGAGTTCTTGATCCTATCTTGCAAGTCTATAGTCACCTACTATGTGTTATGATCCGGCAACCCCGAAGTGACAATAATCGGGACCACTCCCGATGATGATCATAGTTTGAGGAGTTCATGTATTCACCATGTGCTAATGCTTTGTTCCGGTTCTCTATTAAAAGGAGGCCTTAATATCCCTTAGTTTCCAATAGGACCCTGCTGCCACGGGAGGGTAGGACAAAAGATGTCATGCAAGTTCTGTTCCATAAGCACGTATGACTATATACAGAATACATGCCTATATTACATTGACGAACTGGAGCTAGTTCTGTGTCACCCTATGTTATGACTGTTACATGATGAACCGCATCCGGCATAATTATCCATCACTGATCCGGTGCCTACGAGTTTTCCATATATTGATTTACGCTTATTTACTTTTCTGCTTTTACTGTTACAATCACTAGAAAATACCAAAAACATTACTTTTGTTGTCTTTACTTTTGTTGCCGCTACCACCACTATCATATTACTGTGCTACTAAACACTTTGCTGCAGATACTAAGTTTCTAGGTGTGGTTGAATTGACAACTCGGCTGCTAATACTTGAGAATATTCTTTGGCTCCCCTTGTGTCGAATCAATAAATTTGGGTTAAATACTTTATCCTCGAAAACTGTTGCGATCCCCTATACTTGTGGGTTATCAGAGATGAACGAGGAGGAGGCCCCGAGCGCGCCGGCCACGGGCGGCCCCGGCCACGACGAGCCACGCACGGGCGGCACGGGCCCCTCGCACGGGCACGACTGGCGGCGGCCAGGGCGGGAGGCCGGGCGGCGCGTGGGGCGTGGTGTGCCGGGCGCCCACCCTTCCTCCTTCTCCTCCTCTCCGTCCTCGGCGGCGGCGGCAAGGCTCGCCGGTGTCGTAGTGGTGAGCCACGAAGCACTGGATGAACGCCACGGTTGTCGCCCCACCGGCAGCTTCGCCAAGAGCGAGCCCGCCCAGGATGCCACGGCGGTGAACGACACCTCATACAGAGGGTTCTTCCCGTCGTGGCGTTCGTGGAGAGGACCCGTCACAGGTGGTCCAGACGATGTGGCTCGAGAGGTCGAGGACGAGCGGGCAAGTGTCCTTGAGCGGCGCGGTGTAGAGCGAGGTGGCCGCGTCCTTGGTGATCGCGCCTGGTCGTGTGGCCGTGGCTGCTGCTCGGTCGTGGGGCGGGAGGGGGAGGCCATGGGTGCAGTGGGGCGGAGTGGAAGGTGGTGGTGGCGCGGGGAGGCGGGAGAGAGCGAGAGGGGGGGAGAGAGCGAGAGCAAGCGAACGGCGGCTTCGTCCATGGCGGAGAGAGCAGGGGGAGAAGGTGTCTGGCGGCATCGACGAGGGGGTACGCTGTCCAGACGCGTGGCAGGAGGCGTGGCGCGGTCGGGGCCGGCTGAGTGGGGCGGCTGGGAAAATTCTCGATCCCATGATAAATAATTCGTCGGGCCAACCCCAGGAGGCAAAAAAAATGCCTCCTGGGGGGCGCAACGGCTGGAAATGCTCTAAGGTGATATTTCTTCTCCGTCATGTTTTTATTAACCTGTATCTTGATAATGTAGCTGAAATCATGTGCAACTGAAATGATGTATAGTTGTTTTTTGAGTTACATTGAGATGCTGAAAATAGGGAACTGTCATTGTTAACTACAGGCATCCCCCTGTTGTGCTTAAGATAAAGGAGGCCCACGTGGGGGTAATTGTAGCCAACCACCCTGATGGTGGCGGCAGCTATCACATCACTTCCAAGATAAACGAGACCAAGTACATGCTCATGGCTCATGGGAAAGGGAAAATACTAGTCCATTTTTTAGCTAGTGCATATGAGATGGAAGTTATTTTGCATTGCTAGTGATGAGGTAGTGATTCGCTTTTCATTGACATTATTAACATTGTTGTGCTGATACCATACATCTGAACAAAGATGCAACTTGTGGAAACCGAGTAAACTTCGGGCTTGTTGCTTACCAATTGATCTGTATGCATGCTAAAAGTTTGTTATGCCAGCTAGTAAAAGCATAATTTTTTTAAGGCAAAGAATGCTTGTAGCATCAGAATATGTTCAGCTACACCAGGTTGATATTATCTCTGTAGGAATTGTCCAGGCATTTGTTTCTTCTAGAAAGCTCCTAATAATTCATAAAAGACCAAAAAGGCTCCCCCAGATTACTGGGGAGTGTCCAATTCAATAGACAGTGTAAAAGTTACCATTAAATGCATACCATGGAGAGGAGTAGTGGACATTCTTTGTCGAAAAGTCTGCACTGAATCTCTTTGCTGCACAATCCACATCAAACATTTAAGCTCCAGTTGAACATTGGAGATTGCAGTGTTCTGTAAAAAGAAGCATGTAAGCCTCATTAACTATTTCATTTCCCATTCCAGTTTGGTCTAGATCTTAACCAAATGACCACTGTTTGTCATATATTCATACACATCGCAAATTGACAACACCAAATTTATACCAAAAGTTCAACTCTTGTTGTCTGCCTCACAAATAGAACTTCTGCGGGCGCAGGAAGTTTGGAAATTTCAGAGAATGATTCTATTGCGTGCGCATCGAAAAGGATTGTCACATTCTATTGGAAAATTCCCACAATTCATATCATCTACTCGTTTACCTTTTTGGGCACATGGAACCTATTTGTCCGAAATTCTCTATGTGCAAATTGACGACTCGAGATTATATGCCCAAAAATTCAACTCTTGTCATCAGACTGGCGAAAATAACTTATGTGAAAGCATGAAGTTTGAAACTTTTAATGTTTTGTATCCGCTTGATGCTACATTTTAAGATAATAAAAGCACCCTTTATAAAAAAAATGAAGTTTGAAACTTTAGAGAACAATTCAATTCCGTGGGAATTGGGAAAGATTCTCGCGTTCCATTGGAGGAATTCACGAAATTCATACCGTCTACTCCTTTTGTCGGGATGCACAAGAATTTATTACCCTGTTCCAGAAAATGAAGAATGTTCAATTGAAAGCTCTTCAACAGTATCCCAAATATTTTTGTTGATCAGTAAGTCGATGACCGCATAAATGGTCCAGAACAATTCATAATTGACATTGTTGCAGTGTGAAAATCTAGTGCATGAGTCATCGCCTTGTAATAGCAGACATTCTTCATACAGTGTAGCTTGCATTAACTCT
The DNA here is from genome assembly GCF_056163025.1 of Triticum urartu. Lineage (NCBI taxonomy): Eukaryota > Viridiplantae > Streptophyta > Magnoliopsida > Poales > Poaceae > Triticum > Triticum urartu. Next base: position 581,601,388 of record NC_141877.1, read on the forward strand.
GTTCAACTCTTTTTTTGAATTTTCCTCTGTTGAGTCTGTTCAACTCTTCATTAAGAGCACGCTTATCAAGAACCTAGAAAGACCACAAACCACTTGCATTCAACCTGTCATTGATCTATACTTTTATAAAAATAGAGTTGGTGATGATGGTGTGTCTGTCCTCCTGCAGTATAGGCCGTCCGATTTATATCTGACGGATAGTAAGGAAACTATGACAATTTTTCAAAAAGATACCCCCACCTCTCTCCATATTTGCAAATAAGGTCTTCTTTTGTTCATTCTTTTCTCTCATAACATAAACTACTCATATAAATGCATCTTGATTTTCCGTGCAACGCATGGGCATCTTGCTAGTAGCGTCTGAAGTTCATCAAACTTTCTGACAATAGATAGATTGCAAGTTGCAGAACTTTGTAGTAATAGTGTAATTTTGTAATAATTTCTGACAAAGATGATGAACAACGCAGCTCGTCTGTTCAGGCAAATCCATCAGGCAGTCCGAATTCCTAGGATAGCACTGTTACCTTAAATTTTCACTTTTGGGGCATTTTTTCTGTGATGAAAAAACCCTGATTGGCCTTCACATTATCCTGGGAGTAAATCAGCATGTGATTAACATGCAACCAGCTTAATTAATTAACCATCATAAGTTCAAGTTGATGACCAGATCATGTTACTCACGCGGTCGATTTTCTTGACCAAGTCAGAATAGATCTCTTTGAGGACACTTCTGCTTGATGTTATGGTTTCATCACAGGACCGAATCGCAGTAATCCATCCCAGGCAGAATGGTCAATCCAAGCATACAATAACCTAGACGTCACTATATCAAGTATAATCTTCTGCGGAGAGTCCAGATTTGACAACACAAAGGTCTTATAATAGTACAAAATATTCAACCCTTGCCATTTTGTACAGTCAAAAGTAGAACTATTGGATGGTTAACTTAGAGCAACTCCAATGGGGCGACTCATTTCATCCGTCCGCGTCCGTTTGAATCGGCGCGGACAAAAATGGTGGCCCAACGTGCCGATGCAAACTCAAATCGTGTCCGTCTGGCGTCCGCGCCGACCCATTTCCAATCCAAAATTGCGCCTGAAATGCGTCGGCGCGGATGCGCCGCGCGTCTCCTCGCCGTCCGCCGCGTCCCCACCCGGCGGCCACCCAACCGCCACCGGTCGTCTTATTTATGACGACCACCGACAGCGGGTCCACGCGTCAGCCAGTGAAAGCGTCCTTTTTCAACCACACGTGCCGCGTGGTCGGCCTCATCCACTTCTCCCGTCCACATCTGGCCCCCACCACTCCCTTTGCTTCCTCGCCGGCGACCGCAAACCCTAGCCATGGGCCTCTTCGGCAGCAGCAATGGCAAGGGCAAGGGCACCCACGGCGCCTCGTCCTCCCGTGCTTCCTTTCCCCCTCCTCCTCCGGCGGCGACTCGTTTCCGCCCTGGTCGCCGGCGCCTGCACATCCCGGTGCACCAAGCGCGGTGGCACTGGGAGTACAGGCAGCCATTGCCGTACCCGATGTCACGCTGCCGCACCATTGGCATCTGGATCCGCAGCGGATCCCGGTGCCGACGATTCCTCGTACCCAACGGGCGCACGACGACGAGGTGCGCAGGCGCCGCGTGCAGCTCACGCCGGAGCAGCGTCGACTGCCAGAGTACGCCGCCGACTCCCCCAACTGGGAAGCGTGGTTCGCCCTCAAACACGAGGAGCAACGGCGCTCGGGTGTCGACGCCGTCCCGCCGCCGTTCCCACCGCCGCCCCCGCGGGTAGAGCCGGAGGACATGGAGGCGGAGGCGGAATACCAAGCCGCCCTCGAGGAGGCCCTGCAGCACGCGCTGGAGGCTAGCCGCCTTGAGGAGGACGCGCACTGGGATGGACTGGAGCAAGCCCTTGCCCTGTCGGCAGCGGGGGACTCTGTCCATACCCCGCTCTTCGTGCCGCCACCGCCACCGTCGCCGCCCGTCCAGCCCAAGCCGGAGTCGGAGCCGGAGCCGACGCGTAAGCGCTCCCCGCCTCCCCCCACTTGGCCGGAGGAGGCCTAGTCGTGGACGGGTCAGTACCGCGAGTGGGTGAGCACGCCTCCTGTCCACTTCGCCGCGACGCCGGAGAAGGAGGCGGCCCACCTCGAGCGATGGAAGAAGCACTGGCTCCGCCAGGAGCAGGCCGACGGCGAGAAGCAGATGCGCTACGACGCCATGCTCCAACGCGACGCGGAGGCGCTCCGGTTCGAGGAGGAGGAGGAGGAGGAGCACACGCGGCTTGCCGCAATGCCGCCGCCCCAGCAGACGCCGGAGGAGGCTGCCCTGGCAGCGTACCAGGCGGCGTTCGGGTGGGCTGGCCCTGCTCCGGTCTTCATTGACCTCACCGACGACGGCGGCGTCGACGACAAGGGCAAGAGCAAAGCCGACGACGTCTAGGGCAGCGTGCCGGGCGGCAGCAGGCGGGCGCAGACTTTTTTTAATGTTTTATTTAATGTTTAATAGATTTAGGTGGACTTTGGCCGACGTTTGACCGGCCACTTCATGTTTAATTATGTTTATTTCATGCAATTTATTATTATTTTTCCACGGCGGCACTTTTGGATCGGCCTCCTCGTTGGGCGGTCAAGCCGACCCATTTTAAAATACAGACGCGCACGTCCGCCTGGCCGATTCAAACGAACAAAAAGCGAACAAAGCGCGCGTCCATTTGGGTCGTCCAGTTGGTATTGCTCTTAGCCATCACCTTGTCTGTAGAGCCAACAGAAGAACTTCCAAAAAAACGGAGCCCCTCATCTTGGTCACTTTGCTTCCAGCCTAGTTCCTCCTACTGTACTCGGGGATCGGCGGCGATGAGGAAATTGCAAGAAACAAGGAACAGAACATGCATGCATAACACGACTGACAGTGATGAAGATTTATGTAACTTGAACAGACCTGAAAACAGTCACATAGTTATCTCACATTTTTCCTTGGTTCCCCTGTTTCCGGATACTGCTCAGGGAAAGATACTGTCGGCCAACCTGAAAGGAACAATTCTGTCACTGGACATCGAATGCGATGGTTGGAATGCATTGTGGCTGCTTGACCTTGTAGATCATTTCAAATTTGAGCTGGCTTGTAAAGCATGCTTCCTGGATGTTCTCTGTCCAGGACTAGGTACAATTCTTAGTTACATAGGCTGTATGGTACAATGCTTATGATGTTGCTATTATCTATTCCCTCCGTCGCAAAATAAGTAACTTAATTTTGTACTAACTTTGATATAAAATTGGTATAAAGTTGAGTCACTTATTTTAGGACGGAGAGAGTACTTATTTATCTTACAGAAGTTGCTCTTCTGACAGTATGAGCAGCATTACTATACCGCATTTGTGAGAGGTGTCTCTAATCTCTGAAATGATGTCGCTAAGAACTACAGTCTTCAATGAATTATTTGGCGCAAAAGTACATTTCATCTGTTGGTGTTTAGTTCTTGGGCCCTGATTCGGGCTCCATCTTTCCTATAAGTTGGTTGGACAGAAAGGGCCAAAGGTTGACGCACTGTACTTTTCCTGGACGAAATACAGGGAACCGTTGTCCTGAAAGGAGTGAGCAATTCAACTTCTGCTGCTGTATCACGATTATATGCCGATCTTTTTGACAAACTAAGTGTACATAGAATTCCACAAGCATCAGAATATTTAAAAAATAAAATCTACAGACCGTATCAGAAATAGTAACCAGATGTCTAATACATTCACGATTTTGCTGTTCAGTAGTCGTCTTTCGAATAGTAATAGGCTGGGCATAATTTTCGTATAACTTCTGTTCATCAGTTGAAATCTGTGAAGGACGGCCAGATAAATTTCGAAGCTCACCAAAAAAATCTGTGGCCAGGATAATAACCAACGTGCTTAAAAAACACTTGTCGCCTTGGATGATCACACGATTTTTGTTTGCTGGGGTTTGAGTCTGAAATCTATCATGATAATTCCAGAGCCTCGTTATCACGTCCCAGAAAATAGCTGACACCTGTCTCTTGTCAGTGCTACGTGCTAGAAACAAAAGATATGCACTTGACCTATTCCAGAAAAACAAATCACCCAGTACGTAACTAGAAACAAAAATTGCATCAAACCTAGTCTGGTAGACTGGCACCCATTTTCCCTAAGTGCAATCGAACTCTAATACGGTAACTAGGGATTAGCATGGACCGATTAAGCTAATCTACTGTGTATTAGCAGCCAAGCTGGGCAACCTTGGAACGACTCCTGCGCTTGATCCTGTCAATCAATAACCCCACCAGTCACTTCTCTCCACCCATGGTTAATTAACCTAAAAAAAGGCAACAAGTGTCCCTTATCTTAACAGAAACAAGGCGGTAATATGCTGCTTCCAGTTGAGAATTCATACTGGCTAGTTTACTCAGTCATCTCAAACACAAACAATCAGTGACTATACAAACATGAAGATCTTGTGACCAATGTGCAGCACCCAGTAAAAAACTCGCCACGGGCAGCCTTTTCACCCGTGCCAGTTCTTGTTTTCTGTGTTGAGATGTGGAGCATCGATCCGATGTCGACTCTTGACTAGAGGACAAGAACCGTTCAAAGGCGCCATTTTTCTTTCGCTCTCTCTTGGAAGGTTCGGAAGGATGAGATGAGGCTTCTCCAAATAGAAAGGTGAAAGGTGAAAGATGAAAGAGTGGGAGAATTGTTCTTCCCTGTTGTTGGTGCATCAGTAATATTATTACTGGCTGGCGTACGCGTGCGCGGTAACGTGTATGTCTATGGGAAACGGTAAAAGATTCCAAAGCTTCTGAAGTTTTTAATTGGTTAGCGGCACCTTCCGAGAAGAAACGAATCGGATGCCAAAGGTCATGGACTCATGGTCATGTGAATTTTGTCTACATAGCCATGTAAGTCAAACGGGGTTTGTTGTTTTACTGACCAGTTGAACCGTTCGACATGTCACTTTATTTTTCATTGCGACCTAAAGGAGCGTACAATTTAGACAGACGATGTCTACAATGTTCATTCATGCCAATTGTCCATAGATTGCCTAAGTATATAAGCTTTACGATTTGTGAGTGTAAACTAAGATGATGCATGTAGAACAGAAAAATAATTACAGTATATTGTTCCACTGTAAAATCTTACAGTTTTTTTTAACAAGTACATTATCTCTCTTTGTTCCCTTTCCATGCCGACTTTTTAGCGTGGCACCTCTTGTGGATAACTGAAACCACGTTGTTCACCCGCAAAAATAAATAAATTCTAAAACCACTTTGTTGCAATGTTGCACTGGCTAATTTTAGGGATTTCCAGTAAAAATAAAGAATCCAACCCTCCCCTAGTCTCCACCCTATTCCCTGTTTTTGTGATTTTCGCAAAAATAAATAAGTCTGGCCCTCGCCCTACCGTTACGGCACCGCGTTGCCAGTGACAAAGTAGACACCAATATAATCTGGAGCTCTCTTCTATTGGTCAAATCACACAGCGGAGTTATCTATACATTTTCCCTACCCCTAATTTATATCACAATGAAGAGAAGAGGAAAAGGAGGGAGGAAGAGATACACCTGCTTTTGTTTTCCTTTCTCGCGATGGAGCAAACAAGTATGTTTCGCGGAATATGGCGGCGTCAGATGAATAATATAGAGGTTCTGGGATTGGCATTGAGGAAGGGTGCCTGCAAATGTTCGAGACTTTGTATTGGAGCATGATTCCATTGGTCAATACCAAGGCCATCCAAACAATGGAATTAGAGAGTTCCGAATACCAATTCCCAATTTGGAGGCACAATATCAACATCCAAACACATCTTTATTGGACATTTTTTACAATATGTCCAAGCCCTCGAGACCCTACACCAGGAGAAGTTGAGACTATGTACTCCCTCCGGTCCTTTTTACTCTGCATATTGGATTTGTCGAAAGTCAAACTTTGCTAAGTTTGACTAAATTTATATCAGAAATTATTAGCATCTATAATATCTAATAAATATAATATGAAAATATGTTCCAAGATGAATCTAATGATATTGGTGTTGTTATGTGAATGTCTATAATTTTTTATATAAACTTGATCAAAGTTGGATGAGATTGACTTCATACAAACCTAATATGCAAAGTAAAAAGGACCGGAGGGAGTACCAAAGATGTGTTTGAATGAATTCTCTCGTTAAAAGCCTGGCTTTTTGGAAAGCGGACTTGTAGGAAATTTGTACAGACACTTGGTTGGTGGTGTATAATAAGATCAAGAGACAATCCATTGGCGAACTAACTCGTGGTTGGATGGTTAGGAGGACAGTAATATCCCCAGCCCACCAGAGTTAAAGTCTTAGACTTGCATTGATGCTCACATTTTTCTGGATTTATTTCAGGCCTTCTGGCGATGTGCGTTCAATGAGAGGAGACGTTTCATTCACTACGAAGGCGTCTATGACGACTTTGTCAATCTCAAGATGATATGCGGCTCAGTCTCTCAGAGGTGCCCATAGGGGTAGGGTGTGCGTGCATGCATTCATAGGGATGAGTGTATGTGCGTATGTATGAGCACCTGCGTCTATATTGTGTTAGAAAAAGGACAACCCATTGTACACTATATTTTATTGTGATCTGTTAGCAACAAATGTCTCGTCACATTTTTAGAATATCCTGTTACTGCAGATAAGATTAAGAGACAACGAATTGTACACTATATTTCCCTTGTCATCTTTACATTACAAAGATAAAACTATCTTATATGAATCTAACCACGGAGAGATCGAGAAAAGCTAATTATGGTGTAGTCAAGACCTCCACTAGAACCTTTCTCTCCGCAGGTGGATCTCCCCATATCCGTGAATTATGTTGAGTAGTGAAGGGGGGCTGCTACAAATAAGCCGGATGATTTTTTAGAAAAATCATCCGCCTATTTAGCCGTTCGATCGGTGCACTGGTGGCCGTTGAATTACAACGACGCCACGGTAGCAGCGAGTCAACGCAGCACCATTGCAGATTTACAGTCCCAGCGCATCTCCAACGCAGCACCACAGATGGCTTCCGGCGAGCTCCATTGCGGCCTTAGCGGAGCTCCGACGCAGCGCCGACGCGCCGGCGAAGCTCCATTGCAACCCTGCCTGAGCTCCACCGCAGCGCTGCCGGCTCCGGCGAAACTCCATTGCAACTCCGGCGGAGCTCCATTGCAGCCCGCGCGTGGTCCAAGGCAGCGCCGACGGCTCCGGCGAAGCTCCATTGCAACTCCGGTCGAGCTCCATTGCAGCCCTGCCAGAGCTCCACCGCAGCGCCGACGACTCCAGCGAAGCTCCATTACAGCCCGGCGTGGTCCAAGGCAGCGCCGACGGCTCCGGCTCCACGGGTCACATGTCGCTGGCTACACTGCAGCTCCCCGCCGATTCACGTTGCAGCATCACTGGTCGACGGCGAGATTGTGGGGTCGCGGCGCTGCTATGGTTGGACTGGTCGCGCCTAGAAAAAAGAGAAGAAGCAGGTGGAGCGGTGGTGGCAGCTGGTGGTGGCTGCAGCAGCAGGTTGGGTTGGCTCATGCAGCGGTGGCTGCCGCGACGACGGGCCAGTGGCCGGTGGCGGCTTGCTTATCCTGCGTCCGGAGAAAGAAATAGGGATTTGCTTCTGCAGAGGTAGAAGATGAGGGAGGGGCACACGGAGAGGATAAGGTCGCCAGGTCCACGGGGGACACGCGTCGCTAGAACGAGGCGACTTAAGCGTCGCTGTTATCATCCGGATGAAAATAAACGATTTCCGTAGTGAAGACCTCCACTGCATGGTGCAAGGCTACAGAGCCCAGCCTAAATGCACTTATTTGTGTTGGTAGTACAAGTACAACGTTGTAATGGCTACCCGGCAAAATAAAAGCGTTGAAAAGAAACATCGTACGAAGGCCAGTTTTACTTTTACGCACAAACGCGCGGTAATGAATGAAGCAGAAAAGCTCCAGGCCTTGTGGTACGTACGTAAGTACTGAGCACGAACCAAGGGATGGAAGAAACGAGACCAGTTCAGTGTCAGTAACACGTGACGAAGCACATACATAGTTACATACGTAACAGGAATTAGCTGGAAATTTCCCGCTTAGCCGCGGGAGCAATCGTGCTCAGCCTCCACCAAATTAATCTTGTTTAGTCGCGTGCCGGCGTTCGTGGATGCCGACGTGGCATGCATGCATGCAGATGGGTAGTCCGAGCGCACGTGCATCGTGGGCCCTCATGAGTAGACGGAGCGGCGGCTGACCTGTTCCGCCGCCGGCCATGGAAAACGACTGTGTGCGCGCGCGCTCGGGAACGCGTCCTCGTCGCTTTCAAGTTTCAATCGTTGTCCCAACATTATTTTCGATAAAGAAAATATATTAATCTCACAAAAATACTAATTACACTCGGCCTCTGCAACAACGCAATACCCTAATGGCACTACAGATGCACACAACAAAAAAAGAAGAAGAAGAAGCTAAAAAAGAAAAGCCCTGCTACAAAATTTTGAGTCCATGCAGCAACAATACAACCACCATCAAAACAACATCTGAAGTCTAAGTTTTCCAAAAATAACGCCTCAAAGAAGAAAATAGTGCACAAGCGTCGTCGTCGCCCGATCGTAGATCTTGGGATAGTCCCTGCTCTCAAAACAATGCCTTCAACAAGACCATTGCCAGGCACAACCAATTAGGGCATTACAATGGTTGATAAGATAGTCTTATCTTAAATTTTGCATGTAATTTAGAGATGACAAAGAAAAATGTCTACAATGGGTCATCTTTTAGCCTTATCTTCAATAACTAGCAATTCCTAAAAATGTGGTGAGACATATTGTGCTAAGAGATCATCTCTTGTCTTATCTTAAATAAGAGAAGACAGGCCTTCTCTTATGAGTTCTCTCTCCTCCACCTCATCATTTATCCTACGTGGCACTCCTAAGATAGCACCATTGTATATGCCCTTAAGGCCGGACCTTAGATTTTCACCTTGAGAGGTAAGACTTTGAACTGCACCTGTGCTGCCGCCCCACTTACATACCGCTGCTACAAAATCTGAAACTCCAAGCATGTTCCTCATCGCCACAAAAGGCTCCAATCACCATTCTAGTCCTCCGATCTCGGCTTCCATGACATTCTCCGCCTCTGACTTCACCATAGAACTAAACATATCCCATGATGGCAATAGATAGCATAGCTTCGCACCGCTCCGATCCCTCCTTAACGGAGAACCAGTGGGCACGACCGAATCCCAGCCAATCTAGCAATATCCAGGCATAACGCGCCCATGGGAGTTCGCCAGCGGAGCCTTCCGGAACCCGACACTCCGACCAGATCAAGGACAGGCGTCAGGCAGATCTTTGTCTTGTCACTTGAGGAACCCTAGGACCGTCCCCTTAAATCAGGCCGAGCCTGCAGCCCCCACGCCGCCGCGGCACCCCGGACCACATCGGGGCGGTGCGCGAATCTGGCGCCGCATCGGGAGCAGCAGGGTTCCCGGCGCCTCGCCGGTAGCCAACAGCGCGTCGTCGCGCATGGAGGAGCAGGCGACGCAAACGCCATGGTCGGCCCCCGCCTCGGCCTTGAATCCGAGGGGAAAACACCGCGCCGCGAAAGAGAGCTCGCCCCGCCACCACCATCCACAGCACGGGCTTAGCCCAGTCGCCTCCTCCGGCGACGGCGAGGGGAGGATGGAGGAGAGGGGCTTGAGGTGGCGGGCGGCTGGGTCTCCCCCGTGTCGCCCTTGAGAGCGATGTGGGGTCGGGCTGGGCCAACATTATGCAAGCAATTCAAAAAAAAACATTCTTTCACCGCCAAAAAGGGTTCCAACGTTCTTCAGCGCCAGCGCGTACGGACGTTTTAGTCCAAGTTGCAGGAGCACGTTGCCTTGCAGTTGCAGGTGGGGCTGTATCTTTGGATATCGCTGCAATAGTTACTTGGCCACGAATGCAATGGGCGACGTGTAATGCTTTTTTTGGCCCAAGATAAGACGGCCTTGATGTTGTCACAGTGGCGGACCTAGCGTGTGTGCATGGTGTGCCGTGGCACACCCAGAGTTTGTGAAAAAAATTTATACCATATAATATTTTAGCCCATTTTAACTAAGCCAGCCAGTCAGGCCCAACTGCCATCACGTGAGCGACCCGGACAGAGCGAGCGAGCGAGAGAGATAGGCAGAACGGCGCGATCTAATGGCCTAATCCCCTCGCGCTCGGCCGCTGCCCAACCAGGACGCGCCGCCGCTCGGCGCTCACCGCCTCACCCACTCGGCCGTTGCTGTTCCCCTTCGAAATCGAAGCAGCGCCGGCCACCGGAGCTCCTTCCGTTTGGTGAGAACAGCTAGCAAGCAGCAAGTGCCGCGACCCGCGAGCCGCCGACCCGTCGACCCGGACCAGAGGGCCGCCGCCGCCCCGGAGGAGCTCTTTCCGCCCGCGCCTCCCGTCCCGACGGCCGACGCCGTCGACCCCTCGTATCCTCTCCTCCGGTCCTCCACCGCTCGGCCTTTGCTTGATTCGATTCAGGTGAGATACTGTACTGGTACTGCCTCATGTTCTTTTTTACCCAGTACTGAAATGCAGAAATGTCTCGTCACTGCCTATATAACGAACAAACTGCACTGTCCAGTATGTAGTAATGTTTGCTGCACTGTTTGTTGATGTTCTTAAACATTCAAAAAGACCATTTAAAACTCGTTGAACCTGTCCAGTTTTCAGCTAGTAAACTGTAAACATAACCATTGATGATGCTTATTTGTGTTGTTCTTTTTGTTGTAATTGTACAACCAAAGATGAAGAGGAATGGTAACATTAAGTCCTTTTTCAGAATTATGAGGCTGCTAAAAGAAGGAAGGTTGCAGCCGAAGAGTAGCCTGAATATGAAGATATAGTGTCAAATATTGAAGATGAAGCAGTCCTTCCTCAACCTCTAGTCCATTATGCAGAGATTGAAGTTGATATTGAAGATGGAGCATGTTGCAACAAAGAAGCATGTTCTTTATGATTTGGTCTACTTACTCATCAAATTGATATTGATTTTACCGGTGGCAACGGCGAGTGTTGAAAGAGTGTTTTCAGCAATGAATCTAGTGAAAAATAAGTTGAGGACTACTATGAGTGATGATCGCTTGAATGATTGCTTGGTGATATTTATTGAACGAGATGTGTTCATGGAAGTAAGCGAAGATGCCATAGTTGATGCTTTCATGGCAGTGCAAAAACGTAGAGTTACCTAGTGATGTAATTTTCTACTTGTTCTTTTTTCATGTAAGACTACCCGTATTGTAATTGAGCACATTTGAGATATATTTTGTGAACTAAGTTGTTGTGAGATTTGCATTAAGCTACTCATGTTATTATTTTACCATATTGTCATGTCCTCTGCCACGTAAACGTAAACGTAAACGTGTCACATTTTCTTTCGGACGAAAAAAAACAGAGCCTTGTGAGAGAAATGTATTACTCGGCACGAGTCGTTCTACGGCTTTGCCTTGTATATAATAGCACACATTTTATTCGTTGATTCACATTAGAAAAATGCTTTTTTGGGGCATCACGTCATTGTATATCACACATTTTGTTCGTTGATTCACATTGGAAAATTGTTTTATTTCTAATACTCAGATGGGAGAAAATTCCTTAAACTCAACAAAAGAATGAATGTGTATCTATGTTGTACTCCCTCTATCTAAAAATACATCACACACTAATTTTGTCGTAAGTCAAACTTCATAAAATTGCACCAAGCTTATAAAAATAATCATCCACACCTGCAGTACAAAATCTACACCATTATATTCATCACGAGATACTCCCATATTTTAATATATGAAACTTATTTGGTATTGGAAATATGGATTTATCTTCTTTAAACTTAGTCAAACTTTAGAAAACTCGACTTGGGAAAAATTGAATACACAGTTATGTACGATATTTTTCTATGGAAGGAGTAATAAGGCATAGTAGTTAAAAAAGGCAACATGAGCATACTTAGCCGAACCGACATTAATCAATCGCCCTCTTGAAGATAACCCATATGTACGTTCCCGCAAAAAAATGTGTATGTGTCATCGAAGCATTGCTCACATTTGCTCCACGGTCAACAAAAGCTACATACATATCCTACTCCTCTCCATCATGCATGTTTTTTTAGACTACCCACAGTGGAAATAACATAGTTGATGACATCATACATATCTAGATCAAATAGATGATGTGACAGGCAATTAATAAAGAAAGAGAGACATGTAGTAACATAGCTAGTTACTAATACTATGAGTAACATCACATGTATCAAGGCAAGATGAGTCATAACCTAATAAATAAAGTGTTGCATAACATCACACATATGTTACTTCCCATTGTAGAGATAGTAATATAGACGAGTAACATATACTCCCTCCATTTCTAAATATTTGTCTTTCTAGACATTTCAAATGACTACTACATACGGATGAATGTAGACATATTTTAGAATATAAATTCACTCATTTTGCTCCGCATGTAGTTACTTGTTGAAATGCCTAGAAAGACAAGTATTTAGGAATGGAGGGAGTACATGATACTAGTCTGAGTTACTACCCACTATGGCTAGTCTTAGCGCATAGCAAAATGACTTACTACAACCCACCCTAATCCACCAGATTGTCCCCCAAACGTTTCTTCTTTCTTGCCCGATTCAGCTCCGCACCGTACGATTTTTTCTTCAGTTGGTATGCACAACATCATGCCGAGTCAGAGAGAGTACAGTCGATCCGTGTCTTAGTCCGGTGGTACTTAATTAGCACTTGGCAGCATCGCATGCGTCATCACAAAAGAAATAAGAAAGAAATCGTCCAACCAAGATATCTCTTTGTGTCTCTATAAGATCTACCCTTGGACACCAACACAACCGAATACGTTTGCACATGTTCCTTTCTCTCATATCAGAGGACTCAGTCAGAGGCTATGTAATACGTAGTACGTACGTATGATGAGCTCATGCCCTTGATTAGTTCCCCACATCTACCTATGGTGGACACGAAGTGACTCTTCTCCATTGACGAACCAATCTATAGTTGAATGGTTAGATAGGCAGTAGTATTCTTAACCCACAGAGAGGATACATATGATGCTTGGATTTATTTAGAATTTATTTCAGGATTTCTGACGATACGTGTCTTACTCTTTTGAAGGTGTTCATAGGGATAGGGCCGGTGTGCGTATGTGTGTTCATAGAGGTAAGTGTATGCGTATATATACGAGCGCTCGTGTACTGGTGTTAAAAAAAAGACTTCTCTATCGATCGGGTGCCAAGTTGCATGCACTTTGCATGTTATAATAAGCTAGTACTATGTACGCAGTAAGCTTTCTCATTGGCGCAAACAAATTAACATCCTTTCAGAGTAAGCTGCTGCTGTGAAGAAGATTCCTCAAGATCCGCTGTGTGGCGGGAGAAGTCCGACCAAGCAACTTCATCTAGTACTTAGCTCCCAGGCCACCAAGCGCTTCTATTATATATACAACGCATATGCACGACACAAGGAACAAGATCCATACAAGTATAGAACTAGGCAGAGAAGCAGCAGCAAGCAAGACGTAGAACGATGGTGGCCAAGGCGAAGATGAGCGCCATGGAGTTGGAGATGGAGAAGGTGATGAGCGACGGGGAGGTGGTGCTCGGCGGCGCCGGGGACGAGGAGGAGGACGACGTGGTGCTGCCGGGGTACCGGTTCCACCCCACCGACGAGGAGCTGGTCACCTTCTACCTCCGCCGTAAGGTGGCCAGGAAGTCGCTCCGCATCGAGGTCATCCGGGAGATGGACATCTACAAGCACGACCCATGGGATCTCCCCAGTAAGCTCCTTCTCTCCATGCATCATCGTGCGCCATGGCTTGATCAAGTGCAATTTCTTTTCTGGGACAAAGACTTTCTATCTGACTTGCAAATTACGCAGAGGCGAGCACGGTTGGTGGGGAGAAAGAGTGGTACTTCTTCTGCCTCAGGGGGAGGAAGTACCGGAACAGCATCCGGCCCAACCGGGTCACAAGCTCCGGCTTCTGGAAGGCCACGGGCATCGACCGGCCCATCTACTCCGCCGGCGGCTCCGGCTCCGGCGTGTCCGTTGGGCTGAAGAAGTCCCTCGTCTACTACCGCGGCAGTGCTGGCAAGGGCACCAAGACCGACTGGATGATGCACGAGTTCCGCCTGCCGCCGGCCGCGGCCACCAACGCCTCCCCGAGCATGCAGGAAGCGGTAAGTGGTCCACGCGTGCATTCCATTTCCACACAAAGTCACGGTGCGGCTACCTTACCGGGCACGTGTGATGTGGTGCTGGTGAGTGTAAGATTGACCCTCTGACGTGTGACCTGAAAATGCAGGAGGTGTGGACCATCTGCAGGATCTTCAGGAGGACCATCACCTACCGGAAGCAGCAGCAGCCGTGGAGGCCGGCGCCCGCGCCGTCCGCCGCCGACTCGAGCTCCAACACGGGGAGCTTTCAGTCGTCCGAGGCCAGCGACGAATACATGAACTGCCTGCAGGCTCCGGCACCCGCCGCTCCGTACATCCCCCAGCAGCAGCAGCAGCACCAGTACGTCAGTCAGACGAGCACGGTGGACAGCGGCAATTTCCTCTACGAGGACAACATGCACAACCAGCAGTTCCAGGGGGAATGGAACGCCGCACCCGCCGCGCCGGTGCCGGAGCAGAAACAGCAGAATCCATTGTCGACGGCCGTCGCCCTCCACCAGAATGACCATAGCCACGCCGTCGCCGCGAACGATTTCTACAAGGTCGAGGGGTACTTGGAGGAGATCGCTAGGATGTTGGAGGTCACCGATTCGGCAGGGCTTTACGACTACAGATCATAATGTTGATCAGCAGTAAACTCTTCGGCTCCGTAGGATCCCACGAGTTCGCCGACGGGCCGGTCACTCCTGCCGCCTCGATGGCCGCCGTTGCGCCCGGCGGCTTCGGTAACACTCGGCTGCTTCGGAAACTGAAAGGGACGGCGGAACAGCGACAGTGTCTGGAAACCGACGATGGCGACAAGCGACCGGGTAGTACTCGGCTTCTACCTTCTGTGGTGCCTGTGGATTGGTTGAATCGGGTCATCGGAAGGTCTTGAAATGGAGTCCTGGCGGCTGAGTGTGGTCTCGGGTTGTCCGGGGAAGCAGCAGTCTTCATTGCTGGGCTCATGTACCTGATTAGTTGGGTCCATCTTGTCCTTGTTAACATGTAACAATGTCACTGATATCATAGCTAGTCCTGTACAATTGAAATGATGTAGGTAAGATTGTTTTTTGAGTTAGAGCAAACTATAATAAGGGGCTCCTCGAAAGCCTAGATTTGAGGAGCAAAAATGAGTTTTTATGGAGTTAAGCACTAGCTGGCAGATACCCTAAAACCAACTTTACTAAAAAAGTATAAGTTTGGCTCCCTAAAAATCTTCCCCAAATGACTATATTCGGTCCAACTAGCAACCCTAGAGCAAAAGTAGGGAGACAGCCGCGCAGCCCCTGTGCCATGATGCCACCATCGGAACTCACGCCGCTGGTGGTCCGCTGCTCCGATGAACGAAAAAATGAAATCCCACACCGCCCTGCTACTCCGGCGACCCTGGTCGGCGCTGAAATCCCGCCGACAACGAAGAATTTCACGATTCGCCTGTGGAGCCATGGTCGGAAGCGGGGAAGACAATTCGTGTAGCTGTGTGTGTTCTATGCCCCCAGGTGTGCGTGCATGTGCGTGTTGTGTCATCGCGATCTACCAAGTACGGGTGCCCCTCTGCTGAGAGTCCCTTCTTCCCCTTGCGCCACCGCAAGCTACCCACTGGGCGGCCTTGGGGTGCGCCTGGACGGCTGTCTCACACGGACGGAGCGACAGGCTCGGTCCCTCTTCCTCTCATGCTTCCATACCGGCGGATCCGAGGAGTGTGGCCTCCATGCTCTAAGGTCGACGCAAGATATGCGTCCGGGTGGCGGCAGGGGAGGAGGAGAATGAAGGTAGTGGTGGTGTTCACGGAGTCCAAGATGACGTGCATCGCGTGTAGTTTCGCCGACATGGCTTTCCTCGCCAACGCAACCTACGTGCTCAATGAATTGCGTGAACCAAATGTATACTTTAGGAACGTAGGTTTTAGGGGATCTGCTAGCTGCAGTACGGGATTTCCCTAAAAAGCAAAGTGGGATAGGGTGCAATTTTGGTAGTTCTAGTATAGGGGATCTGCTAGAGATGCCCTTATAGCCTGCTTACATCACTTCTGCTTATGTGAAGGGGGAAGATATGAAAAAAATGAGGGCAGTGGGCTCTCATGCAAAAGCCTAGTTTTACATGTCCTCCTACGAAGAAAAAGAAAACGAGTAGATTGATACATGTACTAGTCTAATTGTCAACCTTATAGTCCGCCTTGCTATATGGGTGACTACAGATGATGCTATAGATAACATGGTAGACTAGTAGTCATGCTCTTACATAGATACGCTGAAAATATGAATGTGGCATTGTAAACCAGAGCTACCCCTTGCTGCTTCAGAGAGCATGCTGCACATGGACAAGATAAAGGAGCCAATGGTAGCCAACTATCTTCATGATGGCAGCAACCATTATATCACTTCCAAGATGAACGATGCCAAGGACATGCTCATGGGAAGGGGAAGTCTGGGTCCATTTTTTAGCCTGTGCAAATCTAGATGAAGTTATTTTGATCTGGATAGAGTTATTTTGCATTGATTGTGATGAGGTAGTGATTTGCTTTTCATCGACATTTTTTTTGTGCTAATATGATACATCTGAGCAAAGATAAGTTAATTATCTGGATGAACTATGTTGCCCAGTTATTATGCTACTCTATTATTACTGCATTGTACGCCATACGGACGATATGTGATCAGATCATGTCGTCGGATGCATCCTTTAGGCGGTATTGGTCGGCCCCCGTTTGTGTCATGACAATATATTCTATCCCGTTAGGATTGGATTAGCCTAACATAAGGACACGATGTGTTTCACTGGAATCTAATTGTGAATGGGTCCTTCCTTCAATGTTGATTGTAACCATGCACTCTCGCATTCAGACATTCCAGTGGACAATAAAAAAAGGAAACGAAGATACCCACTAAGAGTTCAGATTTTCATGTGGCATCATCGAAGGGGGTTGTGCTAACTGCTAACTAAAGACAACCACACTTGCGGCAAGTTGCAAGGAAGCACGAAGTGTGGCTTTTTTACTTTTGAGAAAGGAGGCCTGGGCCCTGCATTAAATTAATGACACCCTGATAAGTAGGAAACAACAAAGATACAAGGTACAAGATGCTGAAAGATGATATTACAAGACACCTAACAAATAAGAAAACAAAAGAGTAAGCAATACACACAACTTGATTGTCAGATATCCTCATCCACCAACGCAAAAATGGATCTCCGATGATTTTGTTGTCCAAAGAGCAACCTCTAGCAAAATCACGGATGTCAGGGCATCACCCTAATGGCATCTAGTTCATGAGAGCATTAGCTTCAACAACCCAAAGATTTCGAGCACAACTCTAATAGTTATGTACACACTGGCAACACCCCAACGGTGGTCAGAATCGTCAGACCATCACTCCGACGGTGTGGAACGTTTGGGTTCAACTATGATAGTTCAAAGATAGTCTTGCATGTCTTAGTAGCTCTGAGTCTTACCTAGTTTGGACGAAGACTTCAAGGCATCCTCTAACGAGTCTTAGCTAGCGACATTGGATCATGTCCACGCTAGATGATTGTGAAGTACTTCGCCTGAATTCATGGCATGCCTAACAGATGGGCCACAAGAAGCTCTATGGGGAACAAGCAAAGGTCAGAAGTCACCCGGATTTACCTGTTGCACCGACAAAGAATGAAAATGTCCGTCTGCCATGTGAACCGAGGGCCATTTTGTAACGCCCCGGTCAAACCAACCAGTTCATCCCTGGTTCCTGACCGTTGCGTCTGGGGTTTAGGTTGGCCATACATACTAATGATACGTCTCCAACGTATCTATAATTTTTGATTGTTCCATGCTATTATATTATCTGTTTTGGATGTTTAATGGGCTTTATTATACACTTTTATATTATTTTTGGGACTAACCTACTAACCCAAGGCCGAGTGCAAATTGCTGTTTTTTTTGCCTATTTCAGTGTTTCGCAGAAAAGGAATATCAAACGGAATCCAAACGGAATGAAACCTTCGGGAGAGTTATTTTTGGAACAAACATGATCCAGGGGACTTGGAGTAGACGTCAAGAAAGAAACGAGGTGGCCACGAGGCAGGGAGGCGCACCCTGCCCCCCTGGGCGCGCCCCCACCCTCATGGGCCCCTCGTAACTCCACTGACCTACTTCTTCCTCCTATATATATATATCCATATACCCCGAAAACATCCAGGAGCACCACGAAACCCTATTTCCACCGCCGCAACCTTCTATATCCAAGAGATCCCATCTTGGGGCCTTTTCCGGAGCTCAGCCGGAGGGGGAGTCGATCACGGAGGGCTTCTACATCAACACCATAGCCTCTCCGATGATGTGTGAGTAGTTTACCACAGACCTTCGGGTCCATAGTTATTAGCTAGATGGCTTCTTCTATCTTTTTGGATCTCAATACAAAGTTCTCCTCGATTTTCTTGGAGATCTATTCAATGTAATTCTTTTTGCGGTGTGTTTGTCGAGATCCGATGAATTGTGGGTTTACGATCAAGTTTATCTATGAACAATATTTGATTCTTCTCTAAAATCTTCTATGTATGATTGGTTATCTTTGCAAGTTCTTCAAATTATCAGTTTGGTTTGGCCTACTAGATTGATCTTTCTTTCAATGAAAGAAGTGCTTAGCTTTGGGTTCAATCTTGCGGTGTCCTTTCCCAGTGACAGCAGGGGCAGCAAGGCACGTATTATATTGTTGCCATCGAGGATAAAAAGATGGGGTTTATATCATATTGCTTGAGTTTATCCCTCTACATCATGTCATCTTGCCTAATGCGTTACTCTGTTCTTATGAACTTAATACTCTAGATGCATGTTGGATAGTGGTCGATGTGTGGAGTAATAGTAGTAGATGCGGAATCGTTTCGGTCTACTTGTCGCGGACGTGATGCCTATATACGTGATCATGCCTAGATATTCTCATAATTATGCACTTTTCTATCAATTGCCCGACAATAATTTGTTCACCCACGTAATACTTATGCTATCTTGAGAGAAGCAACTAGTGAAACCTATGGCCCCCGGGTCTATCTTTCATCATATAAGTTTCCAATCTATTTGACTTTGCAATCTTTACTTTCCTATCCATATCATAAAAATACCAAAAATATTTATCTTATTATCTCTATCAGATCTCA
This sequence comes from Triticum urartu, assembly GCF_056163025.1. NCBI lineage: Eukaryota > Viridiplantae > Streptophyta > Magnoliopsida > Poales > Poaceae > Triticum > Triticum urartu. The sequence continues at coordinate 581,620,680 of NC_141877.1, forward strand.
CTCTCGTAAGTGACCGTGAAGGGCTTGACAACCCCTTTATCGCGTTGGTTGCGAGGTTCTTATTTGTTTGTGTAGGTACGAGGGACTTGCGTGTAGTCTCCTACTGGATTGATACCTTGGTTCTCAAAAACTGAGGGAAATACTTACGCTACTTTGCTGCATCACCCTTTCGTCTTCAAGGGAAAACCAGCGCAGTGCTCAAGAGGTAGCAAGAAGGATTTCTGGTGCCTTTGTTGGGGAGGTCTACGCACAAGTCAAGACATACCAAGTACCCATCACAAACTCTTATCCCTCGCATTACATTATTTGCCATTTGCCTCTCGTTTTCCTCTCCCCCACTTCACCCTTGCCGTTTTATTCGCCCTCTTTTCCGCTCGCCTCTTTTTTGTTCGCCTCTTGTTGCTTGCCTTTTGCTTTCTTGTGTGTTGGATTGTTTGTCACGATGGCTCAAGATAATACTAAATTGTGTGATTTTCCAATACCAACAATAATGATTTTATTAGCACCCCGATTGCTCCCCTTACCGATGCTGAATCTTGTGAAATTAATACTGTTTTGCTGAATCTTGTCATGAAAGATCCGTTTTCTGGCCTTCCTAGTGAAGATGCCGCTACCCATCTAAACAGCTTTGTTGATTTGTGTGATATGCAAAAGAAGAAAGATGTGGACAATGATATTGTTAAATTGAAGCTATTTCCGTTTTCACTTAGAGATCGTGCTAAAACTTGGTTTTCGTCTTTGGCTAAAAATAGTATTGATTCTTGGAACAAGTGCAAAGATGCTTTTATCACTAAGTATTTCCCTCCCGCTAAGATCATCTCCCTTAGAAACAATATTATGAATTTTAAGCAACTTGATCATGAGCATGTTGCACAAGCATGGGAGAGGATGAAATTAATGATACATAATTGCCTTGCACATGGTTTGAATTTGTGGATGATCATACAAAATTTTTATGCTGGATTGAATTTTTTTTCTAGAAATCTTTTAGATTCGTCCGCGGGAGGCACTTTTATGGAAATCACTTTAGGAGAAGCTACCAAACTCTTAGATAATATTATGTTTAATTATTCTCAATGGCACACCGAAAGATCTACTAGTAAAAAAGTTCATGCTATAGAAGAAATTAATGTTTTGAGTGGAAAGATGGATGAACTTATGAAATTGTTTGCTAATAAGAGTGTCTCTTCTGATCCTAATGATATGCCTTTGTCTACTTTGATTGAGAATAATAATGAATCTATGGATGTGAATTTTGTTGGTAGGAACAATTTTGGTAACAACGCATATAGAGGAAACTTTAATCCTAGGCCGTTTCCTAGTAATTCCTCTAATAATTATGGTAATTCCTACAACAATTCTTATGGAAATTATGATAAGATGCCCTCTTATTTTTAATCTAGTATTAAAGAATTTATTACTTCGCAAAAGAGTTTCAATGCTTTGATTGAAGAAAAATTGTCTAAGATTGATGAGTTGGCTAGGAATGTGGATAGAATTTCCCTTGATGTTGATTCTTTGAAACTTAGATCTATTCCACCTAAGCATGATATCAATGAGTCTCTCAAAGCCATGAGAATTTCCATTGATGAGTGCAAAGAAAGAACCGCTAGGATGCGTGCTAAAAAAGATTGCTTTATAAAAGCGTGTTCTTCTAGTATTGATGATAATAAGGATGATGAACTAAAAGTGATTGATGTGTCTCCTATTAAATATTTGTTTTTCAATATGAATCTTGATAATGATGGGACTGGAAATGAGTCAACTTTAGTTAAAAGGCATCCCAATGACTCGGAGTTTTTAGATCTTGATGCAAAAATTGGTAAAAGTGGGATTGGAGAGGCCAAAACTTTACATAGCAATGAACCCATTATTTTGGATTTCAAGGAATTTAATTATGATAATTGCTCTTTGATAGATTGTGTTTCCTTGTTGCAATCCATGCTAAATTCTCCTCATGCTTATAGTCAAAATAAAGATTTTACCAAACATATTGTTGATGCTTTAATGCAATCTTATGAAGAAAAGCTTGAATTAGAAGTTTCTATCCCTAGAAAACTTCATGATGAGTGGGAACCTACTATTAAAATTAAAATTAAAGATCATGAATGCTATGCTTTATGTGATTTGGGTGCTAGCGTTTCCACGATTCCAAAAACTTTGTGTGATGTGTTAGGTTTCCGTGAATTTGATGATTGTTCTTTAAATTTGCATCTTGTGGATTCCACTATTAATAAACCTATGGGAAGGATTAATGATGTTCTTATTGTTGCAAATAGGAATTATGTTCCCGTAGATTTCATTGTTCTTGACATAGATTGCAATCCTACATGTCCTATTATTCTTGGTAGACCTTTCTTAGAACGATTGGTGCAATTATTGATATGAAAGAAGGGAATATTAGATTCCAATTTCCGTTAAGGAAAGGCATGGAACACTTCCCTAGAAATAAAATTAAATTACCTTATGAATCTATTATGAGACCCACTTATGGATTGCATACCAAAGATGATAATACCTAGATCTATTGTTGTTTTTATGCCTAGTTAGGGGCGTTAAACGATAGCGCTTGTTGGGAGGCAACCCAATTTTATTTTTGTTTCTTGCTTTTTTATTCTGTTTAGTAATAAATAATTCATATAGCCTCTGTTTAGATGTGGTTTTATGCTTTTAATTAGTGTTTGTGCTAAGTAGAACCTTTGGGAAGACTTGGGGGATGTTTCTGCGATCTTGCTGTAAAAACAGAAACTTTAGCGCTCATGAGATTTGCTGCCATTTTTTACTGGACAGTGATATTAGGTTGATTATTTTTGCAGATTATTAATAGAAAAATTCCTCAAGTCCACCAATTTATTTCGGAATTTTTGGGGTTACAGAAGTATTCAAAACCTACAGATTACTACAGACTGTTCTGTTTTTGACAGATTCTGTTTCTCGTGTGTTGTTTGCTTATTTTGATGCATCTATGGCTAGTATCGGAGGGTATGAACCATAGAGAAGTTGGAATAAAGTAGGTTTAACACCAATATAAATAAAGAATGAGTTCATTACAGTACCTTAAGTGGTGGTTTGTTTTCTTATACTAACGGAGCTCATGAGATTTTCTGTTGAGTTTTGTGTTGTGAAGTTTTTAAGTTTGGGTAAAGATTTGATGGATTATGGAATAAGGAGTGGAACGAGCCTAAGCTTGGGGATTCCCAAGGCACCCCAAGGTAAAATTCAAGGACAACCAAAAGCCTAAGCTTGGGGATGCCCCGGAAGGCATCCCCTCTTTCGTCTTCTTCCATCGGTAACTTTACTTGAGGCTATATTTTTATTCACCACATGATATGTGTTTTGCTTGGAGCGTCTTGTATGATTTGAGTATTTGCTTTTTAGTTTACCACAATCATCTTTTCTTTACACACCTTTTGGGAGAGACACACATGAATTGGAATTTATTATAATACTCTATGTGCTTCACTTATATCTTTTGAGCTAGATAATTTTGCTCTAGTGCTTCACTTATATCTTTTAGAGCACGGTGGTGGTTTTATTTTATAGAAATTATTGATCTCTCATGCTTCACTTATATTATTTTGAGAGTCCCTTAGAACAGCATGGTAATTTGCTTTGGTTATAAAATTAGTCCTAATATGATAGGCATCCAGGATGGGTATAATAAAAACTATCATAGAAAGTGCATTGAATACTATGAGAAGTTTGATACTTGATAATTGTTTTCAGATAAAAGATGGTGATACTAGAGTGTGCTAGCTGAGTAGTTCTGAATTTGACAAATACTTGTGTTAAAGATTGCAAGTTCCGTAGCATGCACGTATGGTTACCGTCGTGTAACAAATTTGAAACATGAGGTGTTCTTTGATTGTCTTCCTTATGAATGGCGGTCGGGGACGAGCGATGGTCTTTTCCTACCAATCTATCCCCCTAGGAGCATGCGTGTAATGCTTGGTTTTTGATGACTTGTAGATTTTTGCAATAAGTATGTGATTTCTTTATGACTAATGTTGAGTCCATGGATTATACGCACTCTCACCTTTCCATCATTGCTAGCCTCTTCGGTACTATGCATTGCCCTTTCTCACCTTGAGAGTTGGTGCAAACTTCGCCGGTGCATCCAAACCCCGTGATATGATACGCTCTATCACACATAAACCTCCTTATATCTTCCTCAAAACAGCCACCATACCTACCTATTATGGCATTTTCATAGCCATTCCGAGATATATTGCCATGCAACTTTCCACCGTTTCATTTATGACACGCTTCATCATTGTCATATTGCTTTGCATGATCATATAGTTGACATCGTATTTATGGCAAAGCCACCATGCATAATTTATCATACATGTCACTCTTGATTCATTGCCCTTCCCGATACACCGCCGGAGACATTCATATAGAGTCATATTTTGTTCTAGTATCGAGTTGTAATCATTGAGTTGTAAATAAATAGAAGTGTGATGATCATCATTAATAGAGCATTGTCCCAAATAAAAAAAGAAAGGCCAAAAAGGAAATAAATAAATAAAAAGGAACAATGCTACTATCCTCTTTTTCCACACTTGTGCTTTAAATTAGCACCATGATCTTTATGATAGAGAGTCTCTTGTTTTGTCACTTTCATATACTAGTGGGAATTTTTCATTATAGAACTTGGCTTGTATATTCCAAAAATGGGATTCCTCAAATGCCCTATGTCTTCGTGAGCAAGCAAGTTGGATGCACACCCACTTAGTTTCTTTTGTTGAGCTTTCATACATTTATAGCTCTAGTGCATCCGTTGCATGGAAATCCCTACTCCTTACATTGACATCAATTGATGGGCATCTCCGTAGCTCGATGTGAGAATTTCTCCTTTTTTGTCTTCTCCACATAACCCCCATCATCATATTCTATTCCACCCGTAGTGCTATATCCATGGCTCACGGTCATGTATTGCGTGAAAGTTGAAAAAAGTTTGAGATTACTTAAGTATGGAACAATTGTTTGGCTTGTCATCAGGGTTGTGCATGATGAGAGCATTCTTGTGTGACGAAAATGGAGCATGACCAAACTATATGATTTTGTAGGGATGAACTCTCTTTTGCCATGTTATTTTGAGAAGACATGATTGCTTAGTTAGTATGCTTGAAGTATTATTATTTTTATGTGAATATTAAACTTTTGTCTTGAATCTCTTGGATCTGAATATTCATGCCACAATAAAGAAAATTATATTGAGAATTATGCTAGGTAGCATTCCACATCAAAAATTCTGTTTTTATCATTTACCTACTCGAGGACGAGCAGGAATTAAGCTTGGTGATGCTTGATACGTCTCCAACGTATCTATAATTTTTGATTGTTCCATGCTATTATATTTTCTGTTTTGGATGTTTAATGGGATTCATTATACACTTTTATATTATTTTTGGGACTAACCTACTAACCCAAGGCCGAGTGCAAATTGCTGTTTTTTTGCCTATTTCAGTGTTTCGCAAAAAAGGAATATCAAACGGAATCCAAACGGAATGAAACCTTCGGGAGAGTTATTTTTGGAACAAACATGATCCAGGGGACTTGGAGTAGACGTCAAGAAAGAAACGAGGTGGCCACGAGGCAGGGAGGCGCACCTGCCCCCCTGGGCGCGCCCCCACCCTCATGGGCCCCTCGTAACTCCACTGACCTACTTCTTCCTCCTATATATATATCCATATACCCCGAAAACATCCAGGAGCACCACGAAACCCTATTTCCACCGCCGCAACCTTCTATATCCAAGAGATCCCATCTTGGGGCCTTTTCCGGAGCTCAGCCGGAGGGGGAGTCGATCACGGAGGGCTTCTACATCAACACCATAGCCTCTCCGATGATGTGTGAGTAGTTTACCACAGACCTTCGGGTCCATAGTTATTAGCTAGATGGCTTCTTCTATCTTTTTGGATCTCAATACAAAGTTCTCCTCGATTTTCTTGGAGATCTATTCAATGTAATTCTTTTTGCGGTGTGTTTGTCGAGATCCGATGAATTGTGGGTTTACGATCAAGTTTATCTATGAACAATATTTGATTCTTCTCTAAAATCTTCTATGTATGATTGGTTATCTTTGCAAGTTCTTCAAATTATCAGTTTGGTTTGGCCTACTAGATTGATCTTTCTTTCAATGAGAGAAGTGCTTAGCTTTGGGTTCAATCTTGCGGTGTCCTTTCCCAGTGACAGCAGGGGCAGCAAGGCACGTATTGTATTGTTGCCATCGAGGATAAAAAGATGGGGTTTATATCATATTGCTTGAGTTTATCCCTCTACATCATGTCATCTTGCCTAATGCGTTACTCTGTTCTTATGAACTTAATACTCTAGATGCATGTTGGATAGAGGGCTTGACAACCCCTTTATCGCGTTGGTTGCAAGATTCTTATTTGTTTGTGTAGGTACGAGGGACTTGCGTGTATTCTCCTACTGGATTGATACCTTGGTTCTCAAAAACTAAGGGAAATACTTACGCTACTTTGCTGCATCACCCTTTCCTCTTCAAGGGAAAACCAACATAGTGCTCAAGAGGTAGCAACTAACACTAGTCTTTTCTACGCAGTTTGTCCTCACTCGTGCACACCCGAATCAAATTGCCAGTCGGTCACTCATCCTCAAATTGTTCCAAGTCAAGTACGCCTAACTTGGAGGTTCTTCTCGGATGGGCTCCCAAAAAAGAAGGTGCGCCTTGTTGATATGAGTAGTATATCATTCTTATTAAGTCGGGATGCCACACATTTTGGCCTGGGACTTTCTGAAAATCTTATTTCAGGTACTTCTAAGCACATCAAGGCAGGTCCTCAGATCAAGTATGATAGGGCACGCTCAGTCCGGTCATTTTCTTAAGAACAACAATAACTTCGGGAGAAGTCTAAATAGATGGCCAGAGGGAGGGGTTGTTGGGGTGGCGGTGGGGTTGGCCCTGTGAGTCGTGAGGATGACCCCGAGATGATGATTTGGTAGATTTACTCTCTAATGTGAATTAAACGAGACAAGATTGTGTAGGTCTGTACTCACGATGATACAATTAAACATATTTTCTTTCAATGCAAGTTTGTGTGTTCTACGTGGCCAGTCATCCAAATAACATCCAATTCGTATCTTCCCACAAGTGCTGCCAATATATATGTGCACTGGCTTGAAGGAATACCAAATAAGTTTAGTACGCTAATTAGGATGGGAGCATTTGTCTTGCTATGGTCGTTTGGCTATGTGAAAATGACATTGTTTTTAGTGGCAAAATATCTTCTCCTATGTCAATATGTCGTTTTTAGCTTGTCAGATAGTTCTTGGTGGTTGTGTACATATTTATTGTACAGAGGACGGGCATCATTCATCATGCTTTGTATCCGTTTGATGCTAAATTTTGAGTTAATAAAAACTCCCTTTATCTCCGTTTATCAAAAATTATGCTACTCTACCTTTTATTAACCTTATGTTGTGACCATTGGGTTTCCTACTTCAAAGATCATGTACTTGGGGCCTGTTTCTTAGTGATTAACTTGTATGTATGCTAAAATTTTGTTATGCCGGCTAGTAAAAGCATAAAGAAATTATGACGACGAATGGTAGTAGCATCGGAATATGTTTCAGCTGCCCCTTCTTGGGCACGTGGAAGAATGTATTACCTTTTTGTCCGTGTTTGTGAAAATTGAGAACACAAATTTTACGCCCAAAAATTTAACTCTTGTCATCAGCCAGGTGAAAATAACTTCTGTGAAGGTTCGAAGTTTCAAATTTTAGAGAACAATTCAATTCTGTTAGAATCGAGAAAGATTTTTGTGTTCCATTGGAAGAATTCACAAAATTTATACTATTGACTCCTTTTTTGTGGGCATGGAGAAGAATTTATTACCCTGTTTTAGAAATCAAAGAATGTTCTATTTGAAAGTTCTTGAACAGTACCCCAAGTCTTTTTGTTGATCAGTAAGTCGATAACTGTAGAAATGGTCCAGAAAAATTCACAATTGACTAATAATTCATAAAAGACCAGAAAGGCCCCCCGGATTATTGGGGGTGAGGGAGTCCTGGATTAGGGGGTGTCCGGATAGTTGGACTATACCTTCGGCCGGACTCCTGGACTATGAAGATACAAGATTGAAGACTTCGTCCCGTGTCCGGAAGGGACTTTCCTTGGCGTGGAAGGCAAGCTTGGCGATACGGATATGTAGATCTCCTACCATTGTAACCGACTCTATGTAACCCTAGCCCTCTCCGGTGTCTATATAAACCGGAGAGTTTTAGTCCGTAGGACGAACAACAATCATACCATAGGCTAGCTTCTAGGGTTTAGCCTCTCTGATCTCGTGGTAGATCTACTCTTGTACTACCCATATCCTCAATATTAATCAAGCAGGACGTAGGGTTTTACCTCCATCAAGAGGGTCCGAACCTGGGTAAAACATCGTGTCCCCTGCCTCCTGTTACCATCCGACCTAGACGCACAGTTCGGGACCCCCTACCCGAGATCCGCCGGTTTTGACACCGACGTTGGTGCTTTCATTGAGAGTTCCTCTGTGTCATCACTTTTAGGCCCGATGGCTTCTCCGATCATCAACGGTGATGCGATCCAGGGTGAGACTTTTCTCCCCGGACAGATCTTCGTATTCGGCGGCTTTGCACTACGGGCCAATTCGCTTGGTCATCTGGAACAGATCGAAAGCTACGCCCCTGGCCATCAAGTCAGTTTTGGAAGTTTGAACTACACGACCGACATCCGGGAGACTTGATCTTCGATGGATTCGAGCCACAGCCAAGCGCGCCGCACTATCACGATGGGCATGATTTGGCTCTGCCACCGAACAGTGCCCTGGAGTCCGCACCCGTGTCTGCTCCGACCCCTAGCTCGGAGCCGATCACACCAACCGAGGATGGGTGGTTAGACACCGCCTCGGGGGCTGCAATCTCTATGGTGATCGAGCCGAACACCATCCCTATTCTCTGCGAAGCCCGTGACTCCAAGGAGTCGGACTCCTCTCCGGACTCCAAGCCCTCTGCGCCCCGACCGATCAAACCCGATTGGGCGCCAATCATGGAGTTCACCGCCACGGACATCTTTCGGCACTCGCCCTTTGGCGATATTCTGAATTCACTAAAGTCTCTCTCTTTGTCCGGAGAGCCCTGGCCGGACTATGGTCGGCAAGGTTGGGATGTGGATGATGAAGAAATTCAAAGCCCACCCACCACCCACTTCGTAGCCACTGTCGATGATTTAACCGACATGCTCGACTTTGACTCCGAAGACATCGACGGTATGGACGCCGATGCAGGAGACGATCAAGAACCAGCGCATATAGGGCACTGGAAAGCCACCTCGTCGTATGATATATACATGGTGGACACCCCAAAAGAAGGCAATGGCGATGGAACAGCGGAGGATGACCCCTCCAAGAAGCAGCCTAAGCGCCGGCGTCAGCGGCGCCGCTCTAAATCCCGCCAAAACAAAAATGGTGATTCCAACACGGGGTATAATAACACACCGGACAGTGCCGAAGACAACCACCTCCAGCAAGATTCAGCACAGGAGGATAGAGAAGCCAGCCCTCATGAGAGAGCGACATACAGAGAGGTCGAGGACGATAATTATATGCCTCCCTCCGAAGACGAGGCAAGCCTCGACAACGACGAATTTGTCGTGCCGGAGGATCCCGTCGAACAAGAGCATTTCAAACACAGGCTTATGGCCACGACGAGCAGCCTTAAGAAAAAACAGCAACAGCTTAGAGCTGATCAAGATTTGCTAGCCGACGGATGGACTGAAGTCCTTGCGGCCGAAGAGTATGAACTCGAACGCCCCTCCAAGAGCTACCCAAAGCACAGGTTGCTACCCCAATTAGAGGAGGAAGCACCTAAACCTACATCACCAGCGCATGATGCGGCCGACCGGCCACCCCGTGGCTGCGACAGAGAGGCCACTCGGCCCTCCACTCAAGCCGCACCCCGGCGCCGCTCAAAAACTACCAAGGCATGGGAAAATGCGCCAGACCTGCGAGATATATTGGAGGATAAGGCAAGGCAAACAAGATCGATCTACGGATCACGTGGGCGCCCCACGGCACGAGACGGTACTCGTCACGCTGGATACAGTAAATCCGGCCAGGCCGAACACAGTAGACAAAGCTCGTTTGAGCTGCGTCGTGATGTAGCCCAATACAGAGGCGACGCACACCCACTATGCTTCACAGATGAAGTAATGGATCATCAAATCCCCGAGGGTTTCAAACCCGTGAACATCGAATCATATGATGGCACAACAGATCCTACGGTATGGATCGAGGACTATCTCCTTCATATCCACATGGCCCGCGGTGATGACCTACACGCCATCAAATACCTCCCACTCAAGCTTAAAGGACCAGCTCGGCATTGGCTCAACAGCTTGCCAGCAGAATCAATTGGTTGTTGGGAGGACCTGGAAGCCGCATTCCTCGACAATTTCTAGGGCACTTATGTGCGACCACCAGACGCCGATGACCTAAGCCACATAATTCAGCAGCCAGAGGAATCGGCCAGACAATTCTGGACACGGTTCCTAACCAAGAAAAATCAAATCGTCGACTGTCCGGACGCAGAGGCCCTAGCAGCCTTCAAGCATAACATCCGCGACGAGTGGCTTGCACAGCACCTAGGACAGGAAAAGCCGAAATCTATGGCAGCCCTCACGACACTTATGACCCGCTTTTGTGCGGGAGAAGACAGCTGGCTAGCTCACAGCAATAACATGACCAAGAGCCCTGGTAATTCGGATACCAAGGACATCAGTGGCAAGTCGCGTCGCAACAAGCAAAAGCGCCGCATTAACAACGACAATACTGAGGATACGACAGTTAATGCCGGATTCAAAGGCTCTAAACCCGGTCAGCGGAAAAGGCCATTCAAAAGAAACACTCCAGGCCCGTCCAGTTTGGACCGAATACTCGACCGCTCATGCCAGATACATGGCACCCCCGAAAAACCAGCCAATCACACCAACAGGGATTGTTGGGTGTTCAAGCAGGCAGGCAAGTTAAATGCCGAAAGCAGAGACAAGGGGCTGCATAGCAATGACGAGGAGGAGCCCCGGCCGCCGAACAACAGTGGACAGAAAGGTTTTCCCCCACAAGTGCGGACGGTGAACATGATATACGCAACCCACGTCCCCAAGAGGGAGCGGAAGCGTGTGCTAAGGGACGTATACGTGATGGAGCCAGTCGCCCCAAAGTTCAACCCATGGTCTTCTTGCCCGATCACTTTTGATCGAAGGGACCACCCCACTAGCATCCGTCATGGCGGATTCGCCGCATTGGTTCTAGACCCAATTATTGACGGATTTCACCTCACTAGAGTCCTTATGGACGGCGGCAGCAGCCTGAACCTGCTTTATCAGGATACAGTGCGGAAAATGGGCATCGATCCCTCGAGGATTAAACCCACCAGAACGACCTTTAAAGGCGTCATACCAGGTGTAGAAGCCAATTGTACAGGCTCAGTTACACTTGAAGTGGTCTTCGGATCTCCGGATAATTTCCGAAGCGAGGAGTTAATCTTCAACATAGTCCCGTTCTGCAGTGGCTATCACGCACTGCTCGGGCGCACCGCATTTGCCAAGTCCAATGCGGTGCCGCACTACGCATACCTCAAGCTCAAGATGTCAGGCCCTCGAGGCGTCATCGCGGTCAATGGAAACACCGAACGCTCTCTCTGAACGGAGGAGCATACGGCGGCTATCGCAGCGGAAGTACAAAGCAGCCTCTCAAGGCAATTGTCCAGTCCGGCCATTAAACGTTCGGACACCGTCAAGCGCGCCCGAAGTAACCTACAACAAGACCGTCTGGCACGTTCCGAGCAAGCGTAGCAATGCGGCCCCAACCCCAGCCCTCGCGAACTTGCGAAGCCAGTGTTGCGCGTACATAACTATGCTCTAGAAATACCATGGGCACAGGGGGAGGGGCACCATCATGGCACACCCGAAACGCGTCTTAAACCACACTAGGGGTTGTCGATTTCTTAATTTTCTCTTATTTTCAGGACCCCATTTTTCGGAAGGCTTGTCCGGCAATACAATTGCCGCACAAACGATACAACCAGGGAAGCAGAAAGCTACGCCGCACTACGGAACTCTAAGGTGGTCTCTATAACGAGCAGTATACCTATTTCGCATAACATTCCACAGCTCGCCCCTGGAAAGGACATATTTGATAGTCCCATCTTTTGCTTATCGCACTATTTGTATCGTTCTGCTTTGATTGCAGCTTTTTTAAATAAACAATGCATAGCTTCCGTCTATTATTGCATTACCTCTTTTTACGAATATATGTTCATTAATGACATGTTGCACCCGTACACTTTGGTACGGCCAATACGCCAGGGGCTTAAGTACCCCACAACATGGTGTGAGAAGTCCAAACACTTTCACAAGTGCGGCACCCCGAACTTATAGCATTATATGCATCGGCTCCGAATCATGTCTTGGGTAAATAGTTGGGTTTGCCCGGCTCCTATGTTTTGGTACCTTACGTTCCATCATATCGGCTAAGGTAGCACTAGGAGAACTACTGCGATTGTGCCCCAGTTGAGCTGGGCTGAGCACCTCAGTAGAGAAAGCTAAAACCGACTGTCATGATGAGGCGAGAGCTGGTCGCTGTTCGAGAGGTTTTCGAGTCCCTAAAGACTTATGTCGCTTAGAGCGGGGAGTCATCTTTGTCCGGCCTAGGCGTGGATAGCGCCCCGAACTCGGTCTTCCGAACACTAGGGTCTTCGCTGAAATTTAAAATTATAGAATTCTATGGCTAAGTGAGAGTGTTCAAGCACTATAGTCCGATTGCCTTGTTCGTTGTGTTGAGCGCCTCCCTTGAAGGACCCAAGAATGGGAAAAAGAGCGCTCATGTTTATCCCGAACACCCCAGCACTCGTGCCATGGGGGCAGAAGCCGACAACTCGCCATCTCTTAAATCTGATAAACGGCCGCACAAAAGGTAATATTTTAAATTCAAAAAGCATTTCTTAGCGCACATGAACAAGTTTTCAGCGCACAGGACAAAATGAGTGAGTTCACTGAAAAATTACATTCAAGGAACATTCATCCGCCACAAGGTGGGCACCCTTCAGAACGCCCTCATAATACATCTCGGGCTTGCGATGCTCCTTGCCCGGCGGTGGCCCGTCCTTCACAAGCTTCTCAGCATCCAGCTTGCCCCAGTGCACCTTCGCATGGGCAAGCGCCCTACGGGCACCCTCGATGCATACGGAGCGCTTGATGACTTCGAGCCTTGGACAGGCCTCCACCAGCCGCCTCACCAGCCCGAAGTAGCTCCCAGGCATGGCCTCTCCAGGCCACAGCCGGACTATGAGGCCCTTCATGGCCTATTCGGCCATCTTATGCAGCTCGACCAGCTGTTTTAGCTGGTCGCTTAAGGGCACCGGGTGTTCGACCTCAGCATACTGAGACCAGAACACCTTCTCCATCAAGCTTCCCTCCTCGGCGCGGTAGAAGGCGGCGGCATCCGACACGCTACGGGGCAAGTCTGCGAATGCTCCTGGAGAGCTCCGGATTCGGGTAAGTGACAAGTAATTCACTTTTACGTGCTTGCTTTGCATAAAGAATGTCTTACCCGCCGCTATCTTTTTTATTGCCTCAACCTCCTGGAGGGCCTTCTGGGCTTCGGCCTTGGCAGACTTGGCATCTTCAATGGCCGCCGCGAGCTTAGACTCTCGCGTCTTCGAGTCAAGCTCCAAACTCTCATGTTTTTTCATGAGAGCCTGGAGCTCTTGCCGTACCTCGCCAACCTGCGTCTCATGCTTCTCCCGCTCGATGCGCTCCATGGCCGCCCTCTTTTCAGCCTCGGAGAGCGCTTGCTTAAGGGTCGCCACCTCAGTTGTGGCCCCTACAATAGCCGCGTTAATCCTGTCACTTTTCGCAATTGCACCTTTCACATATTTCAATAAGGTATTTCTTACCTTCCTTCTCCTCGAGCTGCTGCTTGGCTAGGCCGAGCTCTTGCTCGGACCGCTCGAGGTTCTGCTTCAGTGTATCCACCTCCGCAGTCAGTGCGGCGGAGGCCAGCAGCGAAGCCTGCATACGCATATTGACTTGATTATGTTAGACTCCTGCGATTATTAGATCCTCTATTCGGCTTTTCTTCCCGAACACCGAACAGAGCATCAAGGGCTACTGTCCATGTGGTAATATTTTTACATATTCTTTACTTACCTCAAAGCCTATTAGAAGGCTGGCACAGGCTTCAATCAGTCCGCTCTTGGCAGACCGAACCTTCTGGATCACCACACTCATAACAGTGCGGTGCTCCTCATCGATGGAGGCGCCGTTAAGCGTCTCTAGCAAATTGTCCGGTGCCTCCGGTTGGACGGAGGTCACCGGCTCGGTAGGCTTGCTCCTCTTGGAAGGAGGCCGCCTACCGGAGTCCGGAACCGTTGAAGGTTCCGGTGCGGTGTCCGGCTCAAGGCCGGACTTGGAGCCCTTGGGGGTTCTATCCCCTTTATGCCTGGAGTCCAGGAGGTTGCCATGCGGCGCCTCCAGGACCACCTCATCCTGGCTTGGAACCTGTTGGGACGCCACCTCGGCGCCGTCCGTAGGGTGGGGGGAGGAAGCCGTCGGAAGCGAATTCACATCCAACGAGTCCAGGGAGCCGCTCGACGACTCGTCGAGCCCGGCCTTGGGCGGACTGCACAATCATGTTCGACGTAAGGAAAAGCTGTGCAATGGGGGAATACTATGAATCACTCTGGTATCCGGATACTTACGATTTCGCCAGGGGCTTGGCCCTGTGCGGCCACTCCTCCTCGCCGTCGTCGGCGTTGGTGGAGTAGTCCGGAGGAGGGGTCTTCCCCCTCTTGGACCCTTCGGCCTCCCTGGTTGGGGCGGCCTTCCTTTTCTTCCCTCCCCCCGCTGGGGGGGAGAGGTCTCTTCTTCCTCCTCCTCGTCTTCATGGGAGGAGCGCGCCTTGGAGTCGTTGGATGGTGAATCCGACACCTCCTGGCGTCGGGCACTCTTTCGAGTCCCCATGGCCTTCTTCTTGGCCTTCTTCTCTAGCACCGTGTAAGGTGCCGGAACCAGCGGCTTCGCCAAGCGAGCGTCCGCTGGGCCTTCGGGCAAAGGAGCCGGACAGTTGATATGTCCGGACGTCTCCTGCCAATCCTGTCAAAGGTAAGGGAACTTAGATCCCGCATGGAGTCAAACTATGAAAAACTAATACCCTGTAAAAGGTGAAAACAGCTTACCGCACGAGCGTGACGCTGCATGCTGAATCCGCGATCCTCGGTAGCGGATGCGGGGGCCTCGGCGCCCTTGAAAAGCATCTTCGTACGTCGTGTCGAAGAGCCTGCTTAGAGTTCGGTGCTGCGCTGGGTCGAACTCCCACAGGTTGAAAGCCCGTTGTTGACACGGGAGGATCCGACGGATGAGCATAACCTGGACTACGTTGACAAGTTTGAGATTCCTGTCCACCAGGGTTTGGAAGCATGTTTGGAGTCCGGTCAGCTCTCCTTTTTTACCCCACGATAGGCCCGTCTCTTTCCAGGAGGCGAGCCGCGTAGGGGGTCCGGATCGGAACTCGGGGGCTGCGACCCATTCAGGGTCGTGCGGCTCGGTGATGTAGAACCACCCCGACTGCCACCCCTTTAGGGACTCCACGAAGGAGCCCTCGAACCATAGGGAGTTGGGCATCTTGCCCACAATGGCGCCTCCGCACTCCGCTTGGGTGCCGCGCACCACCTTCGGCTTGACATTGAAAGTCTTGAGCCATAGGCCGAAATGGGGGCGGATGCGGAAGAAAGCCTCGCACACGACGATAAATGCCGAGATGTTGAGGACAAAATTTGGGGCCAGATCGTGGAAATCCAGGCTGTCGGTGTCAAAACCAGCGGATCTCGGGTAGGGGGTCCTGAACTGTGCGTCTAGGTCGGATGGTAACAGGAGGCAGGGGACACGATGTTTTACCCAGGTTCGGGCCCTCTTGATGGAGGTAAAACCCTACGTCCTGCTTGATTAATATTGATGATATGGGTAGTACAAGAGTAGATCTACCACGAGATCAGAGAGGCTAAACCCTAGAAGCTAGCCTATGGTATGATTGTTGTTCGTCCTACGGACTAAAACTCTCTGGTTTATATAGACACCGGAGAGGGCTAGGGTTACACAGAGTCGGTTACAATGGTAGGAGATCTACATATCCGTATCGCCAAGCTTGCCTTCCACGCCAAGGAAAGTCCCTTCCGGACACGGGACGAAGTCTTCAATCTTGTATCTTCATAGTCCAGGAGTCCGGCCGAAGGTATAGTCCGGCCATCCGGACACCCCCTAATCTAGGACTCCCTCAGTAGCCCCTGAACCAGGCTTCAATGACGACGAGTCCGGCGCGCAGATTGTCTTCGGCATTGCAAGGCGGGTTCCTCCTGCAAGTACTTCATAGAAGATTTTGAACACAATGGTAGTGTCCAACGGGGGGAACACAATGGTAGATCCAGCAGCACGACGGCGTGGTGGTGGATGCAGGGCGTCACAGTAGCAGGGCTTCGCCTATACTACGAGAGAGAGACGTAACGGGGAGAGAGAAAGCACCAAAGGCTGAGGTATGAAGTCCTCCCTCTCCTCAACTATATATAGGAGGGCCAAGGGGGGGTGGTGCGCAGCCTAGGAGATCTAATCTCCTAGGTGCGGCGGCCAGGGGAGGGTTTCCCTCCCCCCCAAGGCACCTCGGGGTGCCTTCCACCACTTGGACTCCTCCGTGGTGGAAACCCTAGGCGCATGGGCCTAGTAGGGCTGGTGCCCTTGGCCCATATAGGCCAAGGCGCACTCCCTACAGCCCATGTGCCCCCCCGGGACAGGTGGCCCCACCCGGTGGGCCCCCGGGACCCCTCCGGTGGTCCCGGTACAATACCGATAACCCCGAAACTTGTCCCGACGGCCGAAACAGCACTTCCTATATATATTTCTTTACCTCCGGACCATTCCGGAACTCCTCGTGACGTCCGGGATCTCATCCGGGACTCCGAACAACATTTGGATTACTGCATATACATATCTTCATAACCCTAGCGTCACCGAACCTTAAGTGTGTAGACCCTACGGGTTCGGGAGACAAGCAGACATGACCGAGACGACTCTCCGGTCAATAACCAACAGCGGGATCTGGATACCCATGATGGCTCCCACATGCTCCACGATGATCTCATCGGATGAACCACGATGTCGAGGATTAATCAACCCCGTATACAATTCCCTTTGTCAATCAGTATGTTACTTGCCCGAGACTCGATCGTCGGTATCCCAATACCTTGTTCAATCTCGTTACCGGCAAGTCACTTTACTCGTACCGTAATGCATGATCCTGTGATCAACCACTTGGTCACCTTGAGCTCATAATGATGATGCATTACCGAGTGGGCCCAGTGATACCTCTCCGTTATATGGAGTGACAAATCCCAGTCTCGATCCGTGTCAACCCAACAGACACTTTCGGAGATACCTGTAATGCACCTTTATAGTCACCCAGTTACGTTGTGACGTTTGATACACCCAAGGCACTCCTACGGTATCTGGGAGTTACACGATCTCATGGTCAAAGGAAAAGATACTTGACATTGGAAAAGCTCTAGCAAACGAACTACACGATCTTTGTGCTATGCTTAGGATTGGGTCTTGTCCATCACATCATTCTCCTAATGATGTGATCCCGTTATCAATGACATCCAATGTCCATAGCCAGGAAATCATGACTATCTGTTGATCAACGAGCTAGTCAACTAGAGGCTTACTAGGGACATATTATGGTCTATGTATTCACACGTGTATTACGATTTCCGGATAATACAGTTATAGCATGAATAAAGACAATTATCATGAACAAAGAAATATAATAATAATGCTTTTATTATTGCCTCTAGGGCATATTTCCAACAGTCTCCCACTTGCACTAGAGTCAATAATCTAGTTACATTGTGATGAATCGAACACCCATGGAATTCTGGTGTTGATCATGTTTTGCCCTAGGGAGAGGTTTAGTCAACGGATCTGCTATATTCAGGTCCGTATGTACTTTACAAATCTCTATGTCTCCATCTTAAACATTTTCACGAATGGAGTTGAAGCGACGCTTGATGTGCCTTGTCTTGTGAAACCTGGGTTCCTTGGCAAGTGCAATAGCTCCAGTGTTGTCACAAAAGAGTTTGATTGGCCCCGACGCATTGGGTATGACTCCTAGGTCGGTGATGAACTCCTTCACCCATATTGCTTCATGTGCTGCCTCTGAGGCTGCCATGTACTCCGCTTCACATGTAGATCCCGCCACGACGCTCTGTTTGCAGCTGCACCAGCTCACTGCTCCACCATTCAACATATACACGTATCCGGTTTGTGACTTAGAGTCATCCAGATCTGTGTCGAAGCTAGCGTCGACGTAACCCTTTACGACGAGCTCTTCGTCACCTCCATAAACGAGAAACATTTCCTTAGTCCTTTTCAGGTACTTCAGGATATTCTTGACCGCTGTCCAGTGTTCCTTGCCAGGATTACTTTGGTACCTTCCTACCAAACTTACGGCAAGGTTTACATCAGGTCTGGTACACAGCATGGCATACATAATAGAACCTATGGCTGAGGCATATGGGATGATACTCATCTCTTCTATCTCTTCTGCCGTGGTCGGGCATTGAGCTGAGCTCAATCTCACACCTTGCAAAACAGGCAAGAACCCTTTCTTGGACTGATCCATTTTGAACTTCTTCAAAATCTTATCAAGGTATGTGCTTTGTGAAAGACCTATGAGGCGTCTTGATCTATCCCTATAGATCTTGATGCCTAATATATAAGCAGCTTCTCCAAGGTCCTTCATTGAAAAACTCTTATTCAAGTAGGCCTTGATGCTGTCCAAGAGTTCTATATCATTTCCCATCAAAAGTATGTCATCTACATATAATATGAGAAATGCTACAGAGCTCCCACTCACTTTCTTGTAAACGCAGGCTTCTCCATAAGTCTGCGTAAACCCAAACGCTTTGATCATCTCATCAAAACGAATGTTCCAACTCCGAGATGCTTGCACCAGCCCATAAATCGAGCGTTGGAGCTTGCACACCTTGTCAGCATTCTTAGGATCGACAAAACCTTCCGGCTGCATCATATACAACTCTTCCTTAAGGAAACCATTAAGGAATGCCGTTTTGACGTCCATTTGCCATATCTCATAATCGTAGAATGCGGCAATTGCTAACATGATTCGGACGGACTTTAGCTTCGCTACCGGTGAGGAAGTCTCATCGTAGTCAATTCCTTGAACTTGTCGATAACCCTTAGCGACAAGCCGAGCTTTATAGATGGTCACATTACCATCCGCGTCTGTCTTCTTCTTGAAGATCCATTTATTTTCTATGGCTCGCCGTTCAACGGGCAAGTCAGTCAAAGTCCATACTTTGTTTTCATACATGGATCCTATCTCGGATTTCATGGCTTCTAGCCATTTGTCGGAATCCGGTCCCGCCATCGCTTCTTCATAGCTCGAAGGTTCACTGTTGTCTAACAACATGATTTCCAAGACAGGGTTGCCGTACCACTCTGGTGCGGAACGTGTCCTTGTGGACCTTCGAATTTCAGTAGGAGCTTGATCATAAGTATCTTGATCATCATCAATAACTTCCTCTCTAGTCGGTGCAGGCGCCTCAGGAAAATTTTCTTGAGTTGCGCCATTTACCGGTTCAAGAGGTAATACTTCATCAAGTTCTACTTTCCTCCCACTTACTTCTTTCGAGAGAAACTCTTTCTCTAGAAAGGATCCATTCCTGGCAATAAAGATCTTGCCTTCAGATCTGAGGTAGAAGGTATACCCATAAGTTTCTTTAGGGTATCCTATGAAGACGCATTTTTCCAATTTGGGTTCGAGCTTTTCAGGTTGAAGTTTCCTGACATAAGCATCGCATCCCCAAACTTTTAGAAACGACAGCTTAGGTTTCTTCCCAAACCATAATTCAAACGGTGTCGTCTCAACGGATTTCGACGGAGCCCTATTTAAAGTGAATGCGGCAGTCTCTAAAGCATAGCCCCAAAAAGATAGTGGTAAATCAGTAAGAGACATCATAGATCGCACCATATCTAATAGAGTGCGATTACGACGTTCGGACACACCATTACGCTGAGGTGTTCCAGGCGGCGTGAGTTGTGAAACTATTCCACATTTTCTTAAGTGTGTGCCAAATTCGTGACTCAAGTATTCTCCTCCACGATCTGATCGTAGAAACTTGATTTTCCTGTCACGTTGATTTTCAACCTCACTCTGAAATTCCTTGAACTTTTCAAAGGTTTCAGACTTGTGTTTCATTAAGTAGACATACCCATATCTACTCAAGTCATCAGTGAGGGTGAGAACATAACGATAGCCACCGCGAGCCTCAACACTCATTGGACCGCACACATCAGTATGTATGATTTCCAATAAGTTGGTTGCTCGCTTCATTGTTCCTGAGAACGGAGTCTTGGTCATTTTTCCCATGAGGCATGGTTCGCACGTGTCAAATGATTCATAATCAAGAGACTCTAAAAGTCCATCTGCATGGAGCTTCTTCATGCGTTTGACACCTATGTGACCAAGGCGGCAGTGCCACAAGTATGTGGGACTATCATTATCAACCTTACATCTTTTGGTACTCACACTATGAACATGTGTAGTAATACGCTCGAGATTCATTAAGAATAAACCATTGACTATCGGAGCATGACCATAAAACATATCTCTCATATAAATAGAACAACCATTATTCTCGGATTTAAATGAGTAGCCATCTCGTATTAAACGAGATCCTGATACAATGTTCATGCTCAATATAGGCACTAAATAACAATTATTGAGGTTTATAACTAATCCCGTAGGTAAATGTAGAGGTAGCGTGCCCACGGCGATCACATCGACCTTGGAACCATTCCCGACGCGCATCGTCACCTCGTCCTTTTCTAGTTTTCGTTTATTCCGCAGCTCCTGCGGTGAGTTACAAATATGAGCAACGGCACCGGTATCAAATACCCAGGAGTTACTACGAGTACTGGTAAGGTACACATCAATTACATGTATATCAAATATACCTTTGGTTTTGCCGGCCTTCTTATCCGCTAAGTATTTGGGGCAGTTCCGCTTCCAGTGACCCTTCCCTTTGCAATAAAAGCACTCTGTCTCAGGCTTGGGTCCATTCTTTGACTTCTTCCCGACAGCTTGCTTGCTGGGCGCAGCAACTTCCTTGCCGTCCTTCTTGAAGTTCTTTTTACCCTTGCCCTTCTTGAACTTAGTGGTTTTATTTATCATCAACACTTGATGTTCCTTCTTGACTTCTACCTCTGCTGATTTCAGCATAGCAAATACTTCAAGAATGGTCTTTACCATCCCCTGCATATTGAAGTTCATCACAAAGCTCTTGTAGCTTGGTGGAAGCGACTGGAGGATTCTGTCAATGACCGCGTCATCCGGGAGATTAACTCCCAGCTGAGTCAAGCGGTTATGTAACCCAGACATAGTGAGTATGTGCTCACTGACAGAACTATTTTCCTCCATCTTACAACTGAAGAACTTATCGGAGACTTCATATCTCTCGATCCGGGCATGAGCTTGAAAAACCATTTTTAGCTCTTCGAACATCTCATATGCTCCATGTCTCTCAAAACGCTTTTGGAGCCCCGGCTCTAAGCTGTAAAGCATGCCGCACTGAACGAGGGAGTAGTCATCAGTACGTGTCTGCCAAGCGTTCATAGCGTCTTGGTTCTGTGGGACGGGTGGATCACCTAGCGGTGCTTGTAGGACATAATCTTTCTTGGCAGCTATGAGGATGATCCTCAGGTTCCGGACCCAGTCCGTATAGTTGCTGCCATCGTCTTTCAGCTTGGTTTTCTCTAGGAACGCGTTGAAATTGAATACAACGTTGGCCATCTGATCTACAGGACATATTGTAAAGATTTTAGACTAAGTTCATGATAATTAAGTTCATCTAATCAAATTATTAATGAACTCCCACTCAGATTAGACATCCCTCTAGTCATCTAAGTGTTACACGATCCAAGTCAACTAAGCCGTGTCCGATTAACACGTGAGACGGACTAGTCATCGTCGGTGAACATCTTCATGTTGATCGTATCTTCCATACGACTCGTGTTCGACCTTTCGGTCTCTGTGTTCCGAGGCCATGTCTTCACATGCTAGGCTCGTCAAGTTAACCCTAAGTGTTTTTGCATGTGTAAAACTTCTTACACCCGTTGTATGTGAACGAAAGGATCTATCACACCCGATTAACACGTGGTGCTTCGAAGCGACGAACTGTAGCAACGGTGCACAATTAGGGGAGAACACTTCTTGAAATTGTTGTAAGGGATCATCTTATTTACTACCGTCGTTTTAAGTAAACAAGATGCAAAACATGATAAACATCACATGCAATCAAATAATAATAGTGACATGATATGGCCAATATCACATAGCTCCTTTGATCTCCATCTTGGGGCTCCATGATCATCCTTGTCACCGTCATACTCATCGACATGTAAGTTGTGATTCCTTGTATAATAGCATGAACATCTCATACATCACATATTGATCATTCATCATTCATCACAACTTTGGCCATATCATATCACAAAACACTTGCTGCAAAAACAAGTTAGACGTCCTCTAATTGTTGTTGCAGGTTTTACGTGGCTGAAGTAGGGTTCTAACAAGAACGTCTTCTTACCTACGTTAAAGCCACAACGTGATTTGTCAACTTCTATTTACCCTTCATAAGGACCCTGTTCATCGAATCCGCTCCAACTAAAGTAGGAGAGACAGACACCCGCCAGCCACCTTATGCAACTTGTGCATGTTTGTCGGTGGAACCTGTCTCACGTAAGAGTACGTGTAAGGTCGGTCCGGGCCGCTTCATCCCACAATTCCGTTGAAGCAAGATAAGACTAGTAGCGGCAAGAAAATTGACAACATCAACGCCCACAACCAATTGTGTTCTACTCGTGCAAGAGAACTACGCATAGACCTAGCTCATGATGCCACTGTTGGGGAACGTTGCAGAAAACAGAAATTTTCCTACGGTTTCACCAAGATCCATCTAGGAGTTCATCTAGCAACGAGTGATCGGATGCATCTACGTACCTTGTAGATCGCGAGCGGAAGCGTTCAAAGAACGGGGATGATGTAGTCGAACACGACGTGATTCAAATCACCGATGATCAAGCACCAAACGGACGGTGCCTCCGCGTTCAACACACGTACGGAACGGATGACGTCTCCTCCTTTCTTGATCCAGCAAGGGGGGAAGAGAGGTTGATGAAGATCCAGCAGCACGACGGCGTGGTGGTGGATGCAGGGCGTCACAGTAGCAGGGCTTCGCCTATACTACGAGAGAGAGACGTAACGGGGAGAGAGAAAGCACCAAAGGCTGAGGTATGAAGTCCTCCCTCTCCTCAACTATATATAGGAGGGCCAAGGGGGGGTGGTGCGCAGCCTAGGAGATCTAATCTCCTAGGTGCGGCGGCCAGGGGAGGGTTTCCCTCCCCCCCAAGGCACCTCGGGGTGCCTTCCACCACTTGGACTCCTCCGTGGTGGAAACCCTAGGCGCATGGGCCTAGTAAGGCTGGTGCCCTTGGCCCATATAGGCCAAGGCACACTCCCTACAGCCCATGTGGCCCCCCGGGATAGGTGGCCCCACCCGGTGGGCCCCCGGGACCCCTCCGGTGGTCCCGGTACAATACCGATAACCCCGAAACTTGTCCCAACGGCCGAAACAGCACTTCCTATATATAATTCTTTACCTCCGGACCATTCCAGAACTCCTCGTGACGTCCGGGATCTCATCCGGGACTCCGAACAACATTCGGATTACTGCATATACATATCTTCATAACCCTAGCGTCACCGAACCTTAAGTGTGTAGACCCTACGGGTTCGGGAGACAAGCAGACATGACCGAGACGACTCTCCGGTCAATAACCAACAGCGGGATTTGGATACCCATGATGGCTCCCACATGCTCCACGATGATCTCATCGGATGAACCACGATGTCGAGGATTAATCAACCCCGTATACAATTCCCTTTGTCAATGGTATGTTACTTGCCCGAGACTCGATCGTCGGTATCCTAATACCTTGTTCAATCTCGTTACCGGCAAGTCACTTTACTCGTACCGTAATGCATGATCCCGTGATCAACCACTTGGTCACCTTGAGCTCATAATGATGATGCATTACCGAGTGGGCCCAGTGATACCTCTCCGTTATATGGAGTGACAAATCCCAGTCTCGATCCGTGTCAACCCAACAGACACTTTCGGAGATACCTGTAATGCACCTTTATAGTCACCCAGTTACGTTGTGACGTTTGATACACCCAAGGCACTCCTACGGTATCCGGGAGTTACACGATCTCATGGTCAAAGGAAAAGATACTTGACATTGGAAAAGCTCTAGCAAACGAACTACACGATCTTTGTGCTATGCTTAGGATTGGGTCTTGTCCATCACATCATTCTCCTAATGATGTGATCCCGTTATCAATGACATCCAATGTCCATAGCCAGGAAATCATGACTATCTGTTGATCAACGAGCTAGTCAACTAGAGGCTTACTAGGGACATATTATGGTCTATGTATTCACACGTGTATTACGATTTTCGGATAATACAGTTATAGCATGAATAAAGACAATTATCATGAACAAAGAAATATAATAATAATGCTTTTATTATTGCCTCTAGGCATATTTCCAACACACCCCCCCAGGCCCTCTCACTCTCTCCCCGAGCTCCTCTCCTCCTCTGGCTCTCTCGCGCGCAACCACCGAGCACTATCGCCGCCGCCGACGAACACCACCGCGGCCATCGCCTCTCCCTCGTCCCCTCGAGCAGTCCAGAAGCTCCGCTACATCTTCCTCGGCCTTCTCCACCGAGCTACACGATGCCGGAGGCCCTGCTTCACCGTCCAAGTCGTCGTCTTCAACCTTCGGCCGCACAGATCTCCGGCGACACTGCGCTGCCTCCGACGCCCCCCCGGCCTCGCCTCCGCCTCGGATGGATCCGCTGTGAGCCCCTGCTGCTTCTCCTGTGCTCGCCCCCTTCGTTCCCGTCCCCTAGCTCCATTTTCCATCGCGGCCGAAAGCTTCTCGCCGTTGGCCATGGCGTAGCCGTGGCCATAGCCGCGCACGCTCACAACGGGGCGCCTCACCGTGCTCAGAAAGCCCCCAGGAGGCCAACGCAGCCGCTAGCCGGCCCCCTAGTGCATCGCAGCCTCGTGCCCGCATGTTCCCGAACTCCGGCCGCCGCAAAAGTTGCCGCCGCCGTCGATTTAGTCAACCCCGGCGCGAGGTGTTGCCACCGCTGGATGCGCGAGTCTCCCAGCTCGCCATAGCCGCAAACCACGAGCGAAACGATGCTCTGTAGCTCCGTCCCGAGCATCTCCGGCGAGCCACCGCCGTGCTTTTGGTCGCCGGCGTCGACCGCTGACGTGGTCGCTTAATTAAGACTAATCACCACTAATCCCTCCCTAACAGACGCTGACAGACGGGCCCCACCCGTTAATTAACCACAGGGTTATACCCTGTTTAATTTAAGCTAATGACCGTGGCCCCACTGGTCAGTTTGACTTGGCCACGTCACACGTTGACCGACCCCACCCGTCAGTGTTGACTTTGCTGACGCGACAGTTGACTGGTCCCACATGTCATCCATCCAAACCAGCCCTGTTACACTGACCCGTGGGTCCCAGCCGTCAGGTTTGACTCTGGGCGACCGTGTTGACCAGCTGACGTCACAGTGACGCAGTGCTGACGCAGTAACTCCTTTTTCTAGATTTATTCTTATTCAGGAAATTACAGAAAATGTTGCAAACTTCTAAAAATCATAGAAATTCAACCGTAGCTCCAAATGAAATAATTTATATATGAAAAATTATCAGAAAAATTCAATCTATCCATCTGTACCATTTTCATGCATGTTTGAGCAAGTTAACCTCACTGTTTAGGATGAAACATGATTAGGGCAAATTTCATAATAGGTTTGGAGTTGGAATTTGATATAGTTTTGAATTCCACTTCAATTAAAATGACTTTCTGTTGCATTAGATCAATCAACAGCATATTGCCATGTCATGATCATGCATCATATTGTTGCACCGCATTGATTGTGTTCTTCCTTGTTTGCCGGTAATTGTCCCCTCTCAGTAGACGCTGTGATCGTTGACACTAATGAAGACCCAATGATATCTTCGGAAGTGCCAGGCAAGCAAAACCCCCTTGTTCATTCCAATACAATCCCACTCTCTCGCTCCTGCTCTCTTTTACTGCATTAGGACAACAACGTTTCAACTGTTACATGCTGCGGTAGCTGAACCCCTTTCCTCTGCATGACATGTCATTGCCACAGTAAATAGATGAAACCCACTAGCATGAGTAGGAATTGTTTGAGCCCTGATGTGCCTACTCATTCATGCTTGTTTGTCATGCCTGCTACTGCTTAGAGTTGAGTCAGGTCTGATTCATCGGGAATGAATTGGAAGGTGGTGAACATGTCCTACCGTTGAGAGCTAAGTGTGTGAACATGATTTGGTAAAGGTAGCGATGAGAGGCCATGTAGGAGTACATGGTGGGTTGTCTCATTGCAGCCGTCCTTAGGAACTGGGTCCTATGTTTGTGATCCATGAACAGTTACTACCACACATTGGGTTCCGGTAAAATGGCCCCTCTCGGCTTATTAATCAACTCGATCTCTGTCCAGGAGTTGCAACTAGTTTCTGGTGTTGGTAGGTAGTGTTAGTAGTCTACCAAGTGGCACCCGGTACAGGTGGGCTTGGGACAGACTAGGCACAGTGGCACGGTGTACCAAGTGGCACCCGGATGGTGGGCTTGGGAACCCTGCACATATCGTTTGGGGCCGTGAGCGACACCCCGGCCGGATCTCCTTGCGGATGGAACCCGAATAGGCGATAAACCTGGACTAGAGACTTGTCGGTTAGTCAGGTTGTGGCCGACATCCTCGCCCGGCTTCCACTTGAAGGTTGCCGAGGTACATGACGTGTACAGGGCGGTAAGTGGCGAGAGCGTGTGTGAAGAAGTACACCCCTGCAGGGTTATCATTATCTATTCGAATAGCCGGATTCCTCGGATATGGAAACTTGGACCCCTTGCATAGTTCATAGACAAGTGAAAGTGGATACTCTAAAACTCGCAAGATAAGCGTGAGTGCTATGGATGGCGTTCTCGCAGGGAGGCGGGAGCGGATCCATAGTGGTGTATTGGTATGGTGAATTTGTGGACTCGTGTGCGCCACCTCAAAAGAGTTACTTGCAGTCGTAGTTTCAGTGTAGCCACCGAGTCAAAGTTGGTTTGCTGCAGTTAAACTCCACCACCCCCTTTGTTGATACCGATGCATATGTAGTTAGTTCTTATGTAAGTCTTGCTGGGTACATTTGTACTCACGTTTGGTTATTTTATGTTTTGCAGAGAGACGTTAGTCTCGCTAGTAGTTCCGTGTGGACTTCGACGTTTAGCTTGATACCTCAGCTACGATCTGGCGCCCTCGGTAGGATCTGGTAGATAGTCAGGCTTCTCAGCCTTCTTCATTTGTAGTTGTCTATACTCAGACAAGTTAAGCTTCTGTATCTGCTTGTTGCTTGTATGCTCTGAATGTTGGGTCGTGAGACCCATGTTTGTAATATCTCGCTCCTCGGAGCCTAATGAATAAATACTTGAGTCGTAGAGTTATGCTGTGATGCCATGTTGTATTTGCACATATTGAGCATATTGTGTGTATGATTGAAATGCTTGATATGTGTGGGATCCGACAATCTAGTTGTTTATCCTTGGCAGCCTATCATATGGGGAAATGTAGTCTAGTGCTTTCCGAGCGATAGTAGTCCGCTACAGCCCGGTTCACCGGAGTCCTGCTAGCCCAGCACTACTACTCAGGACACTTGACTGGCCGGCATGTGATTCACTTCGTTCCTGTGTCTGTCCCTTCGGGGAAATGTCATGCGGTGACATCCGGAGTCCTGCCTAGCCTGCTACAGCCCGGGTTCCCGAAGTCCTGTTAGCCCAGTGCTACAGCCCGGATTCACACGTTGCTGACCGACATGCTCGAAGTTGATTCATGTATGCCTGTCCCCATGGGTTAGTGCCGCTTTGGGTTCACGACTAGCCATGTCGGCCCGGGTTCTCTATCATATGGATGCTAGCGACACTATCATATACGTGAGCCAAAAGGCGCAAACGGTCCCGGGCCAGGTAAGGTGGCACCCGTGGAAATACCGTGCGTGAGGCCGCAAAGTGATATGATGTGTTACATGCTAGATCGGTGTGACTTAGGATCGGGGTCCTAACAGCTTTGGTATCAGAGCCTGACTGCCTGTAGGATTACCAAGCCAAACTGGTCGAAGTTGTGTCTAGAAATGCTTTAGTTATATAAGGGAATTGATTGTGGAAGGGAACGTAGGGCTCTTTTTACTCCTTATCCTCATGACCTTCTGATTTGAGTCATATTATCTTTTCTACAGGGTTAAGAACTAGGCTTCTCTTCTATCTCTCGGGATGACGTGTTACTAAACCGTAGTTGCCTAGGATTGTTGAGTTCAATCCTCAGTTCAGTACCTACTACCTCCATATGTTCATAGCCGGCCTCAGAACCTTGATATTGTGATATTGAGTGGTTATGCCACCATTTTGCAGGATGTCTCAAATCTTTTTGAGCATTTATAGCCGTTATGCTGTCCGAGTCATCCCAGGTCTCTACATAGTCTGATGCAATTGCAAATCCTTTCTTTCCGTTCCCGGTGTCCTTTTGGGCCAGATTAAGCACACTACACGGTCTGTGAGGTACTCCGTTCCCTCGGCGTATATGTTGGAGCTACTATTATGACCCTAGGTGTCTTAGGAAACCACCCATAATCTAGCCATGCTTTATATTCCCAGTGTGATGATTCTGGCTACCATTCTCGAAAGCATCCCGTGATGCCATTTAGTAGTAGGTATTCTACTCATGGGTTCTTGAACCCGAGATTCACCCTACTTACCTCATGTTGATAGTATTTGCTAGTTCCCTTAAGATATTAGTAACCTTGTGATAGTCCTCGAGGTCCGTGGTATTTCCTTCTTCCAGTACCATGAACCAATATGGCAGAAGTTCTTGAACCAAAGATCACGACCAGAGCTCTTGATGAGTTCTCGATTCTATATTGTGACTCTGCCAGTTCTACCCTTCTGCATGGGTTATCTGGAAGAATTATGTTGAACTCGTTCGACATGCTAATCTATGCATCTACAACTCAGAAAGATATATGTTACTTTGAGTTGTCCCTCTTTAGCTGTTATCTGACCTTCGTCTGTCAATTGTTGATCAAGAGTAATTGTGCATCCGTGTTATCAATGTTTATTATTCTTGTGGTCCGTCAAGCCATCCTATTCCAGAATGACTAGGAGAAACAAACTCCAGCACCTTATCCATATCTAGGATTGGGTCAAAGTAGTTGTATTTCGCAGATCAAAATGCCAATCCAGCTTTTTCTCTGTTCTATCCTGGAGTATTACCCCCTTTATGTCAGGATTGTCATGAGAATTGCACCATCTCTTATACACTCTTGACGCAGTGATACTTCTCGCCATCATCATTCTCTCCTCGGTTCCATGTTGTTGCAACCAGAGTACCGACAAGTGAACCATGATGTGTGAAATCAATACTCCTAGCAACTGTGTTGCTTGGTAGTTAATGGACAACAATCTCATTCTTAGCGTGTTGGTTATTGAATTATCATTCTAAGATTGATCGTGCTACCTAGTCCTTATTTCCGGTGCACTCTTCGATCAATGAGTTAGGATTATTCAATCCCTTACTCTTCTAATCATGTCGTCTTGCCTTGAAAAGCAAGATTGTTCTCGAGCTTAGAGACATATCGGTGGTTCGTGATTTTCCGGATATCTTCATGGGAGTATCACCAGGTCGTCCCCTGACCGATATGTTGAGTTCGTGATCAAGTTGGTTTTCCAATAAACCACTCTTTCTCCAAGAATCTGTGTTGGATACCCTGAGCTAGTTGGTTAAGCTAAACAACAACTTGGAGAGTTGGAAGATAAAGGCTATATCCGACTTAGTTCTTTCCAAAGGGATATCTCTTTGTATATGTGTGTTGAAGAAAGATGATATCTTCATCGATTGATCTCCGTGACCAATTGGTGGAGCTATTGTTTTGTCCAAACTTTGACTTAAGTATGGGCCATCGTCAAGTCAAATCAGAACCAACGATGTTCGTAATGTTGTCTTACTCATGGTTGATCCCTCGAGCATACACCATTACATCTTTTGGTCTGACCAATGCTACCACAGTGTTCACATGATGGTGGAAGTCCAGTGATATGGAAATTCCGATGATTTGTTGTTGAGCCCATCAGCAGCATTTTGTATCCCCCATGATTCTTGTTGAACATCAACCTAGTATTGGAAACTTTGTAAGCAATGCCTTCGAGTTCCGTTCATGAAGCTTATGCTTGGATGGAAGAAGTGACTTCCTCAAATTCATGTGCATTTGGAGCAAGTTGCCGCCATAAGTTCGAGAAAGATTGTTTTGTTTCCTCTGGTACCATCCCAAGTTAGTTATGCATGTGCGAATGTAGTATATGGTTTGGTAGATTAATTACCTCCACTCAATATGTATTCCCTAGCACACCAAGCCACTGACTGATTTTTTCTAGGAAAAGGAGTTAAGTGCTAATCCATGGTAATGCACAAGACTTCGATATCCCCGATGATGGTTCCCCACTTGAACACGGTAGTGTTTTATTATAAGACTACTATGTGGTCATGCTTGTCTTGGATAGTGTGTTCACAAGTTTGTAGCAAAACCAGCTCGTGTTTTGGAGCTTGCTATCGTAGTTCATTTCCCGAGAATCTCGCAACGTCATCTTGTCGAATTGTGTTGCAAACTTTCATTTTTTTTCTCTAGACTTGATGAGTCTGGAATATCCTGACACCAACCAGATCTGAATCTCAGGCAGACATGATGGTTGGAATGTTTTCCAAGAAATATAAAATTGGTCTCTCTGTAACCGGTAAAGTGGATGTCGTGGCCAACACACCCAGCCGGAAGACCTATTATTGTAGTATCTTGATTGGGGAAGTTGGCCACCTCCCCATAAGGATTTTGTAGGATTTACTCCAGAAATTGTTCTTTATGGATCCTTTGTATTCCGAAGTCCGACCACTACTTGATGGCTATGTTGATGCTTTAAGCATGACCGTAGTAACCAGTACATCAAGGAGAACATTAGAAGCGTAGTGCTAAATGTCTCTCGGTTGATCATCCAGATTTCGTTTCCTTGGCCTCGCTAAGGTGAAATCTGAGAAAGGGTTGTCTTTCTATGCATCTGCATTGTCCATCTCTATTCGTCAAGGTAGTAAGATGTGTTGCCAGGATCCTCGATACAGATGTTGGTAGAACCTTGATGAATATGGAAATGCTCAAGTTCTTGAGAGCACGTGCAAGCAAAATCATCCATTGCGTTGTCTTCAGTCAGGTAGTCCACATCATTCATTCTAGTTCGAGTATGCCATTTCTTCGAGCTCCTTCACACGATCGTTTGTGATTGCCTGAGGCTGGTTTAAAGAGTTTCAATGATCTTTGTACCAAAAGTAATTCTTTTTGCCACTTAAGGGAATAATTCCACGAGTCACCTTTCCTGGGGTGCCCCGTTATGGAGCCATGGCAGTTAACTCCTTGATACTTTGAAGCCATGCACCATCTTATTCAGCGTGGAATTGTGCTTATCAACTTGAATCCTCATTCTCTGTTCCACTCCATCCCTCCTGATGTATGTTTTGTGTCTCAGCTCAAGAGATGTTTCAATGTCTCACTCCGTGAGTTGATCCTGAGTTGTTCGACCTTCGATAAGATCGATCCCTCTCGAGTTTTCCTTTCCCTCCCATTGTCATGTTAGTTGGAGTTCTTGGGGCAAGACATCGAGACAATGATGGTGACCGAGTCAATGTTCGTTGAAGTGCCACCTGGATCGTGAAGATTATGTTAGTTTGCGTTCCCCCTTCATCTTACCCTATGCTTGAATCTCGGGACGAGATTCTTGTTTAGTAGGGGTGAGCTGTCACATCCCTAGTTCTGGTATGCACTAGGCTAGCCCTTCATGTGAGCATCATGTTTAAATTCTAATGAAATTTGAATTGAGGAATTTTCAAAAGCCTCAGAAGACCTCTAAAAATAACCAACATTTAAATCTCATCAAATGAGTCCAAGAAAATGTTCCTGTTATTCTATGAAAATATTGGCATGAGGTAAGATGCAAACCAATATTTTTGGAGTGACTGCAAATATTTATTTTGGGCCTTTTGAATTAAATCATAATTGTATTTGAGTTGGAGCAAATAAATTCTATAAATATTTTTTTTATTGCTCCAATGATCCTGGAATGTTTTGTGGAGCTCTAGGATAACCTTATTGCATCCACAATAATTTCCAGAGAGCTGCAAAAACAATTTGGTTAGCAAACCAAATTAAAACAAAACTGCAAAAATTAGAAAAACAGAAATAGAAAAGAGAGAGAAAGAACCAACCTGGTCCACTTACCTGGCGCTTACCTGAGGCCCAGTTACCTGGTGGCCCAGCAGAATCGGCCCAGCCCACCAGGGGCGCCTTGGTCTTCTTCCACCTCTGCCAGTAGGCAGAGGCGTGTCGACACACGCACGATCGCTGTGGCCTCCTCCCTGCCTGCCTCACGCCCTCGAGGCCCTTCCAGCGCCACGGAGACGGCCACGCACCCCCCCCAGGCCCTCTCACTCTCTCCCTGAGCTCCTCTCCTCCTCTGGCTCTCTCGCACGCAACCACCGAGCACTATCGCCGCCGCCGACGAACACCACCGCGGCCATCGCCTCTCCCTCGTCCCCTCGAGTAGTCCAGAAGCTCCGCTACATCTTCCTCAGCCTTCTCCACCGAGCTACACGATGCCAGAGGCCCTGCTTCACCGTCCAAGTCGTCGTCTTCAACCTTCGGCCGCACAGATCTCCGGCGACACTGCGCTGCCTCCGACGCCCCCCCGGCCTCGCCTCCGCCTCGGATGGATCCGCTGTGAGCCCCTGCTGCTTCTCCTGTGCTCGCCCCCTTCGTTCCCGTCCCCTAGCTCCATTTTCCATCACGGCCGAAAGCTTCTCGCCGCCAGCCATGGCGTAGCCGTGGCCATAGCCGCGCACGCTCACAACGGAGCGCCTCACCGTGCTCAGAAAGCCCCCAGGAGGCCAACGCAGCCGCTAGCCGGCCCCCTAGTGCATCGCAGCCTTGTGCCCGCATGTTCCCGAACTCCGGCCGCCGCAAAAGTTGCCGCCGCCGTTGATTTAGTCAACCCCGGCGCGAGGTGTTGCCACCGCTGGATGCGCGAGTCTCCTAGCTCGCCGTAGCCGCAAACTACGAGCAAAACGATGCTCTGTAGCTCCGTCCCGAGCATCTCCGGCGAGCCACCGCCGTGCTTTTGGTCGCCGGCGTCGACCGCTGACGTGGTCGCTTAATTAAGACTAATCACCACTAATCCCTCCCTAACAGACGCTGACAGACGGGCCCCACCCGTTAATTAACCACAGGGTTATACCCTGTTTAATTTAAGCTAATGACCGTGGCCCCACTGGTCAGTTTGACTTGGCCACGTCACACGTTGACCGACCCCACCCGTCAGTGTTGACTTTGCTGACGCGACAGTTGACTGGTCCCACATGTCATCCATCCAAACCAGCCCTGTTACACTGACCCGTGGGTCCCAGCCGTCAGGTTTGACTCTGGGCGACCGTGTTGACCAGCTGACGTCACAGTGACGCAGTGCTGACGCAGTGCTGACGCAGTAACTCCTTTTTCTAGATTTATTCTTATTCAGGAAATTACAGAAAATGTTGCAAACTTCTAAAAATCATAGAAATTCAACCGTAGCTCCAAATGAAATAATTTATATATGAAAAATTATCAAAAAAATTCAATCTATCCATCTGTACCATTTTCATGCATGTTTGAGCAAGTTAACCTCACTGTTTAGGATGAAACATGATTAGGGCAAATTTCATAATAGGTTTGGAGTTGGAATTTGATATAGTTTTGAATTCCACTTCAATTAAAATGACTTTCTGTTGCATTAGATCAATCAACAGCATATTGCCATGTCATGATCATGCATCATATTGTTGCACCGCATTGATTGTGTTCTTCCTTGTTTGCCGGTAATTGTCCCCTCTCAGTAGACGCTGTGATCGTTGACACTAATGAAGACCCAATGATATCTTCGGAAGTGCCAGGCAAGCAAAACCCCCTTGTTCATTCCAATACAATCCCACTCTCTCGCTCCTGCTCTCTTTTACTGCATTAGGACAACAACGTTTCAACTGTTACATGCTGCGGTAGCTGAACCCCTTTCCTCTGCATGACATGTCATTGCCACAGTAAATAGATGAAACCCACTAGCATGAGTAGGAATTGTTTGAGCCCTGATGTGCCTACTCATTCATGCTTGTTTGTCATGCCTGCTACTGCTTAGAGTTGAGTCAGGTCTGATTCATCGGGAATGAATTGGAACGTGGTGAACATGTCCTACCGTTGAGAGCTAAGTGTGTGAACATGATTTGGTAAAGGTAGCGATGAGAGGCCATGTAGGAGTACATGGTGGGTTGTCTCATTGCAGCCGTCCTTAGGAACTGGGTCCTATGTTTGTGATCCATGAACAGTTACTACCACACATTGGGTTCCGGTAAAATGGCCCCTCTCGGCTTATTAATCAACTCGATCTCTGTCCAGGAGTTGCAACTAGTTTCTGGTGTTGGTAGGTAGTGTTAGTAGTCTACCAAGTGGCACCCGGTACAGGTGGGCTTGGGACAGACTAGGCACAGTGGCACGGTGTACCAAGTGGCACCCGGATGGTGGGCTTGGGAACCCTGCACATATCGTTTGGGGCCGTGAGCGACACCCCGGCCGGATCTCCTTGCGGATGGAACCCGAATAGGCGATAAACCTGGACTAGAGACTTGTCGGTTAGTCAGGTTGTGGCCGACATCCTCGCCCGGCTTCCACTTGAAGGTTGCCGAGGTACATGACGTGTACAGGGCGGTAAGTGGCGAGAGCGTGTGTGAAGAAGTACACCCCTGCAGGGTTATCATTATCTATTCGAATAGCCGGATTCCTCGGATACGGAAACTTGGACCCCTTGCATAGTTCATAGACAAGTGAAAGTGGATACTCTAAAACTCGCAAGATAAGCGTGAGTGCTATGGATGGCGTTCTCGCAGGGAGGCGGGAGCGGATCCATAGTGGTGTATTGGTATGGTGAATTTGTGGACTCGTGTGCGCCACCTCAAAAGAGTTACTTGCAGTCGTAGTTTCAGGGTAGCCACCGAGTCAAAGCTGGCTTGCTGCAGTTAAACTCCACCACCCCTTTGTTGATACCGATGCATATGTAGTTAGTTCTTATGTAAGTCTTGCTGGGTACATTTGTACTCACGTTTGCTTATTTTATGTTTTGCAGAGAGATGTCAGTCTCGCTAGTAGTTCCGTGTGGACTTCGATGTTTAGCTTGATACCTCAGCTACGATCTTGCGCCCTCGGCAGGATCTGGTAGATAGTCAGGCTTCTCGGCCTTCTTCATTTGTAGTTGTCTGTACTCAGACAAGTTAAGCTTCCGCATGTGCTTGTTGCTTGTATACTCTGAATGTTGGGTCGTGAGACCCATGTTTGTAATATCTCGCTCCTCGGAGCCTAATGAATAAATACTTGAGTCGTAGAGTTATGTTGTGATGCCATGTTGTATTTGCACATATTGAGCATATTGTGTGTATGATTGAAATGCTTGATATGTGTGGGATCCGACAATCTAGTTGTTTATCCTTGGCAGCCTATCATATGGGGAAATGTAGTCTAGTGCTTTCCGAGCGATAGTAGTCCGCTACAGCCCGGTTCATCGGAGTCCTGCTAGCCCAGCACTACTACTCAGGACACTTGACTGGCCGGCATGTGATTCACTTCGTCCTATGTCTGTCCCTTCGGGGAAATGTCATGCGGTGACATCCGGAGTCCTGCCTAGCCTGCTACAGCCCGGGTTCCCGAAGTCCTGTTAGCCCAGTGCTACAGCCCGGATTCACACGCTGCTGACCGACATGCTCAAAGTTGATTCATGTATGACTGTCCCCATGGGTTAGTGCCGCTTTGGGTTCACGACTAGCCATGTCGGCCCGGGTTCTCTATCATATGGATGCTAGCGACACTATCATATACGTGAGCCAAAAGGCGCAAACGGTCCCGGGCCAGGTAAGGTGGCACCCGTGGAAATACCGTGCGTGAGGCCGCAAAGTGATATGATGTGTTACATGCTAGATCGGTGTTACTTAGGATCGGGGTCCTGACATTTCTCGATCAAAGGCGAGTCCCAAACGGTCACGGGGAAGGCCCTTGGTATTCAACCTCTTATAAAGAGACTAAGGCCTTACTCTTTTCTTTCAATCTCAAACGAGTTCGCCCTTCGCCTCGAGTTCCAACACCCAAGGCTCCAGATTTTAGGCGCTTCGGACCTTCGACAATGTCCGGTTCCGACCTTCGAGGCCGATGGATGCCTTCCTCCGTCACGGAGGAGGACGTGCTGATGTTGAGAGAGGCCAGGTTCTTGACCGGCGAAATCTCGCATAGGCTGCCCGCTCAAGGGCAGGTCATTCCCACTCCCAAGCCCGGTGAGAGTGTGGTGTTCATGTCTCACTTCCTTCGGGGGCTAGGCTTCCGGACGGATCCCTTCGTGAGGGGGCTCATGTATTATTATGGGCTGGAATTTCACGACTTAGCCCCGGAGTCCATCCTCCATATTTCCTCATTCATTGTCATGTGTGAAGCCTTCCTCCGTATCACTCCTCACTTTGGACTATGGCTCAAGACCTTAAAAGTAGAGCCAAAGATGATCGAGGGACGGCATGCGGAGTGCGGAGGTGCTTTTATAAGAAAGAATGCTGGTACTCCATGGCCCGAGGGCTCTTTTCAAGAGGAGTCCAGCTTATGGCAGCGAGAGTGGTTTTATATTACCGCTCCCAGGGCCCCTAAGTGGGTGGCGCCACCTGCCTTTCGCTCGGGTCCCCCGCCACGACTGGCGTCATGGGTCAATACAGGGCTGGACTGGGGGCCGGCAAAGGACGCGCCCCTGTTGCAGGGCCACATCCGAGATCTCCTAGAAAGAGACATCAGTCTGGTCATGGTGACGCAGGTTATGTTAATTCGCCAAGTTTTGCCCTGCAAACGTCGCCCCCTCCGCCTGTGGGAGTTCAACCCGGAGGGACCACGAGTTCTCCAACATTTTCTTGGCATTACGCCTGTGGAGATGTACAAATTGTTCTTCAGACCACAAGTAGTGTGTCAGGATTCTACGGAGGACGCAGGTCTGAGCTGCAATCGTCCGGATACTCAAGTAAGTAGCCTTGTGCCCGGACTCGCTGTCCGTATATTTATCATAAAATTGCCCCTAAAAGAGCAGTCCTTTAAACAGGAGTGGATAGCGAAAGCAAAGCTAATCAGGTGTCCGGCCCCCCTCCCCGAGACCACGCCGGGTCCCGTGCTAGTCAGGATGTTGGAGGTTGTGCCTTCAAAGGGAAGCGAGGGAGGGGACAAGGGAGCTACAGCCTCCTCAAAGGAGGTTGTCCGGAAGGGAGGAATCGAAAATTCCTCTCCTCAGGAGATGAAGAGGGCCGCCTCTGAAGACCCGGAGACCATGGCCTTAAAGCGGGGGATACTGCGGCCGAATTATGCCCTCAAGGGGATCAGCCCTCCACCGAGCCGTAAGTAGAGCAGAGTTTTCTTTTTAAGAAACGAGAGAAATCCCTGCTTTATATCTGAGAAAAGTAATCAAAAATTTACCTTGTAGCTCGGACCTTAGCCCTTCTCAGCAGAGCTCGTCTTCGGGGGATCTTCTTCTAGAGATGATGGAGAGCGGAACGCCTCCCCCTGCCGTACCGCCTTGCGAGGCGGGCGACCCTGAGGTATCGTCGCGGAGGGTTTCTCCAAATCCGGTGGGGCCGGAAGGTAGTCATATGGCCCCCCAAAGCCCTCCGCGTCCGGCCTTCGAAACGGGCCACCGAACGAGTCCGGCGCCGTCTGGTGCGCGGTCAGAGGAGCTGAAGGATCTGCTAGGGCGAGCAACTATCTCAGAGGAGCACCGTGCATTGATGGGTACGGTGATTGAGAGGATTTCATCCGCGGAGAGCAGATTGCACGAGGCCTCAGGAATTTACTGACAGGTTTTGAGGTACGCAAAATAATGTACCCTTTTTGGACAGTTGCGCATAAATAAGATGTGCCCTGTGTAGATAGTAGCCCCTGAGACTCTGTGTGTTGTCAAAAGTGACGGCGCACAGAGGATCATAATCCCAGGTCTAATATGTCGCCTTTATACGTAGGTAGCGAAGTGTCCGGTGGCCAGCCGGACTGATGGATTTGTCGAGCTAAAGCGGCAACTTGACATGGCAGATGCCGACATCGCGCTTGTCAACAAGCGGCTTGACGAGGCACAAGGTATGTAATTCTTTTGGCGGCGCCTGGTAAGAGGAGCTTTATGCCAGTATCTTACAATGTGCGCGCTTGATGCAGATGGTGCTGCTGCCATGGAGAATCTTCGGGCGGAACTTGCCCGATCCAAGGAGCAAGCCAGGAAAAGTGATGCGGCTGCCGGAAAGGCAATTGAAGAGCTGAAAGCCGAACAGGCTGCTCACTGCCGAAGCAAAAAGGAAATGGCCGAGATGGCCGTGAAGCTGAAGAACGCTGCTGACCGTTGCAAGCTTTTTGAAAAAGAAGATCGGGCGGAACAGACGGACCTGAAGAAGGCCGTTGCCGATGCCAAGGATGCTCGCTCTGCGATGAGAGCTATGAAGGAGGAGCTGCGTCAGGCCGGAGAAATCACGGCTGGAAAGCCCTTTATGCTGTGGAGGAAGTTCTGTGATCCTAAACATGCTCCGTTAGACCAGATGTGGAGTACATCGGACACCTATCTGGATTTAGCAGCGAGTGCCGCAGATGCGGCCGAGCACTTCCGAGATCAAGAAGATCGCGAAGTGGAAAAGCTCTTCTGGTCGCAGTTCCACAATCTAGAGCGTCCACTGTCATTAGCCGATCGTTTGGCCGAATGGGCTGAGCTAAATAGGTTGTCCGGACTCGCCATGAAGTATGTCGTGAGTCATCTGTGGCCAGAGAGACCAGAGCCGAAAAGTTATTTCAACTTGGTGCAGCAGTTCCTTGGTGCGGCGCCGCATATCAATGCAATGAAGAGGTCAGCGTGCATAGAGGGTGCGCGGATGGCTCTTGCCCGTGTCAAGACATACTGGGCGGAAATGGAAGCCACTGTTGTTGCATCCCCAGACTCGGATGGAAGCCGAGTACCTGCCGAGCACTATTTTCAGGAAGTTCCGGAGGCGCTCGTTTAATAGAGACACAGTGCTCGAAGGATACTATATTCGAATAGCATGTATTATTGTAAAAACAATTATTTTGATAAATTGTAGAAGCTTTTTATACTTGTGCCTGCAAGTATTATGATACCTCCTGTGCGGCCGTTTAACATATATGTATATATAATCTGAAAGATGGCAGTCGTCGGCTTCAGCCCCCACGCACATAATGCGGGGGTGTTCGCAGAAGGCGCATTTTCACACTTGATCCAACGTCTTGGTCCTACAAAGGAGGTGATAGCGCAGTGAACTAGGCAATCGGACTATGATGCTTTATCACTTTCAGTTAGCCATAGGAGTTTGTGAAGGAAATATGCCCTAGAGGCAATAATAAAGTTATTATTTATTTCCTTATTTCGTGATAAATGTTTATTATTCATGCTAGAATTGTATTAACCGGAAACATAATACATGTGTGAATACATAGACAAACAGAGTGTCACTAGTATGCCTCTACTTGACTAGCTCGTTAATCAAAGATGGTTATGTTTCCTAACCATAGACATGTGTTGTCATTTGATTAACAGGATCACATCATTAGGAGAATGATGTGATTGACTTGACCCATTCCGTTATCTTAGCACTCGATCGTTTAGTATGTTGCTATTGCTTTCTTCATGACTTATACATGT
This sequence comes from Triticum urartu, assembly GCF_056163025.1. Classification (NCBI taxonomy): domain Eukaryota; kingdom Viridiplantae; phylum Streptophyta; class Magnoliopsida; order Poales; family Poaceae; genus Triticum; species Triticum urartu. The sequence goes on from NC_141877.1 coordinate 581,660,763, forward strand.
TCCCATGACTATGAGATTATGCAACTCCCGTTTACCGGAGGAACACTTTGTGTGCTACCAAACGTCACAACGTAACTAGGTGATTATAAAGGAGCTCTACAGGTGTCTCCAAAGGTACATGTTGGGTTGGCGTATTTCGAGATTAGGATTTGTCACTCCGATTGTCGGAGAGGTATCTCTAGGCCCTCTCGGTAATGCACATCACATAAGCCTTGCAAGCAACTAATGAGTTAATTGTGAGATGATGTATTACGGAACGAGTAAAGAGACTTGCCGGTAACGAGATTGAACTAGGTATTAAGATACCGACGATCGAATCTCGGGCAAGTAACATACCGATGACAAAGGGAACAACGTATGTTGTTATGCGGTCTGACCGATAAAGATCTTCGTAGAATATGTAGGAGCCAATATGAGCATCCAGGTTCCGCTATTGGTTATTGACCAAAGACGTGTCTCGGTCATGTCTACATTGTTCTCGAACCCGTAGGGTCCGCACGCTTAAGGTTTTGATGGCAGTTATATTATGAGTTTATGAGTTTTGATGCACCGAAGTTAGTTCGGAGTACCGGATGTGGTCACGGACATAACGAGGAGTCTCGAAATGGTCGAGACATGAAGATTGATATATTGGACGGCTATATTCGGACACCGGAAGTGTTCCGGGTGATTTTGGAGAAAACCGGAGAGCCGGAGGGTTACCGGAACCCTACCGGGAGAAGTAATGGGCCATATGGGCCTTAGTGGAGAGAGAGAGGGGCAGCCAGGGTGGGCCGCATGCCTCCTCCCCCCCTGGTCCAAATTGGACTAGGAGAGGGGGGGCGGCGCCCCCCTTTCCTTCTCCCTCCCCACTTCCTTCCCCCTCCTAGTAGGAGTCCTACTCCTACTAGGAGGAGGACTCCTCCTTGGCGCGCCTATAGGGCCGGCCGATCTCCTCCCCTTGCTCCTTTATATACGGGGGCAGGGGGCACCCCTAGACACACAAGTTGATCCACGTGATCTTATTCTTAGCCGTGTGCGGTGCCCCCTTCCACCATAATCCTCGATAATATTGTAGCGGTGCTTAAGCAAAGCCCTGCGACGGTAGAACATCAAGATCGTCACCACGCCGTCGTGCTGACGGAACTCTTCCCCGACACTTTGCTAGATCGGAGTCCAGGGATCGTCATCGAGCTGAACGTGTGCTAAAACTCAGAGGTGTCGTAGTTTCGGTGCTTGATTGGTCGGGCCGTGAAGACGTACGACTACATCAACCGCGTTGTGCTAATGCTTCCGCTGTCGGTCTACAAGGGTACGTATATCACACTCTCCCCTCTCGTTGCTATGCATCACCATGATCTTGCGTGTGCGTAGGAATTTTTTCAAAATTACTACGTTCCCCAACAGTGGCATCCGAGCCTAGGTTTTATGTGTTGATGTTATATGCACGAGTAGAACACAAGTGAGTTGTGGGCGATATAAGTCATACTGCTTACCAGCATGTCATACTTTGGTTCAGCGGTATTGTCGGATGAAGTGGCCCGGACCGACATTACGCGTACGCTTACGCGAGACTGGTTCTACCGACGTGCTTTGCACACAGGTGGCTGGCGGGTGTCAGTTTCTCCAACTTTAGTTGAACCGAGTGTGGCTACGCCCGGTCCTTGCGAAGGTTAAAACAGCACCAACTTGACAAACTATCATTGTGGTTTTTGATGCATAGGTAAGAACGGTTCTTGCTAAGCCCGTAGCAGCCACGTAAAACTTGCAACAACAAAGTAGAGGACGTCTAACTTGTTTTTGCAGGGCATATTGTGATGTGATATCGTCAAGACGTGATGAGATATAAGTTGTTGTATGAGATGATCATGTTTTGTTGAAGTTATCGGCAACTGGCAAAATCCTTATGGTTGTCTCTCTATTGCATAAGATGCAAGCGTCCAATAATTGCTTTACTTTATCGCTATGTGATAGCAATAGTTGCAAGAGCAATTGTTGGCGAGACGACCACGTGATGACACATTGATATAGATCAAGATGATGGAGATCATGGTGTCATGCCGGTGATGATAGAGATCATGACAATACTTTGGAGATGGAAATCAAAGGCGCAAGATGATGATGGCCATATCATGTCACATATTTTGATTGCATATGATGTTTATCTTTTATACATCTTATTTTGCTTAGTTTGACGGTAGCATTTTAAGATGATCTCTCACTAATTATCAAGAAGTGTTCTCCCTGGGTATGCACCGTTGCGAAAGTTCTTCGTGCTGAGACACCACGTGATGATCGGGTGTGATAGGCTCTACGTTCAAATACAACGGGTGCAAAACAGTTGCACACGCGGAATACTCAGGTTATACTTGACGAGCCAAGCATATACAGATATGGCCTCGGAACACGGAGACCGAAAGGTCGAGCGTGAATCATATAGTAGATATGATCAACATAGTGATGTTCACCAATGAAACTGCTCCATCTCACGTGATGATCGGCCATGGTTTAGTTGATTTGGATCACGTGATCACTTAGAGGATTAGAGGGATGTCTATCTAAGTGGGATTTCTTAAGTAATATGATTAATTGAACTTAAATTTATCATGAACTTAGTCCTGGTAGTATTTTGCAAATTATGTTGTAGATCAATAGCTCGCGTTGTTGCTTCCCTTTGTTTATTTTGATATGTTCCTAGAGAAAATTGTGTTGAAAGATGTTAGTAGCAATGATGCGGATTGGATCCGTGATCTGAGGTTTATCCTCATTGCTGCATAGAAGAATTATGTCCTTGATGCACCGCTAGGTGACAGACCTATTGCAAGAGCAGATGCAGACGTTATGAACGTTTGGCTAGCTCAATATGATGACTACTTGATAGTTTAGTGCACCATGCTTAATGTCTTAGAATCGGGACTTCAAAGACGTTTTGAACATCATGGACCATATGAGATGTTCCAGGAGTTGAAGTTAATATTTCAAGCAAATACCCGAGTTGAGAGATATGAAGTCTCCAACAAGTTCTATAGCTAAAAGATGGAGGAGAATCGCTCAACTAGTGAGCATGTGCTCAGATTGTCTGGGTACTACAATCGCTTGAATCAAGTGGGAGTTAATCTTCCAGATAAGATAGTGATTGACAGAATTCTCTAGTCACCATCACCAAGTTAGTAGAACTTCGTGATGAACTATAATATGCAAGGGATAACAGAAACAACTCCCAAGCTCTTCGTGATGCTGAAATCAACGAAGGTAGAAATCAAGAAAAACATCAAGTGTTGATGGTTGACAAGACCACTAGTTTCAAGAAAAGGGCAAAGGGAAGAAGGGGAACTTCAAGAAGAACGGCAAGCAAGTTGCTGCTCAAGTGAAGAAGCCCAAGTCTGATCCTAAGCCTGGGACTAAGTGCTTCTACTGCGAAGGGACTGGTCACTAGAAGTGGAACTGCCCCAAGTATTTGGCGGATAAGAAGGATGGCAAGGTAAACAAAGGTATATTGGATATACGTGTTATTGATGTGTACTTTACTAGTTTTTATAGCAACCCCTCGACATTTGATACTGGTTCAGTTGCTAAGAGTAGTAACTCAAAACGGGAGTTGCAGAATAAACAGAAACTAGTAAACGGTGAGGTGACGATGTGTGTTGGAAGTAGTTCCAAGATTGATATGATCATCATCGCACACTCCCTATACTTTCGGGATTAGTGTTGAAACTAAATAAGTGTTATTTGGTGTTTGCGTTAAGCATGAATATGATTTGATCATGTTTATTGCAATACGGTTATTCATTAAAGTCAGAGAATAATTGTTGTTCTGTTTACATGAATAAAACCTTCGATGGTCATACACCCAATGAAAATAGTTCGTTGGATCTCGATCGTAGTGTTACACATATTCATAATATTGAAGCCAAAATATGCAAAGTTAATAATGATAGTGCAAATTATTTGTGGCACTGCCGTTTAGGTCATATCGGTGTAAAGCGCATGAAGAAACTCCATACTGATGGACTTTTGGAACCACTTGATTATGAATCACTTGGTACTTGCGAACCATGCCTCATGGGCAAGATGACTAAGACTCCGTTCTCCGGAACAATGGAGCGAGCAACAAACTTGATTGGAAATAATACATACTGATGTATGCAGTCCAATGAGTGTTGAGGCTCGCGGCGGGTATCATTATTTTCTGACCTTCACAGATGATTTGAGCAGATATGAGTATATCTACTTGATGAAACATAAGTCTGAAACATTTGAAAAGTTCAAATAATTTCAGGGTGAAGTGGAAAATCATCATGACAAGAAAATAAGGTTTCTACGATCTGATCGCGGAGACAAATATTTGAGTTACGAGTTTGGTCTTCAATTAAAACATTGTGAAATAGTTTCACAAACTCATGCCACATAGAACACCACAGCATAATGGTGTGTCCGATCGTCATAACCATACTTTATTGGATATAGTGCAATCTATGATGTCTCTTACCGATCTACCACTATCGTTTTGGGGTTATGCATTAGAGACAGCTGCATTCACGTTAAAAAGGGCACCATCTAAATCCGTTGAGACGAGACAATCTGAATTATGGTTTGGCAAGAAACCAAAGTTGTTGTTTCTTAAAGTTTTGGGTTGTGATGCTTATGTGAAAAAGTTTCATCCTGATAAGCTCAAACCCAAATCGGAGAAATATGTCTTCATAGGATACCCAAAGGAGACTGTTGGGTACACCTTCTATCACAGATCCGAAGGCAAGACATTCGTTGCTAAGAATGGATCCTTTCTAGAGAAGGAGTTTCTCTCGAAAGAAGTGAGTGTGAGGAAAGTAGAAAACTTGATAAGGTAATTGTACCTTCTCCCTTATTGGAAAGTAGTTCATCACAGAAAATCTGTTCTTGTGACTACTACACCAATTAGTGAGGAAGCTAATGATGATGATCATGTAACTTCAGATCAAGTTACTACCAAATCTCGTAGGTAAACCAGAGTGAGATCCGCACCAGAGTGGTACGGTAATCCTGTTCTGGAAGTCATGTTACTAGACCATGACGAACTTGCGAACTATGAGGAAGCGATGATGAGCCCAGATTCCGCAAAATGATTTAAGGCCATGAAATCTGAGATATGATCCATGTATGAGAACAAAGTATGGACTTTGATGGATTTGCCCGATGATCGGCAAGCCATAGAAAATAAATGGATCTTCAAGAGGAATATGGACGCTGAGTAGTGTTACTATCTACAAAGCTAGACTTGTCGAAAAAGGTTTTTGACAAAGTTCAAGGTGTTGACTACGATGAAATTTTCTCACTCGTAGTGATGCTTAAGTCTGTCCAAATCATGTTAGCAATTGCCGCATTTCATGAAATCTGGCAAATGGATAAACAAAACTACATTCCTTAATGCATTTAAAGAAGAGTTGTATATGATGCAACCAGAAGGTTTTGTCAATCCTAAAGGTGCTAACAAAATATGCAAGCTCTAGCGATCCATCTATGGACAGGTGCAAGCATCTCGGAGTTGGAATATACGCTTTGATAAGTAGATCAAAGCATATAGTTTTATACAGACTTGCGGTGAAGCCTGTATTTACAAGAAAGTGAGTGGGAGCACTACAACATTTCTGATAAGTATATGTGTATGACATATTGTTGATCGGAAATAATGTAGAATTATTCTGCAAAGCATAAAGGAGTGTTTGAAAGGATTTTTTCAAAGAAAACCTCGGTGAAGCTGCTTACATATTGAGCATCAAGATCTATAGAGATAGATCAAGACGCTTGATAAGTTTTTTTCAATGAGTACATACCTTGACAAGATTTTGAAGTAGTTCAAAATGGAACAGTCAAAGAAAGAATTCTTTCCTGTGTTACAAGGTGTGAAATTGAGTAAGACTCAAAGCCCGACCACGGCAGAAAATAGAATGAGAATGAAAGTCATTCCCTATGCCTTGGCCATAGGTTCTATAAAGTATGCCATGCTGTGTACCAGACCTATTGTATACCCTACACTAATTTTGGCAAGGGAGTACAATAGTGATCTAGGAGTAGATCACTGGACAGCGGTCAAAATTATCCTTAGTGGAATAAGGATATGTTTCTTGATTATGGAGGTGGCAAAAGGTTCGTCGTAAAAGGGTTACGTCGATACAAGTTTTGGCACTGATCCGGATGACTCTTAGTCTTCATCTGGATACATATTGAAAGTGGGAGCAATTAGCTAAAGTAGCTCCGCGCAGAGCATTGTAGACATAGAAAATTGCAAAATACTTATGGATTTGAATATGGCAGACCCGTTGACTAAACTTCTCACACAGGCAAAACATGATCACACCTTAGTACTCTTTGGGTGTTAATCACATAGCAATGTGAACTAGATTATTGACTCTAGTAAACCCTTTGGGTGTTGGTCACATATCGATGTGAACTATGGGTGTTAACCACATAAAGATGTGAACTATTGATGTTAGATCACATGGCGATGTGAACTAGATTATTGACTCTAGTGCAAGTGGGAGACTGAAGGAAATATGCCCTAGAGGCAATAATAAAGTTATTATTTATTTCCTTATTTCATGATAAATGTTTATTGTTCATGCTAGAATTGTATTAACCGAAAACATAATACATGTGTGAATACATAGACAAACAGAGTGTCACTAGTATGCCTCTACTTGACTAGCTCGTTAATCAAAGATGGTTATGTTTCCTAACCATAGACATGTGTTGTCATTTGATTAACGGGATCACATCATTAGGAGAATGATGTGATTGACTTGACCCATTCCGTTAGCTTAGCACTCGATCGTTTAGTATGTTGCTATTGCTTTCTTCATGACTTATACATGTTCCTATGACTATGAGATTATGCAACTCCCGTTTACCGGAGGAACACTTTGTGTGCTACCAAACGTCACAATGTAACTAGGTGATTATAAAGGAGCTCTACAGGTGTCTCCAAAGGTACATGTTGTGTTGGCATATTTCGATATTAGGATTTGTCACTCCGATTGTCGGAGAGGTATCTCTGGGCCCTCTCGGTAATGCGCATCACATAAGCCTTGCAAGCATTGCAACTAGTGAGTTAGTTGCGAGATGATGTATTACGGAACGAGTAAAGAGACTTGCCGGTAACAAGATTGAACTAGGTATTGAGATACCGACGATCGAATCTCGGGCAAGTAACATACCGATGACAAAGGGAACAACATATGTTGTTATGCGGTCTGACCGATAAAGATCTTCGTAGAATATGTAGGAGCCAATATGAGCATCCAGGTTCCGCTATTGGTTATTGACCAGAGACGTGTCTCGGTCATGTCTACATTGTTCTCGAACCCGTAGGGTCCGCACGCTTAAGGTTTCGATGGCAGTTATATTATGAGTTTTGATGTACCGAAGTTAGTTCGGAGTCCCGGATGTGATCACGGACATAACGAGGAGTCTCGAAATGGTCGAGACATGAAGATTGATATATTGGACGGCTATATTCGGACACCGGAAGTGTTCCGGGTGATTTCGGAGAAAACCGGAGAGCCGGAGGGTTACCGGAACCCTACCGGGAGAAGTAATGGGCCATATGGGCCTTAGTGGAGAGAGAGAGGGGCAGCCAGGGTGGGCCACGCGGCTCCTCCCCCCTGGTCCGAATTGGACTACGAGAGGGGGGCGGCGCCCCCCTTTCCTTCTCCCTCCCCACTTCCTTCCTACTCCTACTAGGAGGGGGACTCCTCCTTGGCGTGCCTATAGGGCCGGCCGGCCTCCTCCCCTTGCTCCTTTATATACGGGGGCAGGGGCACCCCTAGACACACAAGTTGATCCACGTGATCTTATTCTTAGCCGTGTGCGGTGCCCCCTTCCACCATAATCCTCGATAATATTGTAGCGGTGCTTAAGCGAAGCCCTACGACGGTAGAACATCAAGATCGTCACCACACCATCGTGCTGACGGAACTCTTCCCCAGCACTTTGCTGGATCGGAGTCCGGGGATCGTCATCGAGCTGAAGGTGTGCTAAAACTCGGAGGTGTCATAGTTTCGGTGCTTGATCGGTCGGGCCGTGAAGACGTACGACTGCATCAACCGCGTTGTGCTAACGCTTCCGCTGTCGGTCTACAAGGGTACGTAGATCACACTCTCCCCTCTCGTTGCTATGCATCACCATGATCTTGCGTGTGCGTAGGAAATTTTTTGAAATTACTATGTTCCCCAACAGTTTGACATTGAGGCTACTTATATAGCCCCTGGTGGCGCTTGCGCTCGCCCGAACTCGGGGCGCGTATGTGCCTGGCCGGGAAACGGCCCTTCGTTAATGCGGAGGAATCCTAAAGATTCCGGTATGTCATCAAGTGGTTGACCAGTCTCACGCTATATCATGACAGTCAGTTTTTGGCTTTCTCTACTGAGGTGCTCGCCTGGCCAAACCAGGGCACAATCGCAGTAGTTCTCCTGGTGCCGCCTTAGCCGATAAAGCGGAACGTAAGGCAGCAAAACACAGGAGCCAGGCAAACCCAACATTTGACCAAAGACATGATTTGGAGCTGATGCATATAAGGCCAAACTCACGACGCCGAACACTCCCTAAGGTATTCGGTCTTTATGAGGGCGGGCGGGATAACGCCCTTAGTAATAAGCCCCTAGTGTCCAGGTACGCGCAAAACTCTGATGTGGCCACATGCCAAAACGCCAGCCTCCTCCTTGGTTATACCAAGAAACCAGGGGATGTGTATCAACAAGCGACAGTAAAAAAGGTTTACGTGTTGGAAATATGCCCTAGAGGCAATAATAAATTAGTTATTATTATATTTCCTTGTTCATGATAATCGTTTATTATCCATGCTATAATTGTATTGATAGGAAACTCAGATACATGTGTGGATACATAGACAACACCATGTCCCTAGTGAGCCTCTAGTTGACTAGCTCGTTGATCAATAGATGGTTACGGTTTCCTGACCATGGACATTGGATGTCGTTGATAACGGGATCACATCATTAGGAGAATGATGTGATGGACAAGACCCAATCCTAAGCCTAGCACAAAGATCGTGTAGTTCGTATGCTAAAGCTTTTCTAATGTCAAGTATCATTTCCTTAGACCATGAGATTGTGCAACTCCCGGATACCGTAGGAGTGCTTTGGGTGTACCAAACGTCACAACATAACTGGGTGATTATAAAGGTGCACTACAGGTATCTCCGAAAGTGTCTGTTGGGTTGGCACGAATCGAGACTGGGATTTGTCACTCCGTGTAAGCGGAGAGGTATCTCTGGGCCCACTCGGTAGGACATCATCATATGCGCAATGTGACCAAGGAGTTGATCACGAGATGATGTGTTACGGAACGAGTAAAGAGACTTGCCGGTAACGATATTGAACAAGGTATAGGGATACCGACGATCGAATCTCGGGCAAGTACAATACCGCTAGACAAAGGGAATTGTATACGGGATTGATTAAGTCCTTGACATCATGGTTCATCCGATGAGATCATCGTGGAACATGTGGGAGCCAACATCGGTATCCAGATCCCGCTGTTGGTTATTGACCAGAGAACGTCTCGGTCATGTCTGCATGTCTCCCGAACCCGTAGGGTCTACACACTTAAGGTTCGGTGACGCTAGGGTTATAGAGATATTAGTATGCGGTAACCCGAAAGTTGTTCGGAGTCCCGGATGAGATCCCGGACATCACGAGGAGTTCCGGAATGGTCCGGAGGTAAAGAATTATATATAGGAAGTGCTATTTCGGCCATCGGGACAAGTTTCGGGGTCACCGGTATTGTACCGGGACCACCGGAAGGGTCCCGGGGGTCCACCGGGTGGGGCCACCTACCCCGGGGGGGCACATGGGCTGTAGGGGGTGCGCCTTGGCCTATATGGGCCAAGGGCACCAGCCCCAAGAGGCCCATGCGCCAAGAGAAGAGAAAAAGGGGAGAGTCCTAAAGGGGGAAGGCACCTCCGAGGTGCCTTGGGGAGGATGGACTCCTCCCCCCCTTGGCCGCACCCTTCCTTGGAGGAAGGGGCAAGGGCTGCGCCTCCCCCCTCTCCCTTGGCCCTATATATAGTGGGGAAAAGGAGGAGCAACCATACCTAAGGCCTGGCGCCTCCCTCTCCCTCCCGTGACACATCTCCCTCCTCCCGCAGCGCTTAGCGAAGCCCTGTTGGAATCCCGCTACTTCCACCACGCCGTCGTGCTGCTGGATCTCCATCAACCTCTCCCTCCTCCTTGCTGGATCAAGGCGTGGGAGACGTCTCCGTTCCGTACGTGTGTTGAACGCGGAGGTGCCGTCCGTTCGGCGCTAGGATCATCGGTGATTTGAATCACGACGAGTACGACTCCATCAACCCCGTTCACTTGAACGCTTCCGCTTAGCGATCTACAAGGGTATGTAGATGCAACTCTCCTTCCCCTCGTTGCTGGTCTCTCCATAGATAGATCTTGGTGACACGTAGGAAAATTTTGAATTTCTGCTACGTTCCCCAACAGTGGCATCATGAGCTAGGTCTATGCGTAGTTTCTATGCACGAGTAGAACACAAAGTAGTTGTGGGCGTTGATTTTGTTCAATATGCTTACCGTTACTAGTCCAATCTTGATTCGGTGGCATTGTGGGATGAAGCGGCCCGGACCGACCTTACACGTACTCTTACATGAGACTGGTTCCACCGACTGACATGCACTAGTTGCATAAAGGTGGCTAGCGGGTGTCTGTCTCTCCCACTTTAGTCGGATCGGATTCGATGAAAAGGGTCCTTATGAAGGGTAAATAGCAATTGGCATATCACGTTGTGGTTTTTGCGTAGGTAAGAAACGTTCTTGCTAGAAACCCATAGCAGCCACGTAAAACATGCAAACAACAATTAGAGGACGTCTAACTTGTTTTTACAGGGTATGCTATGTGATGTGATATGGCCAAAAGGATGTGATGAATGATATATGTGATGTATGAGATTGATCATGTTCTTGTAGTAGGAATCACGACTTGCATGTCGATGAGTATGACAACCGGCAGGAGCCATAGGAGTTGTCTTAATTTATTTATGACCTGCGTGTCAACATAAACGTCATGTAATTACTTTACTTTATTGCTAACCGTTAGCTATAGTAGTAGAAGTAATAGTTGACGAGACAACTTCATGAAGACACGATGATAGAGATCATGATGATGGAGATCATGGTGTCATGCCGGTGACAAGATGATCATGGAGCCCCAAGATGGAGATCAAAGGAGCTATATGATATTGGCCATATCATGTCACTATTATTTGATTGCATGTGATGTTTATCATGTTTATACATCTTATTTGCTTAGAACGACGGTAGTAAATAAGATGATCCCTTGTTAAAATTTCAAGAAAGTGTTCCCCCTAACTGTGCACCGTTGCTACAGTTCGTCGTTTCTAAGCACCACGTGTTAATCGGGTGTGATGGATCCTTACGTTCACATACAACGGGTGTAAGACAGTTTTACACATGCAAAAACACTTAGGGTTAACTTGACGAGCCTAGCATGTACAGACATGGCCTCGGAACACAAAAGACCGAAAGGTCGAGCATGAGTCGTATAGAAGATACGATCAACATGATGATGTTCACCGACGTTGACTAGTCCGTCTCACGCACAGATCGGACACGGCCTAGTTGACTCGGATCATGTAATCACTTAGATGACTAGAGGGATGTCTATCTAAGTGGGAGTTCATAAGATGAACTTAATTATCCTGAACATAGTCAAAAGGATTTTGCAAATTATGTCGTATCTCACGCTTTAGTTCTACTGTTTAGATATGTTCCTAGAGAAAAATTAGTTGAAAGTTGATAGTAGCAATTATGCGGACTAGGTCCGTAGACTGAGGATTGTCCTCATTGCTTCTTAGAAGGCTTATGTCCTTAATGCACCGCTCAGTGTGCTGAACCTCGAACGTTGTCTGTGGATGTTGCGAACATCTGACATACACGTTTTGATAACTACATGATAGTTCGGTTAAACGGTATAGAATTGAGGCACCAAAGACGTTTTGAAACGTCGCGAAACATATGAGATGTTTTGAGGGCTGAAATTGGGATTTCAAGCTCGTGCCCACGTGAAGAGGTATAAGACCTCCGACGATTTTCTTAGCCTGCAAACTAAGGGAGAAAAGCTCAATTGTTGAGCTTGTGCACAGATTGTCTGAGTACAACAATCATTTGAATCGAGTGGGAGTTAATCTTCCAGATAAGATAGTGATGTTTCTCCGAAGTCATTACCACCAAGCTGCTAGAGCTTCGTGATGAACTATAATATATCAGGGACATATATGATGATCCTTGAGATATTCGCGATGTTTGACACCACGAAAGTAGAAATCAAGAAGGAGCATCAATTGTTGATGGTCAGTGAAACCACTAGTTTCAAGAAGGGCAAGGGCAAGAAGGGATACTTCATGAAATGGCAATTCAGCCGCTGCTCTAGTGAAGAAACCCAAGGTTGAACCCAAACCCGAGACTAAGTGCTTCTGTAATAAGGGGAACAGCCACTGGAGCAGAATTACCCTAGATACTTGGAAGATGAGAAGGCTGGAAAGGTCGATAGAAGTATATTGGATATACATTGTGTTGATGTGTACTTTACTAGTACTCCTAGTAGCACCAGGGTATTAGATACCGGTTCGGTTGCTAAGTGTTAGTAACTCGAAATAAAAGCTACGGAACAAACGGAGACTAGCTAAAGGTGAGATGACGATATGTGTTGGAAGTGTTTCCAATGTTGATATGATCAAGCATCGCACGCTCCCTCTACCATCGAGATTGGTGTTTGCATTGAGCATAGACATGTTTGGATTATGTCTATCGCAATACGGTTATTCATTTAAAGAGAATAATAGTTACTCTGTTTATTTGAATAATACCTTCAATGGTCTTACACCTAAAATGAATGGTTTATTGAATCTCGATCGTAGTGATACACATGTTCATGCCAAAAGATATAGGATAGTAATGATAGTACCACCTACTTGTGGCACTGCCACGTAAGTCATATCTGTATAAAACGCATGAAGAAGCTCCATGTTGATGGATCTTTGGGCTCACTCGTTTTTGAAAAGTTTGAGACATGCGAACCATGTCTGTTGGTATATATGCATGAAGAAACTCCATGCAAATGGACCGTTTTGTACTCACTTGAGACATGCAAATCATACCACATGGGCAAGATGACTGAAAGCCTCGGTTTCAGTAAAATGGAACTAGAAAGCAACTTGTTGGAAGTAATACATTTTGATGTGTGCAGTCCAATGAGTGCTGAGGCATGTAGTGGATATCGTTATGTTCTTACTTCACAGATGATTTGAGTAGATGTTGAGTATATTTACTTGATGAATCATGAGTCTGAATTATTGAAAGGTTCAAGTAATTTCAGGGTGAAGTTGAAAGATCGTCGTGACAAGAGGATAAAATATCTATGATATGATCATAGAGATGAATATCTGAATTACGAGTTTGGCACAGTATTAAGACATTGTGGAAATTGTTTCACAACTAATACAGCCTGGAACACCATAGTGTGATGGTGTGTCCGAACATCATAACTGCACCCTATTGGATATGATGCATACCATGATGTCTCTTATCAAATTACCACAATAGTTTATGGGTTAGGCATTAGAGACAACCACATTCACTTTAAAAGGGGCACCACGTAATTCCGATGAGGTGACACCGTATGAACTATGGTTTAGAGAAACCTAAGCTGTCATTTCTTAAAAGTTTGGGGCTGCGACGCTTATATGAAAAAGTTTCAGGCTGATAAGCTCGAACCCAAAGCGGATAAATGCATCTTCATAGGACACCCAAAACAGTTGGGTATACCTCCTGTCTCAGATCCGAAAGCAATAAGGGATTGTTTCTAGAATCGGGTCCTTTCTCGAGGAAAAGTTTCTCTCGAAAGAATTGAGTGGGAGGATGGTGAAGACTTGATGAGGTTACCCGATGTCCCTTTCTACCTCTTTTCGTGTGTGGGTGTTAAATGTTTCCGGATTGGACCGAGACTTGCCAAGCGGCCTTGGTTTACTACCGGTAGACCGCCTGTCAAGTTTCGCGCCATTTGGACTTCGTTTGATGCTCCAACGGTTAACCGAGGGACCGAAAAGGCCTCGTGTGTGTTGCAGCCCAACACCCTTCCAAAGTGGCCCAAAACCCACCTAAACCCTCTCCATCATCTCGGTCGTTTGATTACGATCGCGTGGCCGAAAACCGCACCTCATTTGGACTCTCCTAGCTCCCTCTACCTATAAATATGTGATCCCCTCCGAAATTCGCGGTGCAAACCCTAGATCCCTCCCTCTCCTCGCGCGCCGGACAAAAACCTCGCTGGCGGATGTGTCCATTTCAACCTCTGCCGCCGCCCGCGCCCAATCAGAGCGTGCCACGTGTGCCCGGCCGGCCCCCTCCACCGCGGCCCGGGCAGGCCCGCACCGAGCCCTCCCGTCCCACATGCCCCACGCCGCCAACCGCCTCTCCGCCGGCGCTCGCTCCGCCGTCGACGCCTATTCTCCGCCGCCGCACCTTCTTCGCCAGAGCATCGTGGCCTGGCTTCGCGCCATCGCCGGTTCCCGCCGCTGCTCCGCCATGGGGCCCTAGCGCCGCCGTCTCGTCATGGCCAGATCCGGCCCCGGGGAGCCGAGCCCTGCCGGATCCGGTGCTCCCTTGCCTCCCTGCCTCGCCGGAGTTCCTTCGAGCCGCCGCCGCCGGACGGGATCGGGAGAGCCCTGATCCGCTTCGCCGTTGACTCTCTCCTGGGCCACAGCGCCTCCTAAGGCCCACGGTACAGCCGACCCAGTCCGCCTCTCCTTCCACTCCGGCCCAATGGCCTGCTGGTGAGCCTCCTCGCGTAAGCCTCGCCTAGGCGTCATTTAGTTGTCTCGCGCCTGTCTGTTTTTTTTTCAAAAATCGGCTAAGTCCTCGAGATTTCCAGATTCATATGCCCATCTTCATCACATCATAACTTTGCATCCATAACACCGTTTTGCGCATGTAGCATATCAAAATGTTTGCCTCAGAGAGTACATCATTTCATCTCATTGCATAATTTTCATTTGAGCTCATCTTGATGCCCGAAATGTTCTTGGAAGAGTGCTATTTGAGTTAATTGTCAGATCTGCTGCACCAAATAGCTATTTGTCATTTTTGCCATGATTAATGTGTGCATGATATGCCCCTGAGCTCTACATGAGTTTTGTTACATGACATTCCATCTTTCCAGAGGTGCTATCCATGTATTTTTGTGATGTGTGTGGTGACTGGCACAAGCTCGCAAAGTAGTGCATTCATTAATGCTGATTTCAGGGACTTAGCAATTCCACTAAGTCCTTGATCTGTTCTTATCAATATGTCATATGTTCATGTTGTTTCCTAGTGATCCGTGCCTCTTTTGAGGATGATCAGTAAGGATGTTTTGTTAATCTTGTAGTGCTCTATCCATCCATGTCTTTGTCTGCATTTATGGAGCACCCTAGCTTGAGTCAATCGAGCTCTACTTTTGCTATTTCGTGAATCTGGGCAGATTGTCTACTTGTTAGCGATTTTGCCGAGGATGTTGTAGTTGATCCGTGCATGCTATGTTATTGTTCTTGCCATGTCTAGCTTGTATAATGTGTATTCTTGTTGGGTGTATGCTTAGATTGTCATGACATGCTCTGTAGTGAGTACATCGAGCTCGTAAACATGCCTACTTGATATCTGATTTGCATGCTCCAGTTTTTCTCTAAGTCTGTAACCTGATTATGTTTTTGCCATGTTCACATGCTTGCAATTGTATTTTTCTGATCCCTTTTGGCTCAAGGTCACTAAGGGACTTTTGTTAATCTCTTTGAGTAGCTCCATGACATGCCTTGCTTTGCCATGTTAAGTTCCTGTAGCATATAGTTTTATTGCTCCAAAGTGTGCTACCTGATCTGAAATTCCAGGCTTGTGTTAATTTCACTAAGTCTGAAACATGTTTATCAATTGCACTTTTCCATGCTTGTTTGAACCTGTTAATGGATGAATTGGCCGTAGCTCAGTGTTCATCTTTTGTCAAGCATCATGAGTGGATCCCTGCCATGTATTTTTCTGTCATGTTTGAGTGATGTAGCATGTTTAACTTGTTGCATTTTGATGGCTACTTGCTGTATATCGCAGACCGGTGCCATATTTGTTTTGCTTGCCATTTCCAAACCGTGCATCCGATTCCGGCGATCTTTATATCGATTTCAGCCAAAATCATCTCCTCTTTCCAGTGGCACTCTTGTATTTCCAAGTTGAGGCCAGGTTCAATCATTCCTTGTCAAAACATGCATATGCATCGCATACCGCATCTCGCATATCATACCATGTTCATGTGTGGTTTGTTTACTATGTTGTGTGCTTCTTTCCGGTGTTCGCTTCTTCAGGTCGGTACCGGTAACGTCGCGTTTGTGAGGACCCGTTCGTCTACGTCCTTTTGTCTTCTTCATGGACTCGTTCTTCTTCCTTGCGGGATTTCAGGCAAGATGATCATACCCTCGAAATCACTTCTATCTTTGCTTTGCTAGATGCTCGCTCTTTTGCTATGCCTATGCCGCGATACCTACCACTTGCTTATCATGCCTCCTATATTGTTGAACCAAGCCTCTAACCCACCTTGTCCTAGCAAACCGTTGATTGGCTATGTTACCGCTTTGCTCAGCCCCTCTTATAGCATTGTTAGTTGCAGGTGAAGATTGAAGTTTGTTACTTGTTGGAACATGGAGACCGTTCCTTGTTGGAACATTGTTTACCTGTTGGGATATCATAATATCTATTATTTAATTAATGCATCTATATACTTGGTAAAGGGTGGAAGGCTCGGCCTTATGCCTGGTGTGTTGTTCCACTCTTGCCGCCTTAGTTTCCGTCATATCGGTGTTATGTTCCCGGATTTTGCGTTCCTTACGCGGTTGGGCTATAATGGGAACCCCTTGACAGTTCGCCTTGAATAAAAATCCTCCAGCAATGCCCAACCTTGGTTTTACCATTTGCACTAACAACCTACCACCTTCCCTTGGGTTCTGCAGACTCAAGGGTCATCTTTATTCTAACCCCCCCGGGCCAGTGCTCCTCTGAGTGTTGGTCTGACCGAGCAGACTGCGGGGCCACCTCGGGGCAACTTGAGGTCTGGTTTTACTCGTAGGATGTCTCATCTGAGTGTGCCCTGAGAACGAGATATGTGCAGCTCCTATCGGGATTTGTCGGCACATTCGGGCGGTGTTGCTGGATTTGTTTTAACTTGTCGAAGTGTCTTGTAGAACCGGGATACCGAGTCTGATCGGAATGTCTCGGGAGAAGGTATATCCTTCGTTGACCATGAGAGCTTGTCATGGGATAAGTTGGGACTCCCCTGCAGGGATTTGAACTTTCGAAAGCCGTGCCCGCGGTTATGGGCAGATGGGAATTTGTTAACGTCCGGTTGTAGAAAACCTGAAGTTGACCTTAATTAAAATACATCAACCGCGTGTGTAACCGTGATGGTCTCTTTCCTGCGGAGTCCGGGAAGTGAACACGGTGTTGGAGTTATGCTTGACGTAGGTTGTTCTAGGATCACTTCTTTATCATAGTATCTCGATCGTGCTTTGCCTTCTCTTCTCGCTCTTATTTGCATATGTTAGCCACCATATATGCTAGTCGCTTGCTGCAGCTCCACCTCATACCTTTACCTTACCCATAAGCTTAAATATTCTTGATCGCGAGGGTGCGAGATTGCTGAGTCCCCGTGGCTCACAGATACTTCCAAAACCAGCTTGCAGGTGCCGATGATGCCATTCCAGGTGACGCAACCAAGCTCAAGGAGGAGCTCGATGAAGATCTTGTCCTTTGTGTTGTTTCGTTCTAGTTGATCAGTAGTGGAGCCCTATTGGGGTCGATCGGGGACCTTGTCGCATTTGGGGTTCTTCTTTTATTTTGGTTCTGTAGTCGGACCTTGATTGTTTTGGATGATGTAATGCTTTACTCATGTATTTGTGTGAAGTGGCGGTTGTAAGCCAACTATGTATCTTTTCCCTTATTGTATTACATGGGTTGTTTGCGAAGATTACCTCCCTTGCGACATTGCTTTCAATGCGGTTATGCCTCTAAGTCGTGCTTCGACACGTGGGAGATATAGCCGCATCGAGGGCGTTACAAGTTGGTATCAGAGCTTTCCCCGACCTTAGGAGCCCCCACTACTTGATCGAATTAGCGGACGTTGTTGAGTCTAGAAAAATGTTTTGAGTCATTTAGGAATTATATATCGGAGAGTTTAGGAATTATTTTTACTCCCCAGTCCCTTCATCGCTCTGGTAAGGCTTCCTGATGTAGAGTTTTGACTCTTCTCTTCTCAAATTTCACTAAAAAAATTAGGATCACGCGGGTATCTTGGAATCGTTCCGATGGTTTTGTGACGAGAACATTGTTCTTGGTGCCTCCTGTCATTTAGGGGTTGTGGCAGTGTCCTGAGGAGTTGAGCTCCGAGGTGTTGTCGTCACAATTTTATCGTTGCAGTTCTGGAATACCTGAGTTTAGTTTCGCCGACATCGAAAATCTCTTTTATGCAGTTGTTGGTGAGATAACCTCGACGCCGCCCAGTACTGGGGCGGGAGTTCGGGAGTATTGCCATAACTTGTATAACGGATGCTTTTTGAAGGTTGAGGTAGACGATTTCCGAAGGTTTCTTGGTTATGTGTTGAAGGATGGATACAGCTGGATGTAGGATTTGTTAGTTTGGGTGAGATATTATGCTTCCCCTGTATCCCCAACACCTGATTGCATAACCAGAAAATTTTGGGAGTTTATAAGTGGGAATTCAAGTAGCTCGTAGGATATCTTTCCGACAAATGTATGATATGAAATTGGGGTTCGACGTCTAGTGGTCCGCCTATTCACGGTCGGTTTTACAGTGGTCTCGTTGTGTATTAAAGAGTCCTTGGCTATGCCGACTCGGGGACGCTTCATATGTCATGTGCACTACCTTGTACATGATGGTGTTGTACGATCGAGCCCGTGTAGGCCCCACCACGAAAACTTCGGACAAAATCTCTATCATATGTTTGTTCTGGCTTATTCTGCAAGCCAATCCTTTGTTTTTGTTTTGAGTTGTGGTACTCGAGTTGCTTCGAAGACAAATGTTGATTCCATACCTTTTCCAAGCGGTGTTCTCATATTTCTATGCGAATACAAATCCTTCTTGATCATCGAGATTGTCATCTAAATTCCTTCTCTACCGGCGTGTTTCTCTTCAAGTGGATCCGATCACTTCAACATTTGCAAGATCAATTATCAGTTCTTCTCAACGGTGTTTGCTTCATCCGTTCCAAGTTGCCTTCAAATCAAGTGTTGGTGTTGATCATACCCTTTTTCCTCGTTTCAATGCCTTCTCATACCGGTGCAACCTCTCTTTTAAATCATTTCAACGGTGTTTCTTTTGAGTGGGCCCTAACCCACAGGTCTTTTTCCAGGATCTTACCTGACTCTTCTAATTTCTGGAGTTATTCTCATATTCATCTCAAAGTTTGATGTAAGAATGATTTATCATCAGTCAAATGCCTTTCTCCAAGATCGGTTAAATTCTTTTCATCGTTGGCTCAACCTTTTCCATTCTTCATTCCGGGGTGCCTCAATAATTCTTGGTGGTGTTTTCTCGCCATCATTTGAAGACCGAAGAAGAGTTTTACCTCCATATCTTGTCCGTTCTCTCAAAGATTCGTGGTTCTAATTCGAGACCATCCTCTCATAATTGTTTGATTGTGAGAATTCTTTTTATCCATCCAGAGTAATTCAGGAGTCTTTTCAGTTTGATTATCCGGAGCCCACCATCTAAGATTTATTCATTCCAGCTTTCAGCTCTCATACTCTAAATCTTACCGGTGCTTCGTTCAAGTGATCTCTAATCGGCTCGTGATCTCTTCGTTATCAGGTATCTAAATCCTCTCAAGCATCTTCGTTCATTTTATAATTCTTCCCAGCGATTTGTGCCTTTTTTTCCAATTCCATTTTCAAATTCTTACCGGTGATTCACCCCTTTTACTTCGTTCATTTTTAATTCTTACGGTGGTTCATTCAAGATTTCTTCTTCCTTCGTTTATCATATTAATTCATTCGTGTTTCAATTCAAATGGTGGTTCGTTCAAGAGATCTCTTCCTTTCGTTATCGTATCAGGTCATTCGTTGTTTTCCAAATTCTACCGGTGTCTCGTTCAAAATCTTCTCAACTTTGTGCTATATCTATCTTAATCCTTTCTACGAGAATAAGTAGTGTGCCAAGTCCATTGTTTGTCATCAACTTTATTGATGAAGGATACGCATAATGTAATTCTTATTCTTGTTTCATCGAGTAAATTCAATTCCTTATTCCGGAGGTTCATCAAGTTCTTGGTTTTCAATTGTTTCATCTTTTCTTTCCCGGAGTTCCAAGCTCTCGCATTTATATCACCATGGAGATTCATCTAAATCATTACAAGGTTTCACCTTGTGTTTTCAACTTCTCTTTCCTTCCGTTTGATCATCCTTTTGTTACCGGAGTTCTTCATGAAGACTCTACATGATGGTTTGTCGGGTGGTAGGTGCGACATATGCCAATGGATGGCTTATCATTGTGGGAGCCAGTAAGACGTCGCCGGTGCCTGGAAACGGGATGAGGCGAAGACATGCACGCCGGCGAATCATACCCAGCTTCGGGGCTCTCCGTGGAGATAACACCCCTACTGCTGCTTTGCGGGATCTCCGCATGATCACTAGATGGACAAGTAGCTACACAATGCTCCTTGAGCTGTTCGGTGGGAGGAGGAAGAAGGGCACGGCTAGCTTGCTTCTTCTCCTTGTGTGGTGTCTAAAACTAGCTGGGGGTCGAACCCTTTGCATGGGTGCCCCGGGGGGTTTATATAGGCCTACCCCCCGGGGGTACAATGGTAATCCGACTGGGCGCGGGGCCCAGCCGTCTGTGACTGTGCTCGCTGGCTTCTGCGCCGGCCGCTGGGGCCCGCCGACTGGTGGGTCCCGCCGGCTGCCGGCCCCTCGGTCGATAGGCAGGCCCCACTGTCCGGGACCTGGTCGGCAGCTGGCTACTATTGCTCCATCTTGGTGACGTGGGCTTCGTCGTGGTAGGCGTGGCTACAGTACCGCCGTCCGGCGGGCGATTGTTGTAGCCTCTCCGCATCTTGTCTCCTTAATGGGGCGTCTCCTTCGAGGAGGGCGGCAAGACGGCTACGGGGAGCCGGCTCTGTCTTGGGCCGACTGGGGGAGGCGGGGCCGCCTTCGGGCGTCTCCCTGCCCGAAGGGGCCCACCGCCCGTGGGCCGTACTGGCAGCCCATCATGGATGGCATCAGGGTCAACATGGCAACAGTGTTGCGCCGGGCGGGTCATGGTCACCCCTACGGCGCACTGTGCCGGTCGTGCTCCGGGATTTGGGGGTGGCAGGCTTCACTGTAGCCACGCCCCGTCTCATCGCCGCTAGGTGGATGCAAACTTTGCGGGTATGGTCTCGACCGCTTTATGGGAGCCGACTTCCTGGAGTCGGCCTTCTCGCAGCCGGCTTCTCGAAGTCGGCCCTCCCATGGCTTTCTTCATGAGGGCTAAAGTCGGGCCGCCTTCCGAAAGCCGGCCTGGGTGACAGCCAGCAAGGGGAAGGCGGCCCCATGTCTTGGATTCTTGAGAGCCAGATGGGCTCGTAATTTTTTCAGAAGGGCCAGGGGAAGCCGGCTAGGCTACCCATGGCTATTTACTCCGACAGTAGTCCCCGAAGCTGATCGAGCTTCGAGGCGGACAGAGGGACGAGAAGCTTGGTCAGCTTCCTACCCTGAGGAGCCGGCTTTGCTGGTGTATGCCGATTTCAGAGAGCTCTTGTGTCTTGCAGGCGGGATGGTGGTTGACCCGCGTGCCGACCGCGGGCCCTCCCGGGGGCCACGTGGCAGCGGAAACCTGCCAGTGCACGCGCGCGACGGGACGCCGCCGCAGGCCCGGGCCCGCCACTCCTAGGCCTCGGCCCGAGCGCTGATCTTCTGCGGCCCAGATGGACCGCTCGCCTTCCCGTGGCGATTTTATTTCGCCGTTAGGGCATAATAAACGCGGGACGTGGGGGAGTGGGCACGATCGATCCCCACGTTTCCCCACGCCGCGCCTCCTCGGCTCCGCCACGCGAGCCTATAAGTAGGGGGGAGGAGGGGGAGAGACAGAGGTTCGCACGCTCTCCCTCACTCCATCCCTCTTCGTCCTCCTTTCTTCCTCTCGCTGCCGTCGCAGCTTCCCGTCTTAGCGCCGCCGTGCCGCCACATCGTCTTGCTCCCATGGCGCTGTCGAGCTCGTGGGACGGCTCCAACGTCCACGAGGACCATGTTGAGTTCCTCCACCAGACTCGGCGCCTGCCCGACGCCAACCTCGTGCGGGTCCGCCTGGCGCCGGAGGCGGAGATCTCGCCGGCACCGGAGGAGGGCGAGAGGGTCGTCTTCCGCTCGCACTTCCAGCGCGGCTTTGGCCTTCCGGCGAGCGGATTCCTGCGCTCCTTCCTCGAGTTCTACAATCTTCAGCCGCATCACCTCACGCCCAACGCGGTGATGCTGCTGTCGGCCTTCGTCTCTCTCTGCGAAGGTTTCTTGGGGGTGCTCCCCATGCTGGAGCTCTGGGGGGAATTCTTCCAGAGCAAACTCGGCACCGTCGTCGCAGGCGTGCCCGCCCCCTGCGGGGCCTACATCTCCATGAGGAGGTCGGGCGAGAACAACCCGTTCCCGTCCATCCCCCTGATCCAGTCGGTGAAGATCTGGCAGAAGTCGTACTTCTACGTGAAGAACGTCGCCCGGCAAGGAGACCACGTCAAACTGCCCGCTTACGTAGCCGGCCCGCCGGCTGGGAGGCAGCCCTCATGGAGTTTCCGGTCCAGGTCACTGTCTCCGGCCGGGAACGCTGCCGTCTCCCGGCTTCGGGTGATGATCCAGTCGGAAGGCCTGCGCGGGGCCGACTTGGTGGCCGCCTTTGTGGAGCGCCAGATACTTCCTCTCCAAAGCCGGCCCCACATGATGTGTCAGATGAGCGGCCGCTTCGACCCAAGCCGGCTGAGCACCAGGGAGATGCCTCATGCGGAGGTTTCACTCATGGTAAATTATATCTCCAATTGCAAAC
This sequence comes from Triticum urartu, assembly GCF_056163025.1. Taxonomy (NCBI): domain Eukaryota; kingdom Viridiplantae; phylum Streptophyta; class Magnoliopsida; order Poales; family Poaceae; genus Triticum; species Triticum urartu. The sequence continues at coordinate 581,683,856 of NC_141877.1, forward strand.
TCGCCGAGGACTGGCGATACGGCAAGGCGCCGTATTCTCGCGCCAACCCTCCGCCCGTGGTAAGCTTTCCTCTCTTTTTTCTTTTTGTCGGTAGCCGGCTTTATGATGGCCGGCTTCTGATCAGTCGGTTCTTCTTAGCAGAACCCCCTTCTTTCGCCGACGACCGGGGCAGCAGGGATAGAACGCCAGTACGTCCCTGACCGCACAGTGGACGACGTCGATGACCCGGATTTGGGGGCGGCCGCCATGGAAGACGCCGTCGTGGGGGACAACGCCGAGCCCGGAGGCATAGGGCTTACTGCCAGCTTCGAGGACTGGCCGGATGATGCCGAAGCCGAAGTCGCCCCGCGTCGCCAGCCGGCGGCCGACCATCAAGGCGCGGGCTTGTCCACCGCGCCGGCTGCCAGCGGCGGCGCACAGAAGCACCGGGCCGCGTCAACCCTCTTCGGCAGTCGGCCGAAGAAGTCCAAAGCCTTCACCGCGGTGACCAAACGAGATGAAGCGGCCGCGAAAGCGGCCCGCTTCCGCAAGGCGGTGAAGCAGCCTCAGGCGGTCTCAGTGTAAGTCGTCGATTGCTTAGACGCATGCTTTCCATTGTTCTCTTCTGTTGAACATTCTTCCTAACCTTTCCTCGCTCGCTGGACAGGGCACCGCTTTCCCTTGAGTGGGGTCCGGGCGGCTCCGTAGTTGGGCCGACTGGAGGGTCTTCAGGCTCCCGCCGCATGGACCCCCGCGCCGACCTCAGGGAGGCCACGGAGCGGAACGCCCGTGAGGCGCGGGAGGAACGGGAGGCGGCGGAACAAGCGGCCGCCCAGGCGGCGAAGGAGCAGGCCGACGCGGCAGCCAAGGCCCAAGCGGAGGCGGCGACCGCAGAGACGGGGGCAGAGGGCTCGCGTAACCAGCCTCCGTTGCTCACCATTCCCCTCCGAGCCGTGGCCCCTGACACCCCATTGCCCCTGGCGGAGGAAATCGTCCAAGACCCGCCACTGATGGAGAGGGGGGAGGACCTCGTGGTCTTCGCGGAGAGAGCGCCGCCGGCAGCGCCAACCGGAGCGGGCCAAGGCGGCCAATCGTCAGCGGTGCCAGAGGAGCCGGCCGGGGGTGAGCCAGAGGTCGGAGCCGGCCTCGAGGTGCAGCCGGTGACGCGTCGGCGTGCAGGGGGAAGCGCCGCTCCGCCGGAGTCGCGCCAAGTTGCGGGCACCGGCCAGTCGGCGGAGGCCCTGGAGGCGGCCAGCACCGCCACGTCCGAGTGGACTCCCAGCGGGGGGATTGGCGAGCTGAATGTGGCGGCCCAAGAGGTCCGGAGCCGGCTTCAAGCTCAGGCCGCCCTGCTGCAGCAGTACACCCAGGAGTTCCTATCGACGCGGGCCGCCATCCGGGTGAGTCTTTCATTCTTGGCCGCTTTGGTCTCTTTATTTCTTCCGTGGGGGCGCGTCAGCGCACCCACTGGGTGTAGTCCCCGAGATTCGGGCCGATGCTGAGCAGTCGGGTCGGATCTTCCTTGACGACTACCTTATTCTTGCTTCCTGTCTGAACTTCCAGGAATATCATAACTCCCGTGCCGCCGCCTTCAACTCCCAGGCTCAGGAGTTGGGTCGGAAGACCGACGACCTGGCCAACAGCCGAAGTAAGTGCTTGAACTTGTTTTCTTCCGTGGGGGCGCGTCAGCGCACCCACTGGGTGTAGTCCCCGAGATTCGGGCCGACTGCTGAGCAGTCGGGTCGGATCTTCCTTGACGACTTTTTCCTTATTGGTTTTTTCTTTCGTCTTTCGTGCTTTCAGGGACCAACGCTGACTTGAGGAGGGAGCTCGGCGAAGCGCAGGCCGCCCTTCGCACCAAGGATGCCGAGTACGCTGCCTTGGTCCAGGAGCGTGACCGCCTGGCCAAGAAGCTGGCTGACCAGGAGGAGAGCCACAAGGCGGCCCTGCAAAAAGCGCGGGATAGCGAGGCCGCCCTGAAGGCAGAGTTTGAGACCAAGGCGGCGAGCTGGGCTGAGACCCGGCAAGCGCTGGATGAAGGCTTCGGCCGCATCGAGGACTTGATCTACGGTAAGCCGCCTTCCTCGCTCCTCTCCTGCCCCTTGCCGCCTGGTTTTTGGCCAGACTTGTGCTGCTGCCTATTTTCTTGCGCAGACTACTTTCCCGGCTACTCCGCCTTCGCCGCCCAAACCATCGAGGCCCATCGCGAGGCGCGCCGTCAGGCGGGGGTCAACATCGCGCCGGACGCGAATCAGACGCTTGAGGAGCAGCTCTTGGCTGTCCAAGCGCGGCTGCAGCCGGCTCACCGGATGCTTCGCCGGCTCCAACGTGCCGGGGCGCAGGTGTTGGCCGCCCTCTGGCCTGGCGAGACGATCCCACGCACCCCAAGCCAGACTGCCGACTGGCTGGAGGTCGCAGTCGGTCGCTTTGAAGCTTGGAAGGCGTCGGCGGCCCGTCTTGGAGCCGGGCGGGCGTTGGAGTTCGTCCGAGCCTGGTACCCAGGGCTGAACCTGGACCAGCTGCGTACTTGGCGGCTGGAGGCCGATGCGAAGCTGGAGGAGGTGCGGCCGGCTATCGCCCAGCGCGCTTCGACGATCGCCGAGTGCACCGACATCAGCGTTTTTGCGCCTGAAATCAACGATGACGGCGTTGCCCAGCCAGAGGAGTGGTTCGGGCTGAACCCGGCGGTGGGCGAGGACTCGGCAGAGGAGATCGCCTCCAGCGACGAGGGCGAAGATGACGAAGAAGAGGACGGTGAAGACGTCGAGCCGACTAGTGGAACAACCGGCCGGCCTCAGGCTGCCCGTGCCTCCAGCAACGAGGCGCGCGGAAGTGCGCCCTCTGCGGGATGCGGTGATCAAGCCGAGGATCGCCAGCCGGCCACTCCTTCAGCCGGCACAACCGTCTCCACCGACCAGCCCGGCTCGTCGGTCGCTCCGCCGGCTTAACCTGCCGTCCTTGTTTTTCCTGCTTGTTGCCTTTTGAACAATCTTTATTAAGCTTTCGCAGTTCCACCCACTAGGGGTGTATCCAAACTATGTTGAATGCTGGCCTCTTGGAGGTCTTTTATGTAAATATTATTGTGTGCATGTTTGGTTTCCATTCGCGTATGCTTTTTATCCTTAGGCTTTTTCCTTTGCCGCCTTCCCTCTTTGGGGAGGCAAGTACTCGAGCTTTCTTGGATTGAAGTGAAGTGAATGGAAACCGGCCAGCCGGCTACTCTGGTAGTCGGTCGGTGGTAGGCGGCAAACCGGCTGTCGTTATATTAGTCCGTTGGTCGCTAACCATTTTTCGTGTGGGCATCCTTTCCTGCTTTTGACTTTTGCCAGCCGGACAGCCGGTTCTTCGAACTGCGACTTTGGCAAGAGCTAAGCTTGGGTGTCGGCACACTACTTGTCTGACCGTGGGTAGGACTTCTAATATAACTCCAGTCGGCCAGTCCCCGGGCCGACTAGTCGAACCCGCTGCCGGATGGAACAAGTAAATGAAATGACAAGGTCATAAGCATGACACTCTTCATTCATAGATAAAGGATGGCAGTCCCCGAGCCCTCCTCGGGGGGCCTATTGTCTCGTACTTAGTACAAAAGTTAGCATGATACATACTGCATTTCAACTGTAAAACCTTCGAAGGAGGTTGGCGTTCCATGGTCGTTCCGACTCCTTGCCGGAGTCGTCTCTCTTGCGTGTCTTGGGTTTCTGTGCGTCGATTAGGTAGTAGGAGTCGTTGCCTAAAGCTCTGCTGATGACGAAGGGGCCCTCCCAAGGGGCCGAGAGCTTGTGCTGGCCGGCTGTTCGCTGGATCAGCCGGAGCACAAGGTCGCCCTCTTGGAAGGATCTTGGTCTGACCTTCCGACTGTGGTAGCGGCGCAAACCCTGCTGGTAGATGGAAGACCGGCTGAGGGCTAACAGCCGGCCTTCTTCCAGCAGGTCGACGCCGTCTTCTCGTGCTTCCTTGGCCTCCGCCTCCGTGTACATGGTTACCCGGGGCGAGTCGAACTCGATGTCGGTTGGGATGATCGCCTCGGCACCGTACACGAGGAAGAAAGGAGTGAAGCCGGTTGACTTGTTTGGGGTAGTGCGCAGACTCCAGAGGACAGCGGGCAGCTCGTCGAGCCAACAGCCGGCTGAACGCTCCAGTGGTACGACCAGTCGGGGCTTGATGCCGGAGAGGATGAGGCCGTTGGCTCGCTCGACCTGGCCGTTTGACTGTGGGTGGGCGACGGACGCTAAGTCCAGCCGGATACCTTGCGTTGCACAGAAACGTGCCAAGGCTCCTTTGGCAAAATTCGTGCCATTGTCGGTGATGATGTTGTGTGGCACGCCGTACCGAGTTGTTATGTCTGCGATGAATGTCACGGCAGTCAGCCCATTCAGCTTCTTGATCGGCTTTGCCTCGATCCACTTGGTGAATTTGTCCACGGCAACGAGCAAATGCGTCATGCCGCCGCGCGCCGTCTTGAATGGGCCCACCATGTTCAGTCCCCAAACGGCGAAGGGCCAGGTGAGGGGAATGGTCTTGAGTGCCGAAGCCGGCATGTGTTGCTTGGAGCTGAAGAGTTGGCACCCTTTGCAATTTTTAACTAATTCTTTGGCGTCATCCAAAGCAGTCGGCCAAAAGAAACCATGGCGGAAAGCTTTGGCGACGAGTGATCTTGAAGCCGCGTGGTGGCCGCATTCTCCTTGGTGGATGTCTCTGAGGATTGCAATTCCCTTCTCTTGCTTGACGCACCGTTGGAGGACTCCAGTGACACTGCGCTTGACGAGTTCTCTGTTGACGATTGTGTATGCTCTGGCTCGACGTTGGACTTGTCTTGCCTCTGTTTCGTCAGCCGGCAGATCTTGGTTTGCTAGGAAGTTGAGGATGGACTGATCCCATGACGGAGCCGCGACTTCTCCTACTGCCAATGTGGCTACTGCCACCAGGGTGGGCAGGCTGGGTGGTGAAATACTGGAGTTGGCCGCCGGCTGTTGTGTTGGTGCAGTCCCCGGGCCAACTACTGTAGTCCCCGAGCCGGGTGTGGCAGTCCCCGAGCCGGCTACCGAAGTCCCTGGGCCGACTACTGAAGTCCCTGGGTCGCCTGCTTGGTTCTTCGAGCCGGACCCGGCCGCGTCGGGGTCAGGTGGTACGAAGATGGAATCGGATTCTGGAGACGGCTTGATGGACGGCTTGAGGAGGCGTTGTAGAGCGACGCCGGTTGGTATTGCTTGCCGAGTGGAGCCTATTCGAGCCAGGGCATCGGCTGGCTCGTTGTCGGCTCGCGGTACGTGGAGGAACTCGCATCCTTCAAAGTATCCGCTGAGTTGTTGAACTAGGAAGCGGTAGCTTGCCATATTTGCGTCCTTGGCGTCCCAGTCGCCTGATGATTGCTGAACCACCAAGTCTGAGTCGCCATAACATAGGATCCGGCGGATGCCGAGTTCCTTGGCAAGCCGGAGCCCGTGTATGAGTGCCTCGTATTCGGCTACATTGTTGGAGGCCGCAAAGTGAATCTGCAGCGTGTATCTGAGCTTGTCGCCTTTAGGAGAGGTAAGGACGACGCCGGCTCCCAAGCCGGTGCGCATCTTGGACCCGTCGAAGTGCATGCACCAATGGGTGGAGTCGGGAGCCGGTGGCAGGTACTGGGTCTCGGCCCAGTCGACGAGGAAGTCGGCTAGTGCTTGGGTCTTGATGGCGGTGTGGGGCTGGTAGAAGATCGTGTAAGGGGCCAGCTCGATGGCCCATTTCGCTACTCGGCCGGATGCATCCCGGCTGCCTATGATCTCGGCCAGCGGGGCCGTGCATACGACCGTGACGGGATGCTCTTGAAAGTAGGGCTTCAGCTTCTTGGCGGTGAAGTACACGCCGTAACACATCTTCTAGTAGTGCGGGTAGTTCTGCTTTGAGGCGGACAGCACCTCGCTCAAATAATACACTGGCCTCTGGACCGGCTGGGCTCGGCCTTCTTCTGGGCGTTGGACTACGATGACGGTGCTGACCACCCGGCTGGTTGCGGCAATGTAAAGGATCATGGGCTCTTTCTCAGTCGGCGCCGCTAGGACAGGCGGCGTGGCCAGCATCTTCTTCAGCTCGTGAAAAGCTTGGTTGGCCTGGTCATTCCACTTGAAATGAGTGCTCTTCTTCATGAGGCGGTAGAGGGGGAGAGATTTCTCTCCGAGCCGGCTGATGAAGCGGTTCAAAGAGGCCAAGCATCCGGTGAACTTCTGGATGTCTCGAAGCTTGGTGGGGATCGCCATTCTCTCGATGGCCTTGATCTTCACCGGGTTGCATTCGATGCCGCGTTCGGAGACCAGGAAGCCTAGGAGCTGGCCGGCTGGCACTCCGAACACGCATTTCTCGGGGTTGAGCTTGATTTGGAACCGGCGTAGGTTCTCAAATGTTTCTTTGAGGTCTTCCAGCAAGGTGCCGTGCTTCTCCGTCTTCACCACAATGTCGTCTACGTAGACGTGAGCGTTTCTGCCGAGTTGCTTGAGGAGGCACTTCTGCATGCAACGCTGAAAAGTGGCACCGGCATTTCTCAAGCCGAATGTCATAGTCAGGTAGCAGAAGGCTCCAAATGGCGTGATGAAGGCGGTCTTCAGGCGGTCAGCCGGATCTAGCTTTATCTGGTGATATCCTGAGTAAGCATCCAAGAAACTCAACAGCTCGCATCCGGCCGTGGAGTCTATCACTTGGTCAATCCTCGGTAGGGCAAAGGGATCTTTAGGGCGGGCCTTGTTGAGGCTTGTGTAGTCTATACACATGCGCCACTTGTTGTTCTTCTTCAGCACGAGGACCGGGTTGGCAAGCCACTCTGGAAAGAAGACTTCCATAATGAAGCCGGCCGCCAGAAGCCGGGCTATCTCCTCCCCTACAATCCTTCTCTTTTCCTCCGATAGTCGCCGGAGGGGCTGCTTAACTGGTTTCGCGTCTTCTCGGACGTGTAGTTTGTGCTCGGCGAATTCCTTCGGAACACCCGGCATGTCCTTGGGGGACCATGCAAAGATGTCCCGATTCTCACGGAGGAAATCGGCGAGCTCGCCTTCCTATTTGCTGTTCAGGCTTGCCCCGATGACGGTAAACCTCTCGGGGTGCTCGGGGTCAAGGGGTATCTTCTTGGTTTCTTTGGCCGGCTGGAAAGATCCTTGGGCATCATACTCCTTGGGGTCGGGGGACCGGTTCGGCTGCTTGCTGGCCATGGCCATGACCCGGTCCAATATCTTCTTCTCTTCGGCAATCACAAGGGACTCGGCCAGCCGGCTGCTGGCGGCAGCGCACTCGGAAGACTTCTTGTAATCGCCGGCTACGGTGATGACGCCCTTGGAACTCGGTATCTTCATCTTGAGGTATGCATAGTGGGGAACTGCCATGAACCTGGCCAAGGCGGGTCGGCCAAGCAACGCATGGTAGGGGCTCTCCAGGTCCACCACTTCAAACCAGATTGCTTCCCGGCGGAAATGCTCCTTGTCCCCAGAGAGCACATCAATCTTGATCTTGCCGATGGGGGCGCAGGACAAGCCGGGTACGATGCCGTGGAACACCGTCCGGGTAGGCATGAGTTGCTTCGTTTTGACATTTAGCTTCTCCAGGGTGTCACGGTACAGGATGTTGATGCTGCTCCCGCCGTCTATCAGCACGCGGGAGAAACGGGCGGCGCGTCTGTCCGTCGCGAGGGTGGCTTCCAAGACCAACGCATAAGAGCCGGGAGACGGCATCACCTCTGGGTGGTCGGCCTGGCTCCAGCTGATGGGTTTTTCTGACCAATGCATGTGTCCGGCGGGGTTGGCAGCGACCACGCTGACTTCCTGGTGCTCTCGGCGTTTGGCGCGCCGGTCTTCGAGCTGGCTTGTAAAGACGATGTAGGTTGCTTGCTCGTCGGGGAATTCGTCGTGCACGGCTCCGACTGCGGGCCGAGCGGCCGGAGGCGGCGGAGCCGGAGGCGGCGGGCCGGCAGGCGGAGGCGGCGCGAGCCCTTCGCCTTTAGAGATTCGGGTGAGCCAATGGCACTTCTGGGTTGTGTGGTTGGACGGCTTCGCGCGCGCTATGGAATTTGCACGGGGCGTCGAGAGTTTTCTCGTAGGAGAAAGCCGGCTGCCAAGCCGGCCGGCCGCCCTTGGGCTTCTTGGGCGCGGGCCGCCCTTCAGGCGGCGCGTCTTCGACCGTGGCCACCTGCCGACTGGCGGGAGGCGGCGCAGGACCCTTGCGCTTGTGGTCGTTCGGGTGGGGGCGTCGGCCGGAATCCCCTGCCGGCGTCTTGGGCGTCGGGTTGAGTACTTTCCCGGACGCGTCTACCCGGAGCTCGATCTTCATCGAAGAGTCGGCGGTGGCGTATTTGTCTGCTATGTCCAGAAGCTCGTCGAGGGTAGTCGGCTCATCGCAGAGGAGCTTGTGCTTGAGGAGGGTACCTTCTCGGCACCCGGCAGTGAAGTATTCGATGGCTTGCACCTCGTGCACCCCCTCGCAAGAATTGCGGAGCTCGGCCCAACGCGTGAGGTAGTCGTGAGTGGACTCGGCTGGGCCCTGTACGCACAGGGAGAGTTGCCTGGGCTTGGGAGCCCACTTGTAGGTGCTGGTGAAGTTGCGGATGAAGGCTTCGGTGAAATCTAGCCAGCTGTTGATGCTGAGAGGCTTGAGGCTGTTGAGCCAGGTCCGCGCCGTGCCTTGCAGCATGAGGGGCACGTACTTCACGGCAACGCGCCGGTTGCCATTGGCTATGCTGACCGCCGTGGAGTAGTCGATCAACCAATCTTCCGACTTCACGGAGCCGTTGTACTTGGGCGTGTCTCTTGGGAGCGAGAACCCTTTGGGGAAAGGCTCGTCGCGGATGCGGGGGCCGAAACAAGGCGGGCCGACATCGTCTTCTTCTTCCAGCACCAGGGATCGCGCCAGGCGGTCGATCCGATGGCGGGCGTCGTTCACGCCGACTCCTTCACGGCGACCTAGTCGGCCGCTGAGAGTCGGGTGCGCCACAAGTGGCGGAGTGGGATATCTCTCTCCGCGGGGTCGAGGCGGAGGCGGGTTGCCTCGCCATTCCATGGCTCGGGGATGGCCGTCTGCGTCTCGCTCGATGGAGATTCGGGTCCGGCTTCGGCTGGCCGCCGGCTCTTTCTCGCGCCGCGCGCGGGTGTTGCTCGTAGTCGGTGTCCGGGACGTCGCGCCATGATCTCGGCGCGCGGGAGGGCTTCCCGCGCGGGCGTCGGCTTCGTGCCGCCGTGCGGCCGCGTCAATCAGTTGCTGGATGCGCCGAGTCATGTGGGGGAGTTCTTCGGCCTCCAAGCCGTCCAACTCGTCCACGGCCGCCTGGGGGGCACGCAAGTTCTCGAGCGGAGTGGCATAGACCGGGCGGTCAACTCCCAGCGTGTCGGCGATGACGGCGCCGCGTTGCTTGACAACGCCGGCCCGGCTTGGCCCGCCCGGGGCCGGCGTGCCGAAGGCGGCGCGGTCAGCTTCGCGCTGGTAGGCCTCAGCGAGGCGTCTCACGGAAGCCAGCCTCCGGCCCTCTGCGAGGAGGGCGAGGCGGCGTGCCTCCAGTGCTTCGTCGTCGGCATCAGCCGGGAGGGGGGTGGACAAGTCATGGGTCGCCGCGTGCGGGGCGTCGTGGGCGCTCTCGTCGGCCGGGCCGCCGTGGCCGATGACCATCACCTCGGTGGTGACAGTATCGCGGCCGTTGGTCCGAGGAAGCGGGTCGTTGTAGATCGCGACGTTGGTGGGGAAGGTGTCGAAGGAGGACGTGTCGGAGTCGACAGGCATCGGGTCAGTGGAGCCAACCGACTCCAGATCCACAGCGGGCTCGCTGGAGACATGGAGCTGGCCGAGGAGGTTGGCGAGGTGGTCGGTGCCCGCATCGGAGGCGAGCTCGTCGGAGATGAGGGTTTCGTCGAGGAGATCGGCGAGGCTGCTTGCCGCGCAGATGCTGGTGACGCCTTGCAGCGCGTCGTGGCAAGCGCCATCGGGCATGCCGGGCTGGCTACGCTCGCTGGGGAGGAAGAGGGTTCCCGTCCAGAACAGGTCTCCGGACAATGGTGCACCTGGCCCCACGGTGGGCGCCAAATGTCGGGTGGTAGGTGCGACATATGCCAACGGATGGCTTATCATTGTGGGAGCCAGTAAGACGTCGCCGGTGCCTGGAAACGGGATGAGGCGAAGACATGCACGTCGGCGAATCTTACCCAGCTTCGGGGCTCTCCATGGAGATAACACCCCTACTGCTGCTCTGCGGGGTCTCCGCATGATCACTAGATGGACAAGTAGCTACACAATGCTCCTTGAGCTGTTCGGTGGGAGGAGGAAGAAGGGCACGGCTAGCTTGCTTCTCCTTGTGTGGTGTCTAAAACTAGCTAGGGGTCAAACCCTTTGCATGGGTGCCCCGGGGGGGTTTATATAGGCCTACCCCCCGGGGGTACAATGGTAATCCGACTGGGCGCGGGGCCCAGCCGTCTGTGACTGCACTCGCCGGCTTCTGCGCCGGCCGCTGGGGCCCGCCGACTGGTGGGTCCCGCCGGCTGCCGGCCCCTCGGTCGACAGGCAGGCCCCACTGTCCGGGACCTGGTCGGCAGCTGGCTACTGTTGCTCCATCTTGGTGACGTGGGCTTCGTCGTGGTAGGCGTGGCTACAGTACCGCCGTCCGGCGGGCGATTGCTGTAGCCTCTCCGCGTCTTGTCTCCTTAATGGGGCGTCTCCTTCGAGGAGGGCGGCAAGCCGGCTGCGGGGAGCCGGCTCTGTCTTGGGCCGACTGGGGGAGACGGGGCCGCCTTCGGGCGTCTCCCTGCCCGAAGGGGCCCACCACCCGTGGGCCGTACTGGCAGCCCATCGTGGATGGCGTCAGGGTCAACATGGCAACAGTGTTGCGCCGGGCGGGTCATGGTCACCCGTACGACGCACTGTGCCGGTCGTGCTCCGGGATTTGGGGGTGGCAAGCTTCACTATAGCCACGCCCCGTCTCATCGCCGCTAGGTGGATGCAAACTTTGCAGGTATGGTCTCGACCGCTTTATGGGAGCCGGCTTCCTGGAGTCGGCCTTCTCGCGGCCGGCTTCTCGAAGTCGGCCCTCCCATGGCTTTCTTCATGAGGGCTAAAGTCGGGCCGCCTTCCGAAAGCCGGCCTAGGTGACAGCCAGCAAGGGGAAGGCGGCCCCATGTCTTGGATTCTTGAGAGCCGGATGGGCTCGTAATTTTTTCAGAAGGGCCAGGGGAAGCCGGCTAGGCTACCCATGGCTATTTACTCCGACATGGTTCATCAAGGATTTTTTTTCCCTTCTTGAAGCGTTCATCAAGATTCTTTTCACAGGAGTTCAAGCTTTCTTCTTCTTGTAATCCAGAGTTCAATTCTTTCTACCGTATCATTTGAGGTGGTATTATGTCATTCTTGATAATTTGAGTTCATTTTTCATGATTCACATGTTGTTAAGAGTGAGTTATTTTAAATCCATCAATCTCGTCATTGAAATACCTTGGGTTATATTTCACCTAAAGCTTTCACTAAGAATTTTGCTACTTATGGTGCTTATAAATGACCCAAGTTCTTCTTTTATCCTCCCGGTGAAATAGTTTCTCGTGAAATTGTTCGTATCAATCCAATCTTGTTTTCGTTAGTGGCAGAATTTCACCTCAAGTTCTTGAGATGTTTTTCCATAAGCCCACTACAAGCTTATTCTTTTCGTTGTTGATTTTCCAACAACACCGTGCAATCTTTCTTTGCAAAGATGCCCTTTCAAACTCTTTTGTGGCAGAAGTTGGCATTTTCCTTCTCCATTCTTTTATCTTAATCATCTATCTTCTATTTCTTTCTCCCGGAGGCATTGTGATGTTGATATTTTCAGTCGTCATCTCGAGTTGTGAAGATCATGTTTCTTTTCGTGCTTATCCTTTTAACCGGAGCATTGTGCCATTTGCTCAAGTTCTTTTCATCTTATGTAATTTTTGCATCCCTTCTCAACCGGAGTGCTGTCCGACTTTGTTCTTCCTCGTTCCTCTTACCTAACGGAGTGCTTTATACTTCATTCATCTTTGTTGTATTCTTTTCTCAAAATGGCTTAACCTTTGCAAGGTTCTTTGGTTTCACTCGTTTGTCAAAGAAGCAACTTAGTTTTACCTCTTCTCTTTCTCTTCCGTTGTCCCTCCGGTGCCATTCTAGATCTTGGGACGAGATCCTCTCGTAGTGGTGGAGTGTTGTAGCGCCCCGAGACCGTTGTGCCAGGTGTCCTCCAGTTATTCGCTATTGTTGCCTTGTCATTGCTTGCGTGTCATGCATCGCATATCATATCATCATGTGCATTTCATTTGCATACATGTTCGTCTCATGCATCCGAGCTTTTTCCCCGTTGTCCGTTTTGCAATCCGGCGCTTCTATGTCACCCGGTGTCCCTTTCTACCTCTTTTTGTGTGCGGGTGTTAAACGTTTCCGGATTGAATCGAGACTTGCCAAGCGGCCTTGGTTTACTACCGGTAGACCGCCTGTCAAGTTTCGCGCCATTTGGACTTCGTTTGATGCTCCAACGGTTAACCAAGGGACCGAAAAGGCCTCGTGTGTGTTGCAGCCCAACACCCTTCCAAAGTGGCCCAAAACCCACCTAAACCCTCTCCATCATCTTGGTCGTTCGATTACGATCGCGTGGCCGAAAACCGCACCTCATTTGGACTCTCCTAGCTCCCTCTACCTATAAATATGTGATCCCCTCCGAAATTCGCGGTGCAAACCCTAGATCCCTCCCTCTCCTCGCGCGCCGAACAAAAACCTCGCCGGCGGACGTGTCCGTTTCAACCTCCGCCGCCGCCCACGCCCAATCAGAGCGTGCCACGTGTACCCGGCCGGCCCCCTCCGCCGCGGCCCGGGCAGGCCCGCACCGAGCCCTCCCGACCCACACGCCACGCGCCGCCAACCGCCTCTCCGCCGGCGCTCGCTCCGCCGCCGATGCCTGTTCTCCGCCGCCGCACCTTCTTAGCCGGAGCGCCGCGGCCTGGCTTCGCGCCACCGCCGGTTCCCGCCGCTGCTCCGCCATGGGGCCCCAGCGCCGTCGTCTCGTCATGGCCAGATCCGGCCCCGGGGAGCCGAGCCCCGCCGGATCCGGTGCTCCCTTGCCTCCCTGCCTCGCCGGAGGTCTCCCAACCGCCTCGCCGGAGTTCCTTCGAGCCGCCGCCGCCGGACGGGATCGGGAGAGCCCCGATCCGCTTCGTCGTTGACTCCCTCCTGGGCCACAGCGCCTCCTAAGGCCCACGGTTCAGCCGACCCAGTCCGCCTCTCCTTCCACTCCGGCCCAATGGCCCGCTGGTGAGCCTCCTCGCGTAAGCCTCGCCTAGGCGTCATTTAGTTGTCTCGCGCCTATCTGTTTTTTTTCAAAAATCGGCTAAGTCCTCGAGATTTCCAGATTCATATGCCCATCTTCATCGCATCGTAACTTTGCACCCGTAACTCTGTTTTGCGCGTGTAGCATATCAAAATGTTCGCCTCAGAGAGTACATCATTTCATCTCACTGCATAATTTTCATTTGAGCTCATCTTGATGCCCGAAATGCTGTTGGAAGAGTGCTATTTGAGTTAATTGTCAGATCTGCTGCACCAAATAGCTATTTGTCATTTTTGCCATGATTAATGTGTGCATGATATGCCCCTGAGCTCTACATGAGTTTTGTTACATGACATACCATCTTTCCAGAGGTGCTATCCATGTATTTTTGTGATGTGTGTGGTGACTAGCACAAGCTCGCAAAGTAGTGCATTCGTTAATGCTGATTTCAGGGACTTAGCAATTCCACTAAGTCCTTGATCTGTTCTTATCAATATGCCATATGTTCATATTGTTTCCTAGTGATCCGTGCCTCTTTTGAGGATGATCAGTAAGGATGTTTTGTTAATCTTGTAGTGCTCTATCCATCCATGTCTTTTTTTGCATTTATGGAGCACCCTAGCTTCAGTTAATCGAGCTCTACTTTTGCTATTTCGTGAATCTGGGCAGATTGTCTACTTGTTAGCGATTTTGCCGAGGATGTTGTAGTTGATCTGTGCATGCTATGTTATTGTTCTTGCCATGTCTAGCTTGTATAATGTGTATTCTTGTTGGGTGTATGCTTAGATTGTCATGACATGCTCTGTAGTGAGTGCATCGAGCTCGTAAACATGCCTACTTGATATCTGATTTGCATGCTCCAGTTTTTCTCGAAGTCTATAACCTGATTATGTTTTTGCCATGTTCACATGCTTGCAATTGTATTTTTCTGATCCCTTTTGGCTCAAGGTCACTAAGGGACTTTTGTTAATCTCTTTGAGTAGCTCCATGACATGCCTTGCTTTGCCATGTTAAGTTCCTGTAGCATATAGTTTTATTGCTCCAAAGTGTGCTACCTGATCTGAAATTCCAGGCTTGTGTTAATTTCACTAAGTCTGAAACCTGTTTATTAATTGCACTTTTGCCATGCTTGTTTGAACCTGTTAATGGATGAATTGGCCGTAGCTCAGTGTTCATCTTTTGTCAAGCATCATGAGTGGATCCCTGCCATGTATTTTGCTGTCATGTTTGAGTTTTGTAGCATGTTTAACTTGGTGCATTTAGATGGCTACTTGCTGTATATCGCAGACCGGTGCCATATTTGTTTTGCTTGCCATTTCCAAACCGTGCATCCGATTCCGGCGATCTTTATATTGATTTCAACCGAAATCATCTCCTATTTCCAGTGGCACTCTTGGATTTCCAAGTTGAGGCCAGGTTCAATCATTCCTTGTCAAAACATGCATATGCATCGCATACCGCATCTCTCATATCATACCATGTTCATGTGTGGTTTGTTTACTATGTTGTGTGCTTCTTTCCGGTGTTCGCTTCTTCGGGTCGGTACCGGTAACGTCGCGTTTGTGAGGACCCGTTCGTCTACGTCCTTTTGTCTTCTTCATGGACTCGTTCTTCTTCCTTGCGGGATTTCAGGCAAGATGATCATACCCTCGAAATCACTTCTATCTTTGCTTTGCTAGATGCTCGCTCTTTTGCTATGCCTATGCCGCGATACCTACCACTTGCTTATCATGCCTCCTATATTGTTGAACCAAGCCTCTAACCCACCTTGTCCTAGCGAACCGTTGATTGGCTATGTTACCGCTTTGCTCAGCCCCTCTTATAGCATTGTTAGTTGCAGGTGAAGATTGAAGTTTGTTCCTTGTTGGAACATGGAGACCATTCCTTGTTGGAACATTGTTTACCTGTTGGGATATCACAATATCTATTATTTAATTAATGCATCTATATACTTGGTAAAGGGTGGAAGGCTCGGCCTTATGCCTGGTGTTTTGTTCCACTCTTGCCGCCCTAGTTTCCGTCATATCGGTGTTATGTTCCCGGATTTTGCGTTCCTTACGCGGTTGGGCTATAATGGGAACCCCTTGACAGTTCGCCTTGAATAAAACTCCTCCAGCAATTCCCAACCCTGGTTTTACCATTTGCACTAACAACCTACCACCTTCCCTTGGGTTCTGTAGACTCAAGGGTCATCTTTATTCTAACCCCCCGGGCCAGTGCTCCTCTGAGTGTTGGTCCGACCGAGCAGACTGCGGGGCCACCTCGGGGCAACTTGAGGTTTGGTTTTACTCGTAGGATGTCTCATCTGAGTGTGCCCTGAGAACGAGATATGTGTAGCTCCTATTGGGATTTGTCGGCACATTCGAGCGGTGTTGCTGGATTTGTTTTAACTTGTCGAAGTGTCTTGTAGAACCGGGATACCGAGTCTGATCGGAATGTCTCGCGAGAAGGTATATCCTTCATTGACCGTGAGAGCTTGTCATGGGCTAAGTTGGGACTCCCTTGCAGGGATTTGAACTTTTGAAAGCCGTGCCCGCGGTTATGGGCAGATGGGAATTTGTTAACGTCCGGTTGTAGAAAACCTGGAGTTGACCTTAATTAAAATACATCAACCGCATGTGTAACCGTGATGGTCTCTTTCCGGCGGAGTCCGGGAAGTGAACACGGTGTTGGAGTTATGCTTGACGTAGGTTGTTCTAGGATCACTTCTTGATCATAGTTTCTCGATCGTGCTTTGCCTTCTCTTCTCGCTCTCATTTGCGTATGTTAGCCACCATATATGCTAGTCGCTTGCTGCAGCTCCACCTCATACCTTTACCTTACCCATAAGCTTAAATAGTCTTGATCGCAAGGGTGCGAGATTGCTGAGTCCCCATGGCTCACAGATACTTCCAAAACCAGCTTGCAGGTGCCGATGATGCCATTCCAGGTGACGCAACCAAGCTCAAGGAGGATCTCGATGAAGATCTTGTCCTTTGTGTTGTTTCGTTCTAGTTGATCAGTAGTGGAGCCCTGTTGGGGTCGATTGGGGACCTTGTCGCATTTGGGGTTCTTCTTTTATTTTGGTTCTGTAGTCGGACCTTGATTGTTCTGGATGATGTAATGCTTTACTCATGTATTTGTGTGAAGTGGCGGTTGTAAGCCAACTATGTATCTTTTCCCTTATTGTATTACATGGGTTGTTTGCGAAGATTACCTCCCTTGCGACATTGCTTTCAATGCGGTTATGCCTCTAAGTCGTGCTTCGACACGTGGGAGATATAACCGCATCGAGGGCGTTACACAAGGCAGCCGCACTGTTTTCCGCGCGGGGGGAACATTCAATGTTTTCCCTTTAATGAGATGATGCCTCGTGGACCGGGCATCTTAAGCGTAAGAGATGCATAATGTAGTATTGCGTTAAAACGGGCGAAAGCTTCGCGTCCCAGCAGTGCTTGATAGCTACTTGAGAATGGGGCGATGTGGAAAGTTAGCTGTTCGCAACGGAAGTTATCAGGGGAGCCGAACATAACTTCTAGCCAGAGAGAACCCATGCAACGGGCATCTGGGCCTGGCGTTACCCCTTGAAAGAAGGTTTTGCTATGGCGAATTTTTGTTGGGTCTATCCCCATGTTGCGGATTGTGTCCTGGTATAACAGGTTTAGACCACTGCCACCGTCCATCAGGACATTTGTAAAATGGAGTCCGCCGATTATTGGATCTAATAATACCAACACAGTCCAGCCTGCGTTCCGGATACTTCTAGAGTAATCCTGATGGTCGAAGGTGATTGGTTTTAACAACCATTGGCGAGACTCCTTTGGGATAGGCCGTATGGCGCGTATCTCTTGTGGCGCCGTTCTGTTCGTCACGTGAAGTAAGTTTACTGTTTTGACTTCTTGTGGGAAATCCTTTTGTTTCCTGGTGCTCTGCTTGTGGGGTTCGTCGTCGTCCTCACTTGGTGTGTCGAGCCCCTTGTGTTCGGCGTTGAGCTTGCCGGCTTGCTTGAAAACCCAACAATCTATGTGGGTATGGTTCGCAGGCTTCCCGGGAGTACTGTGTATTTGACATATCTTGTCCAAGATTTTGTTTAAGTTGGATAGCTCGTCCCTGTTATCCTTGAGGGGCGGCTTTCTCTGATTCTGTCGCGAGCTTTTAAATCCGGCGTTGACCACCGTGCTCTTTGGGTTGTTTCCCTTATTCCGGCGCTGGTCCTTGCTGCATCGGGGTTTTCCGTTTCCATCCCTAACTTCGGATGTACTTGGGTCGCTGGTGCTGCATCTTGCCAACCAGCTGTCCTCTCCTGTGCAAAAGCGGGTCATGAGGCTTGTCAATGCGGCCATTGTTCTTGGCTTTTCTTGGCCGAGGTGTCTAGCGAGCCATTCGTCTCGAACGTTGTGCTTAA
Organism: Triticum urartu; assembly: GCF_056163025.1. Classification (NCBI taxonomy): domain Eukaryota; kingdom Viridiplantae; phylum Streptophyta; class Magnoliopsida; order Poales; family Poaceae; genus Triticum; species Triticum urartu. Next base: position 581,701,480 of record NC_141877.1, read on the forward strand.
AAGCTGCTAGGGCTTCGGCGTCCGGACAGTCGACTATCTGATTCTTTTTAGTAAGAAATCTGTTCCAGAATTTCCGGGCTGACTCTCCGGGCTGTTGAGTTATGTGACTGAGATCGTCTGCATCCGGAGGGCGGACATAGGTCCCTTGAAAATTTGCCCAGAAAGCATCCTCAAGCTCTTCCCAACTTCCAATGGTGTTTTCGGGAAGGCTTTTGAGCCAATGCCGGGCTGGCCCTTTAAGCTTGAGGGGTAAGTATTTTATGGCGTGGAGGTCATCTCCTCTGGCCATGTGTATGTGGAGGATATAATCCTCGATCCAGACCCCAGGGTATGTTGTTCCGTCGTACGCCTCTATGTTTATGGGCTTGAATCCCGCTGGAAATTCATGGTTCAGCACCTCATCGGTGAAACATAGGGGGTGTGCGGCACCCCTGTATTTGGGTGTGCCGTGATGTTCGGATATTTGTTGTGTTGCATTTCTTACTAGAGCTTGCTTTCTTGGCCCGTATATAGATCTGGTTGGGCCGTCTTTTTGATGCGGATCCTTTGGTGGATCACGTGCCGGCTTGTGTGCGGCACCGCTTGCCGCTCCATGCTGACCATGCGGTTGTCCATCCGACCGGATGGCTTTCCCATTTTTTGACTGCGGGGGCTCTAAGGCCTCCTCGTCAAATTCAGGCAGTAGCTTTCGCTTTGGATAGCTTTTTGTGCGGCGACTGCCGGCATATTTGTCTGCGGTGTTGCATACTTTGCTCCATCTGATTCTGAGTGCATCTTCCACAGTTTTGAGCTTCCGCTTTTGCTTTTTCAGGCTATGCGCAGTGGCGATGAGCCTTTTGTGGAGGTTCTTCTGCTCCATGAGTTTATCCAGCGTAAGGTTGTCCGGACTGTTGTTTTCGCCGGGGACGGGGTGTTCGGTTTGTTTATCCAAGTTTCCCTGTTTGGACGCTTGCTCGAAGGCATGTTCGTCGTCCGCTGGCTCGTCCTGCTCTATGGCTGGGTCTGTATGACTGCTGTCTCTGTCGAGGCGGGGCTTGGAGCGGCGCTTACGTCGCCGCTTTGATTGCTTTTCGAGTGAACGATCCCTCGTTGCATCCCTGTGTTCCTCGTCGTCGCTTCCTTTGGGTGTGTCCACCATGTATACATCATGAGATGAGGTGGCTGTCCAGTGCCTTATAGGCGTTGGTTCGTGTTCATCTCCTACATCGTCGTCCATACCGTCGATGTCTTCGGAGTCGAAGTCGAGCATGTCGATTAAATTATCGACAGTGGCTACGAAGTGGGTGGTGGGTGGGCTTTGAATTTCTTCATCATCTGCATCCCAACCTTGTTGACCATAGTCCGGCCAGGGCTCTCCTGATAAAGAGAGAGACTTTAGTGAATTCAGAATATCGCCGAAGGGCGAGTGCTGAAAGATGTCCGCGGCGGTGAACTCCATGATCGGCGCCCAATCGGGTTCGATTGGTCGGGGCGCGGAGGGCTCGAAGTCTGGAGAGGAGTTCGGCTCCTTGGAGTCACGGGCTTTGCAGAGAATAGGGCTGGTGTTCGGCTCGATCGCCGTAGAGATTGCAGCCCCCGAGGCGGTGTCTAACCATCTATCCTCGATTGGTGTGATCGGCTCCGAGCTAGGGGTCGGAGCGGACACAGGTGCGGCCTCCAGGGCACTGTTCGGCGGCAGAGCTAAATCATGCCCATTGTGATAGTGCGGCGCGCTCGACTGTGGCTTGAATCCATCGAAGATCGAGTCTCCGCGGATGTCGGCCGTGTAGTTCAAACTTCCAAATCTGACCTGATGGCCAGGGGCGTAGCTTTCGATCAGCTCCAGATGGCCAAGCGAATTGGCCCGCAGTGCAAAGCCGCCGAATACGAAGATCTGTCCGGGGAGAAAAGTCTCACCCTGGATCGCATCGCTGTTGATGATTGGAGAAGCCATTGGGCCTAAAAGTGACGACACAGAGGAACTCTCAATGAAAGCACCAATGTCGGTGTCAAAACCGGTGCATCTCGGGTAGGGGGTCCCGAACTGTGCGTCTAGGTCGGATGGTAACAGGAGGCAGGGGACACGATGTTTTACCCAGGTTCGGGCCCTCTTGATGGAGGTAAAACCCTACGTCCTGCTTGATTAATATTGATGATATGGGTAGTACAAGAGTAGATCTACCACGAGATCAGAGAGGCTAAACCCTAGAAGCTAGCCTATGGTATGATTGTTGTTCGTCCTACGGACTAAAACTCTCTGGTTTATATAGACACCGGAGAGGGCTAGGGTTATACAGAGTCGGTTACAATGGTAGGAGATCTACATATCCGTATCGCCAAGCTTGCCTTCCACGCCAAGGAAAGTCCCTTCCGGACACGGGACGAAGTCTTCAATCTTGTATCTTCATAGTCCAGGAGTCCGGCCGAAGGTATAGTCTGGCCATCCGGACACCCCCTAATCTATGACTCCCTCACAAGCCATAGTAGAACATGAGCCCCCGGACAAATGGTGGAGAGGGAAACCCAGTCCGTGGAGGAAATGGGGGAGGAACACCACCCTCTCATGGGGCCTAGGGGTGGGGATGAGCTGCCCCTCTTCGGGAAGCCGGTGCGCAATGTCGTTAGACAAGTATCCGGCCTTCCTCAGTCTTTTGATGTGTCCCTCCGTGATGGAGGAGACCATCCACTTGCCTCCCGCTCCGGACATGGCTGGAGAAGGTTGAGGTGGGGTGTGCGGACTTGGGCGCTGGAGCTCGAGTGCACGGAAATGGATAGGCAAAGGAGGAAGAAGGCGTGGATAAAAAGGTGGATCCTTATCCCCTTATATGGGCGGACGCGACTATGCGTCCCCACCAGCCTGGTAAAACTCGCTTATCTCCCAAGCGCCATAGTCAATGGCGCGGTTGGGTTACCCACACCCGTATTGATGAGAATCCCGGAATAAAGGGACATGATCTCTGCTTTAACAAGACGTGCCAAGGAAACTGCCTCGCTAAACGCGCTGAGGTGGGACAGTAAAACGATTCGAATAAAGACTTGGCCGTGGTGTGATGTCACGCTACGGAATACGTCAGCAGATTAGATTTGTGTAAATGTTATTCTCTCTATGGCAATATGTGGAAACTTATTTTGCAGAGCCGGACACTACCTTTGTGTTCAAAATCTTCTATGAAGTACTTAGAGGAGGAACCCGCCTTGCAATGCCGAAGACAATCTGCGCGCCGGACTCGTCGTCATTGAAGTCTGGTTCAGGGGCTACTGAGGGAGTCCTGGATTAGGGGGTGTTTGGATAGCTGGACTATACCTTCGGCCGGACTCCTGGACTATGAAGATACAAGATTGAAGACTTCGTCCCGTGTCCGGAAGGGACTTTCCTTGGCGTGGAAGGCAAGCTTGGCAATACAGATATGTAGATCTCCTACCATTGTAACCGACTCTGTGTAACCCTAGCCCTCTCCGTGTCTATACAAACCGGAGAGTTTTAGTCCGTAGGACGAACAACAATCATACCATAGGCTAGCTTCTAGGGTTTAGCCTCTCTGATCTCGTGGTAGATCTACTCTTGTACTACCCATATCATCAATATTAATCAAGCAGGACATAGGATTTTACCTCCATCAAGAGGGCCCAAACCTGGGTAAAACATCGTGTCCCCTGCCTCCTATTACCATCCGACCTAGACGCACAGTTCGGGACCCCCTACCCGAGATCCGCCGGTTTTGACACCGACGGGGGGCATCCAGTTCAATACACAGTGATGATTTAAATTGTTGCAGTGTCAAAGCTACCATTGAATGCATAGCGTCGAGAGAGAAGTGTAAATTCTTTGTCAAAAAGTCTGCAATGAATCTCTTTGTTGCAATCCACATCAAACATTTAAACTCCTTGAAGCTTCATTGGATAGTTGCAATGTTCTGTAAAAAAGAAGCATATATATTGCAGGCCTCATTAAATACTTGACTTCCCATCCAGGTCGGCCTAGATCATGACCATTTATTCGTCAATATTAATCCATACCGTAACTTAGCTCTTTCTTTCCTCTCTCGCAAGACTATTAGGGCAAAGCCTTCCACCCCTCAGTCCCCATCAGCGAGCACGTAGATTCACCTCCCCTCTGCCTGCTTCTCTAGTGGCTGATGGAAGTGAGGAGAATCCTGGAGCCTTGGCTCCGGCTAGTAGATGGGTTAGGGGTTTAGTCCTCACAAGGATGACGCTCGGACGGACGGCGATACTTCTTTTTCGAGCGGTCTTCCGGGCTCCAAGCCTCCCCAAGTTCATCCACATGGATGGGTTAGAAGGAGCTCCGACATAGATCCCTGCCAGCTCCTCGGGGCGACAAGGTTAGGATTTCTCGCCGGGCGTACGCGACGGTCTCAGGTTCTTCTAAACGATTCAAGAGATCAACAACGACGACTGCGGCTCCCGGGCGTCGACCATTAGAGGCACATGCACGAAGACTTTTCGGCTGTCATCGACAAGGTCAGTTCAGCTCTGGTATGGGAGTGGCGATACTGTGGCGCGTTGGCGACTCATTCTGGCGGCGGGAGTGGTCGTTCGGTGGTGCAGGGGTCTTTATGTATTTTATATTATGTTTGGGTGCTTTGTACCTCTAGTGAACTTCTATAATAGATCTGAGTCCTTTTCGCAAAAAAAAAGATCCACAACATAACTTATAACAGTGTTATATGCAGTGTTTCACTATATCAAAGCTAACCTACTAGCATAAATCAATCATGTTCATGAAAATTGACAACACCAAATTTGTGCCTAAAATTCAACTCTTGTCACCGGCCTGACAAAATTGACTCGCATTAAGTTCGGAAATTTTAGAGAATGATTCAAATTACATTGGCGTCGAAAAAGGGTTGTCGCATTCTAATGGAAAAATTCCCGCAATTCATATCATCTAGTCGTTTACCCTTTTGGTCGTGCAAATTGACAACACCAAGTTTCTGTCCAAAAATTCAACTCTTGTCATCAGCCTGGCGAAAATAACTTCTGTGAAGGAAATAAGTTCAAACATAAGAGAAGAATTCCATTCCGTGGGAATCATGAAAGATTCTCGCGTTCCATTGGAAGGATTCACACAATCCATACCATCTACTCCTTTTTTGGGGCATGCAGAAGAATTAATTACCCTGTTCTAGAAATGAAGAATATTCAATTGGAAGCTCTTGAACAGTATCCCAACCATTTTTGTTGATCATGATGAGCAAAGAAAGAGCAACCATCTCTTAATCTAGATAGTTCAGATCTTAGCACTAAATCCAAGATATCTCATAACTTCTCTCTCACAAAAAACATTAAATGAGGTAGTTTCAGATGCAACACTAAGATATAGTGTACTCAGAATACTTTTTTTTCGAAAAGGGGGACTCCCGGCCTTTGCATCAGAACGATGCATACGACCACATTTATTAAAAAGTAGGTTCAACAAGGTCTTAATGTCGGTCAACAAAATCAAAAACGACAAGCTCACACATAGCCACAACGCCAATAACAAAAGGCCCAAGAAGCCACAACCGGCTGGCAAAAGATAAGATAGGTAAACTAATCGCATATCCTATTACATGACCGCCATCCAAACCGGTTAAAGATATCCCGCGCTACCATCTCCCACCGGACAGATCCAGTAACCAAACACTCCCTGGCCTCCGTCGGAGTGAGTAAGGACCACATACGGATCAGCGCAGTAGCCCGAAATAAAATCTGCAAAAAATGAATAGTTGTTGTTCTGTTAAAAGCCAAATCATTTCCGCAGTTTCAAATTGCCCATAACAACGCGCATACCCCTACACAAATATGTACTCAGATTACTATCTAAACATCTATTTAGTCATTAGATATAGCTTAAGGTATACTAGTAGTGCACTAGGACTGCCCTTACATTCCACCTGTCATTGATAACGTTTAAAGTCCATTGAACTCTCTGATGGATAGATTGCAAGGATGAAGTACTTTGTGATAACGGTGTAATTTTGTAAGATATCTCAATCAACACAGTTTGACTGTTCAGGCAAAGGCATTAAGGCGGTCCCAAATCCTAAGATTAGCATTGTGTTACCTTCACTTTTCACTTTTTGGGTAGTTGTTCTGTGATGAAAGAACCCCGAATCATGGCCATGAAATTCTCCCAGGGGTAAATCAGCATGTGAGTAACATTCGCCTGCTTAAGTAATTGACCATCATTAGTTCAACTTGATGATCAGATCATGAGACTCACCGGATTGATTTTCTCGACCAAAGACACTTTTCTATATTATTATTAGGACTGAATCGCAGTAATCCGTCTCGAGTGACCTAGAAGTCACTATATCAAATATAATCCTCTGCGGAGAGTCCAAATTTCACAACACAATTCAACCCTTGCCATTCTGCCCATTCAAAAGTAGAACTATTGGGTGGTCATCTGCATTTGCTGCCCCTTAATACTTAGCCATCATCTTGGTCTCTTTGCTTCCAGCCTAGTTCCCACCACTGTAGTCGAGGGTCGACGGCGGCGAAGAGATCGCAAGAAACAAGGAACAGAACATGCATGCATAACACAACTAACAGGAATTTGGATATTAGCTTGAGCAGACTCGAAAACAGTGGCATAGTTATCTCACATTTCCCTTAGCTCATGGAAGGATACTGCCGGCCAACCTGAAAGGAACAATTCTGTCACTGAACCTCGAACGCGATGGTTGGAATGGATCATGGCTGCTTGACCTTGTCGATCGTGTCGAATTTGAGCTAGCTTCCTGGGTATTCTCTCTGCCCAGGATTAGGTACGATTGTTAATTACATATACTGTATCACACTATGCTTATGCTGCTGCTATTATTTTGCAGCAGTTCTTCTGACCTAATAGTAGGATTTTGGTTGGAAGCAAGAGAGAGTAATCCTAAACGTTTTGAACGTTTCCATGTCATATAAGTTGTAATAATAATTAAGTCACGGATCATCACAGGAGCAGCATAACTATGCTGCATTTGGTGAGTGTCTAATCTCTGAAAATGATACTGCTCAGAACTAGTCTTCAGTGAATTATTTGGCGCAAACGTATATTTTTCATCCTTTGATGTTGAGTTCATGGGCCCTCATTTTTGCTTCATTTTTCCTATGAGTTGGTTGGACAGAAGGGGCCTAAGGGTTGACCCACTGTACTGTTTCATGACAAAATACAAGAAACTGATGTACTGAAAGGAGTGAGCAATTCAACTTCTACTGATGTATCTGCATGGTTCAGAGGGGAGATAATATCCCGATCTTTTTGACAAAATAGGTTACATAGAATTCCACAAGCACCAGAATATTAAAAAAATAAAATCTGAGACCGTATCAGAAATAGTAACCAGATATGTAACACATTCGTGATCTTTCTACTCGGTACTCGTCTACAATTCTGAATAGTACTCCCTCCGTCTCATAATATAAGAACGTTTTTGTCATTACAGTAGTGTAAAAAACGCTCTTATATTATGAGACGGAGGGAGTAATGGGCTGGGACATAATTTTCGTATAACTTCTGTCCATAAATCAAAATCTCTGAAGAAAAACCAGATAGATTTCAAAGCTCACTAAGCATCATATCTGTGGGCAGGATAATAACCAACGTGCTTAGAAAAAACTTGTCGGCTTGGATGATCACATGAGTTTTGTTTGTTTGGGTTCAGTCTGAAATCTAGCACGACAATTCCAGAGCCTCGATATCACATCCCGGAAAATAGCTGACACTTGTCTCTGGTCTGTGCTACGTGACAGAAACAAAAGATATGCATTTGACCTAATCAGTCTGAAATCTAGCAAGAAAATACCACATCCCAGAAAAATATATGACACGTGTCTCTAGTCACTCAGTACGTAATAGAAACAAAAATTGCATCAAACCAAGCCTGGTTCCCATTTTTCGAAAGTGCAATCGAACTAATACGTCAAGTGGGGATTAGCATGGACCGATTAAGCTAATCTACTTTGTTTTGGCACTTGGCAGACAAGCTGGGCAATCTTGGAACGACTCCTGCGCTTGATAAACTGTGACGGCCGGCAGATCATGTCAATCAATTATCCCACCAGTCACTTCTCTCGATCCATGGCTAACCTAAAAAAGGTGACAAGTGTTGCTTATCTTAACAAAAACGACGTGGTAATATGCTGCTTCCAGTTGAGAATTCACACTAGCTAGTTTACTCGGTCATCTCAAACATAAACAGTCAGTGACTTTGATTAGTTGTACATATACAAACATGCATGATACGATGTGTTCCAAGTAAAAAAAATAACTCACAAGGGGCGGCCTTTTCTCCTGTGCCAGTTCTTGTTTTCTCTGTTGAGAAGTGGAGCATCGATACGATGTCGTCTCTTGATTTGAGGACAAGAGCCGTTCAAAGACGACGTTTTCTCTCCCTCGGAAGGTTAAGAAGGATGAGATGGGGCATTCTTGTGCAAATAAAATGGCAAAATATGAAAGACCAGAGGGTGGGAGAAATGTTCTTCCCTGTTGTTGGTGCCATGGGAAACGGTAGAGATTCCAAAGCTTCCTAGTTTTTAATTGGTTAACGGCACCTTCCGAGAAGAAGCGAGTCGGATGCCAAAGGTCATGGTCATGCGGATGTTGTTCTGCATGGCCATGTAAAGTCAAAAGTTTTTTTTACTGACCAGTTGCACTGTTTGACATGTCACTGCAACGTGGGAGGCAGCGCTTGGTATGGGAGCGCGCGTGGTTCCATCGGTGAATACTAAGGCCATACAGAAAAATGGAATTTGGGGGCTTTTGAACACCAATTCCCAATTTGGAGGCTAAAATCTGGAGTACATCCAAACACATCACTAGAGATCTTTTTTCACAATATATCCAAGCCCTCAAAACCCTAAAAGAAACTTGAGACTATGTAATACCAAAGATGTGTTTGACTGAATTCTGTCGTTAAAAGCCTGGCTGTTTGGAAAGCCGACTTTATGGTGGTGCATAACCATGCATGGGGAGGAAAAATCTACCGGTGTACTTTATGGCGTAGTCAAGATTTTATGGTTCCTTTCTCTCCGAGGGGCCTATGTGCATCTCCCCACATCCGCGAATTATATACCGACCAACCTACATGCACTTGCTTGTCTAGGTACAAAGTTGCAATAGTCAAGACCTGAACAGCATGGCACGAAGGATCAGTTTTACATCGCAGAAATGAACAGCTAGCCTCGTACTATACAATATACTAGAATTTACTGCGTACGTATGAGTATATGTACACACGGAAAAAAAATGAAGCAGAAAAGCACTAGACCATGTAGCACGAACCATAACTATAGTTATAGTTAGGCATTGGCGACCAGTTCAGTCAGCCAGTAACACGTACGCGACCAAGTACATTGATAGAGTACGTAGCAGTATCAGCAGGATTAGCTGGAAAAAATCCCGCTTGGCCGCCGGAGTGATCGTGCTTTAGCCTCCACGAAATCGTGCTTAGTCGCGCAGCTGCATGCGTGGATGCGGACGTGGCGTACATGCATGTATGCAGATGTGCACCGTGGGCCCGCGAAAACAGACAGTGCGGGGGCTGACCTGGTCCGACGTGGGCCATGGAAAAACGACCAGTAGGTAGGCAGTAGGTGAGGTTCTCTTTTGTGTGCGCGCGCGTATCTTGTGTTCGGGAGTGCGCCCTCGCTTTCAACGTTCCAACATTCTTTCACTTTACCTCGTAAAAAATAAAAAAGTTCCAACGTTCTTCAACACGCACGGCCGTTTTAGTCCAGACCCTGTGTCGCCGGACTAATCTTGTCTTGCGGAAAAGAACAACTTGTTTACCTTTCGACCGATCGCTGGATTGGTTGCTTGGCCACGAATGCAATGGGCGACGTGTCATCTTTTTCTGCCCCAAGAAAAGATGGCCTCGACGTTGTCGTGCCTTTTGGCATGTAAACGTATCACGTTTTATTTTGAAGAAAATTTAAGAGAGAGACTTGTGAGAGAAATGTAGGTGCTCGGCATGAGTCGTTGTGCGGCTTTGCTTGTGCGGGAGCAATGGTACGTAGGTGTCGGTATTGGCGGATTCGCTGACAAGCAGACCTTCCCTCCTATGAGAAATTTGTTGCATGGATCGGCCAACATGGATGGGTCAATCCATTGTTTCTGATTGGCTCTAAGGAGGCGTCTGGATTCTGCCCGTGCTGGACACACCAAATCATGGGCATGCCAAAATACTGGCGCATCCTTCACTTGCCCTCATTTCGCCAAAGATTGGCGTTAAATTAACTGGAAAACTAGGCTAATGTCAACATGCCAAATAATTGGCTTCAACCGAAGCATATGCCCAGGCACTTGGTCAACACCTATTTTTTGGCTTGGCGGGTTCGGGTTGTATTCCAAACAGACTCTAAGCTCTGTTTCGAATGTAATAGCTCCAAATCCAGACTATTGGCTCATGGGATCTCATCTTAAAGGTGTTATTTTTAAGAATTGTGGTGTGTACTAGTTTGTGCACCATGGTGGCAGTGAATGTTGATCTTTGCTAATATGATTGTTATGCATGATGGAGAAGGAGACTATTATGGTAGTGGAAAATTACAAAGATAATCTCCTTATGATACTAGTTTGCTTGTCTTTTCTTTTATAATTTGGAAAACGGAGTTCTTCAGCCTAATGCATGTCATCTTTTGCAATAAAATTATGATTGTGCGCACCCAAGGATGCGGATGCATTGAGGCTTGCTTTTCCTTAAAAAAATGACCTTCACCTCATATAGAGATGGCAATAGAACATACTATACTGTGCTATCTCTTAGTATTATGTCTAGTAAGTAATCAATACATGTGTCTAAATTTTGTGGTCATGACTAAATATTGACTAGAAAATACTCCCTCCATCCCAAAATAAGTGTCTCAACTTAAGCACAACTTTCTACGGACACTTATTTTCGGACGGAAGGAGTATGTGACTAACAGATCATCCATTTAATGGAGAAAAACATATTACTGTAAGGATCTAAAGCTCATCTCATAACTAAATGAAGACAACCCCCTCCCACGTCATCCTCTCTTTTCTAAAGTCACCAAAATCCTATGTTACATTTTATACAAGAAAGCTGGCATCACATCATTGTATATGCCTTTATTCGTTGATTAGCATGAGAACAATGCTTTTGCTAATTCACAGATGCAAGAAGAAAATTCCTTCAACCCCCCCCCCCCTCCCCCCAAAAAAATGAATGCATGTCTATGTTGTACTCGATCCCTCTATGTCAAAATATAGCACATATTAATTTTGTCTTAGGTCAAACTTTATGAAATTTCACCAAGTTAATGAAAATAATCATCAACACCTACAATACCATTATATCCATCACAGGATATATTCTAATATGATACATATTTGGTATTGTAAATATTAATATATCTTCTTTAAACTTAGTCAACCATTATAAAACCTGACTTAGAAAAAAAATTGAATATGCAATTATGCACTATGTTTTGCAATGGAGGGAGTAATGGGCATAGTTTTCAAAAAGGCAACACGAGCGTAAAAATCACAACGAAATTTCAATGAGATATCTGAAATTCCGCATATTTTGGTGGGCCCAAAGTATTTTTAACCCTCAAATTGCAATCTAGATTCAAACTATTTTAAAAATAAATTTAAATTAGGTTAAAATTAAGTGAAATTTGTAATCTTGAAATCTAAAATATATATGTTATTTCAAAAAAATCGCATATTTTGGTGCGCTCTAAAATTATTTTGTCTACAACATTCAAAAGTGACTTCAAGTTTTTTAGCATGGCAAATTTGACATCAGGGCGGAGTCAGATTTGCCACGCCTAAAAATCTGACGTTAGATGTATAGCGAAATCCAAGTAAGAAAACCTACTTAGCCAGAACCGACATTAATCAATCACCTTCTGGAAGATAACACACGTGTACGTGCGTGTCATCGCAGCATTGCTCACATTTGCTCCACCGTCGTCAACAAAGGCTACCTACATATCCTGCTCCGCTCCATCAGCCATGCTTCTTTTACGACTTACTACAACCGAGTTTACTTTTGATCTATCCAAAAACACCTACTTTTTTACTTTGCTCCCCTGCTCCACCCGAGTGTCCCCCAAGGTTTCTTCTTCTCTTTTTCATTGCCCGGTTCATCTCCGTACCGTACGTTTCTTCAGTTGATATGCACAAACTAAATTAGTGTGTAGGATATACACATTGATGGGGCATGATTGCCTAAAATTTTAATATTGAGGGGGTGGTTTCAAGAAAACACTAAAAAAACTTATTATTATTATTTTTCACTTATTATTCACATGTACAATACATGGAAAACCAAGATGTTGTGCAAGCCATTGGATATACGTTTTCCGATATTCGATAGGCAACATGCGAGTTTATGAATGTGGGTCTATGTTGTTCTCTCTCTATGTCAAAATATTGTGCGTATTAATTTTATCTTAAGCCAAAGTTTAAAATTCTTACCAAGTTTACAAAAATATATAAACATCTACAATACCAAATTCTATATACGATTAGATTCATCATGAAATATATTTTCAGGTCACACATATTTGGTACTGTAAACTTGAATATATCTTCTTTAAACTTGGTCCAACTTACGAAGCCTGACTTAGGAGAAAAAACTAATATGCACTGTATTTTGACATGGAAAGACTATGTACCAAAGATGTGTTTGATTGAATTCTGTCGCTAAAAGCCTGGCTGTTTGGAAAGCGGACTTGTAGGAAACTTGAAGAAGACATCCGGTTGGTGGTGCATAACCATGGAGAGGAAAAAGCTACCAAAAGGCTATACCGGTGTACTTTCATGGTGTAGTCAAGACTTTTGGTTTTGCCTGTAGCGCTAGAACCTCTTTGTCTCCGCAGGGGCCTACGTGGATCTCCCCACATCCGTGAATTATACATGTTGTAGTCGAGACTTCAAACGCACTTACTTGTCTAGGTACAAAGTTGTAATAGTCAAGACCTGAAAATCATGGTCGGTACGAAGGTCACTTTTACACAGCAGAAATTAGCAGCAGGCGTCATACTCCCTTCGTCCAAAATTACTTGTCGTAGAGATAGATAAAAATAGATGTATGTAAAACTAAAATACATTTACTTACATCTATTTCTCCGACGAGTAATTTCAGATGAAGGGAGTCAGTAGCGGAACCAGAAACTGAATATAAATGAAGCCAAAATATGTCATATAATGTTAGAAAGGGCCAAATCACCTAATTCTAGCTAATTTTGTCTGACAAATGAAGGACTAGGAATACATATAAGTGTATTTGTGAGAGCATAGGGCAAGGCCCCTGCCAGCACCCCCTGCCTCCGCAACTGGAATATATTGACTTCATTTGTAGTATACAAGGGTAGTACGCACGTATGAATATATGTAAGCGCAGAAATGAAGGAAAAAAGCGATAGACCTTGTAGTACGTGGTACGTACTAAGCACGAACCATAACTATGGTTAAGCATGGGATAAGACGCGACCGGTTCAGTCAGATCAGTAACACGCGACCAAGTACAGTCCATACTACAGTACGTAGCAGTATTCAAGATTATAGCTGAAAAATTCCTGCTAGGCCACGGGAGTTATCGTGCTTTAGGCCTTTTTTGATTCATAGGATAGGATTATCCTACTCGTAAGAATATGAATTTTATAGGAAATGAGATATCATATTTCTCAAATCCTATAAATAGAAATAGGAAACGAGATGTCATTTGGTTGGCACCAAAGGAATTTTTTCATTGAGTCTAGGCTTATTTTTATTTTTCTATGAAATATGAAGAATAGGAGCCAATTCTATGTAGGAATAGGAATCCATTCCTATGAACCAAAGGGCTCTAAAGAAAAAAAATTCTATAAGAATCGTATCCTCTAGAACTTATGAAATTCCTCTAAACCAAAGGAGGCCTTAGCCTCCATGAAATCGTGCTTATTCGCGTGGCCGCATGCGTGGATGCGGACGTGGCATACATGCATGCATGCATACAGATGGGTGGTCCCGGTCCGCGCGCATTTGCACTGTGGGCCCGCAAAAAGAAGACGGCGCGGCGGCTGACCTGGTCCGGCGTGGGCCATGGAAAACGACAAGTAGGTGAGGTTCTCTTTTGTGTGTGTATCTTGTGTTGTGGAATGCGTCGTGGTTCGTGGCAATGCTAGACTTATGAACGTTTACGCAAAAACCAAGGTGAAGAATTATGATTGATATTTAGGGAAGGGAGGGGCCCACCCCTTGAAAATCAGTGGATGTTTAGATTAGTTTAGAAGATTATGTGGCATTACATATGGTGTTCATAGTTTAGGATTATTGCCTGGTTCGCTCGTCGCTTTCAACGTTCCAACATTCTTTCACCTTGTCAGGGCCGGTCCTGAGATTTTGGGGGCCCGGGGCGAAAGTAAAATTTGAGGCCCCCTAATGTTATCAATAACAATGATAAAAATACTATATGCATTTACAAAATGTTATCAATAATTACTTAAAATAGAGCCAAAAGCCAATATTCATATAAAATGACTTATACATGTTACCTAAATAATCTCTTGTAAAATTCCTCTATGAAAAATCACTTATGATTGTGTCGATGTTAATCTCATCCATCAATTTCTTCTCCATACATAATGTTGCATAATTGTTTAAGCTTTGTTGGGTCATTATTTACCCATAAAGGTTCTTCAATAATATCAAGGTTCAAAAGCATTTTTTTAGCTGATGCACCAATCATAGACACACCATTAGTTTTGCAATATTTTCTTCAAAGTGATTCAAATCAACCAAAACAGACAAATATTTGACATGAAAATCCTTCCCAGCTTCTAAAAATTTCTTCTTGGCTACTACTTTTATGAAACTGTTTCTTACTCATAGCATGACATTTTACTGAAAATTGTATAAAAAACAATATGATATACCTTGGATTGATTAGATCGGCATCAATGGCTGGACCCTCGGCAATGATGTGTTGGCATCGTCTGGTGGTAGGCGCTCGGCGATGTGCGTGTGCGCCTACTCCGGCAGTGCCAATTTTTAGAGGCTAGGCGATGTGTGTGCTCCATCGTCGGCTGCGTACAACGTCAGGAGAGCAGCAGTCTACCCTTAATTTGGGATCTGGAGTATGAAACCAGGGAACAGAGAACAAAAAATTAGGGATGAACTCACGTCACACCATCGTTTTCTTTCCCGAGGAAGAATGTTTCCTAATGATAATTATTAAGGAATAAAGAGAACGGGACCACGTAATTTATGTGCATAGCTGCTCTTTTCCCTCCTGGTCGTACGTTAATTGAAGCGATTTACCTGCCGTGACCTGGGCCACTTCTTTTCCTACGAGATTTTATGGCCTATGGGCTACTTTACCTGTATGCGTACACTTGGGAGGGGGCCCCTCGATCGTGGGGGCCCGGGGCGGCCGCCCCTGCTGCCCCCCCTCAGGGCCGGCCCTGCACCTTGTAAAGAAGTTCCAACGTTCTTCAACGCGTACGGCCGTTTTAGTCCAGACCCTGTGTTGCTAGACTAATCTTGTCTTGCAGAAAAGAACAACATGTTTACCTTTTGATCGCTGGATTGGTTGCTTGGCCATGAATGCAATGGGCGACGTGTCATGGTTTTTGCCCCAAGAAAAGATGGCCTTGTCTTCCGGCAGGTAAACGTGTCACATTTTCTTTTCGAAGAAAATCAGGACCTTGTGAGAGAAATATATGTGCTCGGCACGAGTCGCTGCGCGGCTTTACTTGTGCGGTATTGGTGGATCTGCTGACGAGCAAATGTTTCCTTCTATGAAAAATTGCTGCCTTGATCGGTCGGCATGGACGTATTGCGTCGACCCACTGTTTCTGATTGACTCTAGGCTCTGTTTCCAGATTAATTTCTCTAAATCTGGCCTCTGTTGGCTCATGGGGTCACATCTTAAAGGTGTTTCTTTTTAAGTATTGTGTTGCCTACTGGTTCGTGCACCTTGGTGGCGGTAAATGTTGACCCTAGTGATATGGTTGTTACGGATGGTGGAGAAGAAGACTAGTATGCGTAGTGGTAAATTCCAAAGACGATTGCCATACGATAATATTTTGCTTGTCATTTTTTTCTAATTTGGAAACGAAATCCTTCATCCTAATGCATGTCCTCTTTTGCAATAAAATTATGATTGTGAGCACACAAGGATGTGGATGTTTCGAGGCTTGATTTTCCTTTCAGAAAAAAGAACACTCAATCAACATTAATCAAGGCTTGCTTCTCATATAGAGATGCCAATAAAATGTGAGCAATGTTGAGGGAGTACTAGGATATATACTTAGTCAAAACCAACATTAATCAATCACCTTCTGGCATGACTGATAACACCTGTGTATGTGTCATACTGTCATCGCAGCATTGCTCACATTTGCTCCACCGTCAACAAACGGCTACATGCATACTATGCTCCTCTCCATCTACCATGATTCTTTTTAGTGTGTGGCAAAACGACTAACTGCGACAACACACTTTACTATTAATTCATCCAAAAACGACTTACTAAGAACTAAAAATACATATCGTAGTATTGTTTTGAACTTTTTGGAGTGTCTAAGTGAACTTCCTAACTAGCATCCTGCTCAAAATACCTGAAACACTCAGTGAACTCGTTAGACCTTTAATTATTTTACCATTAATCGTCTTAAGCTCTAGGTGCACCCTTTTTGGGAAATTAGATGTATTTCCAACTATATATACTGATGCAGTAGGATAAATCGATATTAACCTGGCTGCCAATGTGTAGGTTATACACATTGATGGGGCAGGATTGCCTAAAATTGTAATATTGAGGGGGTGGTTTCAAGAAAACGTTAAAAATCTTACTATTCACATGTACAATACACGCAAGACCAAGATGTTGGGCGAGCCACTGGATATACACTTTTGATCTTTGAAAGGCAACATATGAGTGTGTGAATGTGGGTCTATATTTTTTTGTGTGTGGGAAATGTGGGTCTATGTTGTTCTCCCGCTATGTCAAAATATTGTGCATATTAATTTTATCTGAAGTCAAAGTTTTGTAAAATCTACCAAGTTTATAGAAATAATTATAAACACCTACAATACCAAATTCTATGTACGATTAGATTCATCATGAAATATATTCTTAGGTCACACATATTTGGTGTTGTAAACTTTAATATATCTTCTTTAAACTTGGTCCAACTTACGAAGCCTGGCTTAGGAGAAAAACTAATGTGCACTGTATTTTGAGATGGAAAAGGTAATAATATGCATAATAACAAAGCCAGAACCGATGTTAAGCGCACCTTCTGGAAGATATCATATGATATTATGATATGTTGTCTAGTTGTCTACGCGTTATTGCAGCATTGCTCACATTTGCTCCACCGTCAACAAAGGCTATCTACATATCCTGCTCCTCGTCATCATCCACTGTTCTTTTTAGTGTGTTGCAAAACAACTTAGTTCAACAACCCACTTTACTTTTGATCTTAACAAAAACAAACTACTTTACTTTGCTCCACCAGAGTGTCCCCCAAGGTTTCTTCCCTTTTTTCGTTGCCTGATTCATCTCCGTACCGTACGTTTCTTCAGTTGACATGCACAAACTAACACATCCTTTAAACCAAGTCAGAAAGCAGTAAATTAAGGAAGGAAGTGGCTAGCAACATCGCATGCGTCATTGCAAACAAACAAGTCGTGCAACTAAGATCTCCCTATCTCTGTCTCTAGATCTCGGAACAAAACCGAATACGTTCGCAAATATTCCTTTCTGTCTTATCAAAGGACCCAGTCAGAGGCTAATATGTAATAGTATGTATGAGCTCATGCCTTCTGATTTTGATTTGTTCTTACATGCAATTAATTAACCTATGCTTTCCTATGCGCACAGACAAATTAACACTCTTACAAGGCAACACATGCAAGCACAGGTATAGCCGGTAAAACCAGAAGGTGCGGCTGTGAAGATTCGTCAAGATCGGCCGTGGCGAGACAAGTCAGACCAAGCGACTTAGACCGGAATTATGTCACCTCCTTTAACGTGTTGCACAGCTCTCGCCCGCCTCATTTATAAACCCCGAAGGTGAAGCTTTCACCTTCATCTACTTAACTCCAAGGCCACCAAGAGCTTGCTATTCCTATCCTATATATACAACGCAAATGCGCAACACTTGACAGATTACATCAAGAGGATCTGTAGAACTAAGGGCAGAAGCAGCGACATCCAGCGAGCAAGAAGTACAAACGAGAGCAAAGGAAAGATGGCAAGATTGATAGATCCGAGATGGTAGCCAAGGCGGAGATGAGCGCCATGGAGTTGGAGAAGGTGATGAGCGACGGGGAGGTGGTGCTCGGCGGCGCCGGGGACGAGGAGGAGGAGGACGACGATGTGGTGCTGCCGGGGTACCGGTTCCACCCCACCGACGAGGAGCTAGTCACCTTCTACCTCCGCCGCAAGGTGGCCAGGAAGCCGCTCCGCATCGAGGTCATCCGGGAGATGGACATCTACAAGCACGACCCATGGGATCTCCCCAGTAAGTTCCTTCTCTCCATGTCCATGCATCAACAAATACAGTTTCCTTTCTAGGACAACAGACTTTTATCTGACAGAGTGTGGCAAATTACGCAGAGGCGAGCACGGTCGGTGGGGAGAAAGAGTGGTACTTCTTCTGCCTGAGGGGCAGGAAGTACCGGAACAGCATCCGGCCAAACCGGGTCACCGGCTCCGGCTTCTGGAAGGCCACCGGCATCGACCGGCCAATCTACTCCGCCGGCAGAGGCGGCGCCAGTTCCGGCGTGTCCATCGGGCTGAAGAAGTCGCTCGTCTACTACCGCGGCAGCGCCGGCAAGGGCACCAAGACCGACTGGATGATGCACGAGTTCCGCCTACCGCCGGCCGCCGTCACCAACTCCTCCCCGAGCATGCAGGAAGCCGTAAGTGGTCCGCGCGTGCATTCCATTTCCACACAAAGTCACGGTGCGCTACCCTACTGTAAAGTGTAAGATTGACCCTCTGACGTGTGACCTGAAAATGCAGGAGGTGTGGACCATCTGCAGGATCTTCAGGAGGACCATCACCTACCGGAAGCAGCAGCAGCCGTGGAGGCCGGCGCCGGCGCCGTCCGCCGCCGACTCGAACTCCAACACGGGGAGCTTCGAGTCGTCCGAAGCCGGCGACGAGTACATGAACTGCATGCAGGCACCCGCCGCTCCATGCATCCCCCAGCAGCAGCAGCAGTACATCAGTCAGACGGGCACGGTGGACAGCAGCAACTTCTTCTACGAGGACACCATGCCCAACCAGCAGTTCCAGGGGCAATGGAACGCCGCGCCGGTGCCGGAGCAGAAACTACAGAGCCCATTGTCGACGGCCGCCTCCTTCCACCAGAATGACCACAGCCACGCCGTCGCCGCGAACGATTTCTACAAGGTCGAGGGGTACTTGGAGGAGATCGCGAGGATGATGGAGGTCACCGATCCGACAGGGTTTTACGACTATAGATCATACGGTTGATCGGCCAAGCTACGAACATCTTCAGAGTTGTTCATGGTAGACAAACAGAATTCGCCGACACGCTAGAACAGATACTGTCGAGTGAGGAACTGACATGCAGGGCCCGCACCGCAGAGAGCTGAGGCCTATAGTCAGCAGAGCTTCACCGGCAGAGCTTTCTCTCTTTTGATTTCTCTTCCATCTGATCTACTCCCTCCGATCCATAATGAGTGTCGCAGTTTTGAACTAAGGTTAGTTCAACCTTAGTTCAAAACTGCTACACTTATTTTGGATCGTAAGGGGTTAGTGTATGAACCATGTGTGTTTGTGATACATAGTATGACTTGTGTGTGTAACATAGTAAGAGTGACATATAAATATTTGCCCCGGGCATTGTTTAATTCAATCAGCCATGTGTGATCATTCTTGTACCTTGTTCTGGTCACTCAGATATGCACAAGTAACTTGATGTTACTGGTTGTACAGTAAAATCGAAACAAATGAACAATAGAGTAGAAAATACGTTTTTTTACTGTGTGCATGTTCCTCCTGTTAGTGTTTGATGTGTTCGTGAAAATTTTCGTGCAAAAATGAACAATCATGCTTCCTTGGTAAACAAAAGATTGGCACTCAGCTTTTTTTGGCACAAGCCTGAATACTTGTGTTTTTTCCATAAACTTTTGAAACAAAAAAAAAGGACAAGAACCTGTATATGTCTAATATTTTTCATATTTTTTGGCACCCATAAAAGTATTCTTGGCAAGCAGGAGCATATATACCAAGGAACCAAATACAGGGAAATGTAAAAGTGTTTTTCCACACCAGACTTATCACTTTCAGAGTTAAGTGAACAAAAATAATCAGTTCTACACGCATCCAGTTTGTCGCTCCTAGATTGATCTCCCCTCGCCCACTAGTCATACAAAATTGCGCATGATCTTCGTTCGCATGCACAATCTAAACATTTGATTGGGTACATTTTGTCATTTACCGAAGAAAAATGTATTCTCTATTATGTTAAATAGTAGAAAGGTGATGTAAGCGTCATTTTCAAGATTTCTTGTGCTGGCCTCCCAATTTGACTCTATCAGCACCCTGGTGAATTTCTCCCAGGTTGATGCTGTAATTCAATGTTCTTGACTCACTTGAAGCATGAGAGTGAATAAAAATTTACATGATGTCAAACTATCAAACTCAAGAACACATCTTTGCTTAGGTCACTGCCACGAACAGTTAACGAAAAGGACATAGCATTCTGGGGGCTGGGTGGGACTTCCTCGAGCATGAAATTCTCGTCTATAAACTCCAAAAACTTGAATATATATCATATGGGCAGGAAACATCGAGCCAGGTCAAACATTTTACTCATGTTAACTACCTGTTTGGCTTAAATATTCATAAGCGCATTTGGATAATTGCAAAAGCAGATATGGATAATTGCAGGATGTCTTGTCTGACCTAGGAGGCCATACAATTGCCTGTTTAGTGTTCCGAATGATAGAATGGCATAGCAAAGCAGCATTGGACTAGAAACAGTCAAATCAAAACCTTCAGAATTCGTCACGGACAAGGATGTAAAGGCAAATTCTGGTTGAAGAAAGACACCATTGAAGAGTGATTACAAGACATCAAAAGTCTTTTAACAATACGTCAGATTTTATTCGCATCCTTTTCCAAGGTACTCCCTCCGTCCGGTGAAGAGTGTACATCTAGCTTCAAAATTTGTCCACAAAAAAGTGTACTTCTATCTTCCCAATGTTCCCAATGTAATTTAAAGTAGGAAAATACTTCTCTCTCATCACACGGTAATCAAGACCAATAGCAATCTACACATGGTCTTCTTAATTTATACATGCACTTAGCTCATTGGGGGTTGGGTAATTAAAGAGGAGAGAGATGGTGGCTTGCACCTTTCCAATGCATCTTTTACTCAACTCCATAATTTGTCCTAAAATTTCTAGATGTACACTCTTCACCGGACGGAGGGAGTAAACAGGAAGGAGTGATAATTTCTCTGCTGCTTACGAAATACTGTAGATTATTTCTCGGTTGTGCCAGTCGTGCTTACGAAAGGTAAGACAACTAGTATCAGGAACTAAAAGTGCATATGAATAGAAGAAAGTACCACACAAAGACCAGAAACATAACATTCAGAAGTACTAGTTAAGAATCTTGATGTCAATTATATTTGAAATCAACAATGTTGATTTGTCTTGGAACTAGGAACAGTACTCCTTTAATATAAAGCGGTCGATAGAACGACCGCTTCTAGAAGCTACATACTGGAGGATAGTAGAGGTTAACAAAACTGTGCAGAAGCCATTAGGAATGTGGCAGCAAAAAGCCAAATTACTTGGAAGCTTCATAACTCTTCGCAGACCAAGACATCATGTAAAAGCAGCAACACGTAGATGGTTAGATGCAGCAGTATCACTTTCCTCACCTTCTACACCTGAAAAGTGAGATGTGTTTCCAGTGGAGCATTTCCTGCAAAAATCAAACAAGAACGTCACATTACAGCATTGAAAGAAGGAACGATTATGCACTTGAAAGGTATTAAAACATGTTTGGCCAGATGAAAGTGTATTTGATGTGAAACGGAAGAAAATACTGAACCTTTGAGAAAGCAGCTTCTCTTCAGATAAAGCCTTTTCAAGCCTCTCCTCGAATGACATCGCATGCCAACTAACCTTCTGATCCTGATCATGTAATGCATTATTCCTAGGTAAGCCACTTCTACATAATTAAGTAACAGAAAGTAAGAGGATGAGAAATAGACTTTACTTCTTTGTACTTATTTGTCGAGTTGGGAATGCCATTTCCATCCCACCATTTAGGAGTAAAATTATCTGGCTCTTCGGATTTCCAGTGAGCCGCGACCATTCCAATGATAGGCCTATCCTCATCAGAACTCTTAGCAGAATTAAATGTGTCACTTGTATAGCTTTCATCTCTGACCGCCTTACTCGAACTTGGAGGCTTCAACCACTGGGACAAGCTTGGGAATTCGACATCTGAACCACTATTTGTTGTAATCACCTTATTTCTTCTGGCATGAACTGTTACATCAGTGGCCTGGCATTTCTCCACAAAAGATGTGCTATCACTTGTCTTGTTATAAGATGATACAGAACCCTCAGAGTTCTGGAACACGGAACATTCATCAGATATTGAAGTTTCAACCAAATCCGGACTGTCATTCTTTGCACCCTTGAGATCCTCATCACATATATCAGGCTGGCAGGGATCTTCCCTGTACACTCCACAATGTCCGAGATCCTGAGAGGAATTCTGACCTTCGTGCAAATCATGCGAACAAGACCTAGTACAGTTCTCGTATGTTAACTCTTCCAAGTCAGGTACCTGAGTGTTAACTGGAGTATGCATCCCACCATTCACTTTCAAAGGAGTTGAAAAGGGTGAAGACTTGGATCCATCGAGATAGATATCATCATTACTGGTGACAGAGCATGACTCCAAGGTGGTTAACTTGATCCCGCAGTCGAGCACAGGCTCATTATTCACACCGTCAGAGTCTATGCTCTTGCTCACAGGTTCAGTATCATGCTGGTTTGATGCATCGCAACCATTCCTAGAAGAGCTGTCATCAAGAAGTAAAAACATCCACATTATTTAATCTATCCACTTATTAAAGTGAAGAGAAAATCCCAGACTCTTCAGAAACAGTGAACAGACTAAAGGCATTGGTATTTCAGCAGATAGCATGAGGTCTGCATACCTTGTAGCATCTGGCGGATAGGAGCTTTGATGAGACGCTGAAGGAGTTTG
The DNA here is from genome assembly GCF_056163025.1 of Triticum urartu. NCBI lineage: Eukaryota > Viridiplantae > Streptophyta > Magnoliopsida > Poales > Poaceae > Triticum > Triticum urartu. Next base: position 581,724,687 of record NC_141877.1, read on the forward strand.
GCATTCATCAGCCTTCAGTACTTCCATGGAATTCATGTTTTCAGACAAGGCAGTTCGCAGCACTGAATGTGTTTCATACTGCAGAGCTGAATCCATGCTTTGAGGCCCTTTAAGGATTTCATTTGGAGTTTCCGACAGTGCACCGCCATTTTTGAGGATAGTGGCCTGTTAATATCAGTGAAAGTCAGTCTGTTGCTGAGAACATATATGCGGGTAATCAACATGTTGAATTCACTGCTATAAATCCACTGCCACCTGAGTGAGTTATGTATGAGTAGCAAATTCTCATCCTCACTGAGTGACCCATGTGTAAGATTAGCAGTTAGCTACAAAGAGCAATGTAGATTCAAGAGAAGAAAAGCCACCGATCGATTGTCATTATAAACGCAACTACAGAAGCTATAATGGCCTGATCCATTGAACTCCTATATCAGTGCAAACAAAGAAATGAGCAACAGCCAGCTCACAAGTGCAGTGCTGCATTTTTGTGCAGTTAGTGTCAGTGCGAATGCCGATAGCGCTAACGCCAGAAGCATCATGCATATAAAGACATAATCCCTCTTTGTGTACTGAAAATGCTGAAACTGATGCACATGCGTCACTAGCCAGACAAAATTCAGGTCTCAAGTGGCAAGATACAGCTTAGAATAGATTAGCAAGGAAGCAGATCTGAACCGGGCCAGATTCAGAGAAGCGATCGCCATACCTCCTCGTGCACGAGCTCCGGATCCACCCTGTTGCTCCCGGCGTCCCGGTCCGACCCCGAGCTCGTGGCCTGCGATCCCTCATCTTCACCAACAATACAAAAATCGAACACCAAAGAAGCGCACGACAGCGTCAGAACCGAGCAGAGGATTGAACGGCTCGAGAAGGAGAAACGCAAAAACGGAAGGGGAAAAAAATGCAGACCTTCGCGCAGGAACACTGCGGACAGCGCGTTCCTGGACGGTGGCGCCCTCCTCTCGCCAACCTGATCGGCACGGACCGAAAATAAAAAAAACGAACAAAATTAACCAATCGCGGCCGAAATTTCCACGCCCCAGCTAGCTGATCCGCGTCCGGGAGCGGGCACACACGGGTTCCGCGCGGGGCACGACGGGAGAGGGGGAAACAAACCTTGGTGTTGGGGACGACGGAGGAGGAGACGAGCTGGGCGCGGGCGCGGCCGGCGCGCGGCTCGCCGCCGGCCGCGCGGAAGCAGTCGAACAGGCACCCCATCCCCGTCCTCCTATCCTCCTCCTCACCGCGTCCCCCTCGCCGAGCGCCGAGCCTTGGAGCCGCGGAGGAGGCGAGATTTCATCCGCCTCCCGGAGCCGATTGCGCGTGCGCGTGCCTGCGTCCGCCCAGTGGCAGGCAGGCAGGCAGAGGAAGCGAGGTTTAAGGGGAGGAGGAGGAGGACGGGACGGGGGACGGGGGGGAGGGGGGTTTCGAAATTTAAAATCGGAGCGGAGGAGGGGGAAGGCGGAGTCAGCGAGTGGGGCGGGGCGGGGCCCCCCTCCTCTGCTCCCGTGCGCGTGGGTCGAGCCGAGCCGCGGGCATCGGAGCGCCCCTTTTGAGCTTTTTGATTTTGAGGGCGTCTCCTTCCTGTTTTGAACGGAGCGACCAGGGGGAGATTTGGGGGTGATTCTGGTGGGATATATACGAGGTGTTAATTACATTTATTACGGGGTAGGATTTTGGTTGAAGACTTTACATATTTGGTAAAAACGACATTCCTCGCTATTTTTCTCATAAAAAATCATTCTTGTTCTATCACATGGCCTGCCCGCGCTTCTATGGGTTAGGCGGGGATGGTGATTACTCCCTCTGGAAAGAAATATAAGAACGTTTAGTTCTAACTTTCTCATAAATTTTGTTGGCTTTCGCCGCAATGCCCACGCTATAGATGGTCATTTCAAGAGAGAGTGGCTCCACAGAAGACGACATACGCCCCCACATGGCAATGGGATTCATAATCATAGGTCGTTGACGGTGTCAAGTCCTCCCATGCAAGGGCAAGGACCTCACACCAAGATATGCCCCCACTTCCGCCCACGAGACTCGTCATGATGTTTTTTCCCAGCTGGGTCATCGAAGAATAGTTTCTCTTTACAAAGTTCTCTGCCTAAGGATTGCATGCGTTGGGCCTGGGGTCAATGAACGCCAAGTTGTACAAGCAAATGTGACCGAGCATTCTGGATCACCCGAGAGCTTGCCCTAGGCATCCAACGGGAAGTCGAAGTACCCACAACCGACGAGCCACAACTTCCACTCATGTTGAAGACTCTATTTGGCACCCTCTATGTTGATGGTGAGAGTGGCAGTGCTAGAATGCGCATACATGAAAAAAGATGTATCTTTTGGTCCCAAGAAGCCATAAGCTAAGAAAGCAGCTTATAGACAAAAGCCGAGGTAAGACCTACCTACCAATTGTCCAACTTTTACCACTTAGAGACCCCCTCCCCCATCTTTTCCTCTCTCCCCTTCTAAACTATCCATGAACTTCCTTGTTCCTGCCGCCTGCTCTCCCCTTCTCCTTCGCCAGCTCTGTCACCTGGAGTGGAAGGGGATCTCCTCCTCACTGTATATCCGTCGTCCTCATTGGAATATGGCACTATGCCAAATACCTGTTCAAATATAAAATTTGGGCTACTTCTTTGTTAAACCTTGTGTGGCCATGGCGCTGACCGATTGGGGAAGAAGTGTGTTGCAACATTACCAAGTATGAGCCTCTCTCTTTCGCTGGGTTCTGGCCAGACTCCTCAGCCTGCAACCTCCCTTGTGCAAAGATTTGATGCTGCTGTGGTGGTCCTTTGTTGGGAATTAGCACACATTTATGTTCTAAAACTGCAACAAAAACAAAGTAATCTTAGTACCACATCACATGCGCTAATTCAGGGATCATTGTTCAACATGGAAGGGAACATATGTAGTAGCATATATGTAGGAAATAGCTCTTGCAACACCCTAGAAGCACATCAGACACTGTTTGTGGTCATGATACCACCCGGGGGAGATTTGGGAAAATACATCCTACCACCCAGGGGTAGTTACCCCACATGTTGTTGGGGAACGCAGTAATTTCAAAAAAATTCCTACGCACACGCAAGATCATGGTGATGCATAGCAACGAGAGGGGAGAGTGTTGTCTACGTACCCACGCAGACCGACTGCGGAAGCGTTGACACAACGTAGAGGAAGTAGTCGTACGTCTTCACGATCCAACCGATCAAGCACCGAAACTACGGCACCTCCGAGTTCGAGCACACGTTCAGCTCGATGACGATCCCCGGACTCCGATCCAGCAAAGTGTCGGGGAAGAGTTCCGTCAGCACGACGGCGTGGTGACGATCTTTGATGTACTACAGCAGCAGGGCTTCGCCTAAACTCCGCTACAGTATTATCGAGGACTATGGTGGCTGGGGGCACCGCACACGGCTAAGGAATAGATCACGTGGATCAACTTGTGTGTTTCTGGGGTGCCTCTACCTCAGTATATAAAGGACTAGAGGGGGGAGGCTGGCCGGCCATAGGAGGCGCGCCAGGAGAGTCCTACTCCCTCTGGGAGTAGGATTCCCCCCCAATCCTAGTTGGAATAGGGCTCCTTGAGGGGGGAAAGAGAGAGAGGGGGGCCGGCCACCTCTCCTAGTCCTAATAGGACTAGGGGAAGGGGGGAGGCGCGCGGCCACCTTGGGCTGCCCCTTTCTTCTTTCCACTAAGGCCCATCAAGGCCCATATGGTTCCCGGGGGGTTCCGGTAACCTCCCGGTACTCCGGTAAAATCCCGATTTAACCCGGAACACTTCCGATATCCAAACATAGGCTTCCAATATATCAATCTTTATGTCTCGACCATTTCGAGACTCCTCGTCATGTCCGTGATCACATCCGGGACTCCGAACAACATTCGGTACATCAAAATGCATAAACTCATAATAACTGTCATCGTAACGTTAAGCGTGCGGACCCTACGGTTCGAGAACAATGTAGACATGACCGAGACACGTCTCCGGTCAATAACCAATATCGGGACCTGGATGCCCATATTGGCTCCTACATATTCTACGAAGATCTTTATCGGTCAGACCGCATAACAACATACGTTGTTCCCTTTGTCATCGGTATGTTACTTGCCCGAGATTCAATCGTCGGTATCCAATACCTAGTTCAATATCGTTACCGGCAAGTCTCTTTACTCGTTCTGTAATACATCATCCCGCAACTAACTCATTAGTTGCAATGCTTGCAAGGCTTAAGTGATGTGCATTACCGAGAGGGCCCAGAGATACCTCTCCGACAATCGGAGTGACAAAACCTAATCTCGAAATACGCCAACCCAACATGTACCTTTGGAGACACTTGTAATGCTCCTTTATAATCACCCAGTTACGTTGTGACGTTTGGTAGCACCCAAAGTGTTCCTCCGGCAAACGGGAGTTGCATAATCTCATAGTCATAGGAACATGTATAAGTCATGAAGAAAGCAATAGCAACATACTAAACGATCGGGTGCTAAGCTAATGGAATGGGTCATGTCAATCAGATCATTCACCTAATGATGTGATCCCGTTAATCAAATAACAACTCTTTGTCCATGGTTAGGAAACATAACCATCTTTGATTAACGAGCTAGTCAAGTAGAGGCATACTAGTGACACTCTGTTTGTCTATGTATTCACACATGTATTATGTTTCCGGTTAATACAATTCTAGCATGAATAATAAACATTTATCATGAAATAAGGAAATAAATAATAACTTTATTATTGCCTCTAGGGCATATTTCCTTCAGTCTCCCACTTGCACTAGAGTCAATAATCTAGATCACATCACCATGTGATTAACATCGATAGTTCACATCATCATGTGATTAACACCCATAGTTCACATCGCCATGTGACCAACACCCAAAGGGTTTACTAGATTCAGTAATCTAGTTCACATCGCTATGTGATTAACACCCAAGGAGTACTAAGGTGTGATCATGTTTTGCTTGTGAGAGAATCTTAGTCAACGGGTCTGCCACATTCAGATCCGCATGTATTTTGCAAATTTCTATGTCAACAATGCTCTGCATGGAGCTACTCTAGCTAATTGCTCCCACTTTCAATATGTATCTAGACCGAGACTTAGAGTCATCTAGATTAGTGTCAAAACTTGCATCGGCGTAACCCTTTACGACGAACCTTTTTTTTTCACTTCCATAATTGAGAAACATATCCTTATTCCACTAAGGATAATTTCGACCGCTGTCCAGTGATCTACTCCTAGATCACTATCGTACTCCCTTGCCAAACTCAGTGGTAGGGCATACAATATATCTGGTATACAGCATGGCATACTTTATAGAACCTATGACTGAGGCATAGGGAATGACTTTCATTCTCTTTCTATCTTCTGCCGTGGTCGGGCTTTGAGTCTTACTCAACTTCACACCTTGTAACACAGGCAAGAAACCTTTTCTTTGACTGTTCCATTTTAAACTACTTTAAAATCTTGTCAAGGTATGTACTCATTGAAAAAACTTATCAAGTGTCTTGATCTATCTCTATAGATCTTGATACTCAATATGTAAGCAGCTTCACCGAGGTCTTTCTTTGAAAAACTCCTTTCAAACACTCCTTTATGCTTTACAGAATAATTCTACATTATTTTCGATCAACAATATGTCATTCACATATACTTATCAGAAATGTTGTAGTGCTCCCACTCACTTTCTTGTAAATACAGGCTTCACCGCAAGTCTGTATAAAACTATATGCTTTGATCAACTTATCAAAGCGTATATTCCAACTCCGAGATTCTTGCACCAGTCCATAGATGGATCGCTGGAGCTTGCATATTTAGTTAACACCTTTAGGATCGACAAAACCTTCTAGTTGCATCATATACAAATATTCTTTAGTAAATCCATTAAGGAATGCAGTTTTATTTATCCATTTGCCAGATTTCATAAAATGCGGCAATTGCTAACATGATTCGGACAGACTTAAGCATAGATACGAGTGAGAAAATCTCATCGTAGTCAACACCTTGAACTTGTCGAAAACCTTTTGCGATAATTCTAGCTTTGTAGATAGTAACACTACTATCAGCATCCGTCTTCCTCTTGAAGATCCATTTATTTTCTATGGCTTGCCGATCATCGGGCAAGTCAACCAAAGTCCATACTTTGTTCTCATACATGGATCATATCTCAGATTTCATGGCTTCAAGCCACTTTGCGGAATCTGGGCTCACCATCGCTTCTTCATAGTTCGTAGGTTCATCATGATCTAGCAGCATGATTTCCAGAGCAGGATTACCGTACCACTCTGGCGCGGATCTTACTCTGGTTGATCTACGAGGTTCAGTAGTATCTTGTTCTGAAGTTTCATGATCATCATCATTAGCTTCCTCACTAACTGGTGTAGGTGTCACAGAAACAGTTTTCTGTGATGTACTACTTTCTAATAAGGGAGCAGGTACAGTTACCTTGTCAAGTTCTACTTTCCTCCCACTCACTTCTTTCGAGAGAAACTCCTTCTCCAGAAAGTTTCCGAATTTAGCAACAAAAGTCTTGCCTTCGGATCTGTGATAGAAGGTGTATCCAATAGTTTCCTTTGGATATCCTATGAAGACGCACTTCTCCGATTTGAGTTTGAGCTTATCAGGATGAAACTTTTTCATATAAGCATCGCAAACCCAAACTTTAAGAAACGACAGCTTATGTTTCTTGCCAAACCATAGTTCACACGGTGTCGTCTCAACGGATTTAGATGGTGCCCAATTTAACGTGAATGCAGCTGTCTCTAATGCATAACCCCAAAACAATAGTGGTAGATCGGTAAGAGACATCATAGATTGCACTATATCCAATAAAGTACGATTACGACATTCGGACACACCATTACGCTGTGGTGTTCCGGGTGGCGTGAGTTGCGAAACTATTCCACAATTTTTCAAATGTACACCAAACTCGTAACTCAAATATTCTCCTCCACGATCAGATCGTAGAAACTTTATTTTCTTATTACGATGATTTTCAACTTCACTCTGAAATTCTTTGAACTTCTCAAATGTTTCAGACTTATGTTTCATTAAGTAGATATACCCATATCTGCTTAAGTCATCTGTGAAGGTGAGAAAATAACGATATCCGCCACGAGCCTCAATATTCATCGGACCACATACATCGGTATGTATGATTTCCAACAAATCTGTTGCTCTCTCCATAGTACCGGAGAACGGTGTTTTAGTCATCTTGCCCATGAGGCACGGTTCGCAAGCATCAAGTGATTCATAATCAAGTGATTCCAAAATCCCATCAGCATGGAGTTTCTTCATGCGCTTTACACCAATATGACCTAAACGGCAGTGCTACAAATAAGTTGCACTATCATTATTAACTTCGCATCTTTTGGTTTCAATATTATGAATATGTGTATCACTACGATCGAGATCCAATGAACTTGTTTCATTGGGTGTATGACCATCGAAGGTTTTATTCATGTAAACAGAACAACAATTATTCTCTGACTTTAATGAATAACCGTATTGCAATAAACATGATCAAATCATATTCATGCTCAACGCAAAAACCAAATAACACTTATTCAGGTTCAACACTAATCCTGAAAGTATAGGGGAGTGTGCGATGATGATCATATCAATCTTGGAACCACTTCCAACACACATCGTCACTTCACCCTTAACTAGTCTCTGTTTATTCTGCAACTCCCGTTTCGAGTTACTAATCTTAGCAACTGAACTAGTATCAAATACCGAGGGGTTGCTATAAACACTAGTAAAGTACACATCAATAACATGTATATCAAATATACTTATGTTCACTTTGCCATCCTTCTTATCTGCCAATCACTTGGGGTAGTTCCGCTTCCAGTGACCAGTCCCTTTGCAGTAGAAACACTTAGTCTCAGGCTTAGGACCAGACTTGGGCTTCTTCACTTGAGCAGCAACTTGCTTGCCGTTCTTCTTGAAGTTCCCCTTCTTCCTTTTGCCCTTTTATTGAAACTAGTGGTCTTGTCTACCATCAACACTTGATGCTCTTTCTTGATTTCTACCTTCGTCGATTTCAACATCACGAAGAGCTTGGGAATCACTTTAGTCATCCCTTGCATATTATAGTTCATCACGAAGTTCTACTAACTTGGTGATGGTGACTAGAGAATTCTGTCAATCACTATTTTATCTGGAAGATTAACTCCCACTTGATTCAAGCGATTGTAGTACTCAAACAATCTGAGCACATGCTCACTAGTTGAGCGATTCTCCTCCATCTTTTAGCTATAGAACTTGTTGGAGACTTCATATCTCTCAACTCGGGTATTTGCTTGAAATATTAACTTCAAATCCTGGAACATCTCATATGGTCCATGACGTTCAAAACATCTTTGAAGTCCCGATTCTAAGCCGTTAAGCATGGTGCACTAAACTATCAAGTAGTCATCATATTGAGCTAGCCAAACGTTCATAACGTCTGCATCTGCTCCTGCAATAGGTCTGTCACCTAGCGGTGCATCAAGGACATAATCTTCTGTGCAGCAATGAGGATAAACCTCAGATCACGGATCCAATCCGCATCATTGCTACTAACATTTTTCAACACAATTTTTCTCTAGGAACATATCAAAATAAACATATGAAAGCAACAACGCAAGCTATTGATCTACAACATAATTTGCAAAATACTACCAGGACTAAGTTCATGATAAATTTAAGTTCAATTAATCATATTACTTAAGAACTCCCACTTAGATAGACATCCCTCTAATCTTCTAAGTGATTACGTGATCCATATCAACTAAACCATAACCGATCATCACGTGAGATGGAGTAGTTTTCAATGGTGAACATCACTATGTTGATCATATCTACTATATGATTCACGCTCGACCTTTCGGTCTCCGTGTTCCGAGGCCATATCTGCATATGCTAGGCTCGTCAAGTTTAACCCGAGTATTCTGCGTGTGCAAAACTGGCTTGCACCCGTTGTAGATGGACGTAGAGCTTATCACACCCGATCATCACGTGGTGTCTGGGCACGACGAACTTTGGCAACGGTGCATACTCAGGGAGAACACTTCTTGATAATTAGTGAGAGATCAACTTAAAATGCTACCGTCAAACTAAGCAAAATAAGATGTATAAAAGATAAACATCATATGCAATCAAAATATGTGACATGATATGGCCATCATCATCTTGCGTCTTTGATCTCCATCTCCAAAGTACTGTCATGATCTCTATCGTCACCGGCATGACACCATGATCTCCATCATATTGATCTATATCAATGTGTCGTCACACGGTCGTCTCGCCAACTATTGCTCTTACAACTATTGCTATCGCATAGTGATAAAGTAAAGCAATTATTTGGCGCTTGCATCTTATGCAATATAGAGACAACCATAAGGCTTTTGCCAGTTGCCGATAACTTTAACAAAACATGATCATCTCATACAACAACTTATATCTCATCACGTTTTGACCATATCACATCACAACATACCCTGCAAAAACAAGTTAGACGTCCTCTACTTTGTTGTTGCAAGTTTTACGTGGCTGCTACGGGCTTAAGCAAGAACCAATCTTACCTACGCATCAAAACCACAACGATAGTTTGTCAAGCTGGTGCTGTTTTAACCTTCGCAAGGACCGGGCGTAGCCACACTCGGTTCAACTAAAGTTGGAGAAACTATCACCCGCTAGCCACCTTTGTGCAAAGCACGTCGGGAGAACCGGTCTCGCGTAAGCGTACGCGTAATGTTGGTCCGGGCCGCTTCATCCAACAATACCGCCGAACCAAAGTATGACATGCTGGTAAGTAGTATGACTTATATCGCCCACAACTCACTTGTGTTCTACTCGTGCATATAACATCAAACCATAAAAACCTAGGCTCTGATACTACTGTTGGGGAACGCAGTAATTTCAAAAAAATTCCTACGCACACGCAAGATCATGGTGATGCATAGCAACGAGAGGGGAGAGTGTTGTCTACGTACCCACGCAGACCGACTGCGGAAGCGTTGACACCACGTAGAGGAAGTAGTAGTACATCTTCACGATCCAACCGATCAAGCACCGAAACTACGGCACCTCCGAGTTCGAGCACACGTTCAGCTCGATGACGATCCCCGGACTCCGATCCAGCAAAGTGTCGGGGAAGAGTTCCGTCAGCACGACGGCGTGGTGACGATCTTTGATGTACTACAGCAGCAGGGCTTCGCCTAAACTCCGCTACAGTATTATCGAGGACTATGGTGGCTGGGGGCACCGCACACGGCTAAGGAATAGATCACGTGGATCAACTTGTGTGTTTCTGGGGTGCCTCTACCTCAGTATATAAAGGACTAGAGGGGGGAGGCTGGCCGGCCATAGGAGGCGCGCCAGGAGAGTCCTACTCCCTCTGGGAGTAGGATTCCCCCCCAATCCTAGTTGGAATAGGGCTCCTTGAGGGGGGAAAGAGAGAGAGGGGGGCCGGCCACCTCTCCTAGTCCTAATAGGACTAGGGGAAGGGGGGAGGCGCGCGGCCACCTTGGGCTGCCCCTTTCTTCTTTCCACTAAGGCCCATCAAGGCCCATATGGTTCCCGGGGGGGTCCGGTAACCTCCCGGTACTCCAGTAAAATCCCGATTTCACCCGGAACACTTCCGATATCCAAACATAGGCTTCCAATATATCAATCTTTATGTCTCGACCATTTCGAGACTCCTCGTCATGTCCGTGATCACATCCGGGACTCCGAACAACCTTCGGTACATCAAAATGCATAAACTCATAATAACTGTCATCGTAACGTTAAGCGTGCGGACCCTACGGTTCGAGAACAATGTAGACATGACCGAGACACGTCTCCGGTCAATAACCAATATCGGGACCTGGATGCCCATATTGGCTCCTACATATTCTACGAAGATCTTTATCGGTCAGACCGCATAACAACATACGTTGTTCCCTTTGTCATCGGTATGTTACTTGCCCGAGATTCGATCGTCGGTATCCAATACCTAGTTCAATCTCGTTACCGGCAAGTCTCTTTACTCGTTCTGTAATACATCATCCCGCAACTAACTCATTAGTTGCAATGCTTGCAAGGCTTAAGTGATGTGCATTACCGAGAGGGCCCAGAGATACCTCTCCGACAATCGGAGTGACAAAACCTAATCTCGAAATACGCCAACCCAACATGTACCTTTGGAGACACTTGTAATGCTCCTTTATAATCACCCAGTTACGTTGTGACGTTTGGTAGCACCCAAAGTGTTCCTCCGGCAAACGGGAGTTGCATAATCTCATAGTCATAGGAACATGTATAAGTCATGAAGAAAGCAATAGCAACATACTAAACGATCGGGTGCTAAGCTAATGGAATGGGTCATGTCAATCAGATCATTCACCTAATGATGTGATCCCATTAATCAAATAACAACTCTTTGTCCATGGTTAGGAAACATAACCATCTTTGATTAACGAGCTAGTCATGTAGAGGCATACTAGTGACACTCTGTTTGTCTATGTATTCACACATGTATTATGTTTCCGGTTAATACAATTCTAGCATGAATAATAAACATTTATCATGAAATAAGGAAATAAATAATAACTTTATTATTGCCTCTAGGGCATATTTCCTTCACATGTCTCATATACACTCATGTTGTAGTGTGTATAAACACTATTCTGATCACGGGATAAGGAATATTATTCTGATCACAACATGAACTTCCTGAGTTACACAATCTGAACTTCCCTCTGTAGGAACCCGACCTTCGGGCTATCTTCGCAACTGTGTCTCCTCGCGTGAATTATTCTGGCCAGTCATGTTCTATGTGATGTAAGTGTAATCTAGAAACAGTTTTTAGCAACTAAATGCCCGTTTTAAATAGGAATCTCGCTCTGAAAGTGTGTTATGTCGACTAAAAGGGGTGAATAGGTGATTTTTACAAATTCGTTACTGAGGAAATTCCTAAGTCATGAACAACTAACAGTGGAATAAGTACTCAGAAGTAAGCATAACTAAGCAGCAGCACAGTCAACATAATGAGATGAAAACAAGCAATGAGTACAGGAAGCGTAAACACGGGATATGTAGGCTGAAGACAAACTGACTGAAAAAATTGAACTGAGGAAATTGAGAAAGTCTTCAATCAAAGTCTTCAAATAGTAACGATCAGGTACAACAACATAGAATGAGGAAATGAAAGGGTTGAGAAGATAGAACCAGTTAGCTCGGTGAAGACAGTGATTTGATAGACCAGTTCCAACTGTTGTGATAGTCGTACGTCTGGTTGGAGCGTCTAGGTATTTAAATCTGAGGACACACAATCCTCGCTGTATTCTCCTTGAGCTAAGGTCACACAGACCTCACCTAATCACTCGTGGTAAGTCTTCAGGTGACTTCCAAACCTTCACAAACTCAGTCACTCGGCGATCCACAATTTCCTCTTGGATGCTCTAGACCATGACGCCTAACCGTCTGGAAGATGCACAGTCTTCAAAGGTAACAAGCGTTGGTTCCACACAGGAACAATCTTTTGAGTGATGCTCAATCACTTTGGGTTTGTAGGTGTTTGGTTTGGGGTTTTGGGTTTTTCCTCACTTGATGATTTTCGCTCAAAGACCTCGGAGGATGGGATGCTTTCAATGACAAGTGTCAGTTTCTCGCAGAGCAGCCAACCAGCTAGTGGTTGTAGGGGCGGCTATTTATAGCCTAGGGAACAGCCCGACATGATAAGACATGAATGCCCTTCAATGGTATGACCGTTAGGTGGGTAAGATATTTTGGGACAGCTGGCGCATAGCACAACAATGGTCGGAAATTTGAGGTTCAAATCCTCAGGGCTATCATGTTCCTCACTTGTAGGCAATCTGCACTGGTGAATTCCTAACTCCTCAGTCAGAACAAATTCCTCAGAGACCAGAAGATCTTCGTCTCTGTCACTGAAGAAATTGACTGAACTGTATGAGATTTCCAATGCCTTCACTCGAAAGAATTGGTAGGTGTCGGATTTTGAGATGAGCATCACTTGGAAACTTTTCATTAGTTTTACCTCGACCCCCTTTAACAGTACGGTGTTTCCCATGACTCATGAAATAGAAAAACAAAACTACGAAAACTAAAGTCTTCACGCTTCATATTCCTCGCATGAATATCAAGTCTTCAGGATCACACCAATTTCTTCACTATCAAAGTCTTCAGAAGGCCAAAGTCTTCAGTTGAAGACATTCATTTTTAGGGATCGACTTTCTCTGTAAATATCAAACTCCTCATGGACTTATAGACTTGTGTACACTCACAAACGCATTAGTCCCTTAATTTATAAGTCTTCAATACACTAAAATCACTAAGGGGCACTAAATTCACTTACACGCTCGTTGTCGGATTTGCTCTCGGGACATGATGAACTTGCGTCTCTTGCATTTTTCCCGCTTGAGTTGTTCGACCTGAACTTCCCTTGGTGACAGGTTGAACTTCCCCCAACATTTTCCAAATGAGACTTTCAATATACCGTTGGAAAGCTGTGCACACGACGATCACGACCGAAATTGAATTTTCGGAAAAATGTAAGCGGTTTAAGAGTAGTTTTGAAAACCGATTTTTCTTCATACAAAAAATGTGAATCATATTTTCGATCGTATTTCTAAACCGTTTATTGAAACGAGGCAAATAAAATGGCGTTGGAAAGCTGCTGCAAAACCGCTCTTTCCGCATGTTTATAGTTTTCTCTAATTTCCTATGGTTACAGAGTAATTTGGAAAATCATAATCGTAAAATTTCGCAAACCGACCAGCCGAGTTCGTATTTTCGATGCCATTTCTAAACGGCTAATCCAATTGAGGCAAATGATATGGCATTCGAAAGCTTATGAAAATGCGCTACCTTTTCACGTTGAAAGTTTTTTATAATATTGAACGGTTTAAAAGTAATTTAGAAAACAGTACAAATTCCACCGAGTTCATATATTCGAATTAATTTTTTAACAGTATGTCTGAATGCAGCAATAATATGACGTTGGAAAGCTTGAGGAAATGCGAACCTTTTTGGTATATATTGTTTCTGCCAATTCTTTATGCATCAAAATTATGCATCTTTGATACCTCATTTTATTGATTCGATATTGGAACAGAAAAAGTATCGCACACCTATTTCCCCAGAGGTGGCCTTGGGTTATCGAACCCACGAGAGGAAGATTCGCTTGAAGCGATGGTCTCTAGCAAACTTTTGTCAAAGTGTCAAATCCAGGTTTTGACCGGATCAACAAACAAATAGTGATTCAAACACTTATAATAAAAAGAGGTACGTGTATGAGGTCTTAATGCTTACAACCTTGTATTTGCGCTGGGATCATACATGATATTAATTTGTGCGTTGGAAGTCACCAATTGAGACATGCTTGTTACGAATCGAAGTGGGGGATGTGTCCAAATAACATCTTGAACGGCACGAGTCCTGCATTAAGAATCAGTTGTTGATAGAGGCAAAGGTGTCCCGATGTTTCGATGAGATGATGGCTATCGTTTTCTGTGAGAGTCGACCTTGACGATCCGACTACGAACGTGCCCTATCGTAGGCCCTATCTGTCGCGCGGGGTTGCCTTGATAATTAATATAATGAAATCAGACAAGAGCTTTGGCGTTCAATGACTACGCTCATTTATCCCAAGGATATGATCCATGTTACCCTACTGAACCTTGCTGTCATCGGTGTTCGGTATAACACTTCACGGTCTCCTTGCTCCTAGCCCCACCAGTGCTCGATCTCCATGATCCTGGGTACCCGCAGGGATGAAGATCGCGAACAAGACAAGAGACATCTTCATAGAACAATTTTATTTCAGACATACGAGACATTATGTCAAAGCCTTCCATTGATCCCCTCAACAAATACCTCGGGTTGCAATGCTCATGCCTCAAACCATACCTTATCGAACTACTCACACATGAAGATTAGATCGTGAGAAGAAAACATTGAAGACCACATCTTGAGATTGATTGGTTGCAAATATGTCTTACAATGGATGCCTTGTGATATGCACGATTACAAGTATGAATTAGATGAGAGAGCACTGTGGCGGCGGTGATGGCTATGGAGATGGAAAATGGCGACGGCTAGGGTTTGTGGATGAAGATGATGATGAAGGCATTCACACAACAAGAACATAGTAAGAACGTATCAAGCATTGTTGTATGATCATGTATCAAGCATTGTAGTATGATCATGCATGCACACAACAACAACCTACCAAGTAGTCTGATCATACCAACAACGTAGCAAGCATTTTGATTATAGCAACAACCTAGCAAGCATTCTAATCAATGTAACAACCTAGCTACCATTCTCGTCATGCCAACAACCTAGCAAGCATGTATGAAATAAATTCAATTCAAATCAAATTGCATTGGAATGGAAGAAAAAACCTACGAATGGGAGCATGGGGAACAAATTGCTTACCACCCGCGCCGAAGCAGTTGCCGTCGAAGCGACCAGTTATCGCGGACCAAACCCTGGCAGGAACAAGAGTTGGGCCGACGTGGATGACCCGACCATTGGAGGTCACAATGTGAGGGGGCACAGTCATTGAGGCTTCGGCCGCACTCCTCTTTGCCTGGGTTGGAGCAATAGGACAGAAGAGCATCCCACAAGAGTAAAAAAACCCCACCTGGGCACGACCAATGGGCTTCCCGCTGCAACCGACATGCTTCCCTCCGCCATCGCAGTGATGTGCTGCCAATGACCGCATCGATCGGCATGAACGCCGACGGTGGGTCAATGGTCACTAACCGTGACCTGCTACAAATGGGGAACAACGACCGGATAGTCGTCTGCAGGTCAATGCCTTACCTGGTCAGGCCGGCCACGCACCGCACCTGGATCGGGTTGCTGCCAACAAGGATAGGAGTGGGGCGGCGTAGTTGAGGGTCGGCCATCGAAAAAATCATAGGGGCAGTGATAGAGTGAGAGAGGAGTGTCGTGTGAATGGGCGATGGGTGGTGACGGGAGAGAGTTGTGAGACGCCCTGTTGTCTCTTGCTCTTACCAACGCATGCTGGCGAGAGGCACGTGTGGCTCTCACGAGCCCGACTTTGAAAAAAACGGCCAGTTCGGCTGTTCCTCCCTCAGCCTGGTCCGTGAGTACTTTAAGATTCATGCGGGCGTGGAATCGCATGCTACCCAACAAACCAAACACCTGATTTTTTGCACTGTGCGAGACTGCTGGGCCTCCTCTAGGCTACCAAACGCGCCCATGAAACTTGTGTCTCCCGGTTTGGGAACATTACATCTAGTTTTGGAAAGCCTCCAAATGTTTTTTCTTCTTCTTTGTGTTTCTTTTCTTGGTTTTCTGGTTGCTTTTTCTCTTTCTTTTTGTTTTCATTCTCTTTTCTTCTTTTTCTTTACCTTTTTCTAAATTCACGAATATTTTTTGCATCTTTGAACTTTGATAAAATTCAAGAACATTTTCTAAAATTTGAGTTCACGAACATTTTTTGAAATTTGTGAACACTTTCCAAATTCCTAAACATATTCCAAATTAGTGAACACTTTTATAATATGGAACATTATATGAATTGGTGAACATTTTTTCAAATATGTGATTTTTTTTAAAATTCATGACCATTTTCCAGTTCTATGATTTTTTAAATCCATGAACATTATTAAATTGGTGATCATTTTTTTAAACCGCGAATATTTTTTAAATTCATGAACAAATTTGGAATTCATGATGTTTTTTAAATACATGAACAATATTGTACTCACGAACTTTTTCTAAATGCGCAAACATTTTATGAATGGGTGAACACTTTTTGTATCCATGAACTTTTTTGAATTCACAAATATGTTTTGAATCCACATTTTTATAATTCATGAACTTTTTACAAATTCATGAAGATGTTTTGTATTTCACGAAAATTCTTTCAATTTACAATTAGGCTTGAATTTATCTATTTTTTTCAAATTCATGTATATTTTTCAAATTCGTGAATTTGTTTTGAGGTGGCGAACATTTTCTGAAATGCAAACATTTTACAAATGCATGAACAGTTTTGCAAAGTAATTTTTAAATTTTGAAAAATTTCCATCTTCGCTAGAATATGTAAATTTATGCACATTTTTAAAGTCCATTATTTCATTAAATTAAAATAAAACCACTCGAAATAAAAAAGAAAGAAGTTTTTTAGGCTATAAAAAAACTTCACCGTACGCTCCCACACACACTGGAAGACCCACGTCCTGGGCCAGGCCCATCTAGCAGCCAGCGATGCGAGGGATACACAGCAGCACCCCAGTCGATCCCTCCGCCCCTCCCACGCATCTCCGGAGGTCGCGCGACCGCCTCTGCCCCCGCCGCCCGCCGCCCGCCGCCCACTCCGGTCTCGCTGCCGGCTCCGGCCTCTCGCTGTCCGGCTGCTTCTCGCGTCCGCCTCCGCGCGAGCCCGAGCTCGACCGCGCCGTTCCCCTACTGCGCGCAGCAGTACTCCCTGCCGGCCTCCCCCCTGCGGCCTCCACCCAGCCGCCGGGTCGCTGCCGGTCTCGCTCTCGGATTTGGACAGGGGAAGCCCGCAGCCGTGCGCCCCCCCCCCCCCCCCCCCCCCCCCCCCCACAGGGTAATTTCTAAGTTCTAGGTTGTATAAACTGACGCATGACGTTCTAAATCAAGGATGCATATAGTGCGATGAACAGTTGGATTGAAATTACGCATACGCGTTGGATTTACTCAAGTTGATGTGCTTTGTTATCAGTTTCGTTTCATGCTGCAGAAATGGAAGATGAAAGATTTGATACTCTTTTGTATCTCCATACTAGTATCTTATTGTACAATCCAGCCGTATTTTATATGCTTTCGTTGTAGGCGTTTAGTTATGCCTGGGATTTTCTCCAATTCTGGTTCTGCCACTGATCTCCTTCAGTTTTGGTTCTTATGCGAACATGTGAGATATTATGGTATTTGTGACTTGAACTTGTAAAATCTTGACTTATTTGTTAATTCTTGTGAGTGGTTGGCAGATGAATACATAAGTGGGAGAGTGAGTCTGCTTGCAAATAGTTCTCTACCATGTCAGAATAGTGGTACTGAGGTCTATTCGTTTAGGGGTATTTGCTGTTTTGAATAGAAACTGATTAATAAGAGAGATAGGGCAATTTAACTGTTTGCACATGAAGGAAAGGGTAAAAGATCCATTACATTGAACCAAAGGGCATATCATCAAATCATCAATTCTCCCATCTGATGGGTGTTTGATACCAAATTTGAATTTTTTTTACCTCCATTCAGTTATTTGCTAGTACATGATACCCTACTAAACTATTCCAGACATTGTTTGATCCGGTTCTTCTTCAGCGCAGGCCACGGAAGATCAATCTCGGTTGAGCAAATAGGAATTTGTGCCTGCGATTCTGTGGTGCGGGTGCAATTCCAGAACCTTCTGGGTCCAGCTGAACTCCCTATGCCCCACGTTTAGTCTTTTCCTGCATGGACCGGTGCAGGATCTGGTGGCCGCGCCAGCAACATCAGTCTGAATTGGAGTCCGTCTCTACCAGATATCTCCTGTTCGGATGGCTCTTCCCCCATGCGGGATCAGTCGATATTGTTGTCGCAGCGTTCGTCTCCCAGGGAGAGATCTTGCAGTCTTTCCCCAACCTCGACACCTTCCAGGTCAGTTATGGCAGAAAATAGTATAAATGGTGCTGTTAAATGTACTTTGCAATCTTATTCCATTTATATGGAGCGTGTGACAGTGGCCAGTGCGGTTCATTTTTTTATTTCTATGAAGAGCTTTGTTCTTTTAGGGCGAACTAACCTAATTTAATGTGTAATGGGTCACTTAAGAAGGCAAACAATTTTAGGTGGTTCTCCCCATTTATTGTAGCATAATAAACTACGATGCAGAAAAGTGTATGGCATGCCGCGCTTGGCAGAAGTGTAGTAGGCAACCAAACTAGACCTATTTTGTTTGTTTGTTGTAAAGCATTAATTGATTTTGTTACATTGTTGACTTTTAGCTGCACTGTTACACTGTTAGAGTCAATGAGATACACACATAGCTTCTTTATTTGAAGCCCCTTCCCAGTTAAAAAAATATGCTGGAGCTGTGTGCTGCTTCATGGTTAAGCAGGCTGAACCAGTCCTTGAATTGCTATTTATTAACTAGTGATGTATACACATGCTTCTATAACAGCTAAGACTTCGGTATAGGAGTTTACTGAGTTAAAATCCTCAGGAACCAAAGGGATACTTTTTGCAGGGATGGTCTTATCCTGGAGTCACCTGATCCTTCTGGTTTGTGTTTTCACTAGTTGAAATGCATTACCTAATCCAACAAGTTTGTGTCTGGTTAGCAAAACAGAATGAGCTCATTCGGGGACTAAAGTGATAAAATCTTCCTGCATGTGCCAGAGGCAAGATATTAGCGGGACTTGTTAATTGGGGATGTTTCACAAAGATTTTAATATGACCCTCTTCCATCCCTTGAAATCTGTAGATGGCGTCATTAGCTGAATGTAGTATATGTGTGTTCCATAAACTAAACAACCCATGAAGAGGTAATGATCATATACATGTTATGGTCAGGCGGTTGAATGTGTTTCTTGTAACACCTCCATCGTCCTGAATGAACTTTATATGTCTGATGAAAGGCTCTGAATATTTGAACCAAATATTTTTTTATTCCAAACAGCTGACTTGGAAATGTTGAGGACAAATATGCTGGATGTTTTCTGCACATCCCTATACTATTTATAAAATATGATAGCTTTCCCTTTACAAGTACTGATTAGCCTTTTGTGGCGGGCTATTTTATAACCTTTAATCTTATATTTTACTTAGATTCTTATCGCAATGTCACATGTTTTGATACCAAGACTGTTCCTTGATTACTGCAATCTTCCATTCAGATACTAAAAAATGGAGACATACATTATGGGTACGCATCACATGTTTGATACCAGGACCATTGCTTGATTATGAATAACTGTTTTTAGTTTTTTTATTGATGGCTGCATTGCTGAATGTTTTCTCTCTTGGTAGACTGCTATCTTTTCCTCAAATAAAAGGATGCCAACAGTGCTACAAGAATCTGCAGCATTTACCATCCTTGGGGATTGTGTTGTACATCTTCCAAGAGATTTTGAAGGCTGCTGTGTTAAGCAAAAATATCAGCCGTTGCGGCCTCAAGTTGTTCAGACACAGCATTCTGACACAAAACAAGACTGTTCTATTGCATTTAATGGACCATTGGGAATTGAAGATCAAGACCAAAGTGAGAGTAATGGAAAATGGGAATGTGATTGTAGTGTATTAGACGGTTTTCTGGATACTTACAAGAAGTCAGTAGTGAAAGGTGGTGACTGGGTGCACTTCTGCTGTAAGCCTGACAAGAGCTTGAAATGCAATCTGAATCAAATTCCAGTGCTTCATCATTTGTATCTTGATGACCAGAAGGCTGAAATTAATCATTGCCACGTATGTAAGTCAACTCTCACTTCTGACATCCTTGTGGCAATCATAGTTTGAATCATTTTAATTTATTTCCTTCAGTGCTGTTCAATTGTTTTACTGTGATCAGTTACTTCAATACTGTTCAATGTAGGTCATACTTTATGATATTCCTGTTGCTGGTAGAAACCATTTCTCCCTGGGTGAGGATGCACCTTATAGGATGAAGTCTCCCTTCAAAAAGCCAAATTGGATAAATAATCTGCAAAAGAGAAGACCATTTCTTGATTTGGTATGCGCCTTGATGCTTTTACATGTTATTACAGTTTAATTTGAACAACTAGATAATGTGGTCCATGTTTATGTTTGAAGGATCCGATTGTGTTGGCGCTTAATTGTTCAAATTCAGCTAGATTGTCAGTTGCTTGGAAAACTACTAATAACAGTTCTGCGGCTCATTTCTTGTTTGCAACTGTGTAAGCATCATCTTTTATCTATTTTCTCTGATGGACACTGTTTTCTTTTTCTTCCTTTGTCCTGACTGCTGGTTGTTTATTCAGGTTTGATGCCTTAGTTCAAGTGGTACAACATTTCACAGGAATAATTTTAGCTTCAGTATCGACTATTATCTACATCTTCATTCAACTGTTCCGAAAATGTTTGAGCCATGTCTCTGAGCACTTTATATTACAAAAGGTTTTCAGACACTCATGGAAAAACATGCATCTCCGTTGTTCCCAAATTCTTTATTGGCCGATTTTCCTCCAAGATACGTCCCTAAGGTAAACTTGGGATGCCTATGGTGCTGCTTAATTCTACCATTATAACTTAAGTTACCATTGACTAGTTATCTTTTCTAGAGATGTCAAATGGTATTGCCAAACTCACTTGGTTTCCTTGCTTTATGATAGCTGATGACTGTATTTAATTTCAGTTTGTTGATTCATTTAACCTTGATGTAAGGAACCTTTGTGCTTCCCCAATATTAAAAGTTGAGATTAGATATATTAGCTGTTAATAGTAATGATAAAATGAATTATTGTTAAAACTAAGCTTTTATTGAGCTATCCTTGGTACATTATTTGAGTATGTTACTGCTTATACTATGCAGCTCCTCTGTTAATGTCGAATATGCACACAGAGCTGCAATCCAGAAGCATGCTTTATGGTCAAATATTATCATGGATCTTCTGATGGGTTTCATCCTTGGAGCAGCACTATTGTTGAACATGGAGACTATTTGCTCTTGGATTTTTGTTCTTCTTCACTACATGACAGATGCTGTCTTGAGATCTGGTTGTGTGTGGCTGATGGGTGTTCCAGCAGGCTTTAAACTGAATACTGAGTTAGCAGAGCTTCTAGGCATGATTTCTCTGAATGCAATCCAAATATATTCTACCCTTTGGTTCATGGTGGGAGGCTTCCTTAGGCATATAATTCAAGGCCTTGCATTTTCTGGAATTCTTTTAGGCTTCACGGTTCCTGTTTCAATCTTCATTGACATTATCCAGCTTGCGACGTTGCATGTTACCATGCTTCAGTGGTTAATCTCCTTAATATATTCAAGGCAGATTCAGACAGTGACATCATTGTGGCGTCTTTTCAGGTAAAAATGTTGGTATGTTGATGGGTAAATGCACCTATGATCATATGAAGTTTTTGTGTTTAATTACTTTACAATATAAGAAATCTCAAAAAGAATTCATGGCACTAGAACTACATGTGTTGTGCATGTAAAAATTCTGCAAAAATATGGTCATATATGTGAATCGTCCACAGAAGACAACAAATCACACTTGTAGCACAACAGATTAGTCATACAGTTATGTATTTTGTACAGTGGCATCATCATCATGGTTTTGTACCAAATTTTACATGTATACATGCTGAAACTGTTATTTTACTATGAATATTTTGCTTATTTTTAAAAAAATTGTGCATGTGTACTATTTTAGTGATGGGTTCATGTGACCATGAATGCACTGCACCGATTCTGCTTCCTTCATTCATATGACATTTTTTAAGTATAAAAATAGCTTGTTTGCAACATAAACTCGATTGTGGTGTTGAATGACTAGTGTCAGATAATTACTTAACTAATAATCTGCAATTACCATATTTTGTTGTAAGTTATTACAGTAGTCGGATTGTCAGATATCTTATGTTTAGAAGCAAGTTATGGAGCCAGGTCCCTTGTAGATGGAGTAGAAGCTAATAGCAAGTTGATTAAGCTTATGGTGGAAATCTAGCATTTAGAAATATGTTGGGGAGCAAAACTCTTCTAGAGATGACACTGAGAGACGAAAGCTAGGGGAGCAAATGGGATTAGAGACCCCAGTAGTCCTAGCCGACACAAAAGCGCTAATTATTATCCCCATAACATCTCAATCTTAAACTTTGATGATGTTCGTTTCTCATCTTCTTGCTTCATTGCTGTTGTTATTTTGATGAAAGTTAATGTGATGAATTAATCAGTTGCGGAAATATAAATGAATGTGTGGCAATTGGAAACTAAACTCCCAATTTCTTTTGTTTCTTCATTAGATTTTTTTGCTGTAAATTTCTTGCAGACTTACTGATATGTGCTTGTATTATTAACAGAGGGCGCAAGTGGAATCCTCTTAGGCAGAGATTAGATAGCTATGACTACACGGTTGAACAACATGTGGTTGGTTCACTGTTATTTACACCAGTCTTGCTTCTTCTACCCACAGCTTCTATATTCTACATATTTTTCTCTATCTTGAGCAGCACAATCATCTGTTTGTGTATAGTGTTGGAAACTGCAATTTGTATAATCCACTCTACTCCTTATGCTGCGGTAATTCTATGGGTGACAAGGAGGCAAAGGTTTCCTGCTGGATTAATGTTCCTTCCTATGTCATCGTCATCTGTATCTACTGATGATGATGCTCTATCAGTTGAATATCATTCAACCAGTTTATCTGGCGAAAGGGAAACAGATGAACCCATCCATGTACATTCAGTACCACTAGTTTCAGAACTTAACTGTAACTATAACACCCTTGGTAAGCTCTCTCTCTACATTTTTATCGTATGCTCATACCCTACTTATTTGTTGGTAGTATTACTATAGAAGTTAGCACTATCTATTCTATTTTTTTGTTCAATCACTTTTAGTAATCATTTCCTTCTGAACATGTGTGGGCGCCAGGCCTGTTGTGTTGTTATTTTTTCTAACACTTGCAATTTCTATCAGCTGAGTTTTTTTTAACATAAATGATGCTAAATGCAGGACAAGTAATCGGGCCACATTACCAGAAAGTTTTCAACGGGATCGCTCTCCCCTTCTGCAAACAACTGGCACATGGAATCCTCAGGGGCACAAGGTTGCTACTTATCTCGTTGTTTAGGTTTATTCCTTATTATGGCATTCGTGACACCATCTTCTTTGTTATATCAGGATACCTACAACACTGCATCTGCCGTCTTCACCACTGCCCTGGATGCATATTGGCATTAGAGAATACTGGATGCTTTGCCGTCGCGCAACCAAGTGGGGGAGGAATTAAAAGTTCTCCGCTTATGATTAACTATTAGTCGCTCAGAGAATTTTGCTTAGTTGCCACCGTTTTGCAGTGGATGTTTTGCTTTAGTTGCCTTAACACAGTAACAAATGTTGGTAGTTGCCAAGATGTTGCGTTGTGGACTGCTTTGTAGCACTGATACCATTTGTAGTTGAGGAATCGACACGTAGGAAAATTAATGTGTTTGTTACAAGCATACAAGTTCTTCACGTGAGCGTAAATGTGTTGCAACCAACATACATGTGGTTGTATAGATCAGCATGGTGGTGCACTCTCAGCAAGTGGGGTGGAATCACTCAATACATAAGTTTGGTGGTTGGTGTTATTTAGAGTTTGTTAGAACCTGTTAATGGTGGTGAAAATCCTAGATCGGTGTGATGGCCCGCTAGTAGAACGAAGGGAAATCATAGATTGGAATGTAACTTGGATTGGAGAAGGGGAGGAACAAAAAAGGAAGGATGGGATACAGAGAGGGTAGGTGAGAGTTCACATAAATCTCATTTTCTATGGCATCCAGCCTCTTTTAAACCCACACTCTTACACTTACAAGTGGGACCCATGGTTCATAGACTACACACACCTGAACCCAACTCTTGCGGCTCACTCATTGGTTCTTAATGTCGACCCTTCTAGATCTTGGTGTTCATCATTGACACAGCGACGCTCATGGGTGACCAAGGCTTGCAATCGGGCCTTTGGTGGTGGATCTTACTCATCCTAATACGACTCTTGGACGTTATATCTTTCCGATGCCTTCCAATCCTAAGCCTGCATTTTCCCCTCCTCAAAAGAAAAAAGTCAACACATCTTGCCTTGAATGTGTTGAGCCTAAATTTATTTTACCGGGCTATACTTCAAATAACTGTTTCTATCATCTACTTGGAACTATTCATCTTATTCTCTTATCATATATACATTGAGTCAAGTGTAGAATTGTATCACATGGAAAGAAGTGACGATAAGATATATAGGGGTGCCCGTGTATTAGAA
This sequence comes from Triticum urartu, assembly GCF_056163025.1. Lineage (NCBI taxonomy): Eukaryota > Viridiplantae > Streptophyta > Magnoliopsida > Poales > Poaceae > Triticum > Triticum urartu. The sequence continues at coordinate 581,749,639 of NC_141877.1, forward strand.
TGTGTGAGAAGAGAAGATATATGTGAAGCAGAATCCGTGAAAAGAGATGGCCGTTTTAGTACACGGATAGTTTAATGCGCAACATTTCACATAATGAGTACCATGCTGGAAATAAATTGCATCGAGTGGTGGTTGGTGTTGAGCTCGGCTTAATGGGGTGGCTTTGATTTTCTTTTTCCCCTTTTATTACGTTTCGTTCTTTGGGCGGCATCTAAGATTTCCAAAAGAAGGATACTGGAACCTGACGAGTGAGAGGCGCAATAGCTCTGCAGCCGTTGCTAATGCTCAATTTTTTTTGTCTACTTTGTTCAAAGTTGGAGGTAGCACAGCAACAGTAGGTACTATCGCCAGGTGCCTTTCACCGTTGTTTTGTTTTGTCAATATCCGACAGCTTAGCATAGTAATCGTTCCAGATGTATGATAAGAGAGGGAAACAAATTAATGGCATGAACACATGCCTGTTCAACGCACAAGCTGTAGTGATCTAGCTTGTGCGGTTAACAGGCATGAACACACACCTATTTGGTACATATGGAGAGAGATTTTGCTAATTCGCTTATTTGTTCCTTCTCATGTCGTGGCATGGAAAAAAGATCGAGCACATTTACAATTTTTTTATTTTAAAATCCATGTGTAGAGATGCTACATACTCAGGAGCCTTTTTTTCCCATGATAGTAGCCGGGCATATCAGTTTTTAGTTTTTCACATAGAAAGTTTTGCAACAGCAAATGTCGCAAGAAAGGCATATTTTCCCCGGACTGAGGAGCTCGTCGCTCGCAATTTCATTACCATGAAATTGATACATAACGATACATAAATTCAGTTTGCGATTACTCATACTTCAGTTCCTGCTTTTGGAAACGAGGACATACCTGCAATTTGAACACTAAGACATCATGATCAAGATTGCTTGGAAGTTTGCTACTGGCATGTGCATGTTTGAACATTAGCCTTGCTGATCACATGACAAACCGGTGGCCTACTATTATTTCCTATAGCCGGTTGGTGTTATTTAGAGCTTCTTAGAGCCTGTTCATGGTGGTGCACTCTCAGCAAGTGGGTTGGCATCAGTCAATACTTCAGTTTGGTGGTTGGTGTTATTTAGAGTTTGTTAGTGTTGGAAATCAGGGGTGATCTGAACTCTAGCTCTCTCTATCTGAATTTTTCTCTGAAGAAACTACACACACTGAAGGTAGATGAAAACAGAGGAAACACGCCGGACAACAAGATTAAACATCAACAGTTAGAACCTGTTCATGGTGGTGAAAATCCCAGATCGTGTGATGGCCCGCTAGTAGAATTAGGGGAAATAACAGATCGGAAGGTAACTTGGGATCGGAGAAGGGGAAGAACATAGAAGAAAGGATGGGATACAGAGAGGGCAGATGAGAGCTCAGATAATTCTCATTTCCTCGATAAGCTACAGGGACGGAATCCAGCCTCTTGTAATCCCACGCTCATACATTTACAAGCAGGTCTCTTGACCCATAGACCACGCACACCTACACCCATCTCATGACTCACTCCATAGGTTCTTCTTCTTGACATGTGTACCCCCTCCAGACTCGAGTCACGGGGGTCCTATCAACGTCTTCCTGGACTAGGACCTCATTGTCCACCATTGTCACTAACATACCGGCTCTCACAAGGCATGGAGGCATCACAATCGGGCCATTGGTGGTGGATCTTGCTTTGCTTGAAAAGATTCTTGCTTGATACTCAATGGGTCTTTCCGATGCCTTCCAACCCTAAGTGTACGCATCTTCCCTCCTCGAAAAGAAAAAGGTCGATGTATCTTGCCATGAATGTGTTGAGCCTAAGAGCATCTCCAGCCGTTGAGCTTCTCAGGAGGCATTTTTTTCATCGCCTGGGGAGCTACCGGCGGATATTTTACGCCGGGGGGGGGGGGGGGGGGGGGAAGAGTGTTCCCAGCCGTTGAGCTCCCCACGATGAACGTGCCGCCGCCGAGGCCGCTCGACATCGGGTGCACCGTGCCCAGGCACAGCGCCGCCGCCACGGCCGCGTCCACCGCGTGCCCGCCCGCCCGCAGCGCCGTGGCGCCCACCTCCGAGCACCGCTCGTCGTCCGCGGCCACCGCAGCCGCGCCGGACTTCATCGTGCCGGCTCTCCCACGCGCCAGACACCCTCGAGCTCCAACCCCGATCAGCGGCAGGCTCCGCGCCGGGGCCCAGGAGCAGCAACAGGACGCCGGCCAGGGCGAGCAGCGCCACGGCGATGCCCAGCGGGGAGCTCACGTCCGATGACACGCTGCCGCCGCCGAGCAGCGGGCCCTGCAGGGCGGCCATGGCCGAAGATCCCGTGGGCAGCCAAGGGTGGGACGGAGCCAAGGAGGAGAGGATTCTTTGAATGGTGAGGGACGCGGCCTCCTCGTGCTCCTGGGGAAGTGGCGGCATGGCGCGGAGCTGGCGTCGCCGCGCTTGCAGCCGCTATGTCCGCCGCGTCGTCCTCGTCCTCGGCCATGCCGCCCTGTCTACCCCATCCCACCCAGGCCACGACCGCGCGCGTGGGGCTGGAGCTCGACCCCGACCCAGCTGCTGCATGTACGCCCGGCGAGCGCGAGCCCTTCCCCGGTCATGCTCCACACCGGCCGCGCGAGCGCGAGCCCCGCCCCGGCTGTGCTCCGTGTTGGGGAACGTAGTAATTTCAAAAATTTCCTACGCACACGCAAGATCATGGTGATGCATAGCAACGAGAGGGGAGAGTATGATCTACGTACCCTTTTAGATCGCACGCGGAAGCGTTGACACAACGTAGAGGAAGTAGTCGTACGTCTTTGCGATCCAACCGATCAAGCACCGAAACTACGACACCTCCGAGTTCGAGCACACGTTCAGCTCGATGACGATCCCCGGACTCCGATCCAGCAAAGTGTCGGGAAAGAGTTCCGTCAGCACGACGGCGTGGTGACGATCTTGATGTACTACAGCAGCAGGGCTTCGCCTAAACTCCGCTACAGTATTATCGAGGACTATGGTGGCTGGGGCACCGCACACGGCTAAGGAATAGATCACGTGGATCAACTTGCCTTTCTGGGGTGCCTCTGCCTCAGTATATAAAGGACCAAAGGGGGGAGGCTGGCCGGCCACATAGGGCGCGCCAGGAGAGTCCTACTCCCTCTGGGAGTAGGATTCCCCCCCCCCCCAAGCCTAGTTGGAATAGGACTCCTTGAGGGGGGAAAGAGAGAGATGGGGCCGGCCACCTCTCCTAGTCCTAATAGGACTAGGGGAAGGGGGGAGGCGCACAGCCACCTTGTGCTGCCCCTTTCTCCTTTCCACTAAAGTCCACTAAGGCCCATATAGCTCCCGGGGGGTTCCGGTAACCTCCCGGTACTCCGGTAAAATCCCGATTTCACCCGGAACACTTCCGATATCCAAACATAGGCTTCCAATGTATCAATCTTTACGTCTCGACCATTTCGAGACTCCTCGTCATGTCCCCGATCTCATCCGGGACTCCGAACTCCTTCGGTACATCAAAACTCATAAACTCATAATATAACTGTCATCGAAACCTTAAGCGTGCGGACCCTACGGGTTCGAGAATAATGTAGACATGACCGAGACACGTCTCTGGTCAATAACCAATAGCGGGACCTGGATGCCCATATTGGCTCCTACATATTCTACGAAGATCTTTATCGGTCAGACCGCATAACAACATACGTCGTTCCCTTTATCATCGGTATGTTACTTGCCCGATATTCGATCGTCGGTATCCAATACCTAGTTCAATCTCGTTACCGGCAAGTCTCTTTACTCGTTCTGTAATACATCATCCCGGAACTAACTCATTAGTTGCAATGCTTGCAAGGCTTAAGTGATGTGCATTACCGAGAGGGCCCAGAGATACCTCTCCGACAATCGGAGTGACAAATCCTAATCTCGAAATACGCCAACCCAACATCTACCTTTGGAGACACCTGTAATGCTCCTTTATAATCACCCAGTTACGTTGTGACGTTTGGTAGCACCCAAAGTGTTCCTCCGGCAAACGGGAGTTGCATAATCTCATAGTCATAGGAACATGTATAAGTCATGAAGAAAGCAATAGCAACATACTAAACGATCGGGTGCTAAGCTAATGGAATGGGTCATGTCAATCAGATCATTCAACTAATGATGTGATCCTGTTAATCAAATAACAACTCCTTTGTCTATGGTTAGGAAACATAACCATCTTTGATTAACGAGCTAGTCAAGTAGAGGCATACTAGTGACACTCTGTTTGTCTATGTATTCACACATGTATTATGTTTCCGGTTAATACAATTCTAGCATGAATAATAAACATTTATCATGAAATAAGGAAATAAATAATAACTTTATTATTGCCTCTAGGGCATATTTCCTTCAGTCTCCCACTTGCACTAGAGTCAATAATCTAGATCACATCACTATGTGATTAACATCGATAGTTCACATCATCATGTGATTAACACCCATAGTTCACATCGCCATGTGACCAACACCCAAAGGGTTTACTAGATTCGGTAATCTAGTTCACATCGCTATGCGATTAACACCCAAAGAGTACTAAGGCGTGATCATGTTTTGCATGTGAGAGAATCTTAGTTAACGGTCTTGCATATTCAGATCCGTTATGTATTTTGCAATTTTCTATGTCTACAATGCTCTGCACGGACCTACTCTAGCTAATTGCTCCCACTTTCAATATGTATCTAGATCGAGACTTAGAGTCATCCAGATCAGTGTCAAAACTTGCATCGACGTAACTCTTTACGGCGAACCTTTTTGTCACGTCCATAATCGAGAAACATATCCTTATTTCACTAAGGATAATTCTGACCGCTGTCCAGTGATCTACTCCTAGATCACTATTGTACTCCCTTGCCAAATCAGTGCAGGGTACATAATAGATCTGGTATACAGCATGATATACTTTATAGAACCTATGGCCAAGGCATAGGGAAGGACTTTTATTCTCTTTCTATCTTCTGCCGTGGTCGGGCTTTGAGTCTTACTCAACTTCACACCTTGTAATACAGGCAAGAACTCTTTCTTTGACTGCTTTATTTTGAACTACTTCAAAATCTTGTCAAGGTATGTACTCATTGAAAAAACTTATCAAGCGTCTTGATCTATCTCTATAGATCTTGGAGCTCAATATGTAAGCAGCTTCACCGAAGTCTTTCTTTGAAAAACTCCTTTCAAATACTCCTTTATGCTTTTCAGAATAATTCTACATTATTTCCGATCAACAATATGTCATTCACATATACTTATCAGAAATGCTGTAGTGCTCCCACTCACTTTCTCGTAAATACAGACTTCACCGCAAGTCTGTATAAAACTATATGCTTTGATCAACTCATCAAAGCGTATATTCCAACTCCGAGATGCTTGCACCAGTCCACAGATGGATCGCTGGAGTTTGCACATTTTGTTAGCACCTTTCGGATTGACAAAACCTTCTGGTTGCATCATATGCAACTCTTCTTTAATAAATCCATTAAGGAATGCAGTTTTGTTTATCCATTTGCCAGATTTCATAAAATGCAGCAATTACTAACATGATTCGGACAGACTCAAGCATAGATACGAGTGAGAAACTCTCATCATAGTCAACACCTTGAACTTGTCGAAAACCTTTTGCGACAATTTTAGCTTTGTAGATAGTAACACTACTATCAGCGTCCGTCTTCCTTTTGAAGATCCATTTATTTCCATGGCTTGCCGATCATCGGGCAAATCCATCAAAGTCCATACTTTGTTCTCATACATGGATCATATCTTAGATTTCATGGTCTCAAACCATTTCGCGGAATTTGGGCTCATCATCGCTTCCTCATAGTTCGCAAGTTCGTCATGGTCTAGTAACATGACTTCCAGAACAGGATTACCGTACCACTTTGGTGCGGATCTTACTCTGGTTTACCTACGAGATTTGGTAGTAACTTGATCTAAAGTTACATGATCATCATCATTAGTTTCCTCACTAATTGGTGTAGTAGTCACAGGAACAGATTTCTATGATGAACTACTTTCCAATAAGGGAGTAGGTACAGTTACCTCATCAAGTTCTACTTTCCTCCCACTCACTTCTTTCGAGAGAAACTCCTTCTCTAGAAAAACTCCGAATTTAGCAACAAAAGTCTTGTCTTCGGATTTGTGATAGAAGGTGTACCCAACAGTCTCCTTTGGGTATCCTATGAGGACATATTTCTCCGATTTGGGTTTGAGCTTATTAGGATGAAACTTTTTCATATAAGCATCACAACCCCAAACTTTAAGAAACGACAACTTTGGTTTCTTGCCAAACCACAGTTCAGATTGTGTCGTCTCAACGGACTTAGATGGTGCCCTATTTAACGTGAATGCAGCTGTCTCTAATGCATAACCCCAAAACGATAGCGGTAGATCGGTAAGAGACATCATAGATCGCACCATATCTAATAAAGTACGGTTATGATATTCGGACACACCATTATGCTGTGGTGTTCCAGGTGGCATGAGTTTGTGAAACTATTCCACATTGTTTTAATTGAAGACCAAACTCGTAACTCAAATATTTTACTTCTGCGATCATATCGTAGAAAATTTTCATTTTTGTTACGATGATTTTCCACTTCACTCTGAAATTCTTTGAACTTTTCAAATGTTTCAGACCTTTGTTTCATCAAGTAGATATATTCATATATGCTCAAATCATCTGTGAAGATCGGAAAATAACGATACTTGCCGTGAGCCTTAACACTCATCGGACCGCATACATCAGTATGTATTATTTCCAATAAGTCAGTTGCTCGCTCCGGAGAACGGAGTCTTAGTCATCTTGCCCATGAGGCATGGTTTGCAATCATCAAGTGATTCCAAAATCCCATCAGCATGGAGTTTCTTCATGCGTTTTACACCAATATGACCTAAACGGCAGTGCCACAAATAAGTTGCACTATCATTATTAAGTTTGCATCTTTTGGTTTCAATATTATGATTATGTGTATCACTACGATCGAGATCCAACGAACTATTTTCATTGGGTGTGTAACCATATAAGGTTTTATTCATGTAAACAGAACAACAATTTATTCTTTTACTTAAATGAATAACCGTATTACAATAAACATGATCAAATCATATTCATGCTCAACGCAAACACCAAATAACACTTATTTAGGTTCAACACTAATCCCGAAAGTATAGGGAGTGTGCGATGATGATCATATCAATCTTGGAACCACTTCCAACACACATCGTCACTCACCCTTAACTAGTCTCTGTTCATTCTGCAACTCCCGTTTCGAGTTACTACTCTTAGCAACTGATCCACTATCAAATACTGAGGGGTTGCTATAAACACTAGTAAAGTACACATCAATAACATGTATATCAAATATACTTATGTTCACTTTGCCATCCTTCTTATCCGCCAATCACTTGGGGTAGTTCCGCTTCCAGTGACCAGTCCCTTTGCAGTAGAAGCACTTAGTCTCAGGCTTAGGATCAGACTTGGGCTTCTTCACTTGAGCAGCAACTTGCTTGCCGTTCTCCTTGAAGTTCCCTTTCTTCCCTTTGCCCTTTTCTTGAAACTAGTGGTCTTGTCAACCATCAACACTTGATGTTTTTCTTGATTTCTACCTTCGTTGATTTCAGCATCACGAAGAGCTTGGGAGTTGTTTCCATTATCCCTTGCATATTATAGTTCATCACGAAGTTCTACTAACTTGGTGATGGTGACTAGAGAATTCTGTCAATCACTATTTTATCTGGAAGATTAACTCCTACTTGATTCAAGCGATTGTAGTACTCAAACAATCTGAGCACATGCTCACTAGTTGAGCGATTCTCCTCCATCTTTTAGCTATAGAACTTGTTGGAGACTTCATATCTCTCAACTCGGGTATTTGCTTGAAATATTAACTTCAAATCCTGGAACATCTCATATGGTCCATGACGTTCAAAACATCTTTGAAGTCCCGATTCTAAGCCGTTAAGCATGGTGCACTAAACTATCAAGTAGTCATCATATTGAGCTAGCCAAACGTTCATAACGTCTGCATCTGCTCCTGCAATAGGTCTATCACCTAGCAGTGCATCAAGGACATAATTCTTCTGTGCAGCAATGAGGATAAACCTCAGATCACGGATCCAATCCGCATCATTGCTACTAACATCTTTCAACACAATTTTCTCTAGGAACATATCAAAATAAACACAGGGAAGCAACAACGCGAGCTATTGATCTACAACATAATTTGCAAAATACTACCAGGACTAAGTTCATGATAAATTTAAGTTCAATTAATCATATTACTTAAGAACTCCCACTTAGATAGACATCCCTCTAATCCTCTAAGTGATCACGTGATCCAAATCAACTAAACCATGTCCGATCATCACGTGAGATGGAGTAGTTTCATTGGTGAACATCACTATGTTGATCATATCTGCTATATGATTCACGCTCGACCTTTCGGTCTTCGTGTTCCGAGGCCATATCTGCATATGCTAGGCTCGTCAAGTTTAACCCGAGTATTCTGCGTGTGCAAAACTGGCTTGCACCCGTTGTAGATGGACGTAGAGCTTATCACACCCGATCATCACGTGGTGTCTGGGCACGACGAACTTTGGCAACGGTGCATACTCAGGGAGAACACTTCTTAATAATTAGTGAGAGATCATCTTATAATGCTACCGTCAAACTAAGCAAAATAAGATGTATAATAGATAAACATCATATGCAATCAAAATATGTGACATGATATGGCCATCATCATCTTGCTTCTTTGATCTCCATCTCCAAAGTACTGTCATGATCTCTATCGTCACCGGCATGACACCATGATCTCCATCATCTTGATCTATATCAATGTGTCGTCACACGGTCGTCTCGCCAACTATTGCTCTTGCAATTATTGCTATCGCATAGCGATAAAGTAAAGCAATTATTTGGCGCTTGCATCTTGTGCAATAAAGAGACAACCATAAGGCTTTTGCCAGTTGCCGATAACTTTATCAAAACATGATCATCTCACACAACTTATATCTCATCACGTTTTGACCATATCACATCACAACATGCCCTGCAAAAACAAGTTAGACGTCCTCTATTTGTTGTTGCAAGTTTTACGTGGCTGCTACGGGCTTAAGTAAGAACCAATCTCACCTACGCATCAAAACCACAACGATAGTTTGTCAAATAGACTCCGTTTTAACCTTCGCAAGGACCGGGCGTAGCCACACTCGGTTCAACTAAAGTTGGAGAAACTGTCACCCGCTAGCCACCTTTGTGCAAAGCACGTCGGGAGAACCGGTCTCGCGTAAGCGTACGCGTAATGTCGGTCTGGGCCGCTTCATCCAACAATACCGCCGAACGAAAGTATGACATGCTGGTAGGCAGTATGACTTATATCGCCCACAACTCACTTGTGTTCTACTCGTGCAAATAACATCAAACCATAAAAACCTAGGCTCTGATACCACTGTGGGGAACGTAGTAATTTCAAAAATTTCCTACGCACACGCAAGATCATGGTGATGCATAGCAACGAGAGGGGAGAGTATGATCTACATACCCTTTTAGATTGCACGCGGAAGCGTTGACACAACGTAGAGGAAGTAGTCATACGTCTTTGCGATCCAACTGATCAAGCATCGAAACTACGGCACCTCCGAGTTCGAGCACACGTTCAGCTCGATGACGATCCCCAGACTCCGATCCAGCAAAGTGTCGGGGAAGAGTTCCGTCAGCACGACGGCGTGGTGACGATCTTGATGTACTACAGTAGCAGGGCTTCGCCTAAACTCCGCTACAGTATTATCGAGGACTATGGTGGCTGGGGCACCGCACACGGCTAAGGAATAGATCACGTGGATCAACTTGTGTCTTTCTGGGGTGCCTCTGCCTCAGTATATAAAGGACCAAAGGGGGGAGGCTGGCCGGCCACATAGGGCACGCCAGGAGAGTCCTACTCCCTCTGGGAGTAGGATTCCCCCCCCCCCAAGCCTAGTTGGAATAGGACTCCTTGAGGGGGGAAAGAGAGAGATGGGGCCGGCCACCTCTCCTAGTCCTAATAGGACTAGGGGAAGGGGGAGGCGCACAGCCACCTTGTGCTGCCCCTTTCTCCTTTCCACTAAAGTCCACTAAGGCCCATATAGCTCCCGGGGGGTTCCGGTAACCTCCCGGTACTCCGGTAAAATCCCGATTTCACCCGGAACACTTCCGATATCCAAACATAGGCTTCCAATGTATCAATCTTTACGTCTCGACCATTTCGAGACTCCTCGTCATGTCCCCGATCTCATCCGGGACTCCGAACTCCTTCGGTACATCAAAACTCATAAACTCATAATATAACTGTCATCGAAACCTTAAGCGTGCGGACCCTACGGGTTCGAGAATAATGTAGACATGACCGAGACACGTCTCCGGTCAATAACCAATAGCGGGACCTGGATGCCCATATTGGCTCCTACATATTCTACGAAGATCTTTATCGGTCAGACCGCATAACAACATACGTCGTTCCCTTTGTCATCGGTATGTTACTTGCCCGAGATTCGATCATCAGTATCCAATACCTAGTTCAATCTCGTTACCGGCAAGTCTCTTTACTCGTTCTGTAATACATCATCCGCAACTAACTCATTAGTTGCAATGCTTGCAAGGCTTAAGTGATGTGCATTACCGAGAGGGCCCAGAGATACCTCTCCGACAATCGGAGTGACAAATCCTAATCTCGAAATACGCCAACCCAACATCTACCTTTGGAGACACCTGTAATGCTCCTTTATAATCACCCAGTTACGTTGTGATGTTTGGTAGCACCCAAAGTGTTCCTCCGGCAAACGGGAGTTGCATAATCTCATAGTCATAGGAACATGTATAAGTCATGAAGAAAGCAATAACAACATACTAAACGATCGGGTGCTAAGCTAATGGAATGGGTCATGTCAATCAGATCATTCAACTAATGATGTGATCCCGTTAATCAAATAACAACTCCTTTGTCTATGGTTAGGAAACATAACCATCTTTGATTAACGGGCTAGTCAAGTAGAGGCATACTAGTGACACTCTGTTTGTCTATGTATTCACACATGTATTATGTTTCCGGTTAATACAATTCTAGCATGAATAATAAACATTTATCATGAAATAAGGAAATAAATAATAACTTTATTATTGCCTCTAGGGCATATTTCCTTCACTCCGCCCCGGCCATGTGTGCTGCGCCACGGCCGCGCCGAGCCCCTCCCCGCTTCGGCTATGTGTGGTAGGTGGCGGAGGAAGGAAAAGGAGAGGAGAGAGGAGAAAGAAAAGAGAGAAAGGATAGGAGAGAGGAGAGAGAGTGGCTGGCAAGTGGGCCAATGCATGCGAAAAAGAGCGTCGGCGCCCCAGCTTTCTGGGTTTGGGTTGGGACCGTCGAGCGTAACTTTGGCGAAATCCGATGCTTTTTGAGATTTTAGGGCATGAGAGCAACTTCAATGGGGCGACCCATTTCGTCTGCGACCGTCCATTTGGGTCGGCGTGGACACAAAAGGCGTCCCAACGCGCCGACCCAAATGGACGCGCGTTCGTTTTTCGTCTGCGGGCGATCCATTCCCGGCCCATTTTTGAGCCGGATTTGCGTCGGCGCGGACACGCGACGGACGCCGCGCTCGCCTACTCCTCTCCCCGGCCCCGCTTGCCTGTGGCACATTGGCCTCCCGTCTCACACCCTGTGGCCAACAAGCAACCCTCCCGCCTCCTCCGTCGCCGACGCCGTCGCCCATTTTTTTTCCGGCGACTCTTCCAGCTGCCGCCGCCTCCACATCCGCCCAGCAACGCCGCCCCTCCCCCCGTCGCCCTTCGCCGCCGTTTTTGCCATCGGGGAGCAAACTGCTTCCCACCGTCGCTTCCCCCACCGCACAGCCGCCCGCGACCAAGAAGCCGCGTCGCCGCCCCTGCCACATCCGACCGGCACGCTCGTCGGACATCGGCAGGGCAGCTAGCTTGTCTGTGGGCGCCGCAACTCCCCTCGCCGTCTGTCTCCAACGTCGACGCCCGCAAGCTGTTCGACAGTTTACCAAGGTACGAAATGGACTCCGCCGACGAGTTCTTTTTCCACAATTTCTTTTGCGACTCCAACGATTCGTCGTCCGACGACGAGGAGGAGATATTGGCTGCCGTGTTGGTCCGTCACCACCTCAACAACCAGCGGCCATTGTTTCATGGCTCCATTCCGGGCCACCTTCCGGCGTTGAATCACAGCCGAGAGAGCGGGCATTTCCTTCTCTGGAAGGACTACTTTGATATAACAAACCTGTTGTTCAAACATCACAAATTCCGCCGCCGGTTCCGTATGAGTAGGCATGTTTTCAACCGTATTAGAGAGGAAGTGGTCGGCTATGATGACTACTTCGAGTGCAAAGAGGATGCCGTCGGCAAGATTGGTTTCTTCTCTTATTAGAAATGCACTGCCGCCATCCGAATGCTTGCATACGGAGTGCCCTGTGATCTCATTGACGAGTACGTCCGTATGAGCGAGTCTACATGCCTAGAGTCCCTGTATAAGTTTTGCAAGGCTATTATTGCTGTGTTTGGCCCTGAGTACTTGAGAGAGCCGACAACTGAAGATACAACCCGTTTGTTGGCGATGGATGCCAGTAGGGGCTTTCCGAGGATGCTTGGCAGCATAGACTGCATGCACTGAGAGTGGAAAAACTGCCCTTCTGCTTGGCAAGGGAAGTATAAGGGACATGTCAGGGCTTGCACTGTCATACTAGAGGCCGTGGCGTCTCAAAATCTCTGGATCTGGCACTCTTTCTTTGGCATGGTTGGATCACACAATGATATCAACGTACTTCAGCGCTCGCCGGTGTTTGCTAGGCTTGCAGAAAGCCACAACCCACCGCTGAACTTTACTGTCAACGGCCACAACTACAACAAAGGGTACTATCTGGGTAGCGGTATCTATCCTCAGTGGACCACTATTGTCAAGACAATACCCAACCCCGTCGGAGAGAAAATGAAAAGATTTGCCCAAGAGCAAGAGAGTGCTAGAAAGGATGTCGAGCGTGCCTTTGGTGTTTTGCAATCTCGATGGGGCATCGTTCGGTATCCTGCTAATACTTGGAGCATACAGAAACTGTGGGATGTGATGACTGCTTGTGTGATCATGCACAATATGATCATAGAAGACGAGCGCCCGGAACGTCTGTACGATCAAGACTTTTAGTTTCAGGGTGAGAATGTTGTGCCTGAGCATGGGGAGCGGCAACATTTGAGTAGTTCACTCAATTTCATGAAGACATGCGTGATTGGGAAACTCACGTGCAACTACAAAATGATTTGGTTGAGCATATGTGGGCTCATGTTGGCAACCAATAGATATATCTTCTTTTATTCGTTTGCAAAACTATGTGAAACATTTTTATTTGTATTTGGCTTGTAAAACTATACTATTTATTTGGGCGCCCAGACTATTTGTCTTGTTTACATTTTCATTTGACAATATGTTGAATGCAAATCATGTAAAATTGGGCGGCCACGCCGGCACATATGGGTGGCGCGTTGGGCGCGCTGCTGACCGATATCAAAAATAGGGCGGACGCCGGGCGGGCGGCCAACCCAAACGGACAAAAAGCGGACGAAATCGCCGTCCGTTTGGGTCGGCCCGTTGGAGTTACTCTGACTGGGGAAAAAAAACGCGCCAGCGATGAAAAAGGCCTAGAGGGGGGGGGGGGGGGGCTGTTGGGGGGTCTAGTGGAGATGCTCTAAGCTTGTTTACCCAGCTATATTTCAAAATCACTGTTTCTATTATCTACTTGGAGGTTTTCATCGTCTTCTCTTATCTCATATACACCAGATCTAGTATAGAACTGTATCACAAAGCAAGACGCGGTGATGCTGGCGGGTATTAGAGTGTGTGAGATGATAAGATATATGTGAAGGCGGAATCCATGAAAAAAGATGGTAGCATAGTACACAAACAGTTTAATGTGCAACATTTAACACAATGATTACTAAGTTAGAAATAACTTACATCGGGTGGTTGGTGCTGAGCTCGGCTTAATGTGTGGCTGATAAATATTTTTTTATTACATTCGTTGGTTGGCATTAAGATTTCAAAATAAGGATACTGGAGCCTCGCAAGCGAGATGCGTAATAGCGTTGCTATGCTTGATTTTTCTTGTTAACGTTGTGAACCCAATTGTATGACCAGGGAGGGAAACAAATAACATGCATGTCTGTTAAGTGCCCCCTTTTTTTTAGAAAAGGGGATGACCTTCGACCTCTGCATCTAGGCGATGTATACGGCCATTTTATTAATTATTCTCACAAGACTTTATAAAGTAATACTATAGTAAGACTGAAGCCGCCGTCTAAGCAACAAACTGTCGCTACACCTATCCAATTGATGAAGGGGCGCAGATAGCCTGAGCCTAATACCAAACAGACATCATAGCCAAACCTAACATCTAAGACTTGAGGACCCATCCAGGACGCCTGCCGGGCATGGGTCTCGCCGGTCCGGCGTGCTCTCAGTGGCCGCCGCTGCCAACTGCCACCGCTCCATCTTCAGAACTGTACTGATGCATCAACCTTTCTCGGTCTAGCTATCGTCGACGCCACCACGGCGCCCAACAGCACCTCCTCCCTGCGCGCAAACAGCTGTGCACGTCGCGGTCGCCACTGATACACCTCAGTACCATGCTGCCAAGTATCACCAGCCGACACAGCTTGAAGTCTTTGGAAGATCTGTCGTGCATAGCACCTGCCGACCAGGCATGACAAAGCGTAGTACCTGTCGGTCAGGCATGACTTAACATCTCCACCGAAGCTCCATGCAAGACGAAGCTGCTCCACCTCCTGCCTCTGACTTCCAGCACTGCTCCATAAATGATGCTCCCAAGAGAGAAACGACACCGAAGTGCCGCCATCGTCCGATCTGGAACATCAGATCCTAGGGTTTCCCCCAGAGCAGCACGAGTGGGTCGACAATAGTTACACGACGATGCCTTCGTCAAGGTAACGGCGTAGAACGCCGCCATCGCCTGCCAACGGCTCGATTTTCACCGACAACCATGTCTCCCCAACTCGCAGCCGGGACTAGATGATGGATATCGAGATCCGATCACCAAGCCTCTGGCCGGCCATCTCTGACGACGAAGATGACCACCACCATTGGCCAGCGAGACGACGCGAGATGAAGTAGGGCGCTGCCAGCGTGCGTCCTGGCCAGCACCACCGGTGCTCGGCCCGTCATGGACCACGCCTCATGGCCGAGGGCAACGGCAATTGCTGCCAGGGCGAGAACGCAGACCGGAAGCCCAGATCTAACCCACCCGCGCGCCACCACATGGCCACCACCAAGCGCCGTTCAGGGGCAGCCCCGCCGCCGTGAGGGACACTGCCCCACGGGCAGCAGGCGCCAGCCACCGGTGGAACACCGCCGCGCGGCACCGGCAGCCGCGAGATCTGCGCGAGAACGACGAGGACGCCTCGCCGCCACCTTCCCTGGGGACCACGTGGGCTTCGCCGGTGTCCCCTCCGGCGGTAGCGAAGCGGGGAAGGAGCGAGGAGGGGCGGCACTGTGCGGAGGGGTAGGAGAGAGCAGTCGCTGTGCCGCTGCTGCCGAAGTGGCGGCCGGAGGCGGCCGCACGCGAGACCTAGATCGCCTCCTGTTTCGCGAGAGCTCACGTACGTACCAGTTCGCCCGCTTCCTCAGATCAAACATATATTAAAATGGGGGAGAATTTAACTTCCCCGGCCTCTGCACCAACTAGGGATGTATACGGCCTTTTAGTATGAGTACGAAGATAAACATGATCCTCAAAAATTTTTAAATGAGTATCAAGATATTTTTTGATGAGTGGTTTCACCACCCATCAAACTTGATCCTCAATAAATAGGGGAAAACCCCTGTGCATCACCTGTCAATTCTAGAAATTGAACTTGGGTCATTAGGCTGCACAACTGCATGCCCAACCACTGAGTCAAGGCTCTCTTTGCATCTAGATCATTGCATCAAGATATTTGCTCCATCTAGCATAGCGAAAGACATTTTGCTAATTCACTTGTTTGTTCCTTCTCATGTCGTGCCGTGCTAAAAATATCAGGCGCATTTTATGAAAAAGTAAAATCCACGTGTAGAGATAGTACTATATACTCAGGAGCAGCGTCTTTTTATCGCGCGCCTAACTTTGAAGACGTTCTTTTTCCTGATAGTAACCATAGGAGTATCGGTTTTCACAGACAAAGTTCTTCAACCGCAAAAATGTAGCAGAAGACATGTTTTTTCCCAAATCAAGGAGCTCGTCACGCACAATTTTATTCCCATGAAATTGATACATAACGATACATAAATTCTTTTTGGGATTACTCATATTTTCAGTCATGCTTTTCGAAACGAGGGCATAACTATAATTTCTACACCAAGACATCATGATCAAGACTGCTTGGAAGTTCCTTCTGACATGTGCATGTTTGGACACTGACCTTGCTGATCATATGGCAGCTTGGTGTAGGCGTGCAGCGATCGGCGGTCAATCCCACGCAAAAGAATCCACTAGACCAAACAGACGTCCAAGCAAAACCAGTGGCCTATGCTTATTCTTATAGCTGGTAAGTTGTCAGCTTGCTCGGTGCTCCAAATCATCTCATCGATTTAGGTCCTGTTTGGTTTTAAATAAGTCACCAACTTATAAGTTGGAAAGTGCAAAAAGTGACTTATTTTGTCAAACGGACCCAACTTATAAGTCACCCCAATTTATAAGTCATAAGTTGCTCCACCCCAACTTAAAACTTATAAGTCACCCCTTTTACGTGAGTCCTATCACCTTTATATTAAAAAACAAGGTGGAAAAATATACTCAGATGACTTATAAGTCAGATGACAACCAAACAAGCGTGACTTATAAGTCACTGATTTTAAATCACCTGACTTATAAGTCAGGTGATTTGTTGAAACCAAATAGGCCCTTAGTCTTGCTACTCAGGAAATTCCAGACTCTGCAGTGCACTTTCTTATCTTCTATCTGGATGGTACTAGTATTGTGATTACATGGAGCTATAAGTGCGACATGAACTCCACTTTGAACGGCCTTGTGCTGATGCTCCCGTTGCCTAGCATTCCTAAATCCTAACACTCTATACGTCAATGCGCTTTGGCAGTATTCCTCGAGCGTTTGGTTTAAACTCCCGAGAAAGAGCTAGCAATGTGCAAAAATACTTATATGAGAATTGCTGCATTGCAGAAAAGAACATGAGTAGTCTCTATGTTTTTTTTTCGAAAAGGGAGGACTCCCCGGCCTCTGCATCAGAATGATGCATACGGCCATCTTATTAACCACCAAAACAGTGTCAACATGGTTCCAAGGTCTTCAAACAAAATAAAAATAAAGAAAGCTCACACAGAGCCATAAAAGCTAGAAACATCGACTAGCCAAGATAAGATGCCACAACCGGCTGGCTATAAATAGATAGATAAACTAGATGCCTATCCTATTACATGATCGCCATCCAAACTGGTTGAAGATATCCCGAGCTACCATCTCCCAGCGGAAAGATCTAGTAACCAAATGCTTCCTGGCCTCTGTCTGAGTGAGTAGCGACCACGAACGGATCAGAGCCATAGTGCGGAATATAACCTGCAAAAAATGAATACATGATATTCTGTTAAAGACCAAATCATTTCTGCAAGTCCAGATAGTCCACAACAAAGCGCAAACCCCAACCCAAATGTGTGTCGCTAAGTCAGGCGGAATCCCATTCAGCCATGTCCCAAATAACGAGTTAACAGAATTCGGTGGTTTGATATTGAAAGCAATGTGAACCGTCTGCCAAAGGACTTTGGCCAACGGGCAATCAAAAAAGAGGTGTTTTATAGTCTTATCCCGATCACAGAAACTATACCTAGTAGGCCCTGTCCAATTACGCTTTTTCAAATTGTCCTTGGTTAAAATAACTTGTTTATGAACAAACCACATAAACACTTTTATTTTCAAAGGTATTTTGACATCCCAAACATGCTTGGATGTAGGAATGGAGGTCGAATTAATAACATCAATGTACATTGATTTAACTGTGAATACTCCAGACTTAGTCAACTTCCAGCGTAATTCATCGGGTTGTTGGGAAAGTTGGACCTCCATCAGTGTCCTAACTAGACGGAGCCACTCCTCCCAACGATTGCCCGCCAGCGTCCGTCGGAACTGAATATTAAGGGGGATAGATTGAAATACCGAAGCTACGAACACCTCACGTCGTTGAACAATACGATACAAAGACGGATATTGGACGGCCAAGGGTATCTCGCCGAGCCAAGTATCCTCCCAGAAACGCGTGCTAGTGCCATTGGCAATAACAAACTTCGTCCTATTGAACATAGATTGTTTGACTTTCATCAGTCCTTTCCAGAAAGGTGAATCAGTCGGCCTGACTGTCACCTGGGACAAAGTTTTTGTCTGAAGGTACTTGCTGCGTAGGATTTGAGCCCGCATGGCATCATTCTCCGAAGAGAGCTTCCACAGCCACTTGCTAAGAAGGCATCTGTTTTTAACTTCGAGGTTCTCTATACCAAGACCCCCTTGGTCTTTCGGTCTACATATGATATCCCATTTAGCAAGTCGGTATTTTCTTTTAAGCTCATCACTCTGCCAAAAGAACCGCGATCGATAGAAGTCCAGTCTCTTCCGAACACCAACTGGGACCTCAAAGAACGATAGGAGAAACATAGGCATACTCGTGAGCACCGAATTAATCAGGATTAATCAGCCTCCATATGACATGAGTTTACCCTTCCAGCAACTCAGTTTCTTCTCAAATCGGTCCTCGATGCACTTCCATTCTCGGTTTGTTAACCTACGATGGTGGATTGGAATACCTAGGTAAGAAAAAGGTAATTCTCCCAACTCACACCCGAACAATTGCCTATACGCCTCCTGTTCGTCTTTGGCTCTACCAAAACAGAACAACTCGCTCTTATTAAAGTTAATCTTTAACCCGGTCAATTGTTCAAATAGGCATAACACCAGCTTCATGTTTCTCGCCTTGGCCAAGTCATGATCCATAAAGATGATTGTATCATCAGCGTACTGAAGTATGGACACACCTCCATCAACAAGATGAGGTACCAATCCATCTATTTGACCATTTTCCTTAGCCCTTCCTATCAGAATTGCTAACATATCCACCACAATGTTAAACAAGATAGGTGACATCGGATCTCCTTGTCGTAGGCCTTTATGTGTCTGGAAATAATGACCTATATCGCCATTCACTTTAATTCCCACACTACCTTTTTGCGTAAATGATTCAACCTGTCTGCGCCAGGCTTCATCAAAACCTTTCATACGCAATGATTGTTGGAGAAATGGCCATTTGATCTTATCGTACGCTTTCTCGAAATCCACTTTAAAAATTACTCCATCTAATTTTTTGGAATGGATTTCATGGAGCGTTTCATGCAGGACTGCCACCCCTTCAAGGATATTTCTGTCCGGCATGAAAGCAGTTTGGGACTTTTGCACCACAGAATGCGCAATCTGTGTGAGCCTATTAGTCCCGACTTTGGTGAAGATTTTGAAACTAACATTGAGGAGGCATATCGGTCTGAATTGCTCAATCCTCACAGCATCCGTTTTCTTAGGAAGCAATGTGATAGTTCCAAAATTCAAGTGGAATAAGTGAAGCTGTCCCGAGAACAGATCATTGAACATAGGTAGCAAATCCCCCTTAATAATATGCCAGCACTTTTTATAGAACTCGGCCGGGAATCCATCCGGTTCTGGAGCCTCTATGTAAGAGGTTGAGCTCCCTCCATGTTTCGAGAGTTGGCCCATGCAATTATGTCTCTATGTAAGAGGTTGAGCTCCCTCCATGTTTCGAGAGTTGGCCCATGCAATTATGTCATTCATTGTTGGCATGTTTGGTTGAAGACTTGAATTCTCTGTCTAGTAGAAATTGTATGGATGAACGTTCTCGAAGAAAGATTGGGTGTGTGGTGGAGTCGATTACACAGATAGACACGCAAACCTTGAGATTTTGAAAGCACAAGCACATGGTTACCAACTTTGAATTTGGGTGAAGTGTCTCAGCCTCCAAAGGAGGCACGCATGTCATATATATTGATAGATCAGGGCACACATCCCGTGGGCGCATACATCAAACATGAACCTCACGTAAGGACAATTAAACATGAACCTCACGTAAGGACAATTACAGGAGATAAGGAAAAGTTAAAACAAATATCATGCCTAACAACCTACCTAACAACTCCTAATTCTATACGCAGTATGATATTTAACAGTTTTGCTAAAGCAGATCTAGATGTGCCATAAGTATTGCACATCTAAGTCCTATGTCATTGATCTTACGTCGAGATTCGTGTGGATATTTTCTTTTTCTTTTTTCTTTTTCCTCTTTGTGCTTGATTCACTCACTTAAATGTGCAATAACTAAGGCACATCTAGATGTGCCCTAGACAATATTTAACACCCTCCCTTAGTCAGAACTTCGCCAAGTTCAGATTATGCTTGAATTCTTCAAATGGTCTTGTAGGCAATGCTTTGGTAAAGCCATTTGCAACTTGATCTTTTGAATGCACAAACCGAATATCTGATTCCTTCTTGTCAACTCTTTAACTTACAAAATAATAGTCTATTTCAATGTGCTTGTTCCTTGCATTGAAAATATGATTAGCAGATAAATATGTTGCACCAAGATTATCACACAAAAGACCTGGAGTTTACATATCCCAAGTTCCTTTAGTATGAACTTAACCCAGATAATTTCTGGTGTTGTATTAGTCAATGCTTTGTATTCTACTTCTATGCTTGACCCTGAAACCATGGCATGTTTTTTTGCATACCATGAGATTAAGTTAGGTCCAAAAAGTACTGCAAAGCCACTTGTTGATTGCCTGTCATCTAAACATCCTGCTTAGTCACAGTCAAAGTCAGAAAAGGCACTAACAAGGATGGATGATGACTTCCTGAAAGTTAGACCAACACTCAAGCTATTTTTCACATATCTTGATTGATGATCCGTTTCCACCGCTGGCTTCCTTGCGGTGAGATCTTCAAAACAAGATCTGATGTTAGCGTGTTTCGACAACATTTTTCTGACAGGAAACAGTAAGCCTTATTAATTTTAAATATAATGTATATAAAAAGAAAAGGAAAGAAAGAAAAAAAATAAAAAAAATAAAACTACAAATTACAGCAAACACAAGGCACTGGATTTCAAAGAGTTAGTGGAAGTCACTTAATTGCGAGTACCTGCCACTGCCAGGGTACTAAAACTTCAATATACACTGTAGAACTGGCTTCGTGGTACTTGTGTGGGTTGATGCCACTCCTTTTTTTATTATTAACACTTCAATACTCACTTTTTTCGCTATGCATACATTGCAATATAGAAAAACATACAAAACTATCGACTATGTTGACATGATATGACAACTAGTGGCGACGATTTTTTTGTTGGGTTTTTATCAGTTATGCCACCGGTTGTGTCCCACTACTCAGTTTTGCCACTAGAAATTTCAACTACTCAAAAATGCCATCGCTTCATTAGACACATGCTCAAAAATGCCACTAAACACCATTATTGTGATCTGAAATCTCTTTTGCCATGTTATAATGACATAAGGGTTTTTATCAGTTATGCCACCGGTTGTGTCCCACTACTCAGTTTTGCCACTAGAAATTTTAACTGCTCTAAAATGCCATCGCTTCATTAGACACATGCTCAAAAATGCCACTAAACACCATTATTGTGATCTGAAATCTCTTTTGCCATGTTATAATGACATAAATACCTATGAACCAACATGTCAGCTCTCCCTCTATCTCACTACAATAAAGTATGGGGCCCACTTGATCCCAACAGCGTTCTTATTTTCCCGTAAAATTATTTGCTTGGTTACTCCTGACAAGTGGGGCCACACATATCATTGTGAGATAGAGAGAACTGACATGTGGGTCTAGGCTTATTTTTGTCATAGAACATGGTCAATGGGTTTGACGTAAAAATAACAATGTCTAATGGCATTTTTGAGCAAACATCTAACAGAACGATGGCATTTTTGAGATATCTAATGTCATTTTTGAGCAAGCATCTTGAAAGACCCGGTTTAGAAGAAAGAAGACGGGAAACAAGCGGGGATTAAGTGATCATGGCAAACAGAAAAAGCGCTCAAGAGCCTAAATAAGAGGGGAAACTAAAAGCAGCAAAGGTGGCGTCCAAGGACGCTCACAGAGAAGAATCTATCTCGCAGATGCGTCCCCGAATGGGGGCTCTAAGCATGCGGCTCCGGCAGACCTCCAAGACGCAAGATCGAGCTTTATGGCTTGAAGAACATCGTCAGTTCGTGGCGTTTTCCCTTTGAAAACGTATGTGTTACGCTCTTTCCAGATGTGCCAAGCGACCAACATTGCCATTGTTTTGATTCCTCTCCTTTGGTCGGCCGGCGTGCGCCTGATCATCATCAAGCAGTGTTGTAGTGAGCTATCAGCAGGTCGCCTGCTTAAGCCTAGTGCCTTGCAGCCAACCCATGTGGCAATAGAGCTCCAAACCATCCTGGAGAAGGGGCAGTCCTAGATCAGATGTAGCAAAGACTTGAGATTTCTCAGACACAAACCGCAGAAGTAACCGTTCGGCCACCCCCTCCTCTGCAGCCTGTCGTTGCACCAGACTCTGTTATTATGCACCAGCCATGCAAACATCTTTACGGTCCCCGGCGTCCAACCTTTCCAGATGACAGTGCCGTGGCTCGTGCTCGGTGCATCCTTGAAAAACATCTTGTATGCAGCCCCGGTCGAGTACATGACCCCTCCTCCCGCAGTCCAAACGATCTGGTCAGCGACATGGCTGTCGAGGGTGATCTAAGCCTGTTGGAGCCGTCGCCAGAGACAGAGGAAATCAACGACATTGGAGGCTGTGTCGCCGTGGCTGAGATCACTGATCCACTGCTCGTTCGCGAGAGCAGCGACAACCGATCGGTTTTTGCACCACGGGTGTCTGAACAGGCTCGGAAGATGATATTCAGAGGTGCACCGTCGAGCCAGGGGCACGTCCAGAACCCCGCCCTTTGGCCGTCACCGATCGTGATCTTCGTTGCTCCAGCGAACAGCTTCCGGTCTCCGTCGTCGCATGGCAAAGGGAAAGCCGTCCAGGGCCTCATCGGGTGTTGCCAGGACGCCTAGAGCCAACGCAGCCGAAGGGCCCAGCCGAACCGAAGCAGGTCAGGGATCCCTAGCCCGCCCTTCTCCGTTGGAGTGCACACCTGCTTCCATGCCACTTTGCACTTCCCGCTCGTCAGTGCCTCGTCTTGGGCCCATAAGAATGTTGGGGAACGTAGCAGAAATTCAAAATTTTCTACGCATCACCAAGATCAATCTATGGAGTAATCTAGCAACGAGGGGAAGGAGAGTGCATCTACATACCCTTGTAGATCGCTAAGCGGAAGCGTTCAAGTGAACGGGGTTGATGGAGTCGTACTCGTCGTGATCCAAATCACCGATGATCCTAGTGCCAAACGGACGGCACCTCCGTGTTCAACACACGTACAGCCCGGTGACGTCTCCTACGCCTTGATCCAGCAAGGGGAGAAGGAGAGGTTGGGGAAGACTCCATCCAGCAGCAGCACGACGGCATGGTGGTGGTGGAGGAGCGTGGTACTCCAGCAGGGCTTCGCCAAGCACCGCAAGAGACGAGGAGGGAGAGGGGTAGGGCTGCGCCAAGAAGGAGATTGAATCATGTCCCTGGCAGCCCAAAACCTCAAGTATATATAGGGGGAGGGGAGGGGCTGCGCCCCCACCTAGGTTTCCACCCCTAGGGGTGGCGGCCAGCCCTAGATCCCATCTAGGGGGGCGGCCAAGGGGGGAGAGAGGGGGGGCGCACCACTAGGTGGGCCTTAGGCCCATCTGAGCCTAGGGTTTGCTCCCTTCCACTCTCCCTTGCGCCGTGGGCCTTGGTGGGGGGGCGCACCAGCCCACCTGGGGCTGGTCCCCTCCCACACTTGGCCCATGCAGCCCTCCGGGGCTGGTGGCCCCACCCGATGGACCCCCGGGACCCTCCCGGTGGTCCCGGTACATTACCGATAAAACCCGAAACTTTTTCCGGCGACCAAAACAGGACTTCCCATATATAAATCTTTACCTTCGGACCATTTCGGAACTCCTTGTGACGTCCAGGATCTCATCCGAGACTCCGAACAACATTCAGTAACCACGTATATCTATTCCCTATAACCCTCGCATCATTGAACCTTAAGTGTGTAGACCCTACGGGTTCGGGAGACATGCAAACATGACCGAGATGACCCTCCGGTCAATAACCAACAGCGGGATCCGGATACCCATGCTGGCTCCCACATGCTCCACGATGATCTCATCGAATGAACCACGATGTCAAGGACTTAATCAATCCCGTATACAATTCCCTTTGTCTATCGGTACGACACTTGCCCGAGATTCGATCGTCGGTATCCCGATACCTTGTTCAATCTCGTTACCGGCAAGTCTCTTTACTCGTTCCGTAACACATCATCCCATGATCAACTCCTTGATCACATTGTGCACATTATGATGATGTCCTACAAAGTGGGCCCAGAGATACCTCTCCGTTTACACGGAGTGACAAATCCCAGTCTCGATTCATGCCAACCCAACAGACACCTTCGGAGATACCCGTAGTGCACCTTTATAGTCACCCAGTTACGTTGTGACGTTTGGCACACCCAAAGCACTCCTACGGTATCCGGGAGTTGCACAATCTCATGGTCTAAGGAAATGATACTTGACATTACAAAAACTTTAGCATACGAACTACACGATCTAGTGCTATGCTTAGGATTGGGTCTTGTCCATCACATCATTCTCCTAATGATGTGATCCCGTTATCAATGACATCCAATATCCATGGTCAGGAAACCGTAACCATCTATTGATCAACGAGCTAGTCAACTAGAGGCTTACTAGGGACATGGTGTTGTCTATGTATCCACACATGTATCTGAGTTTCCTATCAATACAATTATAGCATGGATAATAAACGATTATCATGAACAAGGAAATATAATAATAACTATTTATTATTGCCTCTAGGGCATATTTCCAACAGTCTCCCACTTGCACTAGAGTCAATAATCTAGTTCACATCGTCATGTGATTAACACTCACAGGTCACATCGCCATGTGACCAACATCCAAAGAGTTTACTAGTGTCACTAAACTAGTTCACATCATCATGTGATTAAGACTCAATGAGTTCTGGGTTTGATCATGTTGCTTGTGAGAGAGGTTTTAGTCAACGGATCTGAACCTTTCAGATCCGTGTGTGCTTTACAAATCTCTATGTCATCTCCTAGATGTAGCTACCACGTTCTATTTGGAGCTATTCCAAATAACTGTTCTACTTGGAGCTATTCTAAATTGTTGCTCCATTATACGTATCCGGCATCTCTACTCAGAGCTATCCGGATAGGTGTTAAGCTTGCATCGACGTAACTCTTTACGTCGAACTCTTTATCACCTCCATAATCGAGAAAATTCCTTACTCCACTAGTTACTAAGGATAACTTTGACCGCTGTCCTGTGATCCATTCTTGGATCACTCTTGTACCCCTTGACTGACTCATGGCAAGGCACACTTCAGGTGCGGTACACAACACAGCATACTGTAGAGCCTATGTCTTAAGCATAGGGGACGACCTTCGTCCTTTCTCTCTATTCTGCCGTGGTCGAGCTTTAAGTCTTAACTTCATACCTTACAACTCAGGCAAGAACTCCTTCTTTGACTGATTCATCTTGAACACCTTCAAGATCATGTCAAGGAATGTGCTCATTTGAAAGTACCATTTAAGCGTTTTGATCTATCCTTATAGATCTTGATGCTCAATGCTCAAGTAGCTTAATCCAGGTTTTCCATTGAAAAACACTTTCCAAATAACCCTATATGCTTTCCAGAAATTCTACGTCATTTATGATCAACAATATGTCAACAACATATACTCATCAGAAATTCTATAGTGCTCCCACTCACTTCTTTGGAAATACAAGTTTCTCATAAACTTTGTATAAACCCAAAATTCTTTGATCATCATCAAAGCATACATTCCAACTCCGAGATGCTTACTTCAGTCCCTAGAAGGATTGCTGGAGCTTTGCATACTTACTAGCATCTTTCAGGATTGACAAAACCTTCCAGTTGTATCACATACAACCTTTCCTCAAAAATCGTCGAGGAAACAATGTTTTGACATCCTATCTGCAAGATTTCATAAATAATGCAGTAATCGCTAATATAATTCCAACAGACTCTTAGCATCGCTACGAGTGAGAAAGTCTCATCGTAGTAAACTCCTTGAACTTGTCGGAAAACATCTTAACGACAAGTCGAGCTTTCTTAATGGTGATACCTACCATCATTGTCCGTCTTCCTTTTAAAATCCATCTGCACTCAACAGCCTTACGACCATCGAGCTGTTCTGCCAAAGTCTACACTTTGTTTCCATACATGGATCCTCTCTCGAATTTTATGGCCTCGAACCATTTTGGAATCCAGGCCCACCATCGCTTCTCCATAGCTCGTAGGTTCATTGTTGTCTAGCAACATGACTTCCAAGACAGGATTACGTACCACTCTGAAGTAGTACACATCCTTGTCATCCCACGAGGTTTGGTAGTGACTTGATCTGAAGTTTCATGATCACTATCATAAGCTTCCACTTCAATTGGTGTAGGTGCCACAGGAACAACTTCCTGTGCCCTGCCACACACTAGTTGAAGAGACGGTTCAATAACCTCATCAAGTCTCCACCATCCTCCCACTCAATTCTTTCGAGAGAAACTTTTCCTCAAGAAAGGACCCGATTCTAGAAACAATCCCTTATTGCTTTCGGATCTGAGACAGGAGGTATACCCAACTTTTTTGGGTGTCCTATGAAGATGTATTTATCCGCTTTGGGTTCGAGCTTATCGGCCTGAAACCTTTTTCACATAAGCGTCGCAGCCCCAAACTTTTAAGAAATGACAGCTTAGGTTTCTCTAAACCATAGTTCATACGGTGTCATCTCATCGGAATTACGTGGTGCCCTATTTAAAGTGAATGTGGTTGTCTCTAATGCCTAACCCACAAACTATCGTGGTAATTCGATAAGAGACATCATGGTATGCATCATATCCAATAGGGTGCAGTTATGATGTACGGACACACCATCACACTATGGTGTTCCAGGCTGTATTAGTTGTGAAACGATTTCCACAATGTCTTAATTCTGTGCCAAACTCGTAATTCAGATATTCATCTCTATCATCATATCATAGATATTTTATCCTCTTGTCACGACGATTTTTCAACTTCACCCTGAAATTACTTGAACCTTTCAATAATTCAGACTCGTGATTCATCAAGTAAATATACTCAACATCTACTCAAATCATCTGTGAAGAACATAACGATATCCACTATACGCCTCAGCACTCATTGGACTGCACACATCAAAATGTGTTACTTCCAACGAGTTGCTATCTTGTTCCGTCTTACTAAAATGAGGCTTTCAGTCATCTTGCCCATGTGGTATGATTTGCATGTCTCAAGTGATTCAAGATCAAGTAAGTCCAAACGGTCCATTTGCATGGAGTTTCTTCATGCATATACACCAATAGACATGGTTCGCATGTCTCAAACTTTCAAAACGAGTGAGCCCAAAGATCCATCAACATGGAGCTTCTTCATGCGTTTTATACCGATATGACTTAAGTGGCAGTGCCACAAGTAGGTGGTACTATCATTACTATCTTATATCTTTTGGCATGAACATGTGTATCACTACGATCGAGATTCAATAAACCATTCATTTTAGGTGCAAGACCATTGAAGGTATTATTCAAATAAACAGAGTAACCATTATTCTCCTTAAATGAATAACCGTATTGCGATAGACATAATCCAAT
This sequence comes from Triticum urartu, assembly GCF_056163025.1. Taxonomy (NCBI): domain Eukaryota; kingdom Viridiplantae; phylum Streptophyta; class Magnoliopsida; order Poales; family Poaceae; genus Triticum; species Triticum urartu. The sequence continues at coordinate 581,777,563 of NC_141877.1, forward strand.
CACGTCTATGCTCAACGCAAACACCAAATAACAATTATTTAGGTTTAACACCAGTCTCGATGGTAGAGGGAGCGTGCGATGCTTGATCATATCAACATTGGAAACACTTCCAACACATATCGTCAGCTCACCTTTAGCTAGTCTCCGTTTATTCCATAGCTTTTATTTCGAGTTACTAACACTTAGCAACCAAACCGGTATCTAATACCCTGGTGCTACTAGGAGTACTAGTAAAGTACACATCAACACAATGTATATCCAATATACTTCTATCGACCTTGCCAGCCTTCTTATCTACCAAGTATCTAGGGTAATTCTGCTCCAGTGGTTGTTCCCCTTATTACAGAAGCACTTAGTCTCGGGTTTGGGTTCAACCTTGGGTTTCTTCACTAGAGCAGCAGCTGAATTGCCGTTTCATGAAGTATCCCTTCTTGCCCTTGCCCTTCTTGAAACTAGTGGTTTCACCAACCATCAACAATTGATGCTCCTTCTTGATTTCTACTTTGGTGTCAAACATCGCGAATATCTCAAGGATCATCATATATGTCCCTGATATATTATAGTTCATCACGAAGCTCTAGCAGCTTGGTGGTAATGACTTTGGAGAACCATCACTATTTCATCTGGAAGATCAACTCCCACTCGATTCAAGCGATTGTTGTACTCTGACAATCTGAGCACAAGCTCAACAATTGAGCTTTTCTCCTTAGTTTGTAGGCTAAGAAAATCGTCGGAGGTCTTATACCTCTTGACGTGGGCACGAGCCTGAAATCCCAATTTCAGCCCTCGAAACATCTCATATGTTTTGCGACGTTTCAAAACGTCTTCGGTGCCTCAACTCTAAACCGTTTAACTGAACTATCACGTAGTTATCAAAATGTGTATGTCAGATGTTCGCAACATCCACAGACAACGTTCGAGGTTCAGCACACTGAGCGGTGCATTAAGGACATAAGCCTTCTATGAAGCAATGAGGACAATCCTCAGTTTACGGACCTAGTCCGCATAATTGCTACTATCAACTTTCAACTAAATATTTCTCTAGGAACATATCTAAACAGTAGAACTGAAACGCGAGCTACGACATAATTTGCGAAGACCTTTTGACTATGTTCAGGATAATTAAGTTCATCTTATGAACTCCCACTCAGATAGACATCCCTCTAGTCATCTAAGTGATTACATGATCCGAGTCAACTAGGCCGTGTCCGATCATCATGTGAGACGGACTAGTCAACATCGGTGAACATCTTCATGTTGATCGTATCTACCATACGACTCATGCTCGACCTTTCGGTCTTCTGTGTTCTGAGGCCATGTCTGTACACATGCTAGGCTCGTCAAGTCAACCTAAGTGTTTTGCGTGTGTAAATCTGTCTTACACCCGTTGTATGTGAACGTCTGAATCAAACCCGATCATCACATGGTGCTTTGAAACAACGAACTGTCGCAACGGTGCACAGTTAGGGGGAACACTTTCTTGAAATTTTACTGAGGGATAATCTTATTTACTACCGTCGTTCTAAGTAAACAAGATGTATAAACATGATAAACATCACATGCAATCAAATAATAGTGACATGATATGGCCAATATCATATAGCTCCTTTGATCTCCATCTTGGGGCTCCATGATCATCTTGTCACCGGCATGACACCATGATCTCCATCATCGTGTCTCCATGAAGTTGTCACGTCATCTATTACTTCTACTACTACAGCTAATGGTTAGCAATAAAGTAAAGTAATTACATGACGTTTATGTTGACACGCAGGTCATAAATAAATTAAGACAACTCCTATGGCTCCTGCCGGTTGTCATACTCATCGACATGCAAGTCGTGATTCCTATTACAAGAACATGATCAATCTCATACATCACATATATCATTCATCACATCCTTTTGGCCATATCACATCACATAGCATACCCTGCAAAAACAAGTTAGACGTCCTCTAATTGTTGTTTGCATGTTTTACGTGGCTGCTATGGGTTTCTAGCAAGAACGTTTCTTACCTACGCAAAAACCACAACGTGATATGCCAATTGCTATTTACCCTTCATAAGGACCCTTTTCATCGAATCCGATCCGACTAAAGTGGGAGAGACAGACACCCGCCAGCCACCTAATGCAACTAGTGCATGTCAGTCGGTGGAACCGGTCTCACGTAAGCATACGTGTAAGGTTGGTCCGGGCCGCTTCATCCCACGATGCCGCCGAATCAAGATAAGACTAGTAACGGCAAGCATATTGAACAAAATCAACGCCCACAACTACTTTGTGTTCTACTCGTGCATAGAAACTACGCATAGACCTAGCTCATGATGCCACTGTTGGGGAACGTAGCATAAATTCAAAATTTTCCTACGTGTCACCAAGATCTATCTATGGAGAGACTAGCAACGAGGGGAAGGAGAGTGCATCTACATACCCTTGTAGATCGCTATGCGGAAGCGTTCAAGAGAACGGGGTTGATGGAGTCGTACTCGTCGTGATCCAAATCACCGATGATCCTAGCGCCGAACGGACGGCACCTCCGCGTTCAACACACGTACGGAGCAGCGACGTCTCCTCCTTCTTGATCCAGCAAGGGGGGAGGAGAGGTTGATGGAGATCCAACAGCACGACGGCGTGGTGGTGGAAGTAGCGGGATTCCAACAGGGCTTCGCCAAGCGCTGCGGGAGGAGGGAGATGTGTCATGGGAGGGAGAGGGAGGCGCCAGGCCTTAGGTATGGTTGCCCTCCCTTCCCCCCACTATATATAGGGCCAAGGGAGAGGGGGAGGGTGCAGCCTTGCCCCTTCCTCCAAGGAAGGGTGCGGCCAAGGGGGGGAGGAGTCCATCCTCCCCAAGGCACCTCGGAGGTGCCTTCCCCTTTTAGGACTCTCCCCTCCTCTTGTCCCTTTGGCGCATGGGACTCTAGGGGCTGGTGCCCTTGGTCCATGTAGGCCAAGGCGCACCCCCTACAGCCCATGTGGCCCCCGGGGCAGGTGGCCCCACCCGATGGACCCCCGGGACCCTTCCGGTGGTCCCGGTACAATACCGGTGACCCCGAAACTTGTCCCGATGGCCGAAATAGCACTTCCTATATATAATTCTTTACCTCCGGACCATTCCGGAACTCCTCGTGACGTCCGGGATCTCATCCGGGACTCCGAACAACTTTCGGGTTACCGCATACTAATATCTCTATAACCCTAGCGTCACCGAACCTTAAGTGTGTAGACCCTACGGGTTCGGGAGACATGCAGACATGACCGAGATGACTCTCCGGTCAATAACCAACAGCGGGATCTGGATACCCATGTTGGCTCCCACATGTTCCACGATGATCTCATCAGATGAACCACGATGTCAAGGACTTAATCAATCCCGTATACAATTCCCTTTGTCTATCGGTACGACACTTGCCCGAGATTCGATCGTCGGTATCCCGATACCTTGTTCAATCTCGTTACCGGCAAGTCTCTTTACTCGTTCCGTAACACATCATCCCGTGATCAACTCCTTGATCACATTGTGCACATTATGATGATGTCCTACCGAGTGGGCCCAGAGATACCTCTCCGTTTACACGGAGTGACAAATCCCAGTCTCGATTCGTGCCAACCCAACAGACACCTTCGGAGATACCCGTAGTGCACCTTTATAGTCACCCAGTTACGTTGTGACGTTTGGCACACCCAAAGCACTCCTACAGTATCCGGGAGTTGCACAATCTCATGGTCTAAGGAAATGATACTTGACATTAGAAAAGCTTTAGCATACGAACTACACGATCTAGTGCTATGCTTAGGATTGGGTCTTGTCCATCACATCATTCTCCTAATGATGTGATCCCGTTATCAATGACATCCAATGTCCATGGTCAGGAAACCGTAACCATCTATTGATCAACGAGCTAGTCAACTAGAGGCTTACTAGGGACATGGTGTTGTCTATGTATCCACACATGTATCTGAGTTTCCTATCAATACAATTATAGCATGGATAATAAACGATTATCATGAACAAGGAAATATAATAATAACTATTTATTATTGCCTCTAGGGCATATTTCCAACATGGTGTGACCTTGATACATTTCCCGCAAACCTTTGGGGCAGTTCTTCCATTGCCAATGCATGTAATGAATTGATTCAAGGACTCCTGGAAACCCCCTGGCCTCTCCAATAGCCAACAACTTCTCTGTGTCTTGCGCATTTGGTTCTCTGAGATACCCTGGTCCAAACACTGAAGGAAATAGGCCCTAGAGGCAATAATAAAGTTGTTATTTATATTTCCTTATATCATGACAAATGTTTATTATTCATGCTAGAATTGTACTAACCGAACACTTAGTACATGTGTGAATACATAGACAAACAGAATGTCACTAGTATGACTCTACTTGACTAGCTCGTTGAATCAATGATGGTTATGTTTCCTAACCATAGACATGAGTTGTCATTTGATTAACGAGATCACATCATTAGAGAATGATGTGATTGACTTGACCCAACCGTTAACTTAGCACGATGATCGTTTAGTTTGTTGCTATTGCTTTCTCCATAACTTATACATGTTCCTATGACTATGAGATCATGCAACTCCCGAATGCCGGAGGAACACTTTGTGTGCTACCAAACGTCACAACGTAACTGGGTGATTATAAAGGTGCTCTACAGGTGTCTCCGATGGTGTTTGTTGAGTTGGCATAGATCGAGATTAGGATTTGTCACTCCAATTGTCGGAGAGGTATCTCTGGGCCCTCTCGGTAATGCACATCACTATAAGCCTTGCAAGCAATGTGACTAATGAGTTAGTTACGGGATGTTGCATTACGTAATGAGTAAATAGGCTTGCCGGTAACGAGATTGAACTAGGTATTGAGATATCGATGATCGAATCACGGGCAAGTAACATACCGATGACAAAGGGAACAACGTATGTTGTTATGCGGTTTGACCGATAAAGATCTTCATAGAATATGTAGGAGCCAATATGAGCATCCAGGTTCCGCTATTGGTTATTGACCGGAGATGTGTCTCGGTCATGTCTACATAGTTCTCGAACCCGTAGGGTCCGCACGCTTAATGTTCTGTGACAATTTGTATTATGAGTTATGTGATTTGAGGACCGAAGTTTCTTTGGAGTCTCGGATGATATCGGGGACATGACGAGGAGTCTCGAAATGGTCAAGACATAAAGATCGATATATTGGAAAGCTATATTCGGACATCGTAAAGGTTCCGAGTGATTCTGGTATTTTTCGGAGTACCAGAGAGTTACGGGAATTCATATTGGGCCTTAATGGGCCATACGGGAAAGGAGAGAAAGGCATCAAGGGTGGTCGTGCCCCTTCCCCATGAACTGGTCTGAATTGGACTAGGGGAAGGGGGCGCCCCTTACTTCCTTCTCCTTCTCCCTTCGCTTTTTCCTATTCCATGTAGGAGGTGGAATCCTACTAGGACTAGGGAGTCCTAGTAGGACTCCACACTTTGGGCGCGCCCTATGAGGGCCAGCCTCCTCCTCCCTCCATCCTTTATATACGCGGCCAGGGGCACCCCATAGACACATAAGTTGATCATTGATCTCTTAGTCGTGTGCGGTGCCCCCCTCCACCATAATCCACCTCGGTCATATCATAGCGGTGCTTAGGCGAAGCCTTGTTCCGGTAGCATCATCATCACTGTCATCACGTCGTCGTGCTGACGATGCTCTTCCTCGATACTCTGCTGGATCGTGAGTCCGTGGGACGTCACCGAGCCGAACGTGTGCAGATCATGGAGGTGTCGTACTTTCGGTACTAGGATCGGTCGATCATGAAGACGTACGACTACATCAACCGCGTTGCCATAACGCTTCCGCTTATGGTCTACGATGGTACGTAGACAATAGTGTCCCCTCTCGTTGCTATGCATCACCATAAACTTGCGTGTGCGTAGGAAATTTTTGAAATTACTGCGTTCCCCAACAGTGGCATCGGAGCCAGGTTTATGCGTAGATGTTATATGCACGAGTAGAACACAAAGGAGTTGTGGGCGTGGGTATATACATATTGCTTGCCGTCACTAGTTCATTCTTGATTCAGAAGTATTGTTGGATGAAGCAGCTCAGACCGACATTACGCGTACGCTTACGCGACACTGGTTCTACCGACATGCTTCGCACACAGGTGGCTAGTGGTTGTCTGTTTCTCCAACTTTAGTTGAATCGGATTCAATGAACAGGGTTCTTTCTGAAGATCAAAAAGCAATCAATATACCACGTTGTGGTTTTTGATGCGTAGGTAAGAACGGTTCTTGCTCAGCCCGTAGCAGCCACGTAAAACTTGCAACAACAAAGTAGAGGACATCTAACTTGTTTTTGCAGGGCATGTTGTGATGTGATATGGTCAAGACGCGATGAGATATGTTGTATGAGATGATCATGTTTTGTTAAAGTTATCGGCAACTGACAGGAGCCTTATGGTTGTCTCTTTATTGCATAAGATGCAAGCGCCATATAATTGCTTTACTTTATCGCTATGCGATAGCAATAGTTGCAAAAGCAATAGTTGGTGAGACGACCATGTGACGACACGTTGATAGAGATCAAGATGATGGAGATCATGGTGTCATGCTAGTGACGATAGAGATCATGACGGTGTTTTTGAGATGGAGATCAAAGGCACAAGATGATGATGGCCATATCATGTCATATATTTTGATTGCATGTGATGTGTATCCTTTATGCATCTTATTTTGCTTAGTTTGGCGGTAGCATTATAAGATGATCTCTCACTAAATTTCAAGGTATAAGTGTTCTCCCTGAGTATGCACCGTTGCGACAGTTCATCGTGCCGAGACACCACGTGATGATCGGGTGTGATAAGCTCTACATTCACATACAACGGGTGCAAGCCAGTTTTGCACACGCGGAATACTCGGGTTAAACTTGACGAGCCTAGCATATGCAGATATGGCCTCAGAACACTGGAGACCGAAAGGTTGAGCGTGAATCATATAGTAGATATGATCAACATAGTGATGTTCACCATTGAAAACTACTCCATCTCACGTGATGATCGGACATGGTTTAGTTGATTTGGATCACGTGATCATTTAGATGACTAGAGGGATGTCTATCTAAGTGGGAGTTCTTAAGTAATATGATTAATTGAACTTTAATTTATCATGAACTTAGTCCTGATAGTATTTGCATAACTATGTTGTAGATCAATAGCTTGTGATGTAGCTCCCCGTTTATTTTTGATGTGTTCCTAGAGAAAAACTATGTTGAAAGATGATAGTAGCAATGATGCGGACTAGGTCCGTGATCTGAGGATTATCCTCATTGCTGCACAGAAGAATTATGTCCTTGATGCACCGCTAGGTGACGGACCTATTGCAGGAGCAGATACAAATGTTATGAACGTTTGGTAAAGCTCAGTATGATGACTACTTGATAGTTTAGTGCACCATGCTTTACGGCTTAGAACTGGGACTTCAAAAACGTTTTGAATGCTACAGAGCATATAAGATGTTCCAAGAGCCGAAATTTGTATTTCAGACTCATGCCCGAGTCGAGAGGTATGAGACCTCAGACAAGTACTTTGCCTACAAGATGGAGGAGAATAGCTCAACCAATGAGCATGTGCTCAGATTGTCTGAGTACTACAATCGCTTGAATCAAGTGGGAGTTAATCTTCCAGATAAAAAGGTGATTGACAGAATTCTCTAGTCACTATCACCAAGTTACTGGAACTTCGTGATGAACTATAATATGCAAGGGATGATGAAAACGATTCCCAAGCTCTTCGTGATGCTGAAATCGATGAAGGTAGAAATAGAGAAAAGCATCAAATGTTGATGGTTGACAAAACCACTAGTTTCAAGTAAAAGGGCAAAGGAAAGAAAGAGGAACTTCAAAGAAGAATAGCAAGCAAGTTACTGCTCCCATGAAGAAGCCCAAAGCTAGACCTAAGCCTGGAACTGAGTGCTTCTACTGCAAAAAAAATGGTCACTGGAAGTGAAACTGCCCTAGATACTTGGCGGATAAGAAGGATGGCAAAGTGAACAAAAGTATATTTGATATACATGTTATTGATATGTACTTTACTAGTGTTTATAACAACCCCTCGGTATTTATATACTGGTTCAGTTGCTAAGAGTAGTAACTCGAAATGGGAGTTGCAAAATAAACAGAGACTAGTTAAGGGCGAGGTGATGATGTGAGTTGGGAGTGATTCCAAGGTTGATAAGATCACCATCGCACACTCCCTTTACCTTCAGGGTTAGTGTTGAACCTAAAATAAATGTTATTTGGTGTTTGCGTTGAGCATAATATGATTGGATCATGTTTATTGCAGTACGGTTATTCATTTAACTCAAAGAATAAGTGTTATTCTGTTTACATGAATAAAACCTTCTGAGGTCATACACCGAAGGTGAATGGTTTATTGAATCTCGATCATAGTGATACACATATACATAATATTAAAGCCAAAAGATGCAAAGTTAATAATGATAGTGCAACTTATATGTGGCACTGCCGTTTAGGTCATATTGGTGTAAAGCGCATGAAGAAACTCCATGCTGATGGGCTTTTGGAATAACTTGATTATGAATCATCTGATGCTTGCGAACCATGACTCATGGGCAAGATGACTAAAACTCCGTTCTCCGGAACAATGGAGCAAGCAACTGACTTATTGGAAATAATACATACTGATGTATGCAATCCGATAAGTGTTGAGGCTCACGGCGGCTATCATTATTTTCTGACCTTCACAGATGATTTGAGCAAATATGGGTATATCTACTTGATGAAACATAAGTCTGAAACATTTGAAAAGTTCAAAGAATTCCAGAGTGAAGTGGAAAATCATCGTAACAAGAAAATAAAGTTTCTACGATCTGATCGCAGAGACGGATATTTGAGTTACGAATTTGGTCTTCAACTAAAACAATGTGGAATAGTTTCACAAATTCATGCCACCTGGAACACCAGAGCGTAATGGTGTGTCCGAACATCGTAACCATACTTTATTAGATATGGTGCAATCTATGATGCTCTTACCAAATTACAACTATCATTTTGGGGTTACGCATTAGAGACAGTTGCATTCACGTTAAATAGGGCACCATCTAAATCGTTGAGATGACACCATATGAACTGTGGTTTAGCAAGAAACCTAAGCTGCCATTTCTTAAAGTTTGGGGCTATAATGCTTATGTGAAAAAGTTTCAACCTGATAAGCTCGAACCCAAATCGGAGAAATGCGTCTTCATAGGAACCCAAAGGAAACTGTTGTGTACACCTTCTATCACATATCTGAAGGCAAGATATTCGTTGCTAAGAATGGATCCTTTCTAGAGAAGAAGTTTCTCTCAAAAGAAGTGATTGGGAGGAACGTAAAACTTGATGAGGTAATTGTACCTTTTCCTGAATTGGAAAGTAGTTCATCACAGAAATTAGTTCTAGTGATTCCTACACCAATTACTGAGGAAGTTAATGATGGTGATCATGAAACTTCAGATCAAGTTACTACCAAACCTCGTAGGTCAACCATAACACGTTCCGCACCAGAGTTGTACGGTAATCCTGTCCTGGAGGTCATGTTACTTGACCATGACGAACCTACGAATTATAAGGAAGCGATGATGAGCCCAGATTCCGCGAAATGGCTTGAAGCCATGAAATCTGAGATGAGATCCATATATTAGAACAAAGTATGAACTTTGATTGACTTGCCCGTTGATCGGCGAGCCATTAAGAATAAATGGAATTTCAAGAGGAAGACGAACACTGACAGTAGTGTTACTATCTACAAAGCTCGAATTGTTGCAAAAGGTTTTCGACAAGTTTAAGATGTTGACTACGATGAGATTTTCTCACTCATAGCGATGCTTAAGTTTGTCCGAATCATGTTAGCAATTGCCACATTTTATGAAATCTAACAAATGGATGTCAAAACTGCATTCCTTAATGGATTTCTTAAAGAAGAGTTGTATATGATGCAACAAGAAGGTTTTGTCAATCCTAAAGGTGCTAACAAAGTGTGCAAGCTCCAGCGATCCATCTATGGACCGGTGCAAGCATCTCGGAGTTGGAATATATACTTTGATAAAGTGATCAAAGCATATGGTTTTAGACTTGCGGTGAAGCCTGTATTTACAAGAAAGTGAGTGGGAGCACTACATCATTTCTGATAAGTATATGTGATTGACATATTGTTGATCGGAAATAATGTAGAATTTTCTAGAAAGCATAAAGGAGTGTTTGAAAAGATTTTTTCAAAGAAAGACCTCGATGAAGCTACTTACATATTGAGCATCAAGATCTATAGAGATAGATCAAGACGCTTGATATATTTTCAATGAGTACATACCTTGACAAGATTTTGAAGTAGTTCAAAATGGAAAAGTCAAAGAAGGAGTTCTTGCCTGTGTTGCAAGGTGTAAAGTTGAGTACAGACTCAAAACCCGACCACGGTAGAAAATAGAAAGAGAATGAAAAGTCATTCCCTATGCCTCAGTCATAGGTTCTATAAAGTATGCTATGCTGTGTACCAGACCTATTGTGTACCTCACCATAAGTTTGGTAAGAGGGTACAATAGTGATCCAAGAGTGGATCACTGGATAGCGGTCAAAAATATCCTTCGTGGAATAAGGAAATGTTTCTCGTTTATGGAGGTGACAAAGAGTTCGTCGTAAAGAGTTACGTCGGTGCAAGCTTTGAGACCGATCTGGATGACTCTAAGTCTCGATCTAGATACACATCGAAAGTCGGAGCAATTAGCTAGAGTAGCTTCGGGCAAAGCATTGTAGACATAGAAAATTTGCAAAATACATACGGCTCTGAATATGGCAGACCCGTTGACTAAATTTCTCTAACAAGCAAAACATGATCACTCTTTGGGTGTTAATCACATAGCAATGTGAACTAGATTATTGACTCTAGTAAACCCTTTTGGTGTTAGTCACATGGAGATGTGAACTAATCACATAAAGATGTGAACTATTGGTGTTAAATCACATGACGATGTGAACTAGATTATTGACTCTAGTGCAAGTGGGAGACTGGAGGAAATATGCTATAGAGGCAATAATAAAGTTGTTATTTATATTTCCTTATATCATCATAAATGTTTATTATTCATGCTAGAATTGTATTAACCGGAAACTTAGTACATGTGTGAATACATAGACAAACAGAATGTCACTAGTATGCCTCTACTTGACTAGCTCGTTGAATCAATGATGGTTATGTTTCCTAACCATAGACACGAGTTGTCATTTGATTAACGAGATCACATCATTAGAGAATGATGTGATTGACTTGACCCAACCGTTAGCTCACGATGACCGTTTAGTTTGTTGCTATTGCTTTCTCCATAACTTATACATGTCCCTATGACTATGAGATCATGCAACTCCCGAATGCCGGAGGAACACTTTGTGTGCTACCAAACGTCACAACGTAAGTGGGTGATTATAAAGGTGCTCTACAGGTGTCTCCGATGGTGTTTGTTGAGTTGGCATAGATCAGATTAGGATTTGTCACTCCGATTGTCGAAGAGGTATCTCTGGGCCCTCTCGGTAATGCACATCACTATAAGCCTTGCAAGCAATGTGACTAATGAGTTAGTTACGGGATGTTGCATTATGGAACGAGTAAAGAGACTTGTCGGTAACGAGATTGAACTAGGTATTGAGATACCGACGATCGAATCTCGGGCAAGTAACATACCGATGACAAAGGGAACAATGTATGTTGTTATGCGTTTTGACCGATAAAGATCTTCGTAGAATATGTAGGAGCCAATATGAGCATCCAGGTTCCGCTATTGGTTATTGACCGGAGATGTGTCTCGGTCATGCCTACATAGTTCTCGAACCCGTAGGGTCTGCACGCTTAACATTCTGTGACGATTTGTATTATGAGTTATGTGATTTGATGACCGAAGTTTGTTCGGAGTCCCGGATGAGATCGGGGACATGACGAGGAGTCTCGAAATGGTCGAGACGTAAAGATCGATATATTGGAAGGCTATATTTGGACATCGCAAAGGTTCCGAGTGATTCTGGTATTTTTCGGAGTACCGGAGAGTTATGGGAATTCGTATTGGGCCTTAATGGGCCATACGGGAAAGAAGAGAAAGGCCTCAAGGGTGGCCGCGCCCCTTCTCCATGAACTGGTCCGAATTGGACTAGGGAAAGGGGGCGCCCCCTTCCTTCCTTCTCCTTCTCCCTTTCTTTTTTCTTATTCCATGTAGAAGGTGGAATCCTACTAGGACTAAGGAGTCCTAGTAGGACTCCACACTTTGGGCGCGCCCTATGAGGGCCAGCCTCCTCCTCCCTCCATCCTTTATATGCGTGGCCAGGGGGCACCCCATAGACACACAAGTTGATCATTGATCTCTTAGCCGTGTGCAGTGCCCTCCTCCACCATAATCCACCTCGATCATATTATAGCGGTGCTTAGGCGAAGCCCTGTTCCGGTAGCATCATCACCACTGTCATCACGCCGTCGTGCTGACAAAGCTCTTCCTCGATACTTTGCTGGATCGTGAGTTCGTGGGATGTCACTGAGCCGAACGTGTGCAGATCGCGGAGGTGCCGTACTTTCAGTACTAGGATCGGTCGATCGTGAAGACGTACGATTACATCAACCGCGTTGTCATAATGCTTCCGCTTACGGTCTACAAGGGTACGTAGACAATACTCTCCCCTCTCGTTGCTATGCATCATCATGATCTTGCGTGTGCATAGGAAATATTCGAAATTACTGCGTTCCCCAACAAACACCTCCACCATGGCGCGGGCAAACTTGACAGTAGTCTTCAGGCATGTGCTCTCCCCCATCCTGACCATATCACCAACGGCATCTGCGGCAGTACCAAGTGCAAGCATCCTTAGAGTAGGCATGCACTTCTGCTTAGCAGAGAAAGAAAGTAGGCCGCAGCAACCCCTCGTGAGCTTGAAGTAGTCATCATGTGTCTCCACTCCCTCCACAATGCCCAAGAACAATGGTTTCCACATGCGGAAACAGCGATGAAACTATGGATCATCCGGGAAAGTTGGGTTCGGGGCAAAGTAGTCCTTCTACAATAGCCATGCTCCAGACACCCTATCCCGATTGATCACTCTTCTCCCTTTGATTGAGCCCTTGAAGTTGAGAATATGCTCCACGAGCCGGTCCATTTCCTCTTGCATGCTCATGACCATGACCATGTCCACTTCTTCGCCCGACTCCGAGGAATCAAAAAACTCATCTTGAGTCATTTTATCAAGCTCCGTCGGTCCATACTCCTCGTTGGATGAAACATCGGAATCCACCGATTTCCCTAATAAAATCCCAAAAAATCCGATCAAATAATGTATCGAACACATCAAGCGTAAAGCAGAGCCAGAGAGTTGTCGCACGTACCTCGGTGGCGTCTAGGCTAGCGACGACGCCCCCCGCGACGAGGACGGGAGAGAGAATTGCTCTGCCGGAGCTGGCGACGTAGAGGCTAGGAACAGCTGCGGGGCACGCGAAACGGCAGAGCTGCGAGGCGGACAACGCGAAGGAGGAAGAAGAGAGGAGAGAGCAAATGGATCCGACAGTTCTGGGGAGGGGGGCAATTTGGTGCAATTTGCGGTGGGGTCAGGCTGTCGGGTCCGACGTTGCGGGCGTGCCCGGGCGCCCCTATATCCGCCCCATATTTGGGCTGGATATGAGGGGTGCCGGTCAGTCCGGACGTTTAAGACCCGTTTGAGGCGTTCGTCTGGGTCGAAATTTCGTGACCGACCGACCGGTCAGGCCGCCCGCACGTTTGAGGCTAGAAAAATAGTGATTAATAACTTTCTTATGCAACCAACTCTGAATGCACACCAAACTATGTATCTTATATATAGACAAATCCCACTGCATGTTGTTGATCGCTATTTTTCTGCACATGCGTGCTTTCACATCATCCGAATTGTTGTTAGCCATTGGATTTTCTAGCTTGGTCAACTAACATCCGTCTGATTTGAAGATGAGTGTCTCTCTACCTTGCAACATGCATGATGAGTTTTGAACTCTCCACTCCCAAATTTCATTTCCATGAAGCTGATACACATTGCTAAAAAAATAAAAATAATTTCCAATTACTCCAACAAAAGGGCTTTCCCCTTTTTGGGAACGAGGACATGAATTGTAATTTGTACATCAACATGTCATGAGCACGATTTCTCGCATGATCGTAGTGGCATGTGCATACTTAGATGGTAACCTGCATGATCATATCCCAGGCTAGTGCAGCAGATGGGCGACCAATCCTATGTGAAAAGGATGCTTAAGGTTCAGAGGTCATTCATGTTCCTTGAGGTTCCACATCTTGTCACCAGTTTTGTCTTCGCCGTCGAAAATGTTGCTTGGATCTGGATGTTACTACTAGCTTGGTTACATGAAGATGCAACTCTGACATGCACAACACTTTGTGTACACAAAGTCATCACCAGCTGTTGTTTCCGGTAGTCATGTTGCCTATCATTCCTAACAATCTTTACCATTTTCCGCACAACACGCTTGAGCAACATTATTAGAACATACAATTACAATTCCTGGAGGAAGACGTAGCACCAAAATCTCTACTTATATAAGACATGCGACATGGTAAAGAAGAGCATGAGGAGTTTATGTAAGAGTTCAAATTCTACTTATATAAGACATGCGACATGGTAGAGAAGAACATGAACATGGCAGATATTTCACTTATTGTGGGCATCTTAGGTTGAAAACTTGAATTCTCTGTCAGAGCATAAAAGGAACGTACAGAAGTTCTAGAACAAAAAAAAAAAGCACAAGCATATAATTTGTCTATCACAATACCATGCACAGTTCAAATGGTAAAATATTGACAGGTTTGGAGAAGTCTGTGGGAGTCACTCCCTTTCTTTGACAATCTCTACAATAGTCACTTGACCAAAATATCATCTCAAATAAATATATACTACACCATCTTCCTCTCTTCTCAGGTAGTACCATGAGACTTTGTGGTTAAAAAAAGGGACCTCACAACTCATCAAACAACTATCCAATCCACAAGTTTGTAGAAATAAGAGCAATTCCTTCTTCACTACCATCATTCAGAAACAACTACGAAACTGATCACCCTTTCAAGAATTACAGGTGACGAGTGCCATTCTATGGCCATCTTAACATAATGCTGACAAACAACTATGGACATATACTACAAACCCATTATAAATTAACTATGGACAAACAGAGCCCATCATGGCGCAAAGTGAAACAAGGTCACCAGAACTGGAATCCTTTTTCCTTACCTATATCACCATGGAAGGGTGTTTGTAATGAGATCTCTATTGGTTGGCATGTTGTATCCATCACCATCCTCCAGTGTTCATTACTGATTCTGGTGTGGTTTGTCATTCCCGGGTTTCCATCCGAGTTCCCGAGCCCTTTCCTCCCACAAAGCAGTTAATTTCCTTTGACCGAGCAGCGACTCTGCAGATTTCTCCCTAGCTTCTTCACATGTATCCATGCCTGAACTGCATTTGTCAGCCTCCTTTTGATACTGCGAAGCTAGTTTTTTAGCCTCGAGCAACTTTACATCGGCTTGTTGCTGAGCTTCTGTTGCCTCCTCCTCTCTCTGCTTTAGCTCTTCTATCAGCATCTCTGTGATACTCTTCTCTGTTTCTTCACCGGAAGCACGACTCTTGACCTCTTTGAATTGCTTGGCACAGTCTGGAAACATCAGAAGCAATAATAACCAGTTAAACCAGTCACAAGATAATTGCAAAATATGCTATGGAATATAAGTGACCTTGGGTGCTTCGTTTGACATGTTTAATTGCTTATGATAAGGACATACATAACACAGTGCCTATGTTTACAGACAAGGCAATGCTTCAAAAATACTATGGAGTTATTGCAAGGAAAATAAGTATGACTTTTAGACAGCTTATGGACTGGTTTTGTAATGATACTGCATAGTATGATTATTACTTCAGAGGTAGACTGGCAATTTACCATGTTTATTTGCTGAAG
This sequence comes from Triticum urartu, assembly GCF_056163025.1. NCBI lineage: Eukaryota > Viridiplantae > Streptophyta > Magnoliopsida > Poales > Poaceae > Triticum > Triticum urartu. The sequence goes on from NC_141877.1 coordinate 581,793,565, forward strand.
AGTTAATATCTTTCAGAGGTAGCATAATATCCAAATCAAGACTAGCTGTAAATATGGATAAAATAACTGAGTTTATTTACTTAAACCACTGACGAAACAGAGTATATCATGGATACAAACTAACAATGGAACAATGGAGTCCAGAGAGAAGAATAAATAAGAAAATATTTCCACAGATAGCAACTAGAGCAGTAGACATATTTTAGACTAAGGTCATCGCAGGTGGAACTTAACAATCAAAGAACAAACATTGCCATTCACCCAAAAAAAAGAACAAATATTGCAATGCTCATATGTGATAGCACAAAGACAAGATAGGCATAAACTTTTCAGTGCCATGGCATGTTTGTTATACATTTAGCTCTATCTTGTTCAGTGACCATACATAATTACTCGGCTACAACCTGAACCGATGTTCCGACTTCTGAATAACTGAAGACATCTTGTCCTCACCCCCAAATTTCAAGCATACTTAAATTATAATCAATCAGTCATGGCAAGGCCAGGCTCAGAACGCAATAGGCAGCGGCCACAAACGCATTGCTCGCTCTGCGGACGAAATCGCAGACAGAAAGTATAACTCTGCAGAGCGCGGGCTTGCAGGGAGATCTGGGCGGGTAGGTCGGGCCAGGGGGGCGCCGACAGCAAGAGGGGCGGGTACCTTCCGGGAGCTGGAGCAGCGGGAGCGCGTCGCAGTCGCAGGCGCAGGCGGGGCAGCCCCCCGGCGAGCGGCCGAGCGCCTCGGCGACGTGCCAGTAGAGCGGCGGGCCGACGATGTAGGCGGCGACGCCGAGCCCGAGCAGCGCCACCAGCGCCGTCACCGCCGCGGGGCTCGGGCCCCACGATGACGACGACGAAGACGATGACCCTCCCGCCATTGAGTTGGCCGCGCTGCGCTGCGGGGCGAGGTGGTGGGGTGGGGACTGGGATGGCGTGCCTCGTCGGTGGCTCGGCGCGGCGGCGTGGGGGCTAAAGAGGGGGAGGGGGAGCGAGTGAGTGGGCGCGGACCGGACGCGCGCAAGTGGAGACAGATCGGCCCGGACCGAATGAAATGGAGGGGACGTGTGGTGGGTGGGTTCGGCACGCGCACGACGAAGTGGTGAATCCACGAGCAGAGTTTTAAAAACCGGGTCGGGCCGAGCGGTCTGATAAAAAAAAAGGGAACCGATGCCTTCTCCGGTCTTTTAATATAAAAAATCCAGAGAAATATTCATAAAATGGTTGGTAAACCTGGGATCGAACCTGGGATCGAACCAATGCTAGCAACGCCTTTCCATTTGACTTGAGGTCAACAATTTGAAAAATAGCTTAAATATCCTGGTTTTTCTCACCAATGAACCAATGAATCGGTGGCCTGCTCGGTGAACACGTGAACCGACTACCTCACCGGCTCGATTACCGGTTTGTTTTTTGAAACTATGCCTGCGAGGGAGGGTGGTGACCAAATCTAGAGATACGGCGATACTGGGATGGTTTTTGCTTTCTTTTTAGAAATGAAAAGGTTCTCAGGCCATGTTGTTGTTAGAAGTTCATCAAAGTCACTCTGTTGTCCCGTAGACCTACGGGCTCGAAGTGCCGAGCTTCTAAAACAATGGACACTTGCTTGATTGGTTGTTTATATGTCTCCCAATCCTAAGTTGAAACTACACATCTTTCACATGCATTTCCCTCGAATTTTGTCAAGCTCGAAGATGTTACGTAACCATAATATTGTTCCATCGTATTCTTGGAATTCTCCCGTTGTCTTCTCTTGTCACCCACGCGCGCGCACACTTGGGTATTGAGTAATTTATCAAGGGTTGGGTGTTGAAATGTGTGAGTGAGAGGAGATTTTAAGAGAGCAGAATCCGTGACCAGAGATGGCTGGTTGTATACTACTCCCTCCGTTTTTATTTAGTCTGCATATTAGCTTTGATCAAAGTCAAGCTTTGTGAACTTTGACTAAGTTCATAAACAAAAATATTAACATATACAATAAAAAATCAATACCACTAGATCATTATTGAATATACTTTCACATCATATAGATTTGTTATGGTAAATATTTATATATTTTTCTATAAACTTGGTCAAACTTTACAAAGTTTGACTTTAGTCAAACCTAATATAGAGACTAAATAAAAACGGAGGGAGTACATACACAATTTAATGTGCAATGTTTAAAATGTGAGCACCCGCCCAGATCTTTGGTTCATAGGGTGAAACCTTATCCTCTCTTTCATGATCTCCACCACGCCTCCCCCCCCCCTGTTCTTTTCGTTCGTCTCCTATCTCGTCTTCTTTCTTCCACCCAACATGGCTGCAGACGCAGCTTCCTCCCCCAACTGCGTGAGGCTGAATCCATAATTTTGTTGCGCAGCCGACCGTCGTGCTGGTGGCCATCGTCCACCCCTCGCCAATCTCCCCCGTGCACGGCCGCCTGTCTTGTTGGACCTCGCGAGGCAGCATCGCGGGTATGCGGCAGCCACTGCGGCAAGCCGCACACACGCCCCGAGGTTGCCGTTGTGCTGGCTACCACCCTGCACACCACGAAGCTCCGATGCTGGAATCGGCTTTCTTTTCTTTCTTTTTTTTTGCGAGAAATCGGCCGCCTGAGATGCGGGGACCAGCCACCCGAAGTGCTACAACCTCAAGCGACAATGCTTGTACCTGCTTTCGATTTTGCTCCAACCGGCAACGATGGTGCTGGGCGGCGACGACGTTGGCCGCGACGTTTTTTGCTTAATTTATTTTTTTTGTTGTTGCTGGAACCACCTTTCAGTTTTGCGGCAACCGGCAACTTTTGTTGGTGCTTGGCGGTGACGGCGGCGGCGGCCCTGACATTTTATGGATACATTTTTTCTATCACTGTTCTTTTTGTTTGCTGGAACAAGCACATAATTTTGCTACCACGCGGTTTGGTTTTGTTGGAATCGGCGTCAAATTTTTAAAATTTTGCTACCACTGGTGTTTCAATTTGTTGGAACCAGCTTCAGTTTTTGTTACCACGGGCAATTTGGGTTTCCCGGAACAACACCTAAATTTGCATTTTTGCTACCACTCGCGTTCCGGTTTGCTGGAACCACCTTCATTTTTTGCTACCACTGCTGTTGGCGTCGTCACCATTGATTCTACGGGAGCCGAGGGGTGGGGCGGATTCTCTACCTTGCCATGGGCAAGGCAGGAGCTACAGTGCTCTACCTTTGTCCGAGAGACATTGGATCAAAAGTGGGCGGTCCAGATCCGGGCAAAGACTGTAGCGAATGCACTGTAGCGAACACCCTGTTTAATGTTCCTATTTCACATCACTGTTTCAGGTATTGTAGCGACTATACTGTTAGATCAGATCTGGGCGGTCCGTTCTTGATCCAAGAGACGAAAGAAGAGGAAAGGCAGAGGTACTGTAGCTATCTGCCTTGCCCATGGCAAGGTAGAGAATCCACAGCCGCGAGGGGGGATAGGAAGCATCGGCGAGGGGGGAGCGTCGGTGGCTACTGTCGACAACAAAGGGACTGTCGCGCGCTGCGCGGCGCGAAGGAGGAGGCACCGGCCATGTCTCCCTTTGTTTTTTCTTCTCGGATTTTTACGGGTGAGGCGAGAGAGACGAAGTCCATAGCGTGCGGCCGACCGAAATTTTAGCTGGCCGGTTGGTGCCTAGCGCTGGCCAATTTTTAATTGGTTCAGATGAGAAGTCAAGAATTTAAAATCCCCATGAGCCTCTTTTTAGAATTCCTACGAAAAAGTTCAAGAACAATATCTTTAGTGGCATAATTACATCATAATTATATTTTCTCATGTGAGTTGACTTTAATATTGCTCTGTGATACCCTTGTTTTCTGTATTGATCTGAACCAAACATATAAATTTGTAAATTTTTTATGTTTTCCAATACTCTCGTTTGCTATGTATTACTATCACTATCACATATGCCCGTGCGTTGCAATGGGAGAGATATTTCTTTGCGAGAAGCAATGGGAGAGATAATTGATGTGTCCACCAAAAACGATTTCCATAATGGTGCGATAGAGAGAAGAGTTGTGATTTTCTCGCGGGTCATGTTTGTCCCCGAGATGTTGATAGTGGCGGTGTTAGTCGGCGTGGCGGCAACCATCCAACTCGTGCTTTTTTTTCCTCCGGGTCCGCCTCTGTCTCAGGGTCGTGCCCGCCTCCTCATTTGGTAGCTATCCGGCGACCTTCGGGGCACGGTTGTTTCAACCACTCTCTCTTACGACGGCGTAACTAGATGGATTACTAATCGTAGAGCATAAATTCCGTTTCGTTAGCATATTTAGCGCATAAACAGACATCAATATCCATTCTTTATTAAAGTTTATTCTCTTTTATTATTTTAGCACTCACGTGACCACAATTTTTTTTATTCGAGCCAAACTATCTCTTTTATTGGCCCAAGAAAAAAAATTGCTCCCTCGGACAATCCAATATGGGAGTGCGGCTCAGACCCAATACTGCCTAGCAACAAATTTTCCTGGGCCAACTGCATGGGGGCTACTATATGACGCTAGCTGCATAAAATAGCGCGTGGGAAGCACATTAGTTCGTGTATGGGCCAGCACACTGGTAGGCTCCAAGACGACCTGAGTTTGTAATGCGTGATTTTTTTTTTTCAAAAAAATGATGAGTTGAAGGATCGAAATCATGCCCTTAAAGACCCGACTACGTGCTGCTAGCCACTCGAAGAAACGAGTCCTACCAATCAATGGCCAGCTCAAACCTTTAAGGACATATCCAATGTAAGACTGGAAACAATATATATTGGAAACATGAATTATTTAGAAACTCCCCCTCCCCCCCCCCCCCCCCAGAAAAATGAAATTCTTTACATTTTCAGAAATACAAAACAAAGTTTGAAACATTCCAAATTCACAATTTTATTTGAAAACATGAACCATTTATAATAACATGAACATGTTTAAATTTGTGATTTTTTTAAAAAGGAAACATATTTTGAATATTCAGAACAATTTTTGAAAATTTGTTTCTTTAAACTCGAACATTATTCTGAATATGCGAGCATTTCACGAAACAAGAATATTTTTCGTATTAGGAACGTTTCAAAAATGCAATTTTTGTTGGAAAATCTCCAAGAACTTTGAAAAACACAAAGAATAAAGGAACATTTTTTTAAAATTCTGAACTTATTTTGGAATGGGAGGAATGATTTAATGTTCTTAACGTTTTTGAAAACGGGATATTTTAAAAAATTCTGAACATTTTAGAAAGAAATCATTTTTTCTGAAATTACAAACTTTTTTGAAAATTTTGAATTTACAAAAAAGGAGAAAGAAATATAAACTTGAAAATAAACAAGAAAGAAAAGAGAAACAAACGGACAAAGAACAAAACATAACACAGAACACAGAACAAAAGAAGGAAAACGGTTTAGCCAAGCTTTACCCGCCTGTGCGAATTTGTGACTATTTCACGCTAGACGCGATAAATAGGGTTCTCTCACCTGCGTGGGCATAAAAATATATGCGCCGGCTTTGCTGGGCCACACTATGGAAGGCCCATGTACGAAATTCTGGCGTTTTTGCTTTTTCAAAAGACGAACGGACAAAAATTTAGTACCATCTCGAGTAGAAAAAATCTTTTGGATGGTGAACGGATGAAAAAAATCGAAGAAACACACTTTGCTTTATTAGTGTATGTATATATATATATAGTGATACTATTCATCACCCAAGATGCATAATAAGTTATTCTTCATCCGAGGTAATCTTACGATCATTTCAGAATTAAATTACGTTTGGAATTCAAATATTTACATTCCTAATGATTCACTACATAAAATTTGGTACAAGAAAATAAAAATATAAGTCATAAGACGATTTTTTTAACAGTTTATGTGTATTTTACACTATGTTTTTACGTTGTAATTTTACATAATATAAAATATTTTTTACGACGATTATATATCTTCTTACGGTCTCTTTTTACGTCGGCAATAAGAAAAAACTTACGAAACGTAAAATTATGGTGCATTGATGATAAAATTATGTATATAGGGTCGCGTTATTCGTCATCCTGGGTGAGGAATAGTTATTCTTCACCCCCTCTCTATTTTGACGTCAATGCACCGTATTTTTAGGTTTCATAAATTTTGTCTTATTTCATACGTAAAAAGAGAACGTAAGAAAATATATACTCACCGTAAAAAATATTTTATGTTATGTAAAGTTACGAACGTAAAAACATACATAAAAATGCGATATTTTTGGCCTTATAACCTATTTTTTTGTTTCTTATACCAAATTTTACGTAGTGAATCAATATGATGTAACTATTTGTATTTCAAACGTAATTTATTTATGAAGCGATCGTAAGATTACCTCGGGTGAAGAATAACTTATTCTGCACCCTGGGTGATGAATAGCAACACTATATATATATATATATATATATATATATATATATATAGGGATTGACTATTCGTCACCCTGGGTGAGGAATAGTTATTCTTCACCCCCCTCTATTTTACCAATGCACTGTAATTTTACGTTCCGTAAGTTTTGTCTTATTTCCGACGTAAAAAGAGACCGTAAGAAAATATATAATCGTCATAAAAAATATTTTATGTTATGTAAAATTACAAACGTAAAAACATAGTGTAAAATACACATAAACTGCAAATTTTCTTGTCTTATGACCTATATTTTTAATTTTTTATGCCAAATTTTACGTAGTGAATCAATAGGAATGTAACTATTTGAATTCCAAACGTAATTTAATTATGATATGATCGTAATATTACCTCGGGTGAAGAATAACTTATTCTGCGCCCTGGGTGATGAATAGTAATATTATATATATATATATATATATATATAGATAGGTATAGATATAGGTATAGATATAGATATAGATATCCTAATATACCTAAACATTGATCCCAAGTAGCTCAATTATCTTGACATGCAACTATGCCAACTCATCATGACATCATGCATGCACCGCTAAATTTAATTCTCTCTACCTGCAACTATGTCAACTCACTATGCCACTATGCATGAAAAAAAACTCACGTTAACATGCATTATACATGTTACTTATGTTCAATAATTTTTCTAGCTATTTGATAATTGAATTATTAAATTATATGTGTTTGAGTTTCAATTCTCATAATGCTAATCAGAATACTAAAGTTTCATACCGCCAAATCTCATTGAAATTACCGCATCTGATCCCATTGCAACGTGCGGGTATCATCTCCAGTTATTTCATGTTGTTCAGAGTCATACCTAAATATAATTTGTTTGTTCGAGAGCACATTATTTTTTCAATATAGGTAGCCTCCAGGGTGCATTATGTGCTATTTTATGTTGCCGAGAGCCATCCATAAATCGTATTCACAAAGTACTTATTATTTTAATAAAATATACAAGAACTTCTTTGTATATATGGTCTCACCTTGAAAGCTATTATTTGATTAATTCTATGAATATATGTTACTACCAAAACAAAATAACATGATTATGATTTTTTGTCAAGTTATACGTCTCTAATGCCATTGTGATTTGACCAGTCTTGATATTATTTTGCACACGATCAAGGTTACATCAATTTATTGGTATAGTTATGGGTCAATGGAATAACATACCAGGTGTTTTTCATAGATATTCAAGTGTCGTCCATAAATATAAAACTTTCTTTGTTCCAGAATGCATGAGGTTTTGGGTTGCACTAGTAGAAAACAGGGCTTTGGTCCAGGCCGGGTCAGCCCATTAGTCCCGGTTCAGTCTAGAACCGGGACCAATGTGGGCATTTGTCCCGGTTCGTGAGCCCAGGGGGCCGGCCGGGCCACGTGGGCCATTGGTCCCGGTTCATCTGGACCTTTTGGTCCCGGTTGGTGGGATGAACCGGGACCAATGGGCCTCGCTCCTGGCCCACCACCATTGGTCCCGGTTGGTGGCTTGAACCGGGACCAAAGTGTAACGCCCGGATAATTTGGCTATAGTAAAACTCTCCTAATGATGCCATGACATCTACGATTACTGTTACTAATTTCGGGATAATTCGAAACCGCGTCAAATTCAAATTCAAATTAATGTCAAACGGCAAAGGTTTCAAAATATTAAACTAAAATGTTCAGAGTGGGCAGTTAAATGCCAAGGTAGTTATAGTAAAGCTAACACATTTTTATAAAATGCCTAGATGATTTAAAATGGTTTAAAACATGATAGAAAATAAATAAAAAGAAAAGGAGAAAAAAAAACAGAAAACAAACACAACAAAAAATATATAAAAGAACCCCCCCCCCCCCCACTGGGCCGGCTGGCCCAACTGGCCCAACCGGCCACCCCCCCATTCCCTTATCCCCCCACCCGGTGAGACCTCGAACCCCCACCGACACCCCACTCCTCCCCCGAAATATCTCCCTCCCCCTCTCTCCCGATTGGATCGGGAGGGGGAACAAACCACGCCGCCGCCGCCGCCGATCCCCGTCGCCGCCCTCCACCTCGCCGGACCTCCCCACCGGCCTGCATCCTCTTCGCCGCACCGCCCCCATCTCTCCACCTCGACCCCCGCTCCCCCAGTCTCTACAGACACCCGGTGAGGCCCCCGGCCTCTTCCTCCCCCTCGTCCCCGTCGACGCGGTCGTGCTCCTCCGCGTGCTCACCCGCAGTGCTCGCCTGTTGCCGCTTCCTCCCGCGTGCTCACGCCCGACCACACGCTCGCGGCCACCAGGCCCCGGCCGCGCCCGCTCAACCTCGCGCGCGCCCGTGCGCCCCGGCACAACCCCGCAGCAGCCCCGCGCTCGCCCGCTCGTGCGTGGCCTCGCCCGCGCCCTTGCCCGCCGGCTGGTCGCGCCCGCTCACGGAGCGCTCCCGTGTCCCAGCCGCCCTGCCCTGCTCCGCTCCCTCCTGCGCCGCTCCTCGCCTTGCCGCTCCAGCCGCGCGGCCCCGCAACGGCCCGCAGCGCCGCCGCCCCCTGCGCTCGCCTCCGCCTGCCGCGGCTGGCCGGCGAGCCTCGCCGAGGCCACGGCCTCACCCCGCCGCACTGGGCTACGGCCTCCGCCGGCGCCCCCTGTTGCCCCTTTCGGGTGCACGAGCGCCCGCGGCCGTTAGCGCCCGCTAACCACGCCTGTTACGGACCCCCAGGGGCCTATGACAAAGGGGCCCACCCCACAGAACGTTTAAAAAAAAGAGAATTAATAATAAAAATAATTAAAATAAAAAAAATAATAATTAAATTAATTATTTAATTAAGGAAATAATTAAGTTAATTAATTATAATTAGATTAACCTAATCACTAATTAACCTAATTAACTGTTAGTTAATTAAAACAGAGTATGACGAACGGGACCCACCTGTCAGGTTGACCAAGTCAACTACTGACGTCATGCTGACGTCATGATGACGTCAGCAGACACTATTCTGGATAATGTTGATTAAATTAATTAAATAAATCCTAAAAGTGATTTAAATCTTTTAAAATTAATATAAAATAAACCGTAGCTCGGATGGAAAAACTTTGTACATGAAAGTTGCTCAGAACGACGAGACGATTTCGGATACGCAACCCGTTCGTCTGCCACACCCCCCTAACCTATCAAACACGCAACTTTCCCCCTCTGTTTCACCTGTCCGAAAACGCGAAACACCGGGGATACTTTCCCGGATGTTTCCCCCCTTCACCGGTATCACCTCATACCGCGATAGGGCACCCCTAGCACCGCTACTTGTCATGTCGTGCATCGCTATGCATCTGTTTGCTTAAATATTTATTGTTTCTCCCCCTCTTCTCTCGCTAGACACCGAGACCGACGCCGCTGCTACCCAGTACGACTACGGAGTTGACGATCCCTCTCTCTTGCCAGAGCAACCAGGCAAGCCCCCCCCTTGATCACCAGATATCGCCTACTCTCCTCTATACTGCTTGCATTAGAGTAGTGTAGCATGTTACTGTTTTCGTTATTCCTATCCTGATGCATAGCCTGTCCTTGCTACTACTGTTGATACCTTTACCTGCAATCCTACTTACTTAGTATAGGATGCTAGTATTTCCATCTGTGGCCCTACATTCTTGTCCGTCTGCTGTGCTATACTATCGGGCCGTGATCACTCGGGAGGTGATCACGGGTATATACTATATACTTTATACAGGATACATGTGGTGACTAAAGACGGGTCGGCTTGAGGAGCACCTGCGAGTGGATCTTTGAGGCGGAGCGACAGGGCAGGTTCAGACCACCTAGGAGAGAGGTGGGCCTGGCCCTGGTCGGCGTTCGCGGATACTTAACACGCTTAACGAGATCTGGGTATTTGATCTGAGTCTGGCCATTTGGTCTATACGCACTAACCATCTACGCGGGAGTAGTTATGGGTATCCCGGCGTTGTGGTATCAGCCGAAGCCTTCGTGACGTCAGCGACTGAGTGGCACGCGCCGGATTGGAACGTAAGCCTGCTCTTGTATTATGGGGGCTAGTTCTGCTTCCGGCCGCGTTCGCAACGTGCAGGTGTGCTAAGGGCGATGGGCCCAGACCCCTGTGCGCTTAGGTTTAGACTGGCGTGCTGACCTCTCTGTTGTGCCTAGGTGGGGCTGCGACGTGTTGATCTTCCGAGGCCGGGCATGACCCAGGAAAGTATGTCCGACCAAATGGGATCGAGCGTGTTGGGGTATGTGGTGCACCCCTGCAGGGAAGTTAATCTATTCGAATAGCCGTGATCTTCGGTAACAGGACGACTTGGAGTTGTACCTTGGTCTTATGACAACTAGAACCAGATACTTAATAAAACACACCCTTCCAAGTGCGAGATACAACCGATGATCGCTCTCTCACAGGGCGACGAGGGGAGGATCATCGGTTAGGATTATGCTATGCGATGCTACTTGGAGGACTTCAGTCTAATCTCTTCTACATGCTGCAAGACGGAGGCTGCCAGAAGCGTAGTCTTCGAAAGGACTAGCTAACCCCCTCTTATTCCGGCATTCTGCAGTTCAGTCCACATATGATAGCCTTATTCCAGTTGATACCAATGCATACATATGTAGTGTAGCTCCTTGCTTGCGAGTACTTTGGATGAGTACTCACGGTTGCTTTCTCCCTCTTTTCCCCCTATCCCTTCTACCTGGTTGTCGCAACCAGATGTTGGAGCCCAGGAGCCAGACGCCACCGTCGACGACGACTCCTACTACACCGGAGGTGCCTACTACTACGTGATGCCCGCTGACGACGACCAGGAGTAGTTAGGAGGATCCCAGGCAGGAGGCCTGCACCTCTTTCGATCTGTATCCCCGTTTGTGCTAGCCTTCTTAAGGCAAACTTGTTTAACTTATGTCTGTACTCAGATATTGTTGCTTCCGCTGACTCGTCTATGATCGAGCTCTTGTATTTGAGCCTTCGAGGCCCCTGGCTTGTAATATGATGCTTGTATGACTTATTTTATTTGTAGGGTTGTGTTGTGATATCTTCCCGTGAGTCCCTGATCTTGATCGTACACGTTTGCGTGTATGATTAGTGTACGATTAAATCAGGGGCGTCACAAGTTGGTATCAGAGCCGACTGCCTGTAGGAACCCTCCTTCCACACCCCTTGGCCGAAGTCGAGTCTAGACATTGCAAAAACTTTTACTAACTTGGCTGTGTGCCTTACGGGCCCACGTCGCCATCGGGTGGTACTAGGATATTTTACTCCTCGACCTTTACTCTGGGACTCTGAACTCTCTTCTACTCGGGTTAAACGAATTTACTAACTCTGACACTAGAATCCCGTTACGACATTCACCCCAAAGTTGGATAAGCCCTAGTTATTCTTTAGAATTGTATTTGAACATTATCCACATTGTCATTTGACTCCTGTGAAAACATCTGTGTTTTCAGATGGAACCCACGAGGCAGGTCGTGCGCCACACGACGGCCGTTGGTGCCTCAGGATCACCTGCTGTGTTGGTTGAGATGATGACCTATCTGGGTTATCGCTGGCACCCTGAGTACACCGTCTATGAGGAGTACCAGGACTTCAACCAGGAGCAGTACCGTGCCATCGTCCACCTCTACTCTCGAGAGTATGACTCCACTACCGTGCTGCACACTGCTCATGGAGTTGGAGTGACTATCGATATGGCGGTCCACGATGCTGCTTATGCTGCTCTGACACGTCTTCGTGGAGAGTATCAGGAGTTGGACACCTCCCCCTTCAGGCACATTGCTATCGTGTCCGATGTTGGTGCGGAGGGATACTACACTGCTGCCTACTCCACTGTCACCCGAGAGCCCTTCTACCATCAGAACCTGGTTCTGCATGCTGATGGGCTGGATAGAGCTAACCGAGCTCTTCGCCACGAGTTGTACACCACCCGTCAGCACCTGTATCGTGCTCTGACGCTGTTGCACCCCTCTGTCCGATCTGGTAATCTGTCGCGTTCTGTGGTCTACCCTGCCAGGACCGTGATGCCTCAGGGCGTCGGCTGGCCAGATGTGGGAGGCTACTCTCCTGCACTTGGTCCTCTTCTGCCACTTGAGCGTCAGGTTCTGCACCAGAGTACCCGCGGACCCCAGGTTGCCGACGTGGTGTACCCGATGCCACACTACTAGCTTTCAGGCTACAGCTACCTCCGCAGTACCGCGTGGGACTGATGTAGACTTGCTTATTAGTGTTAGCTGCATTCGCCGCGAGCCTGTGTGCCGCCTATGATGTCTTAGCCTATGTACTGAACACTGTGTAACGAACTCTATGCATGATCTCTTTTGTAAGATATGCCGACTACTATGTAGTATCTATCGTGCTACGTTCGTTGTGCATGTTTCATCATGAATGATTCTTGTTTTTTTTTTTTGCAATTCCTCAATGCTAAACTACCCCTGTTAAATATTAGCAGGATGGTTAGACCAGGTGGTCGTGGTCGTGGTGGCAACGCCCCACCACCGCCTGAGTACATGGCTGGGATGATGCAACAGTTTGAGCTGAATCGTCAGTTCATGGAGAATATTATGGCTCAGTTTCCTCGCCCCAATATGAATCAGCAGCCAACCCAAGTGACTCTGCAGGATTTCATGCGCCTCAACCCAACCGTGTACCGCAGCTCAACTCAGCCTCTGGATGCTGACGACTGGCTCCGTGACATCACCTATGAGATGGAGTCTGCTGATGTAGCCCTTGCCAGCTATGTCACCTTTGCTTCCTTCTTTCTGAAAGGACCCGCAGCTCAATGGTGGGACAGCCACAGGCGTACTCTGCTAGCTGGAACAATCATCACCTGGCCAGACTTCCAAGCTGCCTTCCGTGCTCGCTTCATTCCTCAGGGAGTCATGGACCGAAAGAAGCGTGAGTTCCGCAACCTCACCCAAGGCAACAAAACTATGGAAGCTTATCAGCAGGAGTTTCTGGACTTGTCCCGCTATGCTGAAGAAGACATTGCAACTGATGCACGCAGACAGGAGAAGTTCCGTGATGGCCTTCAAGCTGACATCAAGCTCGCACTTCTAGTGCATGACTTTACTGATTTCGCCACCTTGGTGAACAAAGCCATCAACGTCGAAACTGGTCTGCAGGAATACCAGAGCTCTCACAGGCGCAGCCGTGACACGGGCTCATCTTCGGGCCCGTCCTCGCAGAAGCGCAAGATATGGATCCCCAACAGCATGTACCAGCCGAATGCACCTGCCCCAAGGCAGTCCTATGCTGCACCTCGTCTGCCTACTGCTCCAACTAGGCAGCCAAGACTTCCAGCTCCACCACCACAAGCTCCTGTTCCCACTCCCAATAATGGCCTCTGCTACAAGTGTGGTCAGCCAGGTCACTGTGCTAGGGATTGCAATCAGAACCAGAATCAACTGGCCCTCCCAGCAACTGGCCGTGGAAGCAACCAGCCTCGCAACAATAGTGCCAAGTCTTATGGTCGTGTTCATGCCAACCATGTTGATCTCAATGAAGTTCTAGACCAGCCTGCTACCGTGATGGGTACACTCCTCGTAAATTCAGTACCAGCATCTGTTTTATTTGATACAGGAGCATCACATTCATTCATATCAGCTGAGTTTGCATTCATGCATGGCATTAAATACGAAGAGATGAACACTGCGATAGTGGTACACACCCCTGCGGGCCAGTGTCAAACCTCTATGGTTAGTCACAACGTTCCCGTTGAAATTGAAGGACTGGAATTCCTTGCCTCCCCCATCGTACTAAAGTCCTGTAGCATCGACCTCATTCTGGGAATGGATTGGTTGAAAGCGCATACTGCTTCTATAGTTTGCGCCACTAAGGTCGTCCATCTGCTACACCCTTCTGATGAAATAATTGCTTACCAAGCTCATCTAGTTCAGAACGCCGAGGCACGTCTTTATGCCTTGAATGCGTTGAACGCTGCACCACTCGAGGGCATTGAAAACATTCCCGTCGTTCGTGAATTCCAAGATTTCTTCCTAGAAGAACTTCTAGGGATTCCCCCTGCTAGAGCTGTCGAATTCATCATCGACTTGAAACCCGACACCACCCCTATAGCTAAACGACCCTATAAGATGCCGTCGCATGAACTCATTGAGCTTAAGGAGGAAATCGACAAATCTCTTGTCAAAGGTTTCATTCGCCCAAGTTGCTCTCCTTGGGGAGCACCTTCTCTCTTTGTTAGGAAGAAGGATGGGACAAACCGATTAGTCCAAGACTACCGTCCTATAAACCAAGCTACCATTCAGAATAAATATCCTCTTCCTCGGATCAATGATCTTTATGATCAACTGGCTGGTTCATCAGTGTTCTCCAAACTTGACTTGAGGTTGGGCTACCACCAGATCCGTGTTTGTGAAGAGGACATCCCAAAAACCGCCTTCGTGACTTGGTATGGATCATACGAGTACACCGTCATGTCATTCGGCTTAACGAATGCTCCAGCCACCTTCTCTCGTCTGATGAGTTATATATTCATGGATTACCTCGACAAGTTCGTCGTGGTTTATTTGGACGATATCCTTGTATTTTCCAAGAACAAGGGGGAACATGCTGAACATCTTCGTCTGGTGCTAGAAAAACTTCGAGAGCATCAACTGTATGCTAAGTATTCCAAGTGTGAATTCTGGCTCCCCGAAGTAACCTATCTTGGGCATGTCATCTCCAAGGATGGTATTGCCGTCAACCCTGAACGAGTTCACGCTATTCTCGATTGGACTCCTCCGAAGAATGTCAAGCAAGTCCGAAGTTTTCTCGGTCTCGCCAGCTATTGCCGTCGATTCGTCGAGAACTTCTCCAAGATTGCCAGGCCTCTGACTAATCTGTTGCATAAGGGTGTCAAGTTCGAATGGACAGACAAGTGTCAGGAAAGTTTCCAGGCACTCAAAGACAAGTTGACTTCTGCCCCCGTG
Organism: Triticum urartu; assembly: GCF_056163025.1. NCBI lineage: Eukaryota > Viridiplantae > Streptophyta > Magnoliopsida > Poales > Poaceae > Triticum > Triticum urartu. The sequence goes on from NC_141877.1 coordinate 581,808,864, forward strand.
CTTGCTCCACCTGATACTAAGAAGGACTTCGTCATTTACTGCGACGCTTCCCGCCAAGGATTAGGCTGTGTCCTAATGCAAGAGCGCAGAGTGATTGCTTATGCCTCTCGTCAATTGCGCCCTCACGAAGAAAACTACCCAGTTCACGACCTCGAGCTTGCTGCTGTCATTCATGCACTGAAGCAGTGGCGACATTACCTTCTCGGTAATCGTTGCGAGATCTTCACCGACCATCAAAGTCTGAAGTATCTGTTTACTCAGCCAGATTTGAACCTACGTCAGCAAAGATGGATGGAGACTGTTGCAGACTTTGACGTGGATATATCTTATACCCCTGGCAAGGCTAATGTAATGGCTGATGCCCTGAGCCGCAAGTCTTACTGCAACCACCTCCAGGTTCACAAAGTTCAGCCCTCGCTTGTCGAAGAATTTAGAAGGCTGAACCTCCATATTGTTCCCCCGGGATCACTCGCTCCCCCTCCCGAAGGTTTCCCCAAACAGAACCTCCATGTTGTTTCCAAGGGTTCTCTCAATACCCTGGTTGCGAAACCAGATCTTGTGGACACCATCAAATGGATACAGAAATGTGACGATGAAGTCCTCAAGATTAAGCGCGACCTAAAAAAAAGGAAAGCCCTCATTCTTCACGATCACCGACGATGGCGCCTTGTATTTCAAAGGCCGCCTAGTGGTACCATGTTCGAAGAGAAACCTGGATAAGACTAAAAGGGTTATGCAAGAAGCCCATGATACGCCTCTGTCCATCCATCCTGGTAGTACAAAGATGTACCAGGATATTCGTCAAAGATTCTGGTGGTCTAATATGAAGCAGGACATTGCTCGTTATGTTGCTGAGTGTGACGTTTGTCGCCGAATCAAAGCAGAGCATCAAAGGCCTGCTGGAACTCTGCAACCTATCTCTATTCCTGAATGGAAATGGGACCATGTTGAAATGGACTTCGTCACTGGATTTCCCAAATCTCAGAAAGGTAATGATGCTATTCTTGTCGTCATTGACCGGCTTTCCAAAGTTGCCCATTTTCTGGCGGTCAAAGAGACAATCACTGCTAGTCAGCTTGCTACTCTCTACATGGCCAGAATTGTTTCACTTCACGGTATCCCACTGGTTATCAGTTCAGACCGTGGCAGTATATTCACTTCAAGGTTTTGGGCGAGTTTCCAAGAAGCTATGGGAACTCATCTGTCGTTCAGTACTGCATTTCATCCTCAGTCGCAAGGACAGGTTGAACGTGTCAACCAAGTTCTTGAAGACATGCTTCGAGCTTGTGTAATATCATTCGGCAAGAAATGGGAGGAATCTCTTCCATATGCCGAGTTCTCTTATAATAATAGCTATCAAGCTAGTCTGAAGATGTCCCCCTTCGAAGTGCTATATGGACGAAAGTGTCGAACCCCTCTGAACTGGTCAGAAACTGGGGAACGTCCACTCTTCGGTCCGGATATTATCCAACAGGCCGAAGAACAAGTTCGCATTATTCGCGAGAATCTCAAGACTGCTCAGTCACGTCAGAAAAGTCAGTATGACCGTCATCACCAAGACATGGTCTATCAACCTGGCGAAAAGGCTTATCTTCGAGTTACACCAATGAAGGGTGCTCACCGCTTCGAGATCAAGGGCAAGCTAGCTCTTCGCTATATCGGTCCCTTCACTATTCTCGAAAAGCGTGGAAAAGTGGCATATCAACTGGAGCTTCCGCCGAACCTTTCTCAGGTTCACGATGTGTTCCACGTGTCACAACTCCGACGCTGCTTCAAGGACCCAATCCGAGCAGTGGACCATGAAGTGCTCGAACTGCAACAGGACCTCTCCTATAAAGAGCATCCAGTCCGCATTCTCGACCAAGCTGAACGCCGCACCCGTCAGAAGGCGATCAAGTTCCTCAAGGTCCAGTGGTCGAATCACTCTGAGGATGAAGCCACATGGGAACGCGAGGATTGTCTTCGCGATGAATACCCTGTGCTATTTCCTCCTACCTCCTAAATCTCGGGACGAGATTTCTTGTAGTGGAGGAGATTTGTAACGCCCGGATAATTTGGCTACAGTAAAACTCTCCTAATGATGCCATGACATCTACGATTACTGTTACTAATCTCGGGATAATTCGAAACCGCGTCAAATTCAAATTCAAATTAATGTCAAACGGCAAAGGTTTCAAAATATTAAACTAAAATGTTCGGAGTGTGCAGTTAAATGCCAGGGTAGTTATAGTAAAGCTAACACATTTTTATAAAATGCCTAGATGATTTAAAATGGTTTAAAACATGATAGAAAATAAATAAAAAGAAAAGGAGAAAAAAAAACAGAAAACAAACACAACAAAAAAAATAAATAAAAGAACCCCCCCACTGGGCCGGCTGGCCCAGCTGTTCGCCAGACCGGCCCAACTGGCCCAACCGGCCACCCCCCCATTCCCTTATCCCCCCACCCGGTGAGACCTCGAACCCCCACCGACACCCCACTCCTCCCCCGAAATATCTCCCTCCCCCCTCTCTCCCGATTGGATCGGGAGGGGGAACAAACCACGCCGATGCCGCCGCCGATCCCCGTCGCCCGGAGCTGCGTCGCCGCCCTCCACCTCGCCGGACCTCCCCACCGGCCTGCATCCTCTTCGCCGCACCGTCCCCATCTCTCCACCTCGACCCCCGCTCCCCCAGTCCCTACAGACACCCGGTGAGGCCCCCGGCCTCTTCCTCTCCCTCGTCCCCGTCGACGCGGTCGTGCTCCTCCGCGTGCTCACCCGCAGTGCTCGCCTGTTGCCGCTTCCTCCCGCGTGCTCACGCCCGACCACACGCTCGCGGCCACCAGGCCCCGGCCGTGCCCGCTCAACCTCGCGCTCGCCCGCTCGTGCGTGGCCTCGCCCGCGCCCTTGCCCGCCGGCTGGCCGCGCCAGCTCACGGAGCGCTCCCGTGTCCCAGCCGCCCTGCCCTGCTCCGCTCCCTCCTGCGCCGCTCCTCGCCTTGCCGCTCCAGCCGTGCGGCCCCGCAACGGCCCGCAGCGCCGTCGCCCCCTGCGCTCGCCTCTGCCTGCCGCGGCTGGCCGGCGAGCCTCGCCGAGGCCACGGCCTCACCCCGCCGCACTAGGCTACGGCCTCCGCCGGCGCCCCCTGTTGCCCCTTTCGGGTGCACGAGCGCCCGCGGCCGTTAGCGCCCGCTAACCACGCCTGTTACGGACCCCCAGGGGCCTATGACAAAGGGGGCCCACCCCACAGAACGTTTAAAAAAAGAGAATTAATAATAAAAATAATTAAAATAATAATAATAATAATTAAATTAATTATTTAATTAAGGAAATAATTAAGTTAATTAATTATAATTAGATTAACCTAATCACTAATTAACCTAATTAACTGTTAGTTAATTAAAACAGAGTATGACGAACGGGACCCACCTGTCAGGTTGACCAAGTCAACTACTGACGTCATGCTGACGTCATGATGATGTCAGCAGACACTATTCTGGATAATGTTGATTAAATTAATTAAATAAATCCTAAAAATGATTTAAATCTTTTAAAATTAATATAAAATAAACCGTAGCTCGGATGGAAAAACTTTGTACATGAAAGTTGCTCAGAACGACGAGATGATTTCGGATACGCAACCCGTTCGTCTGCCACACCCCCCTAACCTATCAAACACGCAACTTTCCCCCTCTGTTTCACCTGTCCGAAAACGCGAAACAACGGGGATACTTTCCCGGATGTTTCCCCCCTTCACCGGTATCACCTCATACTGCGATAGGGCACCCCTAGCACCGCTACTTGTCATGTCGTGCATCGCTATGCATCTGTTTGCTTAAATATTTATTGTTTCTCCCCCTCTTCTCTCGCTAGACATCGAGACCGACGCCGCTGCTACCCAGTACTACTACGGAGTTGACGATCCCTCTCTCTTGCCAGAGCAACCAGGCAAGCCCCCCCCTTGATCACCAGATATCGCCTACTCTCCTCTATACTGCTTGCATTAGAGTAGTGTAGCATGTTACTGTTTTCGTTATTCCTATCCTGATGCATAGCCTGTCCTTGCTACTACTGTTGATACCTTTACCTGCAATCCTACTTACTTAGTATAGGATGCTAGTATTTCCATCTGTGGCCCTACATTCTTGTCCGTCTGCTGTGCTATACTATCGGGCCGTGATCACTCGGGAGGTGATCACGGGTATATACTATATACTTTATACAGGATACATGTGGTGACTAAAGACGGGTCGGCTTGAGGAGCACCCACGAGTGGATCTTTGAGGCGGAGCGACAGGGCAGGTTCAGACCACCTAGGAGAGAGGTGGGCCTGGCCCTGGTCGGCGTTCGCGGATACTTAACACGCTTAACGAGATCTGGGTATTTGATCTGAGTCTGGCCATTTGGTCTATACGCACTAACCATCTACGCGGGAGTAGTTATGGGTATCCCGGTGTTGTGGTATCAGCCGAAGCCTTCGTGACGTCAGCGACTGAGTGGCGCGCGCCGGATTGGAACGTAAGCCTGCTCTTGTATTAAGGGGGCTAGTTCTGCTTCCGGGCGCGTTCGCAACGTGCAGGTGTGCTAAGGGCGATGGGCCCAGACCCCTGTGCGCTTAGGTTTAGACCGGCGTGCTGACCTCTCTGTTGTGCCTAGGTGGGGCTGCGACGTGTTGATCTTCCGAGGCCGGGCATGACCCAGGAAAGTATGTCCGGCCAAATGGGATCGAGCGTGTTGGGGTATGTGGTGCACCCCTGCAGGGAAGTTAATCTATTCGAATAGCCGTGATCTTCGGTAACAGGACGACTTGGAGTTGTACCTTGATCTTATGACAACTAGAACCGGATACTTAATAAAACACACCCTTCCAAGTGCCAGATACAACCGATGATCGCTCTCTCACAGGGCGACGAGGGGAGGATCATCGGTTAGGATTATGCTATGCGATGCTACTTGGAGGACTTCAGTCTAATCTCTTCTACATGCTGCAAGACGGAGGCTGCCAGAAGCGTAGTCTTCGAAAGGACTAGCTAACCCCCTCTTATTCCGGCATTCTGCAGTTCAGTCCACATATGATAGCCTTATTCCAGTTGATACCAATGCATACATATGTAGTGTAGCTCCTTGCTTGCGAGTACTTTGGATGAGTACTCACGGTTGCTTTCTCCCTCTTTTCCCCCTATCCCTTCTACCTGGTTGTCGCAACCAGATGTTGGAGCCCAGGAGCCAGACGCCACCGTCGACGACGACTCCTACTACACCGGAGGTGCCTACTACTACGTGATGCCCGCTGACGACGACCAGGAGTAGTTAGGAGGATCCCAGGCAGGAGGCCTGCGCCTCTTTCGATCTGTATCCCCGTTTGTGCTAGCCTTCTTAAGGAAAACTTGTTTAACTTATGTCTGTACTCAGATATTGTTGCTTCCGCTGACTCGTCTATGATCGAGCTCTTGTATTTGAGCCTTCGAGGCCCCTGGCTTGTAATATGATGCTTGTATGACTTATTTTATTTGTAGGGTTGTGTTGTGATATCTTCCCGTGAGTCCCTGATCTTGATCGTACACGTTTGCGTGTATGATTAGTGTACGATTAAATAGGGGGCGTCACACAAAGGCTCCCCTTTAGTCCCGGCTCATGTCACCAACCGGGACCAATGAAGTGCCTATATATACCCCCTCGCGCAAGAGTAGAGCGCAGTGCTCTGTTTTTTCTGGCCGAGGGGGAGAGGGCTTTGTGGTGCTCTAGCTCACCTCCTATGCACATGAGGTGTTCGATGGAATGCCCGAGCCACACTACTTAAGCTTTCTCCTCTCGAAGCTCGACCTCCAAGCTCCATTTTCCTCGAGATTTGTCTAGATTTAGCGGTCCGTCACGCCCCGTCCCCGTCTTCACCGCCGTCGATCACCCGCGCCGATCTCATCACCGACACCACCGTGGTGAGCCTCTTGTTCTTATCTTCTTTCTGAAAGGAAAAATATTCGTACTTGTATGTTTAGATAGATACTTGTATCATTTTCTTACATTTATTATTGCATCTTATATAGTGCGATGGTTTTGGTATCCGCCCCCGTCGGCCCTTGTCCTGTCTATGATTCGGATGTGGTATGTATATTATCTTTATAACTATTGGTTCATTTATTGTTTATGAAAATTATGCCGACCAACGTGACATAGATTTTATTTATCTAGGATGTATGTGAATCGGAAATGCCAACCGGCCCTATTGTCGAGAGGTTAAATTTAGTTGAAGAAGAAAACAATTTGTTGAAGGAAAAAATAAAAAAATTGAGGAGGAGAAGATGATATTGGAGTTGCATGTTGCGGATGTCGTCGATGATCACAAGATCAAGATGGATGCAATGCGCTTGAAGATTAGAAAGATTAGAAAATATGCCATTCATACCGAGGCTTGGTATCATTATGCCGTTGGATCAATTGTTACCTTGGTTGCGATTATGATCGCATTTGTTTTCGCATTGAAATGTTTTACATAGTTTCAATGTATGGTTTAATTAATTAGATGCTCTGGAGAGCTATATGTTATTAGATGAGAACTATGTATGCACTTTGGTTTTAATGTGATGATGAACTTCTATTAATTTGGACACTTAATTATATATAATGCACGCAGATGAACCGGCAATGGATGTACGGTGACAGACACACCCGCTAGTACATTAAGGGCGTGCATGAGTTTCTCGATGCGGCTGAGGCAAACAAGCAGAATGGTTTTATGTGTTGTCCATGCACTGAATGTGGGAATACGAGGTCTTACTCTAACCGGAAAATCCTTCACTCCCACCTGCTTTACAAGGGTTTCATGCCACACTATAATGTTTGGACGAGGCACGGAGAAATAGGGGTTATGATGGAAAACGGCGAAGAAGAAGACTACGATGACAACTATGTGCCCCCTGAATACGGTGATGCTGCAACGGGGGGAGCTGGTGAAGATCAAGAGGAACCAAACGATGTGCCCAATGATGCTGCAACAGGTGAAGCTACTGAAGATCGAGAGGAACCAGACGATGTGCCCGATGATGATGATCTTCGCCGGGTCATTGTCGATGCAAGGACGCAATGCATTAGTCAAAAGGAGAAGCTGAAGTTCGATCGCATGTTAGAGGATCACAAAAAAGGGTTATACCCCAATTGCGAAGATGGCAACACAAAGCTCGGTACTGTACTGGAATTGCTGCAGTGGAAGGCAGAGAATGCTGTAGATGACAAAGGATTTGAGAAGCTACTGAAAATATTGAAAAAGAAGCTTCCAAAGGATAACGAATTGCCCGACAGTACATACGCAGCAAAGAAGGTCGTATGCCCTCTAGGATTGGAGGTGGAGAAGATACATGCATGCCCTAATGACTGCATCCTCTACCGCGGTGCATACAAGGATCTGAACGCATGTCCGGTATGCGGTGCATTATGGTATAAGATCAGACGAGATGACCCTGGTGATGTTGACGGCGAGCCCCCCATGAAGAGGGTTCCTGCGAAGGTGATGTGGTATGCTCCTATAATACCACGGTTGAAACGTCTGTTCAAAAACGAAGAGCATGCCAAGTTGATGCGATGGCACAGTGAGAACCAAAAGAAAGATGGGAAGTTGAGAGCACCCGCTGACGGGTCGCAGTGGAGAAAAATCGAGAGAAAGTACTGGGATGAGTTTGCAAAGGACCCAAGGAATGTATGGTTTTCTTTAAGAGCGGATGTCATTAATCCTTTCAGGGAGCAGAGCAGCAATCACAGCACCTGGCCCGTGACTCTATGTATGTATTACCTTCCTCCTTGGATGTGCATGAAGCGGAAGTTCATTATGATGCCAGTTCTCATCCAAGGCCCTAAGCAACCCGGCAACAAAATTGATGTGTACCTAAGGCCATTAGTTGAAGAATTTTTACAGTTGTGGAATGAAAACGGTGTACGTACGTGGGATGAGCACAGACAGGGGGAATTTAACCTTAAGGCATTGCTGTTCGTGACCATCAACGATTGGCCCGCTCTCAGTAACCTTTCAGGACAGACAAACAAAGGATACCACGCATGCACGCACTGTTTAGATGACACTGAAAGTATATACCTGGACAAATGCAGGAAGAATGTGTACCTAGGCCATCATCGATTTCTTCCGACCAACCATCAATGTCGAAAGAAAGGCACGCATTTCAAAGGCGAGGCAGATCACCGGAAGAAGCCCGTCATGCGCACCGGTGATCACGTGCTTGCTATGGTCAATGATTTACACTACGTAATCTTTGGAAAGGGTCCCGATGGACTAGCTGTTCCGAATGACGCTGAGGGACACGCACCCATGTGGAAGAAGAAATCTATATTTTGGGACCTACCCTACTGGAAAGACCTAGGGGTCCGCTCCTCAATCGACGTGATGCACGTGACGAAGAACCTTTGCGTGAACCTGCTAGGCTTCTTGGGCGTGTATGGGAAGACAAAAGATACACCTGAGGCACGGGAGGACCTGCAACGTTTGCACGAAAAAGACGGCATGCCTCCGAAGTAGTATAAAGGTCCTGCCAGCTACGCTCTTACGAAAGAAGAGAAAGAAATCTTCTTTGAATGCCTGCTCAGTATGAAGGTCACGACTGGCTTCTCGTCGAATATAAAGGGAATACTAAATATGCTAGAGAAAAAGTTTCAGAACCTAAGGTCTCATGACTTCCACGTGATTATGACGCAACTGCTTCCGGTTGCATTGAGGGGACTTCTACCGGAAAACGTCCGATTAGCCATTGTGAAGCTATGTGCATTCCTCAATGCAATCTCTCAGAAGGTGATCGATCCAGAAATCGTACCAAGGCTAAGGAGTGATGTGGTGCAATGTCTTGTCAGTTTCGAGCTGGTGTTCCCACCATCCTTCTTCAATATCATGACGCACGTCCTAGTTCATCTAGTCGACGAGATTGTCATCCTGGGGCCCGTATTTCTACACAATATGTTCCCCTTTGAGAGGTTCATGGGAGTCCTAAAGAAATATGTCCGTAATCGCGCTAGGCCAGAAGGAAGCATCTCCATGGGCCATCAAACAGAGGATGTTATCGGGTTTTGTGTTGACTTCATTCCTGGCCTTAACAAGATAGGTCTCCCTAAATCGCGGTATGAGGGGAGACTGACTGGAAAAGGCACTCTTGGAAGAGACTCAATAATATGCAGGGACGGATATTCTTGGTCTCAAGCACACTACACAGTTCTACAGAACTCTACCTTGGTGATCCCGTATGTCGATGAACACAAGAACAGTCTGCGCTCCAAACACCCGGAGCAGTGCGACGACTGGATTACATGTGAACACATCAGGAATTTTAGCAGTTGGTTGGAAACACGTCTCAGAGGTGACAACACTGTTTGTGATGAGTTGTACTTGTTGTCCAGGGGACCATCTTTGACTGTATTGACTTACAAAGGATACGAGATAAATGGGAATACATTTTACACGATCGCCCAAGATCAAAAGAGCACCAACCAAAACAGCTGTGTCTGCTTTGATGCAGCAACCGAGAGCGGAAATGATACATATTATGGTTACATAGTGGACATATGGGAACTTGACTACGGACCTGATTTTAAGGTCCCTTTGTTTAAGTGCAAATGGGTCAATCTGTTAGGCGGCGGGGTACAGGTAGACCCACAGTATGGAATGACAACAGTGGATCTGAAAAATCTTGGGTATACTGACGAACCGTTCATCCTAGCCAATGATGTGGCACAGGTTATCTATGTGAAGGACATGTCTACCAAACCGAGAAAAAGAAAAGATAAGGAAGCGAATACATCATACGATGAGCCAAAGCGCCACATAGTTCTTTCAAGAAAAAGGGACATCCTGGGAGTGGACGGCAAGACAGACATGTCTGAAGATTATGAAAAGTTTCATGAAATTCCTCCCTTCAATGTCAAGGCTGACCCAAGCATCCTGATAAACAATGAAGATTATCCATGGTTACGGTGCAATAAGCAAATGACACAAGCGAAGAAAAAGTGAAGACTTTCTCCCGCAACTATTATGATGATACCATGCCAAATTTGTAACAGACGAGTATGCTATGCCAACTTTTTCATAGTTCATTTGAAAACTATGAATTTAGGTCAAATTTTCTCTATAGGTGCATCTATGTTCAAATTTTAACTATTCAAATTTTAAAAGTAATGGCACTAACAGAAAGTTTATATTTTTTCTAAAACTAATGGCACTAACAGAAAGTTTATAATTTTGCTGACCTAAAAGCAAAAAGAATTAAAAAATAAAGCAAAAAACAAAAGAAAATAAATAATACAGAAAACAAAACAAAAAAACTGGAAAAAAAATAAAAATAGCAACAATAAGTATTTTGTTGTAAGTAGAAACAAAATAAAATAAATAAAGCAACAAATAAAACAAAAAAAACTAAAAAAGTGTTTTCAAATTTGAAAACTAATGGCACTAACAGAAAGTTTATAATTTTTCTAAAACTAAAAGCAAAAAGAATTAAAAAATAAAGCAAAAAACAAAAGGAAATAAATAATGGAGAAGACAAAACAAAAAAACTGGAAAAAAATAGGGCTCACCCCTATAATATTTGTTATGACTAACTAAAATTACCAAATTGAGTATAATGATAAAACACAGTAATATTAAATAGGAGGAAAAATATTGACTCAAAAATCAATTTTTATAGTAAAGTTATTCATAAACTAGTGATTCACACAAATTTTAAAAAAATCAAATTTAAACTATTCAAATTTTAAAACTAATGCACTAACAGAAAGTTTATAATTTTTGTGACCTAAAATAAAAAAGAAATCACTACAAAACTATAAGTATTTAGTTCTAAGTAGAAACAAAAAAAAGTGCCACCTACTGTGCCCCCACGGCCTGAATACGACTAGAAACCCTACCGTGGGCCAGGATTCAGGCCCGCGGGAGGCCCAGTAGGCCCATAGGCACAGATTGCAGTGTTAGGCCCGAAAGCCTGCTTTAGAGAGGAGCTCGAGAGGGAAGGCGCACCGCACCTTATAAACAGGTGCGCCTCCCTCTCAACTAGCGAGGTGGGACTAAATATTTGGGTTCGGGGCAGCACAGTCCTTTGGTCCCGGTTGGTGGCACCAACCGGGACTAAAGGGGGGCATTAGTCCCGGTTGGTGCTACGACCTGGGACTAATGCCCCCCTTTAGTCCCGGTTGGTGCCACCAACCGGGACCAAAGGCCGCCGCTTCCCGCCCTTTGGGCTGCTGAAAAGAGGCCTTTGGTCCCGGTTGGTGGCACCAACCGGGACTAAAGGGGGGCATTAGTCCCGGTTTGTGCCACGAACCGGGACCAATGCTCTTGCTATATATACAACACTTTGCAGTTTTCGCCAAAATCCATCTGTTTCTTCTCGCCCCGACGCCTTCTGCTCCTCGTCGCCGTCGCCGCCGAGCCCTGCCCCGACGCCGTCAGGCTGGTCCACCTCGCCGTCGCCGCCGCCGAGCCACTGCCCCGACACTGTCGCCGCGCCCGCCGCCCCTGCCGGCCCCGACACCATCGCCGTCGCCGCGCACGCCGCCCCTGCCCCGACCCCGTCGCCGTCGCCGCGCGCGCCACCCGTTCCTCGACCCCGTCGTCGTCGCCGCGCGCGCCGCCCCTTCCCCGACCCCGTCGCCGCGCGCGCCGCCCCTTCCCCAACCCCGTCGCCGTCGCCCCGACCACACGCCGCCACCTTCGGTCCAGCCGCCGACGCCCTTTCCTATTATTTTTTTCATTATTATAAAAATGTGCATATATGTATATGTTCTCTGTGTATATATGTTCATATATGCAAAAGTTAGATTTTAGAAAAACTTTATATATGCAAAAATTTATACATATATGCAAGTATATATGTATTTTATATATGCAAAAATTTATATATCTAGCTAGGAAGAAGGAAGAAAGGAAGAAGAAGAAAAACTTATATATGAGAAATGTATGTATGTATATATGGTTCATAAAGGGATCGAACCAGAGACAATTAGCTGGCCAGACCGTTGCCGGACTTGGTTCTTCGGGGCTGGCGGAACCTTGGACCCTGTAACAGGGAAGTGCATTTGGACGAACGATCGAATGGACATACTAGTCAGGAAGCTTAAGCAGTATATCGAATCAGCGCAGCAAGGGAAGTTCTTTCCAGACAGAGAGAACGACGAGCTCACAATGGCCCTCGGGAATCCTGAGCACCCTGGACGGACACGAGGCACGCCAGGCTCCATTCCATGTAAGGTTGGGTTTCCGGACGCAGGTGGTTACAAATCCCATGAGAGGAGGAAAAAAGTGCAGCAGACCCAAATGCAGACGCTGCAAGCAAGGGTAGACGCGATAGAGGAACGAGAAGCAAATCGTAGCAAACGTACTGCCGAAGCCTCCCCCGAAGCTACCCCGCCATCTCAGCGCAGAAGCAGCGTGGCTTCCACCGAGCTGCTTCAGCCGGAGCATGCCTTGATGGCTCCTGCCAGCTATCCCGTGGATGCTATAACGGAGTCTCAAAATTGCCACCTTATGACGCAATGGATGAATTTGAAGGTCAAGGCGGCTGTTGGCTCTGTTTATCCTACTAAACCCGGCGCAACTTTTCATTGCCGGCCGATTCTAGAAGGATATGCTAGGGTGATGGTGGATGAAATAACGGAGGGATTTGAGGACCTCCAGCTTGACCACCCTACCGGTGAAGGGGAGACTCGGCTGGGGTCTGCTCTGAAGACTCCATGCCTATGGCGGAAGGAGCTCATCAACCTTCCGAACTGGACGCCTCCGCCTCCTCCTCCTCCTCCGACAAGTCAGGGCACTCCGCCTCCTCCACCGCCTCCTCTTCCGGCGAGTGACGATCAGGGCCCTCGGCCGGCTCCTTCTCCGGCGTGTGGCGGCACTCCGCCTCCTTCTCCGCCTGCGCCGACGCGCCCGAGCAGCCAGCCTCCTCCTTCTCCGCCTCGTCAGCAAGGGCGGAAGAGACCTGCCGCCGCTCCAGCTGCTCCGGCGCGTCGTAGTCCTTCTCCTCCGCCTCGTAAGCAAGTAAAGAAGACAACCGCTCCGTCTGCTCGGTCGGCGTCTAGCAGTACAACCAGAGGCGGGAGGACATACAGATTCGGTCCTTCTCTGAAGACTCCAGAGAAGTTACCATATGAGAGGACCCCGGAGGAGAATGCCGAGATCGCGTGAACCGAAGTGGATGACTGGTTTCAAGGGTTGAGAGCAAAGAGACATCCACCTCCGGAGGAGAAGGTAGATCCGGTGAAAGTGAAGCGCACTCTGGCTGCCCTGACAAAACCACCGAAGTCTCCGCCGAAAGGAAACTATAAGCGCATTATTGGAAAGGAATTTGCTGAAGCGGAGCGGTCGGGAAGTACTGTCAGTGATCAAAGGCTGAAAGAACGACGAGCTGGGAAACAAATTTCCCAGCTCGGCGAACAAGCGAAGCAATCGTGCCCCCCGCTCAAGGTGCCTAGCCACAATGTCGCTAATGATCCGAGGATGGTGCCCGGTTATAGCAATCTTGCAGATTACCTGCCCGACGATGTACATTATGAACCCATGGACGTGCAGATACAAAGATACGAGTACGGGAAGCCTCTCGTCAAAGATGAAAGATCTCTATCAACGATGATGCGAAGATTGCATGATTGGTACTTGAAAATCTGCAGAGACTCTGGGGGGAGGAGTACTTTGTATGTGAAAGTTAAAAAGGAGCATGACCTCGTTGGAATTGAACTGTTGCCTGTTCCATTTAAGGAGTTCTATCAGTTTTTCAATCAATTGGCCCTTGATAAAACAACGGTCGCCTGCTACTGTCTGTAAGTAGTACTACTACTGTCATTAAGTTTCTCTATATAGCTTAGCTCATTCATTGCATGTATTTATAATCATCCTCACTATATTATGCAGATTGAAGATCGCCGAATTGAAGAAAAGACAAGTCGGTGATATTGGGTTCATTAACACATATCTCATAGATGCAACTCAGGTTAAATTTCATGCCGCAGCTACCGAGGCCAACTTGCTACGATCGTTCGTAATAAATGAAAACAAAGATATAATACTCTTTCCTTACAACTTCAAGTGAGTGTTACTGTCTTGTGCGTATTCGGTTTCCCTTATATATTAGTCAAGGTTATAGTAATGTAATTGATGAGTTATGCATGCGTGTGCAGTTTCCATTATATTTTCCTAGAGATTAAGCTTGAGCAGGGACTAGTAACCGTCTTAGACTCAAGACGAAAAGATCCCCAGGACTATGCAGACATGACTCAAATACTCGAGAAGTAAGTTAAATCGATCATTATCCACCATATCAGCAACTTTGTTCATTTCCTGATATGTCAAGTAATTGTTTTCTTTGAACGGCAGGGTTTGGAGAAAATTCACCAGAAAAGCTCCGGGACTGCCGAAGGAGCTGCAATTTAGACACCCGAAAGTAAGTACTATAGTAGCATTTTAAGCGCATCTACTAGTCATTCAAGCGCTAGTTTCATCAATACCATTTGGCATTCTTGCTTATCAGTTTGATTAACCTCTATTTCTTGTAAAGTGGTTGTGGCAGGAACAAGGGAATGATTTCTGTGGATACTACGTTTGCGAGTCCATCCGCCACACGACCTGTGAGCGGGGCTACACTGACGAACAATATGAAGTACGTAAATAACAACATTCACAATTTTATTTTATTACCATCATTTGTGTTGAGTTTCATTCATTTATATATATGTATTGACCCCCTTCTTTAAATTAGATGTTTCGGAAGCGGGATGAACTCCTAGCACCAGCTCGCATGCGAGCAATTCAAGAGGAATTGGCGGCATTCTTTCTTGACCACGTGATCCCTGAAGACGGAGAATTCTATGTGGACCCTGAGTCCGTATGGTTATATTTGTAAGAGATAATTATTGTATATATGTAGCCGGTAGTGTCAGATAGATATACAAGAACTTGTTGTTCGACCAATCTCTCGGAGAAGGAGAGGTGGTCGATATCACTTCTCTCTGTATGCATATATGTTCATGACGATCTTCTGTTTCCTTCGTTTGCTTACTAGCTAGCTAGCGTGTCTAGTCCTCTCTATACGTATGTATAGTACGTAGCGTCGACCAAGCACGGACATAAGAGATGACACTTCTCTCTATTAATTATAGCTAACTAACACAATATATGAAACACCTAAATTAACCCCCCAAAACCCCCAACACCCCCCCTTCAAAAAAAAACAAAAAACCCAGCCACAGAAATGCTGACGCGTGGATGCCTATTGGTCCCGGTTGGTGCCACCAACCGGGACCAAAGGGTCTCCTGCCTGGGCTCTGCGCACTGCCCACGTGGAGGCCCATCAGTCCCGGTTCTGGATTGAACCGGGACTAAAGGGTCGGGGCATTAATACTGACACTTTAGTCCCGGTTCAGGAACCGGGACTATAGGCCCTTTTTCTACTAGTGTTGGAGTATAGTTTAGTGTACTTGCATCTCATATATCGTCAACAAGATTTACATGTCGAAATTATTTCATGTACAAGTGACCTAGGATTCTAACTTTAACTCTAAAACCTAGGATTTCAACTATGGCCTTCTAAGGGTACTAGCAATGGAACTCTGCTCGATACTTTCCCATTCGAGATATGGTGAATGTGCTATGATATCTGCTATGCTATGAGCAACATAGCATCGAAAACCCAATTCGGTGCCCAGGCTCATCTGCACCCGGTCAGAAAAAAAATCAAAACAACTATTAAAAAAATTCAAAAAATCCATTTTTTGTGTGATAGATAATTTCATGCGTGAGGTTTGCTCCAAAATTCAATTTATTTGGACATCTGAGTAGCTCTCAACAAAAAAAAACAAAACAAATCGGGTCAGAACAGTGTGTGAACAATAAACTTTTTTGCAGACCCTGAATTTTGTCTTTTTGCTGAGAATTCCTTAGATGTCCAAATGAGTTGAAACTTAAAGCGCACCTCACGCATAGACTTATATACCACACAAAAAAATTGGAATTGTTTGAATTTTTTTAATATTTGTTTTGATTTTTTTCATCAGGGCGGGTGCAGATGAGCTTGAGAGCAGAAACGCCGCACTCAACATAGCATGGACTATATGTACGCTATTTTTTAAAAAACTTTTATATTAATTATACCACAAGATATTTCCCTCGCTTGTCGTGGACCATTGGCATAAGCTAGGAGCAGATTGCTAATGTAGATGCGCAGGAATACCACCACAACACATGCACAACACTTATCAAAGACTAGGGTTGTCATCGTGTTGACCTAATCTTAACATACATTCAAATTCCATCCGAATCTTTAGAAGAATACCAACTACCTACATGTTTCCTTTTAATTGATTTTTTTCCAATACTGTCTAAAACTCTAAATCCTCATGCTACAAATTACTTGGCCTTAATTTTATTGATATTAATGTATTGGTTGATGGCTTGAACATTCGACCAAAAGCTTAGGGACTTACTATATATACAAGAACCCTGCCAAAGAATTGACGAATCAGCTAACTAATTATTGTTATTTTGCCGTTTACAAACATGGATCCAAGATTTATACCTAGAATTCAGAATTTCGATTACGTCACTCCAATACACATATCCTAACATTTTGCACACTACAAGTGGTGAGGTACACGATCAATATCAACAATAACATGAGAAATTGACACGTGGAAATTGTCATTGGTTGTGGTTGTTAACGGGTATCGGATCCAAAACCCACGCCCGATAGCTTAACGACGACCCGCTATGGTGGCTTCCACGTGTCGGTCACCCTTGACAAAAACACTTCTAGGACGCGCCAATTATCATAATAGAAGTGGACACTTCCGTGATGATAAATGGAGTATTGTCATGGAACACTTCCGCGGCAACACATGTATGACTATCTTGATTCTGTCATAAAATCATCATGAATGTACATGTGTGATAGAAAACGTGACCTACTATGACAAACGCGTATCATCATAGATGTGTTCTTTTTGTAGTGCAGGCGCCACTGTCGAGATACCACTCATTCGACATGTTGCCGCTGTTTGGGAAATCTTGAGAGTGTCCCATGATGGCTACTGGTGTTGTAGCGGTGCAGGGTAGCCCGAGAATTGCATTGTGTAAGCTTGGGCATGGGAGCCCGGCACGAGCCTAGGACACCGACGGAGTTCTGGGGGATCCAGCCGGGACACGCGGAGGGTAAGTCCATGCCATAGGGGGTGAAGAAGCCCATGTAGGGGTTGATATGTGGCATTGAGTAGTGTCGTTGATGCGGTTGCCTTGACCACCACGTCCGCGGCCACGCCCACGTCCATGGTCACCATTCTCCTGGAGGTTGCCATAGCCGCAGCCTTGCTGCTGGTCGTGTCCACGGTCATTGTCATGCTCAGTGGAGCGATCGCCACGATCACCCTGGCGTGCGCCGGATGGGCCGGTCTGGCCAGACAAACTCCCAGAGGAGGTGGCGCCCTCGGTGAAAGTGAGAATGGTGGCACTCTCATCGGCGGCGCATTGGGCTAGGTTCTCCTCGGCTAGCTTGACGTGGGAGAACACCATCACGAACAACGGCAGAGGAACGGTGTCCCCCAATGACGCGGATGGTGGCGAGGCCGTGGAGGAACTGGGTGGTGAGATCCACCTTGGTGATAGCATGGTCTATGTCTGCAAGCCCGACGGTGAGGAGCTTCATACAGTGAGTGTATTCGGCGACCGGGAGATCCCCCTGCTTGAGATTGCGGCACTGCCGGTTGAGCATCATGTACCGAAACACGTGATTGGCGAGGAAGTAGTCACGAATCCTTGTCCAGAGATCTAGGTGGAGGTGGCACCTACGACGTGGTCGACGAGGGGGTCAGCGAGCGTTGCATAGATACAAAGGACAAGGTGGACATCGAGCTTGTGGTAGGCTGCTCAATAAAGTGTGTGTGATGTCGTACCACATCAAGACCATGAAGAAGAAGGACTTCCACTTGTGGTAGTTGTGGTCGTCGGGGTTGAGGAGAATTTTGATGTGGTTGGTGATGTGTTCATTGAAGATGGGGTTGCGAGCAGGAGAGCCGAAGGGGGTGGCGGCGGTGGCGCGATAGAGGAAAAGAGGGGCGCGAACTGTGAGCTGGAGGGGGCAGATGTGTCGCGGAAGATGAAGGTTGGCGAGGAGCCAGCAACAGCAGAGGGAGAGGCGCCGACAGTAGTACACGTGCTGGGTAAGGATCGCGGCGAGGTGGCGGTGCTGGTGGCCGGGGAGGTGGCGGCGCTAGTGGCCGAGGAGGAGGAGGATTTCTCAGCCATAGGGGAACCTGGAAGCTGATACCAAGCTAGCGGATAGAATTGCTCTTTGTGTTGATTGATTACACAATGTTATAACATATACAAGGAAGTAAAAGTACGTGTGCACTGATATACACAGGCTATATTATATGTTAACATATGGCTGTGTGCATCACTTGATGCAGAAACTGGGTTTTTTCCTCCTTTCGAAAAGGGATGGACAAGTGGATACGGAGGATGACAGGATTTTGCTTCTTTTTAAAATCGAATAGGTTCTAGAGGCCATATTACAAGTTTGTTGAAGCCACCACTTTGGTGCTCAAACCATTGACCGTTGAATATCGGACGTGGATTTTTAGAGCACCTGCACCCCGGCCCTGCTATACTATCTCTCCAATATTACTTTAAGATCCGTGCGACACAACTAACTTTCTGTATGAAAATTTCTCTTTTATAAAACATATCTTGAAGTTCAAACTTTTGCAGCGTGGCAAAGCTTTTTAACTAGAATCTAGGATAAATCTTTCATAATTTTTGTCCGACATAAATATTAGAAATATGATTTTTTAATCAAATAAAACTTATTTTGTATATTTATGTTTGACAAGAAAATCTGAAAGATTTATCCTAGATTCTAGTTAGAAAGCTTTGCGACGCTGCATAGGTTTGAACTTCAAGATATGTTCTGTGTGGGAGAAACAAAAAAGAGAAATGTACTTGCACGAATTGCGATGCAGAAAATGGAGGGCTAGATAGAGAGGGCCTGGGTGCAGGTGCTCTATTATATATTTCCCGTTGAATATCACACTCCCCAAAACACGGACACTTATTCTTGTTCTGATGCCTACTTATCTAAGTTAGAACTAAACACATTTTTTTTAGGTATCTTCCTTGAATTCATTCTGCTGGGACCTATGAATGTAATCCGGCCATGACTCATGAGCATTTTCAGTGCTATTGCTTACTGGTCCATGGCTAGTAGCAGAAAGATAGCGACGTACAGGAAAGCTACGATCTAGCCTATTACAGATTTACAACAATGGGGATTTTCTTTCAGAGAACAGGAGCTGCAACACGCTGGGTGACGAGGAATCGCAGGACATGGCGTACACCAGCGCATTCAGCAGGTGTTTGCATCTGTAGCAGTAGCAGGGATTGGTGGATGGAACCGGTTGGTGATTAGAAGTTGATGGCTCAGGCCGTCCACTGTTCAGGATTAAGATGCTGGCTTTCATTCCATTCCAGGGAAGGCGGAGAAGCTCTGTTTTACTTTAAGAACGAAGATGCAATGATCAGGCACCACTTCACTGTTGAAGATGTAACCGAAAAGCTTGACTGCTTGAACAAGCGACGATCTCATCTCAGTTGATTTGCAAGCTCCTGAACTGAATATTCTGGTACCGGCAACAATAATAACTCTGCTCGACCCGTGAGTCTTTGCCCGAGTCTTGTGCATACACTGTCACCGGTACTCCCATTGCCTATCGTTCCTATCACTGTACAATTTCCAGTCAACACACTCGACCAATATTATTATTCAGTGTACAACTACAGTTCTTGAGAAAGAGGCTGCACCAAGAAACCTACTTATATAGGAAGCGTGGTACTGATATGGTAGAGAAGAACATGAAGAATAGTATAAAGTCGTTTCATTTATCGTGGGCGTGTTTGGTTGAAAACTTCAATCCTTAAGATTCGATATATGGATTTCATTTACATAGACTGACAAGCAACATGATATATCGAAAGCACAAGCACATAGACTACACTCAACAAGTCGGTAGAAATAAGAGCGATTCAATTTCAAAAAAAAAAGAAAAGAAATAAGAGCGATTCCTTCTTCATTACCATCATTCATAGACAACAAGCGAGTAATTTATTACCCCATCAAGACCATTTTAACATAATGCTGACAAACAGCTATGGACGTGCACTACAAAACCAGAAGGTATCATAGGTTGAACTTAAGAATTAAACAACAAATATTGCAATCTTCATATGTGATTTTTCTTTAAAAGAAGGTTAAACCTCTGGCCTCTGCATCGATCGATGCATGCTGCCATCTTTATTAATTATTCTACGAAGGTCTGATAAGAACATACATCAAGCCACCCAAAGTCACCACTCACACCTACGAATTTGATATTGTGGACTGCTCTCACTCCTCATATCTATAGCTGATGTCTTCACCGATCCATCCATATAATATATCGGAACAAACAACCAGTGCAGCACATCTAAAGCGTACACCATATGCACACGTTTTAGAAGCCGACATCATCATCGAACCGCTGTCCCATTTTCAGGAGAGAGATCTGCATCATCCTTACCAAAAAAGGCTTTCGCCCCGCTTTATAGATAAAGCAAACCACCAGAGCCACTCCGGCCATCCGTCGACGCCACCACGGCGCTCAACGACTCCACCGCCCTGCGCTCGTCCATCCCGACGCTGAGACTCTGGAAGATCTGTCGTGCGTAGCACCTGCCGACCAGGCATGCCACAACGTAGCACCTGTCGGTCAGGCATGACTTGACATCTCTTACCAGACGCATCCAACGCGGTAGATAGAACGCTGCTCCTCCTGCCAACCTTCACACCATTGCCGCTGCTGGAGCTGACACGCGGAGCTCTTCACCCACAACAACTCTCCCCCAAACACCCAAGCCTCCGAAGATGGCGCCTCCATGGAGGGCACGAAGCGCAAGGCGCCGCCGCCGTCCATTCCAAGTCGGATTTTGGACTTTCGCCTGGGTGGGGGTCGGAGGTGGAAAGGAGGGACCTCGGCTTCGCCTTCAAGAAAGGTAACGATGTCGAAGCCATCGCCGATGCCGGGCCGAGCTAGCCGACAAAAGTTTCCTCTGGTCCTCAACCTGTACCACCAAATTCCATCTGCTCTGGATCTAGCAGCAAGCCAAGACACGAAACCTCCAGAGAGGAAAGTACCATAGGGCTCAACCCACCGCAGATCGAGGTGAGCCACAGGCATAGATCCATCCAGGCGCCGGATCAATGAAGATCCGACCTGGTCACCGATGAATACCACCATCCTGCGCTGGCCGACGGCGTCCGGGCCCTGGATCCAAAAGGATCTGACCCGAACCCGACGATGCAAGCGACCACCAAGTCCAGCCTCTCTCGTAGCGGCCGCACCACGCCGTGAGCACGAGCCCCAGTAGCCGACACGCAGCGCATGCCGCGGCCAGGATCCATACGCAGCACCGCCGCACCCCGTGCAAGTCTGGCGCCTTCTCACGAATGGTCGTCCCGTGCTAACCTATTCGCGCGAAGGGGGAGCCCTGCTGCCGTCCTTGCCGGCCAGGCTTCGCCCGGCGGCGCTGCTGGCGGCGGCGAGGATAATCAACCTTTCATTATCATGTCTACCTTGTTCAGTGACCAGTGTAAAGCTACACGCCAAGCCCTTGGTGTGACTTCTAAATAACTGAAATATCTTGGTCTCCCCCCAAATTTCAAGCATGCTTAAAGTTATAAATCAATCAGTCATGGCAAGGCCAGGAATTGAAAATCTGATGCATAATCGTTGAACAAACTTAGCAAGCTAATCTATGCATGCTTGATACGACATCCAAGTCACAGTTAGAGCGCTCCCCAAAAAAGAACTACAGATCTCCCGGTACTTTTCGCCAATACGTCCCCACGAGTGTGACGATGTGCACTAGTGTTTGTCGAGCATCTATGCAAATGGCTCGGCAAGCAAATAACATTCGGTTTATTCGATGTATGTCGAGAACCTTTTTTATGGTACCCGGCAAACAAGTGCCAGGTGGCATGGCCGTTTGCACTTGACAACTCCGTCATGTACAGTCTGCTTTTTTTTTTTTTTGCCGAGTCCTCGTTTTAGCGCTCGGCAAAGTGCGTGTTCTGGTTCTCGGCAATGTCAGGATTTAGATAGAGTACCCTGGGCTGAGAACAATACTCGGCAAAGTCTTTGCCAAGTGTGAAACGGCTTTCGTCGAATTTTTTTGTACTCGGCAAAATAGTAAATTCCAATAGTGTTTGGACCCTATTTTCTCGCGAAAGCTAAATTTGGAGTCCCAAAAGCAGCACATTTTGGGTGTTGACTTACAATGTTATTCTCTTGTGGCAAGTTCATGTATCATGGATAGTTGTTTAGTATAAAAATGACCTACACCACTGAGTGCGGTTGTATCAGCTTGGTATAGACTGAATAAAAATATCATTTGTCGAAAAAAACATCATCAGATTATTAGTCACTTAATGCTCGTATTATCCTGTTGTGTGTGTGTGTGTGTGACTTTCAAACATGCCATATCAGTGCTAACCAAACAGGGGCCGAAACCACACTCTTGTTTTCTTTTAAACGCAGTTCATTAGAGCCCGATTCACTAACAAAGATCAAACAAAATTGTCAGTTAATTACCGAAAACCGCACAAAAACTGTCACATCACGCCCGCAAAAACAAGGCACATTGGGCAACATGGCAATCCACACAAGAACGCACACGTCGTTGAGGTTGCAGCCCGGCGTCATCGTCATCAAGCATCCACGAAGGCAACTCTGACTCCACCACCGACAACCACCAAAGAAGTTCTCACTGCGAACAAGCGTCAAGACCTGTGTTGGTCGATGCCAAACGGCCACACGCGCCGGTGACCAAACAACTCCGACTCTGTTGACGAGCACTGCAGGGAAAAAGACATTGGGCTTGCGTCAAGCCAGCGCCAGAGCCGACCACCCGTCTCGTCTTGTTTGGTTTCCCTGTGTCCAGGTTGGCGCAAAACCATATATATAATAGAGATGCTAGGGTTAGGCGATTCTGGGGCGACAACCCTGGCGCCGCCGCCACCACTTGCCGGATCGGTCCTCGAGGCCGCCGGCGCCGTTTCCATGTCCTCCCTAGGGGAGGGCTATGGACCTGCTGCGGCCATGTCCGCCTGTTCTCTGCCGGGGCTGCATGCTCGTGGCGGACTAGTTACTCACCAGATTGGAGAGACAAAGATTGAGAGTGCATCTTTCATACGGAGGAAGGAGTCTGATGGAGCTACGAACCCCAACCCCTCCGTCAAGCACTTGGAGTTGGAGGCCCCATCCTGCCCATACCTAAAGGGATGGAGGCCCGCTGCTGCAATCCACGTCAAATCCCGAGAGCCACCTGATCGAGGTCGTTCTACCAGTCGACGATCTCCCCTTCAGACAAGCCTGGTCACAATGACGTCGCCCGCGCTGCCGTCTGCTAGCGTGCTAGAGACTGCCAAGGTGAACCCGGAAGTTGGTGGGGGCGAAAAAGGGGCTCCCATAGCGGCCGCCGCCGGCCTGAAGCCTTCTAAGGGGGAAACTGCGGCCATGCCAGCGGCGAGCCCTAATGCCCCGGCGATCGTCTTTGCTACACAGGGAGAAGAAAAGACCACGGAGGTGGCCGATGATGCATATGATGTATGCCTGGGCATGCAGATAAATCCAGGAGCACATGATAAAAGGAAAGCTCCTGATCTTTCAGTTACGGAGTGGAAGGATACACAGGGCACGGCCATGGTGCTGCACACCAATGCGAACAAGGAAGACAGGAGGGTCGAGGGGACGCCGAAGAAGCCAAAGCTCAAGGGTACAAGCGATGCAGATGCGGTACCTATGGTGACGGAGGAGATGGGATCGAACAACATGGAGGCAACCGGCTCACGGGCCGCCGGTAAACTGACGGGGTCGCAAGAGACGCCCCGTCAGGAGCAATGAATTGTATAAGCTGGAACTGTCGGGGGGTGGCCAACAAACCGACAGTTCGCGAACTTGTTGGCATGGTAAAAGCTACAAAATCAAAGTTAGTTTTCTTGTGTGAGACTAGACAGAGTTTGGAAAAAGTTAAACGTCTGTGTGGTAGGTTAGGATTAAGAGGTTTTTCTGGAGTTAGCAGTGATGGTTTGAGTGGAGGGCTGGCCCTCTTTTGGTGCGAAAGTTTGCATGTGGAAGTTCAATCTGCTAGTGAAAGATATATTGATGCGCATGTGCGACTCTCCGAGCATGACCCTCTGTGGCGGCTGACTTGTGTGTATGGGGAACCACGTGTGGAAAATAGACACCGCATGTGGACACAAATGAGAACTCTGAAATAATCATCTGATTTGCCATGGTGTGTTATAGGTGACTTCAACGAAGCTATGTGGTCGTTTGAACATTTCTCGCTTACACCACGCAATGAAGGGCAGATGTTGGCATTCCGTGATATGCTGGAGGTCTGTGAGCTTGTTGATCTTGGTTTCTCTGGCTTACCGTTTACATATGATAATAAACAACATGGGAGGAAAAATGTGCGTGTAAGGCTTGATCGTGCAGTGGCGGACAACAAGTGGCGTGACATCTTTTCTAAAGCGCGGGTGGTGCACAATGTATCGCCGTGCTCTGATCATACACCGCTCATGCTGGAATGTATAAAGGAAGATACCCCTGACATCCGATGCAAATTCCGTAGGTATGAGGCATTTTGGGAACGTGATCCTACATTACCTGAGAAAGTTGCGGTAGTCTGGGAGCAAGCTGGCCATAAATTCAGTTTAGGTGATGTACGGGCAGGACTAACAAAGCTCATGGTTGAGCTGCATGCCTGGGGCAAAAAGAAATTTGGTAACATCACACAGGAGCTTGAACGTTGTAGATGCCGGTTGGAAGAATTGATGAATATGAATGCTGATCGTAATGAAATCCGAGAGCTCTCTGATCATATGCAGGAACTTTTATATCGTGAAGAGATGTTGTGGATGCAACGGAGCCGTATTGACTGGCTAAGAAATGGTGACCGGAATACCAAGTTCTTTCAGAACCGAGCCAAATGGCGTGCACGCAGGAACAAGGTCAAACGTCTGATTGATGCAGCGGGCTGCAGCCATGGTGACAGTAAGGTAATGGGGGGTATGGCCACTTCTTTTTTTGAAAACTTGTTTACTCGTGATGACAGTCTTGACCCGCAGCCGCTTTTGTCTTTATTTGAAGAGAAAGTGTCACAAGAAATGAATAATCGTTTATGTCCTAAGTTCACAGAAAAAATAATATCTGATAGCTTATTTCAAATGGGGCCACTGAAAGCCCCGGGGAAGAATGGATTTCCAGCAAGGTTTTTTCAGAAAAACTGGGCAGTGATGAAGGAGGAAATTGTAATGGCTGTCAGAGAGTTTTTCCGAACAAGTAACATGCCTCAAGGAGTAAATGATACAGTAATTGTTCTAATTCCAAAGGTCGACGACCCAGTTCGCCTCACTGACTTCAGGCCTATAAGCCTCTGTAATGTCATTTACAAAATTGTTGCTAAGTGTTTAGTAAACAGATTGCGGCCCGTGCTTGATGAGATCATATCATCATACCAAAGTGCCTTTGTCCCCGGGCGCCTGATTACTGATAATGCGCTCCTAGTCTTTGAGTGCCTGCACTTTATTCAACATGAGAAAAACCCTGAAAATAGTTTTTGTGCGTATAAACTGGACCTTTCAAAGGCATATGACAGGGTGGATTGGGGGTTCTTGGAGCAAGCGATGATTAAGTTGGGCTTCTCTCACCAGTGGGTACAATGGATAATGTCATGTGTCACCACTGTGAGATATTCTGTTAAATTCAATGGAGCCATCTTGGATTCGTTTGCACCGACGCAAGGGCTTCGGCAAGGTGACCCCCTATCGCCTTTCTTATTTCTATTTGTGGCTGATGGTTTATCTGCACTGCTGAGATAGGGAGTGGAATCACAGGCTGTCCAACCGGTCAAGATTTGCAGCAGAGCGCCGGGGATATCTCACTTGTTGTTTGCTGATGATACCCTACTATTCTTCAAAGCTAATGTTGAGCAGGCCAATTATGTGAAGGACGTTATCCATAGATACGCACGGGCTACGAGCCAACTTATAAACCCACAAAAGTGTTCCATCCAGTTTGGTGATAATTGTCCTACGGTGGCACAGTCCGAGGTCAAACAAGTGTTGCAAGTTCAAACTGCAGATTTTGAAGGTAAATATCTCGGATTACCCACACCAGATGGTCGCATGAACAAAGGGAAATTTCAAATGTTGCAGGCTAGTCTGACTAAGTGGATCATGCTTTGGGGAGACACTTTGTCCCAGGCAGGAAAGGAAACTTTGGTAAAATCTGTCCTACAAGCTATACCTACCTATATGATGGGGGTGTTTAAATTACCTTGCTCTGTTTGTGATGATCTCACGTAACTTGTGAGGAACTTCTGGTGGGGATCAAAGGAAGGACAGAGGAAAACTCACTGGTTGGCATGGGAGAAAATTATTGAGCCAAAAGGAAAGGGTGGATTGGGCTTCCGAGACTTCCGCTTATTCAACCAAGCCCTCCTAGCGAGGCAAGCTTGGCGTCTACTTATCAACCCAGTCTCGCTATGCTCCCATGTGCTAAAAGCAAAATACTACCCTAATGGTTCCCTTGAGGACACTGTGTTTGCAGGGAATGTTGGAAATATGCCCTAGAGGCAATAATAAAAGCATTATTATTATATTTCCTTGTTCATGATAATTGTCTTTATTCATGCTATAATTGTGTTATCCGGAAATCGTAATACATGTGTGAATAACAGACACCAACATGTCCCTAGTAAGCCTCTAGTTGACTAGCTCGTTGATCGACTGATAGTCATGGTTTCCTGACTATGGACATTGGATGTCATTGATAACGAGATCACATCATTAGGAGAATGATGTGATGGACAAGACCCAATCCTAAACATAGCATAAAGATCGTATAGTTCGTTTGCTAGAGTTTTTCCAATGTCAAGTATCTTTTCCTTAGACCATGAGATCGTGTAACTCCCGGATACCATAGGAGTGCTTTGGGTGTGCCAAACGTCACAACGTAACTTGGTGACTATAAAGGTATACTACGGGTATCTCCGAAAGTATCTGTTGGGTTGACACGGATCAAGACTGGGATTTGTCACTCCGTATGACGGAGATGTATCACTGGGCCCACTCGGTGATGCATCATCATAATGAGCTCAAAGTGACCAAGTGTCTGGTCACGGGATCATGCATTACGGTACGAGTAAAGTGACTTACCAGTAACGAGATTGAACGAGGTATTGGGATACCGACGATCGAATCTCGGGCAAGTAACATATCGATTGACAAAGGGAATTGCATACGTGGTTGATTGAATCCTCGACACCGTGGTTCATCCGATGAGATCATCGTGGAGCATGTGGGAGCCAACATGGGTATCCAGATCCCGCTGTTGGTTATTGACCGGAGAGTCGTCTCGGTCATGTCTGCCTGTCTCCCGAACCCGTAGGGTCTACACACTTAAGGTTCGGTGACGCTAGGGTTGTAGCGATATGTATATGCAGTAACCCGAATGTTTTTCGGAGTCCCGGATGAGATCCCGGACGTCACGAGGAGTTCCAGAATGGTCCGGGGGTAAAGAATTATATATAGGAAGTGCTGTTTCGGCCATCGGGACAAGTTTCGGGGTCACCGGTATTGTACCGGGACCACCGGAAGGGTCCCGGGGCCCCACCGGTTGGGGCCACCTGCCCCGGGGGGCCACATGGGCTGCAGGGGGTGCGCCTTGGCCTACATGGGCCAAGGGCACCAGCCCCACTAGGCCCATGCGCCTAGGGTTTCCATAGGGGAGGAGTCCCACTAGTGGAAGGCACCCCCTAGGTGCCTTGGGGGGGAGGGAAACCTCCCCTTGGCCGCCGCCCCCTAGGAGATTGGATCTCCTAGGCTGGCACCCCCCCTAGGCCCTCCTATATATAGTGGGGGAAGGAGGGCTCTTGAGACACGCCTTTGGTTGCCTCCTTCTCCCTCTCCAACTCCTCCTCCTCCTCCATAGTGCTTGGCGAAGCCCTGACGGAGTACTGCAGCTTCACCATCACCACGCCGTCGTGCTGTTGCTGGAGCCATCTTCCTCAACCTCTCCTTTCCCCTTGCTGGATCAAGAAGAAGGAGACGTTACGCTAACCGTACGTGTGTTGAACGCGGAGGTGCCGTCCGTTCGGCGCTAGGATCTCCAGTGATTTGGATCACGTCGTGTTCGACTACATCATCCACGTTCTTTGAACGCTTCCGCTCGCGATCTACAAAGGTATGTAGATGCATCCGATCACTCGTTGCTAGATGAACTCATAGATGGATCTTGGTGAAACCGTAGGAAAATTTTTGTTTTCTGCAACGTTCCCCAACAGTGGCATCATGAGCTAGGTCTATGTGTAGTTCTTCTTGCGCGAGTAGAACACAATTGGTTGTGGGCGTAGATGTTGTCAACTTTCTTGCCGCTACTAGTCTTATCTTGCTTCAACGGTATTGTTGGATGAAGCGGCCCGGACCAACCTTACACGTACGCTTACGTGAGACCGGTTTCACCGACAAACATGCACTAGTTGCATAAGGTGGCTGGCGGGTGTCTGTCTCTCCTACTTTAGTTGGAGCGGATTCGATGAAAAGGGTCCTTATGAAGGGTAAATAGAAGTTGACAAATCACGTTGTGGCTTTCACGTAGGTAAGAAAACGTTCTTGCTAGAACCCTAATTCAGCCACGTAAAACTTGCAACAACAATTAGAGGACGTTTAACTTGTTTTTGCAGCAAGTGCTTTGTGATATGATATGGCCAAAGTTGTGATGAATGATGAATGATATATATGTGATGTATGAGATGTTCATGCTATTGTAATAGGAATCACGACTTGCATGTCGATGAGTATGACAACCGGCAGGAGCCATAGGAGTTGTCTTTATTTTTATATGACCTGCGTGTCATTGAGAAACGCCATGTAAATTACTTTACTTTATTGCTAAACGCGTTAGCCATAGTAGTAGAAGTAATAGTTGGCGAGCAACTTCATGGAGACACGTTGATGGAGATCATGATGATGGAGATCATGGTGTCAAGCCAGTGACAAGATGATCATGGAGCCCCAAGATGGAGATCAAAGGAGCTATGTGATATTGGCCATATCATGTCACGTTTATTATTTGATTGCATGTGATGTTTATCATGTTTTTGCATCTTGTTCACTTAGAACGACGGTAGTAAATAAGATGATCCCTCATAATAATTTCAAGAAGTGTTCCCCCTAACTGTGCACCGTTGCGACAGTTCGTTGTTTCGAAGCACCACGTGATGATCGGGTGTGATAGATTCTAACGTTCACATACAACGGGTGTAAGACAGATTTACACATGCAAACACTTAGGTTGACTTGACGAGCCTAGCATGTACAGACATGGCCTCGGAACACAGAAGACCGAAAGGTCGAGCATGAGTCGTATAGAAGATACGATCAACATGAGGATGTTCACCGACGTTGACTAGTCCGTCTCACGTGATGATCGGACATGGCCTAGTTGACTCGGATCATGTTATACTTAGATGACTAGAAGAGGGATGTCTATCTAAGTGGGAGTTCATTGAATAATTTGATTAGATGAACTTAATTATCATGAACTTAGTCTAAAATATTTACAATATGTCTTGTAGATCAAATGGCCAACGTAGTCCTCAACTTCAACGCGTTCCTAGACAAAACCAAGCTGAAAGATGATGGCAGCAACTATACGGACTGGGTCCGGAACCTGAGGATCATCCTCACAGCTGCCAAGAAAGATTATGTCCTACAAGCACCGCTAGGTGACGCACCTGTTCTCCCTGCAGAACAAGACGTTATGAACGCTTGGCAGGCACGTACCGATGACTACTCCCTCGTTCAGTGCGGCATGCTTTACAGTTTAGAGCCGGGGCTCCAAAAGCGTTTTGAGAGACACGGAGCATATGAGATGTTCGAAGAGCTGAAAATGGTTTTCCAAGCTCATGCCCGGGTCGAGAGATATGAAGTCTCCGACAAATTCTTTAGCTGTAAGATGGAGGAAAATAGTTCTATCAGTGAGCACATACTCACTATGTCTGGGTTACATAACCGCTTGACTCAGCTGGGAGTTAATCTCCCGGATGATGCGGTCATTGACAGAATCCTCCAGTCGCTTCCACCGAGCTACAAGAGCTTTGTGATGAACTTCAATATGCAGGGGATGGAAAAGACCATTCCTGAAGTATTTGCTATGCTGAAATCAGCAGAGGTAGAAGTCAAGAAGGAACATCAAGTGTTGATGGTCAATAAAACCACTAAGTTCAAGAAGGGTAAGGGTAAAAAGAACTTCAAGAAGGACGGCAAGGGAGTTGCCGCGCCTGGCAAGCAAGCTGCCGGGAAGAAGCCAAAGAATGGACCCAAGCCCGAGACTGAGTGCTTTTATTGCAAGGGAAGTGGTCACTGGAAGCGGAATTGCCCCAAATACTTAGCGGACAAGAAGGCCGGCAAAACAAAAGGTATATTTGATATACATGTAATTGATGTGTACCTTACCAGTACTCGTAGTAGCTCTTGGGTATTTGATACCGGTGCAGTTGCTCACATTTGTAACTCAAAGCAGGAGCTGCGGAATAAGCGGAGACTGGTGAAGGACGAGGTGACGATGCGCGTCGGGAATGGTTCCAAGGTCGATGTGATCGCCGTCGGCACACTGCCTCTTCATTTACCTACGGGATTAGTTTTAAACCTCAATAATTGTTATTTAGTGCCAGCTTTGAGCATGAACATTGTATCGGGATCTCGTTTAATTCGAGATGGCTACTCATTTAAATCCGAGAATAATGGTTGTTCTATTTATATGAGAGATATGTTTTATGGTCATGCTCCTATGGTGAATGGTTTATTCTTAATGAATCTTGAGCGTAATGCTACACATATTCATAGTGTGAGTACCAAAAGATGTAAGGTCAATAATGATAGTACCACATACTTGTGGCACTGCCGCCTTGGTCACATAGGTGTCAAACGCATGAAGAAGCTCCGCAGATGGACTTTTAGAGTCTCTTGATTATGAATCATTTGACACGTGCGAACCATGCCTCATGGGTAAAATGACCAAGACTCCGTTCTCAGGAACAATGGAGCGAGCAACCAACTTATTGGAAATCATACATACTGATGTGTGCGGTCCAATGAGTGTTGAGGCTCGCGGTGGCTATCGTTATGTTCTCACCCTCACCGCTGACTTGAGTAGATATGGGTATATCTACTTAATGAAACACAAGTCTGATACCTTTGAAAAGTTCAAGGAATTTCAGAGTGAGGTTGAGAATCAACGTGACAGGAAAATCAAGTTTCTACGATCAGATCGTGGAGGAGAATACTTGAGTCACGAATTTGGCACACACTTAAGAAAATGTGGAATAGTTTCACAACTCACGCCGCCTGGAACACCTCAGCGTAATGGTGTGTCCGAACGTCGTAATCGCACTCTATTAGATATGGTGCGATCTATGATGTCTCTTACGATTTACCGCTATCTTTTTGGGGCTATGCTTTAGAGACTGCCGCATTCACTTTAAATAGGGCTCCGTCGAAATCCGTTGAGACGACACCGTATGAATTATGGTTTGGGAAGAAACCTAAGCTGTCGTTTCTAAAAGTTTGGGGATGCGATGCTTATGTCAAGAAATTTCAACCTGAAAAGCTCGAACCCAAGTCGGAAAAATGCGTCTTCATAGGATACCCTAAAGAAACTATTGGGTATACCTTCTACCTCAGATCCAAAGGCAAGATCTTTGTTGCCAAGAATGGATCCTTTCTAGAGAAAGAGTTTCTCTTGAAAGAAGTAAGTGGGAGGAAAGTAGAACTTGATGAAGTATTACCTCTTGAACCGGAAAATGGCGAAACTCAAGAAAATGTTCCTGAGGTGCCTGCACCGACTAGAGAGGAAGTTAATGATGATGATCATAAAACTACGGATCAAGTTGCTACTGAAATTCGAAGGTCCACAAGGACACGTTCCGCACCAGAGTGGTACGGCAACCCTGTCTTGGAAATCATGTTGTTAGACAATGATGAACCTTCGAACTATGAAGAAGCGATGGCGGGCCCGGATTCCGACAAATGGCTAGAAGCCATGAAATCCGAGATAGGATCCATGTATGAAAACGAAGTATGGACTTTGACTGACTTGCCCGTTGAACGGCGAGCCATAGAAAATAAATGGATCTTTAAGAAGAAGACAGACGCGGATGGTAATGTGACCATCTATAAAGCTCGGCTTGTCGCTAAGGGTTATCGACAAGTTCAAGGGGTTGACTACGATGAGACTTTCTCACCGGTAGCGAAGCTGAAGTCCGTCCGAATCATGTTAGCAATTGCTGCATTTTACGATTATGAGATATGGCAAATGGACGTCAAAACGGCATTCCTTAATGGTTTCCTTAAGGAAGAATTGTATATGATGCAGCCGGAAGGTTTTGTCGATCCTGAGAATGCTGACAAGGTGTGCAAGCTTCAACGCTCGATTTATGGGCTGGTGCAAGCATCTCGGAGTTGGAACATTCGCTTTGATGAGATGATCAAAGCGTTTGGGTTTATGCAGACTTATGGAGAAGCCTGCGTTTACAAGAAAGTGAGTGGGAGCTCTGTAGCATTTCTCATACTATATGTAGATGACATACTTTTGATGGGAAATGATATAGAACTCTTGGACAACATTAAGGCCTACTTGAATAAGAGTTTTTCAATGAAGGACTTTGGAGAAGCTGCTTATATATTAGGCATCAAAATCTATAGAGATAGATCGAGACGCCTCGTAGGTCTTTCACAAAGCACATACCTTGATAAGATATTGAAGAAGTTCAATATGGATCAGTCTAAGAAGGGGTTCTTACCTGTGTTACAAGGTATGAAATTGAGCTCAGCTCAATGTCCGACCACGGCAGAAGAGATAGAAGAGATGAGTGTCATCCCCTATGCCTCAGCCATAGGTTCTATTATGTATGCCATGCTGTGTACCAGACCTGATGTAAACCTTGCCGTAAGTTTGGTAGGAAGGTACCAAAATAATCCCGGCAAGGAACACTGGACAGCGGTCAAGAATATCCTGAAGTACCTGAAAAGGACTAAGGAAATGTTTCTCGTTTATGGAGGTGACGAAGAGCTCGTCGTAAAGGGTTACGTCGACGCTAGCTTCGACACAGATCTGGATGACTCTAAGTCACAAACCGGATACGTGTATATTTTGAATGGTGGGGCAGTAAGCTGGTGCAGTTGCAAGCAGAGCATCGTGGCGGGATCTACATGTGAAGCGGAGTACATGGCAGCCTCGGAGGCAGCACATGAAGCAATATGGGTGAAGGAGTTCATCACCGACCTAGGAGTCATACCCAATGCGTCGGGGCCAATCAAACTCTTTTGTGACAACACTGGAGCTATTGCACTTGCCAAGGAGCCCAGGTTTCACAAGAAGACAAGGCACATCAAGCGTCGCTTCAACTCCATTCGTGAAAATGTTCAAGATGGAGACATAGATATTTATAAAGTACATACGGACCTGAATGTAGCAGATCCGTTGACTAAACCTCTCCCTAGGGCAAAACATGATCAACACCAGAATTCCATGGGTGTTCGATTCATCACAATGTAACTAGATTATTGACTCTAGTGCAAGTGGGAGACTGTTGGAAATATGCCCTAGAGGCAATAATAAAAGCATTATTATTATATTTCCTTGTTCATGATAATTGTCTTTATTCATGCTATAATTGTGTTATCCGGAAATCGTAATACATGTGTGAATAACAGACACCAACATGTCCCTAGTAAGCCTCTAGTTGACTAGCTCGTTGATCGACTGATAGTCATGGTTTCCTGACTATGGACATTGGATGTCATTGATAACGAGATCACATCATTAGGAGAATGATGTGATGGACAAGACCCAATCCTAAACATAGCATAAAGATCGTATAGTTCGTTTGCTAGAGTTTTTCCAATGTCAAGTATCTTTTCCTTAGACCATGAGATCGTGTAACTCCCGGATATCGTAGGAGTGCTTTGGGTGTGCCAAACGTCACAACGTAACTTGGTGACTATAAAGGTATACTACGGGTATCTCTGAAAGTATCTGTTGGGTTGACACGGATCAAGACTGGGATTTGTCACTCCGTATGACGGAGAGGTATCACTGGGCCCACTCGGTAATGCATCATCATAATGAGCTCAAAGTGACCAAGTGTCTGGTCACGGGATCATGCATTACGGTATGAGTAAAGTGACTTACCTGTAACGAGATTGAACGAGGTATTGGGATACCGACGATCGAATCTCGGGCAAGTAACATATCGATTGACAAAGGGAATTGCATACGGGGTTGATTGAATCCTCGACACCGTGGTTCATCCGATGAGATCATCGTGGAGCATGTGGGAGCCAACATGGGTATCCAGATCCCGCTGTTGGTTATTGACCGGAGAGTCGTCTCGGTCATGTCTGCCTGTCTCCCGAACCCGTAGGGTCTACACACTTAAGGTTTGGTGATGCTAGGGTTGTAGGGATATGTATATGCAGTAAACTGAATGTTGTTCGGAGTCCCGGATGAGATCCCGGACGTCACGAGGAGTTCCGGAATGGTCCGGAGGTAAAGAATTATATATAGGAAGTGCTGTTTCGGCCATCGGGACAAGTTTCGGGGTCACCGGTATTGTACCAGGACCACCGGAAGGGTCCCGGGGGCCCACCGGGTGGGGCCACCTGCCCCGGGGGGCCACATGGGCTGTAGGGGGTGCGCCTTGGCCTACATGGGCCAAGGGCACCAGCCCCACTAGGCCCATGCGCCTAGGGTTTCCATAGGGGAGGAGTCCCACTAGTGGAAGGCACCCCCTAGGTGCCTTGGGGGGGAGGGAAACCTCCCCTTGGCCGCCGACCCCTAGGAGATTGGATCTCCTAGGCCGGCACCCCCCCTAGGCCCTCCTATATATAGTGGGGGAAGGAGGGCTCTTGAGACACGCCTTTGGTTGCCTCCTTCTCCCTCTCCAACTCCTCCTCCTCCTCCATAGTGCTTGGCGAAGCCCTGACGGAGTACTGCAGCTTCACCATCACCACGCCGTCGTGCTGTTGCTGGAGCCATCTTCCTCAACCTCTCCTTTCCCCTTACTGGATCAAGAAGAAGGAGACGTTACGCTAACCGTACGTGTGTTGAACGCGGAGGTGCCGTCCGTTCGGCGCTAGGATCTCCAGTGATTTGGATCACGTCGTGTTCGACTACATCATCCACGTTCTTTGAACGCTTTCGCTCGCGATCTACAAAGGTATGTAGATGCATCCGATCACTCGTCGCTAGATGAACTCATAGATGGATCTTGGTGAAACTGTAGGAAATTTTTTGTTTTCTGCAACGTTCCCCAACAGGGAACGCATCTCCGACATGGCATGCCATACAACATGGCCTGGAACTCCTTAAAAAAGGGCTCATCTGGCGAGTGGGGAATGGCGAGCACATCTGCATATGGCGGGACCCTTGGCTACCACGGCCAGCTTCGTACCGGCCGATCACACCAAGGGGCACATGCCGGCTTAGGCGGGTGTCTGAACTCCTGGACATAAATGGCCGGTGGCGCACGGATCTTCTCCAACAACACTTCTTGGCCCTGGATGTCCAATGCATCTTGGCGATCAAAGCCAGCCCACGTCGATTGGAGGACGTCCTCTCTTGGGCACCCGACAGGAGAGGTGTTTTCAGTGTCCGCAGCGCCTACAAGCTAGCGTTGGAGGACCGTACTCGCACCAACGCGTGCGCCACGAGCAGGGCACCGGACGGCACCCGTGCCGTCTGGAAGGCAGTGTGGGGGTGCCCTGCTCCCCCAAAGGTACGCGTTTTTGCCTGGCGAGTCGCGACGAATTCTTTGGCCACCCTTGAAAACAAACGGAAAAGAAAACTTGAGGTTTCTGATACTTGTGCTCTTTGCGGTATGGAATGCGAGGACTCGTTTCATGCCCTATGCAGACGCCCTTTGGCGCAGCGACTATGGAAGGCTATGGCCGGCATATGGAGAATGCCTAAGGTGGACACTATCGCCAACATAGGCAAAGAATGGATCATTCATTTGCTTGATGGCTGTCAGGATGATGTTCGGCTTCCTATCATCATGACGCTATGGCGAAACTGGTACGTTCGGAATGAGGTGTATCATGGTAAACCAGCACCGTCGGTTGATGCGTCCTGCCGATTCCTTTGTGGCTACATCGATACATTATTGCACATACGGCAGCACCCAAGTGCTGATATGGAGAAAGGGAAGACGGTGATCTCCTATGTTGGACGGGACAGAAAGCAAAAATCACATGAAATGCTTTACGAGACAAACCTCCTGAGCGATGGACACCACCGCCACTGGGCTCGGTGAAACTTAACACTGATGGGTCATGGTTGGAGGAGGAGAGTACAGGTGGAGCTGGCATGATTCTTCGAGACTGTACAGGGGCCATCATCTTTGCCTCATGTCGTTTCATCCCTAGCTGTGCAAGTGGGCTTGAAGCTGAGATTGCAGCTATCATGGAAGGGGTGTCTATCGCACTGGATATGAGCACAGACCGGCTGTTGATCGAGACGGACTGCATGGCGGCAACACGCATGATTACTTCCCAAACTCCTGATAGATCCCCGGCTGCTGCTATGGTGAATGACATTAAGCAATTACTGAGCTCTAGAACACATGAAATAAAGCTCGTAGGACGTGCCCAGAACAAAGCTAGTCATGTACTAGCTCGCATGGGCCGCTCTCTCCCTAAAACAGCTGTCTGGTTGCGTTGTGCGCCTGAGGAAGTTGAGACTATGTCAACTTGAGTGTAATAACTCTATTTAAATAATGATTTTGTTCCTTTCGCAAAAAAAAGGTTGGCGCAAAACCAACTATGTCATTACAAGTTTCTTTGTGACACTAGAATGTCAACGCGAGTTAATCTAACATTAATTGGGGATCTTTTTAATTTGGGATCATGTCAGTTGGCCATTAGACCACTTCTCGTGCCGTCCCAACTAGGTTTGGCATGTTTTACGGACGTTAGCACCGTCCGGAGGATGTGGTGGAACATCGCTTGGCATCCATGGAACTACTGGCTCATTGGCCATGGAGGCATATGTTCGGTTACAACGACATACCTTGGTCCACGAACCACAAGGGTTGTTCAGTGTTAGCTGCTAGTCAATAGGACCCCCGCAAAATAAAAGTTGCTAGTCAATAGGAGTGTAGCTGGTGCAACCGGGAAGCCACTTGGGCAACATTTTTCTTGCCAAAAAAACATTTTTTACGATGCCACTAGGCCAGTTGGCTTCCAGTGACTCTCCGCATACAGAATGGGTCTGTCTAGGACACATCAAGCTGATTTTCACTCTGTTTGTGATCTATTTTTTTGTCTTAATATTTTTTGTTTCTTGTTGCTGAATTATATATTTGTGGCAGGTTAGATGTGACATCCTTAAAAAAACATCTAGATGTGAATTAGACAAACTGATACATAATACATTGTTCAGTTATTTCTCACGTCCGAGGTCAGAACAACTACCCTAACAGGTTGTTCGAAGAAAATGAATTATTGAGGATTAATTATGAGCGAGAAAAATATGAAACATATTGCTAGCATATCATTGCCAAATATATGTGGAAATTCGCATGGGCACGCAGGTGCAGTGGCACGCAGCTGCCAAGACTGGCCTGGCCGCTCGATTGCTTCGTGATTCGTGAAGTATTTGGATCCTGCAAGAGGACACAGTAAGTTTTAAGTTTCAGTCATTGAAAGTTATGATTCTTTATCCGAAACTTGTGATTTTCTCGCTTGCTTTTACAAAGTTTATAGATAAAATTCTAAGACATTTTTTTTGTCGGTCGTAGAAACAAATATCATGATTTTATCGTTTGCGTGTACTAAGTTTCAAGAGTCGAAACCTAACATTATTTTTAAAATTCATCAAAATGGGTCTTATTTGAAAGCCCTCGTCA
Organism: Triticum urartu; assembly: GCF_056163025.1. NCBI lineage: Eukaryota > Viridiplantae > Streptophyta > Magnoliopsida > Poales > Poaceae > Triticum > Triticum urartu. The sequence goes on from NC_141877.1 coordinate 581,846,873, forward strand.
CGAGAAACACGAATATGAAAACATAACTTAATTTAGACTTTTTAATCAAAAAACATGAAAGTTTAAAAATCGAAAGCCAAAAGAAAAAGCACGGGCGAGAGACGGTGCCCCCACACTTGTGTACCACAAATCTTGTTCCCAAATATGAGAGATGCCAATAATGCATCTGCTTGGAATTCTGGTATCTATCGGGAACAACTTTTCACGCCAGCACTTCCGAACACAGTTGGTATCTATGGGAGATAGTCTTTCCTACTAGATAGAATGTCCCTTAGCCAAATGTCATGGAGTTCTTATTTATGAAACGGTGAGTCCCCTGGCCTCAGGCATCGAGTAATGCATGTAACATGGTGTAGTGGTTTTTTCTGAAAGCTCATGGGGCAAACTGCCCACCTTGTTTAAAACAATCTCGCGAAGCTTTACTGAACCGTCATAATGTTTACATGGACGAATAAAAGATCATCAGGTTGGCCTAACAAGACATGACGGCCAATCCTTAAGTGTAAAGCATGCTTCGCTAAATTGTAAGCCTCGAAATTTGAGTTCCTAGACTCATGAATAAAATTATGCAAACTGCACACCTGAACATTTCTCTTAGCCAAACGGCAAAAGCAGTAATTTATATTGGGTCACACACGACGCTCAGAGATTACGGGCCGAAAGCCCAAGCAAACAAGCAAAGCAAGAGGAATACCCAAAAAGAAAGGAGAGGCTAGCCAGAAGCAAACGGAACCCCTCGAGAGCCAATGCCAATGCCCCAGGCTCAAGCCGACATCGAAAGCAGAAACCACCAGGATGAAGGATTATACGGGACCAGACACCAGTCTACAGAGGAACGTTGCTGGCATAGTCGAAAGTCATCAGACATCCTAGATCGTGCGAGGGCACCAGTGTGCCGTCGGCAAGGCCGAAGGACATAACGCATCTGAGACCCCGTGACACCTATGTGTCACCACCGATCCAAAGGCAAATAGCAGACTGAACAGAACCATGGTTCATCCGAACCTACACTCAACACCATTGATCTTTCCACATCACGCATGGGAATCTGTGCATAGTGTATTAATCAATGCATGGCGCTAACTGCTTGTTTTTTTAGAAATGGACGATGCATGCAACCACTTTATTAATTGTTCACACAAAAGACATTATAAAGTAATACAACAACAAGACTAAAGCCACCGTTTAGACAACATTTGTCGCTATTCCTATCCAAATAATGAAGGGATGCTGATAGTTTGGGCCTAATACCAAACAGACATCGCAGCCAAACCTAACATCAAAGACCAGAGGTCTCATCCAAGACGCCTGTCGGGTATGATGCCGCCGCAGTCACCTGCCACCAATCCATCTTTAGAGTTATACTGCTGCATCTACTTGCACGGTCTAGTTGTCGTCGGCGCCACCATGACGCCAGACAGCTTCCTCCTCCTGCGCGAGTCCATCTCCTCGTATCGGACGCCGAGTCTTCACTGTGCCATGCCGCCGAGACCCACCGTCGATGATACTGTTGATGCCACACCGCTCCACCTACATGCCATCTCGCGCCGACTCCGAACTACCAGCAACTCCACCACCCTGAGCAGTCCTCGGCCGACGTCTTCAGGAATGAACACGACACCAAAGTGCCATCGTCGCGCAAACAGTGAACCAGAGGCTTTTGCCTGCGCTCATGGCAGATGTGGGGGCGTAGGATCCGCACCGAAGCCTCCAGGAAGGGAATCGGCACCGAGGGCGTCGACTTTGGTGTGGCCACCACGCCGGCCTGGAGTTTTCCCTTGATCCATGCCCACCCGCCAGATCCGTCTAGCCAGCACCGGGTAGGCATTGGAACTAGCACGAACCAAAGCAGATCGAGTCGGAGATGACGCTACTGGGATTCACAGTCGGCCGCCGCCTGCCAGATTCCCACCGCCGCGCACGTTAGAGCCGACTCCGAACGATGCCGACCTCACGCACACACCTCTGGCCACCCCCAACCACGCCGGTGAGTGGGGGCAGCCTCGGTGCTCGCCCACCGCCGCTCAGGGCTGCTAGGCCGGCGCCCGAGCCCGCACCATCTGGAGGGGAACCGATTTGGGGTGGGGGCCCCAGATCCGCCACCGCCAGCCGCCATGGCCGGCCCCACGCTGCCCCCACAGCCGTGGAGGCACAACTGTCGGTGTCAAAACCGGCGTATCTTGGGTAGGGGGCCCCGAACTGTGCATCTAAGGCGGATGGTAATAGGAGGCGGGGGACACAATGTTTACCCAGGTTCAAGCCCTCTCGATGGAGGTAATACCCTACTTCCTGCTTGATTGATCTTGATGATATGAGTATTACAAGAGTTGATCTACCACGAGATCGTAGAGGCTAAACCCTAGAAGCTAGCCTATGATTATGATCATTGTTTTTTGTCCTACGGACTAAACCCTCCGGTTTATATATACACTAGAGGGGGCTAGGGTTACCCAGAGTCGGTTACAAGGGAGGAGATCTACATATCCGAATTGCCAAGCTTGCCTTCCACGCAATGGAAAGTCCCACCCGTACACGGGACGAAGTCTTGAATCTTGTATCTTCATAGTCTATCAGTCCGGCCAAAGTATATAGTCCGGCAGTCCGAGGACCCCCTAATCCAGGACTCCCTCAGTAGCCCCCCGAACCAGGCTTCAATGACGATGAGTCCGGCGCGCAGATTGCCTTCGGCATTGCAAGGCGGGTTCTTCCTCCGAATAATCCATAGAAGATTTCGAACACAAGGATAGTATCCGGCTCTGCAAAACAAATTCCCCATACCACCGTAGAGAGTATAATATTTCCACAAATCTAATCTACTGACAATTTTTCATAATGTGACATCACGCCATGGCCCGGTCATTATTCGAACCGTTTTTCTCAACCAGCTACTGCACATATTGCGAGGCGATTTTCTTGGCACGTCTTGTTGAAGCAGAGATCGTGTCCCCTTATCATGGGATTCTCATCAATACGGATGTGGGTAACCCAATCGCGCCTGCTGGTATGACTCCTCGATTTTAGGTAAGTTCCGAACGGCCACGCGGAGGACGCTTGATATTCATCCCCTTTATAAAGGGGCCAAGGCATGTCCTTTTCTTCTCGCGCTCGATCCTTCCCTTCCCCCGCCTCGAATTCCAACACCCAAGTCTCAGGCTAAGCGCTTCAGACCTTCAATCATGTCCGGATCCAACCTTCGGCCGGCGGATGGCCTCTTCTGTCACAGAGGAGGACATCAAGAAGCTAAGAGAAGCCAGGTATCTGACCACCAAAATTTCGCACAGGCTGCCTGCTCAAGGGCAGGTCATCCCCCACTCCCGAAACCAACGAGAGTGTCGTATTTGTTTCCCACTTCCTCTGAGGGCTAGGCTTCAGTCTTGATCCCTTTGTTAGAGGGCTTATGTTCTATTACGGGCTCGACTTCCATGATCTAGCTCCAGATTCCATCCTTCACATCTCGTCGTTTATCGTCGTGTGTGAGGCCTTCCTCCGCATCAGCACGCACTTCGGCTTATGTCTTAAGACCTTCAATGTGAAGCCGAAGATGATCGATGGGCGACCCGCAGAATGCGGAGGCTCCATAATAAGTAAAGGCGTCGATGCTCCATGGCCAAAGGGTTCCTTCCCGGAGATGTCCGACTTATGGCAGCGGGAGTGGTTTTACATCACAGCTCCCCGAAGTACTAAGTGGGTGGCCGCCGCCGCCTTCCGTTCGCCCCCCCCGCCACAACTGGCGTCATGGGTCAACAAGGGGCTGGACTGGGGGCCAGTTAATGATGTGCCGACATTGCGGAGTCGCATCCGAGATCTCCTCAAGAGATATGTCAGCCTTGTCAAGGTAATGCAAGTCATGCTAGTTCGTCGGGTCCTGCCATGCCAACGTCGACCTCTCCATATGTGGGAGTTCAACCCGGAAGGACCGCGAACTATTCAGCAGTTCTTCGGCGTGACGCGCAAAGAGATGTATGGATTGTTCTTCAGATCACGAATAAAGTGTCCAGACACCATCGAGGATGCGGGTCTCAACTACAACCGTCCAGATACCCAGGTAAGTAATTCTGCGGCCGAACATGCTGTCCTTTTATTTGTCACAACATCATTCTGAAAAAATCACTCTTGGCCAGGACTGGATAAGAAAGGCGAAGATGATCAGGTGTTCGGCCCCCCTTCTCGAAGGCTCACCGGATCCTATACTAGCCAGGATGCTTGATCACGCACCTTATCAAGTGCCATCAGGGGAAGATAAAGGGAGGAATAAAGAAGCCGAAAGCGGGCCTCACGCATTACTCACCCAAACCAGGGGAATTAGTGTCTCCGCGAAGGAGGAAATCGGGGAGAAGAATCTGGAATCCCCTCTCCCCAAGGAAGGAAAAGGACCGCTTCTGAAGACTTGGAAACGAGGGTTTCCAAACGAGGGAAGAAACCTTCGCCAGGGTGCCCTGCCCCAGAGGGCGTCCTTACCGCACAGTGCCCGCAAGGGGGTCAGCCCTCCATCGAGCTGTAAGTGAACCAGAGTACTTTTGGTAAATATATCCTGCTTTATCTCCGAGGACAATAACCGAGACATATGTCTTGCAATCCGGATCATAGCCCTTCTCGACATAGTTCGTCTTTGGGGGATCTTCTTCCAGAGATGATGGAGAGAGAAACGCCTCCCCCTGTCTCCCAGCCTCCTGGGGCGGACGACCCTGAGGTGTCATCACGGAGGATTTCTCCTGATCCGCCAAGGTCAGAAGGTAACCCTTCGGCCACCCGAAGTCCGGAGTATTCGGCTCCTAAGAAGAGCAACAGAAAGAGTCTAGGATTGTCCGGTGCACAACCAGACATATTGATGGGTCTTTTGGAGCAAGCGGCTATCTTAGAGGAGCAACGTACTTTAATGGGTACGGTGGTTGAGAGGATCTCATCCGCCAAAAGTGGGTTGCATGAAGCTTTTACGAGCCTGCTAGGAGGCTTTGAGGTACGCACATTTTTTGACGGTACCACACACGCTAGGTGTGCTCTATATAGATAGTAGCCCCTAAGACTCTGGTTGCTGTCCAGAGGCGGCAAATAGAGGATCGTAGTCCCTGGTAATGATCGCGCTGCTTTCATGTGCAGGCGGCTGACGGTCCGGTGGCTGACCGGACTGCGGAGTTTGCCGGACTGAGCCGGCAACTTGACGTGGTAGATGCTGACATTGCGCTTGTGAACAAGCGGCTTGACGAGGCATAGGGTATGTATTTTCGGGTGGTCAACAAATATTAAGAGGAGCATGATGCTAGTATCTATAATATGCTGTGAATGCAGATGGAGCTGCCGCCGTGGAGACCCCTTCGGGCGAAACTTGCCCGAGCCAAGGAACAAGCCAGGAGGAGTGATGCGGCCACCCTAAAGGAGGCCGAAGACTTAAGAGCCGAACAGGCTGCTCATCGAAAGAGCAAAGATAAAATAGCCAAGATGGTTGTTGAGCTGAAAGATGCCGCCGGCCGATATGAGCTTCTTGAAAAGGAAAGCCAAGCGAGAGCGGCTGACCTGAAGAAAGCCGTGGAAGTAGCCAAGGAAACCCATTCTAAAATCAGAGCGGCGAAGGAGGAGCTCCGTCAAGCCGGAGAAATCACGGCTGGGAAGCCCTTTTTATTGCGTACGAAGTTCGGAGATCTGAAGTATGCCCCTCTGGATCAATTATGGAGTGTTACAGACGCGTATTTAGACCTGGCAATGAGTGCTGCTGATGCGACTGCGTTTTTCAAAGATCAAAAAGATCATGAAGTGGAAAAGTTGTTATGGTCGCAGTTCAGTGCTCCAACGCGTCCGCTGCTGTTAAATAAGCAATTGACTGAGTGGGCTGAGCTCCATTGGTTGTCCGGGCTTGCCATGAGGTCTGTCGTGGATCATCTTTGGCTGGAAGGACCAAGGCCGAATAGTTATTTTGGTTTAGTGCAACGATTCCTTGGTGCTGTGCCGCATATCGATGCTGTAAAGAGATCGGCATGCATAGAGGGTGCGCGGATGGCTCTTGCCCATATTAAGACATACTGGACAGAGATGGATGCCACCGCTATTGCAACCCGGGTCCGGCCGTAGGCCAGGTCTCGGCCGAGAACTATTTTGATGAAGTCCTAGAAGGCACTCGTTTAATAAAGGCTCAGTGCTCGAAGGGTATCATGTTTGAGTGACATGTATCCCAATTGTAAAAACAATGCTATTTGGATTTTGAAGGCTATGTTTATACTTTTGCCTGAAAGTATTATGATGCCTCCTGTGCGGCTGTTTATGTATGTATATAACCCGAAAGTTTGTAGTCGCCGGCTTCAGCCCTCACGCATATAATGCGGGGGTGTTTGGAAAAGCGCGTATTCACATTTGATCCAACGTCTTGGTCCATTAAGGAGGTGTTAGCACAGCGAACAAGGCAATCGGACTATATTGCTTTAACACTTTCACTTAGCCATAGGAGTTTGACAGTGGGGCTACTATATAGCCCCTGGTACTTCCGCGCTTATCCGAATACAGTGCGCGTACATACATGACCGAGAAACCGGTCCTTCGTTAATGCGGAGGAATCGTGAAGATTCCGGTGAGTCCTTGGGTGGTTGACCAGTCTCGCGCTTGATACGTCCATTTTGCATCATGCTTTTATATCAATATTTATTGCATTATGGGCTGTTATTACACATTATGTCACAATACTTATGCCTATTCCCTCTTATTTTACAAGGTTTACATAAAGTGGGAGAATGCCGGCAACTGGGATTCTGGCTGGAAAAGGAGAAAATATTAGAGACCTATTCTGCACAGCTCCAAAAGTCCCAAAACTTCACGGATGATGTTTTCCAAATATATAAAAAACATTGAGCGCAAGAACTTCACCAGGGGGGCCACACCCTGCCCACGAGGGTGGGGGGTGCGCCCTACCCCCCTGGGTGCGCCCCCTACCTCGTGGGCCCCCTAGTGGCCCTCCGGTGACCATCTTCTGCTATATGGACTCTTTCGATGGGAAAAAAAATCATAAGCCATCTTCTCGGACGAAACTCCGCCGCCACAAGGCGGAACCTTGGCAGAACCAATCTAGGGTTCTGGCGGGACTGTTCTGCCGGGGAAACTTCCCTCCCGGAGGGGGAAATCATCGCCATCGTCATCACCAACGCTCCTCTCATCGGGAGAGGGCAATCTCCATCAACATCTTCATCAGCACCATCTCATCTCAAAACCCTAGTTCATCTCTTGTATCCAATTCTTGTCTCCAAGTCCGGGATTGGTGCTAGTAGGTTGCTAGTAGTGTTAATTACTCCTTGTAGTTAATGCTAGTTGGTTTAATTGGTGGAAGATCATATGTTCAGATCCTATATGCATATTAATACCCCTCTGATTATGAACATGTTTATGCTTTGTGAGTAGTTACTTTTGTTCCTGAGGACATGGGAGAAGTCTTGCTATTAGTAGTCATGTGAATTTGGTATTCGTTCGATATTTTGATGAGATGTATGTTGTCTCTCCTCTAGTGGTGTTATGTGAATGTCGACTACATGACACTTCACCATTGTTTGGGCCTAGAGGAAAGCATTGGGAATTAATAAGTAGATGATGGGTTGCTAGAGTGACAGGAGCTTAAACCCTAGTTTATGCGTTGCTTCGTAAGGGGCTGATTTGGATCCATATGTTTCATGCTATGGTTAGGTTTACCTTAATACTTTTGTTGTATTTGCGGATGCTTGCAATAGAGGTTAATCATAAGTGGGATGCTTGTCCAAGTAAGAGCAGCACCCAAGCACCGGTCCACCCACATACCAAATTATCAAAGTACCAAACGCGAATCATATGAGCGTGATGAAAACTAGCTTGACGATATTCCCATGTGAACTCGGGAGCGCTTTACATCATATAAGAGTTTGTCCAGGCTTGTCCTTTGCTATAAAAAGGATTGGGCCACCTTGCTGCACCTTATTTACTTTTGTTACTTGTTTCTCCTTACAAATTATCTTATTACAAAACTATCTGTTACCACTTATTTCAGTACTTGTAGAGAATACCTTGCTGGAAACTGCTTATCATTTCCTTCTGCTCCTCGTTGGGTTCGACACTCTTACTTATCGAAAAGACTACGATAGTGAAGGAAATATGCCCTAGGGGCAATAATAAAGTTATTATTTATTTCCTTATATCATGATAAATGTTTATTATTCATGCTAGAATTGTATTAACCGGAAACATAATACATGTGTGAATACATAGACAAACAGAGTGTCACTAGTATGCCTCTACTTGACTAGCTCGTTAATCAAAGATGGTTATGTTTCCTAACCATGAACAAAGAGTTGTTATTTGATTAACGAGGTCACATCATTAGTTGAATGATCTGATTGACATGACCCATTACATTAGCTTAGCAACCGATCGTTTAGTATGTTGCTATTGCTTTCTTCATGACTTATACATGTTCCTATGACTATGAGATTATGCAACTCCCGTTTGCCGGAGGAACACTTTGGGTGCTACAAAATGTCACAACGTAAATGGGTGATTATAAAGGAGCATTACAGGTGTCTCCAAAGGTACATGTTGGGTTGGCGTATTTCGAGATTAGGATTTGTCACTCCGATTGTCGGAGAGGTATCTCTGGGCCCTCTCGGTAATGCACATCACATAAGCCTTGCAAGCATTACAACTAATGAGTTAGTTGCGGGATGATGTATTACAGAACGAGTAAAGAGACTTGCCGGTAACGAGATTGAACTAGGTATTGCATACCGACGATCGAATCTCAGACAAGTAACATACCGATGACAAAGGGAACAACGTATGTTGTTATGCGGTCTGACCGATAAAGATCTTCGTAGAATATGTAGGAGCCAATATGGGCATCCAGGTCCCGCTATTGGTTATTGACCGGAGACGTGTCTCAGTCATGTCTACATTTTTCTCGAACCGTAGGGTCCGCACGCTTAACGTTACGATGACAGTTATTATGAGTTTATGCATTTTGATGTACCAAAGTTAGTTCGGAGTCCCGGATGTGATCACGAACATGATGAGGAGTCTCGAAATGGTCGAGACATAAAGATTGATATATTGGAAGCCTATGTTTGGATATCGGAAGTGTTCCGGGTGAAATCGGGATTTTACCGGAGTACCGGGAGGTTACCGGAACCCCCCGGGAGCCATATGGGCCTTAGTGGGCTTTAGTGGAAAGGTGAAAGGGAAGCCCAAGGAGGGCTGCGCGCCTCCCCCCCTCCCCTAGTCCTATTAGGACTAGGAGAGGTGGCCGGCCCCCTCTCTCTCTTTCCCCCCCAAGGAGTCCTATTCCAACTAGGATTGGGGGGGGGGGAGTCCTACTCCCGGTAGGAGTAGGACTCCTCCTGGCGCGCCCCAAGGCTGGCCGCACCTCTCCCCCCTTGCTCCTTTATATACAGGGACAGGGGGCACCTCTAGACACACAAGTTGATCATTGAGATCGTTCCTTAGCCGTGTGCGGTGCCCCCTGCCACCATATTCCACCTCGATCATATCGTTGTAGTGCTTAGGCGAAGCCCTGCGTCGGTAGAGCATCAAGATCGTCACCACGCCGTCGTGCTGACGGAACTCTTCCCCAACGCTTTGCTGGATCGGAGCTCGGGGATCGTCATCGAGCTGTACGTGTGCTAAGAACTCGGAGGTGCCGGAGTAACGGTACTTGGATTGGTCGGATCGGGAAGACGTACGACTACTTCCTCTACGTTGTGTCAACGCTTCCGCAGTCGGTCTGCGTGGGTACGTAGACAACACTCTCCCCTCTCGTTGCTATGCATCACCATGATCTTGCGTGTGCGTAGGAATTTTTTTGAAATTACTACGTTCCCCAACAGTGGCATCCGAGCCTAGGTTTTATATGTTGATGTTATATGCACGAGTAGAACACAAGTGAGTTGTGGGCGATATAAGTCATACTGCCTACCAGCATGTCATACTTTGGTTCGGCGGTATTGTTGGACGAGACGAGCCAGACCAACATTACGCGTACGTTTACGCGAGACCGGTTCCCTCGACGTGCTTTGCACACAGGTGGCTTGCGGGCGACTGTCTCTCCAACTTTAGTTGAACCAAGTGTGGCTACGCCCGGTCCTTGCGAAGGTTAAAACGGAGTCTATTTGACAAACTATCGTTGTGGTTTTGATGCGTAGGTGAGATTGGTTCTTGCTTAATCCCGTAGCAGCCACGTAAAACTTGCAACAACAAAGTAGAGGACGTCTAACTTGTTTTTGCAGGGCATGTTGTGATGTGATATGGTCAAGACATGATACTAATTTTATTGTATGAGATGATCATGTTTTGTAATCGAGTTATCGGCAACTGGCAGGAGCCATATGGTTGTCGCTTTATTGTATGCAATGCAATCGCGATGTAATGCTTGACTTTATCACTAAGCGGTAGCGATAGTCGTGGAAGCATAAGATTGGCGAGACGACAACGATGCTACGATGGAGATCAAGGTGTCGCGCCAGTGACGATGGTGATCATGACGGTGCTTCGGATATGGAGATCACAAGCACAAGATGATGATGGCCATATCATATCACTTATATTGATTGCATGTGATGTTTATCCTTTTATGCATCTTATCTTGCTTTGATTGACGGTAGCATTATAAGATGATCTCTCACTAAATTATCAAGAAGTGTTCTCCCTGAGTATGCACCGTTGCCAAAGTTCATCGTGCCCAGACACCACGTGATGATCGGGTGTGATAAGCTCTACGTCCATCTACAACGGGTGCAAGCCAGTTTTTGCACATGCAGAATACTCAGGTTAAACTTGATGAGCCTAGCATATGCAGATATGGCCTCGGAACACGGAGACCGAAAGGTCGAGCGTGAATCATATAGTAGATATGATCAACATAACGATGTTCACCATTGAAAACTACTCCATCTCACGTGATGATCGGTTATGGTTTAGTTGATTTGGATCACGTGATCACTTAGAGGATTAGAGGGATGTCTATCTAAGTGGGAGTTCTTAAGTAATTTGATTAATTTAACTTAAACTTATCATGAACTTAGTACCTGATAGTATCTTGCTTGTTTATGTTGATTGTAGATAGATGGCTCGTGCTCTTGTTCCGTTGAATTTTAATGCGTTCCTTGAGAAAGCAAAGTTGAAAGATGATGGTAGCAATTACACGGACTGGGTCCGTAACTTGAGGATTATCCTCATTGCTGCTCAGAAGAATTACGTCCTGGAAGCACCGCTGGGTACCAGGCCTGCTGCTGGAGCAACACCAGATGTTATGAACGTCTGGCAGAGCAAAGCTGATGACTACTCGATAGTTCAGTGTGCCATGCTTTACGGCTTAGAATCGGGACTTCAACGACGTTTTGAACGTCATGGAGCATATGAGATGTTCCAGGAGTTGAAGTTGATATTTCAAGCAAATGCCCGGATTGAGAGAGATGAAGTCTCCAATAAGTTCTATAGCTGCAAGATGGAAGAGAACAGTTCTGTTAGTGAGCATATACTCAAAATGTCTGGGTATAATAATCACTTGATTCAATTGGGAGTTAATCTTCCAGATGATTGCGTCATTGATGGAATTCTCCAATCACTACCACCAAGCTACAAGAGCTTCGTGATGAACTATAATATGCAAGGGATGAACAAGACAATTCCCGAGCTCTTCGCAATGCTGAAAGCTGCGGAGGTAGAAATCAAGAAGGAGCATCAAGTGTTGATGGTCAACAAGACCACTAGTTTCAAGAAAAAGGGCAAAGGGAAGAAGAAGGGGAACTTCAAGAAGAACAACAAGCAAGTTGCTGATCAAGAGAAGAAACCCAAGTCTGGACCTAAGCCTGAAACTGAGTGCTTCTACTGCAAGCAGACTGGTCACTGGAAGCGGAACTGCCCCAAGTATTTGGCAGATAAGAAGGATGGCAAGGTGAACAAAGGTATATGTGATATACATGTTATTGATGTGTACCTTACTAATGCTCGCAGTAGCACCTGGGTATTTGATACTGGTTCTGTTGTTAATATTTGCAACTCGAAACAGGGACTACGGATTAAGCGAAGATTGGCTAAGGACGAGGTGACGATGCGCGTGGGAAACGGTTCCAAAGTCGATGTGATCGCGGTCGGCACGCTACCTCTACATCTACCTTCGGGATTAGTATTAGACCTAAATAATTGTTATTTGGTGCCAGCGTTGAGCATGAACATTATATCTGGATCTTGTTTAATGCGAGACAGTTATTCATTTAAATCAGAGAATAATGGTTGTTCTATTTATATGAGTAATATCTTTTATGGTCACACACCCTTGAAGAGTGGTCTATTCTTATTAAATCTCGGGAGTAGTGATACACATATTCATAATGTTGAAGCCAAAAGATGCAGAGTTGATAATGATGGTGCAACTTATTTGTGGCACTGCCGTTTAGGTCATATCGGTATAAAGCGCATGAAGAAACTCCATACTGATGGGCTTTTGGAACCACTTGATTATGAATCGCTTGGTACTTGTGAACCGTGCCTCATGGGCAAGATGACTAAAACACCGTTCTCCGGTACTATGGAGAGAGCAACAGATTTGTTGGAAATCATACATACAGATGTATGCGGTCTGATGAATATTGAGGCTCGTGGCGGATATCGTTATTTTCTCACCTTCACAGATGATTTAAGCAGATATGGGTATATCTACTTAATGAAACATAAGTCTTAAACATTTGAAAAGTTCAAAGAATTTCAGAGTGAAGTGGAAAATCATCGTAACAAGAAAATAAAGTTTCTACGATCTGATCGTGGAGGAGAATATTTGAGTTACGAGTTTGGTGTACATTTGAAAAATTGTGGAATAGTTTCGCAACTCACGCCACCCGGAACACCACAGCGTAATGGTGTGTCTGAACGTCGTAATCGTACTTTACTAGATATGGTGCGATCTATGATGTCTCTTACTGATTTACCGCTATCGTTTTGGTGTTATGCTTTAGAGACGGCCGCATTCACGTTAAATAGGGCACCATCAAAATCCGTTAAGACGACGCCTTATGAACTGTGGTTTGGTAAGAAACCAAAGTTGTCGTTTCTTAAAGTGTGGGGCTGCGATGCTTATGTGAAAAAGCTTCAACCTGATAAGCTCGAACCCAAATCGGAGAAATGTGTCTTCATAGGATACCCAAAGGAAACAGTTGGATACACCTTCTGTCACAGATCCGAAGGCAAGATATTTGTTGCTAAGAATGGATCCTTTCTAGAGAAGGAGTTTCTCTCGAAAGAAGTGAGTGGGAGGAAAGTAGAACTTGACGAGGTAACTGTACCTGCTCCCTTATTGGAAAGTAGTGCATCACAGAAAACTGTTTCTGCGACACCTATACCAATTAGTGAGGAAGTTAATGATGATGATCATGAAACTTCAGGACAAGATACTACTGAACCTCGTAGATCAACCAGAGTGAGATCCGCACCAGAGTCGTACGGTAATCCTGTTCTGGAAGTCATGCTACTAGATCATGATGAACCTACGAACTATAAAGAAGCGATGGTGAGCCCAGATTCCGCAAAATGGCTTGAAGCCATGAAATCTGAGATGGGATCCATGTATGAGAACAAAGTATGGACTTTGGTTGACTTGCCCGATGATCGGCAAGCAATTGAGAATAAATGGATCTTCAAGAAGAAGACTGACGCTGATGGTAATGTTACTGTCTACAAAGCTCGACTTGTCGCAAAAGGTTTTCGACAAGTTCAAGGAGTTGACTACGATGAGACCTTCTCACCCGTAGCGATGCTTAAGTCTGTCAGAATCATGTTAGCAATTGCCGCATTTTATGATTATGAAATTTGGCAGATGGATGTCAAAACTGCATTCCTAAATGGATTTCTGGAAGAAGAGTTGTATATGATGCAACCGGAAGGTTTTGTCGATCCAAAGGGAGCTAACAAAGTGTGCAAGCTCCAGCGATCCATTTATGGACTGGTGCAAGCCTCTCGGAGTTGGAATAAATGCTTTGATAGTGTGATCAAAGCATTTGGTTTTATACAGACTTTCGGAGAAGCCTGTATTTACAAGAAAGTGAGTGGGAGCTCTGTAGCATTTCTGATATTATATGTGGATGACATATTAATGATTGGAAATGATATAGAATTTCTGGATAGCATAAAGGGATACTTGAATAAGAGTTTTTCAATGAAAGACCTTGGTGAAGCTGCTTACATATTAGGCATAAAGATCTATAGAGATAGATCAAGACGCTTAATTGGACTTTCACAAAGCACATACCTTGAGAAGATTTTGAAGAAGTTCAAAATGGATCAAGCAAAGAAAGGGTTCTTGCCTATGTTACAAGGTGTGAAGTTGAGTCAGACTCAATGCCCGACCACTGCAGAAGATAGAGAAAAAATGAAAGATGTTCCCTATGCTTCAGCCATAGGCTCTATCATGTATGCAATGCTGTGTACCAGACCTGATGTGTGCCTTGCTATAAGTTTAGCAGGGAGGTACCGAAGTAATCCAGGAGTGGATCACTGGACAGCGGTCAAGAACATCCTGAAATACCTGAAAAGGACTAAGGATATGTTTCTCGTATATGGAGGTGACAAAGAGCTCACCGTAAGAGGTTACGTTGATGCAAGCTTTGACACTGATCTGGACGATTCTAAATCGCAAACCGGATACGTGTTTACATTAAACGATGGAGCTGTCAGTTGGTGCAGTTCTAAACAAAGCGTCTTAGCGGGATCTACATGTGAAGCGGAGTACATAGCTGCTTCGGAAGCAGCGAACGAAGGAGTCTGGATGAAGGAGTTCATAGCCGATCTAGGTGTCATACCTAGTGCATCGGGTCCAATGAAAATCTTTTGTGACAATACTGGTGCAATTGCCTTGGCAAAGGAATCCAGATTTCACAAAAGGACCAAGCACATCAAAAGACGCTTCAATTCCATCCGGGATCTAGTCCAGGTGGGAGACATAGAGATTTGCAAGATACATACGGATCTGAATGTTGCAGACCCGTTGACTAAGCCTCTTCCACGAGCAAAACATGATCAGCACCAAGACTCCATGGGTGTTAGAATCATTACAGTGTAATCTAGATTATTGACTCTAGTGTAAGTGGGAGACTGAAGGAAATATGCCCTAGAGGCAATAATAAAGTTATTATTTATTTCCTTATATCATGATAAATGTTTATTATTCATGCTAGAATTGTATTAACCGGAAACATAATACATGTGTGAATACATAGACAAACAGAGTGTCACTAGTATGCCTCTACTTGACTAGCTCGTTAATCAAAGATGGTTATGTTTCCTAACCATGAACAAAGAGTTGTTATTTGATTAACGAGGTCACATCATTAGTTGAATGATCTGATTGACATGACCCATTACATTAGCTTAGCACCCGATCGTTTAGTATGTTGCTATTGCTTTCTTCATGACTTATACATGTTCCTATGACTATGAGATTATGCAACTCCCGTTTGCCGGAGGAACACTTTGGGTGCTACCAAACGTCACAACGTAAATGGGTGATTATAAAGGAGCATTACAGGTGTCTCCAAAGGTACATCTTGGGTTGGCGTATTTCAAGATTAGGATTTGTCACTCCGATTGTCGGAGAGGTATCTCTGGGCCCTCTCGGTAATGCACATCACATAAGCCTTGCAAGCATTACAACTAATGAGTTAGTTGCGGGATGATGTATTAAAGAACGAGTAAAGAGACTTGCCGGTAACGAGATTGAACTAGGTATTGGATACCGACGATCGAATCTCAGACAAGTAACATACCGATGACAAAGGGAACAACGTATGTTGTTATGCGGTCTGACCGATAAATATCTTCGTAGAATATGTAGGAGCCAATATTGGCATCCAGGTCCCGCTATTGGTTATTGACCGGAGACGTGTCTCAGTCATGTCTACATTTTTCTCGAACCGTAGGGTCCGCACGCTTAACGTTACGATGACAGTTATGATGAGTTTATGCATTTTGATGTACCGAAGTTAGTTCGGAGTCCCGGATGTGATCACGGACTTGACGAGGAGTCTCGAAATGGTCGAGACATAAAGATTGATATATTGGAAGCCTATGTTTGGATATCGGAAGTGTTCCGGGTGAAATCGGGATTTTACCAGAGTACCGGGAGGTTACCGGAACCCCCCGGGAGCCATATGGGCCTTACTGGGCTTTAGTGGAAAGGTGAAAGGGAAGCCCAAGGAGGGCTGCGCGCCTCCCCCCCTCCCCTAGTCCTATTAGGACTAGGAGAGGTGGCCGGCCCCCTCTCTCTCTTTCCCCCCCAAGGAGTCCTATTCCAACTAGGATTGGGGGGGGGAGTCCTACTCCCGGTAGGAGTAGGACTCCTCCTGGCGCGCCCCAAGGCTGGCCGCACCTCTCCAACAGATAGATCCCTATACTTGTGGGTCATCAAGACTCTTTTCTGGCGCCGTTGCCGGGGAGTGAAGCGCCTTTGGTAAGGAAAAATTTATATAGTGTGCTGAAATTTACTGCCACTTGTTACTATGGAAAGTAATCCTCTGAGGGGCTTGTTCGGGGTATCTTCACCCCGACCAGTAGAGCAAAGAGTTGCTCCTCAACCTACGGAACCTACTGGAAATGAAAATGCTTGCTTTGAAATTCCTTTGGATATGGTAGAAAAATTGCTAGCTAATCCTTTTTTAGGAGATGGAACAAAACATCCTGATGAGCATCTAATATATGTGGATGAAGTTTGTGGATTATTTAAGCTTGCAGGTGTACCCGGAGATGTTGTTAAGAAGAAGGTCTTCCCTTTATCTTTGAGGCGAGATGCATCGACATGGTATAGGCTATGTGATGATATGGAGTCCTGGAACTACAAACGATTCAAATTGGAATTTCATCAAAAGTTTTATTCTATGCATCTTGTTCATCGTGATCGCAATTATATATATAATTTTTGGCCTCGCGAAGGAGAAAGCATCACTCAAGCTTGGGGGAGGCTTAAATCAATGTTATATTCATGCCCCAATCATGAGCTCTCAAGAGAAATGATTATTCAAAATTTTTATGCTCGGCTTTCTGATAACAATCGCACCATGCTTGATACTTCTTGTGCTGGCTCTTTTATGATGAAGACTATTGAATTCAAATGGGATTTATTGGAAAGAATTAAACGCAACTCCGAAGATTGGGACCTCGACAATGGTAAGGAGTTAGGTATGACACCTAGTTTTGATTGTGTTAAATCTTTTATAGATACCAATATTTTTCGTAAATTTAGCACTAAATATGGACTTGACTCTGAGATAGTAGCTTCTTTCTGTGAATCTTTTGCTGCTTATGTTGATCTCCCCAAGGAGAAGTGGTTTAAATATCATCCTCCCATAGAAGTAAAAGTAGCTGCACTTATTAAAGTTGAAGAAAAGACTATTAATTATAATGATCCTATTGTTCCTACTTCTTATGTTGAGAAACCGCCTTTCCCTGTTAGGATCAAGGATCATGCTAAAGCTTCAACTGTGGTTCGTAAAAGCAATATTAAAACATATACACCTCCTGAGCAAGTTAAAGTTGAACCTAATATTGCTATTGTTAAAGATCTCTTGTCTGATAATATAGATGGGCATGTTATTTATTTCTATGATGAAACTGCTAGAATTGCTAAACCCCGTGATACAGATAAACCTAGACCTGTGGTAGGTATGCCTATTATTTCTGTTAAAATAGGAGATCATTGTTATCATGGCTTATGTGATATGGGTGCTAGTGCTAGTGCAATACCTATTGACTTATACAAAGAAATTATGCATGACATTGCACCTGTTGAGTTAGAAGATATTGATGTCACAATTAAACTTGCTAATAGAGATACTATTTCACCAATGGGAATTGTTAGAGATGTTAAAGTCTTGTGTGGGAAAACTAAATATCCTGCTGATTTTCTTGTTCATGGTTCCTGATACATCTCCAACATATCTATAATTTTTTATTGCTCCATGCTATATTATCTACTGTTTTGGGCAATATTGGGCTTTATTATCCACTTTTATATTATTTTTGGGACTAACCTATTAACCGGAGGCCCAACCCAGATTTGCTGTTTTATGCCTATTTCAGTGTTTCGAAGAAAAGGAATATCATACGGAGTCGAAATGAAACAAAATCAACTGGAGAAGTTATTTTTGGAAGGAAACACACCTGATGGACTTGGACCCCACATCAGGGGAGACACGAGGTGCTCACGAGGGTGGGGGGCGCCCCCCATAGGGCGCGCCCCTGCCTCGTGGGGCCCCCATGGCTCCTCTGACGTCCTCCCTACACCCATATATATCCACGTACCCTAAAACTTCCAGAACACACAATCGATCGGGAGTTCCACCGCCAGAAGCCTCCGTAGCCACCAAAAGTCAATCGGGAACCTGTTCCAGCACCCTGCCGGAGGGGGGAACCCTCACCGGTGGCCATCTTCATCATCCCGGTGCTCTCGATGATGAGGAGGGAGTAGTTCTCCCTCGGGGCTGAGGGTATGTACCAGTAGCTATGTGTTTGATCTCCCTCTCTCGTGTTCTTGAGATGATACGATCTTGATGTATCATGAGCTTTGCTATTATATTTGGATCTTATGATGTTTCTTCCCCCCTCTTCTCTCTTGTAATGAATCGGGTTTCCCCTTTGAAGTAATCTTATCGGATTGAGTCTTTAAAGACTTGAGAACACTTGATGTATGTCTTGCCGTGGATATCTGTGGTGACAATGGGATACCACGTGCCACTTGATGTATGTTTTGGTGACCAACTTGCGGGTTTCGTGACACTGGGAACCTATGCATAGGGGTTGGCACACGTTTTCGTCATGATTCTCCGGTAGAAACTTTGGGGCACTCTTTGAGGTTCTATGTGTTGGTTGAATAGATGAATCTGAGATTGTGTGATGCATATCGTATAATCATACCCACGGATACTTGAGGTGACATTGGAGTATCTAGGTGACATTAGGGTTTTGGTTGATTTGTGTCTTAAGGTGTTATTCTAGTACAAACTCTAGGGCTGTTTGTGACACTTATAGGAATAGCCCAACGGATTGATTGGAAAGAATAACTTTGAGGTGGTTTCGTACCCTACCATAATCTCTTCGTTCGTTCTCCGCTATTAGTGACTTTGGAGTGACTCTTTGCAGCATGTTGAGGGATAGTTTTATGATCCAATTATGTTAGTATTGTTGAGGGAACTTACACTAGCGAAAGTATGAACCCTAGGCCTTGTTTCAATACATTGCAATACCGTTTACGCTCACTTTTATCAATTGCTACTTTGCTGTTTTTATTATTTCAGATTACAAATACTATTATCTACTATCCATATACCACTTGTATCACCATCTCTTCGCCGAACTAGTGCACCTATACAATTTACCATTGTATTGGGTGTGTTGGGGACACAAGAGACTCTTTGTTATTTGGTTGCAGGGTTGCTTGAGAGAGACCATCTTCATCCTATGCCTCCTACGGATTGATAAACCTTAGGTCATCCACTTGAGGGAAATTTGCTACTGTCCTACAAACCTCTGCACTTGGAGGCCCAACAACGTCTACAATAAGAAGGTTGTGTAGTAGACATCAAGCTCTTTTCTGGCGCCGTTGCCGGGGAGGTTAGCGCTTGAAGGTATATCTTTAGATCTTGCAATCGATTCTTTTAGTTTCTTGTTTTATCACTAGTTTAGTTTATAAAAGAAAACTACAAAAAATGGAATTGAGTTTGTCTCATACGCTTCATCTTTTTAATATCTTTCGTGAATACGATGGAAAGGATAATTGTGCTCAAGTGCTAGAAGAAGAAATCTATAAAATGTTTGGAACTAAATATTTGAATGATGAGCATGATTTCAATGTTGTTAGTATGAATTCCTTGAAAATCCATGATGCTAATGATATGCAAAGCCACAAGCTTGGGGAAGCTATGTTTGATGAAGATGATATTTTTTGTCCCCCCAAGCTTTGATGAGCAAATTTACTATGATGAAAGCATGACTCCTATCTATGATGATTATTGTGATGACACGTATGCTTTAAAGAATAATGATAACCATGAAACTTGTCATCTTGATCTTAATTTTCAATCCCATGATAGTTACTTTGTTGAGTTTGCTCCCACTATTCTGAATGAGAAGAAATTTGCTTATGTGGAGAGTAATAAAATTTCTATGCTTGTAGATCATGAAAAGAATGCTTTAGGTGCTGGTTATATTGTTGAATTCATTCATGATGCTACTTAAAATTATTATGAGGGATGAACATATGCTTGTAGGAATTGCAAAAATATCAAGTTTCCTCTCTATGTGCTTAAAATCTTGAAGTTTTGCTTGCTTTACCTTCCTATGCTAATTGATTATTGTTCCGATAAGTTGTTTGCTCACAAAATCCCTATGCATAGGAAGTATGTTAGACTTAAATGTGCTAGTCATATTCTTCATGATGCTCTCTTTATGTTTCAATTCTTATCCTTTATGTGAGCATCATTGAAATCATCATGCCTAGCTAGGGGCGTTAAACGATAGCGCTTGTTGGGAGGCAACCCAATTTTATTTTTATTACTTGCTTTTTGTTCCTGTTTAGTAATAAATAATTTATCTAGCCTCTGTTATGATTGTGTTTTTTATGTTTTAGTTAGTGTTTGTGCCAAGTAGAACCTTTGGGAAGACTTTGGGAAAGTCTCGTTGATCATGCTGTAAAAAACAGAAACTTTAGCGCTCACGAGAATTGCTGCCATTTTATTTGGAGAGTGCTATTTAGTTAATTCTTTTTGAAGATGATTAATAGATAAATTCCTCAGGTCTAGCAATTTATTTGAGAATTTTATGAGTTCAATAAGTATATTTTTGATCCAGATTACTACAAACTGTTCTGTTTTTGACAGATTCTGTTTTTCATGTGTTGTTTACTTATTCTGATGAATCTACGGCTAGTAAAATAGTTTATAAACCATAGAGAAGTGGTAATACAGTAGGATTAACACCAATATAAATAAAGAATGAGTTCATTACAGTACCTTGAAGTGGTGATTTATTTTCTTATACTAACGGAGCTTATGAGTTTTCTGTTAAGTTTTGTGTTGTGAAGTTTTCAAGTTTTGGGTAAGAATTCGATGGACTATGGAATAAGGAGTGGCAAGAGCCTAAGCTTGGGGATGCCCAAGGCACCCCAAGGAAATATTCAAGGATAGCCAAGAGCCTAAGCTTGGGGATGCCCCAGAAGGCATCCCCTCTTTCGTCTTCGTTCATCGGTAACTTTACTTAGAGCTATATTTTTATTCGCCACATGATATGTGTTTTGCTTGGAGCGTCAATTTATTTTGTTAGGATTTGCTTGCTGTTTGAATAAAATACCAATATCTGAAATTATTAAATGTTAGAGAGTCTTCACATAGTTGCATAATTATTCAACTACTCATTGATCTTCACTTATATCTTTCGGAGTAGTTTGTCATTTGCTCTAGTGCTTCACTTATATCTTTTAGAGCATGGTGGTAGTTTTATTTTTAAGAAATAGATGAACTCTCATGCTTCACTTAGATTATTTTGAGAGTCTTAAATAGCATGGTAATTTTCTTAAAATCCTAATATGCTAGGTATACAAGATTAATAATAAAATTCTCTTATGAGTGTGTTGAATACTAAGAGAAGTTTGATACTTGATAATTGTTTTGAGATATGGAGATGGTGATATTAGAGTCATGCTAGTTGAGTAGTTGTGAATTTGAGAAATACTTGTGTTAGAGTTTGTTATTCCCGTAGCATGCACGTATGGTGAACCGTTATGTAACAAAGTCGGAGCATGATTTATTTATTGATTGTCTTCCTTATGAGTGGCGGTCGGGGACGAGCGATGGTCTTTTCCTACCAATCTATCCTCCTAGGAGCATGCACGTAATACTTTACTTTGATAACTTGTAGATTTTTGCAATAAGTATGTGAGTTCTTTATGACTAATGTTGAGTCCATGGATTATACGCACTCTCACCCTTCCACCTTTGCTAGCCTCTCTAGTACCACGCAACTTTCGCCGGTACCATAAACCCACCATATACCTTCCTCAAAACAGCCACCATACCTACCTATTATGGCATTTCCATAGCCATTCCGAGATATATTGCCATGCAACTTTCCACCATTCCGTTCATCATGACACATTCATCATTGTCATATTGCTTAGCATGATCATGTAGTTGACATAGTATTTGTGGCAAAGCCACTATTCATAATTCTTTCATACTTGTCACTCTTGATTCATTTCATATCCCGGTACACCGCCGGAGGCATTCATATAGAGTCATACTTTGTTCTAGTATCGAGTTGTATCATTGAGTTGTAAATAAATAGAAGTGTGATGATCATCATTCAATAGAGCATTGTTACAAAAAAATAAAATAAATAAAAAAGGGGCAATGCTACTATCCTTTTTTCCACACTTGTGCTTCAAAGTAGCACCATGATATAGTGAGTCTCATATATTGTGCTTCAAAGTAGCACCATGTTCTTCATATAGAGAGTCTCATATGTTGTCACTTTCTTATACTAGTGGGAATTTTTAATTATAGAACTTGGCTTGTATATTCCAATGATGGGCTTCCTCAAAATGCCCTAGGTCTTCGTGAGCAAGCGAGTTGGATGCACACCCACTAGTTTCTTTTGTTGAGCTTTCATATACTTACAGCTCTAGTGCATCCGTTGCGTGGCAATCCCTACTCACTCACATTGATATCTATTGATGGGCATCTCCATAGCCCGTTGATACGCCTAGTCGATGTGAGACTATCTTATCCCTTTTTGTCTTCTCCACAACCACCATTCTGTTCCACCTATAGTGTTATGTCCATGGCTCACGCTCATGTATTGCGTGAAGATTGAAAAAGTTTGAGAACACCAAAAGTATGAAACAATTGCTTGGCTTGTCATCAGGGTTGTGCATGATTTAAATATGTTGTGTGGTGAAGATGGAGCATAGCCAGACTATATGATTTTGTAGGGATAGCTTTCTTTGGCCATGTTATTTTGAGAAGACATAATTGCTTTGTTAGTATGCTTGAAGTATTATTATTTTTATGTCAATATAAACTTTTGTCTTGAATCTTTCTAATCTGAATATTCATATCACAATTAAGAAGAATTACATTGAAATTATGCCAACTAGCATTCCACATCAAAAATTATTTTTTTATCATTTACCTACTCGAGGACGAGCGGGAATTAAGCTTGGGGATGCTTGATACGTCTCCAACGTATCTATAATTTTTGATTGCTCCATGTTATATTATCTACTATTTTGGGCAATATTGGGCTTTATTATCCACTTTTATATTATTTTTGGGACTAACCTATTAACCGGAGGCCCAGCCCAGAATTGCTATTTTATTCCTATTTCAGTGTTTCGAAGAAAAGGAATATCAGACGGAGTCGAAACGGAACGAAATAAACTGGAGAAGTTATTTTTGGAAGGAAACACACCTGATGGACTTGGACCCCACGTCAGGGGAGACACGAGGTGCTCACGAGGGTGGGGGGCGCCCCCCTAGGGCGCGCCCCCTGCCTCGTGGGGCCCCCGTGGCTCCTCTGACGTCCTCCCTCCACCCATATATATCCATGTACCCTAAAACTTCCAGAACGCACAATAGATCGGGAGTTCCGCCGCCAGAAGCCTCCGTAGCCACCAAAAGTCAATCGGGACCCTGTTCCGGCACCCTTCCGGAGGGGGGAACCCTCACCGGTGGCCTTCTTCATCATCCCGGTGCTCTCCATGACGAGGAGGGAGTAGTTCTCCCTCGGGGCTGAGGGTATGTACCAGTAGCTATGTGTTTGATCTCTCTCTCTCTCTCGTGTTCTTGAGATGATACGATCTTGATGTATCGCGAGCTTTGCTATTATATTTGGATCATATGATGTTTCTTCCCCCCTCTTCTGTCTTGTAATGAATCGGGTTTCCCCTTTGAAGTAATCTTATCGGATTGAGTCTTTAAAGACTTGAGAACACTTGATGTATGTCTTGCTGTGGATATCTGTGGTGACAATGGGATACCACGTGCCACTTGATGTATGTTTTGGTGACCAAATTGCGGGTTTCGTGACATTGGGAACCTATGCATAGGGGTTGGCACACGTTTTCGTCGTGATTCTCCGGTAGAAACTTTGGGGCACTCTTTGAGGTTCTATGTGTTGGTTGAATAGATGAATCTGAGATTGTGTGATGCATATCGTATAATCATACCCACGGATACTTGAGGTGACATTGGAGTATCTAGGTGACATTAGGGTTTTGGTTGATTTGTGTCTTAAGGTGTTATTCTAGTACGAACTCTAGGGCTGTTTGTGACACTTATAGGAATAGCCCAACGGATTGATTGGAAAGAATAACTTTGAGGTGGTTTCGTACCCTACCATAATCTCTTCGTTCGTTCTCTGCTATTAGTGACTTTGGAGTGACTCTTTGTTGCATGTTGAGGGATAGTTTTATGATCCAATTATGTTAGTATTGTTGAGGGAACTTACACTAGCGAAAGTATGAACCCTAGGCCTTGTTTCAACGCATTGCAATACCGTTTACGCTCACTTTTATCACTTGCTACCTTGCTGTTTTTATTATTTCAGAAGATTACAAATACTATTATCTACTATCCATATACCACTTGTATCACCATCTCTTCGCCGAACTAGTGCACCTATACAATTTACCATTGTATTGGGTGTGTTGGGGACACAAGAGACTCTTTGTTATTTGGTTGCAGGGTTGGTTGAGAGAGACCATCTTCATCCTACGCCTCCTACGGATTGATAAACCTTAGGTCATCCACTTGAGGGAAATTTGCTACTGTCCTACAAACCTCTGCACTTGGAGGCCCAACAACGTCTACAAGAAGAAGGTTGTGTAGTAGACATCAGTTCCCCACAAGAAAGCTTCTGTCCCATTATATTTGGTAGACCCTTCTTAAATACTGTTAGTGCTACCATAGATTGCAAAAGAGATGTTGTTACTGTCGGTTTAGATGATATGACTCATGAATTTAATTTTTCTAAATTTAGTAGACAACACCGTGAAGAAGAATTACCTAGTAAAGATGAAATTATTGGTCTTGCTTCTATTGCCGTACCTCCTAGTGATCCTTTAGAACAATATTTGCTAGACCATGAAAATGATATGTTTATGAATGAAAGAAGAGAATTAGATGAAGTATTCTTTAAACAGGAACCTATTCTAAAACACAATTTACCTATTGAAATCCTACGAGATCCTCCTCCACCCAAGGGTGATCCCGTGTTTGAGCTTAAACCGTTGCCGGATACTCTTAAATACGCTTATCTTGATGAGAAAAAGATATATCCTGTTATTATTAGTGCTAACCTTTCAGAACATGAAGAAGAGAGATTATTGAAAATTCTAAAGAAGCACCGTGCTGCTATTGGGTATACTCTTGATGATCTTAAGGGCATTAGTCCCACTCTATGCCAACATAAAATTAATTTGGAAGAAGATGCTAAACCAGTTCATGATCATCAACGCCGTCTGAATCCTAAAATGAAAGAGGTGGTAAGAAAGGAGATACTAAAGCACCTTGAGGGAGGTATAATTTATCCCGTTGCTGATAGTAAGTGGGTAAGTCCTGTCCATTGTGTCCCTAAGAAGGGAGGTATTACTGTTGTTCCCAATGATAAAGATGAATTGATTCCTCAAAGAATTATTACTGGTTATAGGATGGTAATTGATTTCCGCAAATTAAATAAGGCTACTAAAAAGGATCATTACCCCTTACCTTTTATCGATCAAATGCTAGAAAGATTATCCAAACACACACATTTTTGCTTTCTAGATGGTTATTCTGGTTTCTCTCAAATACCTATGTCAGCCAAAGATCAATCAAAGACTACTCTTACATGCCCTTTTGGTACTTTTTCTTATAGACGTATGCCCTTTGGTTTATGTAATGCACCTGCTACCTTTCAAAGATGCATGATGGCTATATTCTCTGACTTTTGTGAAAAGATTTGTGAGGTTTTCATGGATGACTTTTCCGTCTATGGATCTTCTTTTAATGATTGCTTGAGCAACCTCGATCGAGTTTTGCAGAGATGTGAAGAAACTAATCTTGTCCTGAATTGGGAAAAGTGCCACTTTATGGTTAATGATGGTATTGTCTTGGGGCAAAAAGTTTCTGAAAGAGGTATTGAAGTTGATAAAGCCAAGGTTGATGCTATTGAAAAGATGCCATGTCCCAAGGACATCAAAGGTATAAGAAGTTTCCTTGGTCATGCCGGTTTTTATAGGAGGTTCATTAAGGAATTCTCAAAAATCTCTCGGCCTTTGACTAATTTATTACAAAAAGATATACCATTTGTTTTTGATGATGATTGTGTAGAAGCATTTGAAATACTTAAGAAAGCATTGATCTCTGCACCTATTGTCCAGCCACCTGATTGGAATTTACCCTTTGAAATTATGTGCGATGCTAGTGATTATGCTGTAGGTGTTGTTCTAGGACAAAGAGTTGATAAGAAACTAAATGTTATTCAATATGCTAGTAAAACTCTAGACAATGCTCAAAGAAATTATGCTACTACTGAAAAAGAATTCTTAGCAGTTGTATTTTCCTGTGATAAGTTTAGACCTTAGATTGTTGATTCTAAAGTAACTATTCACACTGATCCTGCTGCTATTAAATATCTTATGGAAAATAAAGATGCTAAACATAGACTTATTAGATGGGTTCTCTTGCTTCCAGAATTTGATTTACATATTGTTGATAGAAAAGGAGCCGAGAACCCCGTTGCAGACAACTTGTCTAGGTTAGAAAATGTGCTTGATGACCCACTACCTATTGATGATAGCTTTCCTGATGAGCAATTAAATGTCATAAATGCTTCTCATACTGCTCCATGGTATGCTGATTATGCTAATTACATTGTTGCTAAGTTTATACCACCTAGTTTCACATACTAGCAAAAGAAAAAGTTCTTATATGATTTGAGGCTGGGATGACTCACATCTTTATAAAGAAGGAGTAGATGGTGTTATTAGACGTTGTGTACCTGAGCATGAACAAGAACAGATCCTACGCAAGTGTCACTCCGAAGCTTATGGAGGGCACCATGATGGAGATAGAACTGCACATAAGGTACTACAATCTGGTTTTTATTGGCCTACTCTCTTCAAGGATGCCCGTAAGTTTGTCTTATCTTGTGATGAATGTCAAAGAATTGGTAATATTAGTAGACGTCAAGAAATGCCTATGAATTATTCACTTGTTATTGAACCATTTGATGTTTGGGGCTTTGACTATATGGGACCTTTTCCTTCCTATAATGGTTATACACATATTTTAGTTGATGTTGATTACGTTTCTAAGTGGGTAGAAGCTATTCCAACTAGTAGTGCTGATCATAACACTTCTATTAAAATGCTTAAAGAAGTTATTTTTCTGAGGTTGGAGTCCCTAGATATTTAATGACTGATGGTGGTTCACATTTTATTCATGGTTCTTTCCGTAAAATGCTTGCTAAATATGACGTCAATCATAGAATTGCATCTCCGTATCACCCATAGTCTAGTGGTCAAGTAGAATTGAGTAATAGAGAACTCAAATTAATTTTGCAAAAGACTGTCAATAGGTCTGGAAAGAATTGGTCCAAGAAACTTGATGATGCATTATGGGCCTATAGAACTGCATATAAAAATCCTATTGGTATGTCTCCGTATAAAATGGTCTATGGAAAAGCATGTCACTTACCTCTCGAACTAGAACATAAGGCATATTGGGCTATTAAAGAGCTCAACTATGATTTCAAACTTGCCGGTCAAAAGAGGTTATTTGATATTAGCTCACTTGATGAATGGAGAACCCAAGCTTATGAAAATGCCAAGTTATTTAAAGAAACGGTTAAAAGATGGCATGACAAAAGGATACAAAAGCGTGAGTTTAATGTAGGTGATTATGTATTGCTATACAACTCTCGTTTAAGATTTTTTGCAGGGAAACTTCTCTCTAAATGGGAAGGCCCCTATGTTATCGAGGAGGTCTATCATTCTGGTGCCATAAAAATCAACAACTTCGAAGGCACAAATTGTGACGCCCCGATTCAATCGTACACTAATCATACACGCAAACATGTACGATCAAGATCAGGGACTCACGGGAAGATATCACAACACAACTCTACAAATAAAATAAGTCATACAATCATCATATGACAAGCCAGGGGCCTCGAGGGCTCGAATACAAGAGCTCGATCATAGACGAGTCAGCGGAAGGAAACAATATCTGAGTACAGACATAAGTTAAACAAGTTTGCCTTAAGAAGGCTAGCACAAACTGGGATACAGATCGAAAGAGGTGCTGGCCTCCTGCCTGGGATCCTCCTAAACTACTCCTGGTTGTCGTCAGCGGGCAGCACGTAGTAGTAGGCACCACCAGTGTAGTAGGAGTCATCGTCAAAGGTGGCGTCTGGCTCCTGGGCTCCAACATCTGGTTGCGACAACTAGGTAGAAGGGATAGGGGGAAAAGAGGGAGAAAGCAACTGTGAGTACTCATCCAAAGTACTCGCAAGCAAGGAGCTATACTACATATGTATGCATTGGTATCAACTGGAATAAGGCTATTATACGTGGACTGAACTGCAGAAAGCCGGGATAAGGGGGGATAGCTAGTCCTTTCGAAGACTACGCTTCTGGCAGCCTCCGTCTTGCAGCATGTAGAAGAGAGTAGACTGAAGTCCTCCAAGTAACATCACATAGCATAATCCTAACCGATGATCCTCCCCTCGTCGCCCTGTGAGAGAGTGATCACCGGTTGTATCTGGCACTTGGAATGGTGTGTTTTATTAAGTATCCGGTTCTAGTTGTCATAAGGTCAAGGTACAACTCCAAGTCGTCCTGTTACCGAAGATCACGACTATTCGAATAGATTAACTTCCCTACAGGGGTGCACCACATATCCCAACACGCTCGATCCCATTTGGCCGGACACACTTTCTTGGGTCATGCCCGGCCTCGGAAGATCAACACGTCACAGCCCTACCTAGGCACAACAAAGAGGTCAGCACGCCGGTCTAAATCCTATGGCGCAGGGGTCTGGGCCCATCTCCCATTGCACACCTGCACGTTGCGTACGCGGCCGGAAGCAGAACTAGCCCCTTAATACAAGAGCAGGCTTACGGTCCAATCCGGCGCGCGCCACTCAGTCGCTGACGTCATGAAGGCTTCGGCTGAAACCACGACGTCGAGTGCCCATAACTGTCCCCGCGTAGATGGTTAGTGCGTATAGGCCAGTATCCAGACTCAGATCAAATACCAAGATCTCGTTAAACGTGTTAAGTATCCGCGAACACCGACCAGGGCCAGGTCCACCTCTCTCCTAGGTGGTCTCAACCTGCCCTGTCGCTCCGCCACAAAGTAATAGTCGGGGGCCGTCGGGAACCCAGGCCCACCTCTACCGGGATGGAGCCACCTGCCCCTTCAGCCCCCAACTCCGAACAGTACCACAGGTAATGTAACTGTGTAAAGTATATAGTATATGCCCGTGATCACCTCCCGAAGTGATCACGGCCTAGTAGTATAGCATGGCAGACGGACAAGAGTGTAGGGCCACTGATGGAACACTAGCATCCTATACTAAGCAGTAGGATAGCAGGTAATGGTAACAACAGTAGTAGCAAGGACAGGCTATGCATCAGGATAGGAATAACGGAAAGTAGTAGCATGCTACACTACTCTAATGCAAGCAGTATAGAGAAGAGTAGGCGATATCTGGTGATCAAAGGGGGGGCTTGCCTGGTTGCTCTGGCAAGAAGGGGTCGTCAACACTGTAGTCGATCACAGGGGTACCGGCAGCGGTCTCGGGGTCTACCAGAAAAAGTAACAGAGGGGAACACAATAAATAACAGAGCAATCAAAGCATAACATGACAAACGCGGTGCTAGAGGTGATCTAACGCGGTAGTAAGTGATACTGGTGAAGGGGGGAAACATCCGGGAAAGTATCACCGGTGTTTCGCGTTTTCGGGCAGAGGTATCGGAGGGGGAAAGTTACGTGTTCAATATGCTAGGGGTGTGTGGCGGACGAATGGGCTGCGTATCCGGATTCGTCTCGTCGTTCTGAGCAACTTTCATGTATAAAGTTTTTCCATCCGACTTACGGATTATTTTATATGATTTTTCAAAGTTTTAAATCATATTTAGAAATAATAGAATTAATTTAATTCGAAAATGTTTATTGCATCATCTTGACGTCAGCATGACGCCAGCAGTCAGCGTTGACCGTTGACCGGTCAAACAGGGTAGTGGGGCCCATCTGTCATTGACTGCGATTAACTAAAACAGATCAATTAGTTTAATTAGTGATTAGGTTAGTCCAATTAGGATTAATTAAGTTAATTAATTTAGATAAGTAAGTAATTAATTTTTTTTATTCTCTCCTTTTTTTATAATTGCCTTTTTTTTAAACAAGGGCGTGGGGGCCCCACTGGGCAGTGGCCCATAGGGCCAAACGGGTGCCCGGGCGAGCGGTTACCAGGCGCGAGCGCCCATCGAGGGCGAGGCCATGGCCTCGGCTGGGATTCCCCCCGGCCGACACGCACGGCACAGCAGGCGCCGACGGCCGGAGCCAGGCAGGCGTCGGATGGGTGGTCGGAGCGGCAGCGGAAGGCGCCACCGGCGAGGGGCCGCGCGGACGGGCAGCGCGTGCCGCGGGAGTGGGGGTGGGGGGCGACTGGCGCGCCCGGGGTCAGCGCGGTGCAGACCGGCGGTTAGCAGTGGGGGGCGGCGGGGGTGCAGGCGAGCAGCGGCGCAGGTGAGGCGTGCGGCAGGGGGCGCGGGAAGCAGAGCAACAGCACCGGCGGGTGCTAGCAAGAGCAACGGCTGACGAGGCAGGACACGCTACGGGCACGCGCAAGCTTCGGCCATGGCTGCCGAAGCACGTGAGCGGGGCTATACGGCCAGGGATCGAGGCCGGGAGGAGAGGGAATCAGACAAGGTGCTCACCGAGAGCTCTATGGCGAGGTCGGGGACGGGCCAGAACAACGGCGGCAACGATGACAAGAGACGGCCGGAGTTGGGCGTGCACGAGATCGGCGATAGGGCATGGCAAGAGGTGCTGCTGGGTGCGTTTGCTTACTAGGAGATCCAGCAGCTCCATGCGCAGCGCGGACGAGAGCTACGCTTGTTGTGGCTGCGGCGGCGTGCTCGGCCATGATGGGGAACGATGCTAGGGGCATGGAAGCTAAATAGCAGGAGGGGGAGTGAGGTGTAGTTCACCTAGGAGGCACAAGGAGGCCCGGCGATGGCTTAGGAGCAGCAGAACGACTCAATCAACACGGATGCGCCGGTGGCCGAAGGATGAAGACAATGGCGGATCTGGTGATGCAGGGGCTCCCAGCACGAACGGTTGGTCGCAGGTGACGCGGGGGACGACAATAGAGCTTATGGACACCTGAGCTCGGCTCGGGGACGATAGTGGGCGCGACATGGACCAAGACCATGGCGACGACAGCTTGGCTTGTTGCGGGAGGAAGAAAGCGGCGCGAGGGAGAAGGTAATGAGGGCGCTAGGGTTCGCCAGGGAGGTCGGGGTCACACTTATACACCTCCAGGAGCGCTTGGATGATCGACGCGAGGCAATCCGGGCGTGGACGGCGTGTGCTCGCGAGCACAGTGCCAGGGCGCCTGTGCCTCGGCCTTCCTCCTGTACGTGAAGTAGGAGAGGCTGGTGGTGGGCTGCGTAGTGCTACTGTAGCACTGGGCCTATTCTACATAGTGGTCTGTTTGCTTTCGTTTCATAGGCTGTTTTGTATTTCTTATAGTAAATGAATTTTGTTCACATTGAAACTTGGCACATAAATCAAATGCAATACTTTGGAAAAGGCACCCAAAGTTTGGGGCCATTTGTAAATATATAACCATTTGTTTATTTTGAAAAGGTTATTTATTTTTATGTGTTCTCGGACCACTTTATATTTTATTAGGGATTAATTGGTGAGCCAAATGATGTTGGATCATTCATGAAAATTAGTTAGTAAATATTTTCAACCTAATGAACATTTTTAATTTACTTTTTCTGAAAATATAATTTGACTTGTTTTTGAAATTTGAATTTGAATCGGTTTCGAACTAATGCGAGATTAGCAACAGTAATCGAGGTGATGTGGCATCATTAGTAGAGGGTTACTATAGCTTAGTTATCCGGGCGTCACAATTCTCCTCCACTACAAGAAATCTCGTCCCGAGATTTAGGAGCAGTTATAAGGGGAAGGGATCTGGTTATGAAATTCTAACGATTCTTCTCGGTCATAGTTGCTCTTCTCGAAGAGGTCGATCCATTACATTGATGTCTTCATTTCTATGCTTCAGGTCATCATGATGAAGTTGTCGTCCTTTCTTCGAGAATTCCATCGTACTTACGAAAGAATAAAGGGTGACTTCGGAAGAACGAAACTCTACAAGGTCGCTATCCGGTTTATAACTCAGGGAATGTGGTAAGAAGTATCTCTCGAATTGAAACTTGGGAAAATCACCGAGAGAGATAAAAGAAGGCGTGAGAAGTTTTAAGCGGATGGGTAATCATTTAACGCCCAACCGAGAGTGTGAATGGGGTTCGGAGCAATCGGGAATAAGCATTGTGTCTGATACCAGACTTGATCTTTCGAGAGGTGGCTCATGAATTATATATGAGGCCACGCGTGAGGAGTAACTTTGGAAACCGGGGGTGTACAGGAGAGTCAGGTTTCGATTCTGTGTAACTGTGGGTTATGGGCCCAACATGTGGGTAAAAAGTAGGAAGAGGGGTGACGTCTTGCACGATCATGTAAGCAAGGCATGTTAGAGAATAGTCTGTCAGCTATGTTGGCAACAACATCGATACCAAGGGCAAGGGACAAAGAGAACCATTTTCCTGCTCGTTGAACGAGGCGGGCCAATAGGCAAGGTTCTCGTCCATCGGTGGCTACCGAAATGTCATCAACAATAGTAACAGGGTCTTGCTGACAGAATTGTACACCGAGGTGTTTACATAAGCAGGAGAATATTACCGCTTAGATCATATAGATCACAAGACGCGTTAAACCAACCAATGGAAAGGCAAATATGATTACCAGATTAAACAGAACAATGGAAAGAAAAATGGGTTTAAACCCACATTTCAAAGGTATATCCTTCCCAAGGACAAGTAGAGCATGATATCCATGACAGGATATAATGTAGAAAACTCTTTAGGTACGGGAGAGAATTTTCCTGACATTACCCATACAACGGTGTTTGGATAATTGAGAAAGTAACATTTAGCATTAGGCTTCAAATGTTCTTGTTGAAAATCAGAGTAGCACAGACATGCTTCGAGATAGCATTGCATGGTCTTCAATCAAGGGCAGACTCTGGATACACGAAGGGATTCATCATTAAGCCAAGGAGAGGATGAGGAGGTGGCTGATGGACTCAACGATAATACAACAAGGTATCCAAAAAGATGGATTTCCACAGTTATGTGAACAAGGAGATAACATTTGTCGGATCAAATGATATAAGGATGTATGCTCGAGGAAAACATGCACAATTAAGCATTGATTGAAAAGTGGACCCAAAATATGGTCTTAGGTAGCATGATCAATGTTACAAAGGTGATTCAACAAGCAATAGACTTAGAATGAAACTGTAGACCAATAACTTCAAAGCAATAGGGTTGCTAGAAGTTTAGAATTTACACATCACAGACCATTTGTCGGTATTCCGGTTAGAAACAACACGGAGACCAAGAAATGAATGCAAAAGGCGAGAGATATTACTATATCAAGAATTCTCAAGAGGTGGTAAAATTACCACGACATTCTTGACATAAAAGGTGGTAATATTCCAAGGTAAAGAAGAACAAATGCTGGATAACAAGGATCTCAAGGTATAACACAAAACACGAATAAGTTTGTGTTTGACGGAAGGTAATAAAGTGGTCGGTGATAACACAAACCATTGAGGGGCGGGGATGGTATTTCTCATCAAGAATTTGATATATATCTTGAAAGAGCTCAGGATGTTGATGATGACCATGACACATTTGTCGAGAGATTTCATGAAGATGTAATCGGTCGGTGATGACATCAAGTCAAATGATGATGCAGCGAAAGTCAAATAATACTTGAAGAAGAACTCATAAGAAGTTATGCAGTTCTGTGATAATCTTGAGATACCAGAGGGGGTAATACTCGATGACAGATCAAAGTAGAGGTTGTACTGGGGTATTGCTCTATAGAAGACAAGCGCTTAAACTTGCACGCGAAATGGTATTAAAGGAGAACATAGTCGGAACCACAATTGTAAAAGGCCAGATCCTAGATATAAGATGAACTTATACCAAAGGAATAATTAATTTAAGAGAAGCTTTAATGCTAAGATCTTCATCGTATCCATGGGCATAAACATAAAGTTCAAGGTCGACTCCCACTTCTTCAATGTATAACCTTCCATTCACCTCTCGCATTTCAAAAATGACATTAGTTATGGAAAGTTTTACTTGGTGCAATACCAGATAAGTATGTTCCGCAAAATCTTTCGGGTTCACACAGATTAGGGAAGGCGTAGGTTCAACCCATCGGGGCATCATGGAAACATATACCACAAGCTTCAATAGTAAATATCACTAGCTCGAAAGTAGAGCATGGTTGGCCAATCACAGAATAGGATTTACCAATGGCATTATGTATCAGGGAAAGAACTTCTCGAGGTTTTTGTATACAAGGGACACTATACCGATGAAAATTCAACACAGGATCTGACAGTCCATAACGGAGTTGATGTGAGCATTTGCACACCACCAATAGAAGAAACAATGCAAAGGCATTTTATTATAGAAACAACTGACTAAATCAAAGCTCAAAGGCAAAGGAATTAAGATTTCCAAATCAAGGGATCAGAAGCAATCGTTCTGATTGAAAATGAATAAGTTCAATAGACTTAGAAGCACAACCGATCAAGGCATTAATTGGTCAAGAACCAGCTCATGTTCAAAATGACGTCTGAGCCGGAAAGATAATTTAGAAGGGTTGATAGATGATTGTGTGCATTCGCACACATGTTGAATCAATAGGATCAAAATGACGGTGTCAAAAGATATTAGTGAATATTGCTAGTGATATGGGAGCATCCATAATGTAAGCATACAAGTATTTGCAGAGCAATAGTTTGAAGAGGATGCTTAGAAGGTCGGATAATATTTCAGAGTATCTTATGAAGCATACGAACAACTGGGGATGAACAGATACTCAATAAGTGCGAGGAATTTTCAATAGGGGTATTCATGTGGTAAAGAACTGCAAGGCAGTAAGCTTAAAGGATTTTCGGAACAACGGAGAGCAATTTAGGGCATCTTGTAATAACAAGAGCAACCGAGGATGAAGGTATGAACGACAATTGTAGGTAGTTATCCATAAGGGTATATCGATGGAAGGGAATTGCAAAAGCGATGCCATAAAGTCTTAAGAGAACATCGGAGAGTATCTTCGGATTCTTCTAGTGTAGTGGACGATCATCTGTAATAAGGGGCTCTCCGGGAGAAAGTATTATCGAGAACCTAGAGTCAGAGTTAGTAAAATCGTTTAACCCGAATAGAAGAGATGTCAGAGTCCCAGAGTATAGGTCGAGGAATAAAAGATCCAACTACCACCCAGATGGCGATGTGGGCCCGTTAGGCACACAACCATGTTAGTAAAAGTTCTGTAGACTCGACTTCGGCCAAGGAGTGTGGAAGGGGGATTCCTACAGGCAGTTGGCTCTAATACCAACTTGTGACGCCCCCGATTCAATCGTACACTAATCATACACGCAAACGTGTACGATCAAGATCAGGGACTCACGGGAAGATATCACAACACAACTCTACAAATAAAATAAGTCATACAATCATCATATTACAAGCCAGGGGCCTCGAGGGCTCGAATACAAGAGCTCGACCATAGACGATTCAGCGGAAGCAAACAATATCTGAGTACAGACATAAGTTAAACAAGTTTGCCTTAAGAAGGCTAGCACAAACTGGGATACAGATCGAAAGAGGCGCAGGCCTCCTGCCTGGGATCCTCCTAAACTACTCCTGGTCGTCGTCAGCGGGCAGCACGTAGTAGTGGGCACCACCGGTGTAGTAGGAGTCGTCGTCGAAGGTGGCGTCTGGCTCCTGGGCTCCAACATCTGGTTGCGACAACCAGGTAGAAGGGATAGGGGGAAAAGAGGGAGAAAGCGACCGTGAGTACTCATCCAAAGTACTCGCAAGCAAGGAGCTATACTACATATGTATGCATTGGTATCAACTGGAATAAGGCTATTATACGTGGACTGAACTGCAGAAAGCCGGGATAAGGGGGGATAGCTAGTCCTTTTGAAGACTAAGCTTCTGGCAGCCTCCGTCTTGCAGCATGTAGAAGAGAGTACTAAAGTCCTCCAAGTATCATCGAATAGCATAATCCTAACCGATGATCCTCCCCTCGTCGCCCTGTGAGAGAGCGATCACCGGTTGTATCTGGCACTTGGAAGGGTGTGTTTTATTAAGTATCCGGTTCTAGTTGTCATAAGGTCAAGGTACAACTCCAAGTCGTCCTGTTACCGAAGATCACGACTATTCGAATAGATTAACTTCCCTGCAGGGGTGCACCACATATCCCAACACGCTCGATCCCATTTGGCCGGACACACTTTCCTGGGTCATGCCTGGCCTCGGAAGATCAACACGTCGCAGCCCTACCTAGGCACAACAGAGAGGTCAGCACGCCGGTCTAAATCCTATGGTGCAGGGGTCTGGGCCCATCGCCCATTACACACCTGCACGTTGCGTACGCGGCCAGAAGCAGAACTAGCCCCCTTAATACAAGAGAAGGCTTACGGTCCAATCCGGCGCGCGCCACTCAGTCGCTGACGTCACGAAGGCTTTGGCTGATACCACGACGTCGAGTGCCCATAACTGTCCCCGCGTAGATGGTTAGTGCATATAGGCCAGTAGCTAGACTCAGATCAAATACCAAGATCTCGTTAAACGTGTTAAGTATCCGCGAACACCGACCAGGGCCAGGCCCACCTCTCTCCTAGGTGGTCTCAACCTGCCCTGTCGCTCCGCCACAAAGTAACAGTCGGGGGCCGTCGGGAACCCAGGCCCACCTCTACCGGGATGGAGCCACCTGCCCCTTCAGCCCCCAACTCCGAACAGTACCACAGGTAATGTAACTGTGTAAAGTATATAGTATATGCCCGTGATCACCTCCCGAAGTGATCACGGCCTAGTAGTATAGCATGGCAGACGGACAAGAGTGTAGGGCCACTGATGGAACACTAGCATCCTATACTAAGCAGTAGGATAGCATGTAATGGTAACAACAGTAGTAGCAAGGACAGGCTATGCATCAGGATAGGAATAACGGAAAGCAGTAACATGCCACACTACTCTAATGCAAGCAGTATAGAGAAGAGTAGGCGATATCTGGTGATCAAAGGGGGGGCTTGCCTGGTTGCTCTGGCAAGAAGGGTCGTCAACACTGTAGTCGATCACAGGGGTACCGACAGCGGTCTCGGGGTCTACCGGAAAAAGTAACGGAGGGGGAACACAATAAATAACAGAGCAATCAAAGCATAACATGACAAACGCGGTGCTAGAGGTGATCTAACACGGTAGTAAGTGATACTGGTGAAGGGGGGAAACATCCGGGAAAGTATCCCCGGTGTTTCGCGTTTTCGGGCAGAGGTATCGAAGGGGGAAAGTTACGTGTTCGATATGCTAGGGGTGTGTGGCGGATGAATGGGCTGCGTATCCGGATTCGTCTCGTCGTTCTAAGCAACTTTCATGTATAAAGTTTTTCCATGTGACTTACGGATTATTTTATATGATTTTTCAAAGTTTTAAATCATATTTATAAATAATAGAATTAATTTAATTCAAAAATATTTATTGCATCATCATGACATCAGCGTGACGCCAGCAGTCAGCGTTGACCGTTGACCGGTCAAACAGGGTAGTGGGGCCTGTCTGCCATTGACTGTGATTAACTAAAACATATCAATTAGTTTAATTAGTGATTAGGTAAGTCTCATCAGGATTAATTAAGTTAATTAATTTAGATAAGTAAGTAATTAATTTTTTTTATTCTCTCCTTTTTTTATAATTCCCTTTTTTTAAACAAGGGCGTGGGGGCCCCACTGGGCAGTGGCCCATAGGGCCAAACGGGTGCCCGGGCGAGCGGTTACCAGGCGTGAGCGCCCATCGAGGGCGAGGCCATGGCCTCGGCTGGGATTCCCCCCCGGCCGACACGCACGGCACAGCAGGCGCCGACGGCCGGAGCCAGGCATGCGGCGGAGGGGTGGCCGGAGCGGCAGCGGAAGGCGCCACCGGCGAGGGGCCGCGTGGACGGGCAGCGCGTGCCGCAGGGGTGGGGTGGGGGGGGGGGGGGCGACGGGCGCGCCCGGGGTCAGCGCGGTGCAGACCGACGGTTAGCAGTGGGGGGCGGCGGGGGTGCAGGTGAGCAGCGGCGCAGGTGAGGTGTGCGGCAGGGGGCGCGGGAAGCAGAGCAACAGCACCGGCGGGTGCTAGCAAGAGCAACGGCTGACGAGGCAGGACACGCTACGGGCACGCGCAAGCTTCGGCCATGGCTGTCGAAGCGCGTGAGCGGGGCTATACGGCCAGGGATCGAGGCCGGGAGGAGAGGGAATCGGACAAGGTGCTCACCGAGAGCTCTATGGCGAGGTCGGGGACGGGCCAGAACAACGGCGGCAACGATGACAAGAGACGGCCGGAGTTGGGCGTGCACGAGATCGGCGACAGGGCATGGCAAGAGGTGCGGCTGGGTGCATTTG
This sequence comes from Triticum urartu, assembly GCF_056163025.1. Taxonomy (NCBI): domain Eukaryota; kingdom Viridiplantae; phylum Streptophyta; class Magnoliopsida; order Poales; family Poaceae; genus Triticum; species Triticum urartu. The sequence continues at coordinate 581,885,653 of NC_141877.1, forward strand.
CTTACTAGGAGATCCAGCAGCTCTATGCGCAGCGCGGACGAGAGCTACGCTTGTTGTGGCTGCGGCGGCGATGCAAGCAGCGGCGGCGGGCTCGGCCATGATGGGGAACGATGCTAGGGGGTATGGAAGCTAAATAGCAGGAGGGGGAGTGAGGTGGAGCTCACCTAGGAGGCACAAGGAGGCCCGAGGATGGCTTAGGAGCAGCAGAACGACTCAATCAACACGGATGCGCCGGTGGCCGAAGGATGAAGACAATGGCGGATCTGGTGATGCAGGGGCTCCCAGCACGAACGGTTGGTCGCAGGTGACGCGGGGGACGACCACGGAGCTTATGGACACCTGAGCTCGGCTCGGGGACGACAGTGGGCGCGACATGGACCAAGATCATGGTGACGGCAGCTCGGCTTGTTGCGGGAGGAAGAAAGCGGCGCGAGGGAGAAGGTAATGAGGGCGCTAGGGTTCGCCAGGGAGGTCGGGATCACTCTTATACACCTCCAGGAGCGCTTGGATGATCGACACGAGGCAATCCGGGCGTGGACGGCGTGTGCGCACGAGCACAGTGCCAGGGCGCCTGTGCCTCGGCCTTCCTCCTGTACGTGAAGTAGGAGAGGCCGGTGGTGGGCTGCGTAGTGCTACTGTAGCACTGGGCCTATTCTGCATAGTGGTCTATTTGCTTTCGTTTTATAGGCTGTTTTGTATTTCTTATAGTAAATGAATTTTGTTCACATTGAAACTTGGCACATAAATCAAATGCAATACTTTGAAAAAGGCACCCAAAGTTTGGGGCCATTTGTAAATATATAAGCATTTGTTTATTTTGAAAAGGTTATTTATTTTTATGTGTTCTCGGACCACTTTATATTTTATTAGGGATTAATTGGTGAGCCAAATGATGTTGGATCATTCATGAAAATTAGTTAGTAAATATTTTCAACCTAATGAACATTTTTAATTTACTTTTTCTGAAACTATAATTTGACTTGTTTTTGGAATTTGAAGTTGAATCGGTTTCGAACTAACGCGAGATTAGCAACAGTAATCGAGGTGACGTGGGATCATCAGTAGAGGGTTACTGTAGCTTAGTTATCCGGGCGTCACACAAATCCTAAGGTGGTAAATGGTCAAAGAATCAAACATTATATCTCAGGCAATCCCATAAATGTTGAAACCAATGTTATTGAAACCGTAACCCCGGAGGAATACATAAGGGACACTTTCCGGAACGTTTCAGCCTCCGAAAAGGAATAGGTATGTGGTATAGTAAGTAAAGCAACTCCAAAACAGTTTTTAAGGAAATATTTCTCCGTTATGGAATATTTAGAAAAATAAAAAATAAGCACCAGTCCGGAAAGGACACGAGGGCTCCACGAGGGTGGAGGGCGCGCCCCCTACCTCGTAGGAACCTCGTGTTCTCTCCAGACTCCATTTTCTTAGAGGTCACGCATTTTGGTCAGTAAAATTCATTATATAACCTCCCGGGGGTTTTGACTCCTGTATCATGCAAAAATCTCTTTTCTTTGTTTCGAGTTGTTTTTCTGACAGATCTAGATTATCATGACGTCTCCAAGTGCACCCAAGGACAAGTTCTTCGAGAAGGTCATCAACCCTTACCTAGCGGAGGTTGATGACCCACAAGTATAGGGGATCTATCGTACTCCTTTTGATAAGTAAGAGTGTCGAACCCAACGAGGAGCAGAAGGAAATGATAAACGGTTTTCAACAAGGTATTCTCTGCAAGTACTGAAATAAGTGGTAACAGATAGTTTTGTGATGAGATAATTTGTAACGAGCAACAAGTAACAAAAGTAAATAAAGTGCAGCAAGGTGGCCCAATCCTTTCTGTAGCAAAGGACAAGCCTGGACAAACTCTTATATAAGGAAAAGCGCTCCTGAGGACACATCAAAATATCTTCAAGCTAGTTTTCATCACGCTCATATGATTCACGTTCGGTACTTTGATAATTTGATATGTGGGTGGACCGGTGCTTGGGTGCTGTTCTTACTTGAACAAGCATCCCACTTGTGATTAACCTCTATTGCAAGCATCCACAACTACAACAAAAGTATTAAGGTAAACCTAACCATAGGATGAAACATATGGATCGAAATCAGCCCCTTACGAAGCAACGCATAAACTAGGGTTTAAGCTTCTGTCACTCTAGCAACCCATCATCTACTTATTACTTCCCAATGCCTTCCTCTAGGCCCAAATAATGGTGAAGTGTTATGTAGTCGACGTTCACATAACACCACTAGAGGCTAGACAATATACATCTCATCAAAATATCGAACGAATACCAAATTCACATGACTACTAATAGCAAGACTTCTCCCTTGTCCTCAGGAACAAATGTAACTACTCACAAAGCATAAACATGTTCATAATTAGAGGGGTATTAATATGCATAAAGGATCTGAACATATGATCTTCCACCAATTAAACCAACTAGCATCAACTACAAGGAGTAATTAACACTACTAGCAACCTACTAGCACCAATCCCGGACTTGAAGACAAGAATCGGATACAAGAGATGAACTAGGGTTTTGAGATGAGATGGTGCTGATGAAGATGTTGATGGAGATTGCCCTCTCCCGATGAGAGGAGCGTTGTCGATGACGATGGCGATGATTTCCCCCTCCGGGAGGGAAGTTTCCCCGGTAGAACAGCTCTGCCGGAGCTCTAGATTGGATCCGCCAAGGTTCAACCTCGTGGCAGCGGAGTTTCGTCCCGAAAGGTTGCTTCCTATTTTTTTCTCGACGAAAGACTTCATATAGGAGAAGATGGTCATCAGAGAGCCACCAAGGGGCCCACGAGGCAGGGGGCGCGCCCTAGGGGGGGCGCCCCCCACCCTCGTGAGAAGGGTGTGGGGCCCCTGGTCTTCATCTTTGGCGAGGATTTTTCATTATTTATTATAAGGTGTTCCGTGGAGTTTCAAGACTTTTGGAGTTTTGCAGAATAGGTCTCTAATATTTGCTCCTTTTCCAGCCCAGAATTCCAGCTGCCGGCATTCTCCCTCCTTATGTAAACCTTGTAAAATAAGAGAGAATAGCCATAAGTATTGTGACATAATGTGAAATAACAGCCCATAATGCAATAAATATTGATATAAAAGCATGATACAAAATGTATGTATCAACTCCCCCAAGCTTAGGCCTCGCTTGTCCTCAAGCGAAAAGCCAAAATCGAAAAATATGTCCACATGTTTAGAGATGAAGGTGTCGATAAAACTAAAATACGGACATGAGGGCATCATGATCATTCTTATAACATCAACTTATATAATTTTTGTCATATGGTCTCTAATGCTAGAGTAATAATTCAATCACAATATCTAGTACGAATCGTAAACTTCATTGAAAACTAACAAACTACAATCTCAGTCATTGAAGCAATTGCAATTTATCATAACATAGGAAAGAGTCAATGTATAAGAGCTTTTCAGCAAGTCCACATACTCAACTATCATATAATCTTTCACAATTGCTGACACTCACGCAATACTTATGGGTGTGGAGTTTTAATCGAACACAGAGAAAGATAGGGGCTTATAGTTTGCCTCCCAATGTTTTACCTCAAGGGTAATGTCAACAGTAATAGTTCATGAAAACTCACATCCAATTAGCCATATATACCAGGATCTTTCCAACATACTGTGCTTGCCAAAGGATAAAGTGTAAAAAGGAAGGGTGAAAATCACCACGACTCTTGCATAAGGTAGAAGATAATGATAAAATATAGGCCCTTCGCAGAGGGAAGCAGAGGTTGCCATGCGCTTTTATGGTTGGATGCACAAAATCTTAATGCGAAAGAACGTCACTTTATATTGCCCCTTGTGATATGAAACTTTATTATGCAGTCCGTCGCTTTTATTACTTCCACATCACAAGATCGTACAAAGCTTATTTCTCCCACACCAATCAATCATGCATATTTAGAGAGCAATTTTTATTGCTTTGCACCGATGACAACTTACTTGAAGGATCTTATTCAATCCATAGGTAGATATGGTGGACTCTCATGGCAAAACTGGTTTAAGGGCATTTGGAAGCACAGGTAGTATCTCTACTTGGTTCTGAGAATTTGGCTAGCATGAGGGGGAAAGGTAAGATCATAATGTTGGAGAATCCAAGACAATATAATTTATCTCAGATGTAAGAAAACATAACCCATTATGTTTTCTTCCTTGTCCAATGTCAACTCTTTAGCATGTCATATTTTAATGAGTGCTCACAATCATAAAAGATGTCCAAGATAGTGTATCTATATGTGAAGACCTCTCTTTCTTTACTACTTCATATTAATTGCAACGATGACCAAAACTATGCTTGTCAACTCTCAACAACTTTTATTCATCGTACTTTTCTATGTGTGCTCATTACTCTCCATGAGATCCATATGATCTCTTTGTTTCTTTTTATTTATTTCTCTTTTCTTTTATTCACTTAGGATCATGGACAAATAATCAAGCCCTTGACTCAACACTAATATTTATTATATAGCTCACGGACTCGATTACATAGAAGGATAATAAAGCAAAACTCACAACTAGATCATGCCATAAACTTTATTCTACTAGATCAAAATACTACTAATAAGATCGAACTAAGGAAAACGGTAAAGATAAAAGTGATGGTGATACGATACCGGGGCACTCCCCCAAGCTTGGCAGCTGCCAAGTGGAGTGCCCATACCCATGTTATTATATCTCCTTGGTTGGTGAAGAAGGTGGAGGTGTTGTTGATGATGGATAGTCACACATCAAGCGTAGAAGGTCTTCTAACTTGCGGATAATGCCCTTGAGTGCGATGATATGCTCCTTCAACAAAATATTTTCACGTGTGAGATACTTATTTTGTATACGAGCCAACTCAATCATCTTGAAAGCTTCGATATCTATAGGGGTAATAAGATGAGTGAAGTGCATCATAGGTCCTCGAACTATTTCAGAGGTGTCACATAGGTCCTCGAACTATGAAAGTCGTCATCTAGGTCCCCAAGGTGCAATATGTGTGCCATTCTGGTCCTCAAACTATTTCGAAGGTGTCATGTAGGTCCTTGAACTATTTTAGAGGTGTCACATATATACACACTTATTACACTTCAAGGATTTCTGAGGACCTATATGGCACTTTTCATAGTTTAAGGACCTATGTGACACCTTAAAAATAGTTCAAGGACCTAGGATGCACTTCACTCTAATAAGATTATGATGTAGTTGAAGGGTGTCTTCTATTGCTGGAACTTGGTCCTCCACGGCCTTCTTGATCCCTTGATCCTTGTTGATCTCCATAGGTTCTTCTCTCTTCAGCTCTATCTTCATTGGCCAAGCATCGTTGCCCTCATGGTTGGAGGAGGGGGACGACATAGTGCCTGGCCTTGATAACCCTGACAAAAAACAGCTCGAAACAAAGACACGAGATTTTTGCCTGATACGGGAGTCCAAACCCTCGGGAGATTATATAATGAATTTTTACCGACCAACATACGTATCGTGCAAGAAAACGGAGTCCGGAAGGCACACGAGGAGCTCAGGAGGTAGGGGGGCGCGCCCCGGGGGGTAGGGCGCTCCCTCCACCCTCGTGTCCTTCCCGGACTGCTACTTAATTTTCTATTTTTCTAAATATTCCAAAACGGAGAAATATTGCCTTAAAAATTGTTTTGGAGTCGGTTTACTTACCGTACCACATACCTATTCCTTTTTGTAGTCTGAAACGTCCTGGAAAGTGTCCCTTATGAATTCCTCCGGGGTTACAGTTTCAATAATATTGGTTTCAACATTTATGGGATTACCTGAGATATAATGTTTGATTCTTTGACCATTTACCACCTTCGGATTTGTGCCTTCGAAGTTGTTGATTTTTATGGCACCAGAACGATAGACCTCCTCGATAACATAGGGGCCTTCCCATTTAGAGAGAAGTTTCCCTGCAAAAAATCTTAAACGAGAGTTGTATAGCAATACATAATCACCTACATTAAACTCACGCTTTTGTATCCTTTTGTCATGCCATCTTTTAACCTTTTCTTTAAATAACTTGGCATTTTCATAAGCTTGGGTTCTCCATTCATCAAGTGAGCTAATATCAAATAACCTCTTTTCACCGGCAAGTTTGAAATCATAGTTGAGCTCTTTAATAGCCCAATATGCCTTATGTTCTAGTTCGAGAGGTAAGTGACATGCTTTTCCATAGACCATTTTATACGGAGACATACCAATAGGATTTTTATATGCAGTTCTATAGGCCCATAATGCATCATCAAGTTTCTTGGACCAATTCTTTCCAGACCTATTGACAGTCTTTTGCAAAATTAATTTGAGTTCTCTATTACTCAATTCTACTTGACCACTAGACTATGGGTGATACGGAGATGCAATTCTATGATTGACCTCATATTTAGCAAGCATTTTACGGAAATAACCATGAATAAAATGTGAACCACCATCCGTCATTAAATATCTAGGGACTCCAACCTCGGAAAAATAACCTCTTTAAGCATTTTAATAGAAGTGTTATGATCAACACTACTAGTTGGAATAGCTTCTACCCACTTAGAAACGTAATCAACATCAACTAAAATATGTGTATAACCATTATAGGAAGGAAAAGGTCCCATATAGTCAAAGCCCCAAACATCAAATGGTTCAATAACAAGTGAATAATTCATAGGCATTTCTTGACGTCTACTAATATTACCAATTCTTTGACATTCATCACAAGATAAGACAAACTTACGGGCATCCTTGAAGAGAGTAGGCCAATAAAAACCAGATTGTAGTACCTTATGTGCAGTTCTATCTCTAGCATGGTGCCCTCCATAAGCTTCGGAGTGACACTTGCGTAGGATCTGTTCTTGTTCATGCTCAGGTACACAACGTCTAATAACACCATCTACTCCTTCTTTATAAAGATGTGAGTCATCCCAGCCTCAAATCATATAAGAACTTTTTCTTTTGCTGGTATGTGAAACTAGGTGGTATAAACTTAGCAACAATGTAATTAGCATAATCAGCATACCATGGAGCAGTATGAGAAGCATTTATGACATTTAATTGCTCATCAGGAAAGCTATCATCAATAGGTAGTGGGTCATCAAGCACATTTTCTAACCTAGACAAGTTGTCTGCAACGGGGTTCTCGGCTCCTTTTCTATCAACAATATGTAAATCAAATTCTGAAGCAAGAGAACCCATCTAATAAGTCTATGTTTAGCATCTTTATTTTCCATAAGATATTTAATAGCAGCAGGATCAGTGTGAATAGTTACTTTAGAATCAACAATCTAAGGTCTAAACTTATCACAGGAAAATACAACTGCTAAGAATTCTTTTTCAGTAGTAGCATAATTTCTTTGAGCATTGTCTAGAGTTTTACTAGCATATTGAATAACATTTAGTTTCTTATCAACTCTTTGTCCTAGAACAACACCTACAACATAATCACTAGCATCACACATAATTTCAAAGGGTAAATTCCAATCAGGTGGCTGGACAATAGGTGCAGAGATCAATGCTTTCTTAAGTATTTCAAATGCTTCTACACAATCATCATCAAAAACAAATGGTATATCTTTTTGTAATAAATTAGTCAAAGGCCGAGAGATTTTTGAGAAGTCCTTAATGAACCTCCTATAAAAACCGGCATGACCAAGGAAACTTCTTATACCTTTGATGTCCTTGGGACATGGCATCTTTTCAATAGCATCAACCTTGGCTTTATCAACTTCAATACCTCTTTCAGAAACTTTTTGCCCCAAGACAATACCTTCATTAACCATAAAGTGGCACTTTTCCCAATTTAGGACAAGATTAGTTTCTTCACATCTCTGCAAAACTCGATCAAGGTTGCTCAAGCAATCATCAAAAGAAGATCCATAGACGGAAAAGTCATCCATGAAAACCTCACAAATATTTTCACAAAAGTCAGAGAATATAGCCATCATGCATCTTTGAAAGGTAGCAGGTGCATTACATAAACCAAAGGGCATACGTCTATAAGCAAAAGTACCAAAAGGGCATGTAAAAGTAGTCTTTGATTGATCTTTGGCTGACACAGGTATTTGAGAGAAACCAGAATAACCATCTAGAAAGCAAAAATGTGTGTGTTTGGATAATCTTTCTAGCATTTGATCGATAAAAGGTAAGGGGTAATGATCCATTTTAGTAGCCTTATTTAATTTGTGGAAATCAATTACCATCCTATAACCAGTAATAATTCTTTGAGGAATCAATTCATCTTTATCATTGGGAACAACAGTAATACCTCCCTTCTTAGGGACACAATGGACAGGACTTACCCACTTACTATCAGCAACGGGATAAATTATACCTCCATCAAGGTGCTTTAGTATCTCCTTTCTTACCACCTCTTTCATTTTAGGATTTAGACGGCGTTGATGATCATGAACTGGTTTAGCATCTTCTTCCAAATTAATTTTATGTTGGCATAGAGTGGGACTAATGCCCTTAAGATCATCAAGAGTATACCCAATAGCAGCACGGTGCTTCTTTAGAATTTTCAATAATCTCTCTTCTTCATGTTCTGAAAGGTTAGCAGTAATAATAACAGGATATATCTTTTTCTCATCAAGATAAGCATATTTAAGAGTATCCGGCAACGGTTTAAGCTCAAACACGGGATCACCCTTGGGTGGAGGAGGATCTCGTAGGATTTCAATAGGTAAATTGTGTTTTAGAATAGGTTCCTGTTTAAAGAATACTTCATCTAATTCTCTTCTTTCATTCATAAGCATATCATTTTCATGGTCTAGCAAATATTGTTCTAAAGGATCACTAGGAGGTACGGCAATAGAAGCAAGACCAATAATTTCATCTTTACTAGGTAATTCTTCTTCACGGTGTTGTCTACTAAATTTAGAAAAATTAAATTCATGAGTCATATCATCTAAACCGTTAGTAACAACATCTCTTTTGCAATCTATGGTAGCATTAACAGTATTTAAGAAGGGTCTACCAAATATAATGGGACAGAAGCTTTCTTGTGGGGAACTGATGTCTACTACACAACCTTCTTCTTGTAGACGTTGTTGGGCGTCCAAGTGCAGAGGTTTGTAGGACAGTAGCAAATTTCCCTCAAGTGGATGACCTAAGGTTTATCAATCCGTAGGAGGCATAGGATGAAGATGGTCTCTCTCAAGCAACCCTGCAACCAAATAACAAAGAGTCTCTTGTGTCCCCAACACACCCAATACAATGGTAAATTGTATAGGTGCACTAGTTTGGCGAAGAGATGGTGATACAAGTGGTATATGGATAGTAGATAATAGTATTTGTAATCTTCTGAAATAATAAAAACAGCAAGGTAGCAAGTGATAAAAGTGAGCGTAAACGGTATTGCAATGCGTTGAAACAAGGCCTAGGGTTCATACTTTCACTAGTGTAAGTTCCCTCAACAATACTAATATAATTGGATCATAAAACTATCCCTCAACATGCAACAAAGAGTCACTCCAAAGTCACTAATAGCAGAGAACGAACGAAGAGATTATGGTAGGGTACAAAACCACCTCAAAGTTATTCTTTCCAATCAATCCGTTGGGCTATTCCTATAAGTGTCACAAACAGCCCTAGAGTTCGTACTAGAATAACACCTTAAGACACAAATCAACCAAAACCCTAATGTCACCTAGATACTCCAATGTCACCTCAAGTATCCGTGGGTATGACATTTTACTTATGACATTTAATTGTTCATCTGGAAAGCTATCATCAATAGGTAGTGGGTCATCAAGAACATTCTCTAACCTAGATAAGTTGTCTGCAACGGGGTTCTCAGCTCCTTTTCTATCAACAATACGCAAATCAAATTCTTGTAGCAAGAGAACCCATCTAATGGGTCTATGTTTAGCATCTTTCTTCTCCATAAGGTATTTAATAGCACCATGATCAGTGTGGATAGTTACTTTAGAATCAACAATATAAGGTCTGAACTTATCACAAGCAAATACAACTGCTAAAAGTTCTTTTTCAGTAGTAGCATAATTTCTTTGAGCATTGTCTAGAGTCTTACTAGCATAGTGGCTAACATTTAATTTCTTATCAACTCTTTTCCCTAGAACATCACCTACAGCATAATCACTAGCATCACACATAATTTCAAAGGGTAAATTCCAATCAGGTGGCTGAACAATAGGTGCAGAGACTAATGCTTTCTTAAGTATTTCAAATGCTTCTACACAATCATCATCAAAGACAAACGTTACATCTTTTTGTAATAAATTAGTCAGAGGCCGAGAAATTTTTGAGAAGTCCTTAATGAACCTCCTATAAAATCCGGCGTGACCAAGGAAACTTCTTATACCTTTGATGTCCTTGGGACATGGCATCTTTTCAATAGCATCAACCTTGGCTTTATCAACTTCAATACCTCTTTCAGAAACTTTATGCCCCAAGACAATACCTTCATTAACCATAAAGTGACACTTTTCCCAATTCAAGACAAGATTAGTTTCTTCACATCTCTGCAAAACTCGATCAAGATTGCTCAACCAATCATCAAAAGAAGATCCATAGACAGAAAAGTCGTCCATGAAAACCTCACAAATCTTTTCACAAAAGTCAGAGAATATATCCATCACGCATCTTTGAAAGGTAGCAGGTGCATTACATAAACCAAAAGGCATACGTCTATAAGCAAAAGTACCAACAGGGCATGTAAAAGTAGTCTTTGATTGATCTTTAGCCGACATAGGTATTTGAGAGAAACCAGAATAACCATCTAGGAAGCAGTAATGTGTATGTTTGCATAATCTTTCTAGCATTTGATCAATAAAAGGTAAGGGGTAATGATCTTTCTTAGTAGCCTTATTTAATTTGCGGAAATCGGTTACCATCCTATAACCAGTAATAATTCTTTGTGGAATCAATTCATCTTTATCATTAGGAACAACACTAATACCTCCCTTCTTAGGGACACAATGAACAGGACTTACCCACTGACTATCAGCAACGGGATAAATTATACCTGCCTCTAGAAGCTTTAGTATTTCTTTTCTTACCACTTCTTTCATTTTAGGATTCAGACGTCGTTGTGGATCACGAACTGGTTTGGCATCTGCTTCCAAATTTATTTTATGTTGACATAGAGTGGGACTAAGTCCCTTAAGATCATCAAGAGTATATCCAATAGCAGCACGGTGCTTCTTCAGAGTTTTCAATAATCTTTCTTCTTCATGCTCTGAAAGGTTAGCACTAATAATAACAGGATATATCTTCTTTTCATCAAGATAAGCATATTTAAGATTATCAAGCAATGGTTTAAGCTCAAACATGGGATCACACTTAGGTGGAGGAGGATCCCCTAGGATTTCAACAGGCAAATTGTGTTTTAGCATATGTTCTTGTTTAAAGAATAGTTCATCTATTTCCCTTCTTTCATTCATAAACATATCATTCTCATGGTCTAGAAATATTGTTCTAAAGGATCACTAGGAGGTACGGCAATAGAAGCAAGACCAATAATTTCATCTTTACTAGGTAATTCTTCTTCACAGTGTTGTTTACTAAATTTAGAGAAATTAAATTCATGAGTCATGTCGTCTAAGCCAATAGTAACAACATTCTTTTTGCAGTCTATCCTAGCATTAACTGTATTCAAGAAGGGTCTACCAAATATAATGGGACAAAAGCTATCTTGTGGGGAACCAAGAACAAGAAAATCAGCAGGATATTTAGTTTTCCCACACAAAACTTCAACGTCTCTAACAATTCCCACTGCGGATATAGTATCTCTATTAGCAAGTTTAATTGTAACATCAATTCCTTCTAACTCAGCAGGTGCAATTTCATGCTTAATTTCTTCGTATAAAGTATGCGGTATACCACTAGCACTAGCACCCATATCACATAAGCCATGATAACAATGATATCCTATTTTAACAGAAATAACAGGCACGCCTACCGCGGGTCTATGTTTATCTTTAGCACAAGGTTTAGCAATTCTAGCAGTTTCACCGCAGAACTGAATAACATGCCCATCAATATTATCAGACAAGAGATCCTTAACAATAGCAATATTAGGTTCTACTTTAACTTGCTCAGGAGGTGTATATGTTTTAATATTGCTTTTACAAACCACATTTGAAGCTTTAGCATGATCCTTTATCCTAACAGGGAAAGGTTGTTTCTCAACATAACAAGTAGGAACAATGGGATCATTATAAGTGACAGTCTTTTCTTCAACTTTAATAGGTGCTGCTACTTTTACTTCTATGGGAGGATGATATTTAAACCACTTTTCCTTAGGGAGATCAACATAAGTAGCAAAAGATTCACAGAAAGAAGCTACTATCTCAGAATCAATTCCATATTTAGTGCTAAACTTACGGAAAATATCGGTATCCATAAAAGATTTAACACAATCAAACTTAGGTGTCATACCTGACTCCTTACCATTGTCGAGGTCCCAATCTTTAGAGTTGCGTTTAATTCTATCCAATAAATCCCATTTGAATTCAATAGTCTTCATCATAAAAGACCCAGCACAAGAAGTATCAAGCATGGTGCGATTGTTGTCAGAAAGCCGAGCATAATTTTTTTGAATAATTGTTTCTCTTGGAAGCTCATGATTGGGGCATGAATATAACATTGATTTAAGCCTCCCCCAAGCTTGAGCGATGCTTTCTCCTTCGCGAGGCCAAAAATTATATATATAATTGCGATCACGATGAACAAGATGCATAGGGTAATACTTTTGATGAAATTCCAATTTCAATCTTCTATAGTTCCATGATCCCATATCATCACATAGCCTATACCATGTCAATGCGTCTCCCTTCAAAGATAAAGGGAAGACCTTCTTCTTAGCAACATTATCAGAAATACCTGCAAGCTTAAATAATCCACAAACCTCATCCACATATATTAGGTGTTCATCAGGATGCTTTGTTCCATCTCCTGTAAAAGGATTAGCTAGCAGTTTTTCTATTATACTCGAAGGATACTCATAAGGAATTTCATTTTCATATTCATTTTCAATAGGTTAAGTAGGTTGAGGAGCAACTCTTTGCTCTACTGGTTGGGGTGAAGATACCCCGAACAAGCCCCTCAGAGGATTATTTTCCATAGTAACAAGTGATAGTAAATTTCAGCACACTATATAAATTTTTCCTTACCAAATTCCACCTACCAAAGGCGCTTCACTCCCCGGCAACGGTGCCAGAAAAGAGTCTTGATGACCCATAAGTATAGGGGATCTATCGTAGTCCTTTCGATAAGTAAGAGTGTCGAACCCAACGAGGAGCAGAAGGAAACGGTAAACGGTTTTCAACAAGGTATTCTCTGCAAGTACTGAAATAAGTGGTAAAAGATAGTTTTGTGATGAGATAATTTGTAACGAGTGCCGGGGTACTGATCCACGAGCACCTATGGGACCGGCGGACCGGGTCCCTTTCGGTTCGGCGGGGGCGGAGATCATGCAAAGAGCAGATTGAGGCGAAGCACGCGAGCGATTTACCCAGGTTCGGGCCGCACGGATGCGTAAAACCCTACTCCTGCTTTGTGGTTTGTATTGATTTCTAGCTCGGGAGCGTGGAGTGCTACAGCACACCCCAGCGGCTAGCAAGACCGAGCGTGAGTGTTCGAACTGGCTAACCCCCCCTGCGTTGCACACGGGCCTCCTTTTATATGCTCAAGGGGTTACCGACAGGTGGCAACAGAGGTAAAGGGCAAAAATGGAAAGGTGCTGTGGTAGGCACAGCTACCTGTTACAGTGTATCATACCGAACCCTGGCGGCAGGGGACAAGGGCATTAATTGCCCGTCTGTGTCACCTAAATAGTACCGAAAGGGACCGCTAGGGACGCCACCGTTTGCCATGATGGTTATCTTGTCAGCGCCTGCTTGCCACCGCGCACCCCTAGCTGCACGGCCTCCTGCCACGTGTGCTTGGGAGGGTCCTAGAGCGACACGTTTGCGGGTGTGCTGGAGCGCGGGCATGAAGTGGGGATTTCCCGCGGCAAGCTCCTTGCCGCGGTCGTCGTCTTGTCGTGTTCGGGAGCTTGTCGCTCACCGAGCCTTGCCGGGACGCGTGGCGCGTCGCGGCAAGTTTTCTTGGTATGCCTTGGTTGGCCTTCCCGGCAAGCTCCTCTTGCCGGGGTTTTGTTTCCTTCCCGGCCAGCTCCTCTTGCCGGGGCCTTGGTTTGAGTACTTTGCTCTTGAATGGTCTTCAAAGTAGCCGCGGAGGGTCTTGGCGGTCACTCGGCAAGCCTTGCCGCGGGATGCTGCGACTGCCCGTGCACAAGTTCGGGATACTAGGGTACCCCTACTCTAGTACACCGACAGGAGCCCCCGGGCCTGGGCCAGACACGGTGCCGAGCGCTGTTGGGCCAGGCCCAAAACAGGGCACGGGCACACGCGGCCTAGGCTACGTCGTATCTTACTTCGTACCCACTGCGCCCTCCCCGAACGGCACGCGTTGAATGCGGCGTCATGGGCGAGATCATGGGTGGTTATTTTATTCGGAAATGCGGAACGTCCGCCCCCTCCCCCCTTTATAAGCAGAGGAAATGGGGGCAGTTCGCACATTCGCCCGTTGCTGTTTCCAATCTCAGAAACCTCCACCGCTCCCTCGCCTTCCCAGAGCAGAGAGAGAGAGAGAGCAGCGCCCCGCTCCCCCATTGCCGCCAGCATCACCAACGCCGTCGGCCTCCTCCACTGCTTCCGCCATGGCTCCGAAAGCCGACAAGGGGAAGGCCGTGAAGTCGACCGAGGCGCAGCGGCTCGCGGCGCTGCGGAAGGAGCGGGCAGTTTCCCCCCCAAGCTTGCCGCGAAGGAGCTGAAGGAGAAGTACTACCTCTTCTGGTCGGCGGAGACGCACGCGCATCCGCGCACAAAGGTACTCCCCGCCATCGCTTGGAAGAAGGCTCCGAACGGATATCCCTTCTTCGCTCTGTTCTTCTACTGCGGGCTCTGCCTGCCCTTCTCTGATTTCTTCTGCGACATCATGAACACCTATGGATTCCATCTCCTTGACTTCACCCCCAACGCCGTCCTGACCATGGCAGTTTTCGCACACCTCTGCGAAAACTTTGTCGGAGTACGTCCTTCCCAACGTAGCCCTCTTCCGCCACTTCTTCATACCCCGAGTAGAGAGAGGAGAGCCTCTATCCGGCGGGATTGCCTGGATCTCAAGGGCCGGCAAGAAAGAGACTTATCTGGAGGGAGAATTCCGCGGCAAGTGGGAGGAGTGGAGAGCTGATTGGTGCTGGATTGACGAGGAGAGCCCGCAGCCATTTACCATCCGACGCCGAACCCCAGTAGCACGCGGCAGCGATTGGAGTGACATGGCTCCGGAGGACGCCAGGCTGAAGATTGCCGTCACCAGGATCCTGCGCCTGAGGCTTGCCGGGCTTACTGTTGGCGCTGTTAGCACAGACTTCCTTCGCCGCCGCATCGCCCCCCTGCAGGAACGGGGGAGGCCCACTTGGGAGTTCAAGAACGCGGCAGACATCATGAGGCTGCGACCAGGCCTCAATTACAACTTCACAGTCCTGGAGCTCAACGCGATGCTGCAAGAGTTGTTCAAATATGACCCCCAACATCCCGAGGTGTTCAGGTTGCCGGGGGGCGTCATGCCGTTGTGCAACAATTCCTCGCTCGATCGCATCCGTGCAATGATGCCGGAGTGCGACTCGCACGGGATTGTGCCAACTTGGCAGGAGCCTGCCGACGAGGTCGTTCAGCAGTTCTTCGACGACTTGGTGGAAGTGCCAGTCCGCCCCGACGAGAAGGACGGCCTCACCCGCGACACCACGGATGCGGAGTTGGCGCTCATCGCCACCAGGATGGAGGAGGCAGCGGCAGCCGCAGCCGCGGGCGAGTTCGGTTTTACCGTGGAGGAGGCTGATGCAGCGGAAGCGGCAAGCCGTGCCGAGCGAGGGGAAGCCGCCGGCAAGAAGGAGCTTGTCGGGCGTGACGCCGAGCCGAGCGAGCCCGCCAGGGACACCAGCGGCTCGTTGGAAATCGACTCTTCTTCCTCCTCATCTTCAGGCAGCTCGCCGCAAGCAGGGCCTCCATCCCCGCCAAGAAGGCGTCTCCGCAAGGCCTGTGACGTGGCGGAGCGGCAAGCAGGTCAACAGTCGCCGCGCCGCGTGACACGCTCTACCGCGGCAAACACCGTTGCCGCGGGAGCGCCTCATGCTGCGACGGCAACTGGAGCGGAGTCTAGCCGGACCGCCGCTTCAGTCCCTACAGCTACACCCGCCGCGCCGACAGCCGGAGCGGGGTCGTCTCAGACCGCCGCCACTGCTCCCGCCAAGCGGCCAAGGGAAGCTTCTCCTCCGCCTCCTCGCGCCGGGCGCGCGCCAGGCTTCGACTTCTCCGCGTTAAGCTCCGACGAAGAAGAAGGAGAAGAGTTAGCTTCTCTTGTTGTACTTGTATTTCTTCAACTCTTGCTGTTGGTCTTGTTTCTCACTTGCTTTTCCCTGAATCTGTTCCTCTTTAGGACTCTGGCCCAGAGAGCGGCAAAGAGAGCTAAGGCCCCGGTGATCAACATCGAGGACGAGCCCACTGCGACAACAGGTGGCGCGCCCGAGACAACCTTGCCGGAGCCGGCAACTTTCCTCCATGGCAGCCCCCAGCGTAAGTGTGTGAATTATTTTCCGCGGCGAGGCGCGCATGGGTACTTGTCTTTGCTGATATCTTCTTGTTGACTTGTGTAGGAGCCGAGCAGCCCCACCAGGAGCCAAGGGAGAATCCCCCGACAAGGGAGAATTCTCCGGCAAGGGAAGGCTTCCCGGTGAGGGAGAAGTCTCCGGCAAGGGAGGGTTCTCCGGCGAGGGACAGCGCCAGCGGCCCCCCGACGACGGAGACCACGACCGCAGAGCCTGGTGCAGGTACTCCCCTTGCTTCAAAACTTCTCTTGGATCCTTCTTTTCTTGATCTTTATGAGTTTCTGCTGGATTCTGTTTGACTCTTCTCACCTTTTCCGGCCGTCAGATCCATCCGCTGCGGAGCAGATGGAGACAGAGGTCGCCGCCGACGAAGCTGCCGGTGCTGGAGACGCCACCGGCGCAGAGGCCGCCAAGGCTGACGCCGCAGCAACTGGCAAGGAATCTGGCGATCGTACTGACGGCCCAGAGGCCGCAGGAGCGCCAGGCGCTAGGCCGACCGCCGACCCATCCGCCGAAGCCGCAGCGCCAAGTTCCAAGGATCCCCAGCCGGGCGTTTATTTGAAGGCCGGCGACGACGTCTTCATCAATCTTCCCTGGGCATCAAGCTCCAGAGCGCCGGTCGAGGGGGAGGTCTTCGACGGAGAAGTGCTCGCCTCCGCGGGGCTGAAGCTGGTCGACGCGCCAAGCAGCAGCAGCAACGAGCCCGAAGAAGAGCGGCTGCTGCGCAGGTTGATGTCGCTCTACCGCACGCGACAAGCCAAGCCGGAGTCCCGCGAGGCGCTTGTCGCGAAGGCGGGAGCAGACATTGAGAAGCGCGCAGAAGAGCTCGGGGGTTTCCACCGGGAAGCCCTCCGATCCCTGGCGGAGGAGCGGGAGCAGCTTGCTGAAGCGCGGAAGGTCTTTCTCCTCGAGAAGGCTGAAGCCGAAGAGCGCCAGCGACTTGCCGCTGTGAAGCTAGCCGCGGAAGAGGGCGAGCTGGCGCAGCGGAAGGTCAATCTCGACGCCCACGAGGAGGAGCTTGCCTCGCGCGAGGAGAAGCTTGGCGGAGCCCTCAAGCAAGCGGAGGACGCTGCCGCCGCCGCCGAGACCGCCAAGGAGGAGTTGAAGGCGAAGGTGGCGCGGCTGGAGGCCGATCTCTCCGAGAAGGGCAAGGAGCTCAGCGTCGCCAAGGCCTCCAAAGTGGATCTTGAGTTGAAGCTAACCACTTTGACCAAGACTCTGGACAGCGCCAAGAAGCGGGAGGCGGCCTTGAAGGAGGAAATCAAGGCCGATAAGGCGCTGCTGGAGAGCGCTGCCACCGCCCAGAACACCTTCAGGGAGACTGTGACGCACTGGACGGAGAGTCTGGTGAACGCCGCCACAGATATCGACAAGGAGCTGGCGCAGCTGGGGATGGAAGATCTTGGGTATCCCTCCGACGACAACCTCCAGCCCAGCGCCAAGCTCGTCCTATTCTTCAAGGGCGTGGCGACGGCCCTTCAGCGATTCCGAGAGAGGATCCCCAAGCAACTAGCTGACGAGTCGCGCGAGATCTGCGCAGGAGCCCTCGAGAAAGTGTTGATGAAGGTGGCCTTCCGCAATCCGGGCCTCCGCCTCACCAACATCCTCAGGTCCTTGCCGCCAGAAGCTGATCTGGAGGAGCTCAAGGCCCTTGTCGCACCCATTGTGGACAAGGTGAGCGGGATCAAGCGGGTCGAAGGCGATCACGTAGATTAGGCCGCTCATTTCTTCTTTTCTTGTCGCTGCCCATCATGTCATGAAAACAATCTGTTAGAGCTGCTACAAGCTATCTTTGTAATGTAACTTGATTGTGGGCAACGATTGCAATGTTACTCCCTTTACTTGATTCCTTCCTTTGTATGTTTTTTCCCTACGCTTTTAGGGAACTTGCCGGTGCAGGCACCTGAGCCGCGAGCGCTGAGTGCGGAACGTCAGCAGCCTGCTGGCGGTGCCGCTACCGGCAAGAAACCTTGTCACAACTAGTTGCAGCTCACTTAAGTTGTTGAGCGAACTCGAAACAAGGTAAGTGCGCTAGCGTCTCACTTAAGTTGCTGAGCGGACTCGAAGCAAAGTAAGGGCGCTAGCAGCTCACTTAAGTTGTTGAGCAGACTCGAAACAAAGTAAGGGCGCAACTAGCTATGAGTTGGTTCCTCCGCGCACAGGTTTCCCATACAAAGTGTGGTCGTTCAAGGGAGATAACTTAAAATTTAAAAAATTTGATTGCTCAAACTTTGGCAACTTAGATTTTCTGTTGTTTGCTTCCCGGCAAGGCGAAACTCCCTTGAACGACGCCTGGTCCATACCATCATCTTCTCCTCTCCTCTCCCCCCTGGCAAACTTGTGGGCGAGGGGAACCTTGCTTTCAAAAGGAAGAAGAGACAATACAGATATGGAGCATTACGGCTCGTTATTGCTTACCGTGGAGTAGGTGTTATGCACATGATCTGCGCCCGGCTTTGTACAAAGGATTACATGCAACAGCGGCAAGACTTGTACAAAAGGGTGGTTGCCGGACAGGGTCCGACAACCGTGCCTTACGGGTAAAACTTATGAAGATGCTCAATGTTCCAGGAGTTGCTCACCGGAATGCCATCTTCGGTCTCAAGGCGGATAGCGCCAGGCCTAGTGACTCGTTTCACCCGGTAAGGGCCTTCCCACTTCGGCGTCAACTTGTTTGAATTCTTGGCGGACTGAACGCGCCGAAGAACAAGGTCACCTTCCTCGAGACTTCTGGCGCTAGCTATGCGGCTATGGTAGCGGCGCAAAGCTTGCTGGTAGCGAGCAGCTCGCACAGGAGCCTGAAGACGGTCTTCCTCAAGGAGCAGTGCGTCATCTTGTCGCAGCCGCTCTTGCTCGAGCTCATCATAAGCGAGCACTCGAGGTGACCCGTATACGAGTTCCGTGGGGATAACTGCCTCTGCTCCATAGACTAGAGCAAAAGGTGTCTGTCCAGTGGCTCGATTTGGTGTCGTTCTGATCGACCAAAGAACCACCGGCAGCTCCTCGATCCAATTTCTTCCACACTTGTGCAGCCTGTCAAAAGTTCTGGTCTTGAGCCCGTGCAGCACTTCAGCATTTGCCCTCTCCGCTTGACCGTTGCTTCTCGGGTGAGCAACAGAAGCGGAGCAGACCTTGGCGCCAAGATCTTGGACGTACTGCATGAAGGTGCGGCTCGTAAATTGCGTACCGTTGTCAGTGATTACCCTGTTAGGGATCCTGAAGCGGCAAACAATCGACCTGAAGAACTTGACGGCTGACTGTGCTGTCACCTTCCTCACTGGTTCCACTTCCGGCCACTTTGTGAACTTGTCGATTGCAACGTACAAGTACTCAAAGCCCCCGACAGCTCGGGGAAAGGGGCCGAGGATGTCGAGCCCCCAGACCGAAAATGGCCAGGATAAAGGGATCGTCTGGAGAGCTTGAGCTGGCTGGTGTATCTGCTTGGAATGGAACTGGCACGCTTCACACTTGGTTACTTGTGCAGTTGCATCCTGGAGGGCTGTTGGCCAGAAGAAACCTTGCCGGAATGCTTTGCCGACAAGTGCTCTTGCGCCAATGTGGTGACCACATATGCCTCCGTGTATCTCTGCCAACAGCTTTTGTCCGTCTTCCCGGTGAATACACTTCAATTTCACACCGTTGAGTCTTCTTCTGTACAGTGTCTTGTCGACAAACTGGTACATACTTGACTGCCGGGCTACTCTTTCCGCTTCTTGCTGTCGTTCTTGAAGAACTCGGCGCTGATCGCGACGAGCTCGCGGATCTGACGATGCGGTGGAGTCGCTGTCGAGGTGGATCCGGTGAGTCGGCGATCTCGGCCTTCGGGGTGGAGAGTGCACAGTAGTTGCACCCCCACCAGTCTTGTCGTCTCTGGCTCGTGCCTGGCTGGCTTGCCGCGGCTGAGACGTGCTCGGCTGCCGTGGAGTGTCGCCGTTGGCGAAGCCGATGAGACTCTGGATAGTGGCCCTCCAGTCATCGATCTTGTCCGCCGCTGGAGGGTAGTCTAGGAGCAGCTGAGCTCGCGCCAAAGCTTCCGCTGCGGTGGCAGGTGGCGGTGGCGAACGGTGCGAGGAGAGGGATATGCTCGGACTTCTAACTACGTTAGAAGGAGCAGTATCTCGTCCAGGCGACCGTGTCTCGCTCGCGCCAGCAGGTTGACGTGCATGGTGGTCCTGAGCGCTCCGAGATCCACCAGCTCGATCTTGATCTAGCGAACGCATGGTACGGTGAGTACCATGACGCTGCCAGTCCCGCGCCTCTTGAGATGGGCCTGGTGCATGCACGGACGCCGAGGTCTTGGAGTGTGCCCGGTCATTGTGGGAGCCGGCTACGCCGCCGATGGGTAGCGCAGCCTTGTCCTGGGACCTGGCAGCACCGTGAGTTCCCTCGTCGACGCGTGTCCTTCCGCCGGTGCCTGCCCCACCAACCGTTTGCTCCGGCGGTGGCTGGCTCGGCGCGGACGGGGCAGCTGCCTCCGAAACTTTCTTCTTCGGCGGCATGTTGATGAAGATCTAGCTCGCAAGAACGCTGGATCTGGTTCACACAACTCCGGCGCCCCCTACCTGGCGCGCCAAAGATGCCGGGGTACTGATCCACGAGCACCTATGGGACCGGTGGACCGGGTCCCTTTCGGTTCGGCGAGGGCGGCGATCGCGCAAAGAGCAGATCGAGGCGAAGCACGCGAGCGATTTACCCTGGTTCGGGCCGCACGGATGCGTAAAACCCTACTCCTGCTTTGTGGTTTGTATTGATTTCTAGCTCGGGAGCGCGGAGTGCTACAGCACACCCCAGCGGTTAGCAAGACCGAGCGTGAGTGTTCGAACTGGCTAACCCCCCTGCGTTGCACATGAGCCTCCTTTTATATGCTCAAGGGGTCACCGACAGGTGGCAACGGAGGTAAAGGGAAAAAATGGAAAGGTGTTGTGGTAGGCACAGCTACCTGTTACAGTGTATCATACCTAACCCTGGCGGCAGGGGACAAGGGCATTAATTGGCCGTTTGTGTCGCCTAAACAGTACCGAAAGGGACCGCTAGGGACGCCACCATTTGCCACGATGGTTATCTTGTCAGCGCCTGCTTGCCACCGCGCACCCCTAGCTGCACGGCCTCTTGCCACGTGTGCTTGGGAGGGTCCTAGAGCGACACGTTGGCGGGTGTGCTAGAGCGCGGGCACGAAGTGGGGATTTCCCGTGGCAAGCTCCTTGCCGCGGCCGTCATCTTGTCGTGTTCGGGAGCTTGTCGCTCACCGAGCCTTGCCGGGACGCGTGGCGCGTCGCGGCAAGTTTTCTTGGTATGCCTTGCTTGGCCTTCCCGGCAAGCTCCTCTTGCCGGGGTTTTGTTTCCTTCTCGGCCAGCTCCTCTTGCCGGGGCCTTGGTTTGAGTACTTTGCTCTTGAATGGTCTTCAAAGTAGCCGCGGAGGGTCTTGGTGGTCACTCGGCAAGCCTTGCCGCGGGATGCTGCGACTGCCCGTGCACAAGTTCGGGATACTAGGGTACCCCTACTCTAGAACACCGACAACGAGCAACAAGTAAAAAAAAGTAAATAAAGTGTAGCAAGGTGGCCCAATACTTTTTGTAGCAAAGGACAAGCCTGGACAAACTCTTATATAAGGAAAAGTGCTCCCGAGGACACATGGGAATATCGTCAAGCTAGTTTTCATCACGCTCATATGATTCGCGTTCGGTACTTTGATAATTTGATATGTGGGTGGACCGGTGCTTGGGTGTTGTTCTTACTTGAACAAGAATCCCACTTATGATTAACCTCTATTGCAAGCATCCGCAACTACAACAAAAGTATTAAGGTAAACCTAACCATAGCATGAAACATATGGATCCAAATCAGCCCCTTACGAAGTAATGCATAAACTAGGGTTTAAGCTTCTGTCACTCTAGCAACCCATCATCTACTTATTACTTCTCAATGCCTTCCTCTAGGCCCAAATAATGGTGAAGTGTTATGTAGTCGACGTTCACATAACACCACTAGAGGCTAGACAACATACATCTCATCAAAATATCGAACGAATACCAAATTCACATGACTAGTAATAGCAAGACTTCTCCCTTGTCCTCAGGAACAAACGTAACTACTCACAAAGCATAAACATGTTCATAATCAGAGGGGTATTAATATGTATAAAGGATCTGAACATATGATCTTCCACCAATTAAACCAAATAGCATCAACTACAAGGAGTAATTAACACTACTAGCAACCTACTAGCACCGATCCCGGACTTGAAGACAAGAATCAGATACAAGAGATGAACTAGGGTTTTGAGATGAGATGGTGCTGATGAAGATGTTGCTGGAGATTGCCCTCTCCCGATGAGAGGAGTGTTGGTGATGACGATGGCGATGATTTCCCCCTCCTGGAGGGAAGTTTCCCCGGTAGAACAGCTCTGCCGGAGCTCTAGATTGGATCCGCCAAGGTTCCGCCTCGTGGCGGCGGAGTTTCATCCCGAAAGGTTGCTTCCTATTTTTTTCTCGACGAAAGACTTCATATAGGAGAAGATGGTCATCGAAGAGCCACCAGGGGGCCCACAAGGCAGGGGGCACGCCCTAGGGGGGCTCCCCCCACCCTCGTGAGAAGGGTGTAGGCCCCCTGGTCTTCATCTTTGGCGATGATTTTTAATTATTTATTATAAGGTATTTTGGAGTTGTGCAGAATAGGTCTCTATTATTTGCTCCTTTTCCAGCCCAGAATTCCAGCTGCCGGCATTCTCTCTCCTTATGTAAACCTTGTAAAATAAGAGAGAATAGCCATAAGTATTGTGACATAATGTGAAATAACAGCCCATAATGCAATAAATATTGATATAAAAGCATGATGCAAAATGGACGTATCAGAGGTGCAGCGACACCCTCAAACCATTGAGATGCGTGATGGGTTGCTGCACATCCGTGATGCTGAGGGACCGAAGGGGACCGGAAGCGTGGATACGAGGCTCGAAGCAATGGAGCAACAAGTTTTCAAGTGTCAGGGGATGGTGGAGCTTGGACTCAACTCCAACTACATGATGATCGCAGAGTTCACCAACAAACACAAGCTGGATGCCGACAACATCGGGTAGACCATCTTCAAGCTTCACGAGAGAATTGAGCACCTCCAAGCTCAAATCTATGACCTGCAAAACTAAAACTGTGAGTATGAATATAGATTCAAAAGGATGAGTTTGGCTGCAGATTTGAGGATCCCGGAGACTCGGTCATCCTTCCATGATGGTGAGCCTATGCCTTGGAAGAAGGACGACAAGCCTACGCCATCAACAACATCACCACCGTCTCCTCCAACAAAGAAGAATTGAGTATCTGGTATGGGCACTCCACTTGGCAACTGCAAGCTTGGGGGAGTGCCCCGGTATCGTATCACCATCACTTTTGTCTTTCTCATTTTTCTTAGTTTGATCCTTTTGGTAATATTTTGATCTAGTAGAATAAAAGTTCTTAGTATGATCTAGTTGTGAGTTTTGCTTTATTATCCATCTATGTAATCGAGTCCTTGAGCTATATAATAAGATTAGTGTTGAGTCAAGGGCTTGCTTATTTGTGCCATGATCCCAAATAAATGAAAAGAAAAGAGAAAGAAATAAAAAGAAACAAAGAGATCATGTGAGTCTTATGGAGAGTAATGAGCTCACATAGAAAGAGTATGATGAATAAAAGTTGTTGAGGGTTGACAAACCTAACTTTGGTCATCGTTGCAAATAATAGGAAGTAATAAAGAAAGAGAGGTCTTCACATATAAATATACTATCTTGGACATCTTTTATGATTGCGAGCACTCATTAAAATATGACATGCTAAAGAGTTGACATTGGACAAGGAAGACAACGTGATGGGTTATGTTTTCTTACATCTGAGATAAATTATATTGTCTTGGATCCTCCAACATGTTGAGCTTGCCTTTCCCCCTCATGCTAGCCAAATTCATTTATGCTTCCAAATACCCTTAAACCAGTTTTGTCATGAGAGTCCACCATACCTACCTATGGATTGAGTAAGATCCATCAAGTAAGTTGTCATCGGTGCAAGCAATAAAAATTGCTCTCTAAATATGTATGATTGATTGGTGTGGAAGGAATAAGTTTTATACGATCGTGTGATATGGAAGTAATAAAAGCGACAGGCTGCATAATAAAGGTCCATATCACAAGTGGCAATATAAAGTGACGTTCTTTCGTATTAGGATTTTGTGCATCCAACCATAAAAGCGCATGACAACCTATCCTTCCCTCTGCGAAGGGCCTATCTTTTACTTTTATCTCCCACACTGCAAAAGAGTCATGGTGATCTTCACCCTTCCTTTTTACATTTTATCCTTTGGAAAGCACAATATGTTGGAAAGATCCTGGTATATATGGCTAATTGGATGTGGATTTTCATGATCTATTACTGCTGACATTACCCTTGAGGTAAAACGTTGGGAGGCAAAACTATAAGCCCCTATCTTTCTCTGTGTCCGATTAAAACTCCATACCCATAAGTATTGCGTGAGTGTCAGCAATTGTGAAAGATTATATGATAGTTGAGTATGTGGACTTGCTGAAAAGCTCTTATACATTGACTCTTTCCTATGTTATGATAAATTGCAATTGCTTCAATGACTGATATTATAGTTTGTTAGTTTTCAATGAAGTTTACGATTCATACTTGATATTGTGATTGAATTATTACTCTAGCATAAGCAATCATATGACAAGAATTATATAAGTTGCTATTCTAAGAATGATCATGATGCCCTCATGTCCGTATTTTATTTTTATCGACACCTTCATCTCTAAACATGTGGACATATTTTTCGATTTCGGCTTTTCGCTTGAGGACAAGCGAGGTCTAAGCTTGGGGCAGTTGATACGTCCATTTTGCATCATGCTTTTATATCTATATTTATTGCATTATGGCCTGTTATTACACATTATGTCACAATACTTATGCCTATTCTCTCTTATTTTACATGGTTTACATAAAGAGGGAGAATGCCGGCAGCTGGGATTCTGGCTGGAAAGGAGCAAATATTAGAGACCTATTCTGCACAGCTCCAAAAGTCCTGAAACTTCACGGATGATGTTTTCCAAATATATAAAAAACATTGAATGCAAGAACTTCACCAGGGGGGCCACACCCTGCCCACGAGGGTGGGGGGCGCGCCCTACCCCCCTGGGCGTGCCCGCCTACCTCGTGGGCCCCCTGGTGGCCCTCCGGTGACCATCTTCTGCTATATGGACTCTTTAGATGGGAAACAAATCACAAGCCATCTTCTCAGACAAAACTCCGCCACCACGAGGCGGAACCTTGGCGGAACCAATCTAGGGTTCTGGCGGGGCTTTTCTGCCGGGGAAACTTCCCTCCCGGAGGGGGAAATCATCGCCATCGTCATCACCAATGCTCCTCTCATCGGGAGAGGGCAATCTCCATCAACATCTTCATCATCAACATCTCATCTCAAAAGACTAGTTCATCTCTTCTATCCAATTCTTGTCTCCAAGTCCGGGATTGGTGCTAGCAGGTTGCTAGTAGTGTTAATTACTCCTTGTAGTTGATGCTAGTTGGTTTGATTGGTGGAAGATCATATGTTCAGATCCTATATGCATATTAATACTCCTCTGATTATGAACAAGTTTATGCTTTGTGAGTAGTTACTTTTGTTCCTGAGGACATGGGAGAAGTCTTGCTATTAGTAGTCATGTTAATTTGGTATTCGTTCGATATTTTGATGAGATGTATGTTGTCTCTCCTCTAGTGGTGTTATGTGAACGTTAACTACATGACACTTCACCATTGTTTGGGCCTAGAGGAAGGCATTGGGAAGTAATAAGTAGATGATGGGTTGCTAGAGTGACATAAGCTTAAACCCTAGTTTATGCGTTGCTTTGTAAGGGGCTGATTTGGATCCATATGTTTCATGCTATGGTTAGGTTTACCTTAATACTTTTGTTGTATTTGCGGATGCTTGCAATAGAGGTTAATCATAAGTGGGATGCTTTTCCAAGTAAGGGCGGCACCCAAGCACCGGTCCACCCACACACCAAATTACCAAAGTACCGAACGCGAATCATATGAGCATGATGAAAACTAGCTTGACGATATTCCCATGTGTCCTCGGGAGCGCTTTACATCATATAAGAGTTTGTCCAGGCTTGTCCTTTTCTACAGAAAGGATTGGGCCACCTTGCTGCACCTTATTTACTTTTGTTACTTGTTGCTCGTTACAAATTATCTTATTACAAAACTATCTGTTACCACTTATTTCAGTACTTGTAGAGAATACCTTGCTGGAAACCGCTTATCATTTCCTTCTGCTCCTCGTTGGGTTCTACACTCTTTCTTATCGAAAGGACTACAATAGATCCCCTATACTTGTGGGTCATCACGCTTTATCATGACAATCAGTTTTCGGCTTTCTCTACTGAGGTGCTCATCTAGATGAACCAGTGCACAATCGTAGTAGTTCTTCCGGTGCCACCTTAGTCGATAGAGCGGAACGTAAGGTAGCAAAACATGGGAGCCGGGCAAACCCAACTATTGACCAAAGACATGATTCGGAGCTGATGCATATAAGCCCAAACTCGCGACGCCGAACACTCCGTAAGGTATTCGGTCTTTACAACGTATACTAGGCTGAGTAACGCCCTCGATAATAAGCCCTGAATTTCCAGGTACGTGCATTAGTTTGACGTGACAAAATGACGATAACGCCAGCATCCCTCTTGGTTATGTTGAGTATCCGGAGGGTGTGAAGCAACAAGAGACAGTAAAAAAGGTTTACAATGGGCCCTACTGCACGTCTGCGCCTGTGTCTCCGTTGTGCCATATCCTGGAAGGGTGTATCACGATGATCATCTGTAAGAGAGAAAAGCCTAGGTGTAAGTTTTCGTGCGAAAAATTGGTTAGTCTTAATAAACCATTAAAATTCAATCTAAATAAGGTCAAGCCGAACTGTAGTCCTTTTTGTTGGGGAACGTAGCTATAATTCAAAATTTTCCTACGTGTCACCAAGATCAATCTAGGAGATGCTAGAAACGAGAGAGAGGGAGTGCATCTTCATACCCTTGAAGATCGCTAAGCGGAAGCGTTATAAGAACACGGTTGATGGAGTTGTACTCGCGGCGATTCAAATCGCGGAAGATCCGATCTAGCGCCGAACGGACGGCGCCTCCGCGTTCAACACACATACAGCCTAGGGACGTCTCCTCCTTCTTGATCCAGCAAGAGGAGAGGAGAAGTTGAGGGCGAACTCCGGCAACACGACGGCGTGGTGGTGGAGTTTGTGGTATTCCTGCAGGGCTTCACCAAGCTCTACGGAGGAGAAGGAAGAGTTGGAGGAGGGAGGGGCTGCGCCAGGGAAGGGGTGCGGCTGCCCTCTCTCTCCCTCACTATATATAGGGGGAAGGGGGTGGAGGAGGCGCCCTAGGGTTCCCTAGGGGAGGGGCGGCGGCCACAGGGAAAACCTTAGATGGGTTTAGGCGCCCCCACCCCTAGGAAACTTGCCCCCCAAGCCGGGAGGGGTGGCTGCCCTAGGGGAGGCGCCCCCACCTCTCCAAGTTATGTGAGATGGGGTGGGAGGGGCGCACAGCCCCTTAGTGGGCTGGTGTGCCCTTTCCCCTTGGCCCATAAGGCCCCCCAACGCTTGTCGGGGCCTCTGAAACCACTTTCGGACACGCTGGTCATCACCCGGTACCCCCGGAACAATTCCGGACTCCAATACCCTTCGTCCAATATATAGATCTTCACCTCCGGACCATTCCGGAACTCCTCGTCATGTCCGGGATCTCATCCAGGACTCCGAACAACCCTCGGTAACCACATACTATTTCCCATAACAACTCTAGCGTCACCGAACCTTAAGTGTGTAGACCCTACGGGTTCGGTAACCATGCAGACATGACCGAGACATCTCTCCGGCCAATAACCAATAGCGGGATCTGGATACCCATATTGGCTCCCACATGTTCCACGATGATCTCATCGGATGAACCACGATGTCAGAGATTCAATCAATCCCGTATACAATTCCCTTTGTCTATCGGTATGTTACTTGCCCGAGATTCGATCGTCGGTATCCCCATACCTCATTCAATCTCGTTACCGGCAAGTCTCTTTACTCGTTCCGTAACGCATGATCCTGTGGCTAACTCATTAGTCACATTGAGCTCATTATGATGATGAATTACCGAGTGGGCCCAGAGATACCTCTCCGTCACACGGAGTGACAAATCCCAGTCTCGATTCGTGCCAACTCAACAGAAACTTTCGGAGATACCCGTAGTGTGCCTTTATAGCCACCCAGTTACGTTGTGACGTTTGGCACACCCAAAGCATTCCTATGGTATCCGGGAGTTCCACAATCTGATGGTCTAAGGAAATGATACTTGACATTAGAAAAGCTTTAGCAGACGAACTATACGATCTTGTGCTATGCTTAGGATTGGGTCTTGTCCATCGCATCATTCTTTTAATGATGTGATCCCGTTATCAACGACATCCAATGTCCATGGTCAGGAAACCATAACCATCTATTGATCAACGAGCTAGTCAACTAGAGGCTTAGTAGGGACATGTTGTGGTCTATGTATTCACACATGTATTACGGTTTCCAGTTAATACAATTATAGCATGAACAATATACAATTATCATGAACAAGGAAATACAATAATAACCATTTTATTATTGCCTCTAGGGCATATTTCCAACAGTCTCCCACTTGCACTAGAGTCACAATCTAGTTCACATCACTATGTGATTGTAATGAATCCAACACCCATGGGGTTTGTTCATATCTCGCTTGCGAAAGAGGTTTATTAGTCAATGGGTCTGAACCTTTCAGATCCATGTGTGCTTTACAAATCTCTATGTCATCTTGTAGATGCAGCTACCACATGCTACTTGGAGCTATTCCAAATAACTGTTCTATTATACGAATCCGGTTTACTACTCAGAGTCATCCGGATTAGTGTCAAAGTTTGCATCGACATAACCCTTTACAATGAACTCTTTTACCACCTCCATAATCGAGAAAATTCCTTAGTCCACTAGTTACTAAGGATAAGTTTGACCGCTATCATGTCATCCATTCCTGGATCACTCTTGTACCCCTTGACTGACTCATGGCAAGGCACACTTCAGGTGTGGTACACAGCATAGCATACTGTAGAGCCTATGACTAAAGCATAGGGGACGACCTTCATCCTTTCACTCTCTTCTGCCATGGTCAGGTCTTGAGTCTTACTCAATGCTCACACCTTGTAACACAGCCAAGAACTTTGCTGATCTATTTTGAACTCCTTCAAAATCTTGTCACGGTATGTATTCATTTGAAAGTACTATTAAGCGTTTTTGATCTATCCTTATAGATCTTGATGCTCAATGTTCAAGTAGCTTAATCCAGGTTTTCCATTGAAAAACACTTTTCAAATAACCCTGTATGCTTTCCAGAAATTCTACATCATTTCTGATCAACAATATGTTAACAACATATACTCATCAAAAATTCTATAGTGCTACCACTCACTTCTTTGGAAATACAAGTTTCTCACAAACTTTGTATAAACCCAGTCTTTGATCATCTCATCAAAGCATACATTCGAACTCCGAGATGCTTACTCCAGTCCTTAGAAGGATTGCTGGAGCTTTGCATACTTGTTAGCATCTTTCAGGATTGACAAAACCTTCTGGTTGTACCATCTACAACCTTTCCTCAAGAAAATCGTCAAGGAAACAATGTTTTGACATCCTATCTGCAAGATTTCATAACTAATGCAGTAACTACTAACATAATTCCAATAGACTCTTAGAATCGCTACGAGTGAGAAAGTCTCATCGTAGTCAACTCCTTGAACTTGTCGGAAAACATCTTAACGACAAGTCGAGCTTTCTTAATGGTGATACTTACCATCATTGTCCGTCTTCCTTTTAAAATCCATATGCACCCAACAGCCTTACGACCATCAAGTAGTTCTTCCAAAGTCTATACTTTGTTTTTATACATGGATCCTCTCTTGGATTTTATGGCCTCGAGCCATTCGTCGGAATCCGGGGCCACCATCGCTTCTCCATAGCTCGTAGGTTCATTGTTGTCTAGCAACATGACTTCCAGTACAGGATTACGTACCACTCTGAAGTAGTACGCATCCTTGTTGACCTATGAGGTTTGGTAGTGACTTGATCCGAAGTTTCATGATCACTATCATAAGCTTCCACTTCAATTGGTGTAGGTGCCACGGGAACAACTTCCTGTGCCCTGCTACATACTAGTTGAAGTGAAGGTTCAATAACCTCATCAAGTCTCCATCATCCTCCCACTCAATTCTTTCGAGAGAAACTTTTCCTCGAGAAAGGACCCGTTTCTAGAAACAATCACTTTTGCTTCCGGATCTGAAATAGGAGGTATAGCCAACTGTTTTGGGTATTCTATGAAGATGCATTTATCCGCTTTGGGTTCGAGCTTATAATCCTGAAACTTTTTCACATAAGCGTCGCAGCCCCAAACTTTTAAGAAACGACAGCTTAGGTTTTTCTAAACCATAGTTCATACGGTGTCGTCTCAACGGAATTGCGCGGTGCCCTATTTAATGTGAATGCGGTTGTCTCTAATGCCTAACCCATAAACGATAGTGTTAATTCGATAAGATACATCATGGTATGTGTCGGTGTCAAAACCGGCGGATCTCGGGTAGTGGGTCCCGAACTGTGCGTCTAGGCCGGATGGTAACAGGAGGCAGGGAACACGATGTTTTACCCAGGTTTGGGCCCTCTCGATGGAGGTAAAACCCTACGTCCTGCTTGATTAATATTGATGATATGGGTAGTACAAGAGTAGATCTACCACGAGATCAAGGAGGCTAAACCCTAGAAGCTAGCCTATGGTATGATTGTTGTATATGGAGTTTATTGCCTACGGACTACAACCCTCTGGTTTATATAGAAACCGGATAGGGTTAGGGTTACATAGAGTCGGTTACACTGGTAGGAGATCTTGAATATCCACATCGCCAAGCTTGCCTTCCATGCCAAGGAAAGTCCCATCCGGACACGGCACGAAGTCTTCAATCTTGTATCTTCATAGTCCTGGAGTCCGGCTGAAGGTTTAGTTCGGCTACCCGGACACCCCCTAATCCAGGACTCCCTCAGTAGCCCCCGAACCAGGCTTCAATGACGACGAGTCCGGCGCGCAGATTATCTTCGGCATTGCAAGGCGGGTTCTTCTCCAAATCTTGTGTACCTATAGGAATAATGTCCGATTTTTGCAATGTAGTGCTCCTTGGCTTCCACGCCCAATAATGGCCGTCTTCCACGTGTCAAACGAATGCGAAAAGCCGGGGCGTTTTTTACATCCGCACCCCTAGCCGTATAAACAAGCCGCCTATTTAATGGGATGGGGATTCAGACCCAAACCACACCTTCTCCTCCCCGCGAGTAATCATCAGAGCGCCTCCAGCAAAGGTCCATTCCAACATGGCCAGCCGTCACAGCTCCTCCTCTCGCCCCTCCAGTCCTAAACCTGGAGACTGGGAGAGGTGCTCCATCCCGCACAGCGAGCTAGTGTCGCTTCAGGCCAAGGGATTTCTCCCTCAGGCCTATATGGTCCCGGTCCGAGCCGGACTCGCCACCTATAACGGTGGAGAGCAAGCGGAGAACACCCCCAATCCTTCCAAAGGAGAGCGGGTGTGCCTCGTGTTGGGGAACGTTGCAGAAAACAAAAATTTTCCTACGGTTTCACCAAGATCCATCTATGAGTTCATCTAGAAACGAGTGATCGGATGCATGTACATACCTTTGTAGATCGCGAGCGGAAGCGTTCAAAGAACGGGGATGAGAGAGTCGTACTCGACGTGATCCAAATCACCGGAGATCCTAGCGCCGAACGGACGGCACCTCCGCGTTCAACACACATACGGTCAGCGTGACGTCTCCTCCTTCTTGATCCAGCAAGGGGGAAGGAGAGGTTGAGGAAGATGGCTCCAGTAGCAGCACGACGGCGTGGTGGTGGTGGAGAAGCAGTACTCCGACAGGGCTTCGCCGAGCTCTACGGAGGAGGAGGAGGTGTTGGAGGGGAGAGGGAGGCGCCAGGGGCATGGGTGCGGCTGCCCTCCCTCCCCCCTCTATATATAGGGTCCCCAAGGGGGGGGGCGCCGGCCCTGGAGATCCAATCTCCCAAGGGGGCGGCGGCCAAGGGGGGTGGAGTGCCCCCCAAGGCAACTCGGGCGCCCCCCACCCTTGGGTTCCCAACCCTAGGCGCAGGGGGAAGGCCCAAGGGGGGCGCACCAGCCCACTATGGGGCTGGTTCCCCTCCCACTTCAGCCCATGGGGCCCTCCGGGATAGGTGGCCCTACCCGGTGGACCCCCGGGACCCTTCCGGTGGTCCCGGTACAATACCGGTGACCCCGAAACTTGTCCCGATGGCCGAAATAGCACTTCCTATATATAATTCTTTACCTCCGGACCATTCCGGAACTCCTCGTGACGTCCGGGATCTCATCCGGGACTCCGAACAACTTTCGGGTTACTGCATATTCATATACCTACAACCCTAGCGTCACCGAACCTTAAGTGTGTAGACCCTACGGGTTCGGGAGACATGTAGACATGACCGAGATGGCTCTCCGGTCAATAACCAACAGCGGGATCTGGATACCCATGTTGGCTCCCACATGCTCCTCGATGATCTCATCAGATGAACCACGATGTCGAGGATTCAAGCAACCCCGTATACAATTCCCTTTGTCAATCGGTACGTTACTTGCCCGAGATTCGATCGTCAGTATCCCAATACCTCGTTCAATCTCGTTACCGGCAAGTCACTTTACTCGTACCGTAATGCATGATCCCGTGACCAGACACTTGGTCACTTTGAGCTCATTATGATGATGCATTACCGAGTGGGCCCAGAGATACCTCTCCGTCATACGGAGTGACAAATCCCAGTCTTGATCCGTGTCAACCCAACAGACACTTTCGGAGATACCCGTAGTATACCTTTATAGTCACCCAGTTACGTTATGACGTTTGGTACACCCAAAGCACTCCTACGGTATCCGGGAGTTACACGATCTCATGGTCTAAGGAAAAGATACTTGACATTGGAAAAACTCTAGCAAACGAACTATACGATCTTGCGCTATGTTTAGGATTGGGTCTTGTCCATCACATCATTCTCCTAATGATATGATCTCGTTATCAATGACATCCAATGTCAATAGTCAGGAAATCATGACTATCTGTTGATCAACGAGCTAGTCAACTAGAGGCTTACTAGGGACATGTTGGTGTCTATGTATTCACACATGTATTACGATTTCCGGATAACACAATTATAGCATGAATAAAAGACAATAATCATGAACAAGGAAATATAATAATAATCCTTTTATTATTGCCTCTAGGGCATATTGTCCCTTATGTCATAAGAGGACTTGAATTTCCAATTCATCCATTTCTCCGCGGGCTTCTGGAGTTCTACGGCCTCCGGCTGCACAATCTCACGCCCGGCTCTATATTGCATATCGCGGGCTTTGTCGCCCATTGCAAGCTATTCCTGGGTGTTGAGGCTCATTTCGCGCTGTGGAAGAGGTTATTCTGCCTGGTGCCCCGCTCTAAGGAGGGGTCAATGTATCAAGTGGGCGGAGCCGAAGTGTGGCACATCGTCGGGACCGGATATCTATCCGGAACCCCAAAGAAGGCATTCGAAGACTGGCCTTCGGAATGGTTTTATATAGAGGACGTCCCGCTGCCGGATCCTGTTCGGATTTGCCTTCCTGAGTTCGACAGTGCTCCCTTAAAGAAGCGCCTGAGCTGGCGTCCACGGAGCCCTCAGGGGGAAAGTGACAGGGACATCATTTACTTGATGGGCCGAATAAGATTGTTAGCCCATTCCGGACTGACCATGATCGGGGTTATGGCCGAATGCATTATGCGGGGGGTGCAGTCACTTCAGTATAGAAGCCACCCCATGTGGGACTTCAATGGGGAGGACGACGCCACCCGCTACGGCCGTAAGGGGCCGGATTCGGCTGCCGCTCTACGAAAGATCTTGTCCACTTTGTATAAGGGAGAAGAGGAGGAATTTCTCCGCGTCAACCCACAGGGTGGATTCTCTATGCATAATCCACCAAGCTGGGTAAGCGGTCACATTTACTTGCCCATTCGTTTTGTATTCCCATTGTTAAATATTTAGTCTAATGACTTCAACGCAGGAACTGCGCCGGGCTGTTAAGGAAATAAACAGCCCTCCTCCACAA